>NC_140514.1:56438140-57921890 GCF_964339955.1 Pipistrellus hanaki
TATGAAATTTTTACTTCATTTGTATTGCATCTTGACTGTGGGATTTCATTCAGTCAATACATTTAATTACAAGAAGCAAAAGTGAGGGCCATTGGCTTATTTAAAAAGATTAGACAGAAAAAGCCAAATAAGTTTATACATCTAAGAATTTAACTAAATTCACAATTTCAGTAATCTCTCTTACATTTTCCCTGAATTGCCTTTTCTCACTAGGTCACCCTCTGACCCCCCTGCTGGGGGTGTGGGCCCACATTCTCGGGTGGCACTCTTGGTCATATCATTTCAGATTCGATGGTGGCTGCTCTGCAATCATTATGGTTCACTATAATAAGTGACTTAAAACCCAGATTACAAATGGCATATTTGTCATCACCAATACTTGGAAATATATTGGTAAAATGGAAAACTTGTATATCATTTTGATCTGTTCTTTATGTCCCATTTTCTTTCCAGAAAAATATATTATGAGCTGGTTTTAAAATAAAGTGATAAGATTTCTGGTTTTTGACAAAGCAAAGATCCTAGTTCTTTTTGTTTGAAAATGAGCTGGTCCTGTCCTTCCTCAGCCGTGGAAAGGCTGTAGTACAAAGTTTACAGAAACATCCATTGGAAATGCACCCCAGGAGCCGGCCAGTGTGAGGCCCGGCCGCAGCTCATACTCGGAGAGTGCTCGCAGCGACTGTGCTCGCAGCCACAGCAGGGACCGCAGGAAAGCAAACACAGGAGAGTGCAGGCAGGCTCCACACGCGTGCTTTTCAACCCCCTGCCCCCTGCCATACACACACACACACACACACACACACACACACTTTAAGGGTAACTCATGAGTTGTGTGCGTCCACTTATAGTTTCCTGAAGACTTCCGCCCCTGGGCCTCCAAAAGGAAAACTGGGAGGTGTCTGTCTGTCTGATTTGTGTCAAATCTGAGGATTACTGACTTCATTACTTAATAAGCTGTTGCCTGAGCAGTTAGTTGTCACCTTTTCTTACTCGATACTCCCACTGCCGGGCCAGGCAGTGCGGGCTCCGCCGGAGAGGCTGGGATTCTGCAGTGGCCTCGCAGGTGTCAGGCGCAGCCCTGGGCGAGCTGCTCTGTCCAGGGGTCGCCGAGCTGCGCGGCCAGATGGCTCCAATTTGAGGCCTGCGCTCGGTGCTGGGCTGGATTGGGTTTCTTCCCTGAAACCAACAAAACCTGCTGCCGCATTTTGCTTGGATTAAAATATTTGTCCCTTTTTCGCGGGCAGGAGGAGGACTCGGAGCCTCCGAGGAAGGAAATCATTACGGGCCACAGAAGTGGGGCCTGTGCTACAGCTGCTCGTAGTTTAAGAGGAAGAAGCACGGGGCCTCAGACCTGGAACACAGCTCTTTTAGAATGCTGTGAGCCGCCCAAGAAAAACATCCTCCGAGCTTATCTAATAAGCATGGGCCCTAATCGTCTCAATGTGTGCTCCCCTTCCTCCCCACGCCTCTCCCCGCAGCGAGAGGCCGACCGACCAGAAAACCCGGACGGAGGGGTTTGATAGTTTGTGTTAGAGCTGATGCGGCCCATTAGGAGCTGTCATTTTCATAAACAATGAAGCTAGGTTACCTCTTCTCTGGTGGAACGCCATGCGGTGCAGGACCTGTAAACACTCAGCGATGACCTGCTGAACACGCATAAAAGACAATTAAGGCGCCGCTTAAAGTCTCCTTTCCTCACATATTCGGTTTCTTGCTAAATAAACTCATAAGGCTCATACATGTGTAAGCATATGCTTGTATTAGAATGAAAAATAACACGTGTGCATTTCATTAAAAAATCAAAGAGCAGACATCTTATAAGTGTTTTGGGTTTTTATAAGGTTGGGGAATATCAGAAGTGATTAGTTAAATTGGGACCACACTTTCTGTTCCTTAGTTCATACCATAATGATAGAAAGACCACTATTTTGTGGTAGTTTAAAGAACATAAAATTAATAGTTCACAGTGCCACTAAAGACACAGTGACAACCTTTAAAAGCTGTAAATAAAAAGTTTCTACAAAATCTATGCATTACAAAAATTGCATGTTCTGCTCCGATTCGGCTATTTTTTGGGAGTTATTTTGTAGTGGCAGCGGGCGCCGGGCAGGCAGGCTGGAGGAACTGTACACTTTTGAGACTAACTGGATGGACTTGAGAAACTGAAATCTACTTGACTCTACTTTGTAGTTAGAACGTGTTCCTTGCTCTCCCTTTTAAAGACAAATGAGTGCTTTTTATAAGTTTTAGGTTTGGCAGAGTTTGATGAGAATTTCGCAGAGGGAGGGTGGGAGGGGTCCGGGGAGAGTAATTCTGGTTTTCCGTCGCCTCGGGAGCCTCCGTGCAGGGGGAGAGCCTCCGGCAGCGCTGGCTGCCCACGGAGGCCAGGAACAAAGGCATTTAAAGCAGACGACAAATCCCCGCTAACAAAGCAAAACCGAATCGCAGATCGATAGGGCCGCTGGGTTTAAACCGTGGCCTTGAGAAGGGTTTAAGAACTTTTTTATTGAATGATGAGCTGGAGGCTGAGCCTTTCATGCTTGGGAGCAAGCTCCTTCTGGAAAAGTCTCACCGTCTCTTCCAGGAGCCCTCGTGGGATGGGCCAGGGTGCGCTCCTCTTGCGTGACTCGGCCCGGGCTGGGAGGGCTGGCCTCGTGATTCCGAGGAGGGAGCCTTGCTCTCTGATGCCTGGCCACGCTCTCACATCGCAGCGACGATGGGTCCTCTGCGAGCTCTGGGAAACGTCCGGCTGGGTGGTGCTGTGGGTAAACCCAGCTTGGAGACTAAAGAAAACCCTCAGCAAGGAGAGGCCCAGACACCAGGTCCCCTAAGCCACACACTGTGCGGGCGGACTGCGGCTGCTTCTGGAGGAAGGCCATGTGGGGTGCGGGGTGCACCTCCCAGCATCGCACTCAACTCAGAGGCCCAGCTAGGCAGTGGCGGAATTCAAACACGGTTTTCAAAACCAGGGGAGAGGAGAGAAAGAAAGCCAGCAGGCCAGGGGTCTCAGTGTGCTCACATGTGCCCCAAATGGCATGAGGCCAGCAAAAGGGGTCTGGTACCTCTTTTAATGATTTCACCATCACAGACGAGAATTCAAAGATAGTCCAGGTGTTTCTGGAAAGACAGGAACATAAGATTAATTTTTTTTTAAAAAAGAATACCCTCCCCTATACACACCGAGGCTGACCTGGTGCGATCTTTGAAGTTAGGCCCATCAGCAAATCCGTTTATGAAAAAGAAAGGTTGTGGGAGGCAGAAGCATGTGCTCTCGGCCTGGCGCCCTGCCTCTCTCCGTGGACATCATCTGAGTGCGGGCTCTGTAATGTCAGCAGCGGAGTGGGCTGCAGGGTAAAGGCTGCCCGGGTGGCGGCTCCTGGCAGTGCCCTCAGGCAGCCCCTGTCACACACAGGCCTGGGTTGAGAACAGGGACGCCCCGCCCAGGAGCCAGTGCCTGGGCCCCGGGCCGGCCGCTCGCCTGCTCCCGGCCTCCTGCCCGCAGCGCCCCCCCGAGCACCGCCCTCAGGGCTGCACAGGCGGCACCTCCTCCGAGGAAGCTGCCCTTGCTGGAGCTCCTCTGCTGCTCACGTGGCAGTGATGTTCTTGCCTAAAACGTGGCTTTACCCTCCGTTTGTGGATGTGTGTCATCTTTCTAAGCGGATGGTACCCTTCCTGAAGGCGAACACCATGAAGCTTTACATTCTGCTCAGGCCTGTGCTGGCCCTGTGCTCAGTAAGCACCAGTGCATTGCTGGGTGGCTGCTAAGGAGCTGAGATAGATGGCCACGGACCTGCTCAGAAACGGCGCGGGATGGTTAAACTGCCCCAGGGACCCGGGGCTCAGGATGGGCAAGTGTCACTCTAAGCAGCCTCTGCCTGTGGGTCACAGAGGCAAAGCTGCTTTTCAGAAAGGCCAGCTCCGCTGCACCGCACAGCAGCTCCCGTCTGCTTCCTCCCGGAACCCCGGGCAGTGCGGGCGGGCACGTGGCCTCCTGCTTCCAGGGAGGGAGGCCCTGCCGCCCATTTCCTCTCCGGAGCCGAAACTGTGCACTGCTGGCACAGGCAGAGGTGCTGCCCGTCCCTGGCAGTGTCCTGTCCGAGAGGCACAGGCAGGCAGGGACTCACCCGCTTCTGGGTGACAGGTCCGCCCAGCCCCTCAGCCTGACCTGCTCTGCATGACAAACACTAAGGACACACTTGCTTCTTGTCCCAAGTGTTTATTATCTGACCTACCTGGTAGCGCCCCCCCCCCCCCCCATTTCTACAGCAATAGCATTGTTTTCTAACACTGAGAATAACCCCACGGAATCTTACATGAGCCCTGCCGGGAGCCCAGTTGGTTAAGCGTCATCCCATGCACCGGAAGGTGGCAGGTTCAATTCCCGGTCTGGACACCTATCCAGATTTCGGGTTCAATCCCTGGTTGGAGTGTGTGCAGGAGGCAACCAAGCCACATCTCTCTCTCTCTCTCTCTCTCTCTCTCTCCCTCTCTCTCTCTCTCTCTCTGTCTCTCTCTCTCTCTCTCTCCTTTCTCCCCCTTCTTCCTTCCCTCTTCCTCTCTCTAATATAAAAAAAATTTACATGAACACAGTAAAAATGTAGATATCTGCCTCTATAGTTTAAAATTTGTGATGGATTCTTATAAATTAAGTTCTCAAAATTCTAACAATGTTCAATTGTCTTTTTGCTTACAATTCTTCAATTTGTATCAAGGGACCAATTTTCTATTTCTGGAAATGGAGAAAAGCAACTCTAGTATGTAGAGGAGGAGTGTTTATTCTGTGAAGAGTTGATCACTGAGACTCAGGATGTTTGCCTTTGGTCTTGGTATGACATGAGCACGAGCCTCACCCGTTAACTATCTGGCTTATTGATGTGTCACTGAATGTGTCACTTTCTGCATGTCATAGGAAGAGGACAGCTCATCTCTTTAGCTCAAAACCGTCCACCGAGGCCCTGCTAACCTGAAATCGGGGGCTGAGCAGCTCTCATAAGCACGTCCAGGGTTGTGCTCAGCTCTTCTTGCTCATGTCAATGGTAGGAACGAGGGCCGGCATGTCCATGCACACACTGGAGTGCTGGGCCTCAGTGATCCTGTTCAAAGACAGGATCATCCCCAGGTCACTGCACCGTAGGCAATGCACTCACTGGTAGGTGAATGGAAATCTGAAATCTATACTACTACTTGGGTATGTTTTACTCTGTGTATGAGATAAATGTTTATTTTACACTAAATTGGCATCTTTGAGATCCTGTAGGCAGAGGCTGAGCATGTGTGATTATAGTATGTGTCACTATTTCCAATAGCTGGTTTGGGTGACTGGCTGACATGGATTTAATTAAGCAAGAACATACATAAAGTGAGAGTAATCATGATGTGAAAATTCCAGTGAGATCTAGAATTTTCTATGGCCCATTGGAGCAATTCTACCTGATTTGAAAATTTCCTCCTTCATCCATAATTTATCTTCATGGAATTATCTGCCTTGTTCTTCACTGGTTCTATACAGACAGAGACCATGTTTCCACAACCTCAGCTTCCTTTCGATCATCCTGGCCTAGAAACTGTGTCTTGTGTCTTCACTGCCCTGGAATGTCCCCAACCTGTCACCTTTTACCTCTTCCAAAACCAAGTTTTTAAAGTCTCATTTAAGTAAAAACTACAAGAAAGTACTGGTACGCACTGTTCCTTGTGAAACCAAAATTGTTTAACCAAACCTAAGATTACTTTATCTGATGTCAAGCTATGCCATCATTGCCATGTAGTTCTAGAAGCTCTCCACAAAAACCTCAAGGGAAAGCTAATCGCTCCACTTTCAGAGGTCTTGTTGGCTCTTCGTATTTATATCTTCAGTTTTTGCCCTGTTCATCTACCTGTCTGGAACAAGAGCGTGTGTGTGTGTGTGTGTGTGTGTGTGTGTGTGTGGTACAGGTATCCACACTTTATTTTTATGTATTTATTTTTTAAAATATATTTTATTAATTTTTTACAGAGAGGAAGGGAGAGAGATAGAGAGTTAGAAACATCGATGAGAGAGAGTCATCGATCAGCTGCCTCTTGCACACCCCACAACCAAGGTACATGCCCTTGACCGGAATCAAACCTGGGACCCTTGAGTCCGCAGGCTGACGCTCTATCCACTGAGCCAAACCGGTTTCAGCGGTATCCACACTTTAACTTGTGATTGTGAACTCCTCCAGGAGGACAAGAATATTTCCTTTTTGTCCTCTTCCTCCTCCTCCTCCTCCTCCTCCTCCTCTTCTTCTTCCTCCTCGTTTTCCTCTTCCTTTGCTATTATTATTATTTTTTATCAAGTGTCCTATTCTCACTGAATATCTATGATCACAGAAGTCTTTCAATAAATATTGTCAAATTACTGGAAATTTTTTATTCAGGTGAAATTCTCATGACTTTACCTGGGGAAAAAATAGGATAAATATGTCCACAAAGCAGTCTAGTTCTGACTAGTCAACTTTGTAGTATGCACATTTAATAATAAAGCTTTATAAAAAAAAGAATGAAGAAAATAAAAACTTTTAGATGTTAATTTTATTCAAACTTTCTAATTTTAAAAGATTTTCACAGTATAGTGTGTCATCAGATGATACAGTCTCAAATTTAGTTGAGACTTTTTTTGTGTATGTGCATATTCTATGAGGGTTTTTCAACCAATGTTTACCAAAGATAGCACTTGATTGATTTATATTTTATAGGTATAGAGAGAGTTTTTAACTTAATTTTAAAATTTAAACTCTCTAGTCTAGGAATTGGGCTAACACACACACACACACACACACACACACACACACACACACTTAGAAAAATCAAAGGGCATCACTACTCACCTCACTTTGAAGGAAGTTCACTTTATTCAGGAGATAGTGAATTTCTGCATGCATTCATAGGACATCTGAAAAGAAAATACAATCTTCCACAGGAACAAGAGGGGGCCAGTGTGCTCCCATTAGATGTCCTGGGAAGTCTTTCAGTTTTGATTTTTGGAATCCATTCAGATATACAAAGTAAATATTGCACTAGTTTTTAGTGGTCCAGGCCACAGTCCCAGCGTCTAATTTGGAAGGAAAGGATGAAGTTGGGAATGGGCTCCTATTAATTTACTAACAGATTTCTGGAGGGGAATTTCAGTAAACTTCAGCTCATTATAAGGTAGCAAGTGCAATTCTACAAGTACACCTAGTAAAACTCTCGATTAACTATTGTAGTAACAAGCCCAGAAAGAAAGAAAACAACATACTATCATTTTCCTAAGTAAAATAAATGAATGAAAATCTAAGTCACCCAAAGTATGCCTTAAAAAGCCATACTATGATGGATAACAACAGTGGGAGCTGCCCAGTTGGTTGTCTGAATGAAATACAAATTTATACAACCAAATGACTAAAATAATGAAAGTGGCAGATCAGTGTATTGATACATAATCACTGTCTAGGATGCAGAACTTAATGAGCAGCCTGATTTTGAGAACAATTACTTGTAATTAAAGCTGTGCTGGATACCCCTTCCCACCCCAAAACAGAGAAGTCCTTTGTGTATTATACTAATTAATTACTCCCCCCTCCCCCAGCGGGAATAGCTCTTAAATATCTATGCAGCTATTTGCATCTGACCACATTCAAGAATGAAATGAAATATGTATGCTTAGCAGCATTCTTAGAATGTGATTTGTGACTCACACTTTTCAGTCAATCTTTCTTAAGCACATTAAAAACTAAAACATGTATAAGACTTGAATGTAACAAGGCTACTAAGATTCATGTTTTCTTCATGATTAATAAAAACAAATACCTAGACATAATTAATAAGAACAAGTAGCTAGACAGTTTGTAAATCAATTTCTTTAGTTGTTTTCCTTGCCTATATAATGAGTAAATTAGAAATAGTCACACTCAGGGGAGGCAAGGTGATTGTAATCTAGGGAAGTTCTTAACACCAGACTGGACTTTTGACTAACCCGCAGAACATTCGACTTGAAAAACGAGCTGGAAACTAGCTGATCTGAAATGCCGTGAGTGGGTAGCATGGAGAGGGGACAAGGAGAGATGCAGAGTGGGTCAGGAGTTTGACCAGCTCACCCAGCAGTGAATCTGAAGGTCCAATTCTTCTCTGAAAGAACATTTGGCAAACAGCAGGATGGCAGCCAGGCAGAGTGCTCTGGGAAAGAGAAGCAACCCCCCCCGCCCCACCTCGAGCAGAGAGGAGGCACCCTTTCCTCACCTGCTCCAGCTCAGGGCTATAAATCTGTGCCCGTGCTGCTGGGCCTGGTGGCACAGGGACTCAGATCTGGCCTCATGGGAACCTGGGAAGAAGCCCCACCCAGCCCTGTGGAAAGTTTAGAGAGCCAAGAAGAGTGGATGTTTTTTAAATGTCCCCTCTTACTTGGGCTGGCGACAAGGGGGTGCTCCAGTGACCCAGTTGGAAGAAAAGGAAGAGCCAACCCGCCTCTTCTACAAGCCACGGGCACCACCCACAATGTGAATCTGTCAGAACCATCCCGACCAGAATCTGAATACCCCCAGCTTCAAGCAAGCCAGCATCAGAATTATGGGGTGCCAGAAGAAGAGAGAGAGCAAGATACTGAAAACCTATTTGAAGAAATAATGTCAGAAAACTTCCCCCACCTGGTGAAAGAAATAGACTTACAAGTACAGGAAGTGCACAAAACCCCAAACAAGAGGAATCCAAAGAGGACCACTCCAAGACACATCATAATTAAAATGCCAAGGGCAAAAGACAAAAAGAGGATATTACAAACAGCAAGAGAAAAGCAGCTGGTTACCTATAAGGGAGCACCCATACGACTATCAGCAGATTTCTTTTTTTTCTTTTTTTTCTTTTTTTTAATATATTTTATTGATTTTTGCAGAGAGGAAAGGAGAGGGATAGAGAGTTAGAAACTTCGATGAGAGAGAATCATCGATCAGCTGCCTCCTGCGCACCTCCCACTGGGGATGTGCACACGACCCAGGTACATGCCCTTGACTGGAATCGAACCCGGGACCTTTCAGTCCGCAGGCCGACGCTCTATCCACTGAGCCAAACCGGTTTCAGCATATCAGCAGATTTCTTAACAGAAACTATGCAGGGCAGATGGGAGTGACAAGAAATATTCAAAGTGATGATTAGCCAGAACCTACAACCAAGATTACTCTACCCAGCAAGGCTATCATTCAGAATTGAAGGGCAGATAAAGAGCTTCACAAATAAGAAAAAGCTAAAGGAGTTCATCAAATCAGTATTATATGGAATGCTGAAAGGTATTCTTTAAGAAGAGGAAGAAAAAGAAAAAGGTAAAGATAAAAATTATGAACAACAAATACATATATATCAACAAGTGAATCTAAAAATCAAGTGAATTAAAAATCTGAGAAGCAGAATAAACTGGTGAATATAATAGAATCAGGGGCAAAGAAAGGGAGTGGATTGATAATTATCAAGGGGAAAGGGGTGTGGGGGGTGCAGGAAGAGTCAGGATTAAAATGGTACACCTATGGATGAGGACAATGTGGGGGAGAGGTAAGGGCAGAGGGTGGGGCGGGAACTGGGTGGAAGAGAGCTATGGGGGGAAAAGGAGAAACAATTGTAATAATCTGAGCAATAAAGATTTATTTTTTTTAAAAAGAAAAAAGTGTTTTTCTGGCACATTTGGTTAAAATTCTTTTGCCAGAAAATGAGAGGGAGAGAAAGAAAGGAGGAAAAGAAAGAAGAGAAGGAGGAAGAGGAGGAGGAAGAGGAGGAGGAAGAGGAGGAGAAAGAGGAGGAGAAGGAGGAAAAGGAGGAGGAAGAAGAGGAGGAAAGAAGGAGGAGGAGTGGGGAGGTTGAGGGTGGAAGGAGGATGAGGGGGAAGAGGAGGAGGGTGGGAGGAGGAAGAGAGGGGAGGAGAAAGAGGTAGGGAGGAGGAGGGGGGAAGAGAAGGAGGAGGAGAAGGTGGAGGAGGGGAAGAGCAGGAGGAGGGGGAGAAGTAGGAAGGAGAAGAGGAGGGGGAGAAAAGGAGGAAAGAAAGCAGGAGGGGGGAGGAGGAGGGGGAGTAATAAGAGGAGGAAAAGGAGGAGGAGGAGCAGGGGAGAAGGAGGAGAAGGGGAGGAGGAGAAGGGGAGGAGGAGAAGGAGGAAAGGAGCAGAAGGAGGGAGGAGGGGGGGAGGAGGAAGGGGAAAGAGAAGAGGAGTTAGGAGAGGAGAGGGGAGGGGAGGGGAGGAGAGGGATGAGACGAGAGGAGAGAGAAGAGAAGAGAAGAGAAGAGAAGAGAAGAGAAGAGAAGAGGAGAGGAGAGGAGAGGAGAGGAGAGGAGAGGAGAGGAGAGGAGAGGAGAGGAGAGGAGAAGAGAAGAGAAGAGAAGTGAAGAGAAGAGAAGAGAAGAGGAGGGGAGGGGAGGGGAGGGGAGGGGAGGGGAGGGGAGGGGAGGGGGGGGAGGGGAGCAGGTGCTCTAGTGTGGAGAGTGTGGGCCCTCTTGGGCCTGTCCTTGGAGGGTCTCCCATTGCTGTGAGGAGGCTGAGAGGAGGAATGGAGAGAGCACAGGCTGGTAAGGACAAAGGGAGGTTTGGGCTGAGAAGCTGTTGGTAGTTGGCTGAGGTGACTGGCACATGGCACTGACCTGCAGCAAACAGACTGGAAATGGCTGTGCTTTTAGGTGATTGCTGTATTGCCCAGGAAGTCAGGGGTTTGCCTTGCCAGAACCTGAGCTCACTAACACCACTCTGGGCCCCCGGGTGGCCCTGGCCGGGCTGGCGTGAAGGCTGAGTGGCCGCCAAGGAGAACGCGGTGGCCATGGTCTTCTGGGACGCTGCCCCGAGGAGGAGACAACGCAGAGGCAAAGCCCAGGGCCCAGGAGACGGCAGGGGCTTCCTTCCAGGAACTTCTCCCAGGAATCAGATGGGAGCGGCTGCACAGCACACACACCGCCACACGCACACCCCCCCACACACACACCCCCCACACACACCCCACAGATACACACACACACCCCACAGATACACACACACCCCCACACGCACACCCCACAGATACACACACACACCCCCCCACACGCACACCCCCCACAGATACACACACACCCCCACACGCACACCCCCCACAGATACACACACACACACCCCACAGATACACACACACACACACCCCACAGATACACACACACACACACACCCCACAGATACACACACACACACCCCACAGATACACACACACACCCCCCACAGATACACACACACACACACCCCACAGATACACACACACCCCACAGATACACACACACACACACACCACACACACACACACACCACACACACACCCCCCACAGATACACACACACACACACCCCACAGATACACACACACACACACCCCACAGATACACACACACCCCACAGATACACACACACACACACACCACACACACACACACACCACACACACACCCCCCACAGATACACACACACACACCCCACAGATACACACACACACACACACCACACACACACCACACACCTTCACACACACCACACACCACAGATATACACACACCACACACCTCCACACACACCACAAACACACACACCACACACACCACACACCCCCCCCCACAGATACACACACACACACCCCACAGATACACACACACACCCCACAGATACACACACACACACACACCACACCCACACCACACACACCACACATACACAGACACACACCACATACACACACACACACCCCACACCCACCCACACACACACACACCACGCACCTTCACACATACCACAGATACACACACACCCACACACAGACATACCACACACCTTCACACATACCACAGATACACACACCACACACACACCCCACACACCTCCACACACACCACAAACACACACACACTCACACACTCTTACACACACTCACACACACTCACACACACTTACACACTCACACACACACACGCACTCCCCCACACACATACACACCTCCACACACACCACAAACACACACACACTCACACACACTCCCACACACATCTCCCACACACACCACACACACACACACACACACACACACACCACACTGTGCTCCTTGGATGTGCGTGTCTGGTGTGTGTGTGTGTGTGTGTGTGTGTGTGTGTGTGTGTGTGTGTATGTGGTGTTTTACTGGTTTTAAATTTTGTTTAAATGAGTGACTGCTATAAATTTCCCATCTTTCCGTTTTCAGATTTGGAGGTAGGGTGGCATTACCGTGGTTCCTTGTGTATTTGTTCGTCAGCGCTGCATAAGAAGCAGCTCCGCTCCAGAGAGTATTGTGTCACAGCGTCGAAGGTGCGGAGTGAGACCAGGCGGGCGGCAGGGTGGGTTCCTCCTCATCCTCGGAGGGAAGGCCGGCCCGGCCCTCTCCTGGCTCCTGGGGGCAGTGCCGGCTTGTAGACTCACCAACCTGTCTCTGCTCTCATGTTTTTCATGGTGTTCTCTGTGTGCATAGTGTCCACATTTCCCTTTTTATAAGGATACGGGTCATATTGGATTAGGGTCCACCTGACTCTACTATGACTACATCTTAACTATTTACAGCTGCAATCTGTTTCCAAATAAGGTTGCGTTCTGAGGAACTGAGCGTTAGGGCTTCAATATATAAATGTTAGGGGGACACACTTGTTTCCTAAGACCTGCTCCTTCTTCCTTACTGTACAATGGATGTGTTAGGACGGGTCATTGTGTTTTAGTTCCTGGGTCACCAGATGGAGTTCCACATCTGCCCCGCTGCAGGGACGCAGCACACAGACTGCCTGCAGCCTCCAGTCGAGGCTTTGGGGTTTTGTCACGTGGGAAGAGGGGGAATAAACTCTGGGGGAAGGGTATGCACAGATCTTTGGGTGGCCCAAGGAGCAGCCTGTAGCAGAGATTACAGTCTCGCTCTCACAAGAACAGAATCTCCATATTTTACCCGGACATGGGATTACCCAGAACAGAGGCCGTGTCTCCAGCCTCTCTTGCAGCTAGGTGTGGCTGCATAACAAATGATGGCGGTGTGCAACGTCCAGGCTGCATCCTGGAAAGGAGAGGGTGTGTCTTCCTTCCTTCCCCGCCCCTCCCCAGTCCAGCTGCTCAGGACAGACATGGGCTGCCATCATGGTTCTGTTCCTCACACGCGAGCAGCAGACGCAGCCCAGCTCCTTGGGCACGGCGCCTCCTTACTTCGCCTGGCTGCCTTGTCATGCGGTCTTCCCAGAGAAAAGGCAACTTCTCTGTTACCCAGAGCCTTTGCACAGACAACATCCTTTCCTCCTCCTTTCCGACACCCCCTTTCCTCTTACCCTCAGATTTAATCCAAATATCACTTCTTCAAAGAAACTTTCCCGTTACTCTCAGGCTTGTTTGGGCTCCTGTTGTATACACTTTTATACCTCTCCTTAGACTAGAGGCCAGTGGACGGAATCCATGCACAGGTGCGGTCCCTAGGCCTGGCGGGTGATCAAAGCAAGAGAGTCTGGCATGGAAGGGCAGGTCCCAGCTGACCTCTGGGCCTCACGTGCCCCCCTGGGGTGTTGAGTCACAGCACCCGAATCCCCACACAGAGACATGGAGAGTGTGGCCCGAGGCCCCAGACTGGAGCACAGCAAGGGCCTCTGGGCCCCAGCGGGGCTGCCTGGAAGCAGGCAGGCAGCACACTCTCCTGGCCAGCGTCACAGACCGGCTCCTGTGTGGACCCATGGGGAGCCCAGCCAGCCCCTGCGGTCCTGACTGCCGAGGCCCGGCTCACCCAGAAGAGGCCCCGGGGGTGCGGGGTGGGGCAGGCCCCTCCTGGGTGCCCGCACCTGAGCCCAGGGGCTTCCCCTGCTCACAAGCCCTGCTGTCCTGGGGAGGGTAGCAGGGGGAGTGAGGGGAGCTCGGTGGACACGCCACATTCTCACTGCACCTCCGTCCCCATCACCCCTGCCTCCAGGTAGCCAGCAAGAGGTCGCCGCGCCCCCCTCCCCCTCGGTTCCCTGTCCCAGCCCCGATCAGGCAATTAGGGTCGGCCGCCTGTCACTGTCCATGGGGCGATCCGTGGGAAGAGGGGGCCCTGCTGGCACCCGCCTTGGCCTGGCGCCACAGCTCACCTGCTCCACCATCCTGCTTGGTCCCACTGCCATTGGGACCCATCCACTGCTGCCCGCTGCCAGTGCCATCACCAACACACCCGTGTTCTGTGCCGCCCCCTAGTGGTCAGCACATCATAGTGAGCGGTGGAACTCTCAGTCGAACTCCAGGGGACAGTTGCCTATTAGGCTTTTATTACATAGGATAAGTAAATTCTAACTAAATATCAGTGTATATTTGTAAGTAGCCAATTTGAGCAATAGTCTCTTTGAATAGCAGCGATCTCTGTGACCGCACGGTGAGCTGCAGAGTGAAGCCGTGTGTGACTAGCTCTGCGGGCAGCCTTTGCGGTGGCCTTGACGGTCCCTGCCGGGAACTCATGTTCTTGGGGAATTCTCTCCCCGTGTGTGTGGGCTGGATACATGGGCCAGCTCACACAGAAAATGGCAGAGGATGGGGTCATTTCTGACATTATGTAAGGGGAAGGCTGAGTCTCGGTCCGTCTCGGGGCAGGCCAGCCGCCACGTGGTGAGGCGGCCCGGGAGCAATGCCTCCGGAGGGAGCGGAGGGTGGGGCTGCAGCTCTGTCTGGGGCTGAGTTGCCTGCAGCCTCACTGACAGCCGCAGGCGCCTCCTGAGAAACCCCGAGCCTGAGGTGCCCAGGTGGCCCTGCCTCGGCTCCTGGCCCCCTGGGAGGAAGGCAGTGCTCGCTGTAGTGAGCTCTGGGCTTTATTACCCAGTGGTATCCCCCACGTGCTCACTGCTCCCTCCCGGCACCTACTAACACTAGAATGAATGATCATAAATTAGCAGGTTCTCTAACCGGCAGCTCGGGTTCAGCACTTGAGTTCTTCATTATTAAAACAAGATATTCATCTTAGAATGAGGATTAAGTCTATGCATGGGGGTCTTATAAACTACAAGCAATGGCACACATGTTGGGTTTATTGAGTTACTGTGTGTTCTGTGTGTTCCGTGTGTTCTCAGAGTGGCTGGGGCTTTATGGCCCATGAAGGCCTCCCTGCTGCGGTGCTCACTCTCTCACACGGACTCTCACACGCCTGTGCCGGGATTCGAACACCTCACTCCGGGGGGTGAGGGGTGCTGCTGACTACATCTGCTCAAATAAAAACATGCTGAGTGGCTACTTAGCACTTGAAAGCCCCTCACCAGAAATCCGCAGCCCGGGGTGGGGTGTGGGGGGTGGGGGTAGAAGGCAGACCACTTTCCCCAGGAAGCCTACTCCGGAGGCAACTGTTTCAAAGCTCCTCCTTTCAACCGCCCTTGAGGCTCTGCCACGCGGCACGTGATCTCAGAACAACTTCCCTTTGGTCGTGTGCAATGAGCAGATTTAGTTTGTGGTGGACGGGAAGGGTTTGGGGACCCCCATTGCTCTTATGTCAGCAATGGGGCGGTCTGGGTCCTGGTCTCCTCCAAAGTGGGCCCGGGCTGAGGTGGCGCTGGGACAGAGGGCCCTGAGCACGTGTGGCTGCCAGTGGCCCTCCCACTCAGAGCGAAGGACAGAGTGGGCTTCCCGGGCTTGTCAGAAGGGGCCTTTCTGGTTTTTCCTCCTGCTTTTCAGTACGTATGTTGGGTGGCGTAATTTTGCCTGAGGTTTGCTTTCTGTGTGACCAGGTATGGTGGAGCAGGAGACAAATGGCTTCGATGTAGCGTCAGCCACTGGCCGCTGCTCAGATTCCCCCACGCACCCGGCCTGCGGGGAGCACTGGTGTCCTTGGGGGGTGCACGGAAAGGAGCACCATGTGTCCTCGGGGACTGCAGGGCCACGGGCAGCACCACTGCTCCTCTCAGGCACCATCTGAGCCTGGAAAGCCAACCCTGGAACACGAATGTGTTATTGCCTAGTCACCTTCCCTGGGTTTCCCAGGTGGTGAATTCTGTCAGGCATATATTTGCTAGAAATATCTTAGATTTCCACAGCTCTTGTCTCTGCCTTCAGACAAGACCTCAGCTTGCTGCAAATTGTCCCTCTAGACCCACTGACTTCCTGGGTGGCCCTGTGGCTCAGCCACCTCCACCACACACCTCTCACCCACGGGCGCGTCTGCTGCCCTGGCACAGCACTGTGGTGGCCCCTGCAGAGCCCGGGGCTCCACGAGAGGGTCCCAGGCTGCCCTCCCCCTAATTCTGTGTCACCTCTGTCTCCTGCACCCGGACATAGCACAGCTTTCACCGTATCTCAGGGACTCTCTCCCTGTGTGTGGGGTGTGCCCACAGCAAAACTCCCACAGGGTCAGAACTCCTGCTTTGGTGGGAGAAAAGCAGGAGACACTTTTCTGTCCCCTTCTCCAGGGAACTTCCTCTAAACCGCTCTCCTCTGGCTTCAACGACTGCCCAGTCCGCATGCATCTGGGTCCTGGTCTGCCTGTTTTCCTTCCAGTCACCAAACACATCCAGATACACCCTCACCCTCACCCTGGACTCAGGCTCAAGCTGAAACCTCTGCTCTTTAATTACAGGCAGTCCTCGGGTTACGTCAGACTCGACGTACGTTGTATCGTGGTTACGTCGCCATCTCTCATCTATATATATAAAAGGCTAAGCAACCATTCGACCATCTGGCTGATAGTTATGATGTGCAATGACTACCAGGGGGCAGATGCTCAATGCAGGGGCTGCCGAGCTGCAGTGACTTGGCAGCGGCAGTTCTTGGGTGATGTACCCCAAAACCAGAGGAGGGAGCCCGATTCCAGGGTGCATCACCCGAGAATCACCCTCTCACAATCCAGAACCCCTGGGGGATGTCAGAGAGCTGGTTTCGGCCTGATATTCACTGGCCATGCCAAGGGACCCCACCTGCTGGAGGGACCCTGCTCACTCTGCAGATGTCCTTGGAGCCACTATGCCAGCCCAGGTGTGGCATGCTGGTTAGGGACTTTGGGAGGTTTGCTCCAGGGCATGTCTGGCCCGTCTCACCCAGTTCCACCCTGCCAGACACCTTCTAATTAATTTCCTTCCCAATGTGCATGAATTCGTGCACTGGGGCACTAGTTTATGTATAAAAAAAAAAGTTCCATCATTTCGACATATGTGCATATGTGCTTTATGTTTTTTATTATTTATTTACAACAAGTAAACAGCAGGAATTGTTGTCTTTCTTTTAAATTACTTTTACTGTTTCACTTCATTACTGCTTTGTGTGTGCTTCATGTGAATGACATAGATGCTTATGTAGGTTGATTCCGACTTATGGCGAAAATTGTGTTACATGGCGCCATGGAAATGGATCTCCAATGTAACCCAAGGACCTATATACTGTGATTTGATCGACAGTCTTTTAAAATAATAAGATCAATGAACTGACATATCTCCCAAGAAGACATACCAATGGCCAACAGATGTATGAAAAGATACTCAACTTCATTAGCTATAAGGGAAATACAAATAAAAATCACAATGAGGTACCACCTCGCACCTGTTAAAATGGCTATTATCAATAAGGCAAAAATAATAAGTATTGAAGAGGTAAGGAGGGGAAAGGAACCCTTACTCACTGCTGGTGGGAATGTAGACTGGTACAGCTACTATGGAAAGCAGTACAGAGATTCCTAAAAAATTTAAGAATAGAATTATCATATGGTCCAGCAAACTCTCTTCTGGGTGTCTACCTGAAAAAAATTGAAAACATTTATTCATAAAGATATATGCACCCTTATGTTCATTGCAGCATATTCATGATGGCTAAGATATGAAAACAACCTAAAGATGTTTTTCGATAGATGATTGGATAAAGAAGATGTGGTACCTGTACACAATGGAATGCTACTGAGCCTTCAGAAAGGATGACATACTGCCATTTGTGACAACATGGATGGATTGTGAGAACATCATGCTGAGTGAAATAAGTCACCTGGAAAAAGACAGGAACCATATGATCTAACTTATACGTGGGGTGTATAACAGGAAGGCACAAATGAACAAGTAAAGCAAACAAACAAATTCATAAACACGGATAGTGTGGTGGTTAGTGCAGGGGAAGGGGAGATGTTGAAGAGGGTAATGGGGTCGAATGTCAGGTGACAGAGGAGACTGGGCATTGGGTGGTGGGCACACGCTGCAGTGGATAAACAATGTATTTATTTAGAACTGCACGCTTGAAGCATAAACATTTTTAACCAAAGTCACCCCAATAAATTTAATAACATTTTTTAAAAGGAAAAGAAATCAGATTCAGAAGGTTCCTTAATTATTCAAAGATAGGAGCTTTTTGTCTTAGTTTTTTTTTTTCTTTTTTTTCTTTCATAAAAAGTTTTTCTCCTCAGTTGCTTCTTCTTTTAACGTTCACAGCAGAAGTTTCTGAAGCGGGGGTAGAAGTGATAAGCTCCTGTCCTAAGTCAGCTTCTCGGGGAGCGAGGATCTGGAGCAGAGGCAGGCTCCTAGGAACCAAGCACCGGACCGAGGAGGGGGTGAGACTGG
The DNA here is from genome assembly GCF_964339955.1 of Pipistrellus hanaki. Classification (NCBI taxonomy): domain Eukaryota; kingdom Metazoa; phylum Chordata; class Mammalia; order Chiroptera; family Vespertilionidae; genus Pipistrellus; species Pipistrellus hanaki. The sequence continues at coordinate 56,456,651 of NC_140514.1, forward strand.
ACGTCCATAACCAGCTCTCTGTTAGTGAACAAGTCACCTAATGAGAACGAACCCACGGCAGTGCTGGAAACAGCCTTTCCAAGATCTACTGAGAGCTGTGGAAACAGATGAACGATTCTGGCCAACAGACCAGATATTCTGTTGTTTGACAAAATAAAACAGAGTTGCTCATCAATATTGCTTTCCTACTAAATAGAAATATCCCAAGAACATATGCAGAGAAGATAAATAAGTATATGGCTTTGACAGCAGAGTTGGAATGAAAGTAGAATGCGAGAAACAATAGAAAATCTAGCTATGGTTTCAGCTTAAAAACTGGACATTCTGCCCCAGCAAGTTTGGCTCAGTGGATAGAGCGTCGGCCTGTAAACCAAAGGGTCTCAGGTTCGATTCCAGTCAAGGGCACGTACCTTGGTTGAGACTCCTCCCCAGCTTAGGCCCTGGGCAGGGGTTGAGCAGGAGACAACCACTCAACATGTTTCTCCCACATCAATGTTTCTCTCTGTCTTCCCCTCTCTCTAAAAATTGGAAAAATATCCTCGGATCAGGATTAACAAAGAACAAAATAAAACAAAAGAACACAAAAAACTAGACATTCATTGTAAATGAACCTCCACTCAAAGGCCACGGCTGTATATGTATATGTATATGCATATGCATATGCAAATGTATATGTATATGTATATGTATATGTATATGTATATGTATATGTATATGTATATGTATATGTATATGTATATGTATATGATGTACATCTACATAGATCGAACCAGTCTTCATTTTTTCCATTTTAATGATGGATAATAAAAACATGCTTACCTTCTGTTTATTTTTGAAGTACATAAAGATCTATTAATTCAAATAACAAGAATAAAATAATGATGAGAAAAGTGATCAGGATACACATGTGTATATGTATTTTCTGTATATACATTATATTTCAATGAAAAGTTTAAACTGCCAGTGCTGAGGATCACAGCTCTCACTCAATCTGAGTAAGCCTACACTGCTCACTCACATTTTCACATGCTCCTCCCACTGATCCCCCCTGCACCCTCCTCCTCCCACTGCTCCCCCCTGCACCCTCCTCCTCCCACTGCTCTGCCCTGCACCCTCCTCCTCCCACTGCTCCCTCCTGCACCCTCCTCCTCCCACTGCTCTGCCCTGCACCCTCCTCCTTCCACTGCTCCCTCCTGCCCCCTCCTCCTCCCACTGCTCCCTCCTGCACCCTCCTCCTCCCACTGCTCCCTCCTGCCCCCTCCTCCTCCCACTGCTCCCCCCTGCACCCTCCTCCTCCCACTGCTCCCCCCTGCACCCTCCTCCTCCCACTGCTCCCTCCTGCCCCCTCCTCCTCCCACTGCTCCCCCCTGCACCCTCCTCCTCCCACTGCTCCCCCCTGCACCCTCCTCCTCCCACTGCTCCCTCCTGCCCCCTCCTCCTCCCACTGCTCCCCCCTGCACCCTCCTCCTCCCACTGCTCCCCCCTGCACCCTCCTCCTCCCACTGCTCCCCCCTGCACCCTCCTCCTCGCACTGCTCCCTCCTGCACCCTCCTCCTCCCACTGCTCCCTCCTGCACCCTCCTCCTCCCACTGCTCCCCCCTGCCCCCTCCTCCTCCCACTGCTCCCTCCTGCACCCTCCTCCTCCCACTGCTCCCTCCTGCACCCTCCTCCTCCCACTGCTCCCCCTGCACCCTCCTCCTCCCACTGCTCCCCCCTGCACCCTCCTCCTCCCACTGCTCCCTCCTGCACCCTCCTCCTCCCACTGCTCCCCCCTGCACCCTCCTCCTCCCACTGCTCCCTCCTGCACCCTCCTCCTCCCACTGCTCCCCCCTGCACCCTCCTCCTCCCACTGCTCCCCCCTGCACCCTCCTCCTCCCACTGCTCCCTCCTGCCCCCTCCTCCTCCCACTGCTCCCCCCTGCACCCTCCTCTTCCCACTGCTCCCCCCTGCACCCTCCTCTTCCCACTGCTCCCCCCTGCACCCTCCTCTTCCCACTGCTCCCTCCTGCACCCTCCTCCTCCCACTGCTCCCTCCAGCCCCCTCCTCTTCCCACTGCTCTGCCCTGCACCCTCCTCTTCCCACTGCTCCCTCCTGCACCCTCCTCCTCCCACTGCTCTGCCCTGCACCCTCCTCCTCCCACTGCTCCCTCCTGCACCCTCCTCTTCCCACTGCTCCCTCCAGCACCCTCCTCCTCCCACTGCTCTGCCCTGCACCCTCCTCCTCCCACTGCTCTGCCCTGCACCCTCCAACTCCCCCTGCTCCCTCCAGCCCCCTCCTCTTCCCACTGCTCCCTCCTGCACCCTCCTCCTCCCACTGCTCCCTCCTGCACCCTCCTCCTCCCACTGCTCCCCCCTGCACCCTCCTCTTCCCACTGCTCCCCCCTGCACCCTCCTCTTCCCACTGCTCCCTCCTGCACCCTCCTCCTCCCACTGCTCCCTCCAGCCCCCTCCTCTTCCCACTGCTCTGCCCTGCACCCTCCTCTTCCCACTGCTCCCTCCTGCACCCTCCTCCTCCCACTGCTCTGCCCTGCACCCTCCTCCTCCCACTGCTCCCTCCTGCACCCTCCTCTTCCCACTGCTCCCTCCAGCACCCTCCTCCTCCCACTGCTCCCTCCAGCCCCCTCCTCTTCCCACTGCTCTGCCCTGCACCCTCCTCTTCCCACTGCTCCCTCCTGCCCCCTCCTCCTCCCACTGCTCCCTCCAGCCCCCTCCTCTTCCCACTGCTCTGCCCTGCACCCTCCTCTTCCCACTGCTCCCTCCTGCCCCCTCCTCCTCCCACTGCTCTGCCCTGCACCCTCCTCTTCCCACTGCTCCCTCCTGCACCCTCCTCCTCCCACTGCTCCCTCCTGCACCCTCCTCCTCCCACTGCTCCCTCCTGCCCCCTCCTCCTCCCACTGCTCTGCCCTGCACCCTCCTCCTTCCACTGCTCCCTCCTGCCCCCTCCTCCTCCCACTGCTCCCTCCAGCACCCTCCTCCTCCCACTGCTCCCTCCTGCCCCCTCCTCCTCCCACTGCTCCCTCCTGCCCCCTCCTCCTCCCACTGCTCCCTCCTGCACCCTCCTCCTCCCACTGCTCTGCCCTGCACCCTCCTCTTCCCACTGCTCTGCCCTGCACCCTCCTCCTCCCACTGCTCTGCCCTGCACCCTCCTCTTCCCACTGCTCCCTCCAGCACCCTCCTCTTCCCACTTCTCCCTCCTGCACCCTCCTCCTTCCACTGCTCCCTCCTGCACCCTCCTCCTTCCACTGCTCCCTCCTGCCCCCTCCTCCTCCCACTGCTCCCTCCTGCCCCCTCCTCCTCCCACTGCTCTGCCCTGCACCCTCCTCTTCCCACTGCTCCCTCCTGCACCCTCCTCCTCCCACTGCTCTGCCCTGCACCCTCCTCTTCCCACTGCTCCTTCCTGCCCCCTCCTCTTCCCACTGCTCCCTCCTGCACCCTCCTCCTCCCACTGCTCCCTCCTGCACCCTCCTCCTCCCACTGCTCCCTCCTGCACCCTCCTCCTCCCACTGCTCCCTCCTGCCCCCTCCTCCTCCCACTGCTCCCCCCTGCACCCTCCTCCTCCCACTGCTCTGCCCTGCACCCTCCTCCTCCCACTGCTCTGCCCTGCACCCTCCTCCTCCCACTGCTCTGCCCTGCACCCTCCTCCTCCCAGTGCTCCCTCCTGCCCTCCTCCTCCCACTTCTCCCTCTGGCAGCTGGGTTTTCCCAGTGCTCTGCCCTGCAACAGAGATCTGCCTGATTAATTCCTAGTGACTATTTCAGAGCTGGCAGCTTGAATGTTCTGATAGTGGGTGCTTCCTGAGCTCTGATTGTCATTGAGAAAAGTGAGAGTAACAATGGCAGCGGGGACTGTGTCCTTTAAAAATCCCACCAAGCCCCCCAGCCTCTGCTTGTCATCATGGTGAGCTGCCTCTGGCAGGGCTGGACCAGAAGGCTGAGCTGCGCGGCCTCAGGTCGTCTGGATCCCGGCTAGGTCACACCGGAGCCCAGCGCCTCTGCCTCTTCCACGTCCGTAAATAAAGCACAGCCATGAATCCGGGGAGTGATAATCTCAGTGAAGAGTCACAACTTATGTGACCCTTATTTCAGTTATATGTGAAATTAAAAAATGAATAAACAACACAAAACAGAGAGAGTCCCAGAGACACAGAGAACAAGGTAATGCATGCCAGGGGAGGGAGGGAGGGAGGAGAATAAGAAAAAGAAGCAAATGCTTATCGAACATAAAACAGACAAAAAATAATTTTACTTAAAAAATTTATTGGGTGAAAAAAAATCTGAAGATGAGTAATGCTTGCACACATTCCAGAATCTTCTGTCCAAACAAAGCCAGACTGTCTGCAAGGCGATGATGGCACTGACGGGGAGTGTCACCCTCCGGAGTCAGCAGGGACGGGACGTCACTGACCTTCCTCCTGGGGGTCAGCGGGAGCCCACCCTGCCTGGTGGCCAGCAGCCTGAGCACACCTGGGCCCCCAGGGTCTGCCAGTTCTGTTATATTGTAGAAATGACCCAGGCCTCAGGCGGCCTTTACCCCAAACAAAATACAATGGAAACAAGACAGTGAAATACACGGTTTTAGACTCCGTTTGGAATCCTAACGAATGGGGAGAGTGATGCTTCCTGAAGAAGGAAAAGAAGGGTGGTCGAGCTCCCGTGTACTTGAGCAGAGGATTGTTCACCTTTTACTGATTGCTTGGGGACCACTCACCACACATGGTTATATTGATCATATATATTTAAAATAAGTATATTTGGCACCCAATCTGATGTTGGGTAGGTGAGTTTCATGTATACAATATAGTGATTAGATACTTGTATACCATTTGAGGTATTAGATACTTTATACCACAGTATAAAGTGAGATCACCCCACTATTCTGTAATCATCTACTTATCACAATATTATTGGCAATACTCTCCTTCCCCTTTTCACCTATTCCCCCAGCCCATTGCTTTTGGCAACCATCCCTCTGGTCTTGGTTTCTATGACTCTGTTTTTGTTTTGCTTTGTTTTTTAGATTCCACATATAAGTGAAATCATACAATATTTGTCTTTCTCTGTTGACTTATTTCACTTAGCATAATACCCTCTAAATCTATCCATCTTTACGCAAATGGCAAGCTTTCATTCTTTTTTATTGCTGCAAAATATTCCATTGTATATCTTTACCCTCTCTTCTCTATCCATGCATCTATCAGGTTGCTTCCATATCTTGGCCATTGTCAATATTGCTGCAATGAACATAAGGGTGCACATACATACTTTTTTGAATTAAAATTTTTCACTTTCTTTGGATATATACTCAGAAGTGGAATTGCGGGGTCATATTGTATGTCCATTTTTAGTTATTCTGAGGAACCTATGTACTGTTTTCCTAACTAAAAACACTTCAACACAGCAAAGAGAACCATCGACCAAACAAAAGGCAATCCACTGAATAGGAGAATGTATTTGCAAATTATATCTATCTATAATCTATATATATAAAAACCTAATATGCAAAGTGTCCCCTCGGGAGATCGACTGACCGAAGCTCAATAGCTCACTGTGATGTGCACTGACCACCAGGGGGTAGTGCAGAATGAAGGAAAGCCCTGGCTGGCAGCCAGCAGATGGAGAAGGGAGGCCCTGGCCAGAAGCTGGCAGCCACTAGGGACTCCACCCATGCATGAATTTCATGCACTGAGTCTTAAGTATTCAATAAGGGATTGATATTCAAAATATAAGAAACTCACACAATTCAATAACAAAAAAATAAACAATTTGAAAAATGGCAGAGGACAAGAAAAAACATTTCTCTAAAGAAGACATACAGATGGCAAACACATATGAAAAGATGCTTCACATCACTAATGATCAGGGAAATGCAAGTCAATACTACAGTGAGATTTCACCTCACACCTGTCAGAATGGCTGCTATCAAAGTCAGCAAACAACAAGCATTGGAGGGGATGTGGACAACGGGAGCCCTCATACACGGTCTGTGGGACTGCAGACTGGTGCAGCCCCTATGGAAACAGATGCGTTTCCAAAACCTAATCATCTCTTAAATGGCACTCGGCAGCCTTGGAGTGGGAATGCAAAGGCTGACCAGGAGTGGGCCCAGGGCAGCCTTCCGCGGGGACACAGTGTCAATGGTGTGGGTGGAGGGAGCTGGCCTGTGGTTTCCAGCTGCATCCCTCCCTTCCTCTATTCAAAAGCAGGCTCTGAGCAGCTACCAAGCTGTGTGGCCTGCCTGGCACTTGCCCTGCGACCTGAGCAAACAGGGCATTCCTTGTGCGGTGACGTCATTCAGACATTCCACCCTGGCTTCCCGGGAGGGAGGGAGCACATTGTTTTGCTCTTTTATTACATCATAATGATATTATGATACAATTTGCCTCAGATGCTTTATTGTTATCAAAATCAGTTATTTGTTGCTGCTGTTAATGTTATTTTTAGGTCATTTATACAGCATCAAAATGAATGGTAAAAAATACAGTCCAGCACCTGGCTGGACCTTTTTCTTGTTTGCATAATGTCCAAGTCAAATCTAATTTTTATTGAACGAATTGGTCCCAAGTATGTTTATAAAAATAGATTTTTAGGGGAAATGGGAACTGGACCATTGCTCTAAGAATGTCATGTGGAGAAGTGCTCTCTTCTGTCTGGTAACTACATGCGATCAAGCACTCCTGCGTTCTTTCCTTGTCCCTTTGTCAAGCATTAGAATACATAGGGACTTAAAATTAAACAAATTCTCATAAGCATCATTCACACCCCCACTGTCAGTCACTGGCACTTTGTAAAACTGGTTTTCCATTTACATGGTTTCATGTCAAAATGGAAGCTGACTGCGGCTGCTCAGGCCCAGCTGGGAAGCAGCCTGGCCGGCTCAGCCTGCGGCCAGGGCGACCCGGGCCGGCGGTGGCCCTGGGAAACCGGCTCAGGCACTGCAGCGGGACGCAGCCAGGCCGTGCCAGCGGCTGAAGGGCAAGCAGAGGCATGGAGGGCAACTCCGGCTGGACCAGGGAGAGGGCGACCATTCAGCTGACTCGGAGATCAGGGGCTCCTGATGGAGTTCATCTCAGGACAGCGTCTCCTTGAATTGGCCCTGGGGGCACTGGGCTGTCCCCGGGCGGTAGGGAGGGGAGGGCTGGGCCACCTCTCATGGCCTCTGCTCCCTCTGGGTGGTCAGTGACCGTGTGGCGGCTCTGGGCCGTGGACACAGCTCCCCTCACCAGGCCTGTGGGACCCTTCTCCGGGGAAGGCAGGAGGCTTGCTCAGGAGGCTCTGGGGTAACCGCTTTAGGGGTGTTTGCCTTGTGATTCGCTAGTTGTATCGAAAATGTGGGAAAACAACGTCACATGATTCATTCTTCCTTTTCTAGTCCGGATGCTGTTTTTAAAGTGTGACAGATTTCAGAACAACTAAGTAATCGCCAATGTCACTTTTTTCTTCCAATATTAGCATCACATGTGGACTTTCCATCATCCATCTGGTACTCTAGGAATCTTTAAAAAGTACAAGTACTTAAAAAGGATGAGAAAGACAGAAAAAAAGAATGTTTAAAAGGATGCACATATGTCCGTTTTGCAAAAGTACGTTCTAGTACGGTCAGCAAGCCGCGGTGAACTACGCATCACTATTCAGTCTCACAACGTATCAGATAAACTGAAAAGTTTAGCGTAACTGACGTTGCCATGAATGGCTTAGCTCACGGATGGATGTCTGCATTCTCTGCTGCGCACCTTGGAGAGTGTTAGTGTCCCCACACTGAGGCTGGACCTCAGCGACCCCAGGGTCACCCGCTGGCAGGAAGGACAGCCTGTTCACTCTTGCTTGACTGCAGCCGTTCTTAGCTTCTACTCCGCCACACACTCATGGGGGGTCATGTGATCACAGTGGACCCAGGTCACCACTGGGGACAACTGTGCCGGTGGGACATTCCTGGCTGCTCCTTTCTCCTTAGACAGGTGGTCACAGGCCTGGAAAAGCCGCTCCAGCCTCTGCCATGGTGATAGCTCCTTCCCGTCTCCTGACTGGGGCGTGTTCTCCATGAACAGAGCTCAGTCTGCCGGGCATGGATCAGCTGTGATGGAGCTTCAGGTATTTCTATAAATTATCAGTTTTATCACATTATAAACCTGTATGATGATTTGAGTTCTACATGCTGTTTTCTTTTTGCTGTTCTATCTCAACTTCACTTCTAGAGAAGTTCTTATTGCAAAAGGGACTTCATTAACGGGAGCCCTGACAGTGAGCCGTGCCTGGTCAGCCGCCTAAAACCTGTGTGGCACTCAGGCGCATTGCTGTGAGGATCCAGAGCAAATATTAGCAGGTGGAGATGGCAGCACGTTTTAAAAAAAGATCAACTGGAGTTCAGTCCAGAACGCAATAACAGTTCAATATTAAGAAATGTTAATATGATTCACTACTTTAATAAGTTAATCTCAATCCTTTGTTGATCTGAATAAATGCTAAAACATATGTTAGAGATAACATCTCATTCTGATTTTTAAAGGCACCTTCTATAAAGAGTCTAGGTCCACACTTCATTAACGTGGTAAAACTGCACACAGAGATCCATTCCGGGATTAGTATTACATTATCATGTTTGTGGGAAAACCCTAAGAGAGAAGAGTTTCTATGAAAGCCAATAGCAGGTCAAGGGTCTCTGTTATCACCAGTCTCCTCTCAACCAGTGGCAGCCAACCGACAGTCCATGGACCACTGTGGTCTGTGAGGTCCCAAAGGTCAGCGACCACTGCTAAGCTGTCCTAGAAGCCCCAGTCAAAGGAATAAAATCACATTTTTATTATCTTCTGTTGACATGTGGTACACCTGGGAACCCCCATGAGAATGAAATCAAATCTTACTTAAAAGCGAAATAAGTGCCGAAACAGGTTTGGCTCAGTGGTAGAGAGTCGGCCTGCGGACTGAAAGGTCCCAGGTTCGATTCCGGTCAAGGGCATGTACATTGATTGCGGGCACATCCCTGGTAGGGGGTGTGCAAGAGGTGACTGATCAATGTTTCTCTCTCATCGACGTTTCTAGCTCTCTATCCCTTTCTCAAAAAAAAAAAAAAAAAAAGCGAAATAAGTAATTGGCCACTTACTGACAAATTACGTTTTTAGCCATAAAAACATAGGACAGAAGAGAAGGGGAGACAACATTCTATTTATTTATCCCACACCTCTCCTGAGAGGCTGTTGTCCTGGTGCTGGGACCACAGCTACAGTAAGCCAGAGCCTGCTGTCTCCCATAACTAGAGGTGAGCAATCCATGAGTGACAGTGCATCAATGGACAACTAGCACTTCAGGCAGGGCGAGTGCTGAGAAGGAAGTCAGGAGAATAAGGCGATGGGATAGCGGAACTAGGAGCCAGGGGCAAGCTGGGCCGGCGCTCCCTCAGCGGGAAGGAAGGCCTCTCCCTGGCGGTGGGATGGGAGCAGAGGCAGGAAGGATGAGGGGGCAGGCCTTGCGCAGAGCTAAGCAGAGGATTAGGGACCAAGCTCAAGGGGGGGGGGGGGGCTGTGCAAAAAGAGCAAGAGCGGGCCAGTCAGACAGGAAAGAGCCAGCCTGGCCAGGGAGGGGCTGGAGCAGCATCAGGTAGGATCACTTAACATCAGGCAGGATCAGGTAGGATCATGCAACATCAGGCAGGATCACACAGCATCAGGTAGGATCATGCAGCATCACTCAGCATCACACAGGATGACACAGCATCACACAGGATGACACAGCATCACTCAGCATCAGGCAGGGTCCTGCAGCATCACGCAGAGCACATGCAGGAGTCTGGAACTTATTTTAAGTGCAATTGGAGGCCATTGAAGGGCTTTAAGTGGCCTGGCATTGATCCTGATGCACTGACCTTGGCAGATACGCAGAGATTGGATAATAGGAAGCATGGGCAGAAACAGGAACCTTCGACCGAGGCGGGGGAGCTAGCCGCGGGGTGGTGAGGAGGACAGCTGCATGGGTTTGATTTCAGATGCAGAAAGAACTTGCCAAAAGGTTGGTGTGGAGAATGAGGAAGAGAAAAAATCAGGTGTAATCCAGAGGTTCCGTGCACAATAGAAAACAAGCAAAACCATGAAATGTCTAAAAAACACTCTGCATAAGAAATGTCCCAAACCAGGCGAAGACAGCCACACTCCTGCCAGGGCTGTGAGAAATGGAGGGAAGAGCAGGGGTACTGGATGCACACTGTAACACAAACATCTCAACAGCTGAAGAACTCAGTGCAGGCCCAACAAATGTATCTTTTTGTGTTTTTGTTGTTGTTATTGTTTTTAACATGACAAAAGATACTCAAGTCCATCTGGAGAAATAAATATTTATTTGGGAATAGCCAGGTCAATAGTGGAAGAAAAAAAATGTTCAATGACCAAAGAAAGTCTCTACCAGCTACAAAATTGTAAACTAGCCCAGCTGACATGGCTCAGGGGTTGAGCGTAGACCTATGAAACAGGAGGTCACTGTTCGATTCCCGGTCAGGGCACATCGCAAGTTGCAGGCTCAATCCTCAATGTGGGGCATGCAGGAGGCAGCCAATCAATGAGTCTCTCTCGTCATTTATGTTCCTCTCTCTCTCTCTCTCTCTCTCTCTCTCTCTCTCTCTCTCTCTCTCTCTCGTGCTCTCTGAAATCAATAAAACTATATTAATAAAAAAAAACAAAACAAACTGCAGTCATGAAAACAGGGAAGTGACTGAGAAGTGCACAGGCACCGATGACTACAGGTTAAGGATCCAGTGAGCAGTCAAGATCCAAGTCTTGTCACTCACTCTTCGTATTGAAAAGGGGCACATCCACCCAGAAAAGCAGGCTGATTACCCGCTCCACCAGCCCTTTGGAAGAAAAAAGCTGGGTCACTCTTTTATTGCTCTCAGAATAAATTTAAGTGGATCAAAAACATAAAGAAAGGACTATTTTTGTCATCTTGGAGTGAGGAAGACCTCTCTAGGCATAATACAACATCTTAAACCATCTGAGGAATGATTGTCAACTCAAACTACATAGATATAAAAAATTGTTTGTACACCAAAGAAGCAAGCAAGCAAGCAAACCCCTAAGTTAATTGAATTCATTCGGTTCTCTGTGTTTAAATCTTATCTATTTTCTCATGAATTTCAAAAGATACCTCCAGCCAAATATCCCCACATTGCTGTGCGCTGGATTGGACTGTGCCTTCTAGAAGACGTGTTTAAGTCCTGGCCACAGGCACCTGGGGATGTGACCCTATTTGGAAATGGGGTGTTTACAGACGTGATCATGTCGGGATGACGGTATCCTGCACTATGGTGGCCCCAACTCAATGACTGGTGTCCCGATAAGAAGAGGAACACACACACACACACACACACACTCACACACACACACACTCACACACACAAAGGGAAGCAGCTGTGGAGATGGGGCAGACATTGGAGCAATGAGGCTGAGGATTACGAGGTTCGCTGGCAGTGACCAGGAGTGAGATGTGGGGCAAAGTGCTCCCTAGGACCTCGGAGGGGGCACCGCCCTGCCAACACCTTGATTTTGAACGTCTGGTCTCCAAAACGGAGAATACATTTCTGTTGTTCTGAGCCACCTGGTTTGTGGTAATTTATTACAGCAGCCCCAGGAAACTAACAAACACATTAGTATCTGATATTAGGGCTTATTAAACTTAACTTTGTTAATATAAAACTCTTTGTCAGTTACACATTAGCACATACATAAATAAAAATCTGAAATAGCGTCAAGCAACAGCAGCAGGTGATACTGGAGGACGAGGATCATGAGGGCTTTCACTCTACACGCATTTGCACAACCTGAGTACTTTATAAATTGCATGTGTTGCTTTTATAATAAGATGCAATTTTTAAAGAGAAAATGCACAGAAACCTGCCATAATGTCATGAGTGAAATCCCAAACATTCAACTGTGTGAAATGAAAGGTCGTGACATGGGGCATGAATGGACCAGGATGAACACGAGCAGCTAGCCAGCCAAGACTTCCAGGGGGCCAGCTGCCCCTTCCCAGCCCATCTTGGTCACAACTGGGCCTTGCTGCCATCATGGTGATTGTCTGTGCTGGTTAAAGATCCAGGGGGTTGCTTCTGAGTCTTGGGGTGGCTAGGATTCCCGGGATAATGGCTCTATTCCCGGAATCTCCCAGTAAGTTGGCACCTGTTTCATGGGGAGACCAGGCCTGAGGAATTCAGCCAACACAGGGACACAGCCTCTCCCTTTCTCCTCCCCTCACTGCATCGCCGAGCATCGTCTATCTGCTTGGCTCCCAGTCCCTCCTCACCGGTAGTAGCACGGCCTTAAGCACATCAGTCTATCCTTTTTGTGAACTTGAAATGCATAAAAGACAGGAACCAGTAGCCAATCTCAGTATACGTCTGAGTGTGCGTTTCCACAGGATGCACTGAGAGGTGTGTGTACTTCTTACACATTGTGCCATGACTTGGATGAGGAGTAATAGCAAAGAATAATAAATCACTATATCCTATGTGATTCTAAGCCCCAAATCTCACTGCTCTCATGTTTAGTATTTTTGTTTCAGGCTCACATTTATAAATTATTGGTTATTAACTGGATTATTAATTTCCCTGTATTACCATTTGCCATATATACTTATTCATGTTCTAAAATGTATTGCTTTATTTATTTCAATTCTATATTCTATATGCCTTACATTGGGCCTGATAGACTACACTCTAAAGGTTCAGATAATTGTTCAGCCAATGGTAATTCGCCTTAAGTAACTGACCCTCCAGAGCAGCAGAATAAAGGTATTCCTTTAATGTGCCGCTGGGGGCCACCTGAAACACCGAGAATTCCAGCTGCTGCCACCTCACTGTCTTCCTGATGGAGATGCCTGAGCTGCAAAGCTCTGTCCAGCCTCCTGCCCCAGTCCTGCCGTGAATCCTACTCCATATGCCAGGCCCTCTGCCGTCTCCCCACCCTAGCAATCCAAGGTTATTTTGATGGTTAATTTTACGTGCCCACTGTCCGGGCCCCGGGATGGCCCCAGGGCTGGGAAAGCCGTTTCTGGGTGACCCTGGAGGGGGTTTCTGGAGGAGGTCAGCATTTGGATCAGCTGGTGGAGCCGAGTAGCTGGCCTTCCCCCATGTGGGTGGGCATCACCCAGTCCGTGAGGGCTGGTGGGGACAAGAAGGCGGAGGAGTGAGGGTGCATGCTTTCTCTCTCTGCCTTCATTGAGACTTACACCCCACTTCCCTGGACTTCAGGCCCTGGGCCTGGCCTGGAGCAGCACCGTTGGCCCCCGGGGCTCTGGCTAACAGGTGATTGATAGTGGGACTTCTCAGCCTCCACCATTGCATGAGCCAATTCCTTATAATTAATAAATATATTTATTATATAAATATCACTGGTTCCATTTCTCTGGGAAGCCTGCGAATACACCAGTCCGTAGCTCTGAGGCCGACTCCTCCCTGGGACTTTCGATCTCTCCTAGTCGCTTCAGTCTTTCTACACGGTCCCTGAGTAAGGAGCCGCAAACCCTGGCTTCACGTGCACCAGCCCCATGGATATCGGAGCAAACTCAGAACAACCAGCTCATCTTCGCGGCTGATCCAAGTGCCAGTGAGGCAGGGAGAGCCATACCTGCTCAGGAACTCGCAGAAGCCCTCCCGCCCCTCCCCTCCCCCCAAAAAAACACACATACGCCATCTTTCTGACGGGAGTTAAAGGAAGGAGAGACTGAATTCATTAACTATGTCCTTGGCCCGCTGCTGCCCGACTTCCTCTGGGCTCAGCAGATGTGGTGTAGGCGCCAGACATGTATGGAAGCAGCCATTGCGTGTCTGTGTTCAAGTTGACTTAATTAAGGGCGTTTACCTCGAATAAGTGCTTGAATGAATTCTGTTAGTGGTGTAAGACTTCTGCCTGCTGCCTACTGCTGGGCCTTGTGGCTGAGAAAGGACAGACATGAACTCCACAGCCACTATGAAGTCATGTTTACATGACTGGGGTCGGGCGAACTCCTGTTGGATAAACAGATAAATAATGCAGATCCTCATTATAACAGAGCACAGCCTGGCCGGCGCAGGTGGTGGTCTGGCCGCTCACGGGCTGCGATGCCGCCAGCCGGACACTCACATACACAGCGGCAGGACTGGCCATGCCTTCAGAGCTGACAGGGTAGCTGAATCCGCACTCCAGCGCTCAGTCCTCCTGCGGATTTTAGGACTCATGTAATAGAAACGTTGAGCTAGTTGAGATATTATTTGTATTACTCTCTGAAAGGATCTTTAACGCAATGTCTCTTGTAGACAGTTTTTATAGAATGCATTGAACAGAAAGAGATATGCCTGTTTGGGTGTGTTTCATTGGCTCAGCCCACAGCGACGTGACATCACAGACTAACAAGAGCACAATTAACAGCCATGAGAGATCCCGCTCTCCTGGGTGGCTGGCACCTTTGTCTGCACACCCTAATGGCGCCCTGTCTCCACGTGTGGAAGAGCTATTTCGTTAGCATGGAATCTGTAATTTATTTTGATGTTTTCTGTAATTCAGACCACCATTTTAACAAATGATTTCTCTCTTTTTTTATTCAGGTAAGGAAAAGTCTTCTATAGGAACTAGCGAGTAGAAATAAGCATTTCTTGGAGTGGCGCGGCTCCCATTTCTCTATGAGGGTGAGTGATGAGAGAGCAGATGCGTGCAGTAACTGCTGGGACCAACCAATACCGCCCGCTGCCGCCCCAGGAGCCGCGCACAGAGGCGATCCCGGGAAGCGGCTCTTCGGCACCGTTAGAATATCAGCAGGACGTGATTCCCTCCTGGTGACCTCTCTGCTTTCTGCTCCGTGGCAGTGACGGTTCTCCTGGTGACCTCTCTGCTTTCTGCTCCGTGGCAGTGACGGTTCTGGAACACGGCGACTCCCCAGAGTCTCAGCAGCCAATGCTTCCTTTCTCTCTAAGAGGGGTCGGGTACGTCTCTCTGCATGCAGACTCTGCTCCTGGCTCCCTGCACTGGTCCGCTCTCACAGCCAGAGGGAAAGATACACCGGTCTGAAACAGGAAAACTGGTGTTTAAAAGCAGTTTGCTTAGAATCCCATTTCTGTGTGTCGGTCTGTTCAAGCTTTCAGGGCCGGGTATTGTGCGGGCCCAGGGGAGGCTGCGGGTAGCCGGTGAGGGGAGGGTGGGAGAGCCCCCGCTGGTCATTCCTGCGGCCCCAAACGAATCCTGACGACTTTCCTCGGGAACACCTATGGTCCCAGCGCAGGTGTCAGAAACGCGTGAGCCCCGAGGGGACTGGCATGCGATTCCGCTTCCACTCCTAAGTAATGCATTAAACTTTGTAGCTAATAAATTCTTAATCCGAGCGGCTCCGGGAACTTCTCCCTCACACGGCTCCTTGGTTAATGGAACACCAGCCTGGCCAGCGCGGGCCGCCTGCTCCTTTCTGTGCCGTTTTCCCAGGCCTGGCACAGGCGGCCGGCCCGCCTGCCAGCTCCCGCTTCCTGTGGCCGCTGTTAGTCCCCGCATAAATGCGGGAGCACACTCCTCCTCAGACAATTAAATCACACCAAACTGCTCGGGGACCGAGGCCCGGGAAGGGCCGGGCGAGCAGCCCCGCCCCCGCTAAGTATTATTGACAAATCCATCAAAGGCAGTGATGCATTGGTTTCCACCTTACCTAGAAGGACACTGGGGCAGCGCGACATGCTGTCACCGTGGCAACTGCGGCTGCAGCGAGCAGCCTGTTGGGATAGGTGACCTCTGTTGGCGGCGCGCCTGGAGATGTAGCACTTGCCTGGTGCCATGTCAGGGGGACCCCAAGGAGCGGCCTGGCGCCCTCAGATTGATTCATTAGGCCCTAAACATATCGATCGCTCCAATTTGCAGAAATTTATTATATTGATATTGGACTGATTAACATTTTGTGCCAGACTGGTTCGATATGTGCTTGTAACAGCTTTTAATGATTAATTGACTTTTATGATTCCATCTCGGGGCTGTCAGCGAGCTGTGAACTGTGGGCAGGCATGCTCCCGGGCTGTCCCTCAAGTGGCACAGGGCAGTGATTGAATGCCTCGGAAATTAGTGTCCTTGCTGTCTCGTTTTATGAAAGATAAATGCTATGACATTTAATGCAGACCTTAATTTAGAACAGAACTGAGGAGATCATTTTGCAATTTAATCATAAACAGGTAAATATCAAAACTTGTTTAGCATCTTGCAAGTTAAGCACACAGACGGCGGGCCAAGTGGGGCGGGCAGCAGGGGACCGGGAGGGCCGAGCAAAATACCGGGGGCTGGGGCTGGGGCAGCGCCGCCTGGGAACCTCCGGCCCTGTACCCGGGCCCACGTCCGGGCCCAGTCTCCAGCCCAGAGCACACTGCCCTCATTCAGGCGGCGGGGCGGGGCTGCCACTTGGCACCCTCCCGGCAGCAGGCAGCCCCGCGCTCCTGCCTGGTGAATGGAGAAGAATACAGGGACTGATCCGCCGCTAAAGTAAATGGAGGAGGGGACGGTCTGGCTGCCCCCGCCATGTGCTAAGGGGAGCATCTGCTCAGCGCAGCCCGTGGCCCCTGAGCAGCCGAGGACACAGGGGGCTGGGGGTGGGGGTTGGGGCTGGGACACTGGGGGCCTCGCTGTGCCTCCAACACAGGGGAGGGGCGCCACAGCCCACCGCCTCGCACTCCTGTTTACAGCATATTCCTTCCTTTGGTTTTAATTAAAAGCCTTAAGTTAGTGAGAGGTGGGTGTGTCAGCACCTTGGGTTATTCACGCGGCACGTACAGGCGGGACACGCAGGGGGTCCCTGCGCCCAGTCCCTCTCCCCGGCCCCCTCCCGGCGCTGAGTGGACGGACTCCTGTATCAGCTGTCACCGCTAAGCTGACCCGGCACACGCAGGGAACATACCTGCCGGCCTGGCTGAGATGTGCTCATGCCACGTGTGTTACCCCAGCCTCCGGCTGCACCAACAGGGCCCTGAGTCGGCACCTAAGACAAGGGACTCCTCCTGCAGCTGCGCTCAGGCCTGGCAAAGGAGGGACACCCCTGCAACTGTGGGCAGACCACCAGCGGCATTTCCACTTCTGTGCAGACCCGTGTCTTTGATCTTCACGATTCTTTCACCGGATGGGAAGCAGAGCTAAATTGGGGTCCTGATATGTGTGCATCTGCAGACTCACCCAAGCGGCCGGTCTCTACACGAATTTCACTGTGTGGTCGGAGTGCATTCGCCTCCCCACCGGCCCCAAGTTCCCAGGCGGCCTGGCTTTTTTTGGGGGGGGCGGGGGGGTTGTGTGGCCTCTGGCATCGTGACCCCCCAGTTGTGCTGAGTGTAGAGGGGCAAGGGCACTGGGACCCCCAAAGTGCTTTCCTCCTGGTGGAAATGGAGGAAGCAGAAGCATAATTGCTTTGCTGGATCCCAGTCCTGCAGAGCAGAAGACCTTTCAGACTGCCCTGCCTGAGAGCTCTCCCCTCCCTCCCCGGCTCCTGTCCACCACCCTGCGTTCTCTCCTTCACCAAGAGCTCTTTCCATGCCAGTGTTGTGTCTGCTGCAGGGCGGCTTGGCCTCAGGTGGGTAATCGGATCCAGCGCCACCCAGCCCACAGGAGAGGAGGGCACGCCACACACAGGTAAGTTCTACAGCGGGAGCTGTGTTTCATGCTAAAGAGTCTGGTTCTTCCCCTTGGGCCGGAAATCTGTGTCCCCCAGCACGGAGCGGAGGGGTCTCTGCCAGCTGCTCCCCGCTGTTGGGAAGATGAGAAGGAAGAACCTGGAGCCATCCTGGAGCTCGCTCTGGGCTCAGCTGGGCAGGAGTCGTGCGTGCGTGTGCACCGTGTGGGAGACGGGGCTGACACACAGCAGCAAACACACAGCTCCAGGTGCGCACACTCAGGCACACGCACCAACACTTCTGATTCCTGGATCAGTGTTCTGTGTCGGCTCTGCCCACTCCGCTCTTCGGGGAGGGCTGTCTTTTGGGTGTTTCAGCAGCATCACAGACTCACGCTGCGTTCCAAATTACAATTCAGATTTCTCAGCTTGACCCACACCATCAGTTTCACCTTCCCCACATTAGTTCTGCGAGGAGAATTTATAGGAATGGCTGAACCCCTGTTGCCTCTTCCCTTCCAATCACTAATCGAATAATTTTCTGTATCTATTTTATCTTCCGGTTCTGCTGTCAGGTACCTGTCATACCATTAGCAGGAATTCCATGAAAAATTTAACAGGAAAAAAATGTTGATTCCACCGAGTGGACTACTAGAATACATTTTCTCCATATCCCGTGGTTATTAGCCTTAAAATGCTTTCAGGGAGCAGTTTAACTCAGGCACAGAAAGTACACAAAGTGTAGGAGAGGATCTTATTTTAAACCTAACACCTAAGGAAAAATATTCAAAAGTTCAAGTAAAAAAAAAAAATCCAAGTTTCTTGTTTTATTTAAATATTTTTCTTGCCCAGCCAGTGTGGCTCAGTGACTGGGCATCAGCCCAGGAAACAGCAGCTCGATTCCCGGTCAGAGCACATGCGTGGGTTGTGGGCTCGATTCCCAGAGGGGTGCGTGCAGGAGGTAGTTGATTGATGTTTCTTTCTCATCAATGTTTCTCTCTCTCTATCCCTCTTCCTTCCTTTCTCTCTAAAGATAATTAATGAAAACATTTTAAAAATATGTGTATATAAATATATAGAGAGATTAGACATTATATTTCAAAATAGAATATATATATATGTACATATATATATTCTATCCATTTTATTAGTAATATCTACCAATGAACCTCTATGGTAGGTTTTATGTCATAGTCATAAAATATGCAAGCAAACTGTAGTAGACTACCTACATGGAAAAGAAATTCTAGTACCAATATTTTACATTTTTGATATGAGAATTCCTATTACATATTGAAATTGTACTTAATACCACCCTGATATTGCCTTAAAAATTGATGGCATAGTCCATCACTGGGTATGAAGATTAGATTATATTATTTTATAATCATATTTGCATGTCTCTAAACAACAATATCCCCAGTAAAAGGTACACACATAGATATATCTTCACTTAGTCTCTTAGTCAGTCCAGACTGCTATAACCAAATACCATGGACTGGGAGGCTTAGAAACAACAGAAATTTCTTTCGCACAGCTCTGGAGAAAGAAATGTGACCAGGATGCCAACATGGGTAGGTTCTGGTGAGGCCCCTTCCGAGTTGCAGGGAGCAAGCTCCTGTTGTGTCCTCGCATGGTGGGAGTTCTCTGCTCTCTTCCTATGAGGGCACTAATACCATTCAGGAAGGCCCCACCATCAAGACCCAATTCCCTCCCGAAGACCCCCCTCCAAACATCACATTGGACATTAGATTTCAATATAGAATTTGGCAGGTGGAGGCCAGGGAACATACATGCAGGAAGACATTTCTGCTCAGATATTTCATAGCTACATGAGTTTTAAACCTAGACAAATTAACTTCATCTCCTTATCTATCTCCCTAAGGCCAGAGGGACGTTGTCACTGGCTTCCATGATTTGATCTTTGAGGGGATACTGGAATGTCAGTACACGTTGTTTCCAAATAGCTCGACGTTGGTTGAAATGCATACAAAACTTCTGGTTCGAGGTGATGCTTCACTTTTTATGTATGTATTTGGCAGTGTGCAGACAAAAAGCCCATCTTCCGAGTCATCACTGCCTGATCCCTATTCCTTTTTAGCACCAGTCGTTTCTTTGAGGCCAAAGAGCACCTGCCTTCCCTTGGCTGTTCACGGGTCAGCCTCCCAGCGGGGGTCAGTTCTGGCCTTTCTGGGGGCATTCACCACCAAGAGGGCTTGTGGGCTGACAGCTGGGGCTCGGGGCTGGGTTTGGAGGCCGTGCTGTGGTTTGCTCCCTCAGCTCCCTTGCTCCGAGTGGAAGGTAGAAATGGGTGAGCAAAGGGGGAGGTGAGACGCTCCTTTCCTCTCACTCTCCTGGGTGGGGCTGTACCCAAATGAGTGATTGCTTAGCCGCTGCCACATACTGGGGCAGAGACCTCGCTCCTCAGGTCTGGGTTCAGGCTCTCCTCGCAGCTTCCCTGGGAAAAGGACTGGGCATGGTGGAGGCGCTGGGTTTTCATCCTGACTCACCCAGAGCCTCCGCTGGGCTCCCCGCTTTGCTGGCCTCCTTGCCTGCAGCCCTAGAAGAGGTGCTTTCCCTGTGAGACCCCGGCAGCCTGCTGCCCACTCCTGCTGCGGTGGCTCCCCTTCCACCT
Source organism: Pipistrellus hanaki (assembly GCF_964339955.1). NCBI lineage: Eukaryota > Metazoa > Chordata > Mammalia > Chiroptera > Vespertilionidae > Pipistrellus > Pipistrellus hanaki. The sequence goes on from NC_140514.1 coordinate 56,476,861, forward strand.
CCCCTTCGGCATTAGCTTCTGGCCCAGGTGTGTAAAGACTGCAATGGCAACTTGTAAGGAGAAAGGAGGAAATGGGGGCTTTGGGGCAGGGACTCAAAAGTCCAGGAGTCAACAGGCGGGGTCCCAGACACCTGAGCTCCCACCTCCACTTGGGCTTGCACCTGTGAACCAGGCTGAGCCCCGGGTTCCAGGGGCAAAGGCAACAACTCCAGATGGTGGAGACCATCCTAACTCCCCCCATGTCCATCTTAGCTGCAACAGGCCTCCTCCCAAGAGATTCTGGGTGCATGGCAGTAAACAGGCTCCATCCGGTTTCAGGGAGAAAGGAGGGGAGGGTGCAGAGGGGAGAATAAAGGATGAGAGGCCACTGAGCAGAGGGCTGGGAGGAAGCAGGCATGGCTGAGTCTGACCTGAGCAGGTCCCTGAGCCAGGGAGTCACTGACAGAATGCCATGCTCCTGACTGAGGTGTGCTTCTCCTGTCACTGATGGATGAGCTTGTGAGGTCATTAAAAATAATAAGGAGCCCTGTCTGTGTGGCTCAATGGTTGAGCTTGATACCCAGTGTGGGGCAAGTAGGAGGCAGCCAATCAATGATTTTCTCTCATCATTTATGTTTCTATCTCCCTCTCCAAAATCAATAAAATATAAGTGTTTTAAAATAAGTAAAACACATTTCATACCAAGGTAAGGGGAAATATCATAGCTGTTATGTAACTGCCTGAACTTTGAGAGACACTGTATTATGGCATGAAAGCTTCACCGAGCTGCTGGCGTCTCAGGTCTCTGATGCGGCATCATGGAGGGTGCTTTAGTCCAGCCGGAAGGGGACCCGTAGGGACTGTGTCGTGCGGCCTGGGCAACACCAAGACAGGGAGGAAACGGGAGTGTGGCAAGTGCAGGGGACAGGGGCTGCGTTCCCACCAGATGCAGGGCTGAGGCTGCCGGGTCAATCCAGGGATTCCCGTCCCAGCTAGATCTGGTCTCAGCTGCGCGAGGGCATGGGAGGACTGAGCCACACAGCAGGAAAAGCCCGCGTCCTGGGGGCGCACGTCCCGCCTGGCCCCCGGCACAGCCCCTTCTGGCTTGGTCGGCTTCATTCCTGGGCACTGCCCTTTGGCCTCTGCTTCCACCCCCTCTCCCTGCTGCCCAGATTGCCAGTGCGGACTGTCCACCTACCAAGCCCTCTGTGCCGAAAGCCAGTCTCCCGGGCACCTAGTTGCCAGAATATTCCCAGGGGTCTTCAAACTTTTTAAAGTGGGGGCCAGATCACGGTCCCTCAGAGAGCTGGAGGGCCGGACTATATGAACTACTAATCCCTACTGTAACACCTCGGCTGCGCTCACTACCCAAAAAACCTGGCGGGCAGGATCAGACTCCCCTGGGGGCTGCATGTGGCCCGCGGGCCGTAGTTTGAAGACCCCTGTAGGCTGTCACCTGCAGGTCAGTGCTGGCCCCACAGACTCTTCTGGAAGCTCCCTAGAGAGGCATTCACACTCCCAGGATTATGTGGCCTTCAGCCCCTGGTCCCGGGGCAGCTGCTGCATTGCCTGGGATGCCCAGTTCTGACACAACAAACCCTATGTGGTGGGAAATGCGCGAAACTCCCAAACGTAAAGTGGGGCCTCCAGTGTGTTTGTCAGCGGCCCACCCTTTAGCTCCGAGGGTGTGAGGAAGCTGGGCCCGGGAAGGGCAGGGTGGAACGGCAGAACCTCTCCCCAGTCTGACTCCCGGGCCCTGCTGTTTTTCCTGGTGTTTGGCTATTTGGCAATACATTCTTCAAACAGCATGCTAAGTACTGCATTTGCAGCGTCTGTAGCATCAGGCATTTCCAGGAAACGTTACAGTTATAATCTCCAGATTAATAAAACTGGAGACAAAGTTGACCCAGTGGACATAATTTACTGTACTTTTCAGAAAGCTCTGATAAGACCCCTCATAAAAGGCTATTAAGAAAATAAAACAACCATAAGATAGAAAGGAAACATCTGTAAATTACAGGATGGGAAAGCACTGAGCCCTGCACAGAGCTTCGCACAGACCTGGTTGCATTGGGTTGTTTACCTAAAATATATGGGCAATTGGTGGTGAAGAAATAAAACAGTAATGGCCCTTGAGTTGCCATCTGATTGGCCTTGAGATTGCCCGACCCCGTGGAGAAACAAACTGAGGGGCCTGAGAGTGCGCAGGGCGGAGGCCGGCTGGGTGAGTGAGGGCGCCGCCTGGGGGTGGGCGGGAGGAGATGCGCTGCTCTCCCCGGCTGCAGGCTGGGAGGCAGGCCCAATCTAGTAGGAGCTTTCTGGTCAAGCTCTAGATAAACCCTCAGAAAACAGCACTTTGAGGAGGAAAGATGAGCACACACAGAGAAAAACAGAAACATCCCCTGGTCAACAAATAAGCCACGCAGCCTGGGAGGCCTGCTGGGGAGGGTTTAAGGGGGGCAACCTCCAGGACACCCCTGGGCCAGGCCAGCTGCCCTCAGCTGCCCGCCACGGTGGGCTTGGGGGTGATGTTTTAGACAGTCTGCTTTTTAGGCATGTGGAGGCTCTCCTGCAGAGCCTCTTGCTGATTAGCTGTGTGTGACCTCTACCCCGCCACCACACTCCTCCGGGGCCTGGTCAGGAGGCTCCTGAGGGACTGAGCTGGATTAGTACCCTCTGCTTGCCCCGCGGTGCACACAGACCCAGGAGGGGGCCAGCGCGGCATGAACTGTGTGGCCAGAAACTCCCCAGAACGTACCAGGGTAATTTTTTTTTGCCTGAAAGTTTAAATTCTTGGCCCATGTATCTCTCAGGGATTATGGAAAAAGAACCAATGCTTTCATGGAAGGACCTGAAAATGGTTTTGAAAGTTAAACCATTAGGTTAACAATCTAATATGAGAGTGGCAAATGCAGGGAAGGTTGATTCTACGTGGAAGCACTGATTTAACATTAAAGCTCAGCAACTAATCGCGTGCTTGCTGTGTGCTGGGCAGGCACCCTATACCGGCTCCCACTCACCCCTCACAGAACCTCTCCCGGGACGCCCTGTGCACACAGGTGACGAGGCACAGAGAGGTGGAGGGACAGGCATGGCGATCACCGGCAGAACCAGTCTCAACTCGGTCCGTTAGATCCTGGAGCCCGCCAAGTGACCAGCTTTACACAAACATTTAGCACGATGAGTGTGCCAGTCCCTGCAGCCGCAGACTTCCCGGTGCAGTGACATGTAACCGCCACGGGAGCACCCTGCCAGCGTCACGAAGGCACCTGCGCGGTGAAGTCCTTTCCGGGCCTACGCCGCTCAGTCCTCATTCCACGTGGTGACGCCGATGCAGTTGTGACCATCACTGAAAACTACGCAGGCGGCTTATCTGGTTATTCTGGTCCAGACGGTTCTTTTCCTGCAGTAGCCCACCCACTGCCTCTGCAGATTACCCAGAGATCTGAGTTCCCTGCACAGCCAAAGCTCAGTTCTGGCCTGGTTCTGTTTTCTCTGCAGTCCAAAGAGCTGACTGGAACAACCCACTCGTCAGGGAGTTAGGTAAAATCAGGCTTTTTCAAGAAAAAATCCAGACCCGCAGTAGTGCAAGGCCAACCCATCCTCCTACTGATGGCCATGTCATAGGGGTCTTAATCTTTTTAGGAGTGTTTCCAGCTCCTCTGCGCCAGCCTGTGTTTATTTCACTAAGTGAAGCACATTGCTGAGTGCCTCAGCGGCCTGGACCTTCAGCTTTAGGCCCGAGCACGTGCAGAGTACAGTGTGCATCGCCATGTCTGTGAGCTTAATTCTTTGGGGTAACCCTTTCCTTACACACTGGAGGTTTTCCATGAGGAAACGTACCATTTTAATTTGTAGTTATTGTTGTTAATCCTCACCTGAGGATATTTTTCCATTGATTTTTTTTTTGAGAGTGGAATAGACGGTGGGAGGGGGAAAGAGAGAGAGAAACATCAATGTGAGAGAGACAAATCAATTGGTTGCCTCCTGAATTTGGGGCTGGGATGGAGCCTGCAACCCAGGTATATGCTCTTGATCAGAATCAAACCCGTGATCTTTCAGTCCTTGGGCTAATATTCTACTCACTGAGCCAAGCTAGCTAGGGCCAATTTTAATTTAATGAAATAACATGAATGCCAATGACCAATTCTTGAATCTAATCACATAAGCAAAAATTATATGTGCAGATAAACTTCTCAAAGAAAGCAGTCCTCTTCCACCTTCATTATTCATCTTCTGTCATATGAAGCTGAAGCATGGATCTCTTAAATGGCTGAATCTTCAGCTCTGAGCTTATTTGTTGCTTGTTTCTCTTTGTCTTTGCTTAAGGCCATTGGGTAGGCTACTCTAATTTGCAGCTGGAAGTCCTGGATGCATCATCCGGCTGAAACCAGTTCCAGTTCCCTTATAGCTGTAAAGGGGCCGACCTTGGTTTGTGCTGTGTCGGTCTTCATTGGTCCGTCTAGTTCGCTCCGTGTGTCTTTTCCTGTGTCTTTCTATGTATCTCTTGTCCCATTTCTCTATCTCTGGTTTCTCTTGTTTCCTTTGAGAAGTGTTAACAAGTAATGTGGAGAGTTTTCACTGTGATGGGATAGGAAGGAGGATATCATCTATTGGCCCCAAAGATACAGCTTTCTGTGCTGATTTGAGCTATTTTGTTGGCATGTCTTTTCTATTGTTGCTAATCACACTCTGGTTCTTGTCTTTATGGAGAGAAGACTTCTGGGTCTGAGGAGGACCTGGTTTTGCTAGCTAGGTTTGTAAACCCACCGAGCTTATTAAATATTAGAATGACTTGAAATGCTCAAAAGCTGTAGTTGGTCTAAATATGCCACCGTCCGAATGCATACACCTGGGAGCCATCCTGGGTTTGATGCAGTTGGTTGTTCTTTCCCACAATGAGGTAACGACACTCCTGCTCTCCCAGTGGAGTTGTTGAGCCCACAGACCAAACCAGGGTCAGAATGTCAGAAGGTGAGGCCCTCCGTCCAATTTGCCCTTTGGTAGGTGCAGGTCCATGGCCACATGCAAAAGGCTGAGGGCCCCTGGGCGTCAGGCTCGCCTCAGTGAGCACAGGTGAGCACGTGAGTCGCCCATAGAAACATTTCGCTGGTGACAGTCCTCTCTGCCTCAGGAAGGCGGCGATCTTCACCGAGCTTGTGCATAACATGCTCCTGGCTGAGTCTAAATGATGCATTTCTCCAACCGGAGACTGACAAATTCAGAGGGTTTGCACCATAGTTTTAAATATTTAGAAACAGCTGGTTGATTGACTGAATTTTTAATTTTTCTCAGAATGTTTGATGTTGGGGAGATTGGGCCTTCGAAGTCCTCTGAGGAAAGAAAAGATTTATACAAAAGTTTCATTTTTTATAAATATTTTATATTTCACTGAATGACTATGAGCAACAACAAATTTCACGATGGATGAGACCATCCTGTTTGTATTTCAGGGTCACGGCTGTCCACTCCCACTTAGGTAACCTGCCCCTAAACGCTCTCCAGAATTCAGGGGTCATCAACTCTCTATTACATTTTAGAATTGGTTTGCTGCTACAATATTTTGAATAAAAAAACCTGAATATTGGTCAAGATGCTCAAATCACCTGACCTGCAAAAACTAGGCCATTATTGATCTTTACACCTTGCACATGATAGGTACTCATTATAGACATTAGAATATATTCCATCAATATTACATATTCATTAATTTTTAATATACTAAAATATCAACATATAATTAGTGTTAGAAAGTAATATATATTCATAGAAATTAACATCTAATTAATAATATAAAACATATTAAATTGAATTGATTGTCATCCCTCAGGGCAAACACATATGGACAAGGAAAATGTCTCAAAGAGCGACTAGACCCTGCATGAGAAGGAGCTGGTATTTACTGAATATGGAGCAGAGTCTAAGTGTGTGAATGCTTCATAAATGATTTCACTTAATCTTCGCCGAGTCCTGGGGGTGGAGCCTACTTTCTCCAGCTCTCCGAGCGGGACTCAGTGCTCAGAGAGGAGAAGGCTCTCCCCAGGCTGTACAGCCAGTCACTGAGGTAGCCTGAAAGCTAACCTAGGAGTCTAGTTCCAATGACCAGGCCTTGACCCCTTTGTGTTTTCTCCATCCAGCTCTCTCCTAGGTCTCCAGTCATCATTTTGCCCTGCTCTGGAAGTTCTGCCATTAGGCCTACTCCCTGGATCAAAAAGCAGCTTTTGGTTTGGCCTCCGGGAGGTCATGATAAACATATCCCGTGTGGCCTGCAGCTGGATGGGGCAGGAATCTCCCTGGCTGTCACCCTCCAGGTGTGGAGGAACATATCAGATGGCTTGGTTGTCCCCTCACACACTTGCCAGGGCCCAGCAGGCTAGAAATGATGGGCTCATAACTTCTCAGAGTCCTTGAAAGCACAGTGAATCAGGAGGGCTCAGGAGACCCAACTGAGCCAGAGAATAAACACCCAAGTGTTTGACACTATCTACTTGGGTTCATAGGGATGCTCTTGCCATTCCCCTCTCCCATCAGACTCAGGCTGTTTCTGACATTGCACCATGGTCATGAGAGGAAGAAGGAAGGAAGCAAGGAGAATGCTGGGATTGGAGTCAGCCCCAAGTTAGCATGTGTGGGGGCCCCTGGCAACACTCACGGTGCTCTCTGCGGTCAGGGGGAAAGGGATGGGACCACCACAGTCCAGTGTCACCTCCTCTACAGAGCCCCTTTGATAAAATTCAAAATAAAAGATGAGTTAATCATATGTTTGCTACATGCTAGCAGTATCTATTAATTAGACATGTCAAACTTCTTTACTTAGTCGATTATTTTAAGTTGTAAACAAATTCAATTTAACAAGCATGGACCTGGCACTTCTATGTGTCCTGTGCGGTAGCAACACCAAAGTGAGGACCAGTTTCCTGCTGGGGATTAGCTGTGACGATGCCCCTTCAGTGTGGTCTCAGGCTGAGAATTCCGGATCATCTAGGGACGCGGCTCTGAACGAAGGAGGGGACTCCCCGTGCGACAGAAGGTCCAGGCTTCGAAGACGGGGTCCCAACGATTCGCTCTGGTACGTTGGCCAAGTCGCTTAATTCCCCTGACCTCCTTAAATTTTGCACACACAGTTGAGGAGTCCATGGGATCGTGAGTGGAAAACAGCCTCTCGCTCCTAGAAGATGCGATTGGTACCCTAACTGTGAAAGAGGTGGGGCCCCGTTCCTTGAGGTCCACAAAGTCAAACCGAGCGAGGCCCAGGCACAGGTGTCAGAAGCTAGGCTCCTTTCATAAAAAAAAAAAAAAAAAAAAGCGTTATCAAGATCTGATTGGAGGTAGCAGCTAGAACAATTGAGAACAAACGTGAGCCTTGGCAGTATAATGCACAGCGGCCCCTCCCTCCTCTCAGCGGCATACTCTGGGAAGAGCTGACTCCAAGAGTTTGGATCAGAGAGAGGGAAGGAGGAAGGAGGGGGTCTCTTAGTTAAGATTCTCTCCTGAGAGTGGGTGGGTGGAGTGGCAAAGGCAAGCCGGAAACCGAGGACGCCATCTGATGCGTCGCACAGCTCTTCCTCAGACTTCCTTTCTCGGGGGTGGCACTTACATAAGCATTTTCTGGAGTCCAGGTAACAGCGCTCGGCTTTGAAAGACATGTCACTTTTCTGCCCACAACCTAGGCCTTCCCAGATTCCTTGATCAACAACAACCAAACACGTGCTCGCTGCGCTCCGAGAGCCGACCGAGGCCCAGGGCCGCGCAGCCGAGGTGATGACCCAGCCCTACCACCCTCGAAGCTCAGCGCCCTTTATTCCTTTCCTGCCCTTTCCCCTCCCCTCAAACCGCGTGGCCCACTCAGAACCCATGTCGGCTTCTGCATTTCTTGCAAAACAGAAAGGAATCCATCAGACCTTCCTAGTGAACCTTCGCCCTGCAGGAAGCATTTAATGTGTGCCCAAGAGCTGGTAAAGTAAGCCCATTTCTCACCCGGAGGGAGGTGCCCCCAGAAAGATGAAGGCCTTCTCAGGTGAAAGCTTTTGTATCTCAGGTGGATGCCTCGCTGCAGTGTGAATGATGGCGCCTCCTTGCTACCACTCTCCACTTATCCAGAGCTGGCTCTGCAGCATTTGCAGCCCTACAAAAAGCAGGTTTTAAACGCCCAACAAATAATTGTTATTCACAATAAAAGTGCGCTCCATTTTAACTCTGTTTTGTGTCTCCATGACGGCCTGAGAGCACAGGCCATGTGTGCAGGGGGCTGGTCTGAGGGTGGTGGCCTGGCCTCCGGCACTGGCACTGGGCATGCAGCGGGCAGTGCAGTGGGCTGCGCGGGGCTGGGAAAGGCCTGCTGGGTCGTCCCTGCCGCCGCATCCCACATGTGCTGGGCCCTGCCATGCTGGCAGGCTCTGGGGCTCCGTGGGGGATACGGTCATAGAGATTGTCTGTCTGCATTTGAGAATTCTAAGTTCCCTTGCCCAGATACAGTAGAAGCATCCCACCGGGTCGTCTGGTCTCGGGACACAGGTCAGCTTCCCCGGAAAAATGGCCCCATGCGACCCCCACGCAAGCCCAGACTGCTCTCCGGCTCCCTGACTGCCCACGCACAGTCCCCGGCCATGGGCGCTGCCCTCCCAGGGGGGAGGGGAGCCGAGCCTCTCCCTCCTGTGCCCATGGCACCACAGGGTGGCCGAGTGCATGGGGGGGGGGTCTCCCCTCAGCCCAGCCTGCACCCTCTCCAATATGGGACCCTTCGGGGATGTCCAACTGCTGGTCTAGACTGATAGTCGGACATCCCTTTCACAATCCTGGACCGCTGGCTCCTAATTGCTCACCTGCCTGCTGGCCTGGTCGCTCCTAACTGCCCCCCACCTTGTTGGCCTGATTACCCTTCATTGCCTCTATGCTAGCCTGATCACCCCTAACTGCCCCCCTGCACTGGCCTAGTCACCCCTCACTGCCCCCTACCAGCCTAATCACCCCCAACTGCCCCTCCCACTGGCCTGGTTGCCTTTTACTGCCCCTCTGCCAGCCTAATCTCCCCCAACTGCCCCCCTTCTGGCCTGATCACCCCAACCTGCCCCCACTGCTGACCTGGTCACCCCAACTGCCCTCCCTGCCAGCCTGGTCGCCCATGAAGCCTGCTGCTCAGTCATTTGGTCATCCCTCACTAACCCCCTGCTGGCTGGTCGCCTCACGCAGCCTGCCACGGTCCGCAGAGGCCTCGCCAAACTCGCCCTGGGAGGAAAGAGGAGGCAGAATGGAGCGGTTCTGCCCTGGTTCCGGCACTTTCCTCGGGAGGAGAGGCCAGCAGATCAGGATGGGTTCGATGGCACCGCCTGGAGAGACGAGAGTGGACTTACGTGAACACTTTCAGGGAACAAGCCAGAGGCACCAGCCACAGCTACAAATGTGGCCAGCCACAGAGCATTCCTGGGAGCAAGCAGGCAATGCGAAGGTGTTGGGGACCCCTCAGCTAGGACCTCTAGGACAGCAGGTCTGTTATGGGCGTCCATGGTCTCCCTCTGGTCAGTCCCACTGCGTTCATCGTCTGCAGACTACACCCGTCCCAGCACAGAACCTGCGAGTGGAGCCGGCAGAGGCCCCTCCTCCCGGCAGCTGGAGAGCGAGGTGTGTGCAGGAGGCAGGGTGTGGGGGTCTGGTGGGATGTGCAGTGAACAGGAGGCCCCAAATCTGTCTGTGTGGGCTGGAGTATGAATCTGAAAATATGTTCTGAAGCTGAAACGTGAGCCACATAAAGGAGGGGACACGCTCTGAGGTAGTCTTCTCAAAAGTCCCCACGCAAACCCCTGTCAGGAGCACCTGCTTGTGCGAGCCTAGACTTGGGTCCACCCCGCCCTCTGCCCTCAGTGCACCGCGGTCCTGGTGTGCGGTTTGATTCTGTGGTGATGTGGTGTGCTTTTGGATAATCACCCAAGCTGGCTTTAACATAAGTGTGTTGTTTGACTCCTCAACTTGTCCCGCATGTAGTGAACTGCTGCTTCAGGAAGACACACTGTGACTTGTTCCTGTGAGCTGGCCCGACCCCTGCCCCTCAGCCAGCCTGGTTTTACCAAAGTGGCTTCGGGCAGGCCTTCTGCCCAGAAACCAGCACAGGCCTCGTGGAGCAGGCTCCGCAGCCAGGGCCCCTGCGTGTGCCCCCCAAGCCCACGGTTTTCCCCCACACCCCGCTCCTCCCCTTATGATCGATCGATTGATCGATCGATCGCCAAAGGACTGAGCAGTTAAAAGGGAAACCAAACAGCAATTAAGTACAAGAAACACAAACCAACACCTTTCTTGCCTCTTTCACTTGCTCTCACCTGAGGAATGAGGTAGAGCTTTAGCTAGGGACTGGCCGGCCTTGCTGCCATTGGGCCCACACAAGCTCGTGTCCCCCTCTGGGCCCAGTCTCCCCGACACCCAAGGAAGAAAGAACTGTGGTCAGGGCCCCAGTGTGACTCATGACACACATGGTGTCACACACACACACACACACACACACACACCCGGGACACAGGGCAGTGAATCTTGAGATCAAGCAGCTCGTTTATCTCGGCAGAGGGGAGTTTCTTTCCGTTCGGGGCTCTGACATCCATTCCCTCCTATGGAGAGGCCAGCAGGTCAGAACGAATTTGGTGTCTCCTCCTGAAGAAACAAGAGTGGACTTCGGCCCTAGCCGGTTTGGCTCAGTGGATAGAGCGGTGGCCTGTGACCTGAGGGAGCCTGGGTGCAATTCTGGTCAAGGGCACATGCTGGGTTGTGGGCTCAGTACTCAGTGGAGGGTGTGCAGGAGGCAGCAGATCAATGAGTCTCTCTCATTATTGATGTTTCCATCTCTCCCTCTTCATTCCTCTCTGAAATTAATATATATATATATATATATATATATATATATATATATGGACTTACATGAACACTTACAGGGACGAGGCAGCAGCAGGAAGTATAATACAGCATCAGCACCTGGAATTCTCCTAGCGCTGGATCTGAGGGGTCTGCTCCGTGAGGACATGGCAAGGATGGGTTACTGGCAAATTGAATAGTCCCACATGAGATGCCAACTCCGATCTGCAGGGTCTCCTCAGTCCTGTTCTCTATCAGGTGTAAAATAATGCTGAGTCACGCAGTGAGTACGACACTGCCACATGACTCCCTCTGTGGGCCAGGAAGTACCTCAAAGGCGCGCTGCGGAGCCGGCCCCGAGCAGCCCCTGACAACCTGGGGGCAGGTGCAGAGAGTGCATTCCCGATATATGTAGATGGACAGCATGTATATGATAACATACATGCTATGTCTTAGGTTTCCTCTTCATCACTGTGAAGAAATTGGCAACAAGGAAACAGAATTCACTTAGTTGGAAATAATTCACTCTCATTTCCAGAACAAACACCACAATTGGATTCAGTCTCTGAAATCTGAGTCAATTGCATGATTTTGTTTCCACTGTGACCTCTGGAACCCGGCTGGTGGGCTGGGTCTGTGAGCCCTGCCAGTCTGTCCTCACCCACACCGACCTGAGGGGGCCCGGCGGTCAGCCAGGCGCGGCTACTGATCAGCCAGGCTCTGGTTAATCTTTACTCAGAGAAGTGGCCAGGTTTCTCAGCTGCCTGCACCCAGGTGCACGGAGGGGCCTTTGCTTTCCTCCTCGTCCGGTCCCACAGGGCAGGAGGGACAGTCTCCTGTGTGAAGGGTCACTGAGTAACTCAGAAAAGATTGGTGACAGCAACTGAGCTTGAAGCCGCAGAATCCCAGCCAGGAACGCCGGCCCGCATCCCTCCGGCCGACGCCAGCTCTCCCTGTGCACCGAGCCGGCTGGAGCTGCTTAAATAAGGGTGCACCGGTATCAGCGCACTCTGCCCGCAGTGAAGATCCTCGGTACAGACGATCCAAACACCAACATTAAGTGCGAGCCCGTCTGTGGCCTCGGCTCCGTGGGAAGGACATTTTGCAGGGTAACTGCGTGTTAAGGATGCACTCTGACTATCTCCCGTGGCAGGGTCAGCTGGAGGGAGAGCTAATCACTCAATAAACAGAGAAAAGAGAGATGCTTATACTTAATAAGCCATCGCAAATGGAAAAAGCAAGCTCCTACCCAACGTGATTCTCTCTAGAAACAAATGGCTTGGATCCAAGCACTACAAAGCCCGCTCAGAACGCCGAGAGGCCTCCAGGCCCCAGCGCCCAGAACAGTCCTTCCGTGTCTTCTTTCACAGGGAAGAGGGAACGATTGTGCCGCGTGCGTGTCACAGGAGTGATGTTTTCTTTTGTCTTAAGTTACAGAGCTCCTGATGTGCCATCAGTCCTCCTCTCTGGGGGCAGACGCAGCGAGGAAAGGGGAGGGCCAGCCAGAGGCTGCAGCCCAGGTCCCGGGCATCGCCTCCACAGCCTCTCCCAAAGGGCCCCCAGCCCCCTCCCCCATGCCCAGGAATCTCAACGAGCTCCAGCGGTTCAGCCAGTGGCAAAGCTGGCCTGGTGGCAGAAGGGAGGTCGAGGTTTCTGCCAAGGCTTGCTGCTCTGGTTTCTCCCATCGCTGCCTGTGCCAGCCCTCCTGTCAGAGGAAAGAGCCAGGGTGGTTCAGTGGCCAAGGGGAAGCTCAGGCTCGGAGCCGCAGCCACGACCCTGTCACCACAGTCCTTTCCATTTATGACCTTGTAGCCGCTCTGGATACTTTCACTTAAACTGTGGGAGGAAAGAAAACTAGCCTGCTTCCCCGGGCTGGGATATAAAAAGAGGAAGAGAGGATACTGGAGCGCTTGGTAAATACAGTACACGGAACTAGCAAACAAGGCTGGCCTGGGGTGACCCGCAAAGAGGGCCACCTAAGGGAGTGGAGGGGCGCTTTGCACAGGGGAGAGCTCCCCAACCGGGGGATTCAGCGGGTAGAATGACGGCCCCTCTCCCCACTTGGACACACGCTATTTCTCAGCCGCTTTCTAGAAGAAAAAAAAAGGCTTCACAGATTTCTACCAGTCCGCAGCCCATGTCTGGGACACTGGTTTCTCTTTCAATTGGAATACATTTTAAAATCCAGGAAAAGGACAAGCATGACTTTTTTCTCTGCCCTCTCCTTAACGGAAGGTGACTGTCTGGTCTCCTTCTAGAAACAAAGAATGGAACAGGGCTCAAGAATATGACAGCCCCTCTATTTTCCAGCTTGCGATCAGAAAGAGAGACCAAAACATGGTCATCAAACAGTGTTAGCTCTGCATGCCTTTCTGTCTTGGCCATTTCTCCTCTTTTCTAAACTCAAAAATTAAACATCAGAGATTTGAATTAATTGCGAAGGTATTTCCACTCTGCTAAAACCTGGCCTTATTAGTAGTATTTCATTATGTTTGTATATTTGCAATGAAAAAACTGTTTCAGCCTGACCTGGATGTCTCAGTTGGTTGGAGTGATCTCTCTTACACCAGAAGGTGGTGGGTTTGATTCCTAGTCAGGACACATACTTCAATTGCAGGTTTGATCCCCGGTCAGAGCCCATACAAGAGGCAACTGATCAATGTTTATATCTCACATTGATGTTTCTCTCTTTCTCTCTCTCTTTCTCTCTCTCTCTCCCTCTCCCTCTCTCTCCCAAATCAATTTTTTAAACGTTTGAAGAAACACTGGTTCAAAACCACAATTATGTATCAGGCTATCATTTCAAAAAACAAGGTGGAAAATAACAAGTGTTGGTGAGGATGTGGAGAAATTTGAACTATGATGCAGTGCTGGTGGGAAAGCAAAACGGTGTAACCATGGTGGAGAATGGTGTGGACGCTCCTCACAGTTAAATGCAGATTTGCCGTAGGGAACAGTAAAGCTAGTTCTGGGTGTACATCCCGGAGAACCGACATTGGGATCTCAAAGAGATGTGTGTTCACCACTTCATGGCGGCAGTAGTAACAACAGCCAAAAGGTGGATACAACGCACGGGCCCACCAATGGGTGAATGAATGCATACAATGTGGTAGATACATACAGTAGGATATGATTGGGCCTTGAAAAGGAAGGAAATTCTGACACATACTACAACATGGATGAACTCTAAAAACAGGCTAAGTGAAATAAGCCAGACACAAAAGGACAAATACCACATGATTCCACTTACATGAGGTCCCTAGAGTAGTCACACTGAGAGAGAGAGAGAGAGAGAGAGAGAGAGAGAGAGAGAGAGAGAGAGAGAGAGAGAGAGTAGCAGGGCGGTGGCCGGGGCTGCAGAGGGCGGAATGGAGAGGCGGTGTTCAATGGGTGCAGACTTCCGTGTTGGGAAGATGAACGTGTCCCGCGGAGGGATGGTGGTGATGATTGTACAGCGTTGGGGATGTAGCTAATGCCCCAAGCTGTACCCTTAACACGGTTAGACAGTAAGTTTTATGTGTGTTTTACCACAACTAATTAACGTGCATGTCCGACTTCGTGTTCTTCCTCAGAACACACTGCGGAGGAACAGGTGTTCTCCCCCATCCCATAAACCCAGGAAGCAGGGCGGAAGGCTGCGGTCTTACAGCTTCTCCGGTCCAGGCTGGTGAGAGCCACTGCTTTCCCCTGGGATCCAGATGCCAGCCCAGGCAGCTGGGGGGCATTGCCAGGGCGATGGCTGGCTGCCCACCGGCCCTTCTGCTCCAGCCCTTTGTCTGGAGGATGGAGATCGGTCACCCACCCTGTTAATCAGCAACACAGATGCAGAAGTTGGGATCTGGGGGAGGTGGTTGGGCTGGCGGGCACGTCTCCTTCCTTCTCATCCTGCTGCACAGCTGGTTGGAGACACCAGACCTCCTGCCACCTTCCCAGACTGCCGATGCCTGAGCTGCAGGAGTGATGCGGAGGTGTATGGTCCATGCGCACTGGCCCTGACAGTGGCCCAGAGCTCTGGGGAAGGCCTGGGTCTCCTCCGGCTCTAGCTCACACTCTGGGTAGGTGGATGCCCGCCCTCCATCTCTTCCTGTGGTGGGGCCTTTGTCCTCAGAGCGCCACGGCCAGGCTCCTCCAAACAGCAGCTCCCAGTGTCCAGGGCAGCTCCCCAGACCCCAACCCCTCCCTGCGGGAGACGCTGTCCCGGGCCACGGCAGGACCAGACCCCCATGGGCCTGGCATCCTCTGGACACTGTTGGCTGCAGACCTCGTCATTAGGGGGCTGATCCTTCCGGGGCTGACAGCACTACTTAGGACTTTCCATCAGGGGCCAAGAGAAAGGAGAGCTGGAAGGGCCCCAGGGCCCCATGAAGGCAGGTGCAGGGCCATCGGTGCTTCTCTTCGGTGGCCTGGGGACCCGGAGGGAGGGAGGCCAGGGCAGGCTCCCAGGCCCCTGGGAAGGTGGGCTTCGGGGGACTCCGGAGACTCCGGGAGCAGCTGCGCCTTCTGTGTGGGGAGGAAACAGGTCCCAGAGTGGAGGGGGTGGGGGAGAGGCCCTCTGCTGGGACCAGCCTCCTCGGTGCCAGCCTGCGCCCTGAGGCAACCTGTGCTCCTCCCGTTAGGTGGCGCCCGAGACTTTCCAACCGCTCGTGCAGGCGCTCCCGCCGGAACAAAAAGAGCCGCGGGTGCGTGACCGCGAGGGCGCCGCGTCGCCCGGCACCACGCGGGGCCTGATCACGAGTGGGGAGTCTGGCGGGGACCCCGGCGCAGCCGCCACCGGGCAGCCTGTGCCCCCTCCTCCGACCACTGCCCGCCGCCCGCGCCCGGCCTGCTGCGCCGGGGAGCCTGTGGGCGCCCGGGGAGCCGGAGTGGGCGCCAGGGAGCCGGAGTGGGCGCCGGGGAGCGGGTGGGCGCCCGGGGAGCCGGTGGGCGCCGGGGAGCCGGAGTGGGCGCCGGGGAGCGGGTGGGCGCCGGGGAGCGGGTGGGCGCCCGGGAGCCGGAGTGGGCGCCGGGGAGCGGGTGGGCGCCCGGGGAGCCGGTGGGCGCCCGGGGAGCCGGAGTGGGCGCCCGGGGAGCCGCAGTGGGCGCCCGGGAGCCGGAGGGCGCCGGGGAGCCGGAGTGGGCGCCGGGGAGCGGGTGGGCGCCGGGGAGCCGGTGGGCGCCCGGGAGCCGGAGTGGGCGCCGGGGAGCCGCAGTGGACGGCGGGGGAGCCGGGTGGGCGCCCGCGGGCCTCGGGCGTGGGGGCCGGGCTCGGACTGGGCGCAGACGGGAGCCGGGCCGGGCGCACCGCGGTCCCTTTGCGCCTGATCCGCCGCCGCAGCCGGCGCCCAGGCTCACCTCGCTGCGTGCGGGGTCCACACACCCGGCTGCTCGCTGCCCCGCCGCGGGCCGGGCTCAGACCGCCGCCAGCGGGAGCCGGGAGCGGGGGGACGGAGCGGGTCTGAAACCCGCGCTGGGGTCCGGGCGCGCCTTCCCGCCTCGGCCAAGTTCACTCTCCTTCCGCCTCCCCCGACCTGGGTACCGGTTCCGGGCCCCTGCGCCCGGGAGGGAGGCGGGAGCGGGCTGCGGGCGGCGGCTCCTCTGTGGTCGGCCGGCCGGGCGCTCCGGGCTCCGGTGAGAGGCGGCGCCAGGAATGTTAACGCCGCCGCGGAGGGAGCCCGCCGCCCGCTGCCCGGGGCGGGGACGCGGTGGGGCCGGCGGACACGGACGCGGCGGAGGCGGCGTTTCCATAGGACAGCGGGGAGCGCGGGGCGGCGGGCTTCTCCCTGCGCCCGGCCCGCCCTGCTTTCCGCTGGAAGCGGGCTGGGTGAGCCCAGGGCTGCGCCTGGGCTCGGGGGCTGGATCAGAGGTGTCCGCACGGCGCCTCCCGGGCCTCGTCCTGTGGTGCGGAGAGGGAGGGCGTCTCCGGTGAGTCCCGGGCCGCAGCAGGAGCGGGGCGCGGAGAGGAGGGGGCCGGGGGCCGGGGGCAGGGGCCGGGGGAGCGGGGTCGGGGAGCGAGGTCGCCAGCTCGGACCCCGGGCCTCTGGCGGAAGGTCTGGCTGCCTCGCGGGGTGTCTCCTCGGAGCCCGACAGCTCTCCGGGCCGCTGACCCTCTTCCTGCGAAGAATAAAGCGCGTTCACGCAGACTCGGTTCCACCGGCTCAGTCCTTTTCGCCTTCGCATCGCGTTTCTCGTGGGCTTTCCCGCGAACAGCAGCCATGTGCCCGGCTCTAGAACATAAACGTCCTGGGACGCTATGCTCCCATCTGGATAAGCTAAAACCGAGACCTGCGCTGTTTGTATTTAGACAGTTTACAAAAAGCAGGGGAAATGTGTGAGACACATGTCTGCAAATATAACAAAAGTACTTACCTTTCTGCTTGAAAAGTTCTGAGAGTGGCTTTCCTTTACTGATTCTGAACCACCTCTACCCCCCCCCCCCAAAAAAAACACCCACAACTAAATCAGGTCATGAATAAAGCAACAGTCAGATCAAGCAATTAAATACCAATTATGACTATTAATGACTTTATTACTAATGATTGGAGCTGAGGACTCCAAAATCAATCGCTTAAGGTAATCACGCAGTTTTAAAATTCTGCTCCCCAAGATTTTCACTGCACTCATCCCAGAGAGAGGTAAGAAGACAGGGTGTGTTCAGAGTTCGCAGTAGGTACCCCATGGTCAATGCTGAATTTATTGGTTTCAGTAAAGCTTATCACTGCTTCTGACAGAGCAGAGCCTGCGTTGCTGAGCGTCAAGTGTGCCGAGTGTAACTGACGGTGCTGGTCACAGTGCGTTTGGTTTGGAGGCAGAGCTGACCGGAGAGGTGCTTCTCCCTGCACTCCTGGCGGGGCTGGAGCCGGACAGATGCTAGGAAGAGCTTTAAATCTTCAGACGGGGTATGGATAGCAAGACAGCAGGAGGCGAGAAAGTGAGGGATGGTCAGCTCTGGAGCAAAGAGAAATCGGAACTGGTTCTCCATTTGAACTTTCTTTTTTGCTCACGGGTCGAAATGGCTTTGGCCCTTGGCTGAGTGACTGAAAGGAAAAGGTCAGCGAGAATAGCCTGGGTGTAAAGGTTACCGTGGCTGGATTTGTTTATTACTGAAGAGTCTTTCCCACCCTGCCCTGCCTCTTTATTGCACCCCTTCTCATCCCAATTGGAGACCCGGCTCCATTCTGGGGAGGGAGGAGCACACAGGGAGGAGCCGCAGGGAGGGTGCATTGCTGCTGGCAGGGGCAGGAGGGGGGGGACAGCTCGAACCACCCAGGCAGGGAAGGCACCTGGCCGTTCATCTCAGGCGGTCCCGCTGCTCACTGGCCCAGAGGTCAGCCCTCCACGGTGCCTGTCAGGACTGGGTGGGGCGGGCGATGAATTTCAGGTCTGTCTTGTGGGGACCGGGACCTCTCCCCAGCACCCCTGGTCCTGCCCCGCAGCCTGCAGCAGCACCCTCTGTGGAGGTGTTTACCAGGCTGGGCGGCAGAAACCTGAGCCCTTGGCGACAGGCGAACTCCTGGGCTGGGCGGGGTAAAGTTTGGGGAGTTTCCGATGCCGGTGGCCCCTTCTCTCGGTGGGTGCGGCCGGCCTCCCTCCGCACAAGCTTGACAGTGAGTTGTCCTTCGGTGGGGGCCTCTGGGGAAGGAACTCTCCGCAGGTAAGGGCGGCACAGGCCACACGGCAGGTGGAACCATCTTGGACACCTGAAGGGTGTTCTCAGCCGAAACACCCGCGGTGAACTGGGCCTGGGCATCCACCCCTCGGTGCTGCCTGGTACCGGCCTGTGTGCTGGCCCAGCCCAGCGGCCTGGCCACACAGCTGCGACAGCCACCCTCAACTCAGACCTTAGCAGAACAGCTTCCTACGTCAACAGCCATCTCTGCTGCCCTGAGAACCAGAGGGCCCTGAGAGCACACCCCTGCCGAACCTGAGAACCCCATGAGAGGGGCCTCCCACAAATCCCAGCAGTCTGGACCCTGCCTGTCACTGAGCCGGGGAGGGGGGCTTGGGAAAAGGGCTAGGAAAGTCAGCTGCTGCCCTTCCCTGGATCCTCAGCAGACAAGCCCGAGACAGAAATACCTGTGCACAGGGCGAGGGGGTGGAGCCGCCAGGGCTCTTTGCAGTCTCTGAGCTGGAAGACCAGAGCTCCCAAAGAGCCCTGTGAACTGCGGGCTGGCCCAGAGCAGAAGCCAGAGGCAGCGGTCATCGGTCCCTCAGACCCTCGCCAGCACCCCCACCTCGACCTGACAGGCCCACACCACCAGGCCTGAGGGCTGTGGCTCTCAGGAGGCCTGTGGGGGGTGCGGTGAGTTAGGGGCACTTTCCTACACACTCTTCTGGGGATTGACATGTAGAGGAGAGGCAGACCCATCACCCCGACAGGCTCCACGTGTCAGAAACCTCTCACTTCCTGGCGAACTCTGAGCCGCCCCGAGCAGCCCGCACTGCACTTTGTTCAGGATGGCAGGTAAGCCGGGAGGAGTTTGATCTGTCCCCTATCCGGGTAAATGCAAGTGAGTTCTGCCTCCTGGAAATAAATGTACGGCTTTAAAGGTTCCCAGCAGAACCCCTGTGGTTTCCTCCAGGTCCCTTGTCGGCACCGCAGCCCTGCCCCCTCCTTTTTCCATCTCTGTGGCCTAAGGTTGCAGCTAGGAGGGCTGTGTGTGTGAGCAAGCCGCCTGTCTCCATGCTCACCCAGCTCCCTGGATGCAGTTGCAGTTGGAAACCACACACACACACACACACACACACACACACACACACACAAACTCCTTTAAAATTTTCTGCTATTCTTCCTGACTAGGAGAGTTGACAAGACATAGACACATTAAGATGCATAAAGTACAGTGGCCTGATCAGCCAAAATGCATCTCATTTGCACTTGTATGTCGCCGGGCGGGCGTAGGCGTCCGTGTCACTCAGGGCCTCCAGCCCGCCCTGCCACGCTGGGCTGACTGGCTGGAATTTCTCAGAAGGCCCCAGTGCAGGGGCCATTTGTGAGGTCGAGGTCGCAGTCCCAGCTCCGGTCCAGCCCAAGCCAGCAGGGAGGGGGGGTGTTGGGGGGGGTGGTCTGCAGGCCTGCCAGCTTTGGCAGGCTGCTTTGAGCAGTGCAGGGAGCTAGCAGCCTGGCTGGGTGGGCAGGCAGCTGGATAGCCGGGTTACAGCAGCTCCGAGGGCCCAGGTGCCTGGTGGAGGGACTCCTCTGCCTAGTGGGTTGCGCCACCTACTCCTAGACCTGAACTTTGACCTTAAGTTTCTCCTTCCCACAGAGGTCAGCACTGAGCCCCACTCCTGGGCCTGCATTCTCAGACCGATGTCTCTCTCACCACCCCGAGAGGCTCACGGACCTATACCTGGGCCTTTGGGCTGAGGGAGGGGCTAGGGCCCTCGTGGTGTTCTCCACCACCACCGGCCCCATCACCTCCTGCCTGGGGTGCCAGTTCCTGTCCGCCTGCTGGGCCAGGGCTACATTCAGAGGCTGGCTCATGGCCAGGGGACGGGTTCTGGGTAGGGGGTCCAGAGGAACTGGGTCCTTCACGAGCCTCAGCGGAGCCAGAGGACATGCCCTGCCCGCTGCTGTGCGCGGCCACGGTCCTCCTTCCGCAGTGGCCTGCGTGCCTTCTTGCACAGGCCATGGTGACAGCTTCCACCGGCTCCCACTTCTCCAGCGGCCGTCCTGTCGCCCCGCAGGCCGGCTGGTGGCTTGCATTTGGGCCTGCATCTCTAGCCACATTGCAGCCCACGACTTTCCCAGGACCGCCGAGGGCAAGTGTGCTGCTCAACAAGACAGCCACGTCCCGGCCTGAGGACCCAGCCGCAGCCACCACCCACACCCAGGCAGCCTGCTGAGCGCTGGGCCAAGGCTGGAAGGCCAGGCAGCCAGCCCAGCGCCATTGACAGTCCAGGCACATCCGTGCAACTCCGGGGAATGATCAACAGACTGCCCTGAGAGCTGGTGGCAGGCCCGTAGGTGTGCGATCCTTTAAGATCCTTGGTACCACTTCTGTGTGAATCCTTTGTTACAGCTTCATCAGCCTGCACGCCCTAGCAGCTCCCATCCCAGGCCTCTCGCCCCTCCTCATTTCCTCCCCACACTCCAGAGCACCAGGGTCTGGCATAGGGAATCTGCCCACATCAGCTGTCCTGCTGCAGATCCCTTTCTGCCAAGCGCTGGTGCCCGGGCACGCTCTCCCCTTCGAGCCTGGGGCACATGAGCAAGGCCGCACTGCCTTCCGCTTGGCGGGTTCTCTTGGAAGAGAAGGCTTTCTGGGTGTGACCTGGCGGCAGCAGCCGACTCCTGCTGCTGGTGACCACGTCGCTGTGGGCCACGGGCAGTGACTGGGTGGGCACATGGGCAGGGTAGCCTGCCCTCCCCAGGAAAGATTGCAGGGTTCTGACAGAAAGAGCAGGGTGAGGATAGCACAGCTCTGAACTCACTTGGCTCCTAGTGGCTACAGGGCACCAGCTCCAGCTGCTCTGGGGCAGACTGCACCCCCTTCCCACTGAGGTCTGACTTCTCTACACCCAAGTGCAGCCCGGGCAGATGTTTGAAGGAAGATGCCTGGCACACGGGAGGTGCAGTGACGGCTGTTCCATGCACATGAGCTTAGCATGCAATGTCAGACACAGCCACACACAGCCACACAGCTCCCATTAGTTTTCTATTTGATTTGTCTCCATCCCTCCTTCCTCAGCCTCGCTGCCTGCAGTCACTGGGAGAAAGCGCCAGTGAGCAGCGCCCTGCAGAAGGCCTCTCTTATGTAACTCACTCAGGGAGTCCTCAGTTACCATTTTGCTCCAAATCAGTGGGCACAAGGGCTTCTGGCTGGGGTGGGCTGTGGGTGTCAGGGTGTTACAAATGGGGTGCAGGCCTCATTCCCTGGGGGCTTTTACTTTCCTCATCAGGCCCCAATTCAGGAGCCAGGAACAAAGGGGAGAGGTAACTGATCCATCTCTGGGTCTCCCTTCACTTCTACCCGCCTCCGGGGCAGCCCCTCTGCTTTGACAAATCGGGGAGAGCTAGTGAGACCAGGTACACGTGTAAATAGTGCTGACCTCGGCCGGCCGCTCCTCCCCAAAGGCAGGCAGCCCAGTCAGGGGCAGGCTGCTCAGAGCCCTGGAGGGCTCACCTCTTCCATCCCCAGCCCTCCCCGCACACTAGTGTGATCTCCGGGGAAGCTGGCCTGCCCAGCATCCCTCCTGCTGAAAACATCCCAGACAACTCCAAACACTTCTCAGGAGAGTTAGTGACGTCCCAGGTCTGAGCCGTTTTAAAGCCCGTAGGAAGAAACCATCCAGGAGCACAAAGTCTCGCCAGCAGGATCGCCTGAGCAAGGGTGAGATTTCTCCTCCAAAAAGGTTAATTAAAAATAGCTCGTAGGTGTTACTTGGTTCACGGGTGGGTTTTTCCCTGTTGTAACTTACGAATTCTCAAGAACGAGCTAGTAAGACATTTATTTTCATTTTGTTAGTTTTTGGATGGTACTGTACTTTCTGATTAGACCTTTTTAATTTTTAAAACTCTGCTGGAGGGGTTTTCAACCGTGTAAATGTAAATGAAAAGTAGACTCTCCCTCTGAGACTCTTGCAGGGTCTGACAGAGTGAGTAAGCCCGCCCTGCCCCCTCTCTTCTCCAAGCAGCCCTGCCTGAACTCAGGGAGAGCCATGGTGGCAGGCTCTGGCACCTTGGACGCTGGCACAGGCGAGCGCTTTGAAACGAGTATCTATTCTGGTGCAGCCTGCAATGTTCCAGCCGCTAACTGGGCTTCCCTTCCGCCGAGAGGCAGTTCTGGGGGACAGAATAATGCGATCTCCCAGGAAGCTTTTCACCAGAACATCCTCTGCTTTTGTTTTTGTATTAAAAAGATGTTTCTGCTTTCTCTCAGCGCCTCCACCTTACTGTGTAATACAACAACGGACGCAGCTATCCTGTTTGTGTGTCATTTGTAAACTCGTGTCCTGTTGGGACCCACAAAGCCCAGACAGCTCAGGTGTGTCTGAGCCTCTAGTGTTTACTGGTGGCTCAGTGGGCACCGGAGACTCACCGTGGGTCTGCTTTCCCTGGGAGGTCTCCCCCCACAATGCCCTCTGCCGGGTGCAGGGGAGGGGTTCGCTGAGAGAAAGCTCCCTGAACCAGAGAAGGCCAGACTCAGGCTCTCAGATGAGTGACATGGCTTGCCCTGGCCACCAGCAAGCCCAGAGCGGCTCTCTCCACCTCGGTGTAACTCCTCTTGGGAAGGAAGGCGGCAGAACCTCGCCACGACATTTTAAAACTACGGCAACTGAGTGAGTTTACAGGTAAAATTCTGGAATAGTCCCAAACCACTCCGGCCGTTTAAATTTGAGGGTTTTTTTCACATGTACACACAGGCACACGCACAAACACACCCACCGGGGGCAATCACCAGTGCATATCCACGGGCCCCTCTGGTAACAGCAACCACGGCCAACAAACTTCCTTTCTGAAGAGGACAAAGCGGGGAACCCTCTCTGTAGCCTGTGAATGGTCACCTCATGCTGCTGAACACCTGAGGCAGCGGCTGGCCAGACCCCTGCTCCTCTCCTGGGGAAGGTAAACCAGCTATTTTATTGAAGTTTCTCTTTCCAAAGGGAGGGAAAGGAATGAATTCATTAATGAGTTAGGTACACGGAACCTGGCTTGTCTGGGGCAACTGCATTTGTAAATAAATGACTTCCTGTTTATTATGTGCATTTTTACTAAACAAACAACAGCAACAGGAACGCCAATGCCTCTGGAGGATTTAATCCAGCAAGTACTTCGACCTCCACTCTTTTTGTGTTTTTTTGTGGGTGCTCCCTGAGTCAGGGCGGAGGGCCGTCGTCCTCCGGCGTCCAGGCTGCCGGGAGGAGTCACCCCTGAAGTTCTCACGTTTGCCCCTGTGCTCGCAGCCCGGCCTGGAGGCGCCTGGCCAGCACTGGGCTCAGCCTGGGGAGTTTCAGTTTTGCCCCTGAACCTTTCTACAGCGAGCACGGCTCCTTGCAGCTCCCACAGCCCCGCCCGTGTGAGGATCCTGTTGGCGCTCAACTGGGCACAGCCCGCGGCCACCTAGCCCAGGGCCCGCAGGCCCCGCTCCGCACCCGCAGGCCCCGCTCCGCACCCCGCAGGCTGGGCGGACACGGGGCGCGGGGAGGGGGGATGTGCGGCCAGGCCCTGGCAGTCACCCCGGGTTCCTCGGGAGCTCGGGTTTCCCACCCGCGCGGAGCGGAGAAGCGCCCCAGGCGCCTCGGGCTCCCCGGGGTGCAGAGCCGCCAGCGGCCGCGCCCCGCCCCGGCCCCGCAGGCCGGCTGGGGACCCCGCTCACCCCACACCCCGCCGCGCCCGCCGCCCTCCTGACCTCGGCGGCCCCGCAGCGGAGGGCCGGACCCTCATCCGGGCAGCGCCTCCGGCCTGCGCGGACCGCGGGGAGAGCCGCTGGGCCCCCGAGGGCGACGTGGGCCGCAGACAGGGGTCCCGCTCCTTCCCGACGGCTCCTCCCTCCTTCGGGCTCCGGGCAAGCGGCAGCGGGTGGGCCTGGAGCCGCACGGCGCCTCCGCAGGGGAGCCCGCCCGCCCGGCAGGGGTCGGCGGCCTCGCGCCTCCGCTCCCGAGTCTTGGGGGAGCGCCGGGCCCGGCCCGCCAGCCCCTCCGCAGCCGGCCAACCAGCCAACCACCCGCCCCCTCCGCTCTCCCCGCCTCTGAGGTTTTCCCCAGCCGCGGCCGGGCCGGGCTGCCGCCACCTGCCCTCCAGGCCGGTGGCGCCCAGGCCCAGTGCCCCAGGACCTGACAATTGTCATTGTGGGCGGCGGAGAGGACGGAGGAGGGCCGGCGAGGAGAAGGGTGATGCAAAGGCCATTCCGACCTGCGTTTTAAAAAGTTTCATTTGGCAATTACAGTAACCCCGATGGAAAACTCCATTAAAAAAAGATTTACTACTGCTTCTGAAAAGCCGTTATTTTTTACATTGCTTTTAGGAAGATAGATGAACAAAACACCGCGTTTCAAGCTATTTTGATCTGTAATTAAATGGCAGGATCGGTTTGTATTCTCCTACGGCTTTTACAGAAGTTGCAGTGATCCAAAGTCGGGTTGCTGTGTCAGAGTGGCATTTTTATTAATGAGAACACAAAAAGCTTGCATATTCTTAGCCCTGCTTGAATTTAGTTGCTAAGCAACCGCTGTATGGTAATTCATCCGCGAAATTTAAATCTTTGAGAAAGGATCCTGCGTTTTGCTGAATGGCTGCCGCCACGAGGAAAACAACTTGTGGGACTGGCCAGCTGGTCTGGCGGGGACGCCACCCCACCGGCGGCCGCCACCGTCCCCCCCGCCGCCCCGACCCAGCACCGCCCTCCGCCCCTTTGATCTCCGTCTGCTCCGGAGGCCGGCCCTGCACCTGAGCAGCCCTCTGCGTCCCCGGGCTTCGGGGATCAGGCTGCGACTTTCCGCAGCCCCCCCTCCCCCCCTCAACGCTGCACCCACAGACGCGCGTGTACAGACACACACTCTGGCGCACACACCATGTCCCCACGCGAAGGCCAGCCGCCCAGAGCCTCTGAGGTCACCCCAGAGCTGGCTCAGAAAAGGGCGCAGCCCCCGGCCCGCCAGAAGGCCAGGCCGCTGCCCAGGCCGGCAGTGACATCATAGGCTCCTGCCGGCCACGCGCGCCCACATCTCAGGATGCTGCCACAAACACGGATGTGAAATCAAGAAGGAAAGAGAGTAATCTAATTAATAGGCCATGAGCCAGGCTAACAAAATCAAAGAATCTGATTACACAAGTACCCTTCTTGCTGTCTCCCCTGCCCCCGCCCCAAGCATCTCTGCAACCTCCGCAGGACTTCCTCTCCTAGCCTGGAAAGTTCAGGAGGCAAACCCAGAACGCTCTGGCTTCCTTATTGAAATCAAGATCAGGCCCACGGCGGGCTCCACAGCCAGGAGGTGGGGCGGGGGGGGGCTCAGGCAAGGAACTGAGATGGCCAAGAGGCTAGGAGCTCAGAGAGCTGGCCCACACTCCTCCCCCATCACTCCTCCAACAACACCGCACTGATTCCTCCCCTGCTGTCAGTACTGGGCAAGGAGAGCTTTCCACTCACAGCGTTTTAAGAAGACACTGAACAAAAACACAGCACAACTCCTTTCACTACGGTACCTGGCTTCTGGGTCACCACTGACCTCCAAGTCTCAACTTTCTTCCAACACCTTCCCAGGCATAGAGGTCTGTGCACAGCCAGGTACTACATAGTTTTAATCTGCCCAGGCAGCCACTGCATTTCATGAAAGAATTCTTTAATGTCTACCCTTCTGCCTTGAAAAAAACCAGGTCCACCTCCTAAATAATTAATTTCAAGTCTGTATCCAGTGCCAATACTTGTTGCATCCATTTGAGAGTTTGATTAATTGCCCTGGAACTTGGGCAAACTAAACTCCATGTGGAGAGAATGCTTCTGCCTTCAGTTTAGTTCTGAAAGCTACACATTATTGATGGATCTTACTCTATTTACATACAAATTGGTGCAAATATGCCCATCTCTTAAAATGCGTTTTCTATAAATATATAAAAGTGTCATTTTTGATTTAGCTTGAGAGGTTGATCATTTATTACAAAAATAAACGAATAAATACAACAATATATTGTTGCTTCCAACAAGATAAATACTTTTACAAATATATAATTTTAAAACAAATTTAATTGTTAAAATTATTTAAAATATTACACTTATCGATAAAACTATCAATCGTATATACTGCATTTAAT
Source organism: Pipistrellus hanaki (assembly GCF_964339955.1). Lineage (NCBI taxonomy): Eukaryota > Metazoa > Chordata > Mammalia > Chiroptera > Vespertilionidae > Pipistrellus > Pipistrellus hanaki. The sequence goes on from NC_140514.1 coordinate 56,503,400, forward strand.
ATTAGAACCAATTTTTCTCTGAATTTTGAACCCATTCATACAAAGCATTATGAGCATGGTAGTGAGCAAACCCTGGAGGCTACAGGGAAGCTGAGGGACTCTCTAAGATCAAGAATGAACAGTTTTCTTTTGGAACAAAGAAGCCGTCCTTGGCTAAGGATTTAAAAAAGGGGGGGAGGGGCAGAGAAACAACAGCCAAATGACTATTTTACATACACCTTGAATGATTTATCACCCAGATTCCAGGGAAGATGGCTGGGTGAATGAGGTGGCTGAGGCTGGGACCACAGGTCAGGAGCCACAGGAATTTGCAGACTACAAATGGGCCTGGTTTGGGATTAGCCAGATTGATGGAACAGAACTTTGTCACTCTCCTTTAGGCTGGCAGGGGAGGAGGGCCGGGTTGAAATGGAGGAAACAAATGGATACTTTACAAAGCACAAGACACTTGCTCTGCAAAGAAACACAATGACCAAATTCATTAAAAAGATCTGGTGATGTATAACAATATTTTCATTATTTGCGTGTATAACAATATAAGTCTAACACCAACCTCTCAGTTATATCTGCTCTCTTTTGTTTTTCAACCATGAATTTCATTTTGTAGATACATTCAAAGGGTTGATTTTCAAACACGGAGTGGCAGCATTAGCTCACTTTAAAAATGCAAAATAATGAAATAAAATGGTCTTGCTTTTCCAGCTTCTCCAATTAAAAGTTACTCTGTTACCCCTAAATCAGGACTTCTTCCAAAGTAATCAGCAAAGGTTGCTTTTTAATAGAAAACAGTGTGAAATTGAGTGGTAGTTCTTTTGTTAGCCAAATTGAGTAAGCAAAGGGCTCCTAAAATTTTATACAGACCCACTGTCTAATCAACCACTACCACTCCTGCTGGGGCACAGGACTTCAGCTCACGTGCCAGTGGCATCCGTCATTAAAGCAACCACACCCAGTCCTCAGCTTCCCAACAGGCCTTCTTTGCCTGGCCCTGCAGACCCTCAGACACGGAGGAAGTTGATATCCACTCCAGGTTTTAAATTTGCTGGGCAGGGCGGTTACAATGGCAAGAGAAATAAGGAAACAAGAAAGCCAAGAAAAGTAAATCGTGGTTTCTTATTTTCATTTTTTCTTCTTTCTGTTTAATAAATATGGCCTTTTTCAGATTTCACAAATCAAAATGATTGTGATTTTTAGTACTATCTGGTGTTTAAAATAATGCAACCCCACACAGGCCATCTGGCCAGGCTTGATTTATGAAAGTGACACAGGGTCTGTCTGGAAGAAATAACTGCTCCTTGTTGCTCACACAGCTTTCCGGGTTTTTTAACCCCTGCACTGATATCTTAGGGGGAGGAAGTAAGGATGAGAGAAGGCAAAAAGTGAGTGACAGCTAAATGAGATTAGGGGGAAATTATCCTATAAAATCACTGCTTTATCGCCCCAAATACTTTTTAAAAGTCCAGTGAAAGGACTCAACTAAGCAGTGGTTAGTACTCACAACCTGAGGCATCACACTTTCACTTTCCCACACGGTAAATATTGATACATTGATGTGATAAATGTGACCGCTCTGCAGGCTGGGTGTGTCTAAGGAGTGATCCAAAAGCTAAAACCCCGTCAGTGAAGGAGGCACAGAATCACACTGGAGAAACACCAAAACACAGGCATGCAGGCTTCTGGGTCTGAGCTGGCAATCGCACCAGAGTGGAGCAATGCAGAATTTTAGAGCTCCCTTCTTTCATTCCAGAAACAAACCAACAAAACAAACCCTAAAACAGCTTAATAATTTAAACCCAATTACATAATCATCAATGGAATAGTTGTAAGCTAGTCTTCACAACTATTAGTGCTCAGAAAAAGAAGAAAGAGACATAGCAATATGGTGGGGGAAGAGAGGAAAAAGAGAAGCTAAACTTTAGGAGAGGGCTCTGTATTAACCATTAATAACCAGCTGGCACATTTTTACTGGTGATGCAATTCAATCTTTTGATAAAGATGATGAAAAACACAGGTATCTCCAAGAAAAGTAGTAAACACTCCCCTAAAAAATCCACTAAAATTAAGGAAAGAAAAAGGTGGTGGAACTGACAGCTTACCAAAGAGTGCCAAGTAGGTGGAGTGCTAGCATTTCTGTCACGACTGTCTTCACTCCAGATTTCCAAACACACCTCAGTGCAGCAGCGCCTGGGCTGCCTCAGCGCCATCGCTGAAGGGTATGCGTTAGCAAAAAAATACTCCCTAGCTATTTTCTTCCCACACAGTGTTTACGCATCAGACACAGACTATTTCATTCTAACAAATTTATTTTCTCGATCAGCTCTTACGGAATCACTACTCAAATTAAATTACAATCAAATGATCACATCAAAAGATACCCTTATTACCTAACAACTGTCCATATTTTCATTTCATTTTGATTTGTGCTCGTCTGAAAAAAACACGTAATACAAGATCTGGGGAAAAAATAAATTACCATTTTGCAGCAGTTCATAAGTATTCTGAATAAAATATTAAAAGAAGTCATTTAATGAAAATATAAAGCAAATATTTTTAGATCAACAACGGATCTAACAATCTATATTGCCGTCTTTTGAAAAGTCTGTTTATTAAAACCTACCAAAAACACTGCTTGGAAATGGCAGTATTATAATCACAGCCACGGCACCCATTCCATCAAAGTTGGCAACGGACTGAGAAGCGAAGTCCAAGACGTGCGGCGGCTGGTGCTCAGTCTTTCTAAATCCCTTTATGAGTCGGTCCAGAAATAAAAAATAAAAAATATTAATAGAAAGTATTAGCGGTGGAATCTTGAGGCATCCTCCATCCCGGTGCCCAGTCTGCGCCTGGCCGCGGGCTCTGCCCGCCTCGCCCCCTCCGCGCGAGGCGGACGTCCCCTGCGCCGGCCTATCCCTCTCTCTTCCGCGATGGTTTTATTTCCAAGGTTATTTGAAGGAAACGCATCCTTTTGGCTTTGCTCTTCAGCTTGTGAATTTCAGAAGCTGTGCATATTATTTTTGCTGGAGACCGTTCTTTTTTCCTCCTTCCCGTTTCATAGTCAGTGTATTTGTCCCCAAATGACCGGACATGGCCATGGCCAAGAAGAGCGGCTCCCAGCAGTCATCCCTGATTAAGCCGGTGCCTCTGGTTCTCTCAGGGGTTCCCAGGAAGCCAAGTTCCGCTTGGTGGGTCGGTCACTTAGGCAGCCCTTTGGCGGAGGGGAAGGAGGGCTCCCTCCCACCCCCCAGAGGAGAGGACGAGGCAGGTGCTGGGCGCCGTCCACCGTCGCCCCGGGGGGCTTCTGGGGCGGGCAAACCCTCACGAGTGCAGTTTTGGTGCGCTGGGCATCTTCACCCTTTTTAAAAAACAAAAACAAGAACAAAAAACGAAACATCACCACAGTATGAACGAGATCCCAGGGTCGCCCCCTTCTCCTCTTCCGGTGCTGTTTGTGTGTACCGTTTGGTGCTATGATGCCGTGTGTTCTGTCCTCTTCTCTAGGCCGCAGAAACCGTCTCGCCGGCCAGTCGTTCCTTCCTTTCCTGGGGCGAGCACGCTGTCTTTGGGCGGAGGGCGGCGGCCGGTCGGCGGCGGGCGCGGTGGCGGCGGCGGCTCCGGGCCTCACTGCACGCTGGCCGGCAGCCCGTGGTGCGGCGGCGGCGTGTCGGCGCTCACCGGGCCCACCTGCGAGTACACGTCGTCCGGCGTCTGCTGCTGGATGCCGGGCGGCGTCATGCGCTTCTCCTTCTGGCGCCGGTTGCAAAACCACACGCGCACCACCTCCTTCTCCAGCTGCAGGCTGTCGGCCAGGTTGGTGATCTCCTGCGCGGATGGCTTGGGGCACTTGAGGAAGTGGCTCTCGAGCGCGCCCTTGACGCTCACCTCGATGGAGGTCCGCTTCTTGCGCTTGCGGCCCTGCGCCGCGATCTTGTCGATGCTGGTGGGGCTGCCGGTGCTCGAGTCCGCCTCCTCCAGCCACTTGTTCAGCAGCGGCTTGAGCTTGCACATGTTCTTGAAGCTCAGCTGCAGGGCCTCGAAGCGGCAGATGGTGGTCTGCGAGAACACGTTGCCGTACAGCGTGCCCAGCGCCAGCCCCACGTCCGCCTGCGTGAAGCCCAGCTTGATGCGCCGCTGCTTGAACTGCTTGGCGAACTGCTCCAGGTCGTCGGACGTCGGCGTGTCCTCGTCGGAGTGCGGGTCGTGGCTGTTGAGGCCCGGGCCCGCGCCGCCGGCGTGGTGCGGGGGCCCCTGGGCGTGGTGCGGGTGCGGCGGGTGCGCGTGGTGGTGGTGGTGGTGGTGGTGCTCCGCCAGCTCGGGGGTGTCCCCGCGCACCAGCCCCGGGTGCACCAGGCCCTGCGCGCCGCCGCCCGCGCCGCCGCCGCCGCCGCCGGGCCCGGGCGCGCTCAGCATGCCGTTCACCGTGAAGCCGCCGGGCTGCGAGTACAGCAGGCCCTGCGGCGGCGGCTGCTGGCCCCCCGCCATGGCCGGGAGGTGCGCGGCCGCGGCGGCGGCCGCAGCGGCGGCGGCGGCGGCGGCGGCGGCCCCCCAGCCCCCGGGGTGGCCCTGGTGCGGCGGCGGCGGCGGCCCGAGGTGCGGGGGCCCGCGGTGGTGCAGCGCGGTGCCCGCGTGCAGGTCCTCGCGCCCGGCGCCCGCCTTCACGTCGGGGCCCTGCGGCGGCGGCGGCGGCTGGGGGCTGCCGGCCATGCCCACGGCGCTGCCGGACCACGGCGAGCTCGCCTCCACGGCGGCAGCGGCGGCGGCGGCGGCTGCGGCGGCGGCGTGGGGCAGGGCCGTGACCCACTGGTGCGCGTGGCTGAGCATGTGGCCGCCGTTGCTGGCGGCCATGGCCCCCTGCATGAAGTCGCTCTGCACCATCTTGACGGAGGACGGGTCCCCCCGGTAGGCGCCCGAGGTCACCGCGGCGCTGCCGGGCTGCATGCCGCCCCCGCCGCCCCCCGCGCCGCCGCCGCCCCCGCCGCCGCCCCCGCCGGCGCCCGCCGCGTCCGAGTGCACAATGGAGCCGGCCGCCAGCAGGCCGCTGCCCGGCAGGTAGGGGTTAGAAGCCGCCGTGGCCATGCCGCTCCGCTCCCGCCACCCCACCGCCGCCACCCCCGCCGCCGCAGCAGCAGCCGCGGCCGCCGCCGCCGCCGCCGCGCCCCCCGCCGCCGCCGCCGCGCCCCCCGCCCCGCCCCGCCCCCGCCCCGGGCCCCGGCGGCCCCAGGCGGCCCGCCGCCCCGCCGCCGCCTCCGCCCGCGCCGCCGCCGAGGCCCGGGCCGGAGCCGCGAGGCCGCTGGGCAGGGCGCGGGGCGCGGGCCGGCCTCCGGCGGCAGCGGCGGCGGCAGCGGCGCTCCGGCGCGGGGCTGGCTTCGCCGGGCGCGCTCCTCAGCCGCCCCCCGGCTGCCCGGGGGCTCTCGGCCGCCCCCCGGCCCCGGCCCCCGCGCGGTCGGCCGGCTCCAGCGGGGCTCGCCGGGCGGCGCGGGCCTGCGCTCGGCTCTCAGGCGGGTCCCGGCTCCGCTCCTGCTCGGGTCCCGGAGCGCGGGCTCTGCGGCCGGGGCCGCTCCACCTGCTCGGGCGATCACAGGAGACAACAAAGGGAGAAGCCGAGCCTTTCTTCTCGAACCAGACTACCGATGGCCGGCAGCCGGCCGGCTCCTTCCCGTGGCCGCTCCGCTCCCCTCAAGAACACATCTCGCCCCTGGTCCTCGGAGGAGAAAACTTTCTGAGTCCCGAAGGCGTGGTGGTGCTGGCTGCCGGCGTGCGGAGAGGCGGGCTCCGCTCTCCCGTCCGGTCCTCTCGGTCCAAGTTTGTTTCTGTCCTGGGAAAACTTCTAGCGCCGCCGCATCTCTCTGCAGTTGCTATTGCCGGAGCTCTTGGCTGCCTCTGAAACAAGAGTCCTTCTTCATCCTCCTCGCTACAGTCACAGTCTGATGCGACATCTTTCCTTTTGGGCAGAAATGAGGAAACAAATATAACAAGGAAAAAAAATTCAACAGGAGAAAAATTGAGGTCGAATGACTGTTACCTTGTTGCTGAAGGTTGGGGCTGGTGTTTTATTTCCCCCCCAGCAGTTGTCTGGAGGAGGAGGAGGAGAAGGAGGAGGAGGAGGAGGAAGAGTGCATTGGTGGAGGTGGAGGGGTGTGTGTGCATATAGGGGATCCTTGGTACACAACCAACTCCAGGGGCACGCTGTGCGGCTCGCAGGGCGCGGGGCCGTGCGGAGCGGAGTTGCGGCGGGCGCTCCCTCCGCGCCCCGTGCGCGCTCTCTTCCTCCCTCACGGTCCCTCTTCCTCCCGCTCTCCCTCTCCGCCCGCCGCCGGCGCCGCGATCTGACAGCTCGCGCTCCGTCCCTCCCTCTCGGAGCGGGGACTGTCGAATGTTTACCCTCCGCGGCGGGCGCGCACCCACCACCACACTTTCCCAAACACAAGGAAGTCGAGCGCCAGGGCCCCCGCTGATTGGCTACCTGCTGGGTGATTGGCAGGCCCGGAATGACTGGCTCAGGACGCGAGGCCCCCCTTCCGGCCGTTCCGATTGGCTGCTTTTTAATTTAGGCAGAGCATCGCCGACGCCGGAGAGCCGCGGTCCCCCCGGCGCCCGCCCCCTCGCCACTCTCTCCGCCCCGCCCCGCGCCCGCCACCCCTTCCGCCGCATCTTAACTCTTCGTGTCCGGCCGAGCTGCAGGCGTGCCCTCCGCGGCCGGGGCGCTCGCTGGAGGCCTGGCAGGAGGGGCGGAGAGGGAGAGAAGAGGGACAGAGGGGGGCAGTCAGAGGGGAACAAAGAGGGGGAAATGCACGAAATACAGCCACCAACCCGCTCCACCCAGGGCGGCGTCGTGCTGCAGCCTCCCGCCCCTCCCATCCCGGAGACCGGGGGAGCGCCCTGCGGCGAGGATGCACCTTCCGAGCTAACACCTACGGACAGAGGTGTCCCCAGTGGTTCCAAAGTTTCCTTTCTCCGCCTCCAGCCGGCCCCCGCCTCTGTCCAGCGGGGTGGGAAAGGGGAGATCGCAGCGCCCAGGGCTCGGGTCGTGGCCCGGCTTCTCGGAAATCCGCCACCGCAACTCTCCGCAGCCGCCGCGCCGGCCCCTTTGTTTAGGTTCCCGGAGCCGCCGTCCGGGAGGCTCCCGCCGGGACCGGCGCGGGACGGGCCGCTCGCCGCCCAGGTGGCCTCGCCCCCCACCCTGCTCCCCTCCCGCCGCCTCTCCCTTCCTCCTCCGGGCCAGGCAGGTAGCCTGGAGCCCCTGTGGTTTTGGAGGGTGCGGGCCAGCAGCCGGCGCGGTGTTTGAAAAGCAGCCAGGCCGGCCTTCCCCCATAGACACCCCGTAAGTGTTTCCCTCCCGGCGGCTCGGGGAGTTCCCGCTGAGCGGGCCGGCCCGGCTCGGTCCCCGCGCCGCCGCCGCCGCTTACCTGTGCGCTGTGAGCTCACTGTGTGTGTGTGACTCGGCGTGGCTGTCAGTGGCGGGGTTGCCTGCTGGCTATGCTTAGGCACGGAGGTGCTTTTCTTTCTGTCTGTCTCCAAAGGGTTTGTGCAGTGGATGGGCCGGGCGGAAAGGGTTAAGGGGGCGGGCGGGGGAGTGCGGGGGAGGCGGGAGGGAGCCGGGGGTGGGGAGCGCGACCGAGCGGAAACGCGGCACCGAGGAGCCTAGGCGAACCGAGCAAAAAGAGAAAGTGGCAACGAAAACAAGGGCAAATTGAACCGTCCTCGGGGATTTCCAATGAACTGACCCAGCTCGGACATTCAATAAATACATCGTTCCCAATGAGTGTGCGCGCGCCCCCCGCACCCCCGCTCCGCGGGCCCCCGCGCCGGCCTCCCCGCTCCTCCGGCGGCCGCCCGGACCCAGGGACCGGGATGCTCCCCTTAAACCGTGCGGGGCTGCCCTTCCCCGGGAACAGACCTCTGCGGGGCTTAGTCAGGAAACTCAGCTCAGCCAGAGCCCCGCCGCGGCCACGCAGCCTCTGCGTGAGGTCCGGATGAACAGTGGCCGCCTCAGCAGGATTTATGCGGGATCTGGTCCAGCTCCTGCCCGCCGGGGAGAGAGGCCGCCATAGGTAGGTTTTAGCAAAGCCATTCTTGCCAAGGTGTAGGTGTGAGAAGCAGCAGCACCCTGACCCCAAACAGCACGGATTTCCCCCTCCGCGTCCCCGAAGGTTCCTTTTTATATTTATGTATGCGCGTATGTACATATAAAAATGGAACACAGATCTCATTGAACAAATCCGAGGTCTCCAGGTGCAGACGTCTGAAGAGTCGGTGCCAGCACGCCGTGTTTTCCTTTCCTGCCGATTTTGCTTGGATCGGGCTCAAAAACCCGGAGTCTCGTGGTTTTGTTTACACTGAATGGGGAGGATAGGAACGGAGCCACGGGCCGTCTTTCATTAATATACAGTGAGGATTTTGTCTAAATTACCGCTATGGATTTCACAGTGCACGCTTTCAGAACGGTCTCAGGTGGCCCGATGAAACGCGATAGCGCCTCTCGGAACAGACCCGCGCCTTTCTCCCCCGCGAGGGGCGGGTGCTGCGGGAGCCCCCAAACCAGCGCTCCCCGTCATGGGAACACACTTCCATTCTGAGGCTGGTCCCCTCCGTCCCCCCTTTCTCCTGCTCAGCTCCCAGCCGCTCCAGCCCCCCCAGCCCCGATGCACTGCCCCCTCCCTCTGCGAGTGTGATTGTTTTGTCTGGAAAAAAAATCCAAAGTATATAACAAGGGGAGAACAGTTAGTGCTGATTTTCATTTGCATACATTTTCATATATTTTGGTGAAAATAATAGACTAGTGGAGAGCTGGGCTCCGAGGAGTCAGTGTGAAGGGAAGGCTAAGGATGCACCGTTCTGGGGAGTTGAGACTATGCCTTCACCACCTCCAGCCACTCGATTGAAAAAAAAAATATTTTATTTTAAAATCTAACCCCGGAAGTTTGTTCGGTAAGTGATTTTCATCTCCTCTCCTTGCTCTCTCCTTCTCTCCCCTTCTTTCTCTGTGTTAATGCTCCTGCAGGTTTGGGGGTTTATTCTCACTGCTGGGGACCAGAGAGGAATCAGAGTGACCTTTGGAAGCGGGAAGGCCAGTGTGCCGGGTGGGGGTGGGTAACCGCCATGCCCTGCTAAAATATTGTATAAAAAGACCGCTCCTTCCAAAGCTCCGCTGCTCGGCGCGTTGGGGGTGGGGGAGAGTGCTATCAATTTTAATTGCTGATTGCGAGGAGGCGAAGGGCCCCAGAAAAGAATCATTTATAAAGTTCCCGGTATTATCAACGTTTCTTGTTTGGAGAATTAAAAAAAAAACAAAACAAAAACACAAAACACAAAACAAAACAGAGGGGCAGAGGGAAAGAAGTGCCCTTTCTGGAGCCAGTGCAGACGGCGACCTGAGACTGCCTGCCTGGGGCTGGGCGAGGGCATTCCTGCTGGGAACAGGGGCGGAGGGAAGGGGGCGCCGCACAGGGAGGGCAAAGGGCTGAGATGAAGGAAGCGGGAGGAAGAAGAGGCAGGAAGCCCTGCACCGGGTTAGAACCGCAGGGAGCTGGCGGCCGTGCAGCTCCCAGCTTCTGGTGGAGGGTCCGTCAGAAGAGGGTGATCAATCAAAACTAACCAGGGCACCCTACCCTTTCCTGCCAAAGGCTGGAGCTGGCGCTTGGAAAACTGGATTTTACTCTGTGCCTCATATGTGACAGTGGGCCTTGCCCCCCTCCTGGCCACTGCCCCTGGGTTTTTGTAAAAATTAAGGTTGCAGTTACTAGCTAGATGAGTTAATTAGATAAATATGGCTGGAGGAAATAGCCAAACAATTCCAAGCCGGTGGGGGCACCTTACCTTTGTGAAATGGGCTGGAGTGAGTTCTCAAAGCTGTTTGGTTTTGTTCCTTTGAAAGGAAGCCTTGCCCGGGTGACAAGGGGTAGAATCAAATGGCTAGAGTTTTATTGCACTTTTGTATCCAGAACACCTTGCCATTTAGATTTTGTAGTTTCTTTGGCAACAGTTGATGCCAGATCAATGAAATGGCGTGTGAGGAGGGAGGAAGAGGTTGCAGTGGGGAGAGGGCTGGGACCCCCAGTCCCCAGTCCTTGTTTACTGCTTGGCAGCCCCGCTTTGACTGGGGTTAACTCTCTGTGCTCCACTGGACCAGATGCCACATAGAGCTGCTCCCTGAAGATCATTTGTTTCCTTGATGGGGAACATTTCTGAGCAGAGCATATTGGTTGCCATAGAGAAAGAAATAAAAGGAAGAACACTAGTCACATTAAGCTATATGTTTGTGCACTGGGCTTTAGATAAAAGGACCTGGGTTCAGCCGAGAAGAAGCCAGACCAGAGATCTCTAGCGCCACTAAGACTAGCTTTATTTTGTTTTGGACTTTTACAGTTGAAACATATAAGCTAATTTTATTGGTGGTTGTTAATTTTATATGACACGGTTTACTGAACAAAATAAACTTTGGAAGTGCTCAGGAGTTGGACTAGCGGCTTGACAGCAGGGGGCGCACTGACTCACTTTAGCAGGTCCTGAGTAAAATGTAGCTGTTTCCAAAGCAAATCTGCTCATTCAAACTTGCCAAAGGAGCAAACCTTTCTGTGCAAATTCACCACGACCAGTGAATTCATCGCACAACACAGGGTTTTAAATACGAGTACAATGACTTCCCCATCTCCCACCCATCCATGTCGGTGAAATGGCCCTGAAAGAAACAGTTAAAAAAAAAAAGGATTCGTCCAGTTCTCTCAGTGAAGTGTACATAGGGCTGAAAAACAGATTGGGCTGTGGAAGCAAAAGCACCTTAAAATTATTAAAGGTATGTAATAAGTTACTTTAGGAGCAACCATTCAGGTTGCATACTTGGGGAAGCAGTCAGGAAAATAAAATGCATCCTAAGGCATTAACTATTAAATAATGAATGCTCTTCAACTTGATACATGCTTTGACTTCTAAGTAAAACTCAAGATCCTGGAGATTTAGTCAAGGCGTGGATGATCTCATTTATTTCATTTTATATCTAATGGCTGCTTTAACCTTGGCACCTTCTATGGCTATAGAAGGATTTTGGATTTATCTTTGAAGGGCTTGTTGGGGAAAAGAAAATACAAAATAGCCGTTGGTTAGAGGTAACTGTGAGCTTGAAACTTCTTAGCATAACGTTACTTAACATAGTTGGAGAACATTTTTATATTTTTGCCCCAGAGAGTTTCAGCTATCGCCGATGAAGACTGAACTCTATTTTGGTATAGGATAAAAAGCTACGTGAAAAACGTCTAAAACAGTGAAGAGCAAATTCTGACCAGTTTTGAGCAGTTAGTTTGTTACTAACAATTTTCCCAAGGAGATTTAGAGAGCGCGACAGAGAAAGGGAAGCTGGAAGTGACTGGGAGGGAGCCGCTAGCGTCCCCAGCTCGCAGTCAGGGCACCTGTGACTGTCCCAGCCTGTGAGGAGGGGCCGGACCGGGGTTCCCCTGGAGGAGGGGGAGATGCCCTTCTCTAACTCAGCTCCCAGATCAACCAGCTGCCAGCCCGTGAGCTTTTCTTTGAAACTAAGTTTGAAAAGTGCAGATTTGGCTTTACTTGGTATTCAAACTAGGAGGACTGAAAGATTTTGGGAGTAATATAAGCAAAGGAGACACTTTAAAAAGCATTTTAATTCTGTTTTTTTTTTTTTTTTAAATCTGTGAGCTCTCACATTTAGACATAGAAAATGCACCATCAGGTTTGTACTAATAAAACAAAATGGGAAATTGAAGAAACTGTAATTTGAGCCCAAACATTTGCTTTTTCTTAAGTTCTCTGGACAAAAGATTTCTGGGGGGAGTCCACATGAACTGGACAAACACCTCAAAGCTCTACCGGGCTAAGCATGCCTGGGCCGCTAAATGCATTTAACAACTATTATGGAGAAAGGAACTTTTCTATGTAGCCAGACATTTTGCAAAACGCTAGTTGAGCAATAATTGTATATACGTACTTAAAGCATACTTATTTTTGTATCACTTTTCATGAAATTTGTGACTGTTACTATTTTGGCAGCTACTTACTTTTCTGTTTTGCAAAAGTACTCGACCCCCACTACCCCTCAAAAAAGAGTTTGCTCCTCATATCTGTAGTCTCAGGTTACCTAAATGAAAGAAATAGGAAATAGTGATTCCGAGTAAAGCAACAAGTTAACTTGAGAGCTGACATTATCGAAACTGCTAGCATTCTGTGATGATTTGGAGGTGGAAACGGATCGGGCTGGGTATGTGAACTAAGATCCAAAGTGCCGGGCAAAGCTACAGACCTTTAATTGTTGGGGCTGGGGAACTGCTTTTGCTAAGCGAGAGAGTGCAGAACATTACCTGGGTCAAATGTGCAAAACACACAGTGGGTACTTGCTCCTGTGCCTCCGTTTGAGAATGACACGGTGCTGGGTGCATGGAGCTGCAGAAGCATGCTTGCCATGATCATTTACAAATTAAAATGTGAAGCACACTCACGGCCCTCAGCATGTGCTGTCTACAAAGGGAGGGCTCTTCAGTGTAGCTCCTGGGTGGAAGTGTCTTCTCCACAGCAGAGGGGTCTCTGGTCTCGCTGAGAGTTTTGGAGCACACAATGGCCCCCCAGCCCCTGTATCACGTTGGTAACTGGTTTATCTGATCTGTAGGGAGGGAGCAAGCTCTTGGTTTTTGTAGGGGGTTCGAAGGAGCAGTTACAAATTCACACACTGCAATTTCTCACCCTAAAGTAAGAAGTTTTACTTCTGATGCTTGTAGGACAGCTTTAGAGGACCAGCCATTTTTGATGGGAAAACCTGAGCTGAGAGGCGTGATACGTTGGCCATGGAGGGCATGCTTTTGAAACAGCCCATTTCCAACAACTTGCCCGCTCTGTCAGCTCTCCGCAGCCCACAGGCCTGTACCTGAAGCGCCCAGCCTGCTGGGAAGCCAGAGCTGGCGCACAGTGGCAGACCACTCTCCCTGCCCCCTCCCCTCCACGCCCCGCACCCCCTCATAATGCTCTTCTCCGAACCCACATTCAGAGGGCTGGGGAATAGAGCCCCTCTGACTGGCCAGAGTGATGATAATGATTTATTAACAAAAACATGTGAGCATGTCCCAGCTAGAAAAATATTCCAAGGTCAACTTGGTGTGTATGAGTGTCTGTCTGTGTTTTTAAAAGCAAAACCCGGAGACATACCGCAGCTTTGCCAGAGTGGTGCTTGGATTTCCCAGGACACAGCCATCCCTGCAGGTTAGATGGCGGCTCCTCCCCAGTGGGAACAGGGCAGTCCCAGGCTGTAGGAGAGGCTCCGTGGCACATCACGGACAGACAACCTTTTGCGGACAGACAACCTTTTGCGTTGGCACCTGTGTTTTTATTGTACTTTCAAGATGTAACTCAGCTATTGTCCTTGACGCTGGGCACAGGCTGCGGTTCACCAAGCTGAAGGCTGCTCTTTTGAGCACCCCGCCCCCCAAATGATGCTTATGTGGCTGCTGAGGCCCCTGCGCTGTCCTGCTCCTTCCGAGGCCCACCCTGGACTGCTCAGCTGGAGGGGTTTTCAAGAGAGTGTGGCTGTTTTGTTCACTTTAAACACACAATATCGATACACATGGATGTTAGATACTTTAAATACTCCATGGTTTGCAGCAATACAATTTCAGCTCTAAAATATCCAGTGAAGAGACCTTGGTGGTAGAACTCCATGACCTTGGCAGCTCCAAGGTGAAAGTTACCGTCCCCATTGCCTCCAGCACTCACCCCTCCGGCCATATTCTCTGGTTTTCCAATGAAGCCCAAAGGGAGGGTTCCAGGCTTGAGTGGCGGTGCCTGACAGAGGCAAGCCTCACTCAGCTTTGTATCAGGGTGCCAAAAGCCTCCCGAAGTCAAGGCCTGTGTTGTTGAGAGGGCGTTGATGGTGCTCACTTTATTTTTAATTCACATCTCAAAAAACCCCACAAAATTTCACTCAGGAAAACTGGCTATTAAAGTACCCTAACTTCAGGCACACCGAGGCTTCCCTGCCAGGGTCTGGCAAGGGGTTCCCAAAGTCAGATGGGAACTCCCGCTGGGAAGGTTGTCTGGGGGACCGGCACTCAGGTCCCCATCCTGGCGGAGGTGCCTCTGTGGTCTGTGGCCGCCGCAGGAGGCGCTCGGATCGGCGGCGGGGACAGGCAGGCTGCGGCCTCGGAGGGCCTCGGAGGGCATTGTGTTACTGAGCAGGTTTGGATGGAATTGAGAGGGTCCCGTTGCTCCTGTCCCCCCTGCCCCCTCAGCCTAGGCACCAGAGGCCTTCGGAATCCAATGGGCATTGCTTTGCTGTGGGAGAGAATAATGGGAATAAATGGGGAAAAGGCGGAAGGAGAGGGGCTAAGGCACAGGGAACGAGGCGGAGGAAAAGCGGGGAGGGGACTGGGGACGGAGAGGGACAGAAAGGGAGAGGGTGCGAGGCCGCCGGGAGGGAGGCTGAGCCACCCAGCAGGCCACCGCGCAGGGGGAGCGCGCGGGCCGGGGAGCCGGCGGGGCCGCACCCCGTGTCCGGGCCCCTCCGCGCCCCGGGCCCCCCTGACCCGGCCGGGGCGGCCGCGGCTCGCGGGGGCTTTGTTCTGGCGGCGCCGCCGGACCCGCTCCCCGCGCCCCGCCTCCCGGGCTGGCGGTGGCGGTGGCGGTGGCGGTGGGGATGGGGATGGGGACCGGCGCCGGGCGGAGGGGAGATGCTGGGAGCCTCGGAGCCCGGGATGGCCTTCGTTCCTTCGTCCCCCGGGGCGGAGGGGAGGCTGCGGGAGGAGGGGCGCGGGAGCCTCCCCTCCGCGCCCAGCCCGTCCTGGCGCGCGGGCCGCGGGGCCTGAGCGCGGTGCCCGGGCGGGTCTGTCCGCGGCTCCGGGACGCGGGCGGGTGCGCTGGGCCCCGGCTGCTCCGGAGGAAAGCGGGCCCGGGCGGAGCGGCGGAGGCACAAAGGCGGGCACCGGGGGAGCGGAGGGCGGCCCGGCTCCGCCCGGGGCCCGCCGCCGCCGCCGCCGCCCGGTGCGGGCAGTTGCAAGAGTTGCGGCTCCGTTATTGTTTGCCAAACAGGCCTTCCTCGGGGAGCGGCGAGGGCATGTGGCGGATCCCGGGCCAGGATTACATTAATCAGAGCGTTATTTCCCCAGAGAAGCCCAGCTCACATCAGAGTAAATCCTAATAAAATTGGATCGTGGGGAAACGGTTCGCTTTAAGTAATCTGTGCTGCTGATAAAAACCTCACGTTTATACGACGTGGTTTTAAAAAAGGAGCCCGCACACGCCCGGCCTGGGGCGGCCCGGGGTCCGATCAGGACGGGGCCAGCCGCCACCCGCCGGAGCTCCGGGTGAGAGGGACGCGGACCCCGGAGCGGAGGCTCCGCAAACCCGGCGGACTCCCTGGGCGCCCGTCCCCGCGTCCGCAGGCCCGTGCGCGGACCGGCCCCCTAGGCGCCCTGTGAGGAGCCAGCTCTGCTCCTGGGCACGAACCCCCTTTTCCTCCGCCCGTGAAGCTGCAGGTGGGCGCGTCCCCGGGGCCAAGGGCGGGCCGGGCGCCCGGCGGCGGGGACACACCCGGTCTTCCCGGGCCCGGCCGGTCCCGCCGCGCCCGCCGGCCGGGCATCGGGCGCTGGCGCCCTGGGCCGGGAGGGCGTGATTTGGGGGTGATGCTGGGGCGCCGGGGCGCCGCTCGCAGGTGGACTTCTGGCGCTTTGGGGCAGTCCCGCCGGGAAGCAAACTCCACCTGCCTTCACCCCCCGCCCCCGGGTGTAGGACGCCTCCGCAGGCGCCTGGCCGCTCTGTGAGCTCAGAGAGGAGGCTCCCGCCCGGCCCGCGGAGACGGAGCCGCAGCGGAGGGAGGCAGACTCCCCGCAGGCAGGCCTCTGCGGCGCCGGGGCCGGAGAGGCCGCCCCGGGTCCCTGCGGCGGCCGGGGACCACCGTCCCCATCGGGCTGCGCCCCGGCCTCCGCCCTCCGCCCGACCCTCCCGAGGCGCAGGGACGGCCACTCGGTCCGGCCCGCCGGCCCCTCCTCCGCGCCGGGCAGGCGGCGGGTCCCCGCGGCACTAACCCGGCGGCGCCCCCTGCAGGCCGGCGCCGGAGGAGCCCGCGCCGGCCGCGGTCCTGCGGGCCCCCGGGCGCCCCGCGCCCCGGCCCCGCCCGGCCCCGCCGCCCCTCCCCGCGCCCGGCCCCGCGGGGAGCCCTCCCGGGGCGGGAGGTGCAGGCAGAGCCCCAGAGCGGCGCGGGGAGGGCGGCGGGTCACCCTCCTCGGACCCTGTCCCCCAGGGCCCCCCTGCGTTCCCGCCCGCACTGGGTCCGAGCCGGGCAGCCCCGCTGGAGCCCGGAGCGCCCGGAGGCCGCCGCCCGCCGTCCGGGAGGGAGGCCGGGCGGTGTGCGGGGCGAGGGGGCGAGGGGGGTGCGGTGGACGCGGCGCGCGCAGAGGGCTGGGCAGGCGGGCAACAGCGTGCTGGGTGCCAGAGTGACCTTCTCAGCCTGGAGATCTGCATCTGCAGCCCCAGAACCTCTCCCCCCTCTCCTCCTCTGTTCTCTGTAAGTGCGTCTTTTTCTCCTGCATCCCTTCTGCTCCCCAGAGACCCCTCTGTGGTCCGGACGTCCTCGGACACCCTGACTCCCGTGAGCGAGCACAGGGCTGGAAGGGACAGTATTCCCGAGAGATGCCCCTGAGGGCTTCTCCCTGTCCAGCCTGCTCCTTAGGCCACAGTTCCCCACAGGGAAGCCACGTTTCAGGGCCTGGAATAGCTGCTTCCTCTGTCTCGGCCTTAAAAATCGCTTGCATGGAGGTCGATTTTATTTTTGGAGGCACAGGAAGGCGGCAGGAGCCAACTGAAGTCACTTTTTTGGTGTGTGTGTGTGTGTGTGTGTGTGTGTGTGTGTCTCCTTAGCTGGCTTGTGTGTGCTACTGCCCTCAGCCCTTCCCAATGCACTGGCTCCTTCCAGTCTGAAATGTGGGAGGGGGTGAAGACACCCACACCTTTTTAGTTCTGAAATAAGGACTCCCTTTCCCTCCAGTCTGGATTTCCATAATTTCATTACAAAGCGGCTGTCAGTCATCTCATTAGGAGAGAGAAAGCGGAGTAGCAGGAGAAAAATTGGGCCTAATGAAGTGCCTCCCTCTGCAAACATTAACCAGGCCACCTGGACCGCACCTCTCCGGGGAAAGCGGGCAGAGAGAATTCAGGAAAAGGTGACATAGTCACACCCTGGGGAATGTGAACCCAGTTGCCACGTTGTGGTTTTGTTAACAGAGACCCAAAAAGACACTTGATACTTTAGTTGTCCAATCTTGGCCCTAATGCTTGCATCTGAGGATTTTCAGTAGTTTAGAAATACTAGTGGTATTTTTTGGTTCTTGGATTTATTCATGTTGGATGGTTCTACTGTTAGCCACGATTCTGTAAAAGCCCTCTGCCCCACCAGCTCTCAGTGCAGTTTGCCCCTCAGAAGCCACCTCCAGCTGATATGCCGATGGAACTCGACCACACCTTTCCGTAAGGTAATTTGTAGACAGCTAAAGGTTAATAAGGAATGTCAATGATAAAGTGTTAATGTTTAAATAGATGAGCTTTTGTTTTTTAGAATCAAAATTTAGCTTTTCTTTGAATTGTTTATCATGCCGTTCCCATCGGCCTTCCTGAGCGAAGGGCGGGCTGGAGGGAGGGACCACTCACTTACGGAACTGGCCTTTGGGAAACAGTGATGACTGAACCATGTCTTCAAACACCCACCTTGGGGGCTGGGAAAAAAGGAAAACCTATGACTTTCCTGAAACAGTTAACTCACATATTGTATGGCAGCCCCAGAAGCTCCTCCTCTTCCTGCGGGTAGCACCCTTGGTAATATACACATATTTATACATGATGTAAATATACATATGCACAGGGTAGATGTTTATGTACATAACATAATGAAATAATATGCATACCCAACTGAATTCATTTGCATATAAAAACCCATGTGTAAAATACCAAACTTCGGCAATTAACAATATATTCTACATCTTAGACTAAGAGAAGAATGAGTTTATCTTAATTATTAATACGAACTTCAATATTACTTTTGAAATCTGAATTGTGCCAACTGTATATGACACCACAAAATTGATAAATAATACAAGCCTCATATTAATATTTTAAGTACATCCCATTTAAAAATATTGTGAACTTAACTTGTCTTATATAAAATAAAAGGAAATCATACTTTCAATGCACATTTAAAATATTCACATTCTATCAAAATCCAGGGTTTATTTATTTTTGCCTTTTTCTCCTTGCAAATTAAATACTCTTGAAATAAATTAAAATTAAATTCTGAATGTGATAACAAAAACATTAATTTTATTTTCCATTCTACTATATAGGAAACATTTTTAAGTAGTTAATTTTATGGGCCTCTATATCATTAAAATACTCAGGCGTTTAGAGATAATTCAAAACGTAAAAAAAAAAAAATTGAAGCATGTATTATTATTGAAATGATGTATAATATGGGATGACATGTTACTTGTCTCTTGTTTAGTTTTTTAAGTCTTTCATTTTCCAAGCTTTTTTTTGTTAAAATAAGAATTCATTTTGGGTTAAAATGAATACATTGGCAAGAATCCAATGCTCATTTCGGCTGAGCAAATGTAGATAAATGTTATAATTGAATGTTATACCTTAACAGCTATTTGCCCTAGTTGATAAAGGAATCAAAAAGTAAAGTTTTGAACTGTTCGTGAAAACCACAATAGGTGCTCTCTCACGTAATGAGACTTACTTTTACTGATATCATAAGATTATTTTGTTGACTTTTCTATGTTTATATAAATGTATATTTCTTTACTGAAAATACATACAATATTTTTGTGGCATTTATTCCCATATGTAATCGATTGCTTATTGATTTCAGAGACAGTATTTGAAAGACTGATGACTCAGCAGTGGTGTCTAAATATTAGTGATAACTTATAAAAATTAAAATCAGTTTTAGACTCAACTGCTTTTTGAGGTTTGTTTCTCTTAAAATGCTTGACGTTAAAACTGTGGAAATACCACAAGTGAAAGTCTTTAAAAAGAATATAACTTGGAAAGAGGTGCCAGCATTTTATTCTAGATGGGCTTTGGAGGTAACTGCAAGACTAAGTTAGTCTCTATGTTCGGACGTTGTCCATGTGATGGTGTGCTGCGACCAAGGAAACACAGGCTATACAGTGATTCGCACAATATTCATTCAAAAATTTGGATGAAGAATTGAAATGTAAAATAATCTTTTTTGTCGATTTAATTAATGAAGGGGGTAAAGGCCTATTTTAGTAGGCTCACGTTACAGACATAGAAAGATCTGTATGAATAAATATTTTGGCATTCCGTAGCCTGCAAGCAGACAGAAGTATAATGTAGCAAATAAAACTCCCCAGCACGTAGGCATCCAAGATTCAATTTCATTTAAAAATTTGGCAGTTAAAGAAAACAAGGAAAAATGCTTATTAACTCAGGGCAACTGTAAAATGTTGACAGATTTCAAGTTTCATATCTAACTAGGCCCAGAAAACTGCTGGGAAGTTGGAGTACAAGTTATTCTGTCAAACCATTTTTCTTAGTGAATTATCGTTTCAATACTTTCAAATTTAAACTCCAACTTCATAGACAACCCATTTTCTCCCTCCCTCCCTCCCTCCCTCCCTCCCTCCCTCCCTTCCTCCCTCTCTCCCTCCCTCCCTCTCTCCCTCCCTCTTTCTTCTCTTCTCTCTTTCTCTTTCCTTCCTTTCTTTTCTTTTTTCTTTTCTTTTCTTTTCTTTTCTTTTCTTTTCTCTTTTCTTTTCTTTTCTTTTCTTTTCTTTTCCTCTCTCTCTCTCTCTCTCTCTCTCTCTCTCTCTCTCTCTCTCTCTCTCTCATCTCAAGTTTGCAGGCAGTTTGGTGAGGCTAGTTCAGTGAGGTTCAGAGAGACATTATGGGGAGGCCAGTTTTTAAACCTTAGTGTTTAGACTTTGTCAGTGCCACATCGAGTTGAGATGTATCTGTTCTCTCAAAATGCTTTTTTTCTTCTTCTTATCCAACTACTGGTGCTTCTAACGAGAGAATCAGGCAATATCTACTAAAAGCAAAATAAATCGGAGAACTGAATTATTTGGAGAGCTCAGGCATTGCTGCTTTCTCTTCCATCTACCTGCTTAGAAAAGAAAAAAGGACGTGCTGAAACTTGAATAATCTGGGTTGGCTATCTACAGGGATTCAGTTTGTGAGAAGCAACTAATTCTCTCAGCTATCGCTTGACTCCCATTCTCCCTGTGTCATGAGAGATGAAACACCTGAATGGACCTCCAGTGGAGACTTTTACCAGATTTAATAAGGAGAGTTAAGGGGCCTGACTTGCCAGGTTTGGCTGAGCACATTGATTGAAGTTATTAGATAATTGTTCACCTTTCTACTTAGCCCCACGAGAGGAGCCACAGACACACATTATAAAATACTTTAAATTAATATTAAATAGTCCAACTGGGATTGCTAAAATTATTTACATTTAGCAAAAGATTAAAATGTTAGCATTATACGTTTAATGAATTGGAATCTTGGCCGCCTTGTACGCTCTGACTTGGAAACGGTAGTCGAACACATTTTCAAGCATCTTTCAGAAAGGACAGTTTTCTCAGTGGGATTTGGTGAATTGAAAGATACAATCCTTTTGCTTCCCCGGGGGGACAAAAATGCAGAGAATAAGAGAGTACAGTGTTATCGGCTGTGGGTGGCTAGTAGACCCAGACACTATTTTAAAGTAGTCTTTGGTAGAGTGGGATGAGAGTAAGCATGATTTGGGTTCAGTCTTAAGATTATTAGTAAACATTAATTACCGGCCATTTTTAAAAAACTAGTCCCACCTAGAACGAACGATATTAATAGGCTTTTCTTTTGCATATATTTCTGGAAAAACATGTCAGTACATTTTGCATTCATCTAATTAAACACCTGAAGTATTGTTCTAACACAAAGCATGGATACTCCAAAAACAAATAAAATTGTATGCCAGGTCAAAAGAAAATATTGCTGACTTTGTGTTCGCTGTAATTCGGGAGGGAGTGGCCGGGGAAAGCTCCCGCCTGGGGCTCCTCCCCGGAGCGGCCAGCGGTGGCCTCTGCACATGGTTCGCTGGTCACGAGGCCCAGAAAGCCCCACGAAATCATGCAAATCCAGGGGCTCAAGTCTTCGTGTTCACTTTGAGAACACTCGGGAAACTGCCCAGGCTGACAAGGGTATGCAGATTCGAAAAGCTACCACGTGTCTGAAGGATGTCACTTTACAGAAGCAGCGGGTGACATTCCGTCATCACAATGATGGCGCTGGGCCCAGGTGGCACAGTGGGCTGGACTCGGGGTCGGTGGCCCAGAAAGTGCTGAGTGTTTGCTGTGCTTAAAAACGCCGAGAGCAATGCTGGGCGTCAGGACTTAGTGTGGCTCCCTGGTCACCGGGCACTTTCAGGTGGACAGAGCTCCCACGATGCCACGTGGAGCCTCCAGGGCCCGCGGGCGGGTTAGCCCACGTGCGCGCTCCCTGCCGGACTGAGACCTCCTCCTGCAAAGGAGCTGCGTGTTCCTAGACCAGGGAGGAGGCTGCACAAAGAAAAGATCTCCCGGAAGAAACTGAGGAAACAAAAACGCATGGCCCCGGAGTAAATTCAGCATAAAATAAATCTAATAAAAGTAAAAGCAGAAAAAAAACAAAACCACTACTGACTGGGAGTGCTTTATATTTATAAAATTGTTTTATTACACCAACAGAAATTATATTCTTTGTATTAATCTTAGAAAAAGTGAGATAATCTTTTGGAATTCTTAATGATTTCTGTTTTTAGATGCACATACATAGAAATAGGGAAGCACCCCATAGCTTTAATGTTTGCACAGAAATTAGACATATAAAAAAGACTTAATGAATAAGTGAATGAAGGATGTTTAACAACTGGACAGTTAGACCAAAGATTTTACTTTTGCTGGTTACAACTGTTAGTCATCCTACGCTATTTTTTTTTTTTTATCTGAGCCTCCATAAACTTACCCGATATGAAATTTTTATGGAATTCCTAATTATTCTTCACCACAGGCCCTTTTCAACAAATTGATGCCATCCACTGAAGATTCATGACAAAACAAGGTAATAGACTCAATATTAGGAAGTTCTCCCATCATAAGAATTTACAAGATTTTGTGGAAATAATACCTACAGAGATATTTATTTTGCTTCTTTCCTTTCTCATTTTAGAGTTAGGGCCTAATTCTTGGAGTTGGCTGTTGATCACGGTACAGGCTGGTGAGAGGTAGCCATGTAATTTCTTTATCTTTCACCTGCAAATTACACACATTATTTTGCAGCTCAAAATAAGCATTGGCACCGAGTTGCATTCAGTAAGTGTCTTTCACAGCATTAGTACAGAACTGAGGTACAAAAGAATATTAATCTAATACATTCCAAAATTCAAATACTTGTGATTAATAAGCATTATTATCTATAAATAAGGCCCTAATGATACTTTGGCAGTGTTGTAAACACAAGAATCAGAGGCAATTATTGTCATTATTGTTCGGCAAGCACTTCCATGAATACCAAATGGGTATTGCTGTCCAGCTACTTGGCAACTAGGTTCCTATAAAGAAACAGATGTTGGCCAATCAGCACTGGCTGCTATTAACTGCCCTTAGCCCCAAATGCAGAATCCTTAAAGGAAAAAAAAGAAGCCCAAGACATTAAAAGCAGTTTCAACATGATTTTTAAAAACTGCCCTTTATAATAAACATAAAGCATCTTGAAAATTGTGCTGTTTCCAATGCTGACTTTGGTGAATTGGCTCCATTAGCAGCCATTGTGTGGCTGGAAGCAAAGGTCTCGGTTATGAGGCTGGAACTCAGTGTGATGATGAGATCCCTGGAAGTCAGTCTGTGGACACAAAAACTAGAGCGCGGCCGCAGGAAACCCTTCAGAGAGCACGGGTGTGACCGCGTCTTCATCCTCTTTCCCTTCCCCAGGCCACCCAGAGCTCACTCATTCCTCACGCCTGCCTATTAAATGGGACCAGCGTACTGGGCCCCAGTTCCAGCACCATGTGTGTGTGTGTGTGTGTGTGTGTGTGTGTGTGTGTGTGTGTGTGTGCTGGGTGTGGAAGCTGCTACAGTGCAAGTTAAAGCAAGGCCCTCACGCTCATAGAAAACTGGCCACATCCCCAGCCACACACTCACTCTGTGCTCGGTGGCTCAGAGCCAGGGCAGCCCAGCTTTGCGTGTCAATGAGCGGATCTTCGCTTGCAGTCTTAGTAAATGCCATGGCATTGGTGGCAGCTAATGTGGTTTTGTGGAGAGAAAAATGTTTCGTGTACATTTTCCTAAGGGATAAGTGCCTTAAGCATTGAATACAAATTTATTGTCTCTTTTTAAATTTTCCTGTGCTAAAACCTTATGCTTTAAAGATGTCACAGGTCTGTACAGGGGTTGAGAAAGCATCGAATTGGTTTCCCATGACTTTGGAGAGGAGGGGTGGGTGGCGCTGTTGTGGCTCTCAGTTCTGGCAGGCCACGTTCTTCACGGACAGGTGAGCTGTTAAAAGGGACACAGCCGATTGGAGGAGAGCGAGATAGAGCGAGATTGCCTAGTGTGACTCCCCCTCTCCGCCCTCCCCTGTGCTTCCCCTTAACCCCCTCTCCCCACCCACAGACATCTCTTTATCTCTTTTCACATTTGATGGGCCTGTCCCCTTATCCTCGGGGACCCGAACAGAAGGGATTCCTGGAGGGGGACCAGAGGGGGCTCTGGGATTTCCTTCCGGCTCCTCTGACTGACCCCCTCAGCCTGGACTTTGCCAGGGAACGAGGTGGCCATGCCAGGGCAGGCAGCTGGGCCCCAAAGCCGTGGCAGATGGAGGCTGTGGGCTCTCCCGGGACCCTCTCCCCGCTTTCCTCTGAACGGGCTGGAGGAGAACGGTCCCCAGGCCGTCTCCTGTCCGCGAGGTGAGATACATGGGCTCTTCCCAGCAAAGCCTTCTCATCCCCACGCCTCCTGGTCAAAAGAGAAATCCTCTAACAACAACGAAGATAACGATAATCAATGACACGATATTACTGAAGACCTGCCATGTACGAGACATGGAAACACGTGCCTGTGGACATGGTCCTCAGCACCCGGAGGTGCTGCTGGCACCGGGTTTGACAGTGAGTTACAGGCATCTGGGGACTAAATCGCCCTGTGGTGGTGGCCCCCGCTCTGAACGCTGGTCTTGTCTCTCAGAGACAATGTGTTTTTAAAACAAATTTAAATGCTTTTTTTCCTTCTAGTGAGGAAGAGAGGAGGACAGAGAGACAGAAACAAACATCTGCTGGGGTCGAGCCCACAGCCGGGCGTGTGCTCTGGCCGGTGTCACACCAGGGACCGCTGGCTCTTGGGCTGACATGCATGACTGAGCTCCACCGACAAGGAGAAAGTGTGCTGTTTTCATCTTATTTATTTTAGAGAAAGGAAGGAAGAGGGCAGGGGGAGAGAGAAACCCCTGACCAGGGACCAAACCTACAACCTCAGTGGTCGGCAAACTCATTAGTCAGCAGAGCCAAATATCAACAGTACGATTGAAATTTCTTTTGAGAGACAAATTTTTAAAACTTAAACTTCTTCTTCTTCTTCTTTTTTTAAATATATATTTTATTGATTTTTTACAGAGAGGAAGGAGAGGGATAGAGTTAGAAACATGAGAGAGAAACATCGACCAGCTGCCTCTTGCACACCCCCTACTGGGGATGTGCCCGCAACCAAGGTACATGCCCTTGTTCAGAATCGAACCCGGGACCTTTCAGTCCGCAGACCACTGAGCCAAACTGGTTTCGGCAACTTAAACTTCTTCTATCGCCACTTCTTCAAAATAGTCTCGCCCAGGCCGTGGTATTTTGTGGCAGAGGCCAAAGAGCCGCATGTGGCTCGTGAGCCGCAGTTTGCTGACCACGGTTCTAACCAACTGAGCTCGCCTGGCCAGGGCCAGACAATGTGCATTTAATAGCACTGCTTTCCTGTTTCCCAAAGTTGAGGTGCCCCTGCTGTTTTCTCCCTTTGGGACACCCGTGCTGGCTGGAAGCAGCCATGTGATGTTTGTGAGGGCAGTGCCCGCTAGGCTCATGCCCAGCAGGATGGCGAAGGCTCGAGGCTTGCTCTACCCACTCTACAGTCAGCACACGCCTGGCCCTCTGAGGGCAGAACCGCTCACGTGCTGACCGGAAGTGATGGGCACAGCGTGGCTGGACGGTCCATGTACACTGAAGCAGAGCAGTCACAGGGTCTCAGGAAGTGCATGTGCGTGTGCATGTGTGTGTGTGTGTGTGTGTGTGTGCACAGCACAAACTCTGGTTGCAGTGTGCCTGCGGCCTCTGAGCAGGCAGCACTGACTGGTTCACTCCCGGTGCTCAGCTCACCAACACCTTTGCAGGAACGTGTGACACCTCGCAGCCACGGGCAGGCCACTGTCTCTTTGGAGGGCCCGGGATAAAACAGTGCCGAGGCGGGAGTGCTGTGAGGTTTGGTGGGCTCCGCACAATGCTGGGGGAGGGGGACAGGGTGTGCAGATGCCGCTCCCAGGCAGCGGAGCTGAGGCTTTTCGGTCTGAAGGGGGTCAGTTGTGCCACTCTGAGAAACATGGGTGCTCCGCCCACAGCTGGTGCCCAGAGGGGAATAAACCTCAGTGACGATTTCCCGAATGAAACCACTGCTGCCACTCACCCCCAAAGGGCAAAATGCCATTTGTAAAAGTCAAAATGAAAAGGTTACTTGGCTCCCAGCAAAATGACTCTCACCCATCAATTAATTAGTTATTAATGAACTAATATTCTGACTCACTCCCAGAGACCAGGGCGGTGAGCGGTGACCACGGCAGAGGAAACCGCGGTGCCGAGGGCAGGGAGCCAGAGGCGCTGACACCGCCCTCAGGGCTGCCCTCGGGGAGAGGCCGCGGCACACACGGCCGGCTCCCGGTTCACTTTCTTTGTAGCAAAAACATAAAACAATTTTTAAAAGAAGAATTTTACAATAAGCTATCAATGTTAACCTTTATTTAAAAAGCCACAGTTTTCAAGATGAATGTCAATTACATCTGACTTGAATATACTTCCCGAATACCTTTGATGTATCTAACCTCAAAGGAAATGTTCCGAGAGGAACTTACTAGGACATCTTTTGTACTAAAAATGAAAAAGCGGATCTTGAGTCCATTAGAATTTAATATTAAAGAAACAGCAGGATGATATTCTTTGACAATTTTTAATGCTAACAGTTGGCATTGTACTGCCTATATTTACTTCCCATAAGATACTTTGACAGTGTCTTCCCCGTATGTCCCAGGAACCAATAGGTTACGTTTTACTGTTTCTCCTCCTTCTTGGTTTAGGGAGCGAAGAGGCAGACAGCGTGGGGAGCTCAGCTCTGCTCCTCGCATCAGGGCCTGTGAATCCAGACCCTGAGCCACAGCTGACACAGTGATGGTTGTCTCATCCGTTTTCTCATCTGTTAAGCCAGGGCCTGGCATTTAGTTGATTTTTAAATTGCCTTCTAGTCATAAAATTCTGTGCTTTGAATTTTCTGTCATTGAGAGGATCCATTAATGCAAGCATGAGTTTTAAATACCTAGCTCTATTTTATTTGAGCTAGAACTCACATGTAAAGAAGAACACAGGGCATGCTGTTATGCGGTGTAAATCAATAAAATGAACATGTATCCATTGAGCACATTTCTATTTTCACCTATTGCAGAGCTGTGCCATCTCTTTGAATACAAATGCTTTATGCCCCATTAAAGCATGCTTGACGTAACTTTCAACTACTTGCAAATGCTGAGAAGTTGAAAAACATAACATTTACAAAAGATACATCTGGTGCATATTTATATGACTTTGGATAAGGAATCATTTAAATACTGCTGAGCCATCTCCATATTAGGAGAAAAGATACCCCAAAGTCTATGTGAGATCAGTAGTAAAGCACACGGAGGTTTAAGTTTCTGCTATGCATTTCTTCACTTACACATGTTAAAAATACGGAAATATTGATCGGGGCCTAACTTAGCTGGCGTCTTCTCCCTGTGCCCTGGTGAAATTGCTTCTTCCTTGAAATTTATAGATTACGTCAGTAAAGCTAGTGTAGATTTAAGTTTTGAAAAGGGCTAAAAGTCACACTTTCTACTCAGAAAAGTGGCTTTTTGGGGAGCAGAAATTCTCATTCTGGGGTTTATGGGCCGTGAACCCACAGAGGTGAGCCGCAGGTGAGCTCCGGCTCTGTGACCTCCTGAGTGTCTGTGCAAACATCTGTGTGGGCCTTAGGCATGTGACTGTTTCTTCCTGGAGGAGACCTGACGCACACCAGGGTCTTAAAGGGGCTTACGGCCTGGAGCAGTGGGCAGACGTGGACCAGGGCAATGCCGGGCTTTCCCCTTACTAGCTGGGTGTCTAACGGCATTCTGCAGCGCCTGCCTCTGCAGGCCTCACCGAGAAAGGAAGGGCTGCACGAGGACTCCTCCGGTCCCCAGTCAGAGCCTCACCTCTGCCTCCGAGACACGTGAGCCACCAACACCCTCAGCGTGTGCTACTCGCTTAAGGTGGCCAGACATCCTGCTTTGGGCGGACTGTCTGGTCACCTTATACTAGCTGCCTTCACTGTCAGGTGCTTCGGTGTGGAGCAGGGCAGGTTATTGGGAAGGCACAGGAGGCAGCACCCAGGGCGCCACAGCCCCCAGAATGCATGTGCTGTAGCCTCTGAGACAGAACTTACACCCTCCCGCTCACACACAGCAACTAATGCCGGGGCCGTGCTTCCAGCTGAGAGGAGTGAGAAAGTCAAGGCGAAGGGTGCTCTGTCCCTCCCTACGCAGAAGGGAAGAAAGACAGCGATGGAAGTTAAGGCATTCGCATCTCCTTGTCGATTTCTCATCTGTTGTCAGCTTGAGTGATTTCTGAGTCAGAAGAATGCTGAAGAGCTGTTTTCCCACCGCTTTTGGGCCTGAGGAATGTGGTGCTGGGGTTCTGAGCCAGGAAATGGCGCTGTTTGGAATTCAGAGGCTCTACTGCCGAGCCAGAGGCCAGGCTGATGGTGGGCTCCGCCTGAGACTTGCACTCTGGGGACCGGAGAGGGTGCCGGCCGGGTGGGCAGAGGAAGAGTCTGTAGCTCAGGACAGGCGTGGGGGACAGGGTCAGCTGGGAGAGACCACATTATTAAGCAGACGGTTGTAGCGGGCACTACTGGCCTCAGGACGTGAGGTATCTCTGAATTTCTATACATTTGACTTGGTGTAGCTCTGCCATCTACACAGCTTTCTAAAGTTTTCGCTTCCCCGTTCCTATGAGTCATGTGGACCAACCTCCAAAGCTGACCTGATCTGTTGTGAAGAAGGTGGTGTCTGAGAGGCCGAAGGGGGGGGTGTTCCCTTCAGGGTGGCATGTCAGTGCGGCAGTGCGGACCCTCGCTCCACACTGCACACCAGTCAGCTCAGACGGGCGCCGGCCGACCGGACATCTTCTCCCCCCTCCCCTCCCCACTCTCCCACCCCCCGCCGTGCTCTGTGCTGTGGATCCCAGAACTCTCTCAGTACACCGAGGGCTGGAGCTTGTCTGACTTCCAGTCCCCGTGAGACTATTTCTTTGAGAGGCGGCTTAAAAGGGTCCTACCCTGACTGTCAGCCGCCATGACCTTTGTAAGAAATGACTTAAATCCCAGTCTGGTGTCCTGGCCACACTGGGACAGGTTTATTAGTAAATACTTCTAACAGTATTATAGACCGGTCTTTTTACAACCAATTGAAACAACAACAAAAAGAGACACAATTAAGGAATGAAACTATCACAGAGCCAATTCTGATGAGGAAGGAAACAAAAGGATATGTTTTTTCTGAGTGACCATCATCCCGTGCTCCGAAGCCTTATCGAAACCAGATGTGCAGCCAGCACGGAGGGTTCCCCGCCGTTACATTACAGATCTGCCTCTTCCCGTAACTCATCCCGATGGAACCCGCAAGATACCTTGTCTCAGCTGGAGGTCCAGGTCACCCTCGCGCTGGGGGTCAGAGTGAACCTGGCTGATGCTTTGGAAGGGAAAGCAGCCTCCCGCCTTTGATGCACCGCCTCTGTTGGCAGAGCTCGGGATGACCGGAGCTGTCCTCTGCGGCTCCCCACCACCCAGCGTGGTAGCGGCACTTGAGTTCTACCCAGGGGTGTCCTCCCGGGAAACTTAGCGCAGTGATAAAGCAGCCACCGTAAACTGGAATGTCACGCCACTGACAATTCTAGCTCGTTTAGGGTTAACTACCACTCGTCCCGTCAACAACATACCTGTTTACTATTTGACTTCAGTATCGTAATGACTTGGGAAGAAGAAACGAAGTCAGTGCGTTAAAAAAGGCCCCACAGGTCCGAAGTGTTCACCTTCACAGTGAGTCAGTGCTGCGCTGAGTGGGGGCTGTAGGACGTCATGGAAGGGCAGGTGAGGAGGAAACAGACAGGAGGATTTCCGATCCCCCTTGGCAGTCTCCTTATTCAGATTTTCAAGGCCCTTCCTGAGGCCCCGGTGTTCCTGCTATATTTGACAGTCACTATTGTGACTTGAAAACAAACGCCGTTTGTTTGTCCTGGTGAGTCTGGTTGAGGAGGATCGGCCTGGAGCTGGGGGTGGCACTCGGCTGGAGAGCTGACACACCTGCCCGGGGGAGGACTGAGACCCTCCCCCACCGGGCTTGTCTGGCTCAGCCTAGAGAACCGTTGCTAGGTCTCCTGAATATTTATATGTTAACGTCATTAATTAATTAATTTTATGTGACTTCCAGGGCAGTTTTGCTAAATAAAAATGAAACAAAGTGGGTGAAAAAACCCAGACGTTCTGCCACCTTGCTGCCCTCCCGGGAAGGCACTGAGCCCAGACGGCGGAGGGACCCTCCCATAGGCGTCACTGAGAACACATGACCACGACGTCACAAAAAGCGACGCAGGGCAGCTCGGGAACTACCTTCTTACGTGCCGGGCTGGAAAATAGTATCATTGGATGTGTAGAAACATCTTTCATTTTTTTAAACCAGTTGTTTTCATCAGGCTAACATAAAAGGTCTTAAATGTATTCTTTCCTCATGTCATCAACCAGGAAGGTTTTCCTGATGAAACACATGGCTAAAGGGGTCAGGGAAAGGGCTTTTAAAGACAAAATTCTCCATAAGGAAAGGCATGAGCAATTAAATCTTCCAAATAGTGTGGCATGGGCTATTAAATTATCTCTTCAGTTTGGGGATCAATGGGTGAGTCTTCATATTATAGATCCAGAATTTAAGAAAAGCCATTCTGCTAATATTCTGCTATGAGGAAGCGGTGCAAATTAACTTTCACACCGAGGAAAGCCCATCACGTGTCTATGTTCTTAAACAGCTGGCCAGTTTGGACAGAAATGAGTGATACTCAGCTATACATTTCAGCGAAGTTGGTGAGCCAGTTAACTCAGTAAGCTGGGTGAAGCAGAGCTAGATTTTAAAACATGAATTGAATGGTGCGAGACTGCTGAAAGTCCAGAATGCAGTGAGAGAATTTGGACATATCCCCCAAGATGAAGAATTTCTTGTGCTGCCATTTGCAAAGGAGTGAAGGAAGAGATTGCAATCTCTTTTGGTAATTGTCTGTGATGAATGTATGCCTATGGAAATGTAAAGTAGGAAAGTAATTGGGGGAAAAGACTGAACTATAAATCTGGAGGTTTGCAACAAATATATGTTTAGAAACCTGCATATGTTTTGAATATTGAAAGACAAGGCGTTCCTTTCTCTCGCTGTGGTTATGTTCTTAGCCAGCCAAGTGACGCGGCCCTGGTGCCTCCCGTCGCTCTGGTGCCTGTGCCAGCCTGTGTCTAAGGCAGTGTTTCCCAACCTTCTCTCATGATGAGAATCACCTGGTGGAGTTGTTAAAACACAGATTCCTGAATCCCAACTAAGAAGTGCTAAACTAGAATTTTTGAGAACATATAGGTAAAATTGCATACCTAACTTAGTGCTCTGTATATAAAATCTGTCTAAGAGCACTAGTTAAGTATACAATTTTACCTATATGTTCCCAAAAATTCTAGTTTAGCACTTCTTAGTTGGGATTCAGGAATCTGTGTTTTAACAACTCCACCAGGTGATTCTCATCATGAGAGAAGGTTGGGAAACACTGGTCTAAGGAGACAGTATGTGTTTACTTCCTGCAGAAATAGTTTTGACCATTTCAAACTGCTTAATTTTAGTGTCTCTCTCCCCCTCTCCCCCAATTTGGTCCTTGGATTTTTTCCTCTTTTGTCTTGTTTTCCCTTTTAATGTCTAATTGTCTAACGTCACTTCCCACAAATCTTTGCACATTTGCCCCTCCTTCTCTCTCTGCCCATCATTGAATTTCCCTGTACCATGGACTCTCCTTTACCTGTATCTCCCCAGGCTCTCCCCATCTCTTTGCCTTTGGGCTGTAATAGGTTGTCTTCTTCCTGTAGAGAATCCCCAGCTGGTGGACATTTTAAACCAGTATTTGTTAACAGACAGCTACTTGCATAACATTTTCACTGAATTTCACATTGGCCCGGGCCCTAAGTGCTTCCTCACAGTGGCACATTCTTGCCCTCTTCCGAACGGGCGCAGCCCTGAGTGCTCCTCCTCGCTGCCTGTCGGCTCCTTTTGTCTGGTGTCTGGCTTCCGTCTAAGAAACTCTGGCCTGAGAGTTCTGTGGCAGCTTCGCCCAGCCGGCCGTTCAGTGCATTCTCCTCCTCAGCTAAAAGCTCGGCACCTGCGCACGCAGGCTTTTTGTCCCGACGTGGCTGGTAGCCCGGAGGCCCCTTAGACAGGTGGCACTGTGGGCGCTGACTCAGTGACAGGCAGGATTCTGGCCGGGCTCTCCATGCTCCTGTCTGTGTCACCCTGGACAGACGCTGACGGCTCTGCACCTCTCTGTTCTCTCGGAGGTAACAACTCCCAACTTCAAGGGCTTTGTGTAAATTCTGTACTTGGGATATTTCCGGCAAGTGTCTGTTCCCTCAGTGCTTAGCTATAGAGAGCCCGGAGAGTTAACGCAGACGCAGTGGACGCGGTGGGGTGAGGTGCTGGAAACCCAGCCACTGACATAGCGCTTCCAGCGGAAAGCATTTGGCCCGGCGCGTGTCCTTCCCGCACAGTCACCGGGGCCGTGAGGGCCCGGCATCCTCCTCTCCGGCCGCTGCCGCCCCGGGACTGAGGCGGCGGAAAGCAGTGCCCACTGGACAGCCACAGGGACATTAGGGCGGTGATGGCTGGTAAGAGAGCATCCTGAGTGTGGAAAAGCGGACCATTCAGCCTCATGGAAAGAGGAAGTTTATGTTTCATTCCTGGTTCCGAGAAAAGAAAACCTTCCTTTTTCTTTCCTCTTTGTTGTTGTTGGCAAGACCCTGTAAGACTGCAGCCGCCTGCACGGCACGCTGGGCCACATTCTCAAAGAGCCTCTGTGCGGGGCCTGTCGGGTTTTCATGCAGAGCTCAGTCTGGGGCGGGGCCGGGGGCCGGGGCGGGTAAGGTGGGGGGCGGGGAGGTGGGCGCAGATGGGCCCTTCACACCCACCTCCTCACTTGGAATGTGATCGGGTACTAGTGTGGGATTTGCTTTTCTTGAGAGTAGAGCTCCTTACGGCAGCAGGTCCCTGCACAGCGCAGTCTCAGGTGGACGGCTCTGAGGGTGACCAGGAACTGTGCCTGCTGCCGGGCGGCGGGAGGGAGGGGCTGTTGTGTGAAGCAGAGCTGAGAGGAGTCTCCAGACGATCCGCAGTCCGTGTGGGACGAAGGAGTGACTTAGTCGGTGCAGGTCCCGGCACAGCTTGCCCAGGTGCTGTTGTCCAGAGCAGACCTTCACTGGGAATGGTTAGTGTCTCCGAGTCCGTGAGGAGGCAACAGCGGGAATCCCTTCTTTCTGGCGTGATGACTGTGACTTACTGGTTTTGGCTACTTGCCACCCATATCTACTCGAACAGAGATGGGTAGCTGGGGTAGCAAGTAACTATCAAAACTTCAGTGGCTTCAAATAGCAAGAGTTTACTTCCCGATTGTATTTTGTGTCCACGTGGGTCAGAAGGGGTGTCTGCTGCTTTAGATGGGGTGGGGGTTAGCCTGCCCTGCACACCTACGCCCCCACGTGCCGCAGTGGGACAGGGACAGGGCAAGGCTTGTCCTGGCTCTTCACATTTCTGCCCAGGAGGGACACCTGCCACTTCTCACATACCACCGGTCAAAACAGTCACATGACTATGTCTATCGTCAAAGTCACTGGGGACGCTCCATCCTCCTGTGAACCTGGAGGAGGAGAGAGAATATTTAATGAACGGCCTATGACTATCTCATTACTCATTAAACACAGCCACGCGGGGACGGGGTTCTCTGTGCTCACAGCGACTTGCACCAGCAGCAGCAGAATTCCTCGGGCCCGGAAGTTTCTGAGCATTGGTGACAAGTGTTGTCACATGTCTCCAGGACAGTCCTCAGGAAGTGAATGTTCTGCATTCTGGGAACCATGTGATACAGCAAGTTCAAGGACTATCGATACTTTGAAATACTTTCAGTGACAATGATTATGATGAAAATAATAATGAGGCATAAAAACTCACCCACAGAAAGAAGTACATCCCTTCAGCAGTTGTTTTAACTCCATTTTTTGGGCCTTTCTTTTGAAAGTACCTTTCAAGTATTAATCAAACAACAACATCTTTGTGATCAAATTAATCAACATTTGGCAGATATGGAAATTAAGGCTAAGAGAAGATAGGTAGAGAAGACTTTTCAATCTCTAATACATAAGTGAAAGTGATTAATTCATTTTTAAGCAATTGGATTGTAACTACCCTCACCACCTATCACCACCACAACCACCACATCACCACCACCACCACCATCATCAGCACCATCATCACCACTCTGACCACCACCACCACCACCACCACAACCACCATCACCACCATTATCACCATCATCATCACATCCACCACCACCACCACCACCATCATCATCACTACCATCATCATCACCATTAACACCATCACCACCACTGTTACTACCACCACCATCACTACCACCACCACCACCACCGTCAACACCACTGTCACCACCACTGTCACTAGTACTTACATTACTGCCATTATCATTATAAACACACACGTGTGACTCATATACTATTTTTTTCTTTAGACCATCAGGGAGACCAGAAAACAAGGTAAGATTTTTAGCAATTGTTTCTTTTTTTCTACATATTGCATAATCCAGGAATTAAGACGGTCAGAGGAGAAAAGTGGCAACTTAGAAGTATCTTGGAGACTGGGTTTGCACTAAACCTATCTTTCTCCTTCTTCGATTTTTTTTCATTTGAGTTATCTTTCTGTGGTACTCTCTCCTTTAAACTTGGAAGAGAACCAGAGCTAAAAATGACACGGTCTATGACACCATGACCTTCAGGTCCCAGGAAGAGTCTGTGTGTCATGGCCTCATGCTCTTTAACTCTGTGTACCCTTTTGAAGTTCTCAGTGTGGCCAGGATTATCAGTTAGGGCAGTTTTTCCTGCCAAACTCTGCTCAGCAGCCATCGGGGGAAGCTAGACGGACCAGTCCAAAATGAAGTGGCACAGTGGCCAGGGAATCAGAATAGTTCGGCAGATTGCAGTCTGCAGGTCCCACTTCAGGAACTCACCTGTCTGCTTTGATTTGGGTGTGATGCGCTAGGCCTCTGGGAATAGTGTTCAGAGCAGGCTTCCCGGGGGATCTCAGCCTCCTGAGCTGCAGAGAGCAGGTTCTGTCCTGACCTCTGGCTGGGACCTCACCCAGGGCCTGTATAGGTTTAACAAACCTTTGAAAAGCCTCCAGGCATTTGTGTCTTTAACCCCCCTGCTGGCTGAGGTAATGGTTCAGAGCAGAGAGATTCTGGCCCAGAACTAAAGCCCTAGAGTTTAATCCCACCCACCCCCAATATTAACAAAACAAGGATATTATTAAATTACCAATCCTGGCTCCAATGGAATATTTGCCAAGAATTCACTGCTTCCACCTCATACAATACGTCTTATTTTTCTTTTGGGCATTTATTTTCTGAGTCAGTTTACTTCTTCGTGGTTCCTTAATTACCAAATGGAATTCTTTCCATCTTTCATCCTTCATCTTTAGGGGTAAAATACAAAATCATTTTCTGGCAAGAAATAAATATCTTAAAATGAAAGACAATATTTAGTGACCAAAAAAATTCCCCAAGAGTACCACATTTCTGATGAATCAGAACTGGAAGTGATTAAGGGCTCAGTGCATTAAAACAATGAGCGCTCACATCCTGTCCTTCTTTGTCATACGACAATCAGACCTTCTCTTTTAAGTTAGTTGGGGGCTGCCT
This sequence comes from Pipistrellus hanaki, assembly GCF_964339955.1. Lineage (NCBI taxonomy): Eukaryota > Metazoa > Chordata > Mammalia > Chiroptera > Vespertilionidae > Pipistrellus > Pipistrellus hanaki. Next base: position 56,538,744 of record NC_140514.1, read on the forward strand.
CCCAAATCCTTTAAGTGAGCCAGAGATAAGTGCATTGGCATGGTTTGAGGAATAGCATAGAGGAAATTAAAAATGTTTATTTTATTGAACTAATATTCCCTTCTGGAGATTAAAGTGGCAAATCCAGCCCACAACTCTAAGACATATACAATTCAACAATTTAGTTTCTATTTATTTATCCTGTCAACTTGAACTTTATAAGTTGTAACTTATAAAATGCTTGTAAGCGTGTTCCTTCAATATAAAATGGGGTTGTCTCAGATTGTATCTGCAGATAAAAATATACTTAGTTTGATTTTATTTGAATTGTGGAATTTTTTATAGATTCAAAATTTGAAATCCCTGAGAATCCTTAGGTTGACTAACTTTTTGCTATGTTGTAGGGGATTATGATGTGAATAGCAGATATTTTGATCATGCCAATTTGGAAAGCTCCTTATGCCATATTTTAAATGTATTTCATAAGAAAACATTTTAATTTTTATTATTATTTAAAAATTTAACTTTGTTGTTGAGATGTCCTCCATTTCCCCTCTTCCCCTTCTCCCTGGCTCCTGCCCCACTCCAGGCCTTCCCCGCACTGTTGTCTGTACCCGTGGATTATGCATAAATGCATACAAATATAAGAAAAGATTTCTAAAGGCATTATTTAGAAACCAGGGCTAGCTATTTTCATTTTAAGGGGCTACCTCTTAGCTATTTGAGTCAGTGCACTGTGTAAGCTTGGTTGTGGTCCGTGTAAGACCTCCTTTCCATTTGGGATCTATAAAGGAAGGCAGACACAGTCTGGGAGACAGCCACGCTTTTCTCAGGAGGCGGATAGTAGCTACCGTAGTTAAGTCTCAGTACGTCGTTCCTATGTTCCAGCGACAGGTAAAGCGTTTTCTGTCGTTATTTCACGTGGAGACAGTTGCTGTTTTACGTTTTACAGGTGAGGAAATGGACAACTCAGAGAAGATGCCCAGCCTTCCACACGCCCCGTGGCAGGTGGCAGAACTGGGTGCCCGCCACGCCAGGCTGGCCTCTCCCCAGAGCTGATGGGTTTCTCTCACAGAAGCAGCGGTGCGGGCATTGAAAGATGGTCTTCAAGCTCTGGGGACAGAAGGTGATGCATGCAAAGGGCAAGGGTAGATTCCCATCCGTTTCCTCTTCAGAGCGGCTCTCCTGCAGAACAGCCCTGCTTGCTAAGCCGGCTTCTCCGTGGCCCACGCTCAGTTCAGTTCCCACTGAGCCTCTCACCGGGCTCCTTCCTCACGATTACAAAGACCGGGAACCTAGCCCATTACTAATATTTTTAAAAAGTTATTCTGGCTCTTTCAGGGCCATATCAGTTTCAAAGATCGCTGTCAGGGTGGGAGCAACTGGAGCTGAAATAGCCTCAGAGCGGAAACTGTTCTTCAGAGCTGAAAAGTCAGTGGAATATTCATAGAAATGTAATATGAGCACAGGATACCGAGTCAGTGTCAAAACTTTGTTCCAAACCAAATTTGCTATTTCTAAAGCAGGCCGGCTCCTCGGGGACGGCTGGGCTCAGGGAAGAGGGTGGGTGGGGCGGGTGGCAGCAAGCCTAGAGCCTGGGCTGGGGCGGTCTCCTCTCCCCCAGGGAGGTGGGGGTCTCTCCACAGGAGTTAGGGTTCTGAGGATGGGGAGGGTGTTGGGTCCAGCCCTGCCCTCTAACAGGGCCATCTCTGGCTGACTATGGAAACCTTTCTTCATGTTGCCACATAAGTTTTGGGCCTGATTTTGAAATAGAAACCATGGTGGAATCGATACGACAATCACTGTGCTTGTTTTGCAAGTGCAGAAATGACACCATTTGCTTTTTCCTTGAAAGTCTCCTGCTCGGGATGTCGCTAAAAATCCATGGCAGAATATACCCTGAGGAGTAGCATCTTCAGATGCCAAAATCATGTCTTCAAGGCAACCAAAGGGATCATCTGCAGATGACCCAGATTGCTTTTCAGGAATGAACAAATCTCTTACTTCCCCCATGAGGAGCCAGACTCATTTGTAGTTACTCTAAGAAGTAACATTTAGCAATTACTGCTTCAGCGCGGTGGGTGAGGTGGGTGCCTGTGGCTCAGATGATTGGAACCCTGTGACCAGGAGGACTGCTCACTCCCAGGTCCCCTCCTGCCTCCAGCCAGCCTCCAGCCACACTGGCCACAGGCGGCCTTCGGGGAGGGGAGTTCCCATGGGAAAACAAACGGTACCCTGGGGTGCTAACTGCCAAGCTTGCAAGTTAAGGGGAGTACCATCCAGGGACAGTAGGAGGCCCACCCACTCAGAGGGACGCTTCGGGCGGGGGTTGCTTTTCTCTATTCACTCATATATGAGATGGATCATCTGGGACCTCCCAATTACTGTCTGGAGCCATGCAACCCACAGGACTGACCCATTTCTCCCACCGCCAGGCCCTCCAGCCAACTGTCTCAGGTTGGTCAGAGACACAGTTATGAGCTTCAAGAACACGAGGGAATCTCACTCTGTGCTTCTCCTCCAGCGTCCACCCTCAGAAACCACTTTTTCAGACCCAGGTCCCTCCCAGGCAGGTCTCTCCAGAATGACCAGAAACATGGGTGCCCTCTGAGGCCCCTTTTGGGTTCAGGGAGAGTAATTCCTAAGAGTTCCCCTTATGCCTGATGTGTTCACTGTTCATCCCCCCCCCCCTTCCGTCATTGCCCTGGCTCTTTCCATTCACCAAGAACACCTGCAGAAGCCACCTCTTTTTATCCTTCAGTTAAAAAAAAGTTTAATCAGTGGATCCTTATCACTCAGCAGAATGCTTTGTATATGCTAGGAGTTCACTAAATATTTGTTGGAAGAATGAGTGAGTGGATGAAAGAATCAAATGTAGAACTGATTCCATTGAGACAAAGGCAAATTTTTAAATGTTATCATTTTCTTATTTTTCCCTTTACAAAATTATACATGGTTATTAAAAATAATCTAGAAGACAGAGATGAGTAGAAATTAAGAAAATAAAACCACCCACAAAGCCATCACTTGGAGATAACCTTTCTTGACATTTGGGGGTGTGTTACATTATATCTATATGCATATCTATTATATATGACTTAGGGACTTAGTCAATAAATATTACTGTGTAATTGTCTTTACTTATATCAGAAAGTTTTGAAATATAGTATAGATTCTCCCACATTATTTTAAAAAATTTTCAGAGCATTTTATTGCATGATTTCAACTTAATCAGTCACATATTACAGCATCCGGGCAGCTGAACTTTCTCCCTGGCTTGTTGATCTCCTTGGGACACATTCCTGCAAGAGGACTGCATGCTCCATGGTCTTCTAGTTCACTACACGCTGGCCAGCGTGGGGGCGGAGAGGTGCCCGTATGTGCCCCTGCCCGGAACAGCCCAATGCACTGCCCCTCTTCTTGCTGAACAGGCCAGATCACCATTCTTCTTTTTCTTCTTCTTTTAAAAAAAAATATATTTTATTGATTTTTTTACAGAGAGGAAGGGAGAGGAGAGAGATAGAGAGCTAGAAACATCGATGAGAGAGAGAGAGAGAGAGCATCGACCGGCTGCCTCCTACACACCCCACACCAGGGATGTGCCCGCAACCAATGTTCATGCCCTTAACCAGAATCAAACCTGGGACTTTTCAGTCCGCAGACTGACGCTCTATCCACCGAGCCAAACTGGTTTCGGCTGGATTACCATTCTTTTAAATAGTTGTTAATTCCTATGCAAAGAGTATATCAATGTTCTTATGCTTTGCATTTTTTAAAATATGTTTTTTAAAATTGATTTTTAGGGAGAGAGAGAAAGGGAGAGGGAAAGAGATAGAAACATTGATTGGCTGTCTCCTGCACACCCCCTACTGGGCATGTGCCCTGCCCTGGCATGGAACAGCTGGTCTGTTGTGACATGGGATGACGCTCAGTCCACTGAGCCAACCGCTGGGTGCATTCCTTTTATTAACAGGGAAACAGTGATGTTTCATGTGGTCATTTTAATGTTTTCTTTGCAAATTGCCTGTTAATATCTTTTAAGGCCCGTATAGTTTGGGGACCAACATACTCCCCCTCTCTATTCCATAGGGCTGTTATAAGAATTAGGTGAAGTAATCTATTTGTATATGCTTGAAACCTCCAAGGCAGTACACTAGTGTGTTGATGTAGTTTGTGACCTGGCAGGCTGAGGGCCAGTAGGAACAGGCACTTGCAGACAAATGGGTTAAGTGCTACGAAACAAAGGCTTGGGTTAGCTTTAAAGAGGAGGGGTGGGGAGAGGCACCTGCAGAGAAGGGAAATTGGCCTTGCCTGGAGATTTGTTATTTTGAGAAAGGCACTGGAAATAGACAAGATCAGAAATAATACAGGGGCTGTCAGGCTTGAAATTTGAGCCAGTTAGAAGCAAGGAAGCAAGGGGGCGCGAGGAATGGGAAACCAGAGTCTGCTGTGTGGTCTGTGTAGTGGGGAGGAGTGCAGGGAGAGGGGGGGAGGCCTCCCTGAAATGTCCCCAAACCAGCAACCGAGAAGAGAAAACAGCAGCGGTGCACTTCTCAGAGGACTCACCTGAATTCCAGGGAGACGCCGCAGGTGTGTGTGAGACAGACAGGAAGCTGGTGTCACTGCACACAGGTGTGGTCCTCGGGCCAGGCTCACCTGTGCTCTCCAGGAAGTCCTGGAGTAACCATACCTGGAAAGGCAAGCAAGATAAAGAGATAGGTGGTGACTAAGATAAAATGCTGTCCTAAAATTCCTCACTCATGTAAAATTTTGTAAAACATAATTTTATACTCATGTGTATTCACATATAATTATAAATGAATATCCTATCTAATAAAGAGGGAATATGCTAATTGACCACCACACCCACACAAAGATGGCAGTGCCCACAGCCAATAAGGAAGGAATATGCTAATTAACTGCCACACTTTCAAAGATGGTGGTGCCCACAGCCACAAGATGGCAACGCCCAATCCACTCAGCAGGGGCGTGGCATGCCTGGACCCACCACCAGAGGGGTCTGGCTGCTCCATGTGCCTGCCTCCAGAGTCCCCCAGTCCCCTCAGCCCCCCAACCATCCGGGTCGTCCCGAGGCACAGGCAAGCCTCAGATGGTGGCTGCCCCGCTGCCCAGGGCCATCCAAGGCTCAGGTAACCAGGGCTGACTGAGGCTTGTGCTGCTGGCAGTGGCAGCAACAGAGATGTGATGTGGTGTTGCCTTCCCCTGATCACCTGGTTGCCTCCCGCCCCTGAGGGCTCCTGGGCTGTGAGAGGGGGCAGGCCGGGCGGAGGGACACCCCCTTCCAGTGCATGAATTTTCATGTACTGGGCCTCTAGTATATTATATACATTGTGCATGTATCACATTATATCTATAATATAAAATCATAATAGGCAAATCGATGGAACTGCCGAACAGAACGACTGTCTGGATGACCATGTTATGACAGCCACTGGCGCCAGGCCAGCCAAGGCAGGTGTGATGTGATTGGTTGGGCCTGCCATCACCCCATGATCACCCTGCAGAGGGAGCCAGAGGGGCAGTCAATTGGGGGGCTCCATGACTGCCCCGAAGAGGGAGGCCCAGGCTAACCCATGGCAGCACTGCGGTGCCACTGGCGGGGCCTCCCTCTGCAGGGTTGAGCCATCCCAGAGCCCCAGCTGGGTGGGCGGGGCCTATTTCTTTGGGGTGATCCATCGCGGTGCCCCTGCCAGGTGGGTGAGGCCTACCTCTTTGGGGCAATTGATTGTGGAGCCCCATGATTGATGGTCCCACAGAGGGAGGCCCAGGCTACCTGGCTGGTAGCACTGCAATGGGTGGGCGGAGCCTCCCTCTGTGGGACCATCGATCATGGGGGTCCTGGACTGTGAGGGCACAGGCCAGGCTGCGGATCACCCCTAAGTGCACAAATTTCATGCACCAGGCCCCCCCCACCCCCCTCTCTCTATATATATGCGTCTAAGCAACTGTTACGACCAAATGACCGGAACAACTGGAATGACTGGTTGACCAGTTGCTATGACATGCAATGATCATTAGGAGGCAGATGCTTAATGCAGGAGCTGCCCCCTGATGGTCAGTGCACTCCCTCAGCTGGAGCATCACTCAGCGGAAGTTGGGCTCATCGCTGGTGAGCACAGCTACAGTGGCAGGAGTCTCTCCACCTTCACAGCAGCTCTACTGAGGGTGGCAGCAGTGGCAGGCACAGTCCGGCTGGGGTGAGTGGGAGCAGTGCAGTGCCTGGCCCTGGCTTGCGCTCCTCCCTGCCACCTGCCGTTTAATGCCCTGCTACATCCCTTGTGCCCCATAAGCCGGCAGTTACAATCTCCGGAGAAAGGTGAAGCACAGATACTCAGAGTAACCAGGATGACCTGATATCACCACTGGGCTCCTAGAACTCTGCCTAGAGCCGTGGTCGGTAAACTGTGGCTCGTGAGCCACATGTGGCTCTTTGGCCCCTTGAGTGTGGCTCTTCCACAAAATACCACGGCCTGGGCTGAGTCTATTTTGAAGAAGTGGCATCAGAAAAAGTTTAAAAAATTTGGCTCTCAAAAGAAATTTCAATCATTGTACTGTTGCTATTTGGCTCTGTTGACTAATGAGTATTGAGATCAAATTTCAACCCTTACCAATTGCCCCAGAGCTACAGAGGAAGGCAGCAATATGACAATGGCCACAAGGTGGCGACTGGCAATGGGGGTAAAAGTCAAAGATGAATCTGAAAGATGGGAGCGTGGGCAACAGAGCACCCCTGCCCCCCAAACCCCCCAACTTTGTATTGTTCATCCCCCTGTGTCTCTCATCCAGCCCCAAGTAGTGGAAAGCGTCCAGCATGGCCCAGGGTGTCCACTGGGGACCTCCGGGCCGGCAGAAGGGACATTTGGAAATATTGTTTCAGTAAGCTGTGGGGAGGGGGGCAGACTCTCCATGTGACTTCGCGGTGGCTCAGGGGACGTGGAAACTCCCTGGACACACAGGCTCCTGGTTTCCTTTCAATGTGATGGATCTGTGCACAGGGTCACCAGTAATTACATAAGTGACAGGAATACAGGCATGACAGTGAGATGGGATGGGGGAGAAAGAGTCAACTTTGCTTTTGTTCACATTTTTAAGTGTTTTGCTTGTTACAACTAGTATATATTACTTCTCTAATTTGTAAGGGATCTAATGTTTAAGACTAACAAAGATGTCCACGTGGTGCGTGTGGCTGCAGTGTGGGTGTGATGGCTCAGCAGCAGGCGCTGGAGTTCTGGGCTGTCACTGGGGCCCCAGCTCAACAGAGGCCCCAGGAAGCACGCAAGAGTCACTCATGGGCCCACAGGGCACCGCCATCACCACCCACCGCACACCACGGACCGGGAAAGCAGTGCCGCCTTGCGGGAGCGCCCTGGCAGCAGGCAGATGTTTCCCAGGTCGCGAGTGCACGCAGGTCCTCCCTCCAGGTCAGGTGCTCTGCACCTTGTGGGGGTGGGGTGGTGGTGGGGGAGACTGGGTTAATGCCAGAAAGCATTGGAGCTGGCACAGGAGGATGGTGGGGGCAGGGGGGGGAGAGGAAAAGTGAGACCTCCTCCTCCCGTTCAAGAGCTGCAGCCGAGCATCTGACTGGTTTGTGTTCTTCTCCAGCAGGTGAAGCTGTTAGGCAACGTGGTTCCCATGTCCTCCTCATGCCCGGCCTTGGGGACCAAGGGAGGATCACCCGCAGTGAGCTGGGGAAGGACATCATGGCGATGCGGAAGGCGGAGGCAGGGTTGGGAGCCTGTGAGAGGACCTGTGAACCAAACCAGGAAGGAGGAGCTGGGGCCATCGGTGAACACCCGGCCCTGGAGGGAGACCCCGCAGCGGACGCCAGCTCGGACTCTCCCAGGAGGCGCAGAGCTGTGCATGGGGAGCTGGTCAGGAGGTGGTCGGAGAGGCCAGCAGGCATGGGGCACGCCTGGCTCAGTGTGGTTCATGTTTAGGAGTCCGCTGCTGCCCTACGTGCGAAGGCCAGTACTGTGGTGCATGTGGCTGCAGTGAGGGTGGGATGGCTCAGATAGCAGCATCAGACGGCGGAGCCTGAGCCGCACCGGTGTGTGTCTAGCTTTGCCGAGTGCGTGCAAAGTCTATTGTTGAAAAGTGACGTTCCATATTTGACTTTTAAACTTTGGTTTAGACTTCTATCACACAAAACATCCTTCATGTGGGTGAACTTTCTCCGGAAGGCCGTGTCACAATCATGGGGACACAGTCACAAGTCTGACGCTGAACACCGGGCCTGGGGTCAGAGCAAAGGTTAATGAGACGGCTGCAGCAGGGGTCGTGGGAAGCGCTTTTACACATGGTCACGTCCCACCTCTGGCCTCACCCAGCACGCCAGGCTGAGCTGGCAGCACTCCGCTGCCTCCCTGCCTGCATGACGGAGAAGTGGGGAGACCTGGGTCCCAGGAGCAGGCCCAGGAGCAGGGCCTCTGTCCGGTGAGCTGTGAGCATAGAGAGCCGCAGGGCTCCCAGCCTCAGGGGCTCCTGCTCCAGGCGTGGTGGAGCAGGAGGAGCCCCTGGCTGGGGTCTGTGCACCAGCGAGACAGGGAACAGGCTGCTGATCTCACTCTATGGCCCGAGCAGCCGCATCCCACACCTTATGGGCTCCCAAGCCTTGGGGAGCTCCAGGGGATCAGTGGAAGGCCTCTCTCCTCCCTCCCAGCAATGACTGATGTGGAGCGTGAGGGTTTGCAGGTGCCACCTCTCTGTAGATTAGCATTTGGGTCCTTTGTCATCTGGATCCCTTGCCTGTTCGTCCCCTCTTCCTTGAACTTGCGTCCAAGGAGTTTACTGTGGTCATTAGGATCACCTTTGTTGTCTGAGGTTCAGAGAGCCGTGTTAGCATTTGGGACACACACCTGGCATTCAGACTCGCTCCTGTAGGTCTGTGTTTCCTCTCAGAATCCCACAGGGAGTTCTTGGGGCAACACCATTCCTTTGCAACTGAATTACCAGCACATGGAATACAGTATTCCCTGTCTTAGCTTGAATGGAAGGAACCCGTCATCTTTGAGTCCTCGCTCTTCAGAAAAATGGCAGCTGCTGCCAGATGTGAGCTGGACACTTGAAATTGGCAAACAGCTGGGAGTCTGTGTGAGGGAGAGAAACAGACATGGGCTTGGGGTTGGGTCCGTGTGGGTTCAGGATCAGCTCTCACCTACTGATGTGGGACTTTGGATTAGACACTTGGCGTGATCGCTCTGAGGCCTGTTTCTCCATCTTTAGGACAGGGTGGTACAGAGGCAGGCTCACAGTGTGCTGGTGAGGATTCAAAGAGGGGAATTTAAATGTCTGGCACACAAGGGAAACACAAGAAACATTAGTTTCTACGACCCTCTACAGTCAACGATCTAATGAATCCTTCCCCCAAATAGCATCCCCTTTAGAGTAGAATCCTACTCACTTTTCACCATGGGACACCCAAAAGGATGTTAGAGTCCTTTGTTTGGTTTGTGGTAAGTTGACTTTGCACTTTAAAAGGGAAAAAAGGAAACCTGTAGTAGCTCAAACAATGAGCCTTTTTAAAGCCTGCATTGGACTCCAATTTCAAAGAATATTCTTATTAACATACTTTCTTATAAATAGAAAGCTACTCATCAAATATTTATAAATCGTAGCCTGAGAAGCCAGTGCAGCACTGGGCCAGCCCGGGACATCTCCCCCGCGCTGTGGGGTGGTGGAGGCAGGGGAGCGGGTGGGTTTGTGGCCTGGTTTGGGGGCTCCGGCATGAGCCTGTCCTGGCCTGGTTCCTCCCGGCCTGGGCCTGTTCTGGAGCCTCTCAGACTCCCACGCAGCCGGCTTTGTAGGCGACTCCCTTTGAAGTCCACGGGAGCTCTTTGAACGGAAAACTACACAACAGGGTTTGATGCAAGTAAGAGTCAGGCCTGGTGTACACGGGGGACCAGTGGTTCTTCTCACCCCAATATTAGTCTTTAGCTCTGGAAGTACGGTTTTGTTATTAAATAAAAGACTCTCCCCAAGAAACCCCACAATCCACCTCCCAAGCTCCACGTCCATTCGTGGGGGAAGCGATGAGCCTGCTGACTGCCTGGGAGTTAATTAAGCAGCGGATGCAGACAGCGCAGGCTCTGTTTTTCCTTTAAACAAGTCAGTAAAGCAAACATTCTCAATTCTGGGATAACTCGCTAAATAAAAGTAAACATTACTATCCTTTGAAATGCCACTCGTCAAGTGTGATCGTTTTGAAAAACATCTCCATTAGAGATAGTTGTAGGTATTTTTGGTTGGAAGTGCAATCGCCGATGGAGCACAAATCTGCAAATTTGTAGACAGGTTAAGTAAATTCTATCACTCACTGTCTTCCCCCCACCCCCAGTGGCTTTAAAAGTTAGAGTAATTTGCAAAGAAAATGCTCAATCTGAATTGGTTTGTAATATCTGTTAATGATCTTTTAAAAACCCCACTTATTCACAACTCCGTCCCTGAGGGAACACGGTTAGTGATCAGAAAAATGTCTGAAGTCTGAGATGTCATTAGCTAGAATTTCTTTGAAATAAAAAGCCCTAAAAATAAATGATGTAAGGTACACAAGTGCACAGGACAATCACTTTGATGAATGATCTCGGTGTTTTTCATTCCTAAAAACGTGCCAGTTGAAAGTCAAGCTGCTAAATGACAGAGCTGATTTTGGAATTGCACCAGTGTAGGCATACCTGCTCTGTTTATTTCACACATGTATTGAGACCACCCATATATTTCTGGGTTTTTGACGCAAAAACAGTTGTGTGAGGAACAATTTGGACGATATTCATTGTGTTTCCTTTCAGAAACACAAGGTGCTGCCTGAAGACAGGCCTACAGGTGTTGCCACCCAGAAGGAAAACAAGAGCCGTTTCAGTGCAGCCCCTGCGCCCCTGGCCAGGTGCCGGCGGAGGTGCAGACCTGTGAAGCCCCTCCGAGGGGCCAGTATTAGGTAACGGAGCTGTGAAACGCTACACCAGAGCCAGCCTTCCTTCCTGGCCCAGCCAGCCAGGGTCTGGCCTGGAGGCCGGAGCCTTTGTAAGACAATCTTGGTCCGTGTAACCGAAGATGCCTGTTTGGCTACTGTAAATACTATAAGCAGCTTTTTTTTTGAGGGAGGAGTTGGATTTTACTAAACCCTTGGCTACAGGTTAATTATACATTTCATTAGACAGCATTTCCTTGTAGCCAGTGTAAGTTTACCTTTAATCCTTCTTTATAAAATCAGGCGAGGCCCTTCGTTATTGTCATTATCTCATACATTGGGCCTTCAACTTTTCTTGTTTTCTCCTCACATGTTACTGGCCTCTCAGCTAACCTGCAAAGGGAACCAGTGACATTCATTTTCACCCCAGAGGAGGGAGCCTCTGGCACGGCCGACCTGCTGTCCTGTGTGGTTCTTCCTCTTCTGCTCTCCGGGCGACATCCGGGGAGCCAGCCGAGCACAGGAAACCGTGGACTGATTTTCATAAAGATCTCCTGTGGTATGTTCTGTGCAACCCCCCCATGTGCTTCCCGTAAGAAATAGAAATCAGCATTTGAAACTTGTTTTCAAGCGTTCCTGGGGCTCCAGGATTGTGAAGAGCTGAAGCCTGGGCTTCCCAGAGCGAAGACACCCTGCAACCCCCCCCCCTCCCCTCCCCACCCCCCGGGCACGGAGCACCGAGCCAGGAGCACCAAGCCAGGAGCACTGAGCCAGGCCCGTGGCTGGGATGCCTCCCCTCTGAGATAACCTCTGCCCTCACTGCTGACTCCGCGGCGCTGTGCTGTTTTGGAGCTGCTTATCAATGGAGTCCTAAGGTAGGTGCTCTTTGTCTGGTTTGAGTCTGTCAACATTATGCTTGTGAGTTGTACCTATGATGTTGGGCGTGATGATAGTATGCTTCTTTCCACTGAGTCAGTGACGTACCACAGCTCACCTCTGTCACCCTGGATGGCTGTTTGGGTTGTTTTCAGTTCTAGGCTGTGTGGACAGTGCGGAGGTCACCTCCCCGCACACCTTTGGTGGGCGTGTGCGTGCAGTTCTGTTGGGCCCGCTGACTGCAGGGGAGGCACTGAGTGCACCGTGTCACTGTGCTCAGCGGTAATAGTGTCAGCACCTTTCCGAGGAAGCTGTGTCCATTCCGCGCCCAGCAACAGTGGGCGGGAGGCAGGCTGCTCTACATCCTTGCTGACATCTGGTGTTCTCAGTCTTTTTTATTTTGGTCTTTCTAGTGGTTTGGAGTTGAATCTTATTGTGGGTTTTATTTGATTCCAGGCTATTAATAAGTTGAGCATCTTTGCATGTATATTGGCCATTTGGCTCTTCTGTGAATGGGCCTTTCAAGTGTCTTGTTAATTTTTCTATTGTATTATTCATCTTACTGATTTGTAGGAAATATATAAATAATTCTATATAACAAATTGACCGTCATGCCCTCACACAAGATGCCACCCCATGTGGTAATAAGATGGCTACTACAAGATAGCCTAAAGGGGAGGGAAGTTGGGGGGAACCAGGCCTACAGGGGAAGGCAGTTGGGGGTGACTGGGCCTGCAGGGTAGGGAGGGCAGTTGGGGGGACCAGGCTTGCAGGGGAAGACAGTTGGGGGCAATCAGGTCAGCAGGGGAGGGCAGTTGGGGCCAACAGGGGAGTGGTTAGGGGGCGATCAGGCTGGCAGGCAGATGCAGGAATGAAATGAGGATTCAAAGAGGGGAATTTAAATGTCTGGCACACAAGGGTCACACAAGAAACATTAGTTTCTATATATGATCCCCTACAGTCAATAATCTAATGCAGGGGTCCTCAAACTTTTTAAAGTGGGGGCCAGATCACGGTCCCTCAGAGAGCTGGAGGGCCGGACTATATGAACTACTAATTCCTACTGTAACACCTCGGCTGCGCTCACTGCCCAAAAAACCTGGCGGGCAGGATCAGACTCCTCTGCGGGCCACATGTGGCCCGTGGGCCGTAGTTTGAAGACCCCTCTAATGAATCCTTTCCCAAAATAGACTCTCCTTTAGTGTAGAAATCCTACCCATCTTCTACCATAGGACACTAAAAAGGATGTTAGAGTTCGGGCCTAAACCAGCAGTCAGACATCCCCCGAGGGGTCCTAGATTAGAGAGGATGCAAACTTGGCTGAGGGACACCCCTCCTAGTGCATGAATTTCATGCACTGGGCCTCTAGTCTGGATATAATCATTTTTTAAAGATATATTTATTGCAAGTGCCATATACCACCCTGAGCCTAACTTTTCACTCTTTATGGTATCTTTGGATGAACAGAATATTTTAAATTTTATTGTCATCTAATTTTCCAATTTTTCTTTATAGGTAATGCTTTCTATGTCCTTTTAAAGAAAACTTTGTGGTCATGGAAATATCCTCTTATATTATCTTCTGGAAGCTTTATGGTTTCTTCTCTTCCATTTACATCTATAGATTACTTATAGGTTACATTGTATTTACTTGTAGACTATATCTATAATCCAATGACATTGATTTTGTATATGATGTGAGGTTGGGATCAAGTTACCCCTCCCTCCCCCCAAGATATACACTTACCCTATACCATTAATGGAAAAGACTTCCTTTCCCAGTGTTCTGAAGTGAGATTTTTGTCATAAGTTAAGTACTCACTTATTTATAGAATGATAATATGGCTTTCCTCCCTTATTCTGTTAGTGTGGTGAATTATTCAATAGGTTTTTGAATGCTAAACCAATCTTTTTTTTAAATACATATTTTTATAGATTTTAGAAGAGAAGGGATAGGGAGAGAGAGTCAGAAACATCAATGATGAGAGAGAATTGTTGATCAGCTGCCTCCTGCATGCACTCCACTGGGGATTGAGCCCGCAACCCAGGAATGTGCCCTTGACCAAAATAGAACCTGGGACCCTTCAGTCCAGGGCATTAACCCAATCTTGAATTTCTGGACTAAACCCAAATTGGGCATGATGTATTATTTACTGAATGCATTACTGAATGTTTTGATAATATTTACAATTCATGTATGAATGAAAATTATCTGTAATTTTCCTTTAGTATAATGTCCCTGTCAGTTGTGTTATGAAGGTTTAGCTGGCTCATAAAATCAGAGATTTATCTTCTTCATGTTCCTTTAAAAAAAATATATCTATCTATCTATCTATCTATCTATCTATATATATATATTGTTGATTTTTTACAGAGAGGAAGGGAGAGAGATAATTATAAACATTGATGAGAGAGAAACATTGATTAGCTGCCTCCTACTGGGGATGTGCCCTCAACCAGGGTACATGCCTTTGACCAGAATTGAACCTGGGACCTTTCAGTCCACAAGGCCAACATTCTATTCACTGAGCCAAACTGGTCAGGGCTCTTTATATTCTTTAAAAGCAAAACCACAAATGAGTCTAATGTAAATATGATAATTAAAAAATATATAGCTTGTCTTAAGTATATGAGTCAGAGTTCTCCAGAGAACAGAACCAATAGGATAGCTATAGATATAAGGAGACATATTGCAGGAGTTGGTTAGCACAATTACAGGGGCGGGAGTCCCATGATATGCTGTCTGCGGGCTGGAGAAGTAGGGACACTGGTGGTGTGAGTGCAAGTCTAAAGGGTGAGGATAGCGGGCTGGGGGCGGGGGGTGATCAGACTGTGCGGTGGGGGAGATATCATAGAATAAGTCCTGGTTGGTTTCTGAGGGTCCAAGAACCAGAAGATTTGATGTTCAAGGGCAGGAGAAAATGAATATCCCGCTTGAGCAAAGAGAGAAACGCACACTTTCTCAGCCTGTCTGCTCTGTCCAGGCCTTCACCGGATGTCATGATGCCCACCTCATTGGGGTGGCCCTCTTCTTCACTCGGTCACCAGCTTACTTGCCAGTCTCCTCCAGAGCACCGCCCACACACCAGGAATAACCTTACCAGCTACCCAGGTGTCACCGAGCCCAGTCAAGTTGACAGAAAATTAACCCTCACAGTCAGTATTCACCGTATTCTTTCGTTCCAAGCTTCTGTTTATTTTAACTTAGACTTACAGCAGGAAACTGTTTCTGTGTGAGTTTTGCAGGGTTCACACGGCATGCAGCGGTCTGCTCGTGGGCCCCAGCTGAGATTTCTGCTGCATGTCAGTCCCGGAACCATGATCAAGGCCCACCGGGGTGTGAGGAGAACCTGGAAGTGGGGAGCTTTGTGGACATATGGCAAGCATTCAGCTAAACACTTCCTCCCCACTGAGAATCTCCAAAGCCAATTTCATTTCCTACTTTTGACCACTTCATTCACTGTTCCACAGAGGTTTATAAAAATCTCCTTCAACACTGTAATCGCATACCTCACCCCATCTCTCCATTCCTACTTCACCTCTTGCCTAGGCTGTGGTGTGTGTGGGACACCGAGTCTCCGTTTCTTCCTCTTCTCTACATTCCAAGTACTCAAAATGGAAAACTGCCCCTTGGTCCCTGTGGAAAACTGTCTGGTGGCTCTGCATTGCTTTACAAGACGCAGCCAAGGCTCATGGATGTGGCGCCCAAGTTCTTGGCCATCTGGCTCCTGCTTCTGACTCCAGCCTGTTCTCTGCCCCGCTCCAACCTTCAGCTTTGTCACCCAGCACTCCATCTGCTTGCAGTTGCCGTGTCACCTGGGATAGTTGGTGTCCCAGCTTTTGCGTATGCTGCTCTTTCTCCCTGGAACAGTCTGCCCATGTCTTTCTCCTGGATAATACATTCTTTAACGATCAGCTCAGGCCAGATCCCTGGGCTGCATGGTCTCCTTTCTGCCCGTGCCTCTGTCTCTGTGATCAGACTGTGACCTCCCCGCAGGGAAGCTCTAGGCTGTATCATCTGGGAGTGTCCGTAACTTGCTGTGTGCTGGTGGACAACAGGTACTAAAAGACACTTACAAATTCAAACAGAAGGCACAACGCCCACCAGTTGACTAGTTTGAATTTCACTCCATCGCTTTTTGAAAGCTTGAGATGACATAAAATGGCCAAAGTGTCACGCGTGACCAGAGCGAGGCAGGGAGGCAAGGGCTATGGACAGTGGGCAGATACGATCTCTTCCTGTGTGACTGAACCCAGTCCAGGTGATTAAAAGTCTCTATGGTGGAGTCTGCTTTTTGTAGAATAAATGAGAAACAAGGCTTTTCTATAAAGATGGATTCTTCCAGAGGAATACATCTGAACAATTTACTCTAAAATTTAAATGAAAAAATAATCCTATTTAAGAGGCAAATTGACTGATATCCTTCTTTTCTGTGATTAATAAAAGAGTTTACACAGAAGCTCTGTAAGAAATTGTGTGAGAGATTCAGGAGGATCATTAAAGTCTCTACTAGACATTCACTTTCACATTGTAAAATTGGCTATACTGTCAGAATGGTATCGCATAAAAACGGAGTTTCTGGGCTCTTACATATGAATGGTTTTAGTTGCACAGTGGTGCCATTCATTTTATTTGGACCATTTATTGCAAGTACATTCTAAATTTGGCCTTAATTATTTTTCCTTTCACAGAAATATTTTGTGGGATCTTTTTGAGCCCTGGCTACTTCCTTCTTGCCCCTTAAAACCGAATCCAGGAGCATTATTTTTGTTCTCTTCTAATTAAAATAATTGCTTAGTTTCTTTTAACTAGATTCATGCAGTTACTAGCCTAATGCATGGATGGGTGCCACGGGTGCTTGAGAAACAAAATGAAAAGTGGTCGTGTAGCTGTACATGCAAAAGGTCTGTGGTGCCAAGCACATTGTCTCCTTTGAGCCGGCGTTTCAGGAAGGCCTTCAGTGGCGCTGGCCCGCAGGCCCCACTAGAAGACTATTGAGTGAAAGACGAGTTCTATTCTCTTTTTAAGTTTGCAGAAAACTCGGTGCGATTGTAAGAGGGCCCTTGCTAGCTGGGTATGGCACAAAGACCTGGGGTCCAGCTCAATCTCCCCTTCTTTGTCTTTCAGAAGAGTTGCAGTTGAGGGGAAATGCTCCAGGTTCCTTCTGCTGGAGCGGGTGGGGTGTCTTAATCAGAGGATGGTGGAGGAAGAGGGATAACATGACTGGGTAGATGTGTTAATGAAGAGTTGTTAGGACCCTGCCTTTAAAAGGAAGTGCTAAAATAATGTTTTTGACTTCAAGACTTTTCTCAGAGTTGTTGCAGCCCAAGGGTTTGCCAAACAAAGGCCCACAGGCTAAATCTAACCTGCTGCTGGCTTTTGTAAATAAAGATTTATTGGAACGCAGCTGCCCCACTTGTTTGTGTATTGTCTACTTGGGCATTTGTGCAGTAGTGACAGAGACCTCGTGGCCTGCAGAGCCTACAAGGGTAGGAAAATGCTCGCTGGCACTGTACCGAAAATGCTCGCTGACTCCAGATGTGGTCCCCAGTTCAGAGTGTACTAAGTGGCCATGCAGAACATCTAGTTGCAGGGATTTTCACAGTGGCCCTCATTTGGTGAGGGCCTTGTAATGTGCAGGTGCACAGAGAGCAGGAAGTGAGAAGGGTTGGAAGTATGTAAGAAGGATTTGAGACAAGAATTCATGGTTTGAGAAAAGATTCTGCTGTTATGGTCTCAGTGGCAAGTAATTGATCAAGGCTGGGCTCCTGGAGGAGAAGGTGTGAACATGGCTGGAACCTCTCACCTGAAGTGCATTCTTATTAACTATTAACTCTTCAAAGTCAACATTGTAGACCTCTGCTTCCAGACTAAAAGATGGGCACTCTTTGCCACCAATTGGTTGGTGGTTGGGAAGGTAAAGTGAGAGAATGTAAGCTCAAGTATTTTCTAAACCATAAGGTGCTACATCTGTGATATAGAGAATATCTAGAAAACATTAGAATAAGTTCTACTTGGCGTGTGAAAAATGAAACTCAGATAGCCATCCAAGATTAAGTAGTAAGTCAACATAAGATTGAAAGCTAGGTTTTCTGGCTTTAGTGACTGCTCTTCCAGTATGCTACATGCTTCTCTGCATCATGCTTCTTCTCATGGTTTCAGAAATGCTCAGCTCTTTAGTTAATTTATCCATTTATTCACTCACCATTCAACATTATTTAAGAGCCTGCTATGAACTGGAAAAAGAGCTGAAATTTCCAGGGAGTCTGATAACTATGAAAAGACAAGTTGGAAGGCTTTTAGAACAATTTTGTTCTTGGAGCCCTCTGGCTGGAATCGTCTAGAAATATATAGATTTTCCTCTTGATTTCTCCCATGCTGCTCAAGGAGTTGGCCATTATTTATGAAATGAAGCAAGAGAAAGTAGGTGAGATGGGAAGGGGAGAACAATCCTGCCACTCAACAAAATGTTGCTTGACATGCTGTTTTAGGTAGCATGTTTTGTGTGTGTGTGTGTGTGTGTGTGTGTGTGTGTGTACCCATCTGTATGTGTACAAACCATGAAAGGAAAGAGAAGGAGAGACACTGGAATGTTGATAGCAGATTGTCCAACAATTACTCTAGGTTTGGGAGATTTGAAAGCTAAGATTTTTGTGCATAGGGTCCAAGGGAATTCTTTCAGAAAAAAATTTCAGATAGGAATTACCAAATTAAATTACAAATCTTAAGCCAGATGTGCACTTGCTTCACCATACTGTTCATTACAATCTCTGTTCATGCCATATTTTTTCAGTGAGTTTTCTTGAATACTGCATTTTCCTTCTCATGGTAAGAGATCTGAAACTCCAGTTTTTCACTGTTTTTGGTACTTTCCCTTTTAACAGTGAGGTTTGCCAATACTTCCTTATATTCAATGTCATTGGCTGTTGGTTCCCTTCAGGTTTATCTGGGAATCTAAAAGTTGTATGATTCTAAGGTGCCAGTGAAGTTGTCCCATAAAAAAACAACCTTCCAGAATCTTCAATTTTACAATTGTCACCTGCAGAGACCTCTGAGAGGCTACAGTAGAAAATCTTGCTTTATTCTCCTCTTTCCCCACCTAAGTTGTCATCGGGGTGGTGTCATCTGAACCTGCGATTTACCCACAAAGCTGTGCTGCTTCTCAGATGTGCCAGGCCCAGGACCCTGCTGTTTGAAGAAATGTAATTTTTCAGCTCACAGGAAGTATATTCACAGCAGGACTTAGTGTGGTGCAGGCAACTTTTCCTCTGTAAGAAATTTGTGAGCATTAACTCATTTATTTAACTTTTCTCTAATAGAATGAATAGTCTTCCAATTACTGTGGGAAAACCCTTCTTTTACTAATTCCAATCTTTAGCAGCCATTCTACTGGAAAAGTGTCACCATGCTGCAGATGTTTTGTAGAAGGAAAATAAAATGTTCAACATGGTGTAAAATTCCACTGAAATAGTGAAAAAGATGACCTCCGTTGCCTCAGTGTATATTTTTAAGTGATTCAGCGATGCTGTGAACACTGTAGGGACTGCTATTGTAACACTGCTACTATCTACCGTGACTATGCCATGTTCTTATAGTTTACGTATATTACGTGGGGTTCTCCAGAAAGGAGAGCTTGAAGGAAACTTCATGGCTGTCTCTTCAGCGGAGAGTTCACGCCAAGAGTGGGGGAGTTGAGGGAAGGGAGTGAGGCAGAGGTCACAGGAGCAGGACAAGGCAGTGTGACGGTGTGGTCCCAACTTGGCAGAAGGTGGAACAGATCGCCTGATCCTCTGGACTGACTACTGGCCTGCGAAGAAATGTCTGCATCCTATTTCCTCCAGCCTGTGGCCATTCTCTCATATGCCAGTCTTTGCAGATGCGATTAGGGTTTTGAGATGAAGTGATTAGCTTGGATTATCTGTGTAGGTCCTAAACCCAATTTCAGAGAGGAAGGGAGAGAGAGAGAGATAGAAACATCAGTGATGAAAGAGAATCATTGATCAGCTGCCTCCTGAGCATCTCACACTGGGGATCGAGCCCATAACCCAGGCATGTGCCCTGACCTGGAATTGAACCGTGACCTCCTGGTTCATAGGTTGATGCTCAACTGCTGAGACACTCTGTCCAGGCATAAGTGTCTTTATAAAGAGGCAGAGGCAGTGGTTAGGGAGGTGTAGTCACCAGCACAGGAAGGTCAGCAGTCGCCAGGAGCTGCAGGAGCTGAGGAGGGGCCCCCAGAGCTCCGAGGAGCACTCCTGCTCCCCTCCGCACCTTGCTGAGGGCCTGCAGTACTGACTGCGGACTCTGGCCTCCAGAGCTGTGGACAACGCATTTCTGTGTTTAAGCCCCCACGTTTGTGTCAATTTGTTACACAAGAAACTACACAGAGACCACCCTCTCAGCACAAACTATTCGGTCTCAGGGTAGACTGATTGGGAAGGAAGGGAAAAGAATTCATTTGCCGGTTCCAACCTGTGATTAGCCTTCGGATGTACTGATGAAACATGGACACCCTCCCTTCCCCTCCAGCCGCCCCTGCGTGTGTTGGCCCTGCGTGTTGCTGGACAGGGGAACAGGCTGCATTGGCTGTGCCCTATGAAGTCACTGTGCAGACACTGAGGTGAAACAAGGTGGTGACGGTCCTGAGCGGTGCGGCCAGGCCCCCCGAGAGGTGGCATATGAGGGGTCTGCAACCACGGTCCCCGAGGTCCTCCTCACAGCCCCGAGGCAGGGACGATGGATTGCCTGGGCCGGTGCCCGCCCTGCTTGGGACACTGCGCTTCGGGCTCAGCATGGCTCAGGGTGTGCGTCTCTCTCAGAGGCAGGAGCTAGCACGTCTGCCATCACGGGGACCATGCTTCCTGCACATGAAATCAGGCTCGTGCTTACACATGAACGCTCTCTCCAAATATCCCAAGACAGTCTTTATCCTTTCTTCCTCATCAGGCAGGCGCTCCCATTTCCTCAGCACTGGCCTTGTGAGGCGTCTGTCCTTGTGACTGTGTGCCCGCCTGCTCACAGGGACACAAAGCTGCACCGACCGCCAGGCCTGGTCTGCTCAAGCCCACGGCCGCCTGGCCTTCCTGGCTGTTACATCATTATGTAGCCAGACGGTATTTTTATTTAATTTAAAGTTTTGGCAAGTGCATCATTTTTAGTCGTACTACATACAAGGTTGATGAAAGTGCCCTCTCCTTTCCAGGGGTACAGGGGGTGTAGGTTAATACCCAAGGTGCCTAAGAGCCCAAATAACTCATTGGTTTGCAAGTGGTGTTACCACAAGACAGAGATCAGAATGCCAACCCACATCATGGCACACAGACTTCCAATTTTATTTGTAATTGAGGTCAGCTGGTGAATCCTACAGAGTAGTACCCATCAGCCATGCCAACAGAGATGGGCTCTTAGCCGTCCTGCCCTGCCTCAGCCCTCCTTCCACAAAACGGCCATCAACCTGCCAACCACAACCAAACCCGGCTCCTCAGCAGGCACTCCCTCTGCTGTCTCGGGCAGCACGGGCTTGGCTTCTGTCTCTGGTCCAGGCCAGGCCTCCAGGAACTTCTACAAGAGGAAGGGCCATTGCCGTGGACTAAACGGGCCAGTGTGCATGGGCACCGTGTGTGCACGTGTCTCCGCATCACAGCACCTCGGCAAGGTAGATACAGAGTCCAGATAAAGAACAGTTTTACAGGGAAGAAATGAAGGGTCTCTTCAAAGTCACTTTCCCAAGGTGGCTGTGAGGCAGACCCGAGGTTCTGACTCTGGCAGCTGACTTCCTGCTCTACCTGGTGGCAGACAGACTGCTTTTGAGGCTAAGAAAGGGCGGGGCCTGGACCTTTCCAGAGGGTGGATGGAGCAGTGGCTCAGCTCTGAGGTTCCCCTGGGTGACGGGGTCTCCTAGTACCACGCATGCGGTCCCAGCCCCCACAGCCCACACACATGGGCGTGCTTTTGTTTGCTGTTTCTTTGACTTGTCCGGTCCCTGCGTGCCCTCTGAATCCTGGGCCACATGCAGGCCCCGTGGAGGCCACGCAGCCTGTGAGTGGGGTATGAACGGAAGCCTTCAGTGCCTGCTCTGTTGAATCTGGTTCATGTGGGGGAACCAATAGCATCTGAGCTTCTCTGGGCTCTCTACCCAGACCCATCTGTTCTGGAATCTGGGTGGCAAGTATTTTATGGAACATTATGCAACGTTTTACATTTAGCTTCTCTTCTCACCTTTACATCATTCAAGCACCAGCCAGGGCCTGCTCTGGGAGAAGGAGATGGCTGTGGGAGATTTCCTAAGCTGACACCCTCACCCCCTCGTCACCCCTCTTGTAACTGCAGTGGGGCTCGAAAGCTACGGCTCGTTTTCCGGACCACCCTCCACAGTGGAGCAGGCGATGTCCCCAGGGCTGACCGGGGTCTGCTGTAGCCACTTTCATTTCCGCTTCTTCTCGCTCAGATGCGGGGGCATCTGCCCTACTGAGCGGGCCTGGCTGGAGAGAGGAAGAGCTTGCATCTAGGACTGCATGTCTGAGCCACGCCAGACTTTCTGCTATGCCCCATGATAAACCTGTGTTTGGGCAGCCTCCATTGCTGGGTTCCTGGGATGGCCGCCCACGTGAGGTCTCCTCCTGGATCTGGCTTTGATTTGCTGTAGCTTTGGATCTTAGGAGACAGAAGGACCGCAGGCCCAGTGAGAGAACGAGTCTGTGGGGACACTTCATAGTCACGATGGTGCGTGTGGAGGGAGAGCTGTGCTGGCTCTCTGTCACCTGAGAAGGGGCCTGGGGAGACAAGAGCGTGCCCAGGGCAAACCGATGTCTGGGAACGAGGGACTGAGTAAGATCTCAGAGCTTGATGAGTAGACACGTGACATCAAACACAAGTCTTAGAACTAAAGATCCCACAACATGGTCATGACTTAGGGGAGGGTGAAGCCCCAAACTGAGTTTCTGCCACCCTTGAAGAATGCTTTTAGATAGGAATTATAATGACTTATAAAAATGTTCATTTTTAATCTACCTGAGATGTGGACCAGACTTGTATGAGGATGGTTAGAACACAGGGAAGCAGTCTTTGAAAGACTTAAGGGCTGAGTTGCATGGGGAAGCCCTCAGGCGGTCCTGTCCATCCACTCAGGTGGGGCCTGCACTGGACAAGGTCACAGGGCAGCGGTGTTGGGGGAGGTGGCACTGCCAGTGGCCAGTTTCCAGGATCTCAATGCTGTCCTCCGTGACTGACCCCGTTCTCACAGTCTGTGATGTGCGTCTCAGTTCCAGGGCTGGCCTCCCCTCCCCCGGGGGTGGATTCGGGATAAGATCTGGGGAGGGTGCTGTCTCTCTGTGCTCCTGGGGAGGCTGCTGAACAGCAGAGGGGGCGGGGTCTGAGCCAACCAGCTTAATGTTGGAGATGAGGATAATTACGCCAGATCATGTCCTGCCTTTGGTAAAGCCCCGCTTTTCCGATTTTCTACTCAGCCAAATTCAGTCTCTGAGCAGCAGGTCCTGGTCTCAGAGTGGCTGCCTGCTCGGCTGCCCCTCCCGCACCTAACAGCCAGGCCACCTTGGGCACGTCATGTCGCTTCATGCAGGTCTGCGTTGCGTGTGGGAGGAGCTGCTGTGGAGGGCACAGGCCTCGGGACAGGCTGGCCTGGCACCACCAGGGACCAGTGGTCGGCGATCAGTGTGGGCATGAGCTTCCCACCCACACACACACCATGGCCCAGAGACCAGCCTACTGTCCCCAGGGCCAGGCAGGCCTCTGGGAAGGAGCCGCAGCACCAGATGCAGAGCTGACACTTCCCTCCACCAAGAGCGGGAGCAGCAGCCCCTTCCACAGCTCCGCCCGCCCTGCTGGCCTGGCTTCCTGCGTCCTGGAATCTTATCACTGATCCCTGCCCGGGCCCTCTGCTCACCTGGCAGGGCCTCCGCACGTGGCTGAGTCATACTGAGGGTCAAACTCCCCGTCAGAAAGCCAAGTAGAGCTGGAATAAACCTTTGCAAATAAAACTCCTAATCGAATCATTCATAGTTACACTGTATTTCCTTGGCTCACCTCTAACAGCTTACCCACTGTGACAATGGTTATCCTCCTCCTCGGGGTCCTCACGGACCCCCCTCTGCCCAGGGACGCTGTTTCCCTCTGTTGCACAGAAGACTGTTCCCTGTGCTCCTTCCTTCATTCATGTGCCGAGACCCACTTCCGGGGGACAGAGACGGTCTGTGGGCGCACCTGGTTAAACTACCTGTTGTTTTAAACCCATTTTCACAGAGACTTTTAATGGCTCAACTCATTACAGTTATATCTGTGTCAGTGGTTTCCGCTGTGCTGTTGCGTTTGTGTAGGGTGTGTGTGCGCACTCTAACCCAGTGATCCCTTGTGAGGGTCTGTGTGTCTTCAACAATGGGAAACCACTGCAGCTTCAAAACACAAGGCTGGGCAGTTAAGCAAATCACACGCACAGCTGTGTAACACACCAAATATACACATTACATTAAAATGAACAAGTGCAAAAAAAAACAGTATCAACCAAGGGCTCTCCCCGAGTGCCAGCCTCTGCAGGCTGTGGGCTGGCAGGTCTCTCCCAGGGCATTTTCCTAACGTTGTTGCATCAGCAGCGCCCGGGGAACAGGCCTGAGGCCGACACACCATCCTCACCCACCACTGTGGGCAGAGCCTCCGTTAATCTGTGAGCTCCTTGCCCCACTTTACCTAAAGAATAATGCCTCTCCCAGAATTTCACAGAAATCAATGGCGGAGTTAATTGGAATCTGGGTCCCTGAATGTTTTCTCTGTACTGAGTGATTGCTTGGCTTCTGAGAGTGGGTCTGACTCAAAGGCCGGCTTTAAGAGGGCGAGCGTGGTGAGAGAGAACGGAGAGGTAGGTAATTCCCCAGACACTGAGAGATGCTGTTGACATTTAGGATTATTTCCTTTGAAGTCCTACTTGGGGGCTAAGGCATGAGAGGAATGACCGGGCATCTCCAAGGCCCAGGCCCTGCTCTGCGCCCCAGGACAGGGCGGGCAGGCCCTTCCTCCCGGCCAGAGAGCCAGAGGGAGAGGCGTGGGAGGCCTCACTGACCACTGGGAGTGGTCTTTATTTTAATGCTTCCCCGTTTCTGATGACCAAGGTATTCCTATCCTAGGACCTTGGGCCTGTCATTGGCTTCTTAGCAGCAATACTTTTATATTCAAGCATTTTACAACCTGCACAGTGAACTCGGCTTCCTGGGTTCTCACCGCAGGTGGCTGGGACAAATGGGACGGACATTTTCATCTTCACTTTGTAGGAGAAGAAGCGGAGGCTGGAGTGGGCTGGGACTCCCCAGGACATCCAAGCAGGATGGTGTGGGGTGCTCACAGGTTCCGGCTTCAGGGGAAGAGAGAGCGGGTCGAGGGCCAGGCACTTCCTTGATGGAGCTCCTGATGGCGGGCTGGGCCGGCTCACCCCAGCCAGGGGGACCCGCGAGGCACCTCAGCACCCTCGGCGGTGCCCACCCACGCCTGGACGCTGCTATTCCGAATGCTGGTCCGACTCTCACAGCTGGAGCTTCCCGGCCTCCGAGACCGCGGACTCCAGAGGCATCTGGTCACGCTTTGCGAGGGAGGAAACGCAGCCGCTGGCTCCCCGGCCCGCAGTCAGGGGCCTGATTATCCTCCTCCCGATCTGGCTTCCACGGCTCCAAGTGGGATCCGTTTTCTAATTAGTTAATGTCATTACCTGTCATCAAATCCAGACCATGCTGGTTTCCAAAACCCGCCAAGGCCAAGAAACCCACCGCTGACATCTCTCCACGCTCAGCAGAGTTTCTTTGGTAAGCCTGGCCACTCTCCCCTCATTGCTAGACCACACGTCTTGTATTTTTAAAGCCAATTTAAAATTCTTCGGTCTGCTTGCTAAAACCTTTATTCATATCCAGCAAAGCATAATTTTTTCAGCGAATCTTACGCCCACCTTACTCTCCTTATGACGTTGTTAGGTTTTGTTTTGGGCAGAATGGCCAAGATAGGAATGGCTTACCTTCGCAGATACCGCTGCGGACTGTGCTCACCGCCTGTGACCTGCTGCTCGCCCTGCTCTCTCCTTGTTAAGTACGGGGCCAGTGGCTCTCTCCTTTCTCCTTTCCCGCCTTGGCACAGATGCGCTCTGAGTGCCCGTGGCCGGCAGTGCTGCGGCCCAGCAGGGACCAGGCCAGCCGACGCCAGCTCCCCCTGGCTTCTGTGCTAGGGGGAGGGGGGGGGCGGTGGGCAGAGCGTGGAGGGGTCACATGTACAGCGTGTGGGCTGCATTCGCCAGGGACCGCTCTCCTCCTGCACCTGCAGTGCCCAGCCCCGGGGAGGAAGTCAGTGCAGGTGGCATCAAGGTCTCCTTTGCCCTCGGGTCTGGCGGGGCGGGAGCCAGAAACTGAGGCACCGGGAGGTGAGCTCCCGCACCTCCTGAGGACCCGAGGGTGACACAGCTGCTTTTCTGTCTGTGGGAACCACCCTTCCCTGGCCGCTTCGAGCCAGGGTGGTGATGCTCTCCACAGCTCTGGGCTCCTCCACCCCGAGGACACTCTGCAGACGGCCCAGGCCCTGCGCAGCCTCCCTGGTCGGTCCCCACGTGAGCGGCCGTCCGTTTCCCAGCGGGACAGGCGGGAGCAGTGCGTGGTGGGATGCCGCTGGGTCCAGGCCCGCGGTCACTGCCCTGCTGTCACTGCCGGCTTGGAACAAGTGCCAGCAGCGTCGGGCTGCACTGCTCCCCGTTCAGGCACTTCTCGCCAGGCCACGCAGCTCGTCACCATCGCCCGCCCCTGTGCGTGTGCGTGTGTGTGCACGTGCGTGCACGTGTGTATGTACATGTGTGCGTGTGTGTAGGGGGTGTGTGTGTGTGTGCATGTGTGTGCGTGTGAGCGACAAACATCTGCCCCTTCGTAGACCAGCTCAGAAAGCTGCCCACGCCTCAGGAAGGCGCCCTGGCCCCAGTGTGGTCCTCGGGAGCTCCCCCCCAGCCCTGGCTCTGTGCTGGGACCCCCACGAGAAGGTCCTGCTCAGGAATCATCTCGAAGCCTTCTCTGGTTCGTCCATTTGAAGAAGGGGGTCTTAATTTCTTTCTGAACGATATAGTGTCAACTGAACAATTTTTCTTAGTTATGAAACAAGGCATATGGACACAGGGAACCTGAAATCCAGAAGTTAAAACACCCGCCTAACTCTCCTACCTCCGCCTGCGGACCCGGGGCGCATCCAGGAGCTTCATCCGGGGGGAGCGCCTGCTTGTCGCTTGCCCCTCCGCCCGTGGCTGCCCGTGTGCGCCTGCCCCTGGCCACGGGCCCCAGGCCACGCCGAGGCCTCCGGCCGGCTGCTCATCGCTGAGGTCGCGAGTGGACCTGGCTCCGTGGCCGCAGCTCCTCACGGTCCGGAGTGCGCCCATCGCTCATCACCTCCTCTGGGAGCCCACGCGCCTGGGCCGGGAGGCTCACTCCCCGGCCCCCGGAGACATCGCTGTGCGTCCGGCCACGCGAGGGTTCCCTGTGCACAAAGCCCTTGAAATGCCGGCTCCCCAGTCCCCGTGCTGACAGGAGTGAAGGGAAAGGGCAGCGTCTCAGCTTCGTCCCCTGCGGGCGCTTGCTGGGTGGCCCTCCTCCGAACCAGCGGAGGGGACGTGGACTCAGCCACGCCCGGGCTGCGGGCACAGGAGCCACGGTGGACGCGCTCCTGGGCCAGCGTTTACCCGCCACAGAGGAGCTGAGCACAGCACCCTTCACTGGAAACGCACTCGGGAGGCAGTCACGGTGAGGTGGTTAGAGCCTCGGTTCCCAGCAGCCTTTTGGGAAAGAAAACAGCTGGCCCAGAGGGGTCCCCAGGAAACCGGCCGGAGGAGCGGGCGGCATGAAGGAGCTATTTAGCTTTTCTTGGAAACGGCGCAATTCTCGGAGGACCGGGAGGCTACACATTCCCCGGATTTTTGTCAGGCGCGAGTGCCAGCCCACAAAGTGCTGGAACCCCACACGCGGAGCCTGGACGGGTTTCAGCTTCAGTCATTCAGGTGTTTGTGGCATAGAACAAACACCACCCAGAAGGCAGCATCCTGAGTTACCAGAAGTTCCGTGTGTAATGTAATTTTAGGCAACATTTTCAGCTTCCTGGGCACAGGGACAGTAAGTTAGTCATTCCGTCCACATAGCAGAGTGGTTTTTTTTTTTGTTTTTTTTTTTAACTATTTAAAAAAGAAATCCTGAGTCAATCAATGTTTGGGACTAATCTGCCCAATTTATTTCCAGGGTCCTGACCTCCGCCCAACAGCTCCGTGGCTCCCGTGGAGTGGATGCTCGCTGTCCCCGGAGCTGGATGTCACGGGCTGCAGCACGGTGTGGGACGGGCCACTCGGGAGCTCGCAGCCTGGCCGAGGCGCCTGGACCAGAGCCTGGGAGCAGTCCCTGCAGCTGCCGCCCCGGCTTGTGCTGAGGACACCAGGAGGCCTGCCTGTCTGGCTCCTCGCTCCAGGTCAGAGCGGCGGGTACTCTCTCTGCTCAGTGCTTCCTGCATGTCCTTCGTGCACAGCGAGTGAAGAGCAGAAGGGGAACATCTAGATGTAAAAACAAAAATGCATTTGGATGTTTCTGGGCTCCAGATCCAGCAGGAAGGAGAGGACTGGGCTGGTGGCGTTGGTGCCCAGATGGGGTGCTGCCTGCCCCGAGGCCCTGCTGCCCCCGCCGGTGCCCACAGGCTGCAGGGCCGTGGGGAGCCTGAGGTCTTTGTCTTCCTCTGAGATGGAGTCTGCACAAGGCTGCACACCCAGACGGGCCTAGGACACGTCCTCCTGAGAGAGACGTCTGGAAACTGTGGCGGGCCACCAGCTTCCCCAAAGCCACGTCCACTTTCTCCTTCGACACGAAGCCAACAAGCTAGAGACCCCACTTCCGGATGGGGACTGAGCTACTGCCTCCGAAATGGGAGGAGAAGTCATGTGTGCAACTGCTGCTTCCTGTTTTAGCTGGAAATCGCTCTGCCTGGACGGCCTGGGTCTGGGACTGGATGGGCTGGTGACGCCATTGAACCAGGCAGCGGAGCGGGCAGCAGCCCCGGAGGCAGTCAGGCCTCTTCTTCTCGGAGAGCAGGCCGCCCGCAGCGTCCGGAGCAGGGGAGGCAGCCAGCCCTGTGAGCGCCGCATTGTGGGACCTGTTTGATGGATGAGCAGAGATTTTCACCTCGAAAAATAGTGACCACGCCTGGGCGGGGATGTACAGCACCGGCTGCAAGCAGTAGCTCGCATTTCTTCATTCTGCCTGATGTCCTTCCTCCGCACGTGCTCATGAGCATCAGCGCTGTCTGAGCGATACGTCAGCTGCCGGTGATGGGAAGCCTCAGAGCCGAGGCCCTGTCCTCTGAGGCCCGCATCCTCTAGGGCAGCAGACAAAACAAGCAGGCGGGCTACTCACCACTCCCCCAGCCCTGCTTTCTGGAGAAAGAATGGGACCAGGTAACAGTTTCTCTCCGCCGGCTACAGGAGTCCTGGCAGGGGAGGCTGGGAAAATGTACAAAAAAATCACAGCAGAATTTCTTTAACCACATGGTATTTGAATTCAATGAAAAGTAGTAAGTCTCAGTGATTTAAGAGTCAGGGGGATGGTCCTAGGCTTACGCTGTCCATTTCCACAAGCTGGATCGCTGGGTAGGAGGTGAGTGGTGCGGTCACCCAGGCTCCACTGGGGTGTGGGTGTGGGTGAGCTGTGGAAAGGGGTCTCCCCGAACTCCAAGGCACCGCGGTTCTGTGGGCCGTGGGCCCTGTGGCCTCGGGAATTTCTACCTCTGGGTTAGAGATAGTAAAGCAGAATGGAAATATTTTTACTCAAAACTTCCCAGACCATTAAAGCTACCTATTTTCTGAAGCAAGTGAGATTCATATTTAAGAACTGCGGTTTCCTTCCATATTAATTTTTCTAAGTGAGATTTTGGATCTTACAAAGCAATATCCTGATTCCTTTTGAAATAGCTGTTAACAAGCAAGTTGTTTCTAGAAGGAAGCGACATGGTTTTCAGACTGAGATGTCAATGCAGTGATGACTGGGTTTCCGTTCTAAGGGTCCCTTCCGCTCAGTTCAGTGAGATGTCACTGCCACGTCACCCTGGGAAAGCTTAGGTGGACAGTGTGTGGACTCGTACACAGATATTGCACATTTCCGAGGATTTTAACTGTTCTCAGAGGTAGGACATTTTATTTCCCTCTCTATTTTTTTGACAGAGAAGAAGAGAGGGCGGGTTTGAAACAATCCATGCCAAGGGCATTGTCAGACTCTCCTTTGTTGGCTGGGTTTCCTGCATATCTAAGAAATCTAACAAGGGCCCAAGTTTGAGCTTTTGCACATCAGGAAATGGTTAGTGTGCCCCAGTCTCGCCTTACAGACCTGCCGAGGACGGAAACCTTCCTTTCTCTTCCCTCCCCCTGCCCCTCCTCCCATCCATCTCCACCCGAAGGGTCTCTGGCCCAGAGGGTTCCCTGGGAATCAGGCCATGCTTGGCTGCCCCTGGAGAAAGGCCGCCCATCAGCGCAGCTGCTCCCTTCGCCAGGAGCCGGCTCTCCCGGGGCGGGGGGAGGCGGGAGGGAAGTGCGGGGTCAGCGTGGCTGGGTTTCCTGTGGCCAGGGGTCCCCGTGTGCTTTCTTCCTCTGCCCCACAGGGCCGGGAAGGGGCCGGGCAGCCCCATCAAAGGGCCTGGCCTGGAGCCAAAGCCTGACTTCTCCCTGTGCGGCTCGGCCAGGAGCTGCCGGTTCCCAGGGCTCCATTTCTGCCTGCTGAAACCGATAGGGAAGGTTAATGAGATTAACATGGCCCGGCACTGCGGGCTGCCGAGGAGGAGAAGCCCGGGACGAGCTGGCCGCTGCTGAGATGCCGGCCAGGCCACGGCGCCTGGGAGACGCCATTGTTGTCAGTGAACCGTTCGGAATGGCACCGGGCAAACGCACCAGCGCTGCCCTTCAACGCTGCTGAGGCCGAGAACCAATGAATGGACGTCCTATTAAGTTTGCTCCCAATTTTTCACCAGCTTGGTCCAGTGCTTCCTGCCTTTCCAAATATATAGTGGTTGACGTTTCCTGGGGTAGGAAAAAAAAAAAGTCTAGTTTATGATAAAATGTGGTAAAATTAAAAGAAAATAGTCAAGTACAAAAACTACACCCTGCATCAAGCTTAAAGATGAAATATCTCTCTGGATGGAGATTTCCTGAATAAAATATTGCTGAGAAAAGTGGAGGGGCTGGCAATGTTGTTTGCGTGTGTGTGTGTGTGTATTTAAAAATGCGATGTAAGCCGAAAGAGGAAGAAACTTGAGTAGATCTATAAAAGCACCACAATTTATGAGAGTTTGGAAGCCAGCTTCTTTTTAAGGGGCAGGTTCCTAATTTCCCACATGCGAGCATGGGAATTGAATAGTAAATCCTCCTCTCGCAGACAAGCCCCTGAAAAGAGGATGAAAAAGAGTTACTGTTCCGTTTCCATTCATGTCCCTGAAAGCCGTGGCTGTGCACGGCCTGAACACACAGCCCGGTTTCAAAGCTGCCGGATGACTCCTCAGAAATGATCTATTGTGGCGCTTTGTTTGGTCCGGGTCGCCCTCGTTTTGTTCTGGGGGCCGCCTCGCTCCTCCGCCATGGCCATCAATCCCCAGTCACTCCTGCCACTCCCCCATTCAGAGGCCGGTGGCTGCGGGGCGGGAGCTCACCTGGCCTGGCCGGCCTGGCAGGCAGGAGGCAGGAGGGCGCTCCTGCTGGGAGCTGAGCTGGAAGGAGCTTTTCTCACACCGAGAGGCTGGCTGAGCAGCTGGATGGAGGACCTGGGCTGCCAGCTCCTGTCGCCTGCCAACGAGCAGCCTTGTTTTCGGTTGTGATTGGACTCACTCACTTGAGTCGGGTCTTTAGGCTCCTTGTGGGTTAAGGGTTGTCGGACTGGGATTAGATGGCAAAGGATACCAATGGTAAAAATGAAAATGAAACCCGAAATCTCTCGTTTGGTTAGTAACTGACATTTGATTTCCACCCTGTGTTCTGTCCAGGAAGTCTCCTTATATTCCGTTAGGTTTAAATGGGACGGCGCTCCCTCCCCTTCCTCTGTCCAGGCATCGCTCGCTGTTAACAGTGCGAGGGGACGGCCCCCAAGGGCTCCTGTGACAGAGGGGTACAGGGGGCAGCAAACATGTCCCAAACAGCAGCAGCCTGCCACTCCTGCCGGCTGCCCTACTGCACAGGCGGGGTGCGGGCTCTGCTGGCACCACAGTCAGGGTGCAGGCCACCTGCAGGCACCTCTCAGGGGAGGTGCTGGCTGCTGCAATGATTCTCCTGAAGACCAGTCAGCCCAAGGGCTGTACCTGCCTCCGGCGCCCATTGAGAGGAGACACGGCCATCTGCCAGGACATGTCCTATCCTGCCATGCTCTCAGGGAGAAGCTGAGGCTGCACACACATGTGCGCACACACTCACATGTGCAACACCACACATACACATGCACTCACATAGGCACACCACACTCTCACACATACACCACACATATGCGCACACACCGAACATATCTATACACACACTCACCTGTGTATGCACATGCATGCACACACATGCAGGGCAGCAAAACATTTTCACAATTTAACTGAATCATAAAAGGGATGAAATGTTTTCGGAACACATTGTGGTTAGCTCCAGCCTCCACTGTTGTTGGAGCTGTGTGACTGCAGGCAAATTAGCTGACTTCCCAGCTTCCGTTTTGTCATGATGAGGTGAATCGCTGGGGCGAGGTCCTTGCTCCTCAGAACCAGCCGGGCTTCAGATCACTGAGCGGACTTTACCAGCATTAATTGCAGGCCCTCGCCCCCCGGGATGCAGCAGGTGCCAGTCAGGCCCACAACTTTCATTTCTGATGAGTTCCCAGGTGACGCTGCTGTCAGTCCTGGGACGACATTTGCGATCGTCTTCAGATGAACTTTGAGGCCTGATGCAGCCAGCAAAGCCAGTCCTTCTGGCAGGGGACGAGGTGGAATTAGTTAGTGAGCTGACTAAGCTATAGTGAAGTTTTCATGTTCGAATTTGACTGGAAAATGACTCACCAGAGTGTCACCAACCCTTCACTTTTTTTTGACAGCATATTTGCATGTTGGGTTGACACATAGAGTTTAAAGACACATCTCAATTACCAGATGTGGTCCAGATAGCTGCCCTTGTGGGGACAGAGGTAGCAGCTAAACTCCGAGCAATTACTTGAAATTAGCCTTGTCAGATTTGTTTAGGGTGACCAGGCAAGTACACACAGTGAGCTAGTGTCACTTCCTGGGAAGATTTGTAATGATTTTGCATATCAGACAAACTATGCAAATACTAAAGCTGCCTTCATGCCTTCATCACCATTCTAGTCAGATGTCATTTCTAGAAGCCCTCGGGGGATTTGCATCCCTTAATTATTCTTCAATACCCAAACTAAGCATCTTTAATTGGTGTAATTGAACAGCGTTGCAATGCAAATAAGGAGAGGGCTCACTGATCAATGACTCTGTGCATGTCTATTGGAAAGTCTTTGCTATCAGATCAAGTAACAAATCCTCACCTCTGGTTGCTTCCTTGGAAAAGCCAGCTCATGGAGACTCCAAACCTGTGTCTTCCCTCCCCTCCTCCACCCCCCGCCCCCCGTCATCACATTTTGGAAGTGTGGACTAGGTTCATAAGCTGTGATTCCAAAATATCAACCTTTAGGGAAAGGATTAAAAATCATCCTAAGGCAGTGTTTCCCAACCTTCTCTCATGATGAGAATCACCTGGTGGAGTTGTTAAAACACAGATTCCTGAATCCCAACTAAGAAGTGCTAAACTAGAATTTTTGGGAACATATAGGTAAAATTGTATACTTAACTAGTGCTCTAAGACAGATGTTATATACAGAGCACTAAGTTAGGTATGCAATTTTACCTATATGTTCTCAAAAATTCTAGTTTAGCACTTCTTAGTTGGGATTCAGGAATCTGTGTTTTAACAACTCCACCAGGTGATTCTCATCATGAGAGAAGGTTGGGAAACACTGTCCTAAGGTATAGAAATGCTGAATCACTTATATTCTACACCTGAAACTACTCTAGTAAATGTAATATTGCATACCAACTATAATTAAATACAAATTTAAAAATCCAGTCATAAAGATACTCAGTTCCAATGCAAAAAATGACTTCTAGGAGCTCTTTTTGAGAACTGAACTAGATATATACATGTCTAATCACTACATCATACGCTTGAAACTAACATGATATTGTACGTTATCTGTAATTGAAAAATTAAAAGAAAATAACAGAGAGAGAACTCAGCTGGAGACAAAGTGTTTCTATTCTGAGTCTGGAGAATCAGAGTCTGTCTCTCAATTTCTTAATTAGAAACAATATAAAATTTTGGTTAATTTGTGAAGCCATTCTTCCTCATGGTTTTTTGTTTTGTTTCTGATAGTGTATGATCCACCTAATCATATATCCAACCTGTGGTCATGTAACATGAGGCGGTGTTCCTTCTCCTTTAGTGTGATTGAAAAACTCCACTTGCGGTCCTTCTAGTAAGTGTGTCACACTCACTTCCCTTCTTGTCCTATCAACTCTTCACATTGACTATTAATTCCCAGGGTGGGAAGAAAGGAAGCACAGGCCCATCATACACCCAGACCTGACAGTCTCCGGCTCCCTGGGCTCAGCAACCTATGTTCTGATGCTCTGTGTGTAGGAACCATGCCTGTTCACTTTTAATCTGTCTGATTTTTGACAAAATTGGCTGGTTATTGGAGGGAAAACGTTCAAGTTGATTTGCGTTTAGAGCAGTCCAGGGCAGAACCCTTAGAGTGAGTGGCGAGGAGGAGTGAGAGAGCTGCCAGCTTTCTGGACAACCTTTGTTCACTGGTTTGGGCTTAAAGGGGGCCTTTGGTGGGAAAGCTCGTTTGGCTAGCCTGTCTCCACAGGTGTGTGTGTGTGTGTGTGTGTGTGTGTGTGATTTACACACATCCTATAGAACGCATTGCTTAGTTTTAATGATCCGGCCAAGGGTTTTGAGGACCTTGGGGTAAACTTTATGGAGATTTGGGGGACATCTTGGGCTCTGGGGTCACTTGTGGATGGATGCAGAAAGAACTGCATCTGGTGTCATATCCAGCTGGATGGATGCAGACAGAGCTGACAGCCCATGGCCATCTTCCTGTACCACCTCGGTGAGTCTCACAAACCGGAATATCACCCTGAAAATAAAAGCACATTGATGCTGGGAAGTTAAAGCCAATCAGTATTTCTCTGTATGGATCACCTGTGAGAGTCCATGAAAAGGAGCAGACTGGAGAATGGGTGCAGAAGTGCTCTGCCCTCCCTGTTTGTGAGGGACCCTCCCAACCTGCAGTGGGGTGGCTCCATCGCTGTCTCATCCGTCACCTTTGCTTTCACGGTCACCTCACCCAGCCTTCCTCAGCCTGCGGTTGGCGCCCTGAACCTGAGAGTCATTTCTTGCTTCTGATTTTTGCTTTTCCTTTAGAAATCATGTTACCTCTCTGGACTTCATTTTCCGCATCCGCCGAGGGAAGCAGTGGGATTTGGTGAACTCTCAGATCCCTGTGAGACCTCCCAGGTGACGAGCTATTTTCTCCAAAGCCAACTCGCATGAAAGCCAAGGGAACGGAGCCCACATTCTATTTCTTTGGAGCCCACGGTCTGATTCATAGGAAGGGGCATCTAAATCAGCACTTCCCAGACTTTAATGTGCATCCAGGCTGCCTGGAAGATTCTGGAACTGTGACAATGAAGGCTCTGGCTCAGTAGGTCTGAGTGGGGGCTCACACTCTGCTTTTCTGACAGCTCTCAGGTGATGCAGCAAGACCGTGAGTGACAAGACCTCAGAGCCTGGGGAATGAGGCCCGGGTGGGTGTGCTTTGTTCCGAGAGGGAGCCCTGGCTCAGGCGCACACCCACAGCTTCTGTTGCTTTTGAGCAGAGGAGCACAGAGGGGAGGGCAATGAGAGGGAGGGTCAGCTGTGGGCTCCTGGTCCTCGGGTCGTAGCCCATCCTCAGCATCTCCCATTGACTTCTGATGGGATGGGGAGGCTGCACACAACACAGGGCCTCAGGCCTCACTGGGCCTTCTGCTCTGAGAGCTCAGGGGAGGAGCTGGTGAGGGACAGGTGGCTGCCCTCTTAGTCCTGGCTCCTGACCCTTTGCCAGGGCCACAGCTCTCAAGCACATACTCTTACACACTTTTGGTTTCTCTTTGATGTCCGTTTCAACCACTGCGAATTACTTAGTGGCACTGAAGGGTGCCACACAGCATGACTATGGCCTTAAAAATCAGCATTTTATGGAAGGCACACTGGTCTGGGTGACTCTATGGGGGTCACTCTGGCTGGACCACTGACTGGGGCCCTGAAGGCACCATCAGATGCTCTGACTCTTTGCAAGGATGGTTTTCCCACCTCGCTGTGTGCAGAGACCATGCCCTGCAGGCCTGTGGGGTGGCAGCAGGTGGGCGGCATGTGAGTTTGTGTTTTGCTGCTCCAGCCATGGCTGTCCATGGAGGCCAGACCCACACCTGCGCTTCTCTCACCCCAGGCCCCTATCTACAAACACAGAGCAGGGCATCTCTCTCTCTCTCTCTCTCTCTCTCTCTCTCATGCACACACAAATGTGTGCTTTTCACATGTAATCTATCTTTTGCACAGAGTTTCCCAGACTTTACTGATAAGAATAACCCCGGCCCCTGAGCTGCAGGTCTGGGCTGCGAACTGGGGCGCTCTCGCCGCCCTCTTTCTATCTTTTAAAACAGTGTGGTTGATGTTTATTCCCAGAGACACAGGAAACAGTGTTAGAGCAGGGTTTCTGCTTGGCTGCCTGAGGGTCACCTTGGACATTTCATAGGTTCCTGCGTCCCGCTGCACCCAGCCCAGGAAGTCTGGGAGGGCCGGGCGGCAGTGACCTGTAACGTCCCCAGAGGGACTCGCACACCCGGTGGGTTAAGCACCTCCGCTGTGACTTCCAGGAGCTTGTCTGCCCAGGCAGGAAGCCCGGAGCCCAGAGCCTTGTCTGTAGCCAGTGATTCTGCCATGTGAGCGCACAGTGGAGCCAACCAGGCCCATGTGAAATCCTGCTGCCCAGCTCACACTTCATGCCAATGAAGAAGGATGTCTGGGGACGGAAGCTGCCTGGGGAGTTTAAAAGGTCCCAGTTGGTCCTTGCAGCCCGGATTCCACCTGCGTGTACATTCTAATGATGACCCATTGGGCCCGTGCCCTCCTCACTGCTGCTACTGGGGACCTGCTGCTTATCACCCGTATTTCCTGAATGACCCCGAAGCCACGGGGGAGGTCTCTGGCCTTCACAGACCTCTCAGCACCAAGCCGCAGGCACCTCTGCCCCCACCTCCGCTCCCTCCCCTCCCACAGACACCTGGACCCCAGTGGGAGAGCGGTTTTCATAGTGTCCAGTGCTTTTCTTAATAGAAGTGACATTCACTTAACCTGAAATGAATCATTTTAGAGTGTCCGATTTAGAGGCCCCTGAGTTATGTTTCTCTAATTTAAAAACTTTTTCATTAACCAAGAAAAAGACAACAAACCTATTAATTCCTCCCCATTTCCCCTCCCACAGCCCCCGACAACCACTGGTCTGAGCTTTGTCTGGATGGACGGCCTCCTGGGACTTCACGTCGATGGCATCGTACAACATGGGACGCTGTGTCTCCTTTCACGTCCCAGGATGTCCTCAAGGCTCGTCTGTGCGGCGTCTACGGGTCCTTCCCCTGTGATGCTGGGTAATCCTCTATCGCACATCCATTGCCTGTATTTTTCTAAATAAACTTTTCACCGACATAGCCACGCCCACGACGACTCCTGCTGGTTATTGCGGCTTTCCCAAGTCAACGCTGGAGTCCAGGAGCAGCGACAGAGGACACTTTCCCTATTTGCCTCTTTACAGAGCCTGTTTGCCAGGCCTGTTCTAAATAATACTCTGGGAAACCTTGCTATGATACCATATATGGACATTTTAGTTTCAACAGTTTACTTTTAATAGTGATGTAATTTAAAGTTCAGCTGGATGAGCAAAAGTGACAGGAAGGCGGTGACAATTTTGAAAGAGAATAGTGGTGGGGAAAGACTGCCCAGTGAGATCCAGCAGCACATCGGAGGGCACAGTGCTGGGTGCTGGTGCTGGGTGCTGGGTGCTGGTGCTGGGTGCTGGTGCGGTGGGCGGGTCCGGAGGCCTGGGAGGGAGCCAGCAGGAGCCATGCCCAGGCCGGACTCAGAGCTGGCTGCTGGGCTGAGTGGAAGCTCATGGGTACCAGCCGTGTGCACTGTGAAGTGGTTCCCTCCACTCCTCTGAGAATGCCAGAGGAACAAAGTATTGAAATATGGATAAAAGACACTAAAATATCAGAAGAAAATGTTGATGACTATCTTAACAATATTGTAGCAGAAAGATTATTTTAAGCTTGATGAAAGATGATATAAAGCAAAAAAATGACTAATTTAATTAAACTGGCTAACATGTAAACCTTTTATATGGCAAAGGCAGTATAAGTAAAGATTAAAAGATAGGACTAAGCCAAAACCGGTTTGGCTCAGTGGTAGAGTGTCGGCCTGTGGGCTGAAGGGTCCTATGTTCGATTCCGGTCAAGGGCATGTATCTTGGTTGCAGGCACATCCCCAGTGAGGGGTGTGCAAGAGGTAGCTGATCAGTGTTTCTTTATCATAGATGTTTCTAACTCTCTATCTCTCTCCCTTCCTCTCTGTAAAAAATCAATAAAATATATATTTTAAAAAAAGATAGGACCAAATTAACCTGGGGAATGTTTTTGTTTTGTTATAGACAAATGGCTATCGTGTCTAATAATAGTAAGAACTCTGGCAAATGAGTGAGAATCTGAACAGTACAAAATTAAGTCCTTATTTATTTTGGGAACATACAAGGTGTCCCAAAAAATGTATGCACAATTTGAATAACTATTAATTTAAATGAGTTAAATCTAAAAAAAGGAAACATTGGAATTAGTTATTCAAAGTGTATATACCTTTTTTGGGGATTACCCTGTATACAAACTAGTAATCCTATATAATAAAGAGATAATATGAAAATTTACCATCACTCCAACACACAAGATGGCCCCCCCCAATGTGGACACAAGATGGCTGCCACGAGATGGCCAGCAGGGAAGGCAGTTGCGGGGAACCAGATCAACAAGGGAGGGCAGTTGGGGGTAACAAGGCCTGGCAAGGGAGGGCAGTTAGGGGTGACTGGGCCTGCAGGGGAGGGGAGTTTGGGGTGACCAGATTGGCTGGGGAAGACAATTGGGGGCAATCAGGCTGACATGGGAGCAGTTAGGCATCGATCAGGCTGGCAGGGGAGTGGTTAGGGGATTATCAGGCTGGCAGGCAGAAGCAGTCAGGGGCAATCAGGCAGGCAGGCAGGCAGGTGAGCGGTTGGGAGCCAGCAGTCCTGGATTGTGAGAGGGATCTCAGATTGGAGAGGGTGCAAGCTGGGCTGAGGGACACCCCCTACCCCCATGTACGAATTTCGTACACCAGGTCTCTAGTAATGCAAAGGGTTGGTAAGCACAATACTGTGCATGTTCAACCTTGTAAATAATTAATACAAATATAATGTAAATTTAAATAAGATGTCATTTTTGCTGTTTATTTGATTGAAAGAGGTTGAGGATCCCCAGTGACAGGGAGAGTGTAGAGAAAGGACTCCCTAACTCATATTCACTATTTCTGGAGGGATATCTGGTGCTGTGGTACATACAGATCACATTTTTATTTTTTTAAATTTTATTTATTACACTGATTGGTGTGACATAGGTCAACATAAACATATATGTTTCAGGTGTGGGTTTCTATGTTACAAGATCTGCATATTGTACTGTGTGCCCACTACCCAAAGTCATCTCCTGTCACCTCATATTATGACCCCAGTCTCTGTCCCCCACCTACCTTCCTCTGGCAACCACCACTCTGCTGCTTGTGGTCATGAGTTCCAGTTTAATATCCCACATATGAGTGAAATCATGTGGTTCTTAGCTTTTCCTGACTGACTTATTTCACTCAACATAATGTTCTCAAGGGCCATCCATGTTGTTGCAAGTGATGCAATTCAATCCCTTCTATGGCTGAGTGGTATTCCATTGTGTATATGGATCAGTCTTTAGCCAGTCCTCTATCGCAGGGCACTTTGGCTATTTCCATGTATTGGCCACTGTGAATAATGCTGCAGTGAGCATAGGGTGCATATATCTTTGCGAATACATGTTTTTGAGTTTTTCAGGTATATACCCAGGAGTGGAATTACTGGGTCATATGGTAGCTCTATTCTTAATTTTTGAGGAATCACCAGACTGCTTTTCATAGTGGCTGTACATCTACATTCCCAGCAGCAGTGAGTGAGGGTTCCCTTTCCCCACAACCCTCCAACTCTTGTCATTGCTTGTCTTGTTGATAATGGCCACTCTAACAGGAGTGAGGTGGTATCTCATTGTAGTTTTCTTCTTCTTCTTTTTTTTAATCTTTATTGTTCAGATTATTATAAATATCCCCCCTCCCCCATAGCTCCTCTCTGCCTAGTTCTCACCTCATCTCAGGCCCTTGCCACTCCACTCTCCACATCAATAGGTACTGCATACATGCATTTAAAATCTTTGTCCCATCTCTTCCCACACCTCCACACCCCTTTCTCCCTGAGAATTGTCAGTCTGCTCCATTTCCATGTCCCTGATTCTATTACATTCACCAGTTTATTCTGTTCATCAGATTTTTTATTCATTTGATTTTTAGATTCACTTATTGATAGATATGTATTTGTTGTCACTTTGTTGTTCATCTTTATCTTCCTCTTCTTAAAGAATACCCTTTAGCATTTCATATAATACTGGTTTGGTTGTGATGAACTCATTTAGCTTTTTCTTATCTGTGAAGCTCTTTATCTGACCTTCAACTTTAAATGATAGCATTGCTGGTAGAGCAATCTTGGTTCTTGCTATTCATCACTTTGAATAGTTCTTCCCACTCCCTTCTGGCCTGCATAGTTTCTGTAGAGAAATCGGCTGACAGTCATATGGGTACTCCCTTGTAGGTAACTAACTGTTTTTCTCTTGCTGCTTTTAAGATTCTCTCTTTGTATTTTGCCCTTGGCATTTTAATTTTGCCATGTCTCTTTGGATTCCTCTTGTTTGGGGTTCTCTGTACTTCCTGGATTTGTAAGACTATTTCTTTCATCATGTAGGGGAAGTTTTCTGTCATTATTCCTTCAAACAGGTTTTCAACATCTTGCTCTCTCTCTTTTTCTGGCACCCCCATATTTCAGATGTTGATACACTTAAAGTTGTCTCAGAGGCTCCTTACACTATCTTCATATTTTTGGATTCTTTTTTATTTTTGCTTTTATGGTTGGGTGTTTTTTGCTTCCTTGTATTTCAAATTTTTGACTTGATTCTTGTGATCCTCTAGTCTACTCTTGAATCTCTGTATATTATTCTTTATGTCAGTCAGAGTATGCTTAATTTCTAACTGGTCCTTTTCCATTTTTTTTTTTTTCATTTTCACTAAGATCCTTGAAGGTCTCACTAAGTTCCTCAGATGTTTCTAGAAGATGCTTGAGTTACCTTATAACTGTGGTTTTGAACTCTATCCAGTAGTTTGCTTTCTTCCATTTCTTTCATTTGTGACATGTTTCTTTGTCACCACATTTTGGCTGCTTTCTTGTTTTTGTTTCTATGTATTGGGTAGTTGCTAAGTCTCCTTAAGTTGATAGAGTGGCCTTGTGTAGTAGGTATCTTATAGGGCCTAGTGGATTAGCCTCCCCAATCACCTGAGGTAGACACTCTTGGTGCACCCCTTTGTGGGCTGTGTGCACAGTCTTGTTGTAGTTGAGCCTTGATTGCTTTGGTATCACTGGGAGGAATTAACCTCCAGGCCAATTGTCTGTAAGGACCAGCTGTGTCTACAATGGAAGAGCTTCTGTTCAGGAGACACCCTTATGGGGTAGGACTTGTTTCAGTGGGGCTTTGGTGCTCACTGAGTCTGCCTCCTGAGTGTGTCTTTTATGGATGTGAAGAGTTGTAATCTGGATGATCTCACTC
Organism: Pipistrellus hanaki; assembly: GCF_964339955.1. NCBI lineage: Eukaryota > Metazoa > Chordata > Mammalia > Chiroptera > Vespertilionidae > Pipistrellus > Pipistrellus hanaki. The sequence goes on from NC_140514.1 coordinate 56,580,601, forward strand.
TGACCACTGGGTACACTGGCTCTTGAATCTCCAGGGAGGTGCAAAGTCAGCCACTGCCTGGGGCCACTCAGTAGGAGCTACAGCAAGATCTGCAGATTCTTCCTTTTTGTGTTGAGTTTGGAAGTGCCCAGATGAGGCTCAGCTGTGAAGCAAGGCAGGCTGGTTCTGGTGTGGCCTTGGGCCTTCTTTTGATAGTCTGGGGCTCCCTGACCCAGCTGCAGCTTGTTTGACAGGTTTTAGGCTGAGAAAGGACAGGCCCTTCATATGCAAAAGCTGCTGCGCACAGCTTGGGTGGGGCTGTAAATTGGGTAGGGTGGGGTCTTAGGGATCTTCAGGGCAGAGCAAACAGCAATGGCTGCCAGCCAGCCCTGCACTGAGGAGGTCCCAGCACAGGAACAATGACTGTTTCCAGCACCTCCATCTGGAAGAAAGCTGCCTCTGCATTCATGCCCCAGTGCCAGGTAGTCTATTTTCTCCCCATATGTGTCTGGGTCCCCCCGAGTCTTGATCGGCACTGGAGCTCAGAGCAATTGGGAGCTTGTATTTCCATCCCAATTTAAAAACTGGCACACCCAGGTGCCAGCCTGTTCTGTGCATCTGCACCTTCTACCAGTCTCAGTGTGCTTTCTTCTTAACCTCTCTAGATGTAGTACTTCCACTCAACCTGCTTTCCCACGGTTCTGGATGATAGTTGTTCTGTATTTTAGTTGTAATTTTGTTGTGGTTGTGGGAGGCAGCAAGTACTTATGATGCCACCTTTGTTCTCTCTCATTGTAGTTTTGGTTTGCATTTCCTAATTGCCAATAAGGTTGAAAATCTTTTCATATATCTAATGGCTGTTCATATGTCTTTTTGGGAGAGGTATATTTTCAGGTACTCTACCCACTTTTTGATTGGACTGTGTGTTTGTTTGGTGTTGAGTTTTATAAGTTCTTTATATATTTTGGAAATTAAACCTTTGTCAGAGCTACTGTTTGTTAATATCATCTCCCATCTGCGTGGCTGCCTGTTTGTTTTGTTGTCCTTTCTGATAACATTTTTAAATGTAATCACCTTTTGACACAGAGACTTGATTCTTGGATATTTTATTTTAATTCTCACCTGAGGATATGTTTTTATTTATTTTTAGAGAGAGATTGAAAGAGAGGGAAACATCAATGTAAGAGAGACAAATTGATTGGTTGCCTCCTAGGTAAGTACTGACAAAGGGATCAAACCCAATCAGCAACCCCAACCAGGAATCAAACTTGCAACCTTCTGGGGCTTAGGGCAGCACTCCAATCAACTGAGCCACCCTGCCAGGGTGGCACCTTGGACATTTAACAAATGGAAAATTAACATAAAGATGCACCTTGTGGACTCCGTAAACAACAGAAAGAGAAAAAAAATATGCTCCTTGATGCAGGGAAAAGCTGGAAACCATCTCAATTCTCATCATTGGGTTCTTTATTTTTAAAAACACTTTGAGGTTTTATTGACATGTAAAATCTGTATGTATTTAATATGTACAATTTGATGAGTTTGGGCATAAGTATATACCCATGAAACCATCACCAACATTGAGGCTATCAACATATCCATCACCTCTCAAAGTATCCTCCCATCCCTTTATTATTATTTTATTCATTGTTATTTTGTGTGGTAAGAACACTTAACATAAGATTTTCCCAGTAGCACATTGTAAGTACACAATACAGAATTGTTAGCTAGTGGCACTGTGCTGTGTAGTGGGTCTCAGAATTTGATTATCTTACATAACGAGCTTCCTACCCTTGGACCATCCCCTTTCCACATCTCCCTGCCAACATGATTTGATAAAAACAAGTTGTGATTATCTATATAATGGATTTCCAAGAACTCATTGTAAATGAAGAAGACTTTCCAATATGGCCATAGATTCTAAGTTCTTTATCAAGATTGGAATTATGTTTGTTTTTCTGGGTCCATTAAGGTGCAAAATAATGCATCTAGCAGCCATCCTTATGAAAATGATGGCTATAACATACTTTAAAATTTTTTACTTAAATTTTTTTTTACTAGAGGCATTACATTTAACATTATAGCAATTAAGACTTGAAACATATAAAAAGCTTGGACTCAAGTTTGTGTGTGATGTGCATATATGTGTGTGCACATATTTGTATACATGTACACATGTGTGCATGTGTGTTTGTATGTCTGGGCATTGCGTGCGTGTGTGCCTGTGAGTGTGAAGTCCCTGGAGAGCCTAGCATCCAGCTGAGGATGCTACCACACCCATAGAAGTGGCTGTTCCTCAGAGGACAGATTCAGGGGTTAATAAATCAAGTAAGGACATAAACTCTGTCTCCCTGAGGATAAAATCTTCTGCCTATAGGGACTCCTTTGTCTTCCAGAAGGGACAGCATGGGATGTGAATGCCAAGGACAAGCACAGTGGAGTCTGATAATGCTTGCCATTTGGCAGCGGCCCCACAATCCTCACTAACCCTTCGGAAGTTCTGGCCTCCCATTTCCTGTCCTTCAGGAGCCTGTCCGCCTCCTCGGCTCCTTTGAGTGAACTCCCCTGGTATCCCCGCCTGCCCACCCGCTCTTCACGCTGTCTCCCTGCTCCTTCCTTCTTATTGGTCTGGTACCGAAGGGAATGGGTACCCGCAAATGCATGGTGCTGGTGGTCCTCTGAGAGCTACAGGAGTTTATTTATGTTTAATAACAAAACAAAACATGTTCTTATTGATTTTAGAGAGAGGAAGGGAGAGGGGCAGAGAGATAGAAACACTGATGAGAGAGAAACATAAATCATCTGCCTCCTGCATGCTTCCTACAGGGGATGGGGCCCACAATCCAGCATGTACCCTGACCAGGAACAGTGACCTCTTGGTGAATGGAAAATGCTTACCCAACTGAGCCACATAGGCCAGGCTATAGGAGCTTATTAAAGGGGAAGTTGCCTAGGAGCAGTGATCACCAAACTGTTCGACTGCTCACCCCATCACTACAGCATTTTGAGCATAATCTCTTAATGTATACTTATTGATTGGTTAATTGGTACTATTTTACTAATAGATCATATACATTATGAAATATACATAAAAGTGAATATTCAAAATGATGACATTTACAATAATATATGGAAGTTCGAATATTTTCTCCCCACATCGCCGGGGGCTCTGTTTGTGGCCAGTCAGCCAGAGGCGGAGAAGGCTCTTTATGTCCAACTGTAGAGGCCGCGGGCACTGTGATCTCTTTCCCTCCTCAAGGGCCCGGCTCGGCCACAGGGACCTGCCTGGTCCACGCTGCCTCTGGGCTGCTGTGAACCCGGACTCGAGGCGCTGAGGTCGGAGGGATTCTTTTCTTTTGCAGTTTCTTTCATGCCCTTCCCTCCCTCCTTTCAGGCCCCACTGCTGTCCTGTGAGCTGCACGTGTGCTCCCTCTGCCCGCTGGGCTTCGGTGAGGACTCACACCTGGCACCCGCTCCTGAGCCAGGAGCAGCGGCGCCTCCTCTGCCTGTGGGCAGGTCCCTGCCTGGCAGCTTTGCTTCCTCAGCTGCCTGGGACGCAGCGGCTGTGCCTCTCCCGGCACAGGGCTGGCTGGTGGCTGGCCAGGGTGGGTGGTGGACTTACAGAATGGGTCCAGGATCACAGGGACTCTCACAGACTCTTAAAAGACACGGGAAAGCTGGGACTCAGAGACACACAGCGAGCGACCTCTGTGCGCCAGAGCGCACACCCCAGAGCAGTGGGTGCCGCTGGAGGCGGTGCTGTGGGCAGGTGCCCGCCTCCTCCCTGCACCCAGGGCAGTGCCCGAGGGGAGAGGCCTAGGATCGGACCAGTGCTAACATTTTGTCTTGGATTGGTACCAATTCTGAGCGCTCATCCATTTCTTGCTCTGTTTGGGGTCTGAAGAAACATTTTAATTCACACTCCAAGTTTCTTCCAAACTGAGCATCGGCGCTGGGAAGCCAGGGCTCGGGTGTCATGCGCACGCTCATCCCTTTACTCACATAGAACCCGGGACCCCTGCCCAAGAGACGTCCTCATGTCTTTTCTAAAAGCTCCTCCACAGGGTGTCCAGCAGGAGGCCTGGCTTCTTCCCTGGACTTGATTTCATCATTAGGCTTTTTTTCTTATATCTCTGGACACACGTGCTTCCTGCTGCTCTCTCCTCGGCTTCAAAATCTCTTAGTTCCTCCTTACCTGCCCCCACCTACCCCACAAGTGAACATTTCCTTCCTTTGGACTTTCTTTCCACCACAGCCCCATCCCCCTTCTAAAAGACATAAAAAAATTAAACAATATTTTGATTGCGGTGAAAAAGAAAGTTTACCATCTTTTAAAAAAATATGTTTCTTTATTGATTTCAGAGAGTAAGAGAGTAGGAGAGGGAGAAGCATCGATGATGAGAGAGAATCATTGATTGGCTGCCTCCTGCACACACCCCACTGGGGATTGAGCCACAACCCAGGCATGTGTCCTTGGCCTGAATTGAACCCTTCAGTCCGCAGGCTGACGCTCTATCACTGAGCCAAGATGGCTATGGTTGAAGTTTACAATCTTAACCGTTTTTAAGGGTACAGCTAATTCGGGTAAAGGTTACTTACATCGCTGTGAACATATCTCCAGGGCTTGCAAGTCTACACCCGTTAGACAGCTGCACTTTTCTCCTCGCCCAAGCCCCTTGCCACCATGGTTCTGTCTGTCTTTAGGAGTTGGATAGCTTTAGACATCGCATGTGAGTGGAATCACGGAGTACTTGTCATTTTGTGCTGGCATCTTTCACTCAGTGTTCTCAAGATTCAACTAAAGCACATGGCAGAACTTTTCTCCTTTTAGAGTTGAATAGTATTTCATTGTTTGCATACACCTATTTTCTTTATCCATTCATCTTTTGATGGACATTAGGTTTCTTCCACCGCCTGGCTACTGTGAATGTTTCTATGAACATAAGTATTTCTTTGAGACCCTGTGTTAGATTCCTAGAAGTGGTATCGCCGGATCATATGGTAGTTCTACTTTTATTTTTTTAAAAAACTTCATACTATTTTCCATAACAGTTTTCCCATTTTGTAATTCTACCAAGAATGCACAAAGGTTTCTTGCCAATGCTTGTAATTTTCTATGTTTTGATAGTAGCAAATGGGTGTGGAATTACATCTTACTGTATTTTTAATGTTTTGAGGAACCTCCATACAGTTTTCCATACTGGTTGTTCTATTTTATAATCCTACCAACATGAACAAGGGTTTCAATTTCTTCAATCCTCACCAATGCTTGCTATTTCTGTTTAATTTTTTTTATACTATCCATCTTAAGGGGCATTAGGCAATATTTCATTATGATTTTTAAATTAACTTGATTGGGGTAATATTAGTTAATGACATTCTATAATTTTCAGGAGTATATGATGTCTTTGTACTCTATAGTGTGCTCACCACCCGGAGTCTAGTTGCCATTACAATAACTTTGACCCTCTTCTCCAACTTTGCCCTCCTTTAACCCCCTTTCCCCTCTGGTAATCACCATTTCTTGTCTGTATCTATGAGTTGGTGTACATTTGCTATGTTAGTCCAATTGTTACTTTTTGTTTTATAATCCATCTATGAATGAAATACAGTTTTTATCCTTTTCTGTCTTATTTCACTTAGCATAATATGCTCAAGATCCTTCCAAGTTGTTATAAATAGCAATGTTTCATTTTTTTTTTTATGGCAGGCTAGTATTCCATTATATGTGTTGTGTGTGCACTGGTGGGGTCCCTCAGCCTGACCTGCACTCTCTCACAATTCAGGACCCCTTGGGGGGTGTCAGACTGACTGTTTTGGTCCGATCCCCACAGGCCAGGCTGAGGGACCTCAATCGTGTATGTATCCATGCACTGGGCCTCTAGTATGCATCTAAGATCTTTGGTTAATCTATTCCTGCCCCTCTTCCCTTCCCTCTGAGATTCACCATGCCTCCATGCCTGTGCACTGAGCACCTGCCCCCTGGTGGTCAGTGTGCATCTTTGCTACCAGTCAAACAGTTGAATGGTTCCTTGGGCTTTTATATATATGGATTTTTATTTTTATTGATTTTAGAGAGGATGGGAGAGGGAAAGAGAGATAGAAACATCTATGAAGACAGAGAATCATTGATTGGCTGCCTCCTGCATATTCCCTACTGGGGATTGAGCCTGCAACCTGGGCATGTGCCCTTGACTGGAATTGAACCCAGGACCCTCAGTCCTCAGACTGACATTCTATCCACTGAGTCAAACCGGCTAGGGAAAAAATATTTGTTACTGATTTCAGAAAGGAAGGGAGAGGGAGAGAGAGATAGAAACATCAACGATGAGAGAGAATCATTGGTCGGCTGCCTTCTGCACACCCCCTGCTGGGGATCAACCTGGACATGTGCCCTTGACCAGCATCAAACCCAGGACCCTTCAGTCCATAAGGTGATGCTCTATTCACTGAGTCAAACCAGCTAGGGCTGTGCCACATCTTTATCTAATCATTTGTCAATGAATACTTAGTTTGTTTCCATATCTTGGCTATTGTAAATACTGCTGCAATGAACATCAGGGTACATATATCTTTACAAATAAGTATGTTCATGTTTTCAGGTAAATATCCAAAAGAGGAATTTCTGGATCATATGGTAGTTCTATTCTTAATTTTTGAGGAATCTCATATTGTTTTACATAGTGGCTGCATTAATTTACATTCCCAGTTCCAGTGTATGAGGGTTCCCTTTCCTCCATAAGCTCTCCAAGGTTACAGAGGAAAGGAATTGAAATTGAAATCTTTAAATTTCATCAGATTTTTTGATTCTTCCTGACTGAGTTTTGTAAGCTTGTATTTTTCTAGGAATATGTCCATTTCATCGAGGTTGTCCAGTTTGTTGAGTAAGAGTTGTTCATAGCAATTTTTAACAATCCTTTGTATATCTGTGGGATCAGTTGTTACTTCACCTTTTTCATTTCTGATTTTGTTTATTTGGCTAAAGGTTCATCACTCTTGTTTATCCATTCAAAGAACCAGCTCTTGGTTTCATTGATCTTTTGTATTTTATTTTTATTTTGGGTCTCTATTTCATTTATTTTTGCTCTAATATTTGTTATTTTCTTCCTTGTGGTTACTGTGGGCTTTTCTTGTTGCTCTCATTTTAATTCTTTATGTTGCAAGGTTAATTTATTACCTTTTTTTTTTCCTTGTTTTTTTTTTTTTTTTTTTTTTTTTTTTTTTTTTTTTTTTTTTTTTTGGTAGGCCTGTAGAGCTATGAACTTCCCTCTCAGTACTGCTTTCATTGTATCCCATAGATTTTGAATTGTTGTGTTTTCATTTTCATTTGTTGTCAGGATGCTTTTTACTTCTTTTTTGATCTCTTTGGTAGCCCGATTATTTTTTAATAGCATGCTATTTAGCCTCCAACTGTTTGGCTTTTTTCATTATTGTTGATTTCTAATTTTATGCCATTGTGATATGAGAAGATGCTTGTAATGATTTCTATCTTCTTGAATTTGAAGAGACTTTGCCTCTGTCTTAATATGTAGTCTATCTTTGAAAATGTCCCATATGCACTTGAGAAGAATGTGTATTCTGTAGCTTTGGGGTGAAATGTTCTGACGATGTCAATTAAGTCCATCTGATCCAAGGAGTCATTTAGGATTGCTGTTTCTTTGCTGATTTTTTAAAGAGGATTTATCCAGTGGTGTCGGTGGAGTACTAAAGTCCCCTACTATGATTGTATTGCTGTCGATCTCTCCCTTGATATCTTCTAGAAGTTGTTTTATGTATTGGGTGCATATATGTTTACTAGAGTTATATCTTCTTCTTCTTCTTTTTTTTTTTTAAATAAATCTTTATTGCACAGGTTATTACAATTGTTTCTCCTTTCCCCCCCCATAGCTCCCTTCCACCCGGTTCCTGCCGCACCCTCTGCCCTTACCTGCCATTGTCCTCATCCATAGGTGTACAATTTTAATCCAGTCTCTTCTTGCACCCCCACACCCCTTTCCCCCTGATAATTATCAATCCACTCCCTTTCTTTGCCCCTGATTCTATTATATTCACCAGTTTATTCTGTTTCTCAGATTTTTAATTCACTTGACTTTTAGATTCACTTGTTGATATATATGTATTTGTTGATCATAATTTTTATCTTTTTTTTTTCTTCTTCCTCTTCTTAAAGAATACCTTTCAACATTTCATATAATACTGGTTTGGTGGTGATGAAATCCTTTAGCTTTTTCTTATCTGTGAAGCTCTTTATCTGCCCTTCAATTCTGAATGATAACTTTGCTGGATACAGTAATCTTGGTTATAGGTTCTTGCTACTCATCACTTTGAATATTTATTGCCACTGCCTTCTGGCCTGCATAGTCTCTGTTGAGAAATCAGCTGATAGTCGTACGGGTGCTCCCTTATAGGTAACCAACTGCTTTTCTCTTGCTGCTTGTAAGATTCTCTCTTTGTCTTTTGCCCTTGGCATTTTAATTCTCTCTTTGTCTTTTGCCCTTGGCATTTTAGAGGTGTGGTCCTCTTTGGATTCCTCTTGTTTGGGGTTCTGTGTGCTTCCTGTCCTTGTAAGTCTATTTCTTTCACTAGGTGGGGGAAGTTTTCTGACATTATTTTTTCAAATAGGTTTTCAGTATCTTGCACTTTCTCTTCTGGCACCCCCATAATCTAATCTGATGTTGGTATGCTTGAAGTTGTCCCAGAGGCTCCTTACACTATCTTCAACTTTCTGGATTCTCTTTTCTTCTTGCTTCTCCAGAGGAGTGTCCTTTGGCTCTTTGTATACCAAATCTTTGACTTGATTCATGTGTTCCTCCAGTCTGCTGTTGGATCTCTGTATAATATCATTAAATTTATCGACCTTTTCTAGGAAATTCTTGAAAAACCTTATAACTGTCGTTTTGAACTCTATATCCAGTCTTTTATTCTCTTCCATCTCTTTTGTTTGAGATCCATTTCCTTGTCTCAGCATTTTTGCTGCTTCCCAGAGTTGGTAGGATCGCTTTGTGTGTTTGGTGTCCTATGTGGCCCAGTAGGTCAGCCTCCCCAGTTACCTGAGGTAGAGACCCTTGGTGCTCCTCTTTGTGGATTGCGTGAACAGCCTTGTTGTAGTTAAAACTTGATTGTAGTTGGTATCACTGGGAGGAATTAAACTCCAGGACCATTGGATGTGAATATCAGCTATATCTACTCTGAATACCTACTGTATTAGAGACAGTCTTATTGGATCAGACTTGTAAAATTGCAAAAGCCTCTGTGCTTGGCTTGGATGGGGTGGAGTCTCAGGGCTGAGCTGACAGTCTTGGCTTCCCGTCAGTCCTGCCCTTGTGCACTTGCCTGAGTTTCTACCTGACCTCTGCCTTCCACGGCTCCCCTGAGTTTCTGCCTGACCGTCCAGATTCCCCATGCAAGAGCATGGGTGCCCCAGGGGCTTGCCCAGAATTGGGTTGGGTCTCTGTAGTCAGGAGCTTCTCCACTATGTAGAGGCCGCAAAAACCTTTGCGGTCAAACCTCTTTGCGCGCACTCTCGCGTGCGCAGTTATATCCTCTTGTTGAATTACTCCTTTTAATATTATGAAGTGGCCCTCCTTATCTCTTTACTTTGAGGTCTGTTTTGTCAGATACAAGTATTGCAACTAGCTTTTTTCTCATTTCCATTTACCTGAAAAAAATTTTTTTTTCCATTCCTTCACTATCAGTCTGTGTGTATCCTTTGTTCTGAAATAGGTCTCTTGCAGACAACAAATATATGGATCATGTTTTCTTATCCATTCAGCTACCCTCTGTCTTTTGATTGTAGCATTTAATCCATTTACATTTAATTTATTATTGATAAGTACTTGTTTGTTGCCATTTTTATTCTTTATGTTTGTGTTCCTTCTTGCCTTTCTGTTTCTTCTTTTTTACAGCAGACCCTTTAGCACTTCTTGCATTGCTGGCAATAAACTCTCTTAGCACTTTTTTGTCTGTGAAGCTCCTGATTCACCTTCAATTTTGGTTGATAGCCTTGCTGGGTATAGTATTCTTGGATTCAGTCCCTTGCTTTGCATCACTTTGTATATTTCATTCAATTCCCTTCTGGCCTGGTGTATTTCTGTTGAGAAATCAGTTGATATTCTAATGGGAGATCCCTTGTAGGTAACTTTCTGTCTCTCTCTGGCAGCCTTTAAAATTCTTACTTTGTCATTGATGTTTGCTAATTTAATTATGATGTGTCTTGTGTTGGTCTTTTCAGGTTCATCTTGTTTGGGACTCTATGTGCTTTTTAGACTTGTGTGGTTTTTTTCTAGCTAATATCAGGGAAGTTTTCTGTCATTATTTCTTCAAACAGGTTTCTATTTCTTGCTCCACTTCCTCTCCTTCTGGTACCAGTATTTTTTGGATGTTGTTTTATTTTGTGTTGTCCCAAAGCTCCCTTAGATTCTCCTCCTGCTTTTTAAGTTTTGCGGGGGCCTGAAGCTGCAGGGATCTCCCTTTTCCATGTCCCATATGGAAAGAGAGAGGAATGAACTGGTTCTAAGTGGAGGTGCCCAGGGATTAAGAAATATTAGAAATAAAGAGAGAAGACATAGAAATAGATTTCAAGCTGGCAGCTGGGAGGGCCTCTGACCTCCTCTGCTGGAGAGACAGACTGACAACCTCCTGAGCCACGCAGCACATCTATTTATACTCCAATCCAACAAGGGGTTTCACAGGAAAACAAGGAGCCTGGGAGAGCTCAGGTTCCACCCACTCCTTCCTCCTGAACAAACACATTAGTTAGGAACTAAGAACATCTCCACACTCCCAGGGCGGGAGTGCAACTGACATGATTCTGCCAATATCCTGGGCCCAGTCAACAATAATCTATAGAATGTCCAGGGTCTTCCCATTTGGCCCTCTACAAAGTTTTATTTCCAGTTGCTGCTATGTTTGTTTGTTTGTTTCTACCTTGTCTTCTAATTTACTGATACAGTCTTCAGTCTTTTCTAGTCTACTATTTAAGCCTTCCATTGTATTCTTTGTTGCAGCTATGCTATTCTTTATTTCCTCTTGGTTCCTTTTCATGTTGGTGACATTCTCATTCAGCTCCTTGTAATTCTCATTAAGTTGTGTGTATTTGTCATCCAGCCAATTGAGCATCCTTATAACCATTACTCTGAATTCTTTCTCTGACATGTTACTTGCCTCCATTTCATTTAATTCCCTTTCTGGTGATTCCTCTTTTCCTTTCCTTTGGGATTTTTTTTTTTTTTTTGTGTGTGTGTGTGTGTGTGTGTGTCTCCACATTTTTTTGCTGTAATGTTTTAATTGTTTCTATGTCTTAAATCCAACTGCTTTGCTACCCAGGTTCTTTTGGGGGTGGTGCTACTGATGAGGTCTCTCAGTTCTCCTGGGTTTGGTGATCTAGTGGAGCTACCCACTTGAGCTATTTGGATTCTCTTGATGTAGTTGGATCTTGAATGTTAGTTTCTTATTTGTGGATCAAGTCTCATTGCAGGTTGGCAATGTGTCTCACCTCCAGCTTTGTTGTGCAAGCTGTTTTGAATGTGATCGTGGTTCCAGCTCTTATGGAAAAAGTTGTCTGAGGTCTCCCTGGTATGTGCTCCCTGTGGGTTCCCAGAGTCCACAGCCTGGGAGGAAGAGGTCTTGTGACCTGAGATTCAGGAACTGTTTTTTGGCTGGTGTGGTGTGACTCTTTCTGAAATAGCATCACTCTGCAACTCTCTACAAGGGTCTTGGAGCCCATGCCAGTGGGGGGCTGGTGTTTCATCTGTTGTTGAGGCAGTGCGACTCTGGCCAAAGTGATTTCCCTCTCTGAATCACAAGGGCATTCAGGATCTAGCAGCTGGAGATATGAGAATCTCAGAGACCATGGTTGAAACAATGTGACTTTGTCCAGGGAGGCAAGTTCTCAGTAACTCACCAACCTGTCCAGTGATAGGTATCCAGGAAGGGGATGTCATGGATCCTGCTGAGGAAGCTGTACACCCTTGGTTGAAGAGACACACACCCAGCAGCAGCTCACAGAGGGGTCCAGGAGTCATCTGCAATAGGTGTGCACTCGTGGGGCCCACACTCTGGATTAATATGATTGTTGTGTTCCTCCAGCCCCATGGAGAGAGAAGTTCCAGTTTCTGCTTCAGGGGATATGCACCCTTGGCTGGATATGCACTTCTAGCAGCTGCTTACAGAGGCGTCCAGGAGCTGTCTGCTGGGGTAGTGAGCTCAGGGAGCCTGTGAGCTGGAACAGTGCTACTACAGGGACTGAATGCCAGTAGCTGGGTTGTGCCTTGTGATGGCTCAGAGAAGTACCCAGGGGTCATTTGCTGGGGCAGCAGGCTCTGGGAGCTTGTGACCGGAGGTCGGCAGAAGAGGAGGGGGAAGTTTTAGTTTCTTTTGTCCAGGCCTTGCACCCTTGGCTGGATAATGGCAGCTCACAGAGGCACCTGGGAATCGCCTGCTGGGGTGGCAGCTTTAAGAGGTTGTGTGCTGAAACCACTCAATTGCGGTGTCTGTGGGTAGGCAGCTGGGAAGGGGGAAGTCTGAAGTTCTACTGCTGGGGCCATGTACCCTTCTTTGAATATGACTGCACCCAGTGGGGGCTCAAGAAGGTACCCAGGAGCTGCATATAGGAGCAGCAGGCACAGTATGCATGCCTGCTGGAAAAGCGCAACTGTGGTGGTCAGCAGCCAGGGAGGGGGAAGTCCCAATTTTTGTAGCCTTGAACCCTTGGTTGAATTCGAAGGTGCCCAGCAGGGGCTCACAGAGGCACCTATGAACAGCCTTTTGGGTGGTGGGTTCTGGAGGCCTGCACGCTGGAAAGGTGCAACTGTGCTGTCCGGTTGTCAGCAGCTGTGGAGTGGGGAAGATTCAGTTTTTGCTGCCGAGGCCTTGTGCCCTTGGTTGGATTCACATGTGCCCAGTTGTATTGTAGCTCCCAGAGGCACCAGGGCTGTTTACCAGGGGGGAGCACTCAGAGGGGCCCTTGCACTGAAGCCACGTGACCACAGTGTCTGTGGGCAGGCAGCTGGGGGTGGGAGGGAGGGAAGGGAGTGGTCAGAATATCTACTGCGGGGGCCGTATGATCTTGTTTGGATATGAGCACACCCAATGGGGGTTCACATAGGCACCCAAGAGCCACCTTTGGGGTGGTGGGCTCAGGAGGGCTGCGTGCTGGGAAGGACAGCTTAGGTGTCCCGAGGTCGGCTTCTGGGGAGGAGGAGTCGCACTTTCTGCTGTGGGAGTTGTGCACCTTTGGAGGTGGAAGTGGGTCTGCAGGTCTGCGGGTGGGGCAGCAGAATTTTGACTGGAGTGGCTGCAGGGTCACGGGCAATGTCCAAGGCCAGTCTGAGTGGTGGTGCTGATGAGTTCCTACATGAGGCTATTCTCCCCTTCAAGATGGAATGGGCTTTGTTCTGTAGCCTGGGAAGTGTCCACAGTGGTGGGAGGTGCTCCCTGTCCAAGAAAGCCTAGTCTGCCAGCCCCTGACACTCCTGCTGGATTTAACTGTCCTCACTCACTCGCACACATACCACACAGGTCCACACACTCTCCTTTCACCCCTCACTCACTCACTAACTCACACCCTCTCCCTCACCACCGTCCTGCTAGCTATCATCTTCTGGAACTTAAGGCCATCTTATCAATGCTTTGTTTATAGATGTAATAGATTCCATTCAAATAAATGCCTGAAGAATTAGATCATAAAACAACAACAACAACATGGAACAAAGTTGGACAAACATAAAGAATGAGGAAGGTCTTGTCCTCTCTGATATTTGTGATTCCCAAGCTCTAGTTTTTGGAAAGGCCACAAGAAGGTAGAATTGAGTGTAAAAAACAAGGGGAGCAGTACACCATTGATCACAAATTTTGTCTTACCACAATTATTTTCTAAATACGGCCATAATTACACTTAACTATTATTAGTTACATATCACAGTGATGCTAATGAAAATGACATGTCTAAAAGGGGACATTTACATAAACTCTGTATTGGAGGGCCATAAAAGCTATCCGGCCAAAAAATTCAAAACTTCAGATTTCTAATTAGGTAATTGGCAATTGGATCTATTTTACCTTTTTATGTTGAGAGGTAATGTTTTTAGGATCAAAAGCCTTCCCCCCCTCATGAATGTTAAAGTAATAAATAAGCAACTGCCTAAAACAATTATTTTGTGGGTAAAATAGTTCAGTCTGTATAGCAGTGTTACAAAATTCTGATTTTAATAATCCAAAGCTAAGGGGCCTACACAGAGTTTCTTGTGAGAAACATACACAGAAATCTAGTCTCTTATAACATTACTTAGACTTCAAATTTTAATTCTACAATATTTTTAGTAAAACTTGATTATTAGTAGACATAATGGAACTGTGAAGCCTTGGTCAATGTGCAATACCGGTAAATAACATATCATTAATTACAGCACTAGAAACTCCTTATCCCTCGAAAACAGGGCTAGAAAAGTGAAATATACAGGATAGCCCCAACTTCCTTTCTGAAATTGCAAGCAAGGAAGAATGGACTAAATTCCCTGGGGAAAGTATGTGTAACTCATTCTAATCTCCTGTGTGAACTCAGATCTTCTGCCCTTCCGATTCTGGTTGTGGCCTTCTGAGACCACCAGGAAGCTCAAAGCACACCATTCTTTGTCATAAGCCTACTGTACTCCTTATTTTATGTAGCCAGCCTATCTTAATATCAAATTTATCTTCAAAATCCTGGCCTTGTGGTTTTAAAAACGTCCAAAGTGAATTCTTCTGGAACAGTTCTTTAAAACCTCAGCTTGGCTAGCCTGGCCCCCAGGGGGATTAGTGACAGGATAATCTCCTAAGGATGTCAGGCTCTGTCTTCTTTCACATTAGGTACAAGCTCTGTTTTGGCAACAGTGTGTTTGCTGGTCACATCCAAAAGGAATAGATGGGGTTTGACCAGTAGAAAGATAAACACACATATAGAACTGATCCTAAGGGGAAGAATGAGTGCCAGTATTTGAACACTCATTGTAATATGAACTTAACTAGGCCTGGTGCATGAAAATTAATGCACTGAAAGGGGGATCCGTCAGACTGGCCTGCCCCCTCTCACAGTCCTGGAGCCCTCAGGGGCAGGAGTCAACCCAGTGATCAGGGGAAGGCTATGCCCCCATCACACCTCTGCAGCTGCCACTGCTGGCAAATCAAGCCTCGGCTGGCCGCGCTGGTTACCTGAGCCTCGGCCGGCCCTGGGTGGCTGGGCAGCTGACATCTGAGGCTTGCCTGTGCCTCCAGCCGGGCCTGGGGTGGCTGGGCCCGCCTGGAGGCAGGCCCAGCCTTGCTGAGTGCCTGCTGCCCCAGAGGGGCGGAGAGGACTGGGTGCCACCATCTTGTGGCTGTGGGCACTGCCATCTTTGCAACAGCATGAGGGTCAATTAGCATATTCCCTCTTTATTAGATAGGATGATAATACATGTATATGGACCCCCATCACTACTGAAAACCATGGGCTGCGTAGCTCAGAAAGTGAACCGGGGGTGCTGGGATCACACAAAGCACCCAAAGCCCTTGTCATGCTCTTGCCCAATATCTGTTCAATTAGCATTACCGTCCAGGACTTCCACTGACATGGGGAAGTGAGGGAGATGAGCTCCCTGCTGCCTCAGGAACTCCTGATTCACATGTTCCCTGACCACGACGGCTTGGAACACAGTATTCACCTGAGCACAACAAGGCCTAGTCAATCACCGGTCAGTTAACCCTGTTCAGGAACTGGGTAAGAAGCTGGCAGGCATGGCAAGTGACATCCAGTTCTCTCCCACAGTGTGTGGGATTCTGTCTCTCCCCATAGCTTCTGGCATGAAGATGCTGAGTCCCCTGACATTCAGTGGCACATTTGGCTGCAAGGGAGACATCTGGGGAGGCTTCCTGTAGCAATCTGCAGAGGCTGAATGAGATATACAGGCTTTACGACCTGGGTTGACTAGACAATGAAATATTTATTATGATTCTTCCTCTCTTTTTTGAAGTTCAAAATTCCTTGTCATCTCTGGGCTGAAGCCTATGTGTTTGAGAGGAATTCACAATTAAGCCAGCAGTGGCCTGCTACCACTTCCTGATGACCTCCACCCGCAGCAGGCAGGAGGCAGTGATCGTATCTGCCTCCATGCAGATGGCTTTCTCCCAATGGAGCAGGACTATCCATGAGACAGAATAAAGCAATCCAAAGACAGCTTTTGTGATCGTCTTTCATTGGCTCTTGGTGTATGAAATATTTTCTTCAATGGGTGAAAACAGAGACAGGCATCTAAATATTTCCAGAAATCAGCAATCAACATTGATGACAGCCAAAGAGGAAGTTTCTTCATCGGGGTATGAGTCCTGCTTTGGACCCGCTGACCTGTTCAGCCGCAGCTGCTGCCATTCCCCAAGTGATCCCCCTCCCCAGTGGAACCTCTGTGGCTTCCTCCTCCTTGACTTTACACCAGCCACGTGCTCCTAACTTTGCTCTGTGGGCAACCTCCTGCATATCTCCTCATGGGAACCCACCTTCCATCCTCACCTCCTCCTTGATACCTTTTTGATCAATCCACCTTCCACCACAACCTTTGCTGAGAAAGCCATCTCTCCTTTTATTTCTTTAAAATGTAACTGCTCTCCTTTCACCAGCCACAGACATTCAGTTAGTGCCTCTCCTGTAGTAGTTTATGCTTGGATATTGAGAATATAGACACAGTCCCTGCCAATATTCTAGTTGAGAAGAGAGATAATAAGCATGCACATAAAAACGATGCCAGGTAGTACAGTGATATACAGAGGTTCCTCTCATGGGTACTGGAGAATCTAGAAAAGGTGTGGCATTCACATAGCAGGTGTCAGTAGATGTTGAATGAAGGAGCAAATGAAAGGAGCTTTTAGTGGACTTCTAACTATGTCCTCACTCTTCCCGCCACTGGAGGATATAAAAGAAATAAATGCTCATTTTACTTGACTTCACAGTTGCAAAGATTTCTCTTCTCAAAGAATATCTTTGGGACACTATTTGTGGTAATAAAGAATTTTCCCTCCAAATAGACTACAACAAGCAATTTCCAGAGACAGGAAGATGTTATGAACATCTGTCATTGGGATAGATCTCCCACAGACACGTAAAAATGACACTTCTCTTCTACAGGTTTTTACTAGATACTGTGTCATATGATTTAGAACAAATATTAGTAGTCTATATTTGGTAAAAAGTCTGATTCCATCAAGAAAATAGAGCATTAGAAAAATAATTTTATTTCCTTGCTAAACTAAATCCATTAAGACTAAAACAAGTAGAACAGAGGACAAAGGGTGAGCTGTGGCCCGGATGATCTAGGCTGTGTGCAGTGAGGCAGGTCTTCTCCAGGTGCTGGGCCAGTTACAGCTATGCTGTAAGCTGCAGGCTGGTTTGGGATTGTTTCACTTATCTCTCATTGCGTACAGATCAGCTGTAGACTGTCCTGCTCATGGTCTTTGCAAGGCAGATGTGGAAGCTCTTAGAGGAGTGGAAATAAACATGCAATGCCTTATGGGCTAGGATCTGGATTGGTTTATGGGTGTGTCTGCCCACCATTTATTGGCCAATAGAAGTCCCTTGGTCAAGGTCAACATCAGTGGGATAAGAGAGAAAATGCATCCCATGAAGGTCAGTATGTGCTTGTGTTGGGGATGGGAGAAGACTAAAAAATAATTCTGCTGAAAAATAGTGTAATCTATCTTGACTATTTATATTTAAAAGAAAACCTTTATTTTCGAATTTGGGCCTCTACACATGAATTATTTAAACTTTGCCTTTTCCACCGAGCTGGTTAATTATAAGTATGTTAGATTAGCCAGAAGGATCGTCTTCAGTAAGACAGGTACCTGGGAGACTTGGAAAGATCAGTGGGCGGACTCTGCAGTCCAGCTGAGTCTTCACCCTGCCGTTTGAAGAGGGGCTTGTGGGTGGGTCTGCAGCTCTGATCTGGCCTCGAAGCCATGCAGGGAGCTGCCTGAAACAGTCCAGGCAGGCAGGAATTCCGCCTCAGCAGATGTGCACATGACTTCACTGCTCCCATCCCAGCATCACCTCTCCCCTGTCACCAACCGGCAACCCACAGCAAAGGATGCTTTTCTGATCATTTTGCGCTCATTAAATGCAGCTGTCACAACAGTGGATGTGAGGATATGTGCAAAACTTTCCTGCCACGTCAAAATAAAGCTAAAAAGCTTTTTAGAAAAGATCCGAAGCCTTTGAAGCTTGTTCTCAAGGAATATTGGAAATACATGTATCACCTTTTGCTGTTGACAACAGAAAGTGTTCCATCACTACACAAATTAAATCTCTTCCCAGAATAAAGAGGCATCAGTCATCAAAATTCTGCAGCAGAAAGCGTTTGGCCAGCCAGTTGGGGTTCAGTTGTACTCTTCTTGGGTTTGAGTGGCCTGGAGGTTCCATAGTCACTGGACTGGTTGATCTCTGCTAGTGGTTTTAGTGGGGTGGAGTAGTTCCCTGACTTTTAAAAGAAGGAAATGCACAGACATCTACTCTGCACCTCCTTAGAGAAGTAGAAGAAACAAATGAAGAAGGGGTTAACCCAAACCCACTGCATCAGACTCTGGGTGGAGGTGAAGGCCTTCCAGATTTGGTGTGGTGATCAGAATCCATTTACCAACCCACAGGCCTGCAGGAACAGGAAAAAGGACTATAATCAGTGCTCTATGCTTCTTGACGCAGCTCCTCCTGCGTTTACCGCCAGTCTTGACTGCTTGACCAGCTCAGAAGCGGAGCTGGCGTTCTCCGCTGAGACACCTGCCAGTTTCCCTTGGGCTGGGTGATGGGTCATCGGCTATGCTCGCTCAGACCCACTGCCCATCTCAATTCTGATCACAGTGATCACTCCCTGTGTGGCATCATCTGCTCACACATTCCCATGAGCCTGGGAGTGTGAGTAAGGACTGGCTTTACCATCATATGCTTGGCCTTACCAGGGTGATGCAGGACTTGGGCCAAAAAATGGCGAAGAAGAGAGCAAGGTGATCAATGACAACTTCAGGGGTTGGGTAGGCAGGTCTCGCAGCCAGATGTCGCTTGTGCACACCCGGGAGCACAGGTACAGCTGTCTCAGCCTCCCCTCCTCCACATCCGGCTCCTGACACAGAGGCGGTGATAACTGATTAAGTAAGAGAAGCACTTGTCTCCTGTGTGAATGTATCAGTCAGGGTCCCGCCCGGGACAATCTACTTCACTAGATATTTCCTACCTCTCTGTCTCCACCTCAGCTCCCCTTTGGATAGGGCCTGAAGGGAGCAGCAGAATGCGGCTGGCCATAAACAAAGAAGAGCAAGGACAATGGCTTGGTGACCGGCACTGCGAGAGCCGAGGGTCTGAGCAGCTCAGGTGCCTCTTCTGTCACATCTTGCGCATCACAGCTAAATGAAGCGAACCGGCACAGCTCTGGGGCCTGCTGGTCACCTCCGTCTCGCCCCGTGGTCTTCTGATGTGGGTGACCTTGCGGGTGACTGCAAGGAGGAAACTAGGAGATTGAGATACTGTCTCCACCTGATGCCACACCGTGAGGACACATCCAGGCCAGAGAGCTGATGAATGCAAGGAATTGTGGGGAAACCTAGAGCTGGCTGGTGTTTTAGTTCCTGTGCGAGACACTGACTGCACATCTGAAAGGAATGTAGAGGAAAAGACTGAGGGTCGGAGAGCACCGAGTCTGGCGTGTTTCGTGGTCTGAGGTGAGCACACGTGGGAGCAGGGCCCAGCGTCTATACCTCCTCTTGCAAAGTGAGTAATTCACTAACTTCCTGGTTGCTTTGTCTGTACAGAAGTGCATTTTGACTAGATTTTCTTACTAATTTGAATTTACTTGATTTTCTTTATAAACTCTTATCAACAAATCAGGAAGCTTTGGTCGTGTGCCTGTATGTGCCAGGCATCTGTGCCAGGAACCTTTGCCAGGAACACCTGACCCCGCTGGTGGTGCTGTGGCTGGCTCTCTCTCTTCTTCCTATGACTCACCTTGACTGTCCCTCCCAGAAGCTTTTCTGAGAGGTCCAGTCTGGAAGTTGGACTCATCTTCTGCATCATTTTTTGTTTTAGGTCTTGTTATTTTCTCTGCCTGACACTGTTTATAATTTGGAATTAATTTAGTGGCCTGTGATCAGAATTTATTATTTGTTTGCTCCTCCCAAAGGGTAGGGCCAGTGTCCATATTCTGAGGTTAGCACAGTGCCTGGCACATCATAGAAATGACTTGTGCGCATGTCTAAACATATATGCATGATGGATAGTATAACATTAAAAAAGACGTACTCCTTTTTCTCAAAGACTTTAAAATATTGGGAGGAGCCATATACACAAGTAAGAGACAACACAATATTGCAAGACAATTCCTTTTTAGAGTGACAGCAATAACCCGGACAGAGGGCAGTGGGTGAGCTGGGATATCGTGAGGGTGGGCTCCGTTGTTCAGGGCGGGAGGCTGAGCAGAGACGATAGTGGTTTGTGGTGGACATAGGAGAGCATCCACCCACTTCTGAACAATGCTCGCCCCGCTCGCTGCGATTTTGGACCTCCAGCCAAGATGAGCGAGTGTGTCTGAGTGCGCATGAGCATGTGAGGGCGTGCATGTGGAGTGTGTGTGTGGCCTCAGCCTGAATCCGATGGTAATTTTGGTGTCCTGGAGGGTCTGGCGGTCTGAGGGGAACCTCCCTGGGCACCTTCTGGTCTTGTCTCATTTTGCCTCCAGCCCTAGCTGCTACTCCCTAAAGCCAAGCTGACTGCCCCCCCACACCCTCCCCCCCCCCAACCTCTGTCATTGTCAGGGAGTGACAGCAGCTTGCACCCATTCCAGGCAGCACAGACAGTACGTGATCATGATATACATGCCTCTCTTAACAGTGCTGTACATGTACCTTTAATTTTGCTGAGATTCAGTATAATGGGAAACGTTTTTGAGATTTTACTGGAACTCCAGAGAATAACCCAGAGCACTCTCAGAGAGCTAAGGGGTCTGCCCGCCCTGGCCTTGGCAGACTGTGAAGGAGTTCGCTGAGGGGGTGAGGGCAGGCCACCAAAGGACCTGGTGAGGGCCACCCCCACCTTCCACCAGGCGTTAGAATGTGTTTTTCATTAAGGAATGCTTCAGAAAGTGTACCTTCTGCCCCCAATTCCCTTCTTTGAAAGATGGAAACTTTAATGTGCAGTTAATTAAACGTTATGTTGATTTGCAAGCACTGAGCTCTCAGAGGCCTCGGGGAGGTGGATGCAAGCTTGGAAATCAAACAACGGAGTATGGCTCTCCCCCATCTGACCACAGAGCAGGCGGCACTGTTTGCTCCAGAGCCCGGGGGGCGGTCAGGGCGTGCCGTGGCCAGGACCTCGCTCTGGGCCCAGCGGGGGCCTGGTGTGTTTACTGTGGGGAGGACCAGACCCAGCTGTGGGAGGGCCCTGGCCCAGTCCCACCTGCTCGTGCTGCCTGCTCTCAGAGAACCTGGTAAGCACTTAGCTCTTTGGGCCGAGAGGAGCTGGCTGTGCTGGGATTCTTTGCACAGCAACCGCTGCAGGCCTCATGGGCACAATCACGGTGGGAACAGGCCAGAGGCTGAGGCGGGCAAGGGTCAAATCCACCCCCCTCTGGGCATCTGCACGGGCCCTGTGAGGAAACGAGGGAGACGGGGCTTGGAGGAGATGGATGCAGGGCAGGAGGCTGGCGGGAGGCTGGGCGGGAGCTCCAGCTGCCTCCTCGCTCCCTGCGCTCCCTTCTCTGAGTAGAGATGCGGAATGTCGTCAACTGCTTCAGAGCCTGTTCTCACAAGAGCAACTCGGGCTTGCTCCAGACAGCTAGCACCTGTCAGTGCGACACACTCATCATCCGTGTGGCCCTGGCCACAGGCACAGCTTCTGCCATTACCGTGACAGCGAGCAGGGTCCCGCTGCCTGCCACTGCCTTCCGCCCAAGCCCAGGACAACAGGGCCCCGCTGCCTCCCACTCAATCCACAGCCCGAGCATCCTGGCCAGCTCCCTCCCTGCAGCTCTTCTGCGCGGTCATCCTGTGAGGCCCGGGCTGGCCAAGGTTCCAGGCTGCCTTGGGGAAGTATTGGCAGCGTCACTATATCCCTATTATGAATGAAAATTTTAAACCCCAGCTGATAAACATATTTTTTTCACACTGAATTCATCAGGAATACATTAACATTTTCTAAAAGGTAAAGACAGAGAAAAATGGAAGAATCCAAAGGAGAACACTAAGATGTATTTGGCCAGTAGGATTCCTGCTTCCATCCGCTCATCCCATGAGTCAGAACGTCACCCTGCAGCGGACACCGGGGAGCTGGCTGTGGAGGGGTCCGTGTCCCGGTGTCAGAGCCGCTCACCCGGGAGGGGATCTGGATGGGACTCAGCGCCACGGCAGAGGGCCTGCAGGAGGATCCAGGCAAAACAGGCGCCGCGGCATCAGTTGGAGCATGTGTGGAGGAGCAGCCGGGCGGCGGTGGCACATGGCGCAGCGGGTGCGGCCCGGATCGCAGGCCCGCAGGCGGGGGAGCCTGGCTGCCTGCTTTGCCGCCGTCAGCGGGGCCAGCGGCACAGGCCGCGCGGGAGATCACCAGAAGAGAGAAATCGCATCCATGTGCGTGCCAAGATCAGAGCTGCTGTTGGGCTCTGCAGTTGGCAGGTGCCAGCGTCTCCTTCTGTGATAATAATCGTTCCTAAATTAGGGAAATTATGAATGGATCCCAAACCCATCTGCTTAAAATTCCAGCATGGTGACATTTTGTAGTAAACAACAACAGTTACACAATCACCGGGATGCTTATTGCAAGAGCGACTCCATTCTTAAATGGACATTTAACCTTGTTCTGGCAACATCCCACAACCAGTGAATGTCTTAGCTAAAACTTCCAGCATGCCAAGCAAGCACATCAAGTTTTACCACGGAAGAGACAGGAAGGACAGTGGCTGCTTGAGTGCATGCTCTTCATTCATCACTCGCCCGCTTCTCCGACCGGGCCTCAGTGGGACCTCCCGGGGAGCCAGCTGGTGCTCCCGGACACAGAGTGACCCCTGCCTTCCCGGACTCGGCCTTGCAGGGAAGATGGGAGACTTACAGCTAAGCTGCCAGGAGACGCCCCGAAAGGAGTGAGAAACCCTTTGCAATTGGCCCATAAAGTTAGGGGGACTTACACCTAAGAGACACAGGCGGGATGGAGGGGGAGAGGGCAGTGGTTTGGCCCCTCCCCCCTGGGGGACACTCTTGGCTCCGTTGCTTCCCAGCTGTCTATAATGGTGGACCTCTTCAAGCCACAGCTTCCTTGCTGATGAAACAGAGGGCAATGCCTCTTCCCATGATGCTTTGAGACTTCAATGAGAAATTTGATAGAAAGAACATGCCAGGCCCCTAGGGTAGGGTGTGTTCAGATGGTGGCAATGTGTCCCTGGGGGACTGGAGCCCAGGAAGGAAATCTGGGTCCCAATCCCCCAGCTTAGAGCCGGCTTGGCAAGGCAGCGCCCAGGGTTCGTGCTGCATAAAGAACAGTATAGACATTTTGGTAAGTAATGGAGGGG
This sequence comes from Pipistrellus hanaki, assembly GCF_964339955.1. Taxonomy (NCBI): domain Eukaryota; kingdom Metazoa; phylum Chordata; class Mammalia; order Chiroptera; family Vespertilionidae; genus Pipistrellus; species Pipistrellus hanaki. The sequence continues at coordinate 56,604,117 of NC_140514.1, forward strand.
AGAGGGGAGGAGAGTGAGCTGCCTGCTGCAAGACTAGGAAAGACTGGGGCCAACCGGACCAGCCATTCTGAATGTCTGTCTTGAGTTAGAAAGAGGGAGGAGTGGATTGTGACATTTGGAAAGTAAAATGGACAGGACTGGAAAGAGAGATGCACAGAGAGACAAGGAGACAGGGAGAGAGAGGGGGATTAGCGAAGGAGAAAGAGAGTGTCAGGGCTAGGGAATGAAAGAGAGAAAGACGGAGAGCGAGCGAGAGGGAGTTAAGGGAGATGCTGATGATGAGGCTGATGGTGATGAGACTGAGATGAAGAATACACCAAGGAGGGCTGAGGGGCGAGGTGTGAGGAGGGGCGCCCCCTCCGGGTGGGAGGCACTGGGGCAGCACAGGCAGAGTGCTGACCCCAGCAGACGGGCTCCCATCCTCTCTGCACTTACAGTCAGTGAGGAGCCCTGTGCTTGATCCTTTTCTCTGACCGGCCTGAGGGGGTCAACTTCTTGCTAGAGGCATCCAGCCAGGCAGGGGTTGCGATGTGAGGGTCACACCTGGGAGTCCAGCTGCTCTGCCTTCTGGTGGCACTTTTCTCTGTCTTGGCTTAAAGATCTCAGAAGAACAGCTCCAGGTTCTCCCACCAAAGTGTTCCTGGGGAAATGCAAAGAATGTGGACTTGCAGAAGTGACGGGTTTTCACCATTTCTTCACAGGCTGGTGCAGAATCTTTAGTGGTCTAAAGCAAAGATTTCTGTGATGGGTGGTGTCATTTAGCCACCCCTCTTCAGTACTTTGCAGTGAGCATTCCTTGAGCACTCTGTATGGGAGGGCCCAGCTGGAGACTGTCCAGTACTGTCTTTCATCCAATGCCCCCTCCCCCACGAGAGCCTCTGAGGGCAGGAAGGGTTTGAGAGTCTGTGTTATAGGTAGGGGCAGCTGGAGCTCAGAGGTTAAATAACCTGGGCACATAGCTAGGTATGGCCGGAGGTGAATTCTGGACCCTGATCTTTGGATTCTGAGAATAGAGCTTGTTATGGTATAACCAGGGGCCCAGTGCACAAATTCATGCACTTTAAAGGGAACTGTGGGCCAGGATGCTGCAGTGGGCACAGGGGTGGGTGACAGCACCAGCCCGGCTGATGGTGCCGAACAATTGGGACCAGTGCCAGGCACCAGCAGTGGGTGCAAGCAGCAGCTTCAGTACCAGCAGCAGGTGCTAGCTCCTGGCAGGACCACAGTGTGTGGGAGCAAAGAATTGTCAGTAACCACCAGAGGCTCGCCCCAATGACAGCGACTGGTGCCCCACCTTGGTATGGTGCCCCCACTCACCTGCTCTACCATCCTGTTGTGACCAACGCCCACGACCCTTGGTGGTTAGTGCACATCATAGTGGCTGGTTGTTCGGTTGTTCTGGTTGTTCCACTGTTGGGTCTATTTACATATTAACCTTTTGTTATATAGGATAGCCTATTGCCTCTTTCATACTTTTTGATTTTCAATGATTTTATTTTCCACTTGGTTGGGCACTTCAGCAAAGGAAGTTTTGGGGGAGCTCAGGAAGAAGTGCTAGATGGAGAGAGAGGCTAGTGCCAAATTCATGGGCCATTTGTAAAAATCACAGGAGACCTCTTCTCACATTCAAGTGCATACTCCATACACCTGGAATGTCTTTCCTTCAGAACAGTGATGAGCAATATGCAGTACTTAAACTTTAGGAATATAGCCCTTGACCTAATAATTTCAGGGAAAAACATATTTCAGATTGTTGACTCCTTTGAGCACACACTTGTTCACTCAAGTTCAAGCAGCTGTGGCCCTCTGGCTATACAAAAGCCCAGGACCCCCCTCCCAGAGATGTGACTTTGAGGCCATGTACATGCATCTAGTGCCCAGTGTGGGGTAAAGAGTCCTTGCCACACACATCCTCAAGGAAGAGTCCTGCCTGATGCTCCCTTTTCACTAGTTCACCAGAAGTTAGTGGATAAAGAAATCCCATCAGAGAGCATTTGCAACTTTTACTGTCCAGTGCTATGATACTCCATGGGACACTCTAAGTTCCCACCCAAACGATAGGTCCCCTCTGGCCTTCACTTCTCTAATGACTGCAAATTAAACACGGATCGAACTTTTGTGTCTCTGTTCTGCAGTTGAAACCTTTTGCTTATTTAACTATAAATAGTTTATTCTTTTTAAAATTTTTAAAAATTTTATTAATTTAATTTCCCTTTCATGATTTATTTTTAAAATCTTTATTGTTGAGAGTATTACAGATGTCCTTCTTTTTCCCCCCCATTGCTCCCCTACACCTGGTTCCTGCCCCACCCCAGACCTTCCCCACCCTATTGTCTGTATCCATAGGTAATGCATATTTGCATATAAGATCTTTGTTTAATCTCTTCCTGACCTCCACCTTCTTCCCTTTGAGAATCATCAGTCTGTTTCATTTCCATGCCTCTGATTCTATTTTATTAACCAGTTTATTCTGTTCATTAGATTTCATATTTGTCTATTTTGAGTTTTAGTTTCAATTATTGATAGATATGTATTTATTGTCATTTTATTGTTCATATTTTTTTATGTTTTTATTTTTCTTCTTCCTCTTTTTAAAGAATACCATTCAACATTTCATTTAATACTGGTTTGGTGGTGATGAACTCCTTTAGGTTTTTCTCTTCTGTGAAGCTCTTTATCTGACTTTCAATTCTAAATGATAGCTTTGCTAGGTAGAGTAATCTTGGTTGAAGGTTCTTGCTATTCATCATTTTGAATATTTCTTGCCACTTCTTTCTCATCTGCATAGTTTCTGTTGATAAATCAGCTGGCAGTAGAATGGGTACTCCCTTGTAGGTAACTGTTTTTCTCTTGCTGTTTTTAAGATTCTCTGTCTTTAGCCCTTGACATTTTAATTATTACATATCTTGGTGTGGTCCTCTTTGGGTTCCTCTTATTTGGGATTCTCTGTGCTTCCCAGACTTGAAAGTCTATTTCTTTCACCAGGTAAGGGAAGCTTTATATCATTATTTCTTCAAGTAGATATTCAATATATTGCTCCCTCTCATCTTTTAGCACCCCTATAATGTGAATGCTGGTATGCTTGAAGTTGTCCCAGAGGCTCCTTATACTACCTTCATATTTTCATATTCTTTTTTCTTTTTGTTCTTCTGCTTAGGTGTTTTTCCCTTCTCACATTTCAAATTATTGATTAAATTTTTGGAATCCTCTATTCTACTGTTGAATACCTGTATATTATTCTTTATTTCAGTCAGTGTATGTTTAATTTTTAGTTGGTCCTTCTCTATGTGTTTGGCATTCTCACTAAGATCCTTGAAAACCTCACTAAGTCTCTTGAAGCTGTCATGAGTATTCTTGAGTAACCTTATAATTGTAGTTTTGAACTCTGTATCTAGTGATTTGCTTTCTTCCATTTCTTTCATTTGTGGAAAATTTCTTTGTCTCCAAAGTGGCTTAGTCTCCCCAGGCACCTGAGTTGGGCACTCTAGGTAGGCCTTTCTGTGTGCACAGTCTTGTTGTAGTTGACACTTGATAACTGTGTCACTAGGAGAAATTGACCTCCAGGTCAATTGGTTGTGAGGACCAGCTGTGACTATAGTGGGAGAGCTACTGTGTAGGAGACACCTCTATGGAGCAGGGTTTGCTTTAGTGGGGCTTTGGTGTTCACTGAGTCTTCCCTTTTAGTGTGTCACTTATGCATATGTAGAGTTGTAATCTGGTTTGGCCTGATGCTGACCACTGTGTGTACTGGCTCTTGGGTCTCCAGGGAAGTGCAAAGTCATCCACTGCCTGGGGCCACCCAGTAGGAGCTACAGCAAGATCTACAGATTCCTCCTCTTTGCATTGTGTTTGGAAGTGTCCAGGTGAGGCCCAGTTGTGAAGCAAGGCAGGCTGTTGATAGTGCCAAGTCTTGGGCCTTTTATTTATAGGTTTGGGGTTCCCTGACCTAGCTGCAGCTTATTTGAGAGATTTTTAGCAGAATCTTAAGCCTGAGCAAGGACAGGCCATTCATTGCAAAAGCTGCTGCACATAGATTGGGTGTGGTTGAAAATTGGAGGGGGTGGGGTCTCAGGGAATCACCAGGGAGGAGCAACACAGGAACAATGACCTGGGGAGGTCCCAGCACAGGAACAATGACCCCTGAGAGCACCTCCATCTAGAAGAAAGCTGCTGCTGAGTTCCTGCTCCAATGCCAATGCCAGACATTCCAGTTCCTCCTTATATGTGTCTGTGTCCCTCAGAGCCTCCCCCTGATGCTGAAGCTCAGAGGAAGCGGGACCTTGTAAGTTCAATTCATGTGCCAGCCCTTTAAAAGGAACAACTGGGTTTCCTGCTGCTTCATTGTCACTGAGGCACAATCCCCGCTGGTTTTTAAAGCCCAAAGCTATGGGGGCTTCTTTCCCAAGCTCTGGGACCCTGGCCTGGGGGTTCTGGTATGGGGCTGGGACACCTTGCTCTTCTGCAAAGACAATCTCTCTCCAGTCTCAGTGTGCTTTCTTCTCTAGTTATAGGACTTTCATTCAGCCAGTTTTCATACAGTTCTGGATGATGGTTGCTCTATATTTTAGTTATAATTTTGATGTGGTTGTGGGAGGCAACTTTTACCTATTCCACCATCTTGGTTCTCCTTCTAAATAGTTCATCCTTAATATTTATTAAATAAGAGAACATTTATTTCTAAAATCCTTTGTCTATCCTTTCTCTACACTAGTTCTTAGTGCCCAAAAATATGTTGAAAATATGGGATTTTTCAAGTTCTGCATTTTATGCAACTTTTAGCCACATTTTCTTTCTCCTTGCCTGTCACCACCCTGCCCCCAACCTCAAACCCAAATGCAGCCAACAAGTCCTTCATGAATAGGGTAATATTAAAGATATTTGCACATACTATAAATATTCTCTATATGTAACTCATAAAAATATGCAGACCATAACATTTTTTTTCTAAATTGTATTTAATGAGTAAAAACACACACAAAAAACACCACACACCCACATTATAGTTTAAAATTTTAATGACAAGAGTAAGGACAGTTATTGGTGAATGGCCACCAGGTCTGGCAGAAGACGATAGGTTCTTTGATTCCAGAAACCAAGACCTGCCTGTGTCCATGGAGTAGAAGGTAGTGGAAGGCTGCTCACTCCACCCAGACTTGGAGGTGTGTCTTGTGCCTCTTCCAATGGGAGAAAGTTCTTCTCAATCTCAGGGTCCTGGGCTTCCTGTGGCTGGAAGACACTTGTGGTGTTTCATGCAGCATTTAATAAGGCCGGGTGCCTGTAGGAGGCTCCACCCTAACAGGCTCTTCCCACTGCTTTCACCCTCACAATAAGCCCAGGGGGAATGTGGTTATTATTAGGTTTGTTTTGTAGCTAAACATCGAGACAGAGTGCGACTAAGTGGTTCTTCTAAGTCCTCACAACTGGTTAGTGGCTGAGCTGGCCTTTGACCTTTGAGGGCACTCTCTCTACCCTCATTCCCATGGCGACCTTGAGGGGGTTCTGGGGAGAAGGTGTGGGGTTTGGTACCTGGAAATTGTCTCACTGCGCCCCTCCAAGCTGACTCCTGTGAGGAGGTGGCAGCCTGTCGGGCTCAGGGAGATGAGGTCTACAGAGAGTCACCCAGCCTCTGGCCACGTCACTGTGTCCCCACCATTCCCTTCTTCCCATTGACCCCAAGTCCTTCTCAGTCAAGTTGAAGCCACTAGCTCTCATCCCTGCCAAATGGGGATGAAGAACAGAGATTACATTATAATATTCTCTGTATAAATCCATAGTCTGATGAGAAATAAAAGCAAGTGTCGTGTGCACGCACAAGACACACACACACACACACACACACACACAACAAACAACCTAATTTCCCTACAAGCTTCCACTGCAATAGTAAAAAGCTCATAGTTCTGCCTTTAGGATTTTTCCCCCTTTGGAAAATATTCCTTAGATTATATATAAATTAACTTTTACCTTACCATAAATAATGTTTCTTAGTTGATACAATTTCCATATGTATGTTATACAGTAAAATAGTCAAACTTTAAGTTATGAGTTTTAGAAGTCTTGCTAATAAACTTTTGCAATTAGGAATGAGAACATCTTCCTATAGAAAATCATGCCATAAATACTAAATTCTTGGGAAGAGAGTGTCCATGAACTTGAATTATATCACATTGTCTATCTAAATCCTAAAGCATCAAGAACTAAGTTTTTAAGCTGGGAAACACATTAGCACAGCGGCAGTCTGAGCTGCACTAGAGGATCTGCTGCCCGCGGGCTCTGCTGTCTTATTTTCCTTATGTCTGGTGTCCGGTGTCTGCGCACTTGTATTAGATTCTATTCAGAACAGAACCAGGACCCTTCAAGTGGACAGCTGACCTCCAGTGGGGAGGGCCAGGCCAGAGTGCTGGGCGCGGCAGGAGAGAGGTGAGGGCAGGAGTCATCGCAGCCAAACCACACCTGCCAGCTCAGCTCAGCTGCCCGCTCTTTTCCTGGTGCCACTCTGACCAGCACAGCTACCAGCAAAATGCAGAAACGAGGAGCAAGAGAAGACGGTGCAGAGGCCCGTAGGTGACTTCTGGGGGCAAGAAGTCAGTTTGATTTTGCCCTAAAGGAGAGATGGCAAGAAGGATAAAGAGGAGGGAAAAAAAGGGAGAGAGGAAGAGAGAGGAGCAGAGAGAAAGGAAAGTGAGAGGAAGCGGGGGGAGAGAGAGACAGGGCAACAACGGTCAGTGTCTGTAAAACAGGCAGACAACTGGAGGCGGAGGGGTCTCAGTTGCTAAAAATCTGCTCAGGAGATTTAGCCCCTAAAAGCTGGCAGCTGGCAGCTGGCGCCTGTCGCCGCCTCACTCTCGGCACAGGTGCCGAGGGCGGACTGGGTCACAGGAATGGACCACACTTGTCGGTGTCCTGGACATTGTCCCAGTGGTCTCCTTCCATCCCCATGCGGGTGCGCCCGCTCAGGCCTCTGCAGCCTTCCCTCCACCTGCCGCCATTACACTGTCTCCTGCCCGGGGCCTCAGCAGCCCCCATCCACAGAGCAGACGCCAAGCCCTCCATGCTCCGGCTTCTGGCCTGTGCCTGCCTCGCCTGCTGCCTCTCCTGCCACCATGACCTTGAACCCGGGGCCTTGGCCGCTCAGAAGAATTGGCGGTTTCCCCAAACAAACCAGGCTTCTTGCGGTGTTGCTCATGCAGCTTTCTCTGTCTGGGCAGTAAAAGCCACAGCCTCTCTGGGGGCTCCCGGGAGCACCAGGTGGGGCTGGCCTTGACCCTCCGTGGCCAGCCCCTGGACCATCTCCACTTTCCAGAGAACCGAACCGGAGCCTGGGCAGCTGCCCGGCTGCAGGGAAGGCTGCCCCGTGTGCACATGTGTATCAGATGAGGAGAGAGAGGAGAGAGCGCCGACGCCCATTTAGCACCTACTGTGTACCAGCCATGCTGGGCGCAGACATGCATTCCCGATCGGAGATGCTATGATCCGAACACCACGCTGTCCTATTTGTCTGAGATAGAGACGTTTGATCAATGTTTAGTTGGAGGAGAGACATTCTGTCTCCTGCTGACGTTGTTGTTGTTTGACGCCGAAGCATCCTCTGGTGTGATGATAAAGGAGCTTCTCTCACCTGCTCCTCTCCCATCTTCAATCTTCTTTCTCCCCCTTTGCGGACAGTTGTCTGTCTTCGCAGGAAGAGCTCTGGAGAACTGGGAAGAGAGGAGGAGGGGGAGAGACAGAAATGCGGGTGTTTTCAAGAAGCAGGAGAATAAAGGTGTGTCCCGTTTCGTTTGCAGCCTTGTCAGGTACCATTTCTTTAGACGTTTTGCTTCCCTTCCCCATGCCCAGCTGGCTCTTCATCGTTTTTTAATATCTCTGGGGATAGGAACGTGAAAGTGAGGCTAGGAACGGGGGTTTCTGGGGTGCTTTGTCTGAGCCTCACTTGTCTCTGGGTCCGTCCCTGCTCTCCCCGGGAGCACCTTTGCTGGCGCTGGAGCCTGTTCACCATTCCGGTCACACATGGTCCCTGGATGGCTGCCCCTACCTCCTCCCACCATTTCCACTTCAAACTGCCACCCGCCTGCTCTTGATCAATTATTTAGTAACACTGGCCACTTGCGAGCTTTTCTGAGCTCATATTTTATGTGAAGGTCCAATTTTTTAATCCAAATTTTCTTTCCCTGAATCCTTGCGTAGATTTCTAGATGAAATGCTGCTGGTTCCTTTGAGCCCCGGCACCAGGACTATCAGCTGCCCTTCGCAGCCACCCACCTGGCCGTTTAGCTCTCAGGACGAGTCCACCTGGCTCCACCCCATCACAGCCTCCCCGGGCTCCTCGGGGAGCCCCACTTCGAATAAGCAAAGGAAGGGCTTTGGAGCCCACAGCCCCAAGGTCTCTCTGCCTAACTACTGACTGGGCCCGTGAGAAGCAGTGGGAGGGACACGGGCTTTAGAATTCAGCAGTGTTTAGGTGTGTTCCTGGTTCAGGCACTGGCTGCCTTTCTTGTGTGAGGCGCTGGGCAGGTTATGGGATCTATTGAGACATACTTCCTGGGCTTCCACGAGGTGTGGAGCTGTATGGGGGCAGGAGTTGAGAAGAAAGCATGAAGCAGCACCACCTACAACATATACTGCCTGTAGCCCAGGAGGCAGCTGGTGCACCACGGGTTTACTCCTGACCTGCTCAGACACTGCAAGTGATCGGGGGCACAGAACCCACCCCCAAGAGCTATGGCATTTGGTGGTGGTGACCGTCCCCGCATAAACTCTCCCGCTGCTAACGTTCTCCCGCCCCGGTGCTCTGAGGTGGAAGTTGGGATTTGTCTTGGACACTCGGATTCCAAGTCTAAAGGTTCTTGGTTGTGTGATTTTGAAAGAAATTATTTAATTTTCTTGGCCCCCCATTTCATTGTCTGCAAAATAGTCTCAATGAAACTTGCCTTGGGGAGACATGGGAACAAATCAAATGCGAATGCCGTAGACACCTGGCCCTTGCAGGCATGAACAGATAATTTTTCTTCTTGACATGATGTTAATGTCTGTCCATAATAAGCTCCGATCAAGTCTCAGAAAAGGAAAAAGTAGAAGGAAGGTTCAGATTTTTTAATTTTGTTACTCAATGTATTGTTAGCTTTTAAAGGAAATAAGGCACCTCCTTTACCACATAGAAAACAGAATCTACAATTATTTTGGCAGAAAAAACAGCATAAAGACAACTGACATTGATTCTCTGTGCATATTGTGTCTCGTCTCTCATTTTACAGTTTTCAGAAATCAAAGTCCATCTGTCTCTGAAGACCCTTCTAGTTTCTGGAAAGAAACCACTGCCCCGCTCTAGCAGCCCTGTTTCGTTTGTCTGACTCAGCGCTGTCCTGTGGCACGTGCGGGAGGCGGGAGGCAGGAGGCAGGAGGCAGGAGGCAGGAGGTGGGAGGCGGGAGGCAGGAGCTGATTGACGGCCATGCCTGCCCTGGCAGGTTACAGGTTAACCGCCCTCACAGGCCGCCCTGCTCTGCGAATCTCATCACGCCTCCCGGGCTCCTCAGTGGTGAAATCCCCACAGGGGAGAAGGCGAAGCTTGCACTTGCTCATGTATGCCCATGTAAGAAGAACAGCCAATTCACGTGGGCCTCACGGAATTCCTGCTGCAGGGTGTTCGCCATCCCGAATTCATCTGAGAGCTGCTGCTCGCAAGGCCGTTAGCTGCACACTGAATCCTGGATGCGAGGCCGTGAAAATCCTGATTTATTTCCCAGCCCAGGCTTTTCCATCTCCTTTTCTTATTCATTCTAGACTGCACACTTCTTATTTAAATACGTGTCCCCTTATTCTGTGAGGTGCAGAGTGCAGATCTGCTTTTAGGTACCAGGAAGCCTCCTCCTCCAGGTACACATTGCAGTCCCCGGAGTTCAGCTCCCAGCCATGGGCCAGGTCCTCCCAGCCCCGGGCCAGGTCCTCCCAGCCCCTGGCAGGTCCTCCCAGCTGCAGGCCAGGTCCTCCCAGCCCCGGGCCAGGTCCTCCCAGCTACAGGCCAGGTCCTTCCAGCTGCAGGCCAGGTCCTCCCAGCCTCAGGCCAGGTCCTCCCAGCTGCAGGGCCAGGTCCTCCCAGCCCCAGGCCAGGTCCTCCCAGCCCCAGGCCAGGTCCTCCCAGCTGCAGGGCCAGATCGTGTTGCAGCCAAACCTCCTTTCCAGGTAGCAGGCAGCTCAGGTGTAGGTGTGTGGTGGGGCCACAGTTTCCACAATTTGAAATATCAAAAATGATCCCCATGCCTACTTCTAAAAGTTGTCAAGAAGATTGAGTGGAATACCATGTTAGAGCTGGGAAAAGAAGCCAGTATAACAGGCAGGTGTTTAGAAGAATCCCTGCCCCCTAAAGAACAGATGAGCTGGACTTCCAGGGCCAAACTGGGTGTGCAGCCCCAGGAGGAGGGTGAAGGGGGCAGGCTCTGCCAGTGACGTCCATCAGTCATGGAGGATAATGGCACAGAACGGCCAGTGTGCCTCCGGCTGCCAGCCGGAACTGCTTCCCATCTCTCCACTCTCCTCCCCTGGCCACTGGGCAGCACTGTGCCAGCTGGCAGCACCTCTGAGACCAGGCGTCTGGGTGAAGGAGCCCTGAGTGCAGGGGTGCTGCCAGCCTGGCCGCTGTGAGGAGCTGTTCTGCCTTCAGTGGCCCGGTGGAAGCCAGCAGGCTGGGTGGGGCCTGGGAAATGCTGAGTGTGTGTTTGGGATGAAGGGAGGCCAGCAACCTGTTTCAAACAATAAAAATCTGGGGATGAATTTCCACGGCTGGATGAGGTGTTCCTCAGGCCAGACCTGGGCAACATGGTCCAACTCTGCGTTGGCTCCCGTTTGTCATTTCATCAACTCTGTAGGCACTTAGGATGCCCAGGCAAGATGGCAGCAGTAGGACTGGTGTTCAGTCTTCATTTTGAAGAGCGTTTGAATGGGGGCGAGCTTATAAGACTGGTAAAGCAAGATGAATGGCACAATACATGCTAGCACAGCTGAGGAGAAATACAATGAACAGCGAAGGCCGGTGAAGCAGTAACACCGTCAGCTGCCACAGAGGCAGAGGAAGTCACTCTCTTTGAAGATTGCGTTGGACAGTGCTCGAAACAGAATGAGCGTGGCTCTGGCAGGACAGGGGCTGGTTTCCATTTTACTTAATGAGCTGGAGGTCGGCGGTGAAGGTCCTGTCAGTCTGACCTCAGGTCTTGCCCTCTCTCTGCCGGAGGGAGGCACCACCACTTGCTTCTTTCTTCTGGTTTATTGCAAGCTTCCATCCCAGAGGACACCTCTTGCTCCAAGGGGACTGCTCTTGAGCAGCCGTCACACCTGCATTCCTGTCTGCAAGGAAGACGGATGGAGATGTGGCAACGGGCAGATGCCTGCCGCTTCTTAAGGAAGGGTCCAGGAGCTCAACACAACACTGTCACTCATGTCCCGCTGCTAGGCCTGGCCATGTGGCCACACCTGGCTGTCATTCTGCTGGCTAGCGCCCCGCCGAAGCCCAAGTACTGCGGAGGAAGTGGAGAACGTGTGTGTGATCTCAGGGCTTCCAGGAAGTGCCCTTGGCCTTCACTTCCTTTCCACATCCCCACTCTCCTCAGCAGATCCGAAGATTTCTCCCCAGCATCAGGTCTTCTGTTAAGACTACGAGGCTCTCTTATGCCGTGACTTCTCCGTGTGCTGCCAGCTCACACCCCGAGTCCCCATGCTCACACCCCGAGTCCAGCTGAGCTGGGACACAGTGCTACCTCCCAGCCACCATTTCTTCCTGCTGTCCATATTCACGGGAGCTGTTACCGCAGCCAGCGTTTGCTGAGGCTGGCTTACGCATTTTGTAGTCAGAGTTTCATAGTCTCTTCTCATTTAGCTGCCAGCACAGCTCTGGGAGACAGGAGCTTTCTACAGAGAGGGGCTGGGCCTGGATACACGCCCTGAGGCGGCTCTGCCCAGCTCTGCCCAGCTCTGCTAACCCCACGTGCCACCGCCTCCCTTCCTCCGGCTGACCTCGGTGGAGCCGGCACTCAGGCTGGTGGCTGAGGAACTTTCTCTGGGTCCTGGTCTCAGAGCGGACCAAGGCCGTGAGGGGGGAGAAGCCAGACTCCATTCCCCATGAAGGGGGGCAGTCCTGTCCATTCCATTTGGGAAAGGAGGTGGCGTTTGCTGCCTTGCGGGGTGTTCAGGAGATGGAGGTGCACGCACTGGGAGGGGCACCAAAGAACCCCAGCCGCATCTCCCTGCCAGGGGCATCGCTGGAGGCTTCCCAGCCCCGGGCCAGCGCAGCCAAAGGCACTTTCCTTGCAGATCAGGTGCCAGGGGCTCCTGCTCTTGAGGGTCTGGCCAGACTCACTTGGAACCCTCCTTCCGTGGCCGCGGGAGAGTTTGGACTCCTTCGGGTAATGTCCTTCTTACCAGCTCTTGCTTCCTGAGGCCTCCTTCTTGCTTCAGTCCCTGAACGCCACTTTCTCAGTCCAGGTCAGTGCTTTCCATCGAAGGCCACTTTGCACACGTTGTGTTTGCATTTAGTCGCTTAATCAGAGGCTGCGATCCCGAGGGAGGTCCTGTCTCTGGGAAGGAGCCTTCTGCTGCCCACACTCCTTGCCTTTCCTCTCTCCCCTGCGTGACTGCAGCTTCCTTTGTCTCACATGTGATTGGCCAGCATTTGTGAATTTATATCCCGCCACCGGTTAAAGTGCTTTCCTCACCCAAACTGATTCCTCACACTTAAGAGATCTGGAGAATTAAAGTTTCCTTTTCTTTTCTTTTCTTTTTTTTCTTTTTTTTTTTTAATGTATTTTATTGATTTTTTTACAGAGAGGAAAGGGGAGGAATAGAGAGCCAGAAACATCGATGAGAGAGAAACATCGGTCAGCTGCCTCCTGCACACCCCCTACTGGGAATGTGCCCACAACCAAGGTATATGCCCTTGACCAGAATCAAACCCGAGACCCTTCAGTCCGCAGGCCGACGCTCTATCCAAACCGGTCTCGGCAAAAGTTTCCCTTTCTTGTTACCCTCGATGTTTTGGTGGCTAGATGGATACAGCAGAAATTAATCTACATCTTCAGGGGAGGAAGAGATGGCACGATGCTCTGGGAGGTGGGTGATAAAAAGCCTGGGCCTCACCTGTGGTCCTGAAAGGTGGAGCCTCGGGGTCATGGTGAGGTCATTGCCCCTAAAGTAGCAGGACTTCCTGCAATCTTCAGATGTGGCAGCCACCTGCAATTCTGAAGCTGGTTACAATGAAAACATCTCCTCCACATCGTGAGAGCTTGGCCCCTGGTGGGAGTGGTGGAAATGTCCAGTGCTTTCCACATCTGGTGTCTTTTCATTCCTGAGCCCAGGGAAGACCCAGTCTTCCTTGAAGGTAGTGAGAGTCCATGTGACTAGTACTGCCCCAAAGGCTAGGAGCCACGTGTTGAAGGAATAGCATTGCAAGACAGGAGGAGCCAGGATCCCTGAGACACTAGATGGGTGAGAGCCCTGCTAACTGCATTGGCTTGGCAAGCACAAGAAATAAACTTCTACTAGGTGATGGGCACCGAACAGAAATGTGAACAGAGAGAACAGCCCCTACCATTTTGGTCTTTAGACCAAAGCATAGTACAGTATGTCCCAACATATACAGTTAATAAGGGATGTACAGATTTTACTCAGCTCAACCTCTGAGAGTCCTGCATGTCTGATAGATTCCCAAGTTACCATGGCCAGGGGATGTTTTGGTATTAGAAGAAAGGATTTTCTGTATCCATTACTTTTTTCTGTTGTGTTTTTAAGTGGTTTTGATTTCAAAGAGAATAAGTGATGAAGTGACAGGTATTCGGTATAAACACCAAAAAACAGACTTGGATAGAAGACAATTGCCTGATTGATAAGTGGTTCAGGTGTTCCCAGGGATTAGAACAGAAGAGTGTGGCGCCGGATCCAGATTCCGCCATTTCATCCTTCACAACAGCCAAGAACCAGGGCTCAGCTTCCAATAGTCAGCACCAAACACAACAATGAAACACATCACGCCAAACTGACCTCCGGAGGATTCTCTCTGTCCGTTCCGTTCAAGTCTGCAGTCTGTTCCGAATACTGGCCAATGGGACTATGGTGAGAGAAGAGGGGGAGGGGGAGGCCACCCAAAGATGGTGCGGGCAGCAGGAAATTCACATTCTGCTCTTTGAAGCTTGAAGGTGCCTAATACAGCATCTTGCCAATAAAATGGGAGCAGAGTGATAGGATATATTTCTTGGCCTATATACAGACTTTCTCTTTATTTGCTACTAAAATCAGTGTGAAGTGAATATTTGTTGATTAGTGACTATGAGTTAAGAATGAACATGGCAATTAGGAGTGGAGATTGTTGTATAGAAACTCATCATGTCTTGGAGAAAAAGTGTGTGAATCTTCGTCAAACTACCCTCTCCAGCACAGGTCACTCACTGCATAGAGAATGGGAGGGTCTGAGATTGCTCAACCTGTATTCACTGCGTGTGACTCCCCAGGATGATCCAAGTTCAATTCTCAATCTTTTATTCTCTGGTGACATTCTTGTGGACAGGGAACTCTGGCCCGAGTAGCAGCTGGCTGCAGCTGCCTTCTTTGCTTCTTGTAAGGAGTCCACAAGGGCTGCTTCTAGAAAACCCTTTATAGAGGGAAGCATGGCAGTAACACTGGATATGAAAGGATGTACTTTGTTAGAAAGGAGACCTCTTTCTAACTGCTGGACCAAGAGACAGGGTTTCCGTCTAACTAAATGCCACAACTCCAATCCAACTTTCAGAATTTCATGTTCAAAGATGGAGAGAGCCCTCTGGAGCTGGGCGCTCTCAGAGAGGGAAGGTTTGCTGACTCCCTCAGCAGGAGCCAGGCACTGTCTGTGTGTCCGGCTGTCCTGCCTCCAGCAGATGGATGGTTTCAGGTGCTGGGCTATCACACCAGTTCTCTAGGGGGTGGGCTGCCAAGGTTGGCTTGTCTTGTTGAGCTGGAACGCAATGAATGAAATCTTTCTACTGCTTTCTTCCCAGGATGCTCTCCAGGAAGCTCCCAGCAGGCTGACCCAGAGGGCAGCAGCCTGTGCGTGAGCTTGCTACCCGTGGGGATTTCTTCTTCCTTTTCTCATACCTTGTGAAGGCCACATTTTCCACTTCTGGACTTCTTACCAACTTTTGAAACGAGTGGCTAGAAACTAAAGTTATTCCAGTATTGACTATGGGGTCTCAGGATTCCCATGGCTACTTTTCCTCAAGATGAATATCAGGAAGAGTTTGGCAGCAAGCTATATGATAAGGAAGGAGCACTGGAGTGGGAGTCCAAAGGCATTGCACACTGGGGCACCTCTCTGAACTGTATTCTCATCAATTATAGACTTGAGAGAGGGTTAAAAATGCACCGAACGCCATTCCTGTGGGTCCTGAGGAACTGCCCAGAGCAGAAGCACGCACGGGCAGGCGTGAATTTGTGTTTCCCCCTGCGCTTTGCTAGACGAGTTCGAGAGAGTTTTGAATTGACCTAGTAATTACACTATCTTAATTTCATATTGAAGACACAGTTTCAAAGACAGAACCATGAGACTTGCACACTGGCTGACTTCCAGCCTTCTCCTAACAAAATAGATGAATTAATCCAGACAATTACTGTCAAGCATCCATATCACAAAGCAAAGCAGCGGGGCTGGAAATTCTCTGAGAAGTTTGTTTTTTTGTACAGCTGATATAGTTAATTTGAGAAACCTCAGTGGAATACTTTCATTAATGATTTCAATAACTATTATATTTAGATAGTGCTGGTTGGGTAGGAATCTATTATAAAGTTTTGGTCAATTTACCAATGGGAAGGATGAAAGCATTATTCTAGCTTTTTACAAATTCTTTCTAGAACTGTAGCAATTAGAGCAATCATGTCATGAGATTGGGCAAATTAATTGGCCAATCCATGCTCAAATAGTTGAAAAGCAGACCATTAAAACACTCTCCAATTCAAAGAGAAGCTTACTGAGAAACAATGTGTTACAATAGCACAGCGTATGACATGAAATAGACTGGGTATAAAATTTCCATATGCAAACTCACTCAACAAGGACTTTTCCCATGTATGCCTCCATTACCCTGATAAAATGGAGTGGTGACCAGTAGCTATATAAATTTAAAGCAAGTAGGTCCTCAGGTACATACTCACATCTCCTTCATTCACTTTTGATGCATAATTGTATATTTTTCATTTATATTTTCATCTTATGGCCCATGGTGGAGCCCAAGCCTAGCATTTTGATAGAGGAATCTGAAAGCACTGTCATATAGATCCTGTAAATTTTTCTTGACCATGGACATGTCTCAGTTTGAACTTTGAACATTATCTCATTGGTCAAAATTTAAAAAAAATATATATTTTATTGATTTTTTACAGAGAGGAATAGAGAGCTAGAAACATCGATGAGAGAGAAACAATGACCAGCTGCCTTCTGCACACCCCCTTACCGGGGATGTGCCCACAACCCATATACATGCCCTTGACCAGAATCAAACCCGGGATCTTTCAGTCCGCAGACCGATGCTCTATCCACTGAGCCAAACTGGTTTTGACTCATTGGTCAAACTTTTTAAAATGGAGCATATTAACTTGAAAAGTCTACGAAATTCAAACATTGGTACTTTCAAACCTTGTCTTAACTTACATACTTTACCCGCTAAGTGGAAAGTCTGGCATTCTCATTAGTTTTTTTCACAAAACACACATTTAAAGCTTCCCCAACACATGTGAAAACCAAATTTTATGAGGACTCAAGACCAGCCAGGAAACTCAGCAGAGACCAGGTTTTAGAACAGCAGTACTCTGGCTGCGTAAAGGACATTGCTGAGCTTCTGGGTTGGAAGGTGTCCTGATCCACCTATTCTATTTGTGAAACTGCATATGTGCTTTGGAGCTCCATTTAGATCCCGCTCTCAGTGAGAGAGGGAAACCATATGTGTGTTAAGGTCCGTATGGCTGGGCTTGGAGAGCCTTAGATTTTGTTTTGATTTCCAACTCAGCATCGTTTCAGATTTGAAGGTATCCTGGGTATGTCCTTCATCCTCTATGCCATGTGGATATATATACACATATATTTTTAAATTAAAAATGTTTTAATTAAAAATTAAATTCATAAAATTTAAAATTTAAAAATCTTATTGATTTTTTTAGAGAAAGGGAGAGAGAGAGAGAGGTCACTGACTGACCAAGGATTGAACCAGCATCTTGTGTATGTGCCCTGATCAGGAATTGAAATCATGGTGTTTGGTGTATGGGACAATGTTCCAACCAACTGAACCACACTGGTCAGGACATGTGGCAATGTTTTTAAAACCCATTCTTTTTCTTCCTAGATGAATTCCATTTCCATACGCCCAGAAAGGTGTTGTGAACTTTCACTCTTTAAAGGCTGTCCTAAGTGAAAAAAAGATTTGAAGTAAACATGTGGCTCACACTCTTATATTTGGGTAAAATAGTATTGCTTATTGTTTATTTGAATTCATTAGGTCATCTTTTTCCTGATCATTTATTTTATTTTGCATTTTAGAGAGAAAGAAGTGGAGAGAGGGAGAGAGCGAGAAACACCTATGTGGGAGAGAAACATGGATCAGTTGCCTCTTGCACGCAACCCCAACTGGGGATCAAACCCCACAACCTGGGCATGTGTCCTGACTGGGGATCATACCCACAACAACATTTTGGTGTGTGGGATGATGTGCCAACCAGCTGAGCCAACTGGCCAGGCTGTCATTGTTTCTTTTGTGCAGTGGGGACTCTGGCTTTTGCTGCACCTGCACCCAGGAATTATGGGCATATTGTAATGTGAAGATGGCTGGATGGCCACCAAATATTTTCCCACCCTGTCAAGGTGTACTAATCTAGTTGTGGCAGGGCAGTGTCCTCTCAGGGAGGGGCTGTTTCAAGCCTCACCTACAGGCATGTGTTTAATCCTCGCCTCCCCTCTCCTTCCCTCCCCTCCCTTCCCCTCCCCTCCCCTCCCCTCCCCTCCCCTCCCCTCCCCTGCCCTCCCCTTTCCTCCCCTCCCCTCCCCTCTCCTCTCCTCCCCTCTCCTCCCCTCCCCTCCCCTGCCCTCCCCTTTCCTCCCCTCCCCTCCCCTCCCCTGCCCTGCCCTCCCCTCTCCTCCCCTCCCCTCCCCTCCCCTCTCCTCCCCTCTTCTCCCCTCCCCTCCCCTCCCCTCCCCTGCCCTCCCCTCCCCGCCCCTCCCCTCCCCTTCTCTTTTCTCCCAATAAAACATGAGCAGAGGTGATAGGAGACATCTAAGCCTTCATTTCCTACTAAAGCACTGAGCCGCTTACAGCCAGCTTGAACATGCAGTGAGGCGGTGTCCTAAGGATGGCAGACACTGAAGTCCTTTAATGTGTGCCAAGAGCTGAGCTGCCTGCTGGCCCACCTGGACCACTGGGTTAAAGAGAAAACACATTTCATTGTCCTTAAAATTAGCTTTTTACCCTGAAGTCCTGTGTGGGCCTCAGGTCTCATGCACCATAATTAGAGGGAAAGAAACCCTTTTCTGTGTAGAATAAGGGAGTCTGAGGCTGTGCCCACCTGTGTGCAACAGGAGCGTGTCTGCTGAACAAAAAACATAGCGATCCAAACCAGGAAAACGGCCAGTCATGGCCTCATGATATTTAGAGACAAAAGGAATTTTTTTTTTTTTTTTTTTTTTTTTTTTTTTTTTTTAGCATAGAAACTCTTTATTCATCTGCTTTGTTGGGTGGCCACTTAAATCTCTACTCACGAAAAAGTTAAAAATTAGGTTAGTGTCAGAGGTAATCACTGTTTAAAGTGTCTTTTAAGTAAAAGCGTAGACAGGTAAAATGAGGAATAAGTGTATTACATTTACTGTCTATGGTGATGATGGTCAGGGAACGTGTCTCTCCAGGGCAGGCCTGGGTGGGCACCCGTGGCTTTGGCACGTGAAGTCCTTGGGGCCTTGGTCTGTGATTTGATCTGGCCTACCCTCAATTCTTTTTAAAAATATTTTTATTGATTTCAGAGAGGAAAGGAGCGGGAGGAGAGAGAGAAACATCAATGATGAGAGAGAATTATTGATTGGCTGCCTCCTGCTTGCCCCCTACTGGGGATCGACCCCAAAACCCAGGCATCTGCCCTTGACTGAAATCAAACCTGGGACCCTTCAGTCCACAGGCCAACACTATCCACTGAACCAAACCAGACAGAGCTACCTCAATTCTTAAAGTATAAAATGGCAATAATGATACCCACCTCATTCATTTTTGTGCTTCATCTATAGAAATAATATCTATATGTCATCAGACACAATAAACAATGGTTTGTGGTCATTGGTGGATGGCAGCTTCTGACAGGTTCTCATTGCTGATGGCATTTACCAGGCGTGGGCTCTGCGGGCAAAGAGGAAGGTCCCTGTTTCCGTGAGGAGTGAGCGAGGTGGGGCTGGACGCACAGATTGGCCTCCTTCTGATTCATTCATTTGGGAGAACCAAGATGTGCCACAGCTTTGAAAGACCTTGAAAAGTTAAGATGTTTTTAAACATAAAAGAAAAAAAATTCCAGGTATTTTTGCATTTTTCACATTATTTCAGGATTTATATTTGATTGATGTGATCTAGTTAAAAAATGTTTGAACAAAGAAATACACTATTTACTGAGCCTGTTAGTGCTCATATGATATTTATAATAGTTGAATGTTGAACAAAAGCAATGTTGGGTGTTTTGCAGACAGATTCCACATTTATGATTTGATATGATGGTACAGTGGAGGGAAAAGGTTGGTACTTGGTAAGAAACAATAAAATCCTATATAATGAAGAGTTAATTTGCAAATTGACCCTCACACCCTCACAAGATGGCTGCCTATGATTAGGCTGGCAGGGGAGTTAGTGAGGGATAACCAAACAAAAGAACAGCAGGCTGCATGGGATGATTAGGTCAGTGGGGAATGGGGGAGCAGTTAGGGGTGACCAGGCTGGCAGAAGGGGTTAGTTGTGGGCAATCAGGCCAGCAGGAGGGGCAGTTAGGGGTGACCATGCCAGTGGGAGGGTGCAGTTGGTGGTGACCAGGCCAGCAGGAGGGGCGGTTGGGGGCAATTAGGCTGGCGGGGGGTGGGGGGGAAGAGAGTGGCAACTAGGCTGGTGGGGTGGCAGTTGGGGTGACCAGGTCAGCAGGGGGAGGCAGTAAAGGGGTGACCAGGTCAGCAGGGAGGGGGAAGTTGGGGGTTACCTGGATGGCAGAGGGAGGAAGTTAGGGATGACTAGGCTGGTAGGGGAGGGCAGTTAGGGGTGACCAGGCAGGCAGGCAGTCAGGTGAGCGATTAGAAGCCAGTGGTCCAGGATTGTGAGAGGGACATCCCCCAAGGGGTCCTGGATTGGAGAGGGTGCAAGGCTGGATTGAGAGAACATCCCCACCCCCATGCACAAATTTCCTGTACCAGACCTTCCGTATGATGATAAAACAGTTATGGCTGTGATGAAATTTTCATTTTGTCTTCCACGTAGTTTGATTCTGAAGGAAATCATCAGGATCAGAATTAAGCCTATCTTAAAGCTGCTTTAGGGGTGGTTTTCAAATACAGTCTCTAGCCACATCTGAGAATCTGAGAATCACATCTTTGGCCTGGAATGATGTCAGGTGTGGTTTTAGGAAATCAGTTGATTGAAAAGTTTGGCAATAGTTGAAATGAGCATCCTCAGAATGCAATACTCAGCAATTGAATTTGGCAGTTAGGTGATCAAGGTAGAAAAGTCCAAATGTATTTATTACAGTGATCCGAGTCAATTAAAAAGGTGAGCAAAATTAATGAATGGCAGGGCCCAGCCTTTTGGTTGTATGTAAATATTTTTGCTTCTGTGGCCTGTTGGTTTTATAAATTCATATGTGAAATAGTTGTGCTTGAATACAAGGATAGTTGAAATAACTATTCATGGAATTGAATTTTCCACTCTTCACTAATCACATAAGTAATTTATATTAACTATTCAGAATAGTAAATAAAATGTAAGATCAAAATTATCTGAGTACAGGAACAAGTATATGAGTTTGCAAATCTATAAGTGCAGCCAGTGATGGATATATTCATTTGGCAAGACTAAGACACACTTTGAGGCCTATCACCCGTGGAGCAGTTGGTTTCTTTGGCTCTGTTTCCACCAGCTGTATCTAAACCTGGGCCAACCATCCTGTACACGTCCGTCATTTGGCTGAGGAGAAACAGGAGTGAGAGGGAAAGGTGAATTGTACATTGCTATTATTATTCCAGGCAAGACAACGGGAGTTATATGCCCTTCTAATAGAGATCAAGGATGCCATCATCCTACTTGAAGGCTACACCACTCAGTTTTTCTCCTACTCTCAGGCTGTCCTTTCCGAGTCCCTTATCTCTTACATGTGGGGTTTCATTATGATAGTTTATGGGCCATTGCAACGTTTCCGTTAGGTAACATCCTAGGAAATTGCATCCATTCTTGTGGTTTTTCTTTCATTTATTTTGTATATCTGCACCCCCTCTCCCCCAATCTCCAGGACAGAACATCTTCCTAACCTTCAGATGCCTCTTTAGAGTCACTTATTTATTAACATCTCCGTTTGAATGTCTCAGGGCCCCTCACATTCAATATGCCTAAATCTGACTTTCTCACTTCATTTCTGCCTTCTACATCCCCATCCCTGACAGGGCACTCCCTCTATTGAGGTGCCCAAGATTCCACTTCTCTCAGCTCCTCCCACAATCAATCATCATCAATCTCCACCCCCGCTGGCATCACTTTATTTCATGCTCCGTTTCCCCAACTGGCCTCCCTCCCCCACCAGACGTGCCATGTTTCCTCCTGCTGGAGGATTCCTGCAGTTCTGCCCATACCTTGCCTGCATGGGTTTTGGTCGAAAGCGTGTGTGCCTATGTGATGCTTACCTCTTTCCATAGATTAGCTACATGAGAGCATGAACAGGCACATCTTGCTTCCAGTAGTCTACCTAGCATATTGCAGAAGTTCAGTCCACATTTACTCGATGAATATTGAATCAATCTGGCTCCCTGCTCAGCCTCATCACCCATCTCTCTTGGGTCTTGCTCTTCCCCACTCTGTTTGCCACGTTGGTAAACGAGGATGACATTTCAGCACACGTCAGCATGCCATGACACTGCACCCCACTGCTGCACGACACTGTCTGTCCTCTCTGCACACCTCCGGCTGTCATGCCCGATCCCCACCCATCTCTCCAGTTTCACTTCTTTTATTTTTGCTGCTTGCCTCCCTCCTGTCTCTCATTCCCATCTTCTCTATACTCTTCTCCTAGCTTTGCTAACTCTTCCAGGTCTCAACTTAAATGGCAGCTGCCAGAGATCTCTTTGTGACCCTCAAAGATGCTTCTTAGACTCGGCATGGTGCCTCCACAGTGTAATGTGTAATAGGACCCTGAATTATAATGGGATCAAGTGTGTCTCTCCCCACTTTGCTCTTGAGGGTAGAGTCCAATGCCTGGGAAAAAATAGGCGATCAACATGTGTGGCCAAGTGACTGACATGAAGGCTCACCTTGTAGCGACAGGAAGCACGGCGTCTTTGTGGCCCAGGGCCCTGTCTCAGAGTGACGTGAGTTAGGACTAGTGTAGCTTACTGGCCACCTTGGGTCAGTGGGTCCTAAAAAGCTTCCTCTCACTCTAACTGGATTCCCTGATCCTGTTGGGGCACACACTTTAATAATTAATAAGAGAGAGGGTGAGAGGAAAGGGGAAGGTAATAAGTATACAATGAGGAAGGAGGAGTGAATATGGATTCTAGATAAAAAATACATAGCAGCAGCTACAAAGGCAGTGATGAAGAGCTGGTGTGTCGTCACCCGTTGCAGTCGGAGTGGCTTGCGATCCAAGCTGTTCCAGTGACATTAGTACTGTGAGAGCCCCGAATTGGCTGCATCGAGGTGTGACTGCTGTATAGAACGGCAACGTTTTCTTGTTCATTTGGGAACATGGATCTTCATTTTAATTATTATTTTAATCTTAATTCTCATTCTGGCAATTAGAACTACCTGTTGCCTCCATTCCTTTGCTTCTCTCACGCAGGGTCACTGGCCCTCCTGGCACTCAGTTAACTTGTAGAGAAGCTCGGGTGGTTAATGTTTGAAGCGCTAAGTGTAATGCAGCAGAACTCTTGTTTTCACTTATATGTGACTTTCAGGAAATTGTGCCACTTGCCTGAAATTTCCATGCCTAGTCACAGCCGAAACCAGTTTCTAGGAATTTAATAGTTAACTCATTTCAGATGCTTCCAGCTGAGTTGAGGATGGACAGTGTTTGTGACTGTGAGCCACATGGCAGAGATTTCCTAGTTAGCAGTGAAACAACATTCAATCTAAGAGCCCAGAAATATGTGGATGTAAAGGTAAGAGGAGTTAGAAACAAAGACAAACAGAAAGAAAGATTGTTGAGGGACCACTTGGTAATTGCTGACTAAATTTTAGCGATAATTTTCTGTGTGTTGAAGAGCCATCTTCATCCAAGAAAGGCCATGTCAGTGTTTAACAGTGAAGTGTGCAATGAGGCCTGAAAGTACAATTATGTCCACTTTTGTTCAAACCGGAGGATGTTACTTTTTAAAAATGTATGTGCAATATTTTTCAAAATAAACTTATATATATTTAAAGTGAACATTATGATTTGATTTATGTAATAGTGAAATGGTTACTATAATCAAACTAAGGAACCTAATCTTTGCACATATTTATCAAATTTCCAGTATTTCCAGTATGGGTTGTCCCTCAGCCCAGCCTGCTGCTCCCATCATCACGCGCTGGGCGTTAGAGCTGCAGAAGTATTCATCCCCCACCACTGTGACTCGATTCCCTCTGACCTACATCTCTTGTTTCCCGCAGCTCCCGCCTGCTACCACCCGCCCCCCCACCCCAACCTCTGTGTATTTGACTTCTTTAGATTCCATACATAAATGAGCTATGCAGCTTTTTTCTTTCTTTGGCTGATTCCACATAACATATCTTCCAGGTTTCCATGTTGTTGCAAGTTACAAGATTTCCTTCCTTTTAAGGCTGAGTAATATTCAATTGTATATGGACACCACAAATTCTTACCCATTCATTTGACTGAGATTGTCTTCATTTCTTGTTATTGCAAATGATGCTGCAATGGACATTTTGGCTGCAGATATCTTTTTGTAGTATTGATTTCATTTCCTCAACAGACTAATCACTGGGTCATATGGCAGTTCTATTTTTAATTTTTTGAGGAACCTCCACACTGTTTTCCATAGTGGCCGCACCAATTTGCATTCCCACTAACAATGTCAAAGGGTCCCCTTTCTCCACATTTTTGCCAAAACCTGTTACCTTTTATTTTATTACTAGAGGCCCAGTGCACAAAATCTGTGCATGGCAGGGGATTGTCCCTTAGCCCAGCCTGTACCCTCTCCAATCTGGGACCCCTTGAGGGATGTCTGACTGCTGGTAGGATCAGGCCTAAACAGGCAGTCAGACATTCCTCTCACAATCCAGGACTGCTGGGTCCCAACCGCTTACCTGCCTGCCTTCCTGATTGCCCCTAAATGCTTCTGCCTGCCAGCCTGATCACCCCCTAACCACTCCCCAGCCAGCCTGATTGCCCCCAACTGTCCTCCCTTGTAGGCCTGGTCTCTCCCAACTGCCCTCCCCTGCTGGCCATCTTGTGGCTGCCAACTTGTATCCACATGGGGCAGCCATATTTGACCACATGGGAGCAGCCAACTTGTGTGTTGGAGTGATGGTCAATTTGCATATTACTCTTTTATTAGATAGGACTAGAAGCCTGGTGCAAAAATTTGTGCATGGGTGGGATCCAGCCAGCCCACCCTAATCAGGACTGATTGGGCAGGGCCAGCCAGGGGAAAAGGGATGTGGGAGGTTGGCTGGCCCTGCCCTCAGGTGTTTTACTGGAATCTCTATGTTAGTTTTTAGACCTGACCTTATAGAAGCCTGTGCTTTCTCAAGGATACTTACCCTGATGATTATATCTAGAGGTTAATTTTAGTTCAAGTTATTGTTACAATAAAAAGCCTAAGGAGGCAGGTGAATGGGGCTGCTTTGTTCCTATAGCCAAGCAGTCCCTTAGCCTCTCTTTCAAAGAAATGTGTGTCAGAGTAATCATTCACCCATCGCTCAGTGTCTGGTGGTCAGTCCTGGCAGAAGTCCATGGTGGCATTTCTGATGTACCAGCCCAGACCCATGTTCATCAGCCCCAGAAAGGCTGGCTAACCCCTTTCCTGAGGCATAGTTTCCCCAGCTGAAGGTCTCTGCAGGGAGGCATCAAGAGAATATTTTTATATTGACTTTAGAAAGAGGAAGGGTGAGAGAGAGAGGGAGGGAGAGAAAGAGAGGTGAGAATGTGAGAGAAAAATATGATTGGTTGTCTCCCACAGGCACCCTAACCAGGGATTGAACCCACAACCTAGGTATATGCTCTGACCAGGAATTGAACCCATAGACTTTGGTGTACAGGCCAATGCACCAACCAATTGAGCCTCCTGGCCAGGGCTGTTTTTTTTTTTTTTTTTTTTTTAAACTACTTTATATTTATTTTTTTTTTTTTAAAAAAACAACAACAAAAAAAACAGTAAGATAGACTTTATTTTTAGGGCAGTTACAAGGTTTTAGAACAATTGAGCAGAAAGTACAGAGCTTTCATGTATCCTCACCCATCCTCAGCCCTGTCTCCAGACAGTTTCCTCCATTAGCAACATCTTGCATTAGTGTGGATGTTGATTACAATTGATAGGTGTAATTAATATTGGCTCAGTGATATTGATACCTATCAATAATACTGATAATATCATTAACTAAAGTCCATGGTTTACATTAAGGCTCCCTCTTTGTGTTGTACACTTAGTGGGTTTTGACGAATGATAACAACATGTGCTATTTTTGTTTTTCAAGGTTTCCAAAGCAGCTTCCCCCCACATACTTACAGTGACCACTGCCTGGTGCCATTTAAGTGCATGGCCATTGCTCACCTATCCGTCACCTTTCATGTACAGCAGCCAAACCATTGCGGGCAGGAGTCCAGGGCTGTGATGAGACAGCCCACCCTTCCCCCCAATGGCATCCTTATAGCTATCTGATGGGCTAGTGACCCCATGCCAATGTCTGATTCTGAGCGTCCGCTTTCCAGGAGTTCCCCAGTACCAGCCACCCAGCGTGGGCCCCTGAAGACAGAGGCCAAAGACAGGCTGATGTTGGAGCGGTTTATAGAGCGGAAAGGTGTGGCAGGGGTGAGAGGCCCAGAGGGAGAGGGAGCACACAGCTGGGGTCAGAGGAGAGCTGCTGGCTGCTCAGTCTCGGGCCTTGTGAGGTGCATCTCAGCACTGAGCACCTCGGTCCGATGCTCAGCCCTTGCACTTCTCAGGCACGTTGGGAGCATGAAGCAGGCTCTGTGGGGCCATCGGTGGCAGGAGGCCGGAGGCCAGAGGTGCAAGGAGCCGCTTGTCCCATGGGGTCGCGCTGCACCCTGGGTGGTGGACACATTGTTGGGATGGCGACTTGTATGGAAATGTTGGCTGAGATGGTGAAGGTGAGGATGAGGATGATAACGATGATGATATTGTGATTATTACAGTTACACGAAGAAAAGGAACCTAACAGCGGAGCGCGGCATGTCCTGGGAAGCTGCCCTGTCTACGGAAAGTTCTGGATGCTGCTTCCTGACATTGCAGCTCTGGACAGCCCCGGTCCATGTTTGTAAACCACGGGTTTCAGTGCCTTCCGCCAGGTACTGTGCTGTGCTATCGGCCACAGCCTCACTCTTTGGGCCCACTGCCGCCCTGAGTTACCCTTCCA
The DNA here is from genome assembly GCF_964339955.1 of Pipistrellus hanaki. NCBI lineage: Eukaryota > Metazoa > Chordata > Mammalia > Chiroptera > Vespertilionidae > Pipistrellus > Pipistrellus hanaki. The sequence continues at coordinate 56,630,922 of NC_140514.1, forward strand.
ACCGCACTGAAGCCATCCTGCAGTGTGTGTCCAGTGTGTGCCCGCAGTGTGTGTCCACAGCTGCCCTGCAGTGTGTGCCCGCAGTGTGTGCCTGCAGTGTGTGCCCAGAGCTGCTGGAGGCGGGAGTGCACTCCGTGGTCAGGGGCTGCCTGGCTGCTCTGAGTGTGGCAGCAGGAACTGGGCCAGCAAATGCCTCTGCCTCCGCCTCCTTCAGGAGAGGGGATGACAGTGGGGTCATGGCACACCTGCGGGGCCCCGCTGTGCCTGGCTGTGCTCCAGGGGGCGCCATGCCCGCTGGGTGCCAGGTGGAGGGAGTTGGGGTGAGCAGCGCCATTGGGTCTGGGCCCTGAGGCCCTGCCCTCCACGGGGGACTGTGGCTCTGCCCCCGGGATACACCAGCTCGTCTCTGTCTCCTGTTTTCCTTCCTGCAGTCCTTCACGTGGGTGCCAGCAGCTTATTGGCACCCAAGGGTAGTCTGTGCTTTGTTCCCGCGGTTTGGGGGGAGTGGGGGTAGAGAGGGGTCCCTAGCTGGGATGGCTACACTGTCACACATAAGAGCAGCGTTCCCACCGAATCTTCTTAGCGTGGCTTCGAAGATAACTTCTTGGCTGAAGAAATATTTTAAAGAACATTTCCAAATATTTCAAATGTTTTCTAATATTCTCTTTAACTTACTGTTGTCAATAACCCTTTTGTTAAGTGTATGGAGAAGTAAGAACACATGATGGTTAATCACCAGATTAATGCACCAACTTGTGATGACTCAGTTGAATACGAGTCGCAGGGACTGGGAGATATGTGTGTGCTCACAACGGTGTCCGTGAGAGACACTGTGGATGGCATGGAGCCTCCATGGTCCGACAGAAATCCTCCCAATAATAGGTATCGTCTGCCTATTTCACCAAAATACTGTGTGTGTTTTTCCTGTTAAGAAAGAACATTGGCCAGCCGTAATGGGTTTTAAAGGGCACCTAATTGCGGGTGAGCCTCGAATTAAGAAAGCCAGGCGTTTAAGTAGCTGACCTTAGGGCCCGGTGAATTGGAGGGTAATTACTGAAACGTTCCCCAGTTTGTGGAAGGGTTTCTAACAGGCCCCTCTAAACAGCTAACTCCCAGGTGGCTTAAATTACGCCTGGGTGTGTCTGAAAAGTAATTCTTTTAAAAAAATAAACACCCTGTTATAGGACGAGGTGTGTCAGCACCGAGAGAAGCGGAGGGCCTTCCTCGGTGAGCACATCTCCAGACTGCGCTTTAGCTGCACCTGCCAGGCCTCCTTTTGGGAGAAGGGGCTGTTCCAGGAGCCCCCAGAGGTGATGATGAGCTCCTGAAACTCCCTCCTTCTGCCCTCACCCCCTTCCTCCACCCCCCTCCCGAGGGAGGGGGCCTGGGGCCTCCAGAAGGGTCTGCTGGTGTGGCACCCTGGCTCTCCGTTGGGGACGGGGCTTAGGGGAGGGTGAATGCTTGGTGGAGCCCAGGACCTCCTGGGCGAAGCCCTCAGTCCTGGGTGAGTGTGAGTGTGAGTGTGAGTGTGAATGTGAGTGTGAGTGTGTGTGTGTGTGTGGGGGGGGAGGGGGTCTGAGCTGTGAGGACCAGTGGAGAATCAGCTCAGTGACTCTGAGCAGAGGTGTCACCACCACACTGCAGCCAAGCCTTCACCAGGCCACCGATGGCGGGAACCTTTCCTTGAAGGCTGCTGTGCTCAGTGCCTGCACCAGTCCTGGGTCTCAGTTCCGCCCAAAGACCAAACTCAGGAAGCTTACTCCCCAGGAGGCTGCCATCATAGCCAGCTCCTGCCTCCTGACACCACGGACTCAGCTCTGGCCCGCGAGGCAGCGGGCTCTACCTTGTCCTGTGAGACCGCGGACGTGGCCCGCAGTGTGCGCCTTCGGCTGGATGAGCTCTGTCCTTCGGGGCAGAAAGAATCACTTCCAGGCGGAGGGCCACTGCCATCGTTCCCGAGGGCGGTCTCTGCTAATGACAACCCCAGGTGAGCGTCTGTCATTCAGGGTGTTTCTGTGGCTCCTACTCTATGTGGATGACTGCTGTCCCGCTGAGCGTGGAGCTGTCAGTCAGAGGCACACCACCTGTCCTCACGGGGGGAGAAGGGCAGCTCAATAAAGGGGGCAGATACAGATTGTTCTTGGCAGCAGTAGGAAGATAAGGAGAATGCAGTATGTATTTCATAGTCATATGGAATTAGGAAGGTAAAATACTGCCTATGTACAATACTTCTCAGCATTTTGAACTAAACTTTTACTTATACTTATGAAATAATTGTGATGTCAGGTAGTGAAGCAAAATGGAGCGAAATGAGAAGCTGACGTGTTTGCCAGGCTCTCCAACTGGTCCGAGGATCCCTCCCTGTGGTCACCCACTGGTGAGGATGGTGATGGGTTGGCTGTATGGCCTGTAGAAGACCCCCCAAGTGATGTGTTTCTCCAGGCTAGTGTGGTCTCCATCGCGGTCACCTGCCATTCTCAGATCATTGGGTCTGCAGGACATCACTGCTGTGCTGTGACCCTTCCCATAGGGAGACTGGCAATGAAGACCGAGGCCTCAGGAACAGCTGGGGCAGAGATAAGGCCACTCAGTGAGCAAGGACCGAGGACAGACAGCAGCATGGTGATTGCAGAGGGCTGGGAGTGGGTGAGTGGAGGAAGAAAATGTAAAGGGGGATAAGTGGGATGGAAGGAGATGAGACTTGGGTGGAAAACACACACACAATAAGCAGATGATTTGATATAGAATTGTACACCTGAAGCCTGTATAATTGTATCAGCCAATGTCACCCTCATGAAAAAGACACTAGCTTTCAAAGCAGTGGCCAGGTTTTGAATAACCTTTCAACATTATTTCTCTGTTCCTGTCGCTCTCAGCCCAGGCCTCTTTTGAAGTCACAGCCCCCTTCTACCAGGACATCTCTCATCCTGTCTGTGCCCATCCATGTCTTATGTGCCTTTAGGCTTCCTTCTCTTAAATCTCTACTCATTTCTTCAGCTCTCTTCCTATCTTTCCAGCTCTGTCTTTGCATCTGATCTGAAATGAGTTCCCTTGCCTAGATTTAAGATTTGTACACACTGTTTGAGTCTGTCTCCCTCCTTCCCACTCTGTTCCTTTGAGTAAAGGGATCATGCCTTGGACATGGTAGGGCTCAAGCTACATGAAAAATAAATCTGGTTGGTGCAACTGTGAATGTAGAGGAAATGCTTTTTTTTCTTTAAAAAGAATCCTTATCAGATGATATTTTTTCCATCAATTTTTAGACAGGGTAGGCTGGTGGGGGAGAAAGGGAGAGGGAGAAAGAGAAGAAAAAGGAGAGGGAGAGGGAAAGGAAAAGGGAGAGGGAGACAGAGAGGGAGAAAGAGAGGAACAGCAATGTGAGAGAGAGATCAATTAGTTGTCTCCCACTTGTGCTCTGACCAGAGCCAGAGATTGAACCTGCAGCCCTTCGGTCTGTGGGCTGATGCTCTAGCCACTGAGCACAATGAGCCAGGGCAGGAAATTCTTTCCTAACTGAGCCCTGAAACTCATGAGGGGGTATGTGGAGTGCTGTACCTGGACTTTCTTCATATATCCCAACAGCTGAGTGTTGATTTGTAAAAATCCCCACACACAGTTGATAACATTGCTCTTTTCTTCATCTTATAAAGATTTAGTTGTGAATTGGTGACTAAGGAAATCTGGCCCCAAAGTTTTTAATGCCTGAACGCGATTAATGGGTAAAGAAACGTTGCTTGTAGTAGTCCTCTATTCCATCGAGTGCGAAGGAGGCCTGGGGGTCTCCAGGCTCAGCCCACGCAGGGCAGGACGTGGGGAAGGCGTGCCTGGACGCGGCGCTGCTGCTGGGAGTCAGCGGGCACACACGGGCTCCGGCTGGGGCACACGAGGGGGGTGAGTACAGTCACAGCGGCATTCACTCTGCGCCAAGGAAGCCCCCAACCTGCTGTTCCCAAGATCTCTCAGGGCAGTTTCCACTTTTAGAACAAAAATCTTGGTGCTTCATCATTGATTTTTTTTTCTTTTCTTTCAACATCCCATCCAGTCCACCAGCAGATCCATTTTGTTCTGCCTTTAATGACTCTGTGGAACCTTGACACCCTGCTCAGCACCTCCATGGCTCAATGTGCTCCCCTGGAAGCGGATTCTGAGGTGCATGTTAACAAAATCAGAGCAAAAAAAGAAAGAGTGAAAATCAGGAACATCTTTTAACTTTATTACGTGGCAACACCCCCGGGTTAAAGATGTAGGGAAGGGGAGTAATGTAAGACACTCGCCGTGCATTAGAGTTGAACTGTGACCGCCTTCTTCTGCGCTGGCGGCTCCCTCACAACCATACGAAGGCAGAAGGGTGAGAGCCAGGGGAAGCAGCAGAGCAGCTGAGGCCAGCTTTTGGGACTTCACCAATCAGTTTAGTCCCTCCAACTCTCCCCCAGCTTCTTTCCAGGAGGCCGAGTCTTCTCCATCTCAGCCGTCCTCACGCAGACAGTGGGGCAGACAGGGGCACTCAGCCAATGGCTGTGCAGTAAACAATGTCTGAGATGTGCACTAGGACTTTAGTTGCTGTACTTTAAATGGAAAAAAAGCACATTTTACTTTTTAATTGAAAATCTGGCCAGTTATATAGAAATCATTTTGGATTTTTGTCTGCTATTCCTTATCCCTTCCCATCTTCTCCAAGTATAAGACAATGACCATTTATCAAAAGTTACATGCTGAGCTACTTGTCTTTAGGGATTGCCTTTTTCTTTGAGAAACATGAATTCACTCTAAATTCTATGAGGTTTTTCTTCTGTATTGGGAGGCAGAATACCATCCTGAAATTTCTGGTTTCATTTTGAGTCTATAGCTTGCACTTGTTCACTTATCAAAGGTCATTTGTTAGAGATTGAGGCTAACTTCAATTTTTCTGAATTAGAAAAAAAAAATATTTCTGCATATGTACTTTTGAGCACTTGTTTTATTTATTTTCTTGGGAGAAATCCCTGAAAGGGAATTCTGTATCAAAGAGTACATGTATTTTAAGGTGGTTTTGACACATGTTACTGAAATGCACTTTCATCACTAGATCAGTTATTGATCAATTGCAAACAACCCAAACCTAGCTAGTTCAGGTAAGCAGAAAGGAATCTATTACCAGTTATTTGGTGCTCAGCCTGTAGGGAACCAAGTGGACACCAGAATTCCGTTACTGTGCCATGATAAAGCAAGCAGGCAGTAAAGCAAGCATATCACCACCTCCACTGGACTTCCCGCACTGCCAGAGGATGCTTGTCAGGGGCACCGTGCAAGGTCACCTGGAGCCATAGAGAGGCAGCAGTCTCCAGTTCACATCACTGCACCATCGCTGCACCCTCTTCAAGCAGCATTTCTCCTTGACTCCTACGGTCACTGAGAAAGGTGAAACCCAATGCTACAGGCACAGGAACAGATAGATTTTGACAAGTGAAAACATGAGAAGTGCCAGCCCTACCTCTTTCTCTTGCTTGCTGGACCAGCATCTTCAGGCAAGAAAGGAACAATGCCAACATTGGTTCCTGGCTCAGAGCCTCTACCGCAACTCTGTGACAGTGCCTTAACTTTGCAGGTTGTCATTTCTCAAATGGTGCCACAGCTCAGGAGGCCATGGCTCAGGAGGCCATTCTGGTATTCTCCAAGGTCAGCTGCTTCTGGGGATGTAGGGCATGGTAATCTTGGCAGATCCTCTGAGTGGCATCTCATTGTCTCACTTGCTTTTCTATAAAGGTATTTCCTTAGTCCGAAACATGTTTGTACCATGTTTGTGACTGCTGCATTCACTAAGTCCTGGGCAGTTGCTGGCAGGAGAAGGTGAGCAGTGAAGGAAATGTCAGAGGAGAAGACATTGAGGCCTCTGCCATTTCGGAAGGCGTCAAATTATAACCCATCTGCTACCTGGTGGCTGGCAGACTTTGAGTTCCGAGGCAGGCTAGGCCAGTCTTGGCGAAGAGATATGCATGTACTACTTCCATTTGTGCCACCCGGTGACTTAATTCATGAGCCCTTGAAGGAGTCTTGGGGCGACTGGGGAAAGAGGTTGATGGACATTGAAAGCGCAGCAGGACCCTCATTTTGTTCCTCTGATTGTTGAGAACTTGGTCCACAAGAACACTTGGGTGAGTACTTCCACCCACTCTGAGGGCATCCTAACGTGCATTCACATACCCGTTCTCCAAACCTCCTGGCCACTAATCCTTTACTCTTGGCTTTTCCTAACTTTTCACTAAATGGTTAAGCCACGAGTTAACGCCCACAAGTTCTTGTAAGTTAGTACACTAGTTATCTCTCTGGCTAGAAAGTAAAACAACAACAACAACAGCAAAACCCCGATGTGCTGCTTGAAGTTCTGCCAAACAGTAGGATTTCTCTCCCCATTGTCTCTCAGAGAGTTGCAGTGACGGTGAAGAGCCACGTGATTGTGACCAGCATCACCATGCAGAACAGTCCATAAACCAGACTCCATTTCACTTCTTTTTAGACCAACTGCCCACAACAAGCTCCCACGATGCTTGCACCCAACATGCTTGAGTTCTGGGCACATCTGATGTTATGGCCTGGTGACTCAGATTATACCAAGTTCTGGAAGGACACATGGTTACTTATTGTCCCATACTCAGGTATGAGGTTTGCCAGGCTCAAGAAGTAACCCAAGAGCTGTTTCTCAAAAGCAGAAGAATTATGGTCTTGGGAACATAGCTTTGCTTCAAAGCCCTATGAGCTGGACTATTATTTTCCTCTTACGGTTTGCCACAGGCTCTGTACAGTATCAACTCTGCCTCAGACACTTTAATACAACTAGATCTGCAGCTACTTGGACCATCTGGAGACTTCTCTTGTCCCCAGTCTCCCTCAAAGGCAGTGCCTCTATGGTTTCCTTGGTAAAGGGTTGGAAGCAGCACAGATGTCTGTGGTATATATTGCCTCCAGAATTCAAAGAGGACACTTGCTTAATTGCATGGGCTCATGATGCAGCGTATTTTATTGAACTTTGAAGAGCCTCTCCTGATACATCCCAGACAACTGGAACTGCTGAGCTTTCAATGTCAGATCAATCCTTTGATTTCTCTCTCCTCCTCTGGCACTTCTGGGTCTCAGCAAGAGATCTAGGGTGATTGTGTCAACATTCTGCTTATGCCCTGTGAGGTGTGATCCAGGTCTCTGTGCAATAAATTATGACAGAGTGAGGGAACCAACTTAACCCTGAGAGAAGAGGGTGTGTGAGCTTCTTCCAAGGGAAAGCAGAGTATGTCTAGTGAGAAATGGTTATTGGGGAAGAAAACACTGTCTGATTGATAGATGCTACCAGGTCCTGGGATCTCTCCCTTTGCTTCAATAACAAGATTACTTAAAACACGTAAGCTTGGTTTATAGACTGTTCTAAATGGTGATGCTGTTCTACACTTGGCTCTTCACTGTCACTGCAACTCTCTGAGAGACAATGGGGAAAGAAATCCTACTGTTCTGTGATTACTTTTGGAATAGCAGGGACATGTAATATCACCAACTGATTAAGTTTTTAAAAATCTTGGGGTTGAAAGTTGCTTTTTCCTGAATCTTGTTGGTCTTTGATGGTGGTCCTTATCTCAGTGGCTCCGCCTGCAATGTATGGTATTGCTATTGGTTTAGTATTTTGTGTGGAGATAATGGTTTGGAAATATAATCAAAGGTTTCCACTTGGCCCTTCCTCATGCTATGGCTCCATTTCCAAGCACATTTATTCCAGCTACGCACATAGGAGGAAGGCGAGAACCAGAGGCTGGGTTCATAGATCTCACACCTCACTTTTGTAGCTCTTCACCTGATTGCTGGACCACATGTGCTCTGGTTCCCCAGGAATTGATGTTAGCTCAGAGCCAGTACCAAATAATGTCTGGGAAATGTGGGCACTTTCCTTTCCTAATTATCAGTTTCTTCAACTGTAACAGGAAGAGAAATATTGCAGCTGCTACAAGGTTTGTGGTGAAGATTAATGAGAGGGGTCAGGCAAAACTCTCGAGTACCTGGCACGGGTTTAGGCTGAAAATATTAGCACTATGCGGGTTCTTAACGGTGATAGTTCTCTCTTGTTAAGCCATGCAATACTGGTAGACTTGCATATTTCCTCATTTAGGTGAGAAACAATTTTTTATTACATTTATTTCTTGTTATTTTGTTGTTTTTACTATCATGTGTCCAGTGACAAAGAAAAGATATATAACACTTTAAAATTTGTCTTTTTTAAATTTTGGAGAAAATGAGGTTTGATTTTTTTCACTAGGGAGCCTTAAAGTAACAGGGCATGACAATTCTGTTCAGAACTCCGCACTCTGGTCACTGGTCAACGGTTCCCTTAAAGCCTGACTTCTCTCCCAGGCTGCAAGTTCCTGAGGCCGGGGCCAAGTCTGCTTGCTTCCTTCTATAGCTCCATGACAGGCTTGGCTCTAGTAAGTGTTAGGAAGCATTTGCTACTTGAACAAATAAATGGCTGCACCTATATACCTTTTCAGAAGCATCTGATTTGCCTCTGACTTTCTACACTTACAAACTTTCAGCTACATCCAGATTCTTTCTCTTCCCAGAATACTTCAGATACTATTTTCCCTCCATCCTTTCCACATACTATTTTTATGGGTGTCATGTCTCTCCATCCTCTGTTAACTGGAAAAGTATCATATAAAGGACTGCCTGCAAGTCACCTTCCTAGGGCTTCAATAGTAGTGCAAGCCACTCTCTTAGCCCTGCTCCAATCACATGTTGCATTTGCTCTTACTATAAAGCTTATGATGTTGAACCCTAGCTGGTTTGATTCAGTGGTGAGCATTGGCCCATGGAGTGAAGGGTCAAGAGTTTGATTCTGATTCAGGGCATGTGCCTCAGTTGCAGGGTGAATCCCGTGTGTGGGAGGCAACTAATCCATGTGTCTCTCTCACATCAATGTTTCTCTCTCTGCCTCTCCCTTCCACTCTCTCTAAAAAGCAATGGAGAAAGTATCCTTGGGTGAGGATTAACAAAAATAAAAAATAAGTCTTATGACTTTGAGTCTTAATTATGTCAGCACACATCTGCTTTCCCATGCACATTCTGCCCAGTCTGGTTCCTGGCGGCAGCTGTGCAATGAGTGTAGAATGAATGCATGGCACGAGTCTCAGTTTTGCCCTTCAGTTGAGGGAGGAAGGAAAAACCCAGTTTCCTGGTTATAAGAGTAGCAAACAATGCCCATATCACTCTTCTAGCCATTAAACAATCAGAATAGGACTCTTTCTGCAATTAAAATGCCTTGACATTTGTTTCTACCAGGTGGAAAGGGGAAGGAAGGACGCCTCTTGGTTTCCAATGGCCATATTGTTGAAAGCCTGAGTTGCAAACAGAATGTTTGTGGACAGGCTTAGATCTGAAGGAAGCAATTTCTCTATCACTAACACAGTAGATGAAATTCTTTAAAAGGAAAGGGTTGGTGGTGGAGGAACAAAAAATGGGTGCAGCACTGAAGAGTGTATTTGGTAATCTGCTTTGTCACTTCCAGATAATGGAATCAGCACACAAACATCCTCAGGTGCTGTATAGAGTCTCCTTTTAAATAAAGCCAGAAAAATGGGGTTAACATTTCCCTTCCTGGGATGCATCATGGCAGGTTAGAGAACTTATTACATAGAACTTCATGTTCAGGACAAGATTTTAGAGAGCAAGACAATCTAATAGAATGTTATTAATTTTAAAGCTTCCCCTCTCAATAGATATAAAAGATAGTTTAAGGGCATCAATAGAAGAAAAATTTGAACTGCAAATGATAACTAGGTTAATTCAGAGACATAGGAGAATGAGCACAGCATTCCACGGAGGACCATGAGTCTGGGTCAGTGAGGAAGGAGAAGATGCCTGGGGCTGGTACAGGGAGGCACGTGGCCATGGTTGATGCAGCACCAAAGAGGAGAAGGTTGCTGAGAGCCTCTTAGGTGGCAGGTTAGTCAAGGTAACAGAGGCAGAGGGCAGGGGCCAGGAGTGTAGCTGAGGCATGTGGACAGGGTGGTATTCTCAACTTCAATGGTTGATACTGGACTAAAACCGCACAAAATGCATCCCGGTGTGGTCTACACATTTGCATTCTCAACAACAAAGGTGAGAAAATGAGCACTTATTTGCTATTACTACTGGCTGGCTGTGAGATGCCCGAGTGTATCACATATGAGGGAGTCTGACTGCCAGGTTTCAAAGTCTGGTCCCATCCTGTCCTTGGACAAGGTACGGAACCATTTCCCCCCTCAGTTTCCTCTTCGGTGCAATGGGACTGTGAAATCAGGGCTGCATTGTGGATTTTTTTATTTAAAGTATTACAAATAGTAGTGCATATGTCTCCTTTATAACCCATTGACCTCCCCCCGGCCTCCACCACCCCCTGGCACCTGCCCTCACCCTTCCCAGTGTCCATGTTCATTGGTTATGCTTGCAAGTCCTTTGCCTTCCTGCAGAAGTTTGACAATGTGTTCCATGCTTCTTTGACTCTCTATTTTTGTTCATCAGTTTATGATGTCCTTTATATTCCAAAATGAGTGAGATCATGTGATGTTTATCTTTCTCTGACTGGCTTATTTCGCTTAGCATAATGCTCTCCAGTTCCATCCATGCTGTTGCAAATGTAAGAGTTCCTTCTTTTTTACAGCAGTATAGTATTCCATTGTGTAGATATACCACAGCTTTCTAATCCACTCATCTGCTGATGGGCACTTAGGCTGTTTCCAAATCTTAGCTATTGTAAATTGTGCTGCTAAGAACATAGGGGTGCAAATAGTCTTTCTGATTGGGGTGTTTCTGATTTCTTGGGATATAGTCCTAGAAGTGGGATCACTGGGTCAAATGGAAGTTCCATTTTTAAATTTTTGAGGAAACTTCATACTGTCTTCCACAGTGGCTACACCAGCCTGTATTCCCACCAGCAGTGCACAAGGGTTCCTTTATCTCCACATCCTCACCAGCACTTGTCATTTGTTGATTTGTTGATGGTAGTCATTCTGACAGGTGTGAGCTGGTATCTCATTGTTATTTTGATTTGCATCTCTCAGATGTTTAGTGACTTTGAGCATGTTTTCATAGGTCTCTTGGCCTTCTGTATGTCCTCTTTTGAAAAGTGTCTATTTATGTCTGGCATTTTGCTGCCTATGACTTGTAAGATTTTTATGATTTCCTGTCTACGTTTAAGTCCTTTATGTATTTTGAGTGTATTTTTGTGTATGGTGTAAGTTGGTGGTCTAGTTTCATTTTTTTTTTTTTTGCAAGTATCTGTCCAATTTTTCCCAATGTCATTTATTGAAGAGTCTGTCTTGTCTCCATTGTATGTTCATGCCTCCTTTGACAAATATTAATTGAGCATAATGGCTTGTGTCAATTTCTGGGTTCTTGTGCCAGAACCTGGCAGTTTTGAGGACAGTGGCTTTGTAATATAGCTTTATATCTAATGGTGTGATCGCTCCCAATTTGTTCTTCTTTCTCAAGATTGCTGTAGCTATTCAGGATCTTTTTCTTTTCTTTTTTTATTCTAGATGAATTTTTGGAGAGTTTGTTCTAGGTCTGTGAAATATGCCATTGGTATTTTAATGGGGATTGCATTAAATCTATAATTTGCTTTGGGTAGTATGGACATTTTAATGATGTTGATTCTACCAATCCATGAACATGGTAAATTCTTCCATTTTTTTATGTTTTCTCTTATCTCTTTTTCAGTGTCCTATAATTTTCTGAGCACTGGTCTTTTAACCTCCTTGGTTAAATTTATTCCTAGGTATACTTTTTTTTGTTGCAATGGTAAATGGGGTTGTTGTTGTTGTTATTATTATTATCATTATTATTATTATTATTTGTTTTTTAGTTTTTTTGTTGCAATGGTAAATGGGATTGTTATTTATTTATTTTTTTTTAGTTTCTCTGCAATATGGATTAAATGAGGTAACATTTACAAAGCACCGAGCTCTTACAAGTTTCCTATTTTTATGCAATATGTGGAGCAAACTAAATAATGCACCACAAATGCCATACATTTTGTGCCCTTCCCCAGTATACAGTCAGGTCACCCATAGGCTTAGAACTGATGCTCCTAAATGATGTGAAGATGTGTGATGACCAAAACAAATCTTTATGCTGTATTTTGTGTCAGAAAAGTTATCCAAAATTTATAGGTTATTACCAGATGCTAAGATTTAGGAACTATTATTGTGGACATGAAAATAAAAAAAGGGAAGGAGATGAAAATAAATAAGACAAAAATAACCCTAAAATAATAATGAAACCAATAATTGAAAATACAAATGACTTAAACTTAATAAAAGTGAACCATTTTTAATGAAGCCCAGTGTTCTTGATCTCTCAATATAAAAATCAGGGATTACAATCACTGAAACTCAGGAGAGAAAATAAATTTAACCATATGTGGAGCTTCTAATCTTCTAAGCACATCCATGTTGTAACTTATGAAATCTTCACACTCAACTTGGAGGCGAATTTATTTTTTCTGCTTAAGAGATCAGAGGCTTTGAAAGGGTGAGTGGCTTTCTCTGGACCATGGAATTAGAATGGGCTGGAGAGAGGACTTCAACTGCTCTGTTTGCTTCCAAAGCCTAAGCATGTTTTTAACAAATGAAATTTATTCCCAGAGGACTGCCAAAAATTATATTCAGCTCTTAAGATGATTAATTCTCCATTTCCCGTAGTTTGATCTTCTCTGATGCAATGCTTTGCCTTAGTGAACATTTGCATTCTGCTCTCAGCAGGGATGGGGCAGCAGCTAACCCAGCACTCGCCTCAGCACTCCGCGCGTGCGGACATTCCTCAGGGTCTCCAGCACCCTGGTGTTTGGCGGTCTTTTAAATTTTGGCAATGTAAAGATACATCAGACAGAATTCATGTTCTCAAAGGGTTTACCATATGGTCAGGAAACACTTTAGCAAATAATAATCAGATAGCAGAGTCAAAATGATTATCATTAAACTCTTAATTCAGCTCCTTTACATTAAATGCAGAGAATACACATAAGTGCTGACCATAAGCAAAGACACTGTGGCTTTAGACATGGCATGCTCTGGCAAAGTGGCGTGTGCTGGTATGACAGTGCAATGGGCGTGGGTAAGTGCAGACCTGGCACTTTCGTGGGGACTAACCATCCTGGCTGAGCCCGACATGATGTTTCAGGAAAACTCCCCTCAGGAATTTGTCTGCTGAGTTTTAGCAAGAACAGAGTTTCCAGAGGTGCTCAGGTTGAAGGATCAATGGAGCCCTTGTTAATTTGGACAGGAACACAGTCAACCCAAAATTATTAAATGTTACAAATCAAAGTCAAAGTTATGACACCCTTCCTCAAAAAAAAAAAAAAAAAAAATCTGGCCATCAACATAGAATATTGGCGTGTCCAATTTTATTTTAGCATGTGCTGCTCTAACAACAAGGTTTGTCTAAAGGCACTAAAGCACAATGACACAGTATATAATTGTGAGTTGATATATCGCTATTTTATCAGAAGACCAGGAAAAACCCAGAACTGTTCAATTAGATCATCGCCTGCAGAGGATCCAGTGTAGCTACTGTGAGATTGTTGCTCTAAGGTGATTTTTGGAGAAGATTAGTTCTTTGCATTTGCCATTCTATTTTTTATTTTAATTTATTATTTTTACCTGAATATTAGGCATTTGAGATCCTCTACAGAAAACTCACTTCTTCATTTCTAGATCTTTTTAAAAAAATGTATTTTATTGGTTTTCTTACAGAGAGGAAGAGAGAGGGATAGAGAGTTAGAAACATCAATGAGAGAGAATCATTGATCAGCTGCCTCTTGCACACCCCCTACTGGGGATGTGCCCGAAACCAAGGTACATGTCCTTGACTGGAATCAAACCTGGGACCTTTCAGTCAGCAGGCCAACCCTCTATCCACTGAGCCAAACCAGTTTCGGCTTCATTTCTAGATCTTAAATTCCCTGAAGTCAAAGGTGCCAAACTCCTTCCGCGCAGGTTTGCTGCCAGTGCCACTTGTGTCCACTCTGCCAGGTAAGGGCGCCCTCCGTCAGTCACCCCATCCATGAGCCAAGTCCAAATGTGTGGAGAAGAGTAACTAGCTATTTGAAGCAGTGATAAGAACATCACAAACAATCAATTTCTATAGCATTATCAGCTACTTGGTCTCGGAAAAGTCTAATGCCAGAATTTATTACAGAACATGGGCCAGCTTATGGCTGGGGCTTCGGTATGCATGCCCTGCTGGGTTGAAAGGCAGAGCTGCGATGATGCTCACCTTAGATACGCAGGCGAGTTGCCCATAAAGGCTGCGGGATAAGCGAGCGGGTGTCTTTATGTTTGCAAAGATGAATTGTGAGGTGTCACAGAAATAAGAAACCGGCAAACGGCTTGGGAGTAATTAAATGCAATCTGATGCTGCCACCTCACAAGGAGGAAGAGCTAATTACAGTCACAGCACACCATGCTGAGAAGCATGTTGACTGCACTCACTTTAAAGATGTTTATTTCACCTGAAAGAAAGGACCACGCAGGCAATCAAAACAGAGCTCACCTTCGTTTACCGACCATCCTTATTTCAATTTTGAAAGTTCTTGGAAGACAGTGTTTTAATCCACCTTAACCTTTAGGGTCCTTAAATGTTAAAACTAACATTGCTTAAGAAAAACATGCATGCCCACCTGCAGCTCCCCCTTCTCCCTACTGAGACAGGATAAAACATGATAATTTGACACAATAATTTAATCATAGTTTCCTTGAGAAAGGTATTCAACACTTCTACACTCATTAAAAGATGGAACGCACAGTTAATACTCAAAAGTGAAATGGGCCTTAGCCAGTTTGGATCAGTGGATAGAGCATCGGCCTGTGGACCAAGGGTCCTGGGTTCGATTCTGGTCAAGGGCATGCACCTCAGTTGCAGGCTCCTCCCTGGTCAGGGTGGGTGCAGGAGGCAACCAACTGATGTGTTTCTCTCACACGGATGTTTCTCTCAGCCTCTCTCTCTTCCATTCTCTCCAAAAGATCACTGGGAAAATGTCCTCAGGTGAGGATTAACAACAACAACAAATGAGATGGAGCCCAGGGGCCCAGGAGCACATCCCAGCGGGAGCCGGGGTGCTGCCCTCAGGAGGAACGTGGGAGAGCCATCGCTGTCAGTGAAGCAATGCCCATCGAAACCAAGACGGACACTGTGACTCACAGTCACCAAGTGGAGCTGGATTGGCAGTATTCCCCTCATTCAGGTTGACTTGGAGTTATAGGGCAAAAAACTCACCCTATAGACTAGGTTAAATTTCTTTTAATTCTACTCAAACATGACTTCTGTGTTATATAGAAGGTACCTAAAATTAAAGTTTAAGTAGAATAAGAAGGAAATTAAAAAAGTTAAGGGGACATGTAGGAGGCAACCGATTGATCCATGTTTCTCACATTGATGTTTCTCTCTCACATTGATGTTTCTCTCTCTCTGTAAAATCAATACTAAAAGCATTAAAAGAAAAGAGTTAAGGGGATAGGAGTAGTAACTTCCTAAGAATTGGCAGTGTGGCATTTCTTCCTTTTAGGGCTGGGCTCGCTGAGGGAGGGAATCAGTGGGTGTGGCTGCTGCGCTGGGGCAGGAAGGTGGGCGCACACCTGGGGGCACTTGGCTGAGAGTCTGTCCCTGGGGCTGCTGGTGTGTGGAGTTCTCGGATTATTTCCACAGCAAACACCATGGACCCCCTGACCCTGCCCAGCCTCCTCAGGGATGCAGCCTCCGTGTTCTCCAGGCCTGAGTTAAAATCTGCTCCTGGGAGAGGGCAAATCGCAGAACATATGCTTAATCTAAAAATACACTTTTCAGAAATGTAGTTCTGGAAGATGCTAAGATATGTCCTTACACCATACCCTCCCCTTTGGCCCCTGTGTGGTCACAGGGGGTGCTGTGCATACTCAGCAATACGCACATGTTTGCCAGAGCACGACACTTCCCGTGGGTCTTTGTGCATTTTGGAGAAAATGCCAGCACTGTGAAAGCGAGATGCCTACCAGAAGCCGTGAGCGCGTTACCACTGCAGGTTCTTTCCCAGGGAAGATTTAAATTTAGTTTTCCATAAATTAACATTTGTTTCGAGGCATGGGAAAGATAGTGTCTTACCAGTAGTTGGGATTCGATTGAATACTACTTTTCAGGTTTATCATTTAGTGAATAAAAGGATGCACTCAATCTCTCCAAGTTTAAGTTCTTAAAGATGTAAGTTAACAGATGTATTTTCATAGCAAAGAGAGACAATAAGGCTTTGGTTGTGCTTACAACAATGTCAGGATAGAGGACAAGACCCCTTTAAAAATATCGTGAGCCTTATTAAATATCAGCCACATTATTTTCATTTGATCTTTTGGTTTTATTCAATGTTTATATTCTAAAAATGGGAAAATGGTTGAAGCCATTTTGATCGTATCACTGAGAAGTGAGAGAAAAATGGAGTTTTCCATAAAGCAACGGCACCTCCTAAGGTTAAGTCAAAACCGAAAACTCTGCAACTACTCAGAATGGAAACAGCCCTTGTCCTGCAGAAGGCCAGGCTGACCTGCAGGCCTCCCCACCTGGCACACGAGTCTACAGCGAACATATCAAATGGAGGCCCAGAGTCTGGTTTCCCTCAAAAGCTACCCAAATAAGAGTGACACACGCATGCTTCCTGCCCCTCTCTGCGTGTTCTCACGGTAAAACAGTGCGTGTGTGGCCTGGCCGCCGTGAAAGGGCGGGAGCCTCAGGGGCACCGCTCTGCTCCTCCAGGTGCCCGGTGTGCACCGGCTGCCCATGTCGCCCGGACTGGTAACGAGCAGTGTGAGAGCCAGGGGCCCCGCCTTCGACCCCATCCTCTTCTCTTCTTCGCAGAAACTAATCTGATTACTTTCCACTAGAGAAAGCATCCGTACATACAATATAACTGCACATACATGTGTGCATTCCCGCAGCACCTAAGCAGAAGCGACAGCCCCAGGGTAATAAAATATGACCTCTCTGCCATGAAAGAGAATAGATTTTACAGAATCCTCCAGGGTTATTTTTAACAACTACCTGTTTAAAGCTATCTATTTTGGCCGAAACCAGTTTGGTTCAGTGGATAGAGCATCAGCCTGCAGACTGAAAGGTCTCAGGTTTGGTTCCGGTCAAGGGCATGTACTTTGGTTGCGGGCACATCCCCAGTGGGGGGTGTGCAGGAGGCAGCTGATCAATGATTCTCTCTCATTGATGTTTCTAACTCTCTATCCCTCTCTCTTCCTCTCTGTAAAAAAATTAATAAAATATATTTTAAAAAAATAAAGCTATCTATTTTGATATTGTCTTTGAACTCTGTCTTGTCTACATTTGCTGGCACAAAAGTTCCCAGCTGGTCAGCCATTGGATGCGCAGAGAATGGAACATGACCTTTAAGAGACTCCAGAGACAAGTAATCTGGGAAACGGATGAACACAAATCAGTGACTATGCAAGTCTTGCAAGTGTACAACATGACACCAAGAGGACAGATAAGAAAAATCTGTAGTGTTACCAAAATATAAAAAGAACCTTGAAAAAGAGCCCACTGTGTGCTTATTTAAGGCATCACACTCCTGTTCGCTGAGGGAAATGCATTTGAGCGAGGCCTGTGGGATACGCGACCGTCCGGGGAGTGAGAAGGGAGAAGATGACCCAGGGTAAGACACCTAATGACTGTGACACCTTCTCTTAGAAATAAACCCCAAACGGGGGAGGAGAGACACATTTAAACATCGCTCACTCATTGGCACCCCGGATTTGCTTTATTAGCCCGGACAAGTACATTTTCTGTAATAGTTTGTTGTATTTAAAGACCGTGCACAACTCTCACCGCAAACAGTTGTTTACAGTGCGGGTTTCGGGGGCGAGCTGTTTTAAAGCTCAATTGTGCATTTTGCAGATAAAGTGGGAAAACTAACTGAGGGCTGTATTGTAAGCAGCGGTTGCCGTGGAAACCCCAGTTTCAAGAGCTGGTTCTCCATTACCACTTAATTTAGGCTTCCTAATTGCATTCCACTAAATCGGTAGCGACAATATCTGCAGAGCAAAACTGCTTGCCCAGTCTAGCGCGAACCTCTTTGAAACAGGCTCCCTGAAAGCCAGGGGCTATAAAAACTCAGCATGACGCGGGGCATGTGAGAAACCTATAGTTCAGATGTCCCCCTGCCTGCTCTCTCATCCCGGGGACTCCGTGTGCGAAGCACAGTCTATTAGTTCATCTACCTTCAGACCATAAAGCTCCGCCGTGTGGAAACTCATCTGTCCGGCAGCACATAGGCACGAAATAGCTCTAATTGTGCTCCCGGCCCGGTATCATGTCCATCTCACTTTCCTGCCCGCCAGCAGGTAGCCACGCCGCGCACTCCCTTGAACTGCCCTGGCTCACAATGCCGGGAACAAAGCTCCCGGTCTGAATGGTGTGTGCTGGGCCAGCGGAGAGCTGCCGACGTGACTCCGAGAGGCTTGTCAGAGCCGCTAGACATAAAAGCGCTGCAATTATCGACCGCACCGCTCTCAGGGGCGGCGGCTGAGATGACATGGCAGGGACTGCGGTGAGGAGCGCTCCGTCACTGTCAGATTAGCACTCGAGTTAAACTCTGTGGATCGGTCTGTCCCGCTGCCGGAGGAGAGATAAGCACCGGCCTCTGTGCCCGAGCTTCCGGAGGGCGCTCTCCTCGGAGGAGCGCGCCGGACGCCCGTCCTTCAGACCGTGTTCTGTTCACTGTTTCGCAGTCACTGATGTGGGAGGTGCAGCTGCCCGCGATGGGGTTCTGAACTGGAGGCCTGTATGTTTGGTGGCAGAGGAGGCGGCCAGCCTGGCCCCAATGCCTGGCATGGGAGTGCACGGTGGACACTGTCGTGTCCGGGGGCAGGGAAAGCCAGCTTGGCCCTGATTGACAGCACAATCCCACCTTTGTCGTCCCTCCTTCCCCAGCGGACACTTCCAGCCAGCACGCCTGCTGCCCGGGAGCACGCGGGGGAAGGAGGAGCGCACCGTGTCCTCCGGGTCCTGTGGGCGAAGAGACGGCGGGAAGAGGGCAGCGTGTCCTGCCTGGCACCGCGCAAGCGCGTTGCTAAAGCAGCGAGGACGCTGCTGCCAAGCACTCGCTGTTGTCCCGGCTCCCGAGGCTCTGAATGCCCTCGCTCTCCCAGCTGTGGGTCTCCTGCAGCAATGAATGAGGCTTTTCCCAGGACAAGACTTTATGAATGAGACAGCTGGTGTATTACAAGGCAGGAGGCTCCATGCCTTTCCCAGACTAAGAAAGCAAACGCTAAGGGAGTCTTGATCTCTGTTCCAGTGGGAATGTGTAGGGGAAGGAAAATAGCATCGCCCACAGGCTGTGCCAGAGAGTCTCTCCGCTGAGGCAGGAAATGGAGACAGGCCACGGGGGCAGGTGTGGGGCCGCTGCCGGGCTTGGCGGTGGTGGTGGTGTGTGTGTGTGTGTGTGTGTGTGTGTGTGTGTGGAGGGGGGCGTCACCTCTGCATTACACACACTGGCTCCTTCTGTGGCTGAGCTCGGGCCTGAGTTCCAGCAGCACCCTGAGCTGCGCTCTGGGCTGTGCGTTCTTCTCTGTGGAGGCTCATTTCCAGTTCCCAGAGGCCTGTGGTGCGGACATGCTCTCCTGAATCTGGTACACCTGGACCCCGGGGCTCATATCCACCCTCGCCCGTTCCTGTTCCTTTCCTTCTCTCTGCAAACGGAGAAAAAGGAAACCAGCGTGTTTTGTAATGACCTTGATGGTGCCCTTATTTCAACCAAACAAGGCAAAGCCAACCCGCCCCCCCCCCCCCCCCACCTTGCTCCAGAGCACCGCTCAGGGCAGGGCCCAGGGTATTGCTCAAAGGTACCCAGAAGCAGCTCCCCACGGAGCCAGCAGTGAGGAGATCAAGGGAACGTAGAGGCAACTTTGTTCAAGCATCAGGTTCCTGCAAATTTCCTCTCCTGCCTCTCTGCTCTGGAAACCCCTCTGATTTTATCTGCGTTCTCCTGCTTTCTACTGCTTATCTCTGATCCACCGCACGAAACTAATAAAAATAAAAGACTAATGTTTCCTTCTCATCCTTAACAATTAATTCCATTCTAAAACTTCTTTGATCTCCTCTCCATTATTCCAACATTAAATACCCCGAATCTCTGAGCTTAAAGTCAGGCCCTGTTCCAGTCCGCAGCGCAGGTACCCCGTGGAAAGAAAATTGGAGCCGCCACAGAAGACGATCACGCTGAATTACAAATCACGGGGAGTTGCATAAATAGTTATGAGGGAAAATTGCAGGATAACGCTGCTGATAGAATCAATGGCATCCTTGATAGTAATTCACCAGGGGTTCGCTATGTTATCTATCCACTGAAATGTCAATATAATAGAGCGAACAGAGGAATTTATATCCAGATCTACTCTTTGTTAATTCCCAAGAGAATAATAAATCAAATTGGATATCCTAAAGGTCTCCTCTCATCAACCTGCTTGAGAACCTGGCCAAACTGGCCATCCTGCTATTCCTACTAATGGGTGTTTGGAAGTGTTTCTCTCTCTTTAGAAAAATTCACAGCATATTTGAGCATATTGCTCATAAAAAGTTCATTTTGTAAATTCTCTGCATCACTAGGACTCATACAATAGTATTTCATAGAAAATGTTTTATATTTATATTATTTCTATTTGGATCTCAGTGCTTAGTAAGGAGCTCAGAATATAAGAGGTTCCATATGAAATGCTTTTAGAATAAGCAAATATATGTTGATTGGGCTTTATCTTTAGCTCTCTTTGCTTTCTCTTTTTTCTTTCCAGCTAACATCCTTTAAATTAATTGCTCTGTGCATTTTCACACGTGGGCTTTCACACACACTTTCCTCAGGAGAGAAAAAGCCTCCAGCAGAAGCTCCTCTGTGCTCCCAGGACCAACCAGGGCCGAGGCGCCTGCGTCCCTGCCTGCAGGGTCTGAGAGGGGCAGGCTGCTGTCCGTGCACCAGGATGCCCTGTGACACCCTCTCCTATGTGTCTCCTGGAGAGAAAAAGAGAAGATGTTAGGGCTCCATGCCATGGTCTACATACTGGATCCATATCTAGTATAACCAGTATAATCAAATCCCAGGAAAATAAACATTTTTCTTTTTCCTTTTATGTTTGAAAACAAATCTTTATACTATGCTTTTGAAAGGTATTTGGCCTGACTCAAGTGACACAGTAGCTGTTTGCTATGTGTTTTAAGCATCAGAGAAGTGTGACAGTGGTCACCTGTATGGTCTGCACACGGCCCAGCCTGGGCTGTCCCCCACGAAGCGGCCAGAGCTGGTGGCTGCTGGGTTTTCAATACTGTGCCATTGTTTTTGAACAAAAGCAAAAATAGCAATTCCATTTCAAACAAAAGATGTGTGAGAATGCTGGTTTCAGTAAGTTTTATTTACTACTTTAATTCTAGGAGGAAAAAAAACGGACCTGGGCCGGTTCAGCTATACAGAGCACCAGGCCCCGTGCAAAGCGAAACAGGCGCCTCGTACACAAGGCAGGAACCTTACAACGGCAGACAGGAGCCGGCGAGGCCCTCCGGCCTGGCCTGGCTCTGGTGCTGCCGGAGGCTGACCCGGGTCTGAGTCAGGCCGGGCGCCCTTTGCTGGTGTGCGTGTGAGCCACCCTTAGCTTCTCCTCTGGGCTTTTCAGCTGGCTTTTCACCACGCCTTCCCTCCCCCTGCGAGGGAGATGTAAAAGCACTTTGTACATTTTAAAGTGTGATATAAAACGCTGTCTTGTAATATTTAACTTTTTCATTTTTCAATTACAGTTGATATTCAGTATTATTTAGTTTCAGATGTACAATGTCTTTATCCGACATATATGTGCTACACAGTGATCTCCCCAGTAAGTCTGACACATGCACAGTCCTGCAATCGTATCATTACTTTCCTACGTGGGGTAATGAAAGGGGTGGTGGTGGTGGGGGGACAGATTATGACATAATCAAAAGCCCACTTGCTCTTCTTCTCTGACCTTAGAGAGAAATGGGTCCATATTCTTTTCAGTCTTCTTGGGCTTCAGATCACATGGTACATCACCGAGTTCTCCTGTGAAACACAGACCGCCGCCTCTGAGGTCCCAACTCCCATGAGTCACGGGCCCTGGAGTAGGCCGGCTGTCAGGAAGCAGTGTGCTGAGTGCCTGTGTGTGGGGCTGTGGGATAATGGAGTCCCCTGGGCCGCTTTTCTGAGCCCCGGCAGCATAACACAATACCCTGCAGCTGGGGCCTCATGAGGGGGCAGAGCAGGGCTGCCCCTGAGCCCAGGCAGGGACAATGCCTGGTGACAGGAAGGCACTGGTTCTCTGCTTGCACAGCACAGCCACTGCCCCTTTGGAGGTGAGCAGCTCTAGGCAGGTGCCTGACCCAAAGCTCGCTCAGGAGAGATGGTCCCACTGCATCGAAGACGAGGGGCCTGGCCGAGACGCCTCTGTCCAGATGCTTCTGACCAGTTTGGCTTACGAGGTGGGGACCCAGGGAGCTCAGAGCTGAGCCTCACTGTGGACACAGTGGCTTTGCTGAGTCCCAGTAACAACTCCTCAGATATTTGCAGGGTGCACAGGCGTGGCCTGATAAGGCCCTGCCACCCTGGCACCACTTTCAATGTCAGTGCCCTCTTAAAGCCCCATGTGGGCGAAGCCCGAATGCACCAACTTAGGCACCAGCAAACCGTAATCATAAACAGCCGAAGGCATTCCCGGTGAAGAGCTCTGAGCGCCTGAGATGAGCGAGGTGAGCTTCGGACGGCAGATGGGTAGCTCAGAGAAACAAAATGGGTCTTCAGCACCTGAGAGGCCTCCACCTGCTTCATGGTGAAGGAAACACAAACAGAACAAGCCGACAGCTCCCGTGGACGCACGGACAGGGCTCAGCCTGTTAGCGTGACGAGTGGGTGAGACCGGAGGGAGAGGCCTGTCCTGCTGCCGGTAAAGATACAAAGCGGAACGACCTTGAGGTAAAAAATTAGGCAGTGTAGAAAAATTATGCATTTTACCCTTTGATCCAGAAGTCTCACTTCTCGGTATCTATCCAATAGACACACCACTAAGAGTACAATACAGTGTACACACTAAGTTATTGTGATGTGTTAGTGTTAGAAACGAATTGGAAACCTCAGGTGTCTCCATTGATAGGGGATTGTGGGAATAAACAATAGGATATCACTCAAAGAAATCTTGTATGGAAAAAAAAAAAGAGAAACATCTCTATTTGTGAAGATAAAACAGCAAACATTTAGAGCACAAATCTTTTGCCTAAGAGAAGCAATGTAAATTTATTTACTTAGTTGCTTATATTTTCAGAAATCAACACTGGAGAGATAAAACAGAAGATGAGTATAAATCATCACCTGAAGGAGAGAGGACAGGGGGACACGATGGAAAAAAAACTTCTTTAAATCATGTCAATATTTTACAGATTCGAAAATACACAATTTCCAAACACACTAAAGTTCATGAACCCATTCTCTAGCTATTTGGTCCCATAATCACACAGAGAAAAGGATTCTCTCAAGTAACTCGAGAGGACATTGTTTAGCCTTGGCGTCCATAGGGAGGTATGTGTGGGCACAGAAAGAGCTGCAAACCAGTGTTAAACTCCATTCAGTAATTTCATTGCTAGTAGAGATATTGGTAATATTGCTTTGAGGTTATTTTGTATTTTTGTAGACTAAAACAATGACTACTTGCAGTCAATATTTTCAGAGTAAGAAAAAAAAAACAACACTAAAATCAAAGAAGATAGACAAAATTTCTGCAATATGAATGGAAAGTTTCAGTATTAACTCATGATTTTAAAAAATTATGGATGGAGGGGGTGGGGATTGCTGAGGTTTAGAGGCTCCCATTTGCCCCAGGGAGTGAATGAGCCATAGTGACCTAGTGTGCCCTGGAATGAACATAAACACCATGCTATACTATAATTATGTTACACAAACATATCTATAAGACTACAACTTTATTACACTATGCAAATCAAAGAAACACATTATATACCTTATATTTACACAATGTTAAATGTCAAATATATTTAAGAAAAAAGTGCTAGCCCTGCCTAACCGCAAAGGAAACTCCATAGAAATGACCATCCCTAATGGCCACAGTGGTGGTCTCAATGCCACTTGCCATTGAAAGGAACCGGTTCTGGGACAGAAAATGCACAAACGAGCCAGGACATCTGGCTGTGTCAGAAAGGAAGGAGGCTTTCAAAGACAAGTGGGCTTTTGTGACAGTGACACACTGGACAACACGAAGGGCATCCTGACCAAAGTGGGAGCGCTGCGAGCATCTGAAAGTGAACTGAGTTGAATACATGGAACCACGGAAAACTGAACTCTCAGCGGTACTAAGGGGGAGGGTGGCCTAAAAACAACAACAAAACTAAACAGTGCGCACACACATACAAAATGAATCAAAATTCCTTGGTAATTATTTCAGGTGACTAGAACACCAAGACTTTTTGCCTAAATACTGGCAACTAAAGGAAAAGAATCAAGTACTTATCCTGCTCTGTGTACAAATTTAATAGCCCTAGTTGATGAAGGAATTTTTTTTTACAAAAAGTGTGGAAAATTCGACCGAATTAGAATGTTACCACTTTACAGCACCTCATGAATGGTCTGACTGCAACCCAGGCCATCCCGAGGAGACCGGCGGGTGGATGTGTGATGGGAGTATGGGGAGGGATCAGGCCATCACCACCTGTTCCACTAACTCGTAATTGTGATTGACGTCGTGCCAAAGAAGGCCCCACCCTCTTGCAGTATGACCTTGTGGCCAGCCCATCAGGAGGCGGAGCCTTTCCAATCCTCAGCTCTAGGCTGGCCTTATGACTTTCTCTGGACAATGGAACCAGAGACCTGCTGCTTCTGTCTTTGTCACTCGGAACACGCTCCCTTCAGAGCCAGTGTCTGAAAGAATAGCCAGGGATGATCATGCCGTAAGAAAGCCCACGCTAGAGGCGTGGAAGAGCAGCCTCCCGGGTGAGACCTGAGGAGCCAACAGGCGTCATTGGGGAACCCCCACCGGCCCAGCAGTCACCTGCTGAGTGTGCCCCAGTGAATGATCCCAGACAACGGCTCCGGTGACCAGGAGAAACTGCCCGGCCTGGCTCTGCCCAAACTGTCACTGATGGAACTGTGAGCAAGTAGGTGGTTACTGTTTTAAGCCACAAAGTTTAGGGTAGTTTAGTTACCGTATTTTCCGGCGTATAAGACGACCCCTAATTTTACAGTTAAAACATAGGTTTAGGCCTACATTCGCTGTATAAGACTACCCCCCACTTCCGAGGCAACACCGGTTCTTTTTTAATAGACCGCCTCTCTGATTCTGGCCAATCTGAGCAGGCTTTTTACTAGAACACAGTGTACATGTTTTATACCCGAAGTTACTCTGTGTTCTAGTAAAAAGCCTGCTCAGATTGGCCAGAGTCAGAGAGGCGGTCTATTAAAAAAGAACCGGTGTTGCCTCGGAAGTGGGGGGTAGTCTTATACAGCGAATGTAGGCCTAAACCTATGTTTTAACTGTAAAATTAGGGGTCGTCTTATACGCCGGAAAATACGGTATGTAGTAGCAGCAACGTAATTAGAAAGTATCCAATTCAAGCACAGATTATCAATGAGGAAATCAGTAGCAGAAAGTGTGGAGGGGATTTTTCTCATTGGACAGAGCAGGAACGAGCAGCTGGTCACCTATGAGCATTACTACAGGGTGGGACAGCCAGCCAGTCATGGTGCCCCTTGTTGTGGTGCAGTCAGAAGTATACAATTTATGACATATTCTTGTAAAAAGAGCAAACCACAAATGAGTCAGAGTTGAACCTGACGTGAATTCTTTAGACTGAACTTCCAATTTTCAGAAAACATAGATCTTGAGTTCAGTGACATTGAGAATAAGTGAATGGATGAATCCAGGGAGAGAGATTTCTACAGAACAGCATGCCTCACTGGTCTTTGCAGAACCCGTAAGAAAACAAAGATGAACGGCAGATCTAGATGGAAGAGATGAAGGGTCTGTCATACATGCAATATGTGACTCTTGCTGGGATCCTGATTCGTGCAGCCCAAGAGGCAAAAGACAAACTGAGACTCTCAGGGAAATCTGAATATGAAATGGGTGTTATATGACACCGAGAAATTATTTTTTTATTTTTTAAACTGTGATGTCATGATAGTTATGCAACAAATGTCTGTGTGTGTGTTTTTTGTTTTGTTTTTGTTTTTGCTTTGTTATTAAGAGAGGTATAAACTAAATAAGTGGAAGTGAAATGACACGAGGGTTGGAACTTATTTTAAAATTATTTACCAATCATTTCACAATGCATACAAATATGGGATCATATTATATACCTGAAACTAATATGTCAATTCTACTTCAATAAAAAGTAGTAACAAGTTCTCTAACAATAAAAGGAAAGAAAGGGAGCAAGGAAGGGAGGAAGATTGCGAAAAAAGAAATAAATGATGCAAAAGTATTTTTTTTAATGTATTATTATTTTTTTGTTAATCCTCACCTGAGGATATTTTTCCATTGATTTTTTTTTTTTTAAGAGAGAGGGAAAGACAAACATCGATGTGAGAGAAACACATGGATTGGTTGCCTCCTGCAGGAGCCCTGACCAGGCCTGGGCAGAAAGAAGCCTGCAAACAAGGTCTGTGCCCTCGACCAGAATCGAACCTGAGACCGTTAGGTCCACTGGCTGATACTCTGTCTACTGAGCCAAACTGGCTAGGGCTGATATGAAAGTCTTGATAATAGTTGAGTCTGGTGAGGAAAAATAGGGACTCATAATATTAAGTCTCTACTTTTGCTTATGGTTGACATTTTTCATAATAAAATTTACAAAATAAAGTTTACAAAATATGAAAAAAGTAACTGAACTTAAGTCATGTTAACATTAGTTCTAATCTAGAAATATCACTTTAAATTATCAGTAAATAACATATTTCTCTTCAAATATTTGAGTAAACTTGATTTAACCCCCTTTATCCTATTCTATTTCCCCTCCACCCTTTTCCTCTAGGAACCTCCATACTGTTGTCTGTGTCTGTGAGTTTTTGTTTGTTTGTCTGTTTGTTCATTTGTAGCTTTCAGTTTTATATCCCACATAGGAATGAAATTATGTGGCTCTTGACTTTTTCTGCCTGACGTATTTCATTTAACATGATAGTCTAAAGATCTATCCATGTTGTCGCAAATGGCAGTATTTCATCTTTTCTTACAGCTGAACAGTATTCCATTGTACTAGTGTATATACTAGGATTCTAGAGGCATAGTGCACGGACTTGTGCACTGTTGGGGTCCTTCAGCATGGCTTGTGGGGATTAGGCCAAAACCAGAAATCCAACATCTCCTGCCTCTCCTGCCTGCCACTGCCGCGGGCTCTCACCCAATCAACCCCAATGGACAGAGGCTTGAGCTGCCACAGCAGCACTCACCAGCCATGAGCCCTGTGGCTGGTGCCTGTCAGTCAGTCAGCTGAGCAGCACTCCTGCTGTGGGAGTGCACTGATCAACAGGGGGTAGCTCCTGTTTTGTGCATCCCCCTGGTGGTCAGTGCATGTAATAATGACTGGTCGACTGGCTGTTTGGTCATTTGGTCGCTTAGGCTTTTATATATATAGACTAGTGGCCCAGTACATAAAATTCAGCATGGAGTGTGTGTGTGGGGGGGTTATTCCTCAGCCCAGCCTGCACCCTCTCCAATCTGGGACCCCTCAAGGGATGTCCAACTGCCTGTTTAGGCCCGATCCCAGTCAGACATCCCTCTCACAATCCAGGTCTGCTGGTTCCCAACCATTCACCTGCCTGCCTGCCTGATTGCCCCTAACCACTTCTGTCTTCCAACCTGATAATCACTAAACCACTCCCTGCCAGCCTGATTGATGCCTAACTGCTCTCTTGCCAGCCTGATTGTCCCCTAACTGCTCTCCTTTGCTGGCCTGGTCACCCCTAACTGCCCTCTCCTGCAGGCCTAATCCCCCCCAACTGCCCTCACTTGCAGGCCTGGTCCCTCCCAACTGCCCTCCCCTGCTGGCCTGATTGCCCATAACTGCCCTCCTCTGCTGGCCATCTTGTGTCCACATGGGGCAGCCATCTTTGACCACATGGGGGTGGCCATCTTGTGTGTTGGAGTGATGGTCAATTTGCATATTACCTCTTCATTATATAAGATACCACATCTCTATGCAGTTGTCTATTGAAGGACAGTTTAGTTATTTCCATGTCTTGGATACCATGTATAATGCTGTAATGAACATAGAAGTAAATATATCTTTATGAATAAATGCTTTTAAAATTTTGGGGCAGATAATTTCTGGGTCATGTGTAGCTGTTTTCTTAATTTTTTCAAGGACCCTACATACTGTTTTCCATACTAATTGTATTGGTTTACATCTCCATCAGCAGTACATGAGGGTTCCTTTTTCTCTACAACCTCTGCAGCACTTGCTAGTGCTTGTCTTGTTGATAATGGCCATTCTAACAGGTCTGAGGGGCGGGGCTACGGTATCTCACTGTGGTTTTGATTTGCATTTCCCCTATAGCTAGTGAAATTGGATATATTTTTCATATCTCTATTGGCCATTTGTAAGTCTTCTTGGAAGATGTGTCAGTTTAGGTCCTCTGCCCATTTTTAATTGTACTGTTTATTTTGTTGTTGAGTTGCATGAGTTCTTTATATATTTTGGATATTAACTGCTTATTGGAGGTGTCTGCAAATGTCTTTTTTTCATTTTGTTGGTTGCCTTTTTGTTTTGTTGATGGTTTCTTTTGCTGTGCAGAAGCTTTTTAGTTTGATATAGTTCCATTGACTTGACTTTTGCTTTTACTTTTGTTGTGTTTGAGGTCAAATCCTCTCTAAAGCTAAGGTCTATAAGTTTGATATCCATGTTTTCTTTTATGTATTTTATTATATCATGCCTTTCGTTCATTTTGAGTTAATTTTTGTGTATGGTGACAAATAGTAGTTGTTTCATTAATTGTATGTGACTATTCAATTTTTTCAACATCATTTATTGAAGAGGCATTTTTTTCTATATTGACAGGT
The DNA here is from genome assembly GCF_964339955.1 of Pipistrellus hanaki. Classification (NCBI taxonomy): domain Eukaryota; kingdom Metazoa; phylum Chordata; class Mammalia; order Chiroptera; family Vespertilionidae; genus Pipistrellus; species Pipistrellus hanaki. The sequence goes on from NC_140514.1 coordinate 56,659,991, forward strand.
AAACTCTGTCATCAACCAAGCAGTTGAGTTCCCGATACTATATGAATTAAGAAGTCAATATATATAACATTCTGAGGTGACTCAGGTTGGACATTAAATGTTATGCTATGACTTTTCTCCTTATGCATAGTATCTGTGTGCTTGCAGAGTGGCTTCCTCGCTTGCTGCCAGCCTGTGCATGGTCCATGCTTATGAGTTCAGGATTAATGACAATGTGAATAATTCAGATGTTTACAATAAAAACACATAAATATATGAATTCACTAATGCTAATGTTAAACTTCATGGGGGAAAAAGTCCTTTGAGTCTTTGGTGGTTAAAAATTAAAGACCTCAAATCATGTACGATAAACAGTAAATATCGGGTCTAGTAATAATTAATGTCGTTTTAAACATTCGTTTAAAATCTTGCTTGGCGTTGACTTGTATTGACATAACCTTCAAACACGTGGTATCTACAGAATGTGTGAAGTGCAATTAACAAGTTTTGCTTGAAAAAGTTTGTGTTTGGTTTGGTTTTTGTTGCAGAACTAGGGCTAAGAAGATGGCGGATGAAGAGCATATTCGGCACTGCATGCTTTACGAGTTCCAATTAGGAAGAAAAGCAAGTGAGGCTGCAAAAAACATCTGTAGTGCTCTTGGTCAAGATGCAGTTAGCGCCAGAAAATGCCAGCGTTGGTTTGAGAAATTTCGCGAGGGAAATTTTTCGTTAGATGACAAGAGTGGTCGAGGCCGTGTGTCCAATTTTGATCAAGAAGCTCTTCAAGCTCTTTTGGTGCAAAATCCTCAAATTACCCAACAAGAGCTTGTGACAACTTTAAATTGTTCACAAAAAACAATTTCCAATCAATTGCGTGCACTTGGCAAAGTCCAAAAGTTTGGAAAATGGGTTCCTCATGAGTTGACCGACAACAACAGTAATCAAAGAGTCACAATTTGCAGTTCGCTCCTCTCTCGTCAAAACCGTTTGCCGTTTTTAGAGCAAATTGTTACCGGAGATGAAGAATGGGTGCTGTATGTTAATTTGAAAAGGCGGCCTTAATGGTTGGACAAAAATGAGGCTCCGCAGCCCACGCCAAAACCTGACTTGCATGTGAAAAAAGTGATGTTGTGTGTTTGGTGGAATTTTAAAGGAATTCTTCATTATGAACTTTTACCATCTAACCAAACCATTACAAGTGCAGTGTATAGTGCCCAATTGGAAAGGTTAGCCCAAGCTTTAAGAGAAAAAGAACCCACGCTGATTAATCGGAAGGGCGTAATTCTTCACCACGATAACGCACGACCTCATACTGCAAGAATCACTGCTGAAAAACCGCGCCAGTTGGAATGGGAAGTTCTCCCTTAACCTGCATATTCTCCTGATATTGCCCCTTCCGATTACCATTTGTTTCGTTCTTTGCAAAACTTTCTTCTTGGAAAAAAATTTAATAATGAAGAATGCCTCAAAAATGCATTGACCGAATTTTTTGCATCAAAATCACAAGAATTTTACAACAGAGGGATTAAAATGCTTCCTGAGCATTGGGCACAAGTAGTAGAAAACAACGGCAACTATATTGTTGATTAAATTTTGTTGTATCGTTTAAATAAATTCGATTTAAAAAAGTATTAGAAAACGACATTAATTATTACTAGAACTAATAAAGTTACACTGAATGACAAAAAATAAAACTCATTAGGGGCCAGGAAATGTTAAAAAACAACAACTGGGGAACAATTCCCAAATCAGGAAGGAATGTCACAGGGCATGTATTCTAGCTATGAATACAGTATTTCTTACTACTTACAACATATGCAATGTAATGTATTAGATGCCTTCCTATCGCATGAAGTATGTATTCTCATAGTGTAATACTGGTACATATATTATAGTTATGGCAGTATGTCATATCTTATCTATATTAATAAAAGGGTAATATGGTAATTAGACCATGAGACTTTCCAGACAAAGCTATGGTGGCAGGACTGAGGCAGAGGTGGTTAGGGGTGATCGGGCTAGGAGGGGAAGGCAGTTGGGGTGAGCAGGCCAGGAGGGGAAGGCAGTTGGGGTGAGCAGGCCATGAGAGGGGACAAGTTGGGGGTGAGCAGGCTGGCAGGGGAGTGCAGTTGGGGGCAATCAGGCCAGTAGGCAGAGTGGTTAGGGGTGATCAAACAGGCAGGCAGGTGAGCAGTTAAGAGCCAGCAGTCCTGGATTGCAAGGGGGTTGTCCAACTTCCAGTTTAGGCCAAATTTCACAATGGTCTCAGATTGGAGAAGATGCAGGCCAAGCTGAGAGACATCTCCCCTCCTCCCATGCACAAGTTTCATGCACCGGGCCACTAGTATCATATATAATCCTACCTAATGAAGAAGTAACATGCAAATTGACCATCACTCCAACACACAAGATGGCCACCCACATGTGGTCAAAGATGGCTGCCCCCATGTGGACACAAGATGGCTGCCACAAGGTAGCCAGTAGGGGAGGGCAGTTGTGGGCAATCAGGCCAGCAGAAGAGGAAGGCAGTTAGGGATGACCAGATCAGCAGGGGTGGACAGTTAGGGGCAACCAGGCCTGCAGGCGAGGGTAGTTGGGGTTACCTGGACCTGCAGGGAAGGGTAGTTGGGGAGGACCAGACTGGCAAGGAAGAGAAGTTAGGGGTGATCAGGCCAGTAAGGGAGGGCAGTTAGGGGTGACCAAGCTGGCAGGGGAGGGCAGTTAGAGGTGACCAGGTCAGCAGGGGAGGGCAGTTAGGTGTTGATCAGGCTGGTAAGGGAATGGTTAGGGGTGATCAGGCTGGCAGGCAGAAGCAGTTAGAGGTGATCAGGCTGGCAGGCAGGCGAGTGGTTGGAAGCCAGCAGTCCTGGATTGTAAGAGGGATGTCTGACTGGGATCGGGCCTAAACAGGCAGTTGGACATCCCTTGAGGGGTCCCAGATTGGAGAGGATGCAGGCTGGGCTGAGGGACACCCTTCACCCCCACGCATGAACTTTGTGCACCGGGCTTCTAGTGTAAAATAAAACTAAAACTAGCAGTTTCTATTTAAAGACCCAAGTTCTATGCAGCATAATTCACAATAGTCAAAAGGTGGAAGCAACCCAATGGATGAATTGATAAACAACGTATAGTACATATGTACATTCAATGGAAAATTATTCACTCTTAAAAAGGAAAAAAAAAATTCTAACACATGATACAACATGGGTAAAACTTGAGGAAACTATACTAAGTGAATTAAGCCAGTCACAAAAAACAAATGCTGTATGATTCCACTTACATGAGACACTTGGAGTAGTAAAATTCATGGAGACAGAGAGTAATGTGTGGTTGCCAGGGACAGGGAGAGAGGAATAGGGAGTTATTGTTTAATAGAGAGTTTCCGTTAGGGAAGATGCAAAAGTTCTGTGGATGGATGATGGTGATGATTGTACAACTATGTGAATGTACTTAATTATGCTGAACTGTAAACATAAAAATAGTTAAAATAGCAAATTTTATGATCTGCATATTTTACTACCATTAATCAAATAATTCAAATCTTGAAAAAGCCTGTGTAGGGGCCTTTTAGAAATAATTTAAAGTAACAGAGTGAAAATGCATTGATGAGTGCCTTACACATAACAGGAGGGGAGGGCGAAGGGGGTGGGGAGATCCATAGTGACAATAATACCATTAATGATATTTGTTACTGTGACTTTCCTTTCATTCCAAAGACAAGCTAATGACCTGTAAGGCTGTGACTTTATTTGGGATGGGTGGGGGTGGGTGGAGACTCAGACTCCAATGGGAATTATGGCTCCTCTGCTAGAAAACCTTTTCATCTTCTCTTTCTTATACACAATCATTTCGAATACCTTCCATTGAGCCTCCCCTCTCTAGGTGGAGCCAGAAGCCGTGGACTCCAGGCCACAAATCATGCTTCCACATATTAGTGACTGCTGATATTTAAGCTGCCCTAGGAAACACATTTGTATTGTAATAAAAGCCTGTTGGAGGAAAGTTCAAAGGGATTTTTTTTATTGTGGTAAAATAAACATAATTAAAAATTGACCATCTTGCCCTGACTGATTTGGCTCAGTGGATAGACCGTCGGCCTGCGAACTGAAAGGTCCCAGGTTCGATTCCGGTCAAGGGCATGTATCTGGGTTGTGGGCAGATCCAGTAGGAGGTGTGCAGGAGGCAGCTGATCAATGTTTCTCTCTCATGGATGTTTCTAATTCTCTATCTCTCTCCCTTCCTCTATGTAAAAAAATTTTTTTTAAATCAATAAAATATATTTTTAAAAATTGACCATCTTAAGAGTTTTTAAGTGTACAATTAAGTGGGATTAAGTGCATTTACATTGCCGTGCAACCATCACCCTCAGCCATCCACAGAACTTTTGCATCTTCACAAACTGAAACTCTTTCTCAACTAACTAATAACTCCACTGGTAACCACCATTGTACTCCCCACCGCTGTGGATTTAAGTACTTTTCTGCACTCGTCTAGTGAAATTACATAGCATTTGTGTGTTTCTATACCTGGCGTGTTTCACTTTGTATGATGTCCTCAGCATCATTTTCAAACATTTAATTCTCTCTTAAGATTAAATAATAGTCTAAATGATGAAATCTTGACATGATGGTAAGTCTGAGGTGTGGGGACCTAGGTAAGTGTAGTTTGGTATCTCTTTGGGGAAAAATATTTTCCAGGAGGTTTTCAGGTTACACTGTGCCATTAGTTCCCATTTTGCTGCTCTCTGACGCCAGTTTAGGCTTACTTTTTAGAAGAAAGTGCTCTTGGTATTTATGAGCTACGGAAATGAACAAAAATTATAAGGGTTCCTTGACGCAGCATAGGCTTGGACCCATGGTATTCGAAGTTTGTTCCAGATGGATCTATTGACGGCAGAGTGAAGGCCACTTCTCAAGGTCACAGTTGCTTCTGTGTCATGGCTTTTCACCGCATGCCTTGGTTTTTGGCGTTCAATATGCTCACATATATTTCAAATGATTTTTGGTCATGAGAGCAAATATTTACTGGGTTGTTAGCCAAGTGGAAGGAAAGCCAAGCCTGACCTTCTAGGGCTGAGCCCATATCTAGCTTGTGAGTTTAGGGAACATAACTCCTCCATATGGAGCCTGAACCGGTTGGGTGTGGGCCTGAATGTATAAATTCTGTGGGGATTTCACCAGTTCTCCCTGCAATGCTAATATTGAAGAAAAACAATGATGTGTGTGGAACCCAATGAGATTAGACTAAAACCCAGAATAAATAAGGATTTTGATATCATCCTTTCCTGACTCATGTCTTGCATGTTTTAAATTCTCTTGGCCCCATAAACACATTACAGCTAATTATGGCTAAATCTCAAAAGGCTCAGGGCTGAGTACATAGTGGATTCCAAGGCATGAAAGCTGAGCTCAATTTCTCCACATTGGCAACTGCATACTCTACCCATGGGCCAAAACACGGGGGAGGTAGTTTGCAGCCAAATGCATACAGGGGAGGGAAAGAGAAATAGAAATCAGTCATTCATCATTCATCATTGCTCCAGGTTTTGGTTTTCCTTGAGTTTGTCCATTATTGTAACAGCTGGAGGGCGAGCGCAGGGACTTGCAGGTATTTTGTAGAACTAACATATTTGGTGACAGCTCAACTCTTGGAAGCTTCACAAGAACAAGGAGATTAACTCATAGCCAGAGATTTGAGAACTCCCTGACGTTACAGAGAAGAAACAGAAGTTTTTCTTCTCTGATCGTATATGTCACAGGAGTGTGATCAGTTGTCAGTTTTGAAACTGAAACCCAGGAGCCAAGAGCAACAGGGAATGTGGCGGAGTGTGGCAGGGGAGGCCTGCAGCTCCGAGACCAGGGAGCCGGAGGCCAGAAGGCCGCAGGGCCTCGCCCCAGTGCTTTGAGGGATTCAAAAAGTGTGTTCATCTCTCTTAAGTTCAGAAAAAACAACTCTTCAATCAAATAAAATGTTGAATACGTAATATGAATATCCTTGTCTTTATATCGACACAGTTGGGAAGTATACTTTTTTATCTTATTTTTATGTTGGGAAGTTCCCACGAGGACGAGCTTCTGGTGCCAGAGAGCCATCCTGAGCTCGCTGCTGCTTCTCTCTCTGCACCCGGTCCTATTCACATCCGGTCTGGGAAGCAGCTGGGCTGTGGGCCGTCTATCTTGGTTTTAATGTCTTTGTATTCACTGCGTCCATCCAGGAGGCTTATATGAAACAAGACAGACTTGAATGTTAGCCATTCCCCTTTGAGACTCAGTTCTTACAAATCTATTTGCGTTCCTTTTCCTCTGGAGGCCACTATCCTTTTCGCACCGACCCTTAGGCCTTGGTGGAAGGAGTGGACCCTGTTTCCGAGCGAAGGGGCGCCCAGTCCCCGGGGACGAGCAGCTGTTCCCTCAGGGTCTGGGCAGTCGGCGCTGGGCCTGGGACTCTTTGGCTATAAGGGTGGTGGATTCAAACGGCACTGAAATGGGAACCCAATGCCTTGGGTTCTCATGTACCACTTCACCCGCTCTGCAGCATCAGCCCTTCGGAACTCCATAACGTGCAAACAGTCACACCTCCAGGCCAACTTCTGTAGTTGTTAGGAACTCAAATGAAACCACTGGAGTGAAGGTGTTTTGTAAATTTGGAAAGTGCTCTTCATTATCAGGATCTGAGTCATTTCACATGTTATGCCTCAGTTTCTTTACAGATGAGATGGAAGAATGGCCCTGGCCTCCGGTGGACCTCAGAGGAGGGCTGCATGAAAGGACTGGCAGCGTGAGTGTCCTGGAGACATTAAATGCTCGCACCGCTGTAAGTCCTTGCGAGGCTGGTTACCTTGGCCTCATAGCACCACACGGAATGCAGACTTTACTTGGGATTCCCCAGAAGCTTTCTGTGGTGGAACTAAAAATCCTCCTCAAGGCCAGACCCCTTGCCTGCAGCCAGCAGAGGCATCTCCTCGTGGCATGCGGAGGTGGCTCAGGCTATTGATCTGGGAGAGGGGCTGAACCTAGCTGTGGTAATTACCTTCTTCTCTTGCCTGGTCTTGGACGTCCTGCCCAGTCACCACTGGGAGGAAAGACAATCCCAGCTTGTGAGAAGGACAACCTCCTCGGGAGAAGATAGAACTGCAAACAGAGAGAGAGAATGCTCAAAAGGAGGCACTCCCCAGCTCCAGAGGGACGCAAAGGTGAAGTAGCGGTGCAGGAAGGCGGGCGTCTGCCCAGGATGGAGTCCTATTTAGCGCATTGTCAATATGCAAAGTGCAAACTATGTTCTGATTATCTGGTCAAGTGCACAATTTTTCTTCAATATATTTTTAATTTATTTCAGAGAGGAAGGGAGAGAGAGATAGCAGTATCAATGATGAGAAATAATCATTGATCAGCTGCCTCCTGCGTGATCCTTACTGGGGACTGAGCCTGCAACCTGGGCATGTGCACTGGCCAGGAATCGAACCATAACTTCCTGGTTCATAGGACAACGCCCAGTGATTGAGCCACACCGGATGGGCAGGAGCACATCTTTTCTAGGAGACATAGACCAAATGTGGCCAATGATTGCCTCAGGCTACCATTTCCGACTCTTCTCTCCCTCTGCACCACCCGCCCAGCTGTTGTGGAGTTCCACAGGGAGCCAGCTCCTGCCCGGGGGAAAGCCAGGCTCCTGCCTGGGGCAGAGCTGAGGAAAGAGCACGAGTCCTCCTGTCCCGGAACGCGCATCCTCTTCAGCCGGAGAGACAGCAGGAGGAGCAGATAAACAGCCATCCTCTCACGGCGACAAGTGGTGTGTGAGACTGTCTGCCCGCCACAGCCTCTGGTTCTCTTGATCTCTCATTTCCAAGCCTGTGTGTCTTCCACACCTTCTCACAGCACCTATGGCTAGCTGTTATATTCCTTCTTTACACGAAGCTTCAGATTCTGCCTACGGCATGCTCTCACCACAACCTCATGCACCTACGTGCACCTGTGTCCTCTCTTTTTCCTCAGTGGGTTCCTCATCAGTCATTGCGCCACCTCCAGCCAGGCCTGGGGACCTTCCAGCACCAGGCTGCACTCTGAAGGCTCTGCCACCAGGCTGAGGCAGTGCCCTGGGAAGGGGGTATTGACTCCCCTGGCCCTCGGGACCCTCAGAATATGGAGCCTGACCCCTGCCTTTGCCATGTCCTGCGCGCCGGCTCCATCTCCCTTTGCACACCTGGTTTCAGTGTCCCCGCACCTGTGGGCCTCATGCTTGACAGGCAGCGACTTTTATTCTCAGTCAAACCTCTGTGTCTGGAACTAAGTCAAACCTTCCAAGGTCTGTGGGTAACGACATTGATGCATCCGTTCTGGAAGCGGTGCTTCCCGGTGTCCCACGTGGTCATGGTGATGGCTTTTCGGTTAAAGTTCCTTTAGGAATTCTATAGCATGATGTTACATGAAGACACTGCTCAGAGTCTTGGGGCTGGAAGGAACCTGATGCCCCCAGAACCTCAGAGCGTCACTGGAGCCCAGGGGTGCAGCTTGGCGGTCAGAGGGTGGTGCACTGGATGGCACCCCAGTTCCACTGCATTTGTTTCCGTGTTGCAATTTCATCAGAAGAAAGAACACCCCGATTTAGGACTGTCAGTCACTTGTTAAAGCCACACACAGCTGAGTGGAGGCACTGGCACTAGAGCTTTGGTCTCAATTCCAATTTGCTAACAGAGGGTTAATGAATAGTCCCAACTCTACACACACACACACACACACACACACACACACACACACACACCATACACCCCACACACCACACACCACACACCACACCCCCCTACACACCACACTGCACACACCCCCACACACACCACACACACACACACACACACCACACACACACACACCACATACCACACCCCCCTACACACCACACTGCACACACCCCCACACACACCACACACACACACACACACACCACACACACCCTCACACACCCCACACACCACACCACACACACCCCACATACCACAGCCCCCTACACACGACACCACACACACACCCTCACAAACACACCCTCACACACACACACACACACACCATACACCCCACACACCACACCCCACACCCCACACACCACACCCCCCTACACACCACACCACACACACCCTCACACACACACCCTCACACACACACCCCACACACCACACCACACACACACACACACACCCCACACACCACAGCCCCCTACACACCACACCACACACACATCCTCACACACACACCCTCACACACACACCACACACAACACACCATACACCCCACACACCACACCCCACACACCACACCTCCCTACACACCACACCGCACCCCCCCCACACCACACACATACACACCACACACACACACACACACACACACACACACACACACCTCTGTAACACTGAAAGGCATTTTGCACTGTGCAAATTCAGCCTTCTTTTCTCTCCTCAGCACTTCTAATTCTGAGAAACACACAGATTGGGTTCAGATTTTGCAATGGCCTTGGAGCCGGAGCTGAAACGCTGGGAGGGGCTGGGTCAGAGTCAGGCGTCCGGCCCCAGCACGGCGTCCGGGGTCCCAGAAGCTGTCCGGGATTGGAGATGCCCCCTGTGACCCGGGGTGGGAGATGACCTGCCACCCTGCCGGCAGCTTCGTGGCCAAACCTGCATGCTTTAAAAGGGACACAGCTCTCATCTCACATCTCCGCAAATGGTCTTTTTATTTGTTTTGTTTTGTTTTTGCATATATATTTGAAAGAGAAAGGGAGAGGGAGAGAGAGATAGAACATCAATGATGAGAGAGAATCATTTATCAGCTGCCTCTAGCTGGGGATCAAGCCCACAACCCAGACATGAACCCTGACTGGGAATTTTACCCTGACCTCTGGCTTATAGTCAACCACTCAATGCTCAACCACTGAGCCACACTGGCCAGGCCCCAAATGTTTTGAAACGTGTTGTTTATTGTCAGGACCATCTTCCCAAGAAGCCGGTTTTCTCAGTTTGTTATGTGTTGAAGTAAAACTCTTTTTGTATTTCCTAAAGTGAGTAAAATTTGGCGGTGCAGACCCAGACAGCAATCTTATTCCCACCACGTCGCTTTACTCCTGTAATACCCAGAGTTCACTCCCCTTGATACGCTTATGCTAAGAACCAATTGATTATAAACATGTTGTGGGGTCTACACACAGTGGGCATGTAACCAGTGGGAGGAATATACTGCTAATATAGCTCTCTCAGAGGTCAAAGGACGAGCACCTGTCATGCCCATGTGTGCAGCTGTAAACTCTTCCATATTCTAATAGCTGCTTCGTGTGCTTGAGGAAGCTCTACTGCCCGTCATAGACACTTTGTGAAAATATAGTTTTGAATTGTGATATGAAGTCCACTTATTTATGTATTACTTATTCGATGAATATTTATTGAGCAAATGTCATGTCCAAAGACCTGAGTTCAGGGGACAAGGTTAAGTCTTCACACTTAGGGAGCTTAAGTGTAGTAACAACAGGACACCTCCACGTCGCCACCTCACTTTTATTTGTCTTAAAAATTTCAAATGTTAGAAGCAGATTACTCTGCAAACTAAATGACAGTGGCTGATGAGGAGTCAGGCATTTTGTCTTGAATTTGCATTATCAACTTGCTATCTCTGCTGTGCTACAGCTCACGAGGCAGCTGAAAGGGGTGATATTAAAATAGATTAGGTGATTGTAGTCAGTGTCTATAAAAAGCTATAATCTAAAGGCTTAGGAAGATTATTTCTATAACCACTAAAATGTAAATGGACATTCAAATGTAGCATTTATATTTTTAGCCAAACATGGCTTTTATCACATATAAACAAACAAGTAATCCAAGATTGTCAAAGAAGTTGTTAGAAGTATAGAATGACTAATTAAAATAAGAAATACCGGTCTTATTACCCTGCAGTGGTCTGGAGCGGAATTGAATGCTGTTTGATTTAGGAATTACAGCAATTCATATCTTAGGGTGTGGGAGTCTTCATCAAACCACGGAAAGATGGCGCATGAACTCTGAGGCCTTACCCAGAGCTGCTAATCCAAGGAGACCCTCCCCAGTGGGAGTGGTGGGGGAGCGGGCACGTCACTGCTGCTCTGCTTAGTTTTGGGGAACTTTTGTTCAACGCCCAACAGCTCGGTCACGTTCTTTTTCTGTTGGTAGCAAAGCGTCCTGTTTTATAAACTCACCTATCCAATAGGCATGCTTTCTCTTTCCTCCTTAGCCTAGAGGGTTTTGTGGACCTAAAACTGGGCAAGGTGACTAGAACGTGCAAAACTGGATAAAGGGGCCACACAGCAGCCCAACCCCAACTTTGGGAATTAGTAACAAATTTTATTGGGGAAAAAAGTTGAGTTAGGAGAAATACTTTGCCTAAAATCCACCAAAAAGCAACAACAAACAGGAGTGCTTTTTTCCTTCAACTTAACCATTTATATTAGGGTCTGAAAAGTTATTTCCTTCTGCTCACCTGACCCTGGAATGTGACTTTTTAGGTCTAATTTCCATTTAAAACAGCTACCACTGCATTGGTAAAGGCGTTCTAAGTCCTTTTGGTGGACCCGAGTTAACACTGAAGAAATCTGGCCACAGATAATTTATTAAGTTGGACAAGACGAGTAAAAATGAAAACAGACGTAGCGCACACTCACACCATCGGCTCTCCCAGAATGCAACCCTCCTGGCATGGCTGTTTCCCTTCCTCCCTCCCTTCCTCTCCCTGCTCCCTTCCTTCTTGTAGATGGATGTGAATGAATGAACATTTCATTTGTAGACTTTTTTCATCTTAAGAGAATTGTCATTCTGCCTCTTCTTTCTTTTTTCTTTTTTTTAAAGCTTTTTAAAAAATATATATTTTATTGTGTGTGTGTGTGGTTTTTTTTTTCGTTTTTTTTTTTTTCAGAGAGGAAGGGAGAGGGATAGAGAGGTAGAATCATCAATGAGAGAGAAACATCGGTCAGCCACCTCCTGCACCCACCCCTCCTCATAGGGGATGTGCCCGCAACCAAGGTACATGCTCTTGACTGGAATCGAACCTGGGACCCTTCAGTCTGCAGGCTAATGCTCTATCCACTGAGCCAAACCGGTTTCAGCTGCCTCTTCTTTCTGAAATAATTCAGAATTTTTACTTTTTGTTAAAATGGCCTTTTAAAAATACTTTATTACCTACTGGAAGTTCTCTTATGGGGTAGAAATCTAGGCTTGTATTGTCAATGTAACTCACCAAATCTCAATAATTTCATAACTATACAGCTATATCAATAGGTGATTAATAATATGAATCAATTTTGGAAATTAAAAAACACAAATTAATTTATTAGAAAGACATTTAAAATTATTTTCTTTAAAGTCTGTGGATAATAATTACTATAGAATACTTATTTACTTATATTTGACTTGAGATTTGTTTATCAAGTCAATCCAACTTATCCCACATTTATTGAGTGCCTACCCTGTGAGACATAACGGAAAGGGAAACAATGTGTTCAGGTGAGATGCCGTGGCACAGTTACTTACTACTGAAGTGGCATATGCCTTACTACTGACAGTAACCTTGTGCCTTTAAAATGCCTTCTACTGCGTTTCAGACACTGCCCTTTCAGAAAGCACGGGCACTCTTAAAACAGGGCGAGTGGTCACGTGTCACGCAGAGTGCAGGAACCAGGGCACCGTGGCACCACATTGGGCTGAAAGACCAGAGTTCAATCTCTCAGTCTTTGCCCTTCATACCTGCCAACAGCACATACTTAGCTGTCCAGACATCTGGTCCATTCACTGCCGCCTGAGGCCAGGCGCCCAGAATCAGTGACTCAGGCAGGTAGAGCTGCTTTCATCTGGTTAGTGATCCTCTGTGTAAGTTACATCCATGGCCAGGATTCTTGGAAATTTCATCTTTAATTTCAGATTTAGCAAAGAGAACATCTAAAAAAAAAAGTCACTTCTCCCTCAAAATGTTTTCTTAATTGATTCACAGGCAAACGTTTATATTTTACATTCTTATATTATTTAAAAGTATCTGCTTATATTCAAGTTTTCTTTACACCAGGGTTCAACCAGAAATCAGACATGAGCAGATCTTTGTGACAGAATACAGCTGTGCACAAGCTCAGGCCGTGGAGTCCAGCTGCTGGCCACACAGCGATTGCTGGCCTCCGTCCTGCAGGGCATGGAGAGCACTCACCGCAGTTCCTGGGACCGCATACTCAATGATTGTTTACTATTTTACTAAAGAGCATAGATACGTTTAAATTGTAAAGTAGTCAAACTCAGTCTCACAGCCCACTTCCTGTGCAGTAAAGAGAAGGCACCGCCTTCTTGTTACATGGACTGACTGAGTCACCACCAGCAGCAAACCACACTTAACGCAGACACTGAGCAGGTGACAGCACAGACCCTGAGCTGGTGACAGCAGATGGGGGGCAAGAGTTCTGTCGCAGCATCTAGTTTGTGGCTGACATTTCTCACTGGGCAGTTACAACATGACGCTCAGAGGTCCTGCATCTTCAAAGAATCTCCCTTTTCTCCTTATTCTGAGCATCAGATCCTTCCACCAACTTCGGATCTTTTGGGCTTCAGCCTGGTCTCCTTCTCACTCCTTCCAGCTCCTTCAGGGCCATTTCCTGTCTCTTGTAAACCTTCTGGAAACGCCCCTCCATCGTGTGCCAAGCTCCACGGTGCTGCCTGGAGCGTGGACTCAGCCACGGTGGCCTTGCTGACGAGCTGGAGTCTGGGGCGTGGGTGACCAGCTACAGCGGCTGAGGCCTGGGGAGAGCTGATTGGCTCTATTGAGCACTGAGACGAAGGCACTGGAGCAGCCACGGGGAAAGCGTGCACTAGGCAAGCTCCTCATGCCGGAGTTCTGAATTCTAATTGGAGTTTTCTTCTTCATCCCCACAGCGCCGGACTGGGAGCCGAGACTTGGGTTGTAACCTCTGCCTTCTCACCAAAGGGTTGATTGGCAAACACCAGGTGCCTCCTGGCAACCCCAGGAAAACAAATGCTCCACAAGAATGCCATGCTGCCACCAATCGGACGAAGCCTTGTTTGTCCCTGAGAACCTCTTGGTTAGACCCCAGCCCTAACATGGACTATGTCTCTATTTGCCTTTATCATGTTAGTACTTCGGTAATGGATTACTATTTTTTTATTTGATGAGTTTCATAAGTGCATACGTTTTATCTCTTAACAATGTTTATAGTTTATATACAAGCTACATTATGAGTATTAGTAATTTTCAATTATGAAGTTAATTCAATATTAAAAATAATATGTTAATGAACTTTGCCAACCTAAAGAAACCCAGTTACAGAGTGTTAATTGAAGACCACTTATGAAAGCACCAAGCATTGTCTACAGAGTAGATGCTTACAGTTTTATTGTTATTTCCCCAAAGTTTACAGAAACGTGTCCAAAACCTCACTTATGCTCAGTGTCAATGCAGAGACATGAATGTCACACAGAAGATAATTCAGAGTGTTCCCACCCCAGCAGCAGGAGAAATTGGATGAATTTGGGAAGAGAACCAGGTCACCCAAACCTACCAAACCAGTGCCTAAAGACTGAAAGTTTTATCTGCCCCACAAATGACTGCGTGCTGAAGTGTATAGTTTCTGCTTGGTGAACACATGTCTGTATTTTTAATGCACTTTCTGCAAAAAGCACTGTAAAACCTTTGGTGCCCAAAGCAAAATCCAAAATCCACCCCCCTAATTCCCCCGATCACATAAACTACATCACTGTTGTAAAGATAAAGCTAGATATTGAGGCAAAAGTACTGTCCCAGAAAAATGACTAAAGTAATATTAACAGAGCCCTGTATTTTCCAAGGTATCTGTCTTCTGTAAACTTACAGTTTGAGTGGCCGTGTGGATGAAGATGGGCTTAATAACAATTCTGTCAAGATTGGAAAGGAAGAAACCAATTTTATGATAATTGATAATTAGTGAACTAAAACCTAAATTGGAACATGTAGATTCAGAAATATGTTTTAAAAAAATTTAGCTATTGAAAGGAAAGGAATCTATTGCAATAAAAAATTAGTTATTTCAATTGACAGCAAAAAGTCTTCTCAGGGACACCAAAATGACCAGAAATAAAAGAGCAGTAATAACTGACACCACAGAAATACAAAGGACTGTAAGAAAATATCATGCCAACAAATGGGCAATCTGGAAGAAATGAATTAATTCCTAGAAACATACTATCTTGCAAAACGGAATCAAGCAGACATAGAAAATCTGAACAGATTGATTACAACTAATGAAATTGAAGCAGTAATTTAAAAAATCCCAAGAAACAAAAGTCCTGGACTTCACAGGTGAATTTTACCAAATATTCAAAGAAGAACTATCATTTATTCTTCTCAAACTATTCCAAAAATTTTAAGAGAAGACTCCAAACTCATTTTATAAGGCCAGCATTATTCTGATTCCAAAACCAGATAAAGACACTATAGACAAAGAAAATTATAGGCCAATATCCCTGATGAACATTGATGCAAAAGACCTCAACAAAATATTAGCAAATTGAAACCACCATGATCAAGTGGGTTTTATTCCTGGGATGCAAGATTAGGTACAATATCTACATATCAATTAATATGACACATCACATTAACAAAATGAAAGATAAAAATTATATAATAATATCAATAGCTGCAGATAAAGTGGGAATAGAGGGAACATACTTCAACATAATAAAGGCCATCTATGACAAACCCACAGCCAACATCATAATGGGTAAAAACTAAAATAATTTTCCTTGAGCACTGGAGCAAGAGGGAGATGTCCACTTTCATCACTCTTATTCAACATAGTGCTGGGAGTCTTAGTCACAGTGATCAGATAAGAAGAAATAAAAACCACCCAAATTGAAAAGGAAGAAGTGAAACTGTCTCTATTTGCAGATGATATGATACTGTATACAGAAAACCCTAAAGATTCCACCAAAAAACTAGACCTGAAAAGAAAAAATTCAGTAAAGTAGCAGAATAAAAATTAATATTCAGAAATTGATGGCATTTTTATCACCAATAATGAACTCTCAGAAAGAGAAACTAAGAAAACAATCTTATTTACAATTGCATAAATAAATAAATGAAATATCTAGAAATAAAGGTAACCAAGGATGTAAAAGACCTATACTTGGAAAATTATGAGATACTGAAGAAAGAAATTGAAAAAGGTACAAATAAATGGGGGAGTGTCCTTCAGCCTGGCCTGCACCCTTTCCAATCTGAGACCCCTTGGGGGGTGTCTGACTGCCAGGTTAGGCCCGATTGCGGCAGTTGGACATCCCTCTCACAATCTAGGACCGCTGGCTCCTAACCGTTCTCCTGCCTGTCTGCCTGCTTGATCACCCCTATTCCCCTCTGCCTGCTTGCCTGATTGCTCCCTAACCACTCCCCTGCCAGCCTGATCACCCCTAACTGCCCTACCCTGCCAGCCTGCCAGCCTGATTGCCTCCTAACTGCTCTCCCCTGCTGGCCTGATCACTCCCTAACTGCTTGTCCCCCTGAGCTGGCCTGATTGTCCCTAACCACCTCTGCCTCAGCCCCTGCCACCATGGCTTTGTTCAGAAGGAAGTTGGATTTCTAGAAGATGTCCAGTCAACCAGTTGCATATTACCCTTTTACTAGTATAGATTGTGATAACTAGATATGAGGTCAGGTGGGTACTGGAAATATTGGGGGAAATACTGTGTAAGCTATATGATTGTCTAACCCCTATGCTGCACACCTGAAATTAATAAAGATAATATTGAATGTAAACTGTAATTGAAAAATAAAATTAAAATTTTTTTCTGAAAAGGAGTTCTCTCAGTTTTCCTTGTGTGAACACAATCATGTCACATCAAATTATTTAACTAGGTAATAAAAACAAATCCATCTAAAATTGCCCATTATTTAAGTGATCCAGGCCATGGCAGGCACCTCAGCCCGAGCTGTGTGGTCCCAGGGGCAGTGCAGCCTGGGGCTGGGCCTGCTGGCTGCAGGCTGTCTACATAGCAGCTGGGCCAGGGAGGGTGTGGCCTCAGGAACTTGCATTTGTGAACAGCCTGGACTGTTCTTTCAACTTGATGACAGACTTCTGGGGAGATCAATATTTATTATTTTATTAATATTTTTAAAATAATTTTTGTGCATTTATTTGAGCCAAACTGTCCATAATGGTCAGGAAGCAGAATCTCAACGTATTGAGGTACTGCTCCGGAGAATGGTTGTGTTTCACCTAGTTTTATAAGTTACCATCAAAGGAGCAGGTGTAGGTGGGTTACATGAAATCCACTGGTGGTAGATTAGGGAGGCGGGAGAAAGCAAAGCAGAGAAACCTCTGGCATTGGATGAAAAGTAAAATGATAGACACATACTCTTTTACTTAGGTGAAAGCAAGGAAGAGAGGGAGATTGAAAAAAAGAAATAAATTATGCAAAAATCTTTTAAAAATATTATTATTATTAATCCTTACCTGAGGATATTTTTCCACTGATTTTTATGGAGAGTGGAAGAGAGAGGGAAAGACAGAAATATCATCGATTGCACAAGCCCTGACCAGGACCCAAGCCGGGAGGAGCCTGCAACCCAGGTATGTGCCCTTGACCGGAATTGAACCTGAGACTCTTGGGTCTGCAGGCCGATTCTCTAGCCACTGAGCAAAACTGGCTAGAGTGCCAAATACTTTCTTTATAGCACCTGAGCCTGTTTAGGATGCTTTGCCCAGAGTAACTCAGGGATGCAACTGTTTTCTTTATATTATGATGTTCGATATTATATTGTCAAGGAGATGAATCAGAGGGACAGGAGTTTACAAATCAGTCCTAGGGGCTTTGCATTCCGTCATCCCAGCCAGCCTGGAGTGCTCGGCCTCTCTTAAGATGACTGGTTCAAAAGCGGAGGGAACTTTGGCACAAACAGGGAACGTGTGAGGCAGGGCGCTCAGCGGCCGGTGGGTAGCTTGGTCCCACTGCGTGCACACAGCTCATGGAGGAGCCGGAAGCCATCGGCGTCCGGAGGCTGGTGCGCTGCCTCTCCTGGCTCCGGGTGCGGCAGGCACCTCCGGAATCTTGCTATGGCCGGAAGCTCCGGGGATGAGCTGGTGCTCACGGACACAGCGGAACTTGAACTGGAAAGAACTCGGCCTTGCGTGGCCTCTGAGCAGCAAGAAGGGGCCTACTGTCTCCTGAGGGAGACGAGATTTCGGAGGAAAGCAGGTAATGAACATCCCGAGGAGAGAGGATGAGCAGAGCAACAACATGAGCGTCTGAGGAGCAATTCCCGGGACTTGTCTGGAACCATGGAAAGAGTCAGGAGCTCAGTCCTCTTCCAAGAGCAGCCTGGGCACCGTAAAGCAAACAGTCCTTCTTACTCCTGAGAACAAGTAACAGAATTATTTATTGCCCCCATCTCTCCCAAACTAAGCAAGTTACAAGGTCAAGAAAAAATGTTTTTACAGCAACACAGGACCATATGGGCACAAGCACAAGCATGTAACTGAGGCAGGGCATTGAAAGGATGATTGCCTGTTTGCTGTTTTTTTAAGCTTAGCTTTTTCCTTGACAGTTTTACATTGAATTTCTTAGCTTTGAGTCTGTATTTACCTTGCTAAAAGGTAAGAAAATATTATGCTATGAACTTATTTTATTCTATTAGTATTATTTCTTAAGGAACTATTAACACCATTTTTGTAAATGGATATAATTAAATTGTAGGCTGCCAGCTTTTGTTGAAATTCCCTTTTCTCCTTCCGAAGCTTAGTCTAATCTCTGACCAGAACTTGTGAACATCTGTCTAGCATGGATGAGATGACCCCGTTGGGTCCCAGGCAGCTCAGCCACAGAGACTGTGTGTAGGTGCTGAGTGTCACTGACGTTCGTGGAAGTAACAGACTGAAGTGCTGCAGAGAGAGACGCTCACAGGCTAACCACGCTAAGGATTCCCTCACACAGAGCTGAGCTTAGGAAGAAATGTTAAAGGGAAATAATCACTAAAATAATAATTACACATCTGATTAACACACGGATGCACGGAAAGCAGGGAGCTTTCTCCAAGTGTGGCTTTGAAACGCAACGTGCCAGAGGCTCCGCCTAAGTCTGCCCCCTCTCTGCCTCCAGCAAGGACAGCCAATGCAGGAGCACGGAGATGCTGGGAAGTCAAGCAGCACTCTGCCTTTTAAGTGTTGAATGAACTTAAAAGGTGCTGAGCTCCAGGGAGGCTGGCTGTGTGGTGTGGGAGATGAGCCAGAGGCTGATACAACCAGCTGCGGTGAGAGCTGTGTCACAAACACATGCTATGTGTGCAAGGCCAGAGGACTCCGTCCAGTGACCATGGAGGTGTGCAAACTGCCCAGGCGTTCTCTGCATGGGATTCCCTTAGTCAGGATTCACTTAATCAGGACAGTATCCGGCGTCTCCAAGGCCTTCAGAAACATCTTATCCTGAACACCCGCTGAGCTGGGAGGAGGGTCTGGATCCCCCTGGGGGTCAAGAGGAAAAGCTGCCTCCCTGTGAGTCCTCCCCTCGGCCCCCACCAGAATGAAACTTCAGACTCTGGACTGTTTTCCTGGGGCCCTTCCCGCTCCCCTGCTCTCCTTGGCTCCCATGTTTGTGGGGGTTCTTATTAAAGTCCTAGAGGCCCAGCACACAAAATCACGTGCAAGTAGCGTTCCTAGGCCTAGCCTGGCCTCTGCTGCCCTACAAGGCTCTGTGAAACTCGCCGCCTGGGACACTTCACAGTGCTCATGGCTGCTGCCCCTGGACTGCTCCATGGGGATCCCCTGCCCACCACTGCTCTGCAGAACTCGCCCTGCCTCGCCACTGCTCCATGAAACCCCTCACAGTCGCCACTCAACAGTCCCCGGTCCCAGCCCACCACCATGGTGAGCTTGGGGATTGTTGGGGAAGGACTGAGAGGTGCTCTATGCACCTCCTGGTGACTGATTGGTTGTTATGGCATTATGACCACTGGGTTTTTATTATATAGATTTGAGTCTCTCAAATTTTGTAATAAACTTGATGCTCAGAAAGCTGCATTGGGTACTCTGTTTTTCCTCCTCTGCACAGAAATAGGGCTGAGCCTCCTGCAGTTGAGAAGGTGCAGTGATGAATACTCGGACTTTACAACGGAAACTCCCACAGGAACAAATATGGTTCCTCAGGAAAAAGGCCAGCGCCCAGCGTGCCTGGTGGGGTCCAGACAGCAGTGGGTGAAACATAAACTCTTTGTAAATCTAGGTAAAAACACATGTTTTATGGCAATAACTCTAAAAGGCGTTAATCAAACTTTAACTGGTTTTAATATTAAATATTTTGTCCAGACCACAGAATCCTGCTTAACTTATATAAGTATTTTTTTTAAATTTAGGCCAATAAAAGATTATATCCTAGTAATGCCATCCAGAGGCTGAAAATTCAAGACATAATACACATAAAGGCCATACACATAATTCAAATTACTAACTTTTGCAGAGAAAATGCAAGAATTTTGTTTAATAAACTTAAAATTTTCACAACCTTCACATTTTATAAACCTTTTTTACAACTTTCACAAACCTTCTTACCTATCCTATCTAATAAAGATTGCAAATTGACTGTGACTCCAACACATAAGCTGGCCACCCCCATGTAGTCAAAGATGGCTGCCCCTATGTGGACACAGATGGCCAGCAGGGGAGGGCAGTTGGGGGGACCCAGGCTTGCAGGGTAGGGCAGTTGGGGTGACCTAAGTCTGCAGGGAAGGACAGTTAAGAGTGACCAGGCCATCAGGGAAGGGAAGTTAGGGGTGACCAGGCCAGCAGTAGAGGGCAGTTAAGGGTGATCATGCCAGCAGGGGAGGGCAATTAGGGGCAATCGGGCTGGCAGGGGAGCAGTTAGGCTTTGATCAGGCTGGCAGGGGAATGATTAGGGGGTGATCAGGCTGGCAGGCAGAAGCGGTTAGGGGCAATGAGGAAGGCAGGCAGGCGAATGGTTGGGAGCCAACAGTTCTGGATTATGAAAGGGATGTCCCATATTGGAGAGGATGCAGACTGGGCTGAGGGACACCCTCCCCCACCCCCTACCTATACACGAGTTTCACGGGTCTCTAGTTTATAAATAATTGACCTTGGAACAAGTTATTTTCTTCATTTTCCCTCAAAAATGAATCTCCATACTTCATGCTTTCTATTGTCACAACCATATAATTTCTTCCAACTTAACTTGAACTTTTAATAATTAGCAGTCTTAATTTCCAATAATAACCTAAATAAACAAACAAACAAACAAACAAATAAATGTCTTGCATCCTTAAATTGATTTTTTTTAACACATTTTAAAAACATACTCTCACTGCCCAAGCTGGTTTGGCTCAGTAGATAGAACGTCAGCCAGGTTCGATTCCAGTCAAGGGTATATGCCCAGGTTGTGATCTCCATCCCCAGGGGGGTCATGCAGAAGGCAGCCAATCAGTAATTCTCTCTCATCATTGATGTTTCTATTTCTCTCTCTCTCTCTCTCTCTCTCTCTCTCTCTCTCTCTCTCTCTCTCTCTCTCTCTTTCCTCTCTGAAATCAATAAAAATATATTAAAAAAACAACAAAAATACACGCTCTCACTTTCAAGAAAGACACCTTCAACAAAGCAGAAGACAATTAAAACAGCTCCAAATCCACTTTACCGACTTTCAGCAACAAAGACCAAAATAGACTAACTTAAAACTTACCTAGCAATCAATATTTCAGTACTTCATGATATTTCAAAATATTTAGATATTCAATAACATTAATCAAAATTCACTAATTTAAAAAAGAAATATCTGAAATAAGCTAGATGATTTGCTTAGGTGGCTACCTTCCAAAAATTTATATTAAAAAAAAAAAAAAAGGCCCAGCCTGGCTGGCATGGCTCAGTGGTTCAGTGTTGACCTATAAACCAGGAGGCACAGTTCAGTTCCTGGTCAGAGCACATGCCTAGGTTTCAGGCTCACTCCCCAATGTACAGGAGGCAGCCAATCAATGATTTTCTCATCATTGATGTTTCTATCTCTCCCTCTATCTTCCTCTGTTAAATAAATATCTATATCTATATCTATATCTATATCTATACCTATACCTATACCTATATCTATATCTATATCTATATCTATATCTATATCTATATCTATATCTATATCTATATCTATATCATCTACATCTACATCTACATCTATATATAAAAGCCTAAGTGACCATTGTGATGGGTTGACTAAACAACCAGGGCAGATGCTAACGCTGAAGCTGTCCCCTGGTGGTCAGTGTGCTTCCACAGCCAACCTCCTGCAGTTCCTCCCCTTGGCTAGCTGGCCCCAATCAGCCCCGATCAGGACTGGGCAAAACTTCCCCATTGGCCCCTATCGCCAGCCAAGCTGAGGGACCCCACCCATGCATGAATTCATGCACCAGGCCTCTAGTTCATGTATAAAAGGCCCAGATAAGATTTTTAGTATTTGCATTTCAAAGGTCCTGGGATTTTGATTCCAAAACCAATTATCTATAAGCACTGTGAGCTGAACAGGTGAGGTTTTGGGAAAGGTAAAAGGATTTAGTGGGCCTTGATATTCTGGAGCCACATCTCTGATCTTATGAAGACTACATTTTAAAACAAGGACAGTACTTCTTTTATTCCTAAAAGATTGGCAAATGTTTGTAAAGGTCTAACAAATTCGTTCACCCATTCTTGAAATGTTTCTATCTGAGTATGTTTTTCTCTGAGGCTCTGTAACAATTACAGAGAGTTCCAGTTTACAGGTAGCATATAGCTGAGGGTCATCTTTGAGAGTTGTAAAGGCTTGCATGCATGGAGAAGACATATTGATCTAAGACTTCATTCTTCATTCACTTCCCTGGGAAAACAGGTCCAGGTCACTTCCCTTTATAGTGGGCCAGGCTATGCTGCAAAAGATTAGCCTTTTTTTCTTGAGGGACCCTGAGCCAAATTTCTCCCTGTTGGAGAGTATGTACCCTCAAAAAGGGGACTCTCAAGGCACTGTGGCCTGGTTCCCCACCCTCAGAAAGACATCTGTAGCAAGCTGAGAATTAGAAGCATATCTGCAAGTCTCTGGGCTGTTTGGGACATTCTGAGCAGGGAAGACATCTTAAGCTCTCTCTCTCAGGCTCTCACAGAAGTTAATAATGAAGAAAAGATGGTTAGCAAATGTTCAGTCAGTCTCAAGATTAATTTCCTCTTGGGAAGTTCTCTTTTTAAAATAATAATTTTCTCCTTTTGGGTTAGTATCTGCTTCATCCTATATAATATAAGCCTAATATGAAAACTGTCCCCTCAGGTAGGAGTTTGACCAACTGGGAGTTTGACTGTTCACTATGACGTGTGCTGACCACTAAGGGGCAGCATGGAACATGGCAGCGGCGATGACATGGTGCTGGCAGTGGGCAGCAGTGTGATAGTGATGCTGACAGTGGTGGCAGAGGGAGGCTGGGCCAGTGAGTGGGCAGGCTAGGCCAAGGTGGGTATTAGCGAGAGCCCTGATTGCTGCCAGGCCACCCCACAGCTGGTGACCAGCAGTAGGGGCAGGTGGTGGGACCAGTGAGCAGACAGCATGAGGCCAAGGTAGGGTTGTGGGGCTGTGAGACTGGAGGCTTTAGCTGGGTCTGCAAAGCTGTGTGTGAGCTAGGGCCCAGTCTCTGAAGCCCACCCCGAGGGATCCCACCTGCGCACAAATTTTGTGCACTAGGCCTCTAGTTTAGTTATAAATACATTAGAGGTCTGGTGCATGGATCCATGCATTGGTGGGGTTCCTTGCAATCCAGGATACCTCAGGGGATATCAGACTGCTGGTTTTGGCCTGGTCCCTGCAGGCCAGGGATGGAGTACTGCTTGAAGTGGCTCCTGTTCATCTCCATTGCACCTGTCATTGGCTTGCGCCCAATCAGTCCTGATTAGAAGAGGCTCTGGCCACCAAAGCAGCGCTCTCCAATCATGAGCCTGGAATCTGCACCTGTCAGTTAGCTGAGTAATGCTCCTGCTGTGGGAGAGCACTGGCCACCAGGGGGCAGCTCCTGCATTGAGCCTCTGCCCACTGGTGGTCAGGGTGAGTCATAGCGACTGGTCAACCAGTCATTTGTTTATTTGATTCGACCAGTTGTTTGGGCTTTTATATATATATTATCCTTCTGAAAAAAACATGTGGACATCACTGATTAAAAAAAAAAAATCTTCCTATCAAGTGAGTTGAGGCTGATTTGACCAGTGTATGTTGTCCTGTAACATGCTTTAGTTGTAAGGGTATAGATTCTGATTTTAAAACAGCCATTGCTTGGTTAGGTACCCCTACTATTAGCATGAAAGCTTTATTCCGAGGAGAGGGAAACTTAGTTGGATTAAGAAGGAATAAAGTAGTCCTAGTATCTACAAGTGCCTTAGTAAGTTCCCCTTTTAATATATTTCAATTTCTCTGAAAGTAATAGTAAGGAGAGGGGAAGTACCCTCTCAGAGTCCTCAAGCAGCCCTATGTTTGCTTCTGTCTGTTTTCTTTGGAAATCCAATTTCAGATTTTTACAATCTTTCTTATGGTGACCTGGCTTTTTATAGCAAACAAGACTCCTCTGCAGTTTCACAGCAGACCTTATTGAGCAATGCTGTTGCCTGGCTCTCAGAAACCAGTAAGTATTTTAATTGGAATGGGTCAGAATAGCCAGGATTACACGTCCTAACAGTTAAATTTCTTTGTAAACTCATCGAGGTCCTGGATAAAGTCAGAAATAATTGCTGGTTCCATTCCAGCTGAGACCAGCTCTCCCCCCCCCCCCCCCCCCCGAGGTAGCTGTTCAAATTCCTATTTTCATTTTCTCTTAAGTCAGTGGTAGTAGAGGAGACAGAAGGGAAGAAAGAAGGGAGAGGAAAGGGCAAGTCAGGACAAGGAAGCTCAGAGAGCAAAGGACATGGTGGAAGAGCTATCAAAGCATGAAGAATAGGGTGTAGGCTGGCATTAACTTCAGAATAGTTCCAAGACAGTCTCTTAAATTTATTAATTTTCTTTAAAAATTTGTCCTATACTTCTTCTTAGAAGCCTCTAATTTCCAAATCAAGATATTCATTCAGTTTAATTTTTACACACAAAATATGAGTTTAGGTACCCAAAGACAATTGCATTTTGACCATTTTTTAAGTTGATATTTTCTAATTAAATTTTCCTATTCTGCAAAGCACTTGCAAGTAAAGGCTTCTTATCAGACATATTGAAAGAGGGCTGGGGTTTGGGGGTTTATGGCCTTGGAGGCACACTTTTCCATGTTAATTTTAGTGTTGTTGTTTGTTTTCTTAACATCTGCAGTCTGAGCAAATTTTCTAATGATGTTAGGTAGTGGGTCAAAGTGTGCTGCTTATGGGTTGAGCTCCACGAGGCTCTCATCCCTCGAGTTGCATTCAACCATCTAACGTGCCTCAGTTTCTCTCCGAGCTGTCTAAAACAACCAGAAGCGCTTGAGGCCCTGGCAGAACAAGCCTTAAGAGGGCACCCGGAAGAGTCAATCAGTGAATTCAGTTGAATTGGGACTTCCCTATGGCACTCTTGCACGTTGTGAGGAATGACGTCTGGCACCTCCACAAAGATTCTTAGTTGCCTAAGAAGACCCGAGATTTGGGCTGGAGGGAGGATGTGCCCCTTTATCTTCAGAGCTGAATGAGGTCAGCTCTCATTTATTTGGCAAAGGATTTTTGCTTAGACTCTCAGAAAGCAATTCCAATTGAAAAACCAAAATCAAAACCAGCCACCCATTTTTTCCTCCAGTCTCACCTTAGCCTGGGTCTGTCAACTCTTAACCTTAGTTCTACCTTGAGGATTTAAAAAATACAGCTCAAGCCGAAACCGGTTTGGCTCAGTGGATAGAGGGTTGGTCTGTGGACTGAAAGGTCCCAGGTTCGATTCCGGTCAAGGTCATGTACCTTGTTTATGGGCACATCCCCAGTAGGGGGTGTGCAAGAGGCAGCTGATCGGTGATTCTCTCTCATCAATGTTTCTAACTCTCTATCTTTCTCTCTTCCTCTCTGAGAGCCATTCCCTCTATCCAAAGCAAGGGGAGGTCCTGGATCTAAGAGATAATTCACCCAAGTTCACCTAATGGGAGGGGAACCAGTGGGCTCCATGGGCCCTTTGCTGGATCCCAGCACCGGGTTTGGATCCAAGGGATGGTCCTGGGTGAGTTTCTTTGGAATCCTGCAGACTACACAAAGTAATGTTACAGTAAGAAACATTACAACTTGTAAATAATGTTTGTGAGTTTATTTGAGCCAAACTATCAACAATTAATGGGAAGCAGAATCTCAATGTATTGAGATAATACTCCCAGGAGGTCAACATTTAGATACCCATGGTAGTTAGAACTTCTTTGAACCTTCCCAAGTTTTATCCACCAGCTCAGAAGTCAGTTTTTAGATGTTCTTCCATCTACTATGTGATTATCCTTGAACCTGAATTTTTATCTACAAATTCAGCTTCAAAATACAAAGGCTCAAGACTACTTGCTGGTCCTTGCAGTGTAAGCATTTAATTTCCTCCTTACTTTCTACTGCCGAGGGAAGCAGCCAAAAATGTGTTTTTTGTTTATTGGTAAGGGGCCTTGTTGAAATAAAATTACTTAAGAATGTGTCTATTGCAATTAAAATAGGTATAATGTTTATATTAACATTTTAAAGTTTGGTTGCTCTGGGGACGTTGGTTTACATGAGTATAAATAGGTGATAATGAATACGATGAAGTGTTCCATAGGAAAACTGCAGCTTCCTAGGAAAATGTTAGTGTGGCTAGCCTCCCTAGTTGAGTTTCTGTGCATTTTATATAGTAGGTTAAAAAAATTGATTCATGAAGTTTTCCCACCTGAAATCTTAGCAAATGTATTGACCACGGGTTGCATAAGATCTGATTATGAAGTAACCAGATTAGGAAATAGTTGTGGGAAAACAAAACTAAGTATTTGCACTTAAATACGTTGTCCAAAATTTTTATTAAAATTATACCAATTAGAGGAGGAAGGTTCTGGATCTAAAGGTGCATTCCATCCTGTACCCTGGGGGCGCCTCTCGACAGACTGTCGCATGCGCCAGTGTGGCCTTGATGCCATTTCATTATTAGAAGTCCATGTCACAGCACTTGCTTCTCTTTCTTCTCAGTGACTTGGTTATTTCCCAGAACACCACAGGTGCCTCTCTCTTCTGCTGCTTACTCATTTTCAGCCCACTTTGTGTGTCTCAGTGTCCTTTCTTCTGGAATCTCTGTGCTTCAAAGAGGGCAGAGCCTATATATTGAAAACACAATTGTCATCTCTTCCTTCAGATTCTTGATATACTGTCCTCTGTCTTTCTCCAAGACACTTTATTTTCCACTTATTATCGTGTATATGTCACATTTTCCACATCCAAAAGCACAGAGGCCAAGCTAAAAGGAGAAAAATGGAACTTCTCATTGCTCTCTTGGGGATATTTTCAAATCAACTCAATAAATATATTTTGTTGAAGGCATGATATGTTCCAGATACTAGGTGCTATGGAATGGGGTGAGCAAGAGGAGTAGATATAGGAATACAAAAAAAGAAGAGCTCCAGCCACTGAGGAGGTTAGGGTTGGTGGGGAAAGCCATAGGCACCCAAACCATTGCATAGGCCAGATGTGGGACAGGAAAGACTGAACAGTCACAGAATCCAGAGCTCATCACTCCCAATGGGAGGGTAGAGGGAAACTTGAGAGATGAGTTTGCATTTCCGATGAGAGTTGAAATGTGGCTGGGGTTCAGGTATCAAGGGAAGGCTAACAGAGATCCAGAGACTGGGAATCGGAAGCGGGTAGGATGAGAAAGTGCTAAATGGGATGGAGGGTGCCACTGATTCCTGAGGACAGGACAGGAGAGAGGTGACCATGGGTGTGAGGGGACAGTTGTGGTGGATTTAAGTGGAGGTTATGGTACCTATCAGAGCCATCAAAAAGATTTTCCAAATATTTTATTTTTTGAGATGATGCTACATACATGTTTTAAGGAGAAACTTTGCCATCATAAACTTTCTACTTAGAAGAACACCGGTGCTCCTTTCTTGTCTGTGATTTTAAGATAAACAATTGACATCATGTAATATGAATGCAATATAAAATTATTTCTTATTTGACTTTGAGTAAATTCCATGAAGTTTGTTCTTAACATTCCATTAATAGAATTTTAATGGCTATATACTACTCCAAATTTACATTTCCCCCTCTTGTTATCTTGTAGGATGATCTATTGGTGTAGTATTGCCATTCAACAT
Source organism: Pipistrellus hanaki (assembly GCF_964339955.1). NCBI lineage: Eukaryota > Metazoa > Chordata > Mammalia > Chiroptera > Vespertilionidae > Pipistrellus > Pipistrellus hanaki. The sequence continues at coordinate 56,688,244 of NC_140514.1, forward strand.
TATTACACCTAAAAAAAGAGATTGTTTTCATATGACATTATATTTAAACCTTGCTTAACTCCTTTTCATTATTAGAAAGCCATGTAATTTGACTAAAACTCAGAGAAGCCTCCTGGACCTCTGCCAGGTTCCTGGAAGGTGCCAGAACCCACCTTCTCTTTGCCCTGTCTTTCCTTGGCAGTCCATCGTGGGCTCTTAGATGCCTCTCACCTCCTCTGTGCAGGAGCCTTTCTGCAGACTTCTTTCTGAAAGTCTAATTCACTCTCTCTTGGCCACCAGTCCTCTTGCCAGGCACACGCCCCTTCCCTGGGAGGGCTCAGGAGTGGTCCCTCCTGGAAACTCACTGCTCCTTCCGCCTGCCCAGTCTTCCTGGCCCAAACGTATGCTGCCCAGCTAATGCCCCGAAGAAGAAATCTATCAATCTTCAGCCAGACTGCCTGTCTTCCACCTAGCAGCTGGACTGCCCGTCTTCCTCCTAGCAGGATGGGGCACCCCCCCCCCCGCCCCCGCCATCTCCACTCAGGCCTATAGGTGTGGTCCCCTGAAATCAGGCCTCTCTCCAGTAGCTCTTGCTACTGCTAGGGGTTGCCTGGCCAGAGCTATCGGGCAGAGTGCCTTGAGTTCAGGTGCACAAATTCAACATGGCTGTCCCCCTGTTTACTTATTTTTTGTCACCATTATTAATAACGGTGACATTCTGTCTTCCTTTACTTCTGCCTCCTCCCGTCACAGTTATCTCAGATCTTTTACTCCTTAACTCCAGTTCTCATCCTGCCCAACTCACTCTGAGAAGCTGGCCTTATGTTCTATCAAGAAGATTGAAAACACCTAGGGAGATCTAATTTTGTACCTTGACCCACCCTTTTATATATCCTAGAACCAATGTTTCTCTTCTGCTTCAGAAAATGCCAAATAACATATAAAAGTGCCCAAACATACAAAGGACAAGACTAGTGGTTCATTTTCAAAATCTAAAAAATAATTCATTGATTAAAAATCCTGTCTTCTGGTTTTAACAAGTAAAAAATACCCACTTCATTTTCATTTATAATAGTTTAATTTCCATGCACACCACTAAAATATTTTAAAATCTAGCTATAAAAATAAAATGTTTATTGAAAAAATGTGAAAAAATAGAAGAATAATATGAGGGAAAAATAATCCATACAACAAAAACAGTGGCTAGATAGTGTTTTGTAGCATCTAGATTGCATAGGATTAAACATTGGCTACTTAAACTGATTAGCTGAATAATTTTAGGCAATTTTGCTCTAATTTCATCATTATTAAAATTGGGATCAAAATAGTATCCATCCTGTTTGTTTTTTGTTTTGTTAATCCTCACCTGAGGATATTTTTCCATTGACTTTTAGGGAGAATGGAAGAGGAGAGAGAGAGAGAGAGAAAGGGGGAGAGAGAGAAAGGGGGAGAGAGAGAGAGAGAGAGAGAGAGAGAGAGAGAGGGAGGGAGAGAGAAACATTCATGTGAGAGAGACATGCCTATTGGTTGCCTCCTTCCTCCCCCATGCACCCCAATTGGGGTGGGGATTGAGCCTGCAACCGAGATACAGGCCTTTGACCAAGATACATGACTTTGACTGAACCAGACCCAGGGCCTTTCAGTCAGAGGGCTGACGCTCTATCACTGAGCCAAACCAGCTAGGGCTATCCTTTGAATTATTTTGATGACTAAATAAAATAATGCATTAAAAGTTTTATCACATACCCTGGCACAACCCTAAATCAATGTAGTTTTCATCCTTTCTTCCATTTTTTATGCATTCATGTTACATACTGCATACATATGTGTTTAGAGAACTGGAGTCACGTGCATTAGATGCACTATGCCCTGCCTTCCAACTTAACAGCTATCTTGTCAGCACTTCCCTGAGCTAGTTTGCATTCTTTGAACACTTGGTTTTTAATGGCTGAAGAGCATTCTGTTCTCTGGATTTACTATAATTTACTTAACGAAATCTCTATTGTTGGCTAATTAGGCAGTGGCAATTTTTTTGCTATTATAAATGGCATAGCAGTGAACATCCTGGTACATAATTCTTTGTTTGTTTCTCTGGTAATTTTCTTGGGATAAATTCCAAGTAGTGTAATTATTAGGTCAATGGATCAGAACATTTGTAAGAATCTTGATCTATGTGGCCAATCTGCTCTCCAGGAAGTTTGTCTTAATTTATATTCCCCACAGCAATATGCAGGGGTTTTATGTCATCAGACCTCGGCCACTGGTGGACAATGCACAATATTCCATTTAGGAGATGCTACCTCTTAGTAATGGGGACCCTTACAGCACTTCATATTTGTCCATTTTGATTATAGGAGTGAGTTTTGGGTGATGCTGGGAGTTTTGGGTGTAGCTTTCCTTAATTTTTTTAATTGATTTCAGAGAGGAAGGGAGAGGGAGAGAGAGATAGAAACATTGAGAGATCAAGCCCCTCAATCTGGCATGTGCCCTGACCAGGAATTGAACTGTGACCTCCTGACTCATAGGCTGGTGCTCAATCACTGAGCCATGCTGGCTAAAGCTTTCCTGTAGGCAGTTACTCCCAGAGTACTAAAATGAACGTGAGAGACTTCACGGTACAAAAGTGAAAGATTAAATGCAGATCTCAATTATTTTACAGACAAGTACTATAGTTACTTTTTAAAATGTTTATGAGATTACTAGTGGCCTGGTGCATGAAATTCATGCACATTAAAAGGGGATTAATTAGAGGAAATATTGCTATTTGCACTTTCTCTATAATAGAAGTGTCAGAGATGAAAGAAAATTAGTAAAATGCATATGAAAATCTTCCTTCTGTCAGAGTCTGGGGTGCACCATGGGATCCAGAGTCAAGTCCCTGCCCACCCATGGCACCTCAAAATTGCACGAGACCCAGCCCCAGCCAGCCCCACCTCCATTGGGCAAGATCCAGACCTGGAGGCCCCACCCTTGTCAAGCTCCACTGGGTGAGGATGGGGAGCACAGCCTCAGGTCTCCCATCAAGCTGCACCGGGTGGGGGCACAGCCTCAGATCTTCCATAAAGCACTGCCAAGTGGGGGGAGGGGCAGCCTCAGGTCCCCCAGTGTACCCTCAGGTTGCCTGGCCTGGAACCAGAGTGGAAGCGTGGTCTGAGATCCCCTGGTCCAGCGCTGGGGTGGGGAGCCCAGCCTGAGGTCTCCCATCAAACCCCACTGGGTGGGTGGGGGGTGGGGGGCACAGCCTCAGGTCCCAGCTGATTGCTTGTTAAGGCTCATTATGGACTTCAGCCTTCGCTGTGGGTACAGTCATCTTGTGTTATAGAATCCCCCCCCACACACACACACTGTGGGTGCTGCCATCTGTGTTGTGGCATAATGGTCAATTTGCATATTCCCTCTTTATTTGATTAGACACTGTTCATTTGGTAGTCACCTTCCCTATAACTTGCAGATGACAGGGTCCCCAGGCCGAAAGTAAGACCCACTTTTCATCTCTCTCATGGCTGGGCACCAACTCGGGGCGCATGCCCTGGGGGTGCCTAAGAGTTGGCTCTTGAATGTAAAGCGGAGCAGAGGGAAGTTTTCTGCCTCAGATCCCAAGGCGGGGAAGGAGTGCAGACCGAGCTATGGGGATGGGGCCTCCGAGAGCAGGAAGGCCGACTCCACCCTAAGACGCTGGCCTACATCCGGATCCTAACTCTCTAACTAGGAAGGCTGATAATGAATTGTGTCTGCCAGTGTAACGGTGCATTTCAAAAGACTATGGATGTGAAGTGTGCGCGTGCGTGTGTGTGTGTGTGTGTGTGTGTGCACGCACGTGCGTAAGCCATGACTTTTTTCTTTTTTTACTGAAATAATGTGTGCTGTTTAGAAAAAAGGGGACTTGTCCTTGGCTCTGCAAGGTGAAGGCTGTGGTTTGTGCGGAAGCCAGGTGCTGTGTCCTGAGGAGGGTAAGAAAGAGACCTTTCATGTTGCCTGGGAGTGTGAGGGCAATTAACACGTTTGTCAGAACAAGCCAGGGCAGTTTCTGTGCTGTGGGGACTGATCAGGGCAGCGCATGCTCGAGTCACAAGCGGGGAGCAGGATGGCTGGCCTGAGTGAGGACTGGCCACTGGTGCTGCCCGGACAGCTGAGTGGAGACTGGGATAGAAAGGAAGTCATTCAGGAGGTGCAGATCCGGAGCCGAGGGAGGAGGCTGGCCGAACAAACTGGGGCTGACAGGGGCACTGCAGTGGACCCTCATGCTTGTTGAGCTTGCTTGTCTCACTGTTTTGGTCACAGGCCTGAGTTTGGTCAGTATACTGGTTTTTATTTAAAGAAATAAAGGCCCAGTTAGATGTTGTCTGTTGTATCAACAGGGATTACTTTCAACTTAGATTCTTTGGTGATAGGCAGGCTGTACTTGCGAAGCACAGCGATTGGTGTTTGCACATCACACATCCGCACGAGGGAGAGAGTGACTGGGCTAACACCACAGTGCTTCCACCAGTAACTCTCCGGGACCTTGTTCAGCAAATCTGGGAGGGGTGCTGCCCTGCCGCCCCTCTCTGACTGGGGGCGGTCTGTGCGGTGGCTCAGTGGGTGCTGGGGACAGTCTCTGTTACAGTGTAGCCGGGGCGGACGGAGCACAGCCTGGGCTCTGCAGGGAGAACTCTGGGGTCCATGTGGGACTTGGACTCTGATTTCCTCTCTTAGCCTTGAGTTTGTGCTTTTGGCATCTGAATCCTTCTTGATTCTTATCTTAGTCTGTAAATAGCACAGAAATCGCACATGGAAAAGTGGAACAAACCATACTTTCTTCCAAAGGGTAAAAGAAACATTCCATAGAATAAGGGAGGAGTTGTTCGCCGGGGAAATGCGCCCTTGCTAGTGCCAGTGTGAAAAAAGAACGAGTCAGTTGGATTCAAACTCTGCCTCAAAGAAAGTTTTGAGCGTTTGCACTTTTTTCCTTAACCACCCTCTTAGCCCTGTTGCCAAATATCAAATCCCGAGTTTTCTGAAGGTTGAAAATATTCCCGTTAATTTTTCTCTCCCGTAGCCCTGCCTTTGCAGGCCTGGAATGGAAACAGTGAAGCTGTAGTAAGGGACGGTGGCATTCCCGGCTGGCGGGGCCTCCTGGCAAACCCGCAGGAAGTCCGTCCTACCAGCCACAGAGGAGTTGTCAGTTACAGACTGTTTTGAAAATTCAGGTAAATTTAGAATAAGCAGTTTACATAAAGAAATGGAGTGTGCTACTTCTTTCACGAAAAATAAATACGTCTATGAGTCAGATCCATAGCGATCTTTCTGAAAAGCGGGAGCTGAGCCGTCTTGCCGGAGATCTTGGGATGATGAGCTCTCCTCCTGCAGGAGACGCGCAGTCGGCTCTGGTTTGGTCAGAGCTCAGGACACAGGGCTGCGGCTCCTGTGGATTCCAGAAGCTCCATGTCTGACTCAGTCCACAACGCCTGCAAGAGGCACCGCTCTGCCAGCTCCTCAGGGTGTTCTGAGGCACTGACCCCCGCCCCTGCAGTGCCCAGGCCACGGGCACACTGACCTCTACCCCTGCAGTGCCCAGGCCACGGGCACACTGACCTCCCTCCCCTGCAGTGCCCAGGCCACGGGCACACTGACCTCCGCCCCCTGCAGTGCCCAGGCCACGGGCACAGTGACCTCTACCCCTGCAGTGCCCAGGCCACGGGCACAGTGACCTCTACCCCTGCAGTGCCCAGGCCACAGGCACACTGACCTCTACCCCTGCAGTGCCCAGGCCACGGGCACACTGACCTCTACCCCTGCAGTGCCAAGGCCACGGGCACACTGACCTCCCACCCCTGCAGTGCCCAGGCCACGGGCACACTGACCCCCGCCCCTGCAGTGCCCAGGCCACGGGCACACTGACCTCCGCCCCTGCAGTGCCCAGGCCACGGGCACACTGACCTCCCGCCCCTGCAGTGCCCAGGTCATGGGCACACTGACCTCCCTCCCCTGCAGTGCCCAGGCCACGGGCACACTGACCTCCCTCCCCTGCAGTGCCCAGGTCATGGGCACACTGACCTCTACCCCTGCAGTGCCCAGGCCACGGGCACACTGACCTCTACCCCTGCAGTGCCCAGGTCATGGGCACACTGACCTCTACCCCTGCAGTGCCCAGGCCAATGGGCACACTGACCCCCGCCCCTGCAGTGCCCAGGCCACGGGCACACTGACCTCCGCCCCTGCAGTGCCCAGGCCACGGGCACACTGACCTCCCACCCCTGTAGTGCCCAGGCCACAGGCACACTGACCTCTACCCCTGCAGTGCCCAAGCCACGGGCACACTGACCTCCGCCCCTGCAGTGCCCAGGCCACGGGCACACTGACCTCTACCCCTGCATTGCCCAGGCCACGGGCACACAGGTTCGCCTGCTCCGGGGCTCAGGACACTGGGAGGGAGAGGAGTGGGAGAGGGTGTGGGCCCAGCCCCGGGGCAGCTGCAGTGCGACTCTCCGCCCAGGGCCCTTTCTCCCTGAAGGGGCGTCCTTACTCCTTCCTAGGGGAGACCCCTCCAGCGCAGGCCTCAGCCCACCTTCCGGGGTGCAGCTCTCCGCTGGGAGCCTGCTCTGGGCAGTCCACCTCAGCAGGGGGCGGGTGTCAGACCGTGAGCCTCCCCACGGAGAAGCTTCCAGAGCTTCCTTCTTCTTTAGCTTGCCTGTGTCTCCATTTTAATAAAAATGTACACGTTAAGAAAAAGCTCATTTCAGAAAACACGAGGAAACAAATCATGCAATAAAACAAGCCACAGTTGCTCCATACACCACTTTAGCTTCCTTTTGTGTCAAAGCAAAAATCATAATCCTATGGACTAAAAAATCCCAACATATATGCTGTTTATTTGATTAAAAAAAACAAAACATGTGAACATTCTGAGGAACATGTGAAAAATGTAGAATATACTAAAGTGAAAAAATATTCTAGAATTTCACCCTGCATTTTAGTGTAATTCCTTAGCCGCTCTTAAAAACGTATTTGTGAAGAACATACTGTTCACATACTTGCTGAGAATACCTGGCACCGGAGCAGTCGGAGTGCGCCGTGGAGGAGTACTGAGCAAGGTTTAACGACAGACACCGGCACCCTGGGGTGCCTTCCTGCTCTCCCATTAAAAGAAAAAAAGAACCCCAATGCTTCGGGCATCCTTGTAAAGACACAGTGAGTCATGAGTCAGGTTTTTTACAAAGAAAATGCTCACTATATTATTGTACTTAGAGATTTCATGGAAGAAAAATGCTTTTTTATGTTTAATAGTTCTCCTAGTGTCTCAATTGTGTCATAAGCTTCTCTGGAACAAAGCCCTCTCATGTATTAGACTGAGGCACACCAGCTCAGTGGCTGCAGGTATTGTGAAACTGCAGGGTCACTAAACATGGGATGTTTAAAATTGTTGAGTTATCAGAGCCCAGCCTGACCCTCGGGGGTGCTTAATAAAGATGCCTGTTCAGTGCATAAACCCTCCACTTCTGGGACTGTTTTTCAGACTTAATGTGTAACCTCATGTCTATTCCTACTGCACTTTACTTTTTGAGCCTCAACTTCCCGGTGATGCCCATTGTTATTTTGTTGAAAGAGATAACCAGGAGAAAGTCACAAAGCAAAGCCGTGTACCACTAGGATGCAATGATGTAGCTCATTTGTCTGAATATTTCATATGCATTTAGTCACTTTTATAAAAACTGGAGGCCTGGTGCACGAATTTGTGCATGGGTGGGGCTCCCAGGGGGAAGGTGCTAAAAAGCAACCAGCCCTGCAGGTGGGTGGTGGGCGCCCTTGCCGGCCTGGGATCCAGATCCCTCCCGCTGACATTCGCGCCAGTTGTTGGGAACCACCTGGTGGTGCTTTTCTATCCTTTCTTCCTGCAGAGCCTCTAGGGAGGGGAAGCAGGTACAGTGCCCGAAGCCGGCTTCTAGGAAGCCAGCGGTGCTGTTGGGATCTTGCTGGTGGCTCTGGTCCTTCGGTGCCAGGCCTGTTCTCTAGAGATGGACCTGCAGGACTACTGAGGGAGGGAGGGGCTGCCACTGGGCTGGTCGGCCGCTGGAACAGACCAGTCAGCTGTGCAGCACTCCTGCTGTGGGAGTCGGACATCCCTCTCTTAATCCTGGACCACTGGCTACTATCCACTCACCTGCCTGCCTGCCTGATTGCCCCTAACTGCACCCCCTGCCATCCTGATCACCCCTAAACACTTCTGCCTGCCAGCCTGATCGCCCCTAACTGCCCCCCTCTACTGGCCCGGTCACCCCCAATTTCCCCCCCACCAGCCTGGTCGCCCGCTCACACACAACTGCCCCCACCCCTGCCAGCCTGGTTGTCCCTCACTGTCCCCCCTGCTGGCCTGGTTGCCCCTCACTGCCCCCCTCTGATGGCCTGGTCACCTCTCACTGCCCCCCTCTGGTAGCTGGGTCACCCCTCACTGCCTCCTTTGCTGGCCTGGTTGCCACACACAGCCTGCTAGTCAGTCCTTTGGTTGTCCCTTGCTAACCCTTTTGCTAGCCTGGTCTCTCCATGCAGCCTGCTGTTCAGTTGTTACTGTGAGGGCATCGTGACCAATTTGCATATTACCCTTTTTATTAGTACAGATTACTCATGTCAGTGCAATGGAATTCACACAAGTAATAATGGCCAAATAACGATGAAGATATTGCTTGTTATTACAATTTGTTCATATTTTATAAATGAGCAAACTAGACTTAGGAAGGCTAAATAATTAAGGATAACTAAGTCCACATGTTATGCAGAAGAAATGACTCGGGTTCTTAAGAAACAGTGCTAAGTAGGAGATATTGATGAGAAAGCCTTGATAGAGGAGGCATCATGAGTTGAATCTCATAGTGGGACTAGAAAATAGAGAGAATTTCTGGGTGGAAAACCATAGTAACTGAGGATGGCTTGGCTCAGGCATTGAAGGTGAGTGACACCTGAGGGTGACAGGTGTACGGTCAGAGAAGATCCCGAGTCATTGCTCTCAGGCAGCTTGTAGTATCCTCTCCAGAAGTCAGCGATCGGCTCGTGTGTCTGAGCAGCCTACCCTTTTACTCCCTGTTTCCGCAATACCCATCGCCCTCCTGTGTCCCTCCCATTCACAGGGAACAGAACGTAGGGGAAGGAATAACAGAGATGATTAAGGCAATGAGCAGACAAATCAGGGTGTCCAGGGCACTATGGTCTGAGTTTTAATAATTCGTAATTAGATTAACATACTTCTGTGCAGAAATGTGAAACATTAAACTATTTTAAAGATCTCAGAACAAAAGTTTACACATGTAATCATCTTATTTACTATGAGTGTGTTTAGTTTAGTAGACTTTTCAATGGGAGAAAATATGAAAAATTAAAGGTATTATTGAGAATGCAAAAATAAACATTATCAGATCAATTTCAAAGTTAAAAGGAATTTAGAAAAATGACATAATTTTTGGTGAATTGTGCATGTTGTAGGGTTTCAAAAGGCTTTAAAACCTTGAATCACAATGTGCTTGCTATTAGAATTTTTCAAACTTTTAAGGCTTTTGCTTTTCTAGTGCAGTTTCTAAGTATTGTCAATTGATAAAATGTATGCTATAGCAAATGTTTGGGAAATATTTAATATAACTATTGAATTGTACTTACCTCAATTTTTCCCCTTCCACTTAAGAAAAAGCATGATGTAGACTGGAGGAGAAGTTGGCAGGCACAGAGGTTGAAGTGTGAGTTTTGGATGTTTGGAGTTGTAAATATGTGGAGTCTTGATCTTGAATGGGAGTTTAACATTACCACTTACATGGTTGGAAACATTTTGCAATAGTAACAATTTCACATTTGCATAAACAGCTTTATTATAGTTGGAATAATATATAGGAAGAACACAAATTACTCTGACCAGAAACCTATAAAGCAATCACATTTCAATGAGGATTTTACTTAAGATCATAGACTCATCAACTTTAAAGTGTTTTTATCTTTCACAAGAGACAAATCTAGTCTGTTACGACTAAAATCCCTTAATATCTGCATTTTATGGCTGGCATATGTGCATTGCCTTAATGGAACTTAAAATAAGACCACACATGAGAAATTAAAAAAAAAAAAAAAAAGAGGCAAAGAACCAAAATATTTAACAAGAAAATTCTATTTTTTACTCCAAATAGTAAAATAATTGATTTGAAAGTGTTTATTTGGATTGAATTTAAGCCTACCACTCCTTTCCATTCTTGATTTCACTTTGGGGGTACAGCAGTCCCAGACGGCCAGGCCTCTCTGGCTTTCCCCCCGGTGCCCTGTCGGTGTTGGCACTTTGCCTGTCTTGGCGCGGTGGCGGCAGGCTCTCAGGGACACTCCTGCAAGGACTCTGTCAGGACATTGAGGGAGGGAGGTAGCTACAGTCCAAACGCAACAAATTACAGGCTGTTTTCTTTATTAATCTGGAACTATATGCCCCACCTTTTTAAAGCCAAGGCTGAAAACAATTTGTATACCATCTTCAAAGGTAAGTGGGTTAATTATTTGGCTCCTAGGAAATTTCACTCAGGCCTGTCTTAGTTGCCTATAGGTTGAAAATAAAAGTAATTGAACTGAGAAATACAAATTTGGTATTGCATGATATTGCTGTTTTGTTGTAACTCTAAGCCAGTTTTGTGTAGCAAAACTTGGAACTTCAATTGAGCAAACCATGATAGCTTTCAATGTTTTAACTCACCTGGTTATAAACTCCATGTCTTAAAAAATATTTATTTGTAAATCTGAAGAGAATGAAAACCTGTAAGACCATTTAAAGGAAAGTACTCATCTACAGACTTTTATATCTCTGGTGTCATTCAAAGAATGTTAACTTGTCAAAGCCATTCTAATTTTTCTATATTTTATTCACTCTTAAAAAACTGAATGGTGCTTTGCTTCCTTAAATTCAGAAGTAGAGTGTTAATTCAGGAGACAGCTGCAAAAATGCGAAAATCTTTGTATTTTTTTCTTGACAATTCAATGATTTGTGCAGATGTGAGGGGAAAGTGTATTACCAAGTTTAAAATACACTTTAAAAGAAAGGATGAGTAACGATGAAGCTAATATTGCAAATGTTTCTCCAAACATCGGCTGGAGATTGGAATATAGTTTGGCTGATTTTAGTCTTTATTTTAAATTTAAAAAATGATAGTTAGAATTTAATAATGAAAATTTAGTAATACATTGTAGCTGGGCTTTTACTTCTTTATTCATTTGGATTTTTATATGCAACCCTATGACGTAGCTATGAATAAATCCCCATTTTACAGAGGAAGAGAAATCACACAACAGGTCAACAGTCATACTGCTAGTAATCTGAATTCGGTGGGCTGCCTCTAGAATACACAGTATTTTACCTCGCCTTTCTGTAGTGGAAATTAGTATGCCTGCATATTGTTTTGAGGCTGGGGCAGAGGGTATGACAAATAATTTTGAACATCATTAGTTTCTTGACAGTGATTTAAAAATAAAAAAGAATATATTTGAAATCACCTGGGATCCCATTACCAAGGTGATGAATATGATAAAGCTTTGGAGTGTGTCATTCTAGTTTCTCACTGTGTTTGGACACATCTGTACACAGATGTACATTTATTGGTCCCCTCAGCTTTCCTTATGAGAAGAGTACCCATCAATCAACCAGCCAAGCCTTGTCACTTCTCATCTTGGAGGATACTACATAGAGTTGCCAAGTTAAGAAACAGCTCAATAGCAAATCAATGTGTGTTCTCTGTAGAAGCCTGTCCTTGTGTATGTGCATGTCCGTGTGTGTGTGTGTGTGTACTCCAGATTGTTGCTAATCCCTTTTTCTTTTCTATCCAGTGTCTTAATATATGTAGCATTTTGCTTTCCATCAGCCATTACAAGGTCATCTCATAACTCCTGTAATTGCTCTAGAGGTTAAAGCAATTACATCTTACATCTTGCATAGCAGGGATTTCCAGTTAAATTTTCTGATAGCAAGTAGCCTGTATTTAACACAGATTCTCTCAAATATACTGTCCAAATTTTGTGCATGCTCTTCCTCCTCCCCTCCCTCTATTTTGTGGCACTTATTAGGACTAGTCAGCAGATATTTTCAGTTTGCTGCCCTCAGGGTGCACTGTAGGATTGCATTTTTTGGACCTCTCCTTATCGTGGGGGTCATGTGACTGAGTCCAGCCAGAGCAGCAGCATTTCATTGCTAGGACCAGACACTCTAGAACAGCAGTTACCAACCAGTGGCCTGTGGACTGCTGGTGGTCCGTGCGGTCCGAGAGGTTGGTGACTGTTGATCCAAAACACTGTAGCTCACACAAATGTCAGCCATAGATGTCATTTAGAAGTTTTTAGTACCACAAAAAGTAAAAAAAAAAGAAAAGAGGTGGAATTGATTTTAATGTTTTCTTTAAAATATTAAAAATATTATCATGTTAACATTAATCAACATAAAATGATTGAGATACTTTATATTCTTTTCTCACAATTAGGATCTCTACAAGTCTTTGACATCAGGTGCACATTCCACACTTACCGAAACTCAGTTCCTGCAGGCCCGCTCCAGGGGCAGTGGCTGCTTGTGGCTAGTGGCTGAGCGGCCGGAAGTGGAGCTGTCTCCCACCGCCAGGGTGCTGGGCAGTGAGGCATGACGACTGCCCCACCCTGGGCCACAGAGTGAGGAGATGGGAGTGGAGCTCCCAACTGCCCTAAGAGAAGCCTAACTCACCCTTGTTGTTATAAGACACTGAATTCTAAGTATTTGTTACAGTGCAACATAATCTAGCCTGATCTTCCTGATACTTCTTTCCTCAAAATAGGACCATACCTGATTTTCACCTACTTTTGCATCTAACCCACTTAAAAAAATCCTTCAATTTCTTATGTGTTCTTCTATTCCACAGCATATTTTTTGACATCTCAATAATAATGCACTTTATGCACATACCACAGTTTATGAACAAGTTGCTCCATTGTTGTACTTTCCAGTAATTTATAATTATACAATAAATAATAAGTGCTGCACTAATCCTCCTTAGAGCTAAATATTAGGGCACAATGATTTTTTTTTTGATGGAAGTGAAGTAACTGAAATAAAGGCACAGCATTTTTATTGAAGTATTTAATAATTACTTCTGGTATGTCTTCAGAAAGTATTAGTGTATTATTTTACCACCTGAAGCATGGCACAGAGCATTTTAATTTCTTATTGAGGTTAAATATTTGTTCACATGTGAATTGTACAATTTTTTATTATTTTGTTAATTGTTCATGTCAATTGTTCATCAACTAAGTTATTTATCTTTTTAAAATTGATTTGTAATAATTCTATCTGTAGAGCACACTATTTACTGTTTTATCATTAACATTTTATAGGTTCTTTATATCATCTTTCTGCAGTTTTGAGTTTTTACAAAAATAGAGATAGTTTAAAGTGTGCTTTTCTGTATAACATCTTTAAATCAGATAATTTTGATTCTTCAGAAGTAAACTAAAGTAAACCATTACTGAGCATTTAGTTAATCATTGCATGTTTCATCTTTAAAAAGCCACATGTAAACCCTCCTTGATCACAGAACAACACGTGATCTGTAGATATTAAATAAGACATTCTATATTTTCAACATAAAATACCTTCTCTGAGTTGTGTATCTGTTTTCCACAGGTGAAATACGTAACATCTATCCAGTATTTCCACAAAATCATAGATTAACTACGCTAAGTGTGTGTTATGGTTTGTTGAACCCGAATTGCTCTAGCCAGTAACTTAATGAAAAAATGAGTTAACTCTCCTTTTCCTCGTCCCTCCCTATTTTGGCCCAGTGGCTCGCCAGGCATTCTTTCTAAAGGATCCGCTTGGTTCCAATTTGCTTGGTGGTCCCCAGTTCCTGTTATCATCTCATGCTTTCAGCATCTGCCTGTTGTTTCTGGAAAGTGCATTGTGAATTACAAGCTCATGATATTTCGGAACACTTGTATGTCATTCTCAACGCACACAGGATGATTTGCATTAGTTTGTAATCATTGTTCTTTGCAAAACAGCGGTAGGAGGGTTATTATAATAACTGCCATTTTGCCCCTGGGAAGCTGGGACTCGAAGGCGGAGCGACTGAGCAGAGGCTGAGACGGCGGCAGGACGGGGTCCTGGGGAGGCTGCCTATTGTTCCCTCGCTCCGCCACAGGCCGGGCTGCGCTGTCTTTCTCTGCATGTCACATTTATTATTCTCCCGCCACGCCAACAATTCTTCAGGAACACGTGACATGCTTATAACAGAGGTTGGAATAATAATGCCTCCTATTGTATTTTTCTTTCTCTTTTTAAAGGTGGTATTTCGACAGCTTGGAAAGGAGGTAAGAGACGGAGAGACGCTTTACCCTTTTCCATGGACCCACTGAGAGGCGTCACCGAAGGCACCAAGTGGATCCAGCCTTTTCCCTTGGGGCCAGAAGTTCACTCATATGAAAGGACAACTCTGCAGGTGCTCTTCTTCCATATCCATAATAATAAAAGGCAATATGCTAATTAGACCGGATGTCATTCCTGATGAAGTCCGGCCAGGGCCAGAGGGAAGCTGGGGCCAGCTGCCAGGGGAAGGAAGGCCCGCTGTTGCAGGAATTTCGTGCATCAGGCCTCTAGTGTTTAAACAACAGGAGGTGGAGAATGGTTACGATAGGACCACAAATAAGTGCTGTGATGTCAAAGGACTTTTTACTTCTTCAGAGTGACTACACAGGATACATTGGGAAACATGTAGGAATATTCATTTCAATTTAACCTTCCAGGGAATTTTGTACCGACCTTTACCCACGCCGGTAACAGCCACACTCTTCAGCTGTTCCACAGAAGGCTGTTGGAGGGACAGAGAGCTCCGGCTTCACACACCAGCGGGCGGAGCCCTGGCACTGTCCTGGAATGCACACTGTTGCTTTCCATGGAAGGTTTTTGGAAATAGTTCCCCCTGTGACTGTTTCTGAAAATCAATATTGTACTCATAAACATAATAGGCTATAACTTACAAATTACTGCCTCCCACTTCCCACTTCCCTGACTTCATTACAAAGACATTTGTGTTTGTCCTATATGAGTATTGCTTGTGGATAGTTTCCCATAGTTTGGAAGACATGCTTCTGGCATCGCTTTCCATGTAAATTATGAGAAAATGCGAATTTTAATAGGAATCTTCGGAAAGCACCTGAAGGATGTGAACAGAATTGTTGTCCATCTTAATTTAGAGGCTTAATTTGGAACATGCTAGTGTACCTTGTTCTTTGCCTCTCGGTGTCCCACCCACCCCTCTCCCGGATTGCCGCCCACCCTCAGGAAGCAGGCCAAGGACACGGAGTGGTCACACTGAGAGGGGGACTCAATCAGTTTACCTGAGAAGTGAGCTTCTGCTTCAGGCTTTCAGGAGGAAAGCTCCCACACATGTGTATCCATGTGTGGCTCTGTACAGAGAGCACGAGGTCACTGCTTCCCAGAAAGGCCCCTCACGCCCAGAGTTTCTGTCTCCATATCACACGGGGGATAAGAAAAGCTCACCTGCTCTTAGGCAATGTAGGCTTTACATTGCAGAGGATTATAAAAGAGGAAAATTAATCAAACCTGCCAAAGGTCCTTCAGTTTACCCCCCCTTAAGTGGCCGTGTGCCTTCTATAGCATCACCCCTTCCTTCTTGTCCTCCTGCTCTCCTGGACCTTTTTACCCACAGCTCCAGGGTTTGTGGCCACACCCTTTGTACTCACCCTGCTCATTCTGGGGGCTGAGGGGTCCGAGGCAGGGAGATCAAATTGCATCCCTGGCTTGTTCCCCCTGTTTCCGTTTCTTGTCTCCAGGCACCCTGACCTGGGGCAGTGGGAACCCCGCCTGGGGCAGTGGGAACCCGGCCTGGGGCAGTGGGAACCCGGCCTGGGGCAGTGGGAACCGGACTTGGGGCAGTGGGAACCGGGCCTGGGGCAGTGGGAACCGGGCCTGGGGCAGTGGGAACCGGACCTGGGGCAGTGGGAACCCGGCCTGGGGCAGTGGGAACCCGGCCTGGGGCAGTGGGAACCCGGCCTGGGGCAGTGGGAACCGGGCCTGGGGCAGTGGGAACCGGACCTGGGGCAGTGGGAACCGGACCTGGGGCAGTGGGAACCGGGCCTGGGGCAGTGGGAACCGGGCCTGGGGCAGTGGGAACCGGGCCTGGGGCAGTGGGAACCCGGCCTGGGGAAGTGGGAACCGGACCTGGGGCAGAGGGCCCTGTTGGCAGGAGACAAGGGGTGCAGTCTTTGCAAATTCATTTCTTAGCAGTGTAGCTGGGGCCTTGCCAATTGGTGGTGAGGTGAGTTAGGACCTTCAAAGAGAGAAGTCACAGGACTGGAGGCAAAGTGGTCATTCTCACTGAGGACACCAGCAAACCCATCCTGAAACCACCCGGTCACCACCTGTCCCGGACACAAAAATAAAAAAACAAAATTTTAAAAAAAGGAAAGAAAAACTCCTTCACCACAGCACATGCAAACACAGTTTCAGAGGTAAATAGTCCCCATATCTAGCAACCAAATTTTGGGCTCATTTAACTGAAATTCCTGCTTGGGAAAGTCATGTGGGTGGGGGTGTTGGCAGCTGGCCTGTGGGAGGAGACGCCTGAATCATCTTATTAAAACCAGACAGACAGCAGCTACATGCATGATGTTCTTCTGGCAAACTTTTTTTTTTTTTTTAAGACGCCAACTAGCCACAGCAATATATACATTTAATCCTCACCTGATGATATTCTTTCATTGATGTTTAGAGAGAGTGGAAGGGAGGGGAGAGACAGAGAGAGAAACATCAGGTGAGAGAGACACATGGGTTGGTGGCAGCCGGGAGGCACCCACAGGGCTGGGGATGGAGCCTGCAGCCCAGGTACTTGCCCTTGATTGGAATCGAACTCATGACCCCGTGCTCTGTGGGCCAACGCTCTATCCACTTAGCCAATCTGGCTAGGGCCTGGCAAACTTTTTTAAAAAATAGAAATTTTCAAATTAATGGCTCACTTAAATCCTTCTCATATGAGCTTTCCCCACCTTTACCCCTGAACCCCCTTCTTTTTTGTGTCTCTATTCCCTGGGAAGATTAAATAAGACCACACACACACACACACACACACTACAAACCAGAAAGAGCACCTTATGTCTGAGAATGAAATATACATACATATATTTCCCCTAGGAAACTGTTTTGGTTTGGAATAAAATTATATTTATATCTATCTCTATCTCTGTATCATCTATATCTATGTCCATATCCCTATCTCTATCTCTATCTCTATATATCTACCTGTCTATATCTCTGTCTTTTGTGAGGAAACGTGGCCCCTCTGTGGTTTTCTCACCCTGGCCGTCTGACAGAATCTGCACTAACGTGTGTTTACAGAAAGGAAAAGGAAAGGAAAGCCCTCCGGAGCAGCAACGGTCACTCCTCAGTCTGGCCAGTCCTTCCCCTGCGGTGTGTGTGTGTGTGTGTGTGTGTGTGTGTATGTGGGTGTGTGTGTGTGGGTGTGTGTGGGGAGCCACCTCGGCCCAGGCCTCCGGGCGGCCCCATTCTCTGCCCCGGAGCTGGGCTCAGCTTCCCGGGATTCACCCTTGGCCCGGGCCCTGGCCGTCCCTCCGGTCCGACCTCACTGTCCCTCCGCCTGACCGCCGCCCGGGTGCCCAGGCGGTGTGGCCCCAGGCCCGGCTGCGGCGGGCCGCCCTCCGCCTGTGTGGCCGGGCGGCGGGGTCTTTGGGGCGCCCCCCCCCCAGCCCGGGGCGGGCTCCTCCTGGGGCGGCGCCACGGGCCCCCAGGGAGCCTGGCGGGGCGCCTCCCTCCGCCCCAAGAGGAGGACGGGGCGAACGCCGAGCCGAATACCCCCGCCCGGCCCAGAGCTCTCCCAGGCGCTGGCGGCTCCCGCGGGCCGAGGCGGCCCGGGGCGGCTGAGGGAAGCGGAGCTGGAGGAGCCCGCAGCGGCGGCACTGGGAACAGCGCTGGACGGCCTTTATCTTCCCATCGCGGGCAGGCCCCGGCCGAGCTCCAGCCCGCGTGCCCCCTGCCCGGCACTGCCCCTGCCCCACACTGCCCCCCTGCCCCCTGCCCGGCACTGGCCCCTGCCCGGCACTGCCCCTGCCCCACACTGCCCCCCTGCCCCCTGCCCGGCACTGGCACTGCCCCACACTGCCCCCCTGCCCCACACTGCCCCCCTGCCCCCTGCCCGGCACTGCCCCCTGCCCGGCACTGCCCCCTGCCCGGCACTGCCCCCTGCCCGGCACTGGCCCCTGCCCCCCTGCACTGCCCCCCCCCCCCCCGCCCAGCACTGCCCCTGCCCGGCACTGGCCCCTGCCCCCCTACACTGCCCCCCCACCCGGCACTGCCCCCTGCCAGGCACTGCCCCCTGCCTGTCACTGTGCGAGCTCTGCTGGGACCCCTCTGTCCAGGGGCGCGGGCCTGCGGGACCCCTCTCCCTCCCACCGCACAGCCAGCCCTTCCGGCCCTCCTGCCCGTCGAGGGCCCCCCTCCTCTCCCTCTCTTCCCCTCTCCCCCTCTCCCCATCTCTCCCCATCTCTCCCCTTCTCCCCCTCTCCCCCTCTCTCCCTCTCTCCTCCTCTCCCCCTCTCTCCATCTCTCCCCATCTCTCCCTCTCACCCCTCTCCTCATCTCCTCTTTCCCTCTCTCCCTCTCTCCCCCTCTTTCCCTCTCTTCCCCTCTCCCCCTATCCTCCTCTCCCCATCTCTCCCCTTCTCCCCTCCCCTCTCTCTCTCCTCCTCTCTCTCCCTCTCCCCCTCTCCTCCTCTCTCTCCCTCTCCCCCTCTCCTCCTCTACCCTTCTCTCCCTCCCTCTTCCCTTCTCCCCCATCTCTCCCCCTCTCCCCCTCTCCTCCTCTCTCCCGCTCTCCCTCCCTCTCCTCCTTTTCCCCTCTACCCCCATCTCTCCCCCTCTCCTCCTCTCCTCCTCTTTCCCTCTCTCCCTCTCTCCCTCTCTCCCCCTCTCCTCCTCTTTCCCTCTCTCCCTCTCTCCCCCTCTCCCCCTCTCCCTCTCTCCCCCTCTCCCCCTGTCCCCTCTCCTCCTCTCCTCTTTCCCCCTCTCCCCCTCTCCCCCTCTCCTCCTCTCTCCCGCTCTCCCTCCCTCTCCTCCTTTTCCCCTCTACCCCCATCTCTCCCCCTCTCCTCCTCTCCTCCTCTTTCCCTCTCTCCCTCTCTCCCTCTCTCCCCCTCTCCTCCTCTTTCCCTCTCTCCCTCTCTCCCCCTCTCCCCCTCTCCCTCTCTCCCCCTCTCCCCCTGTCCCCTCTCCTCCTCTCCTCTTTCCCCCTCTCCCCCTCTCCCCCTCTCCTCCTCTCTCCCCCTCTCCCTCTCTCCCTCTCTCCCCCTGTCCCCTCTCCTCCTCTCCTCCTCTTTCCCCCTCTCCCCCTCTCCCCCTCTCCCCCTCTCCTCCTCTTTCCCTCTCTCCCTCTCTCCCCCTCTCCCCTCTCCCCCTCTCCTCCTCTCCTCCTCTTTCCCTCTCTCCCCCTCTCCCCCTCTCCCCTCTCCCCCTCTCCCCTCTCCCCCTCTCCCCCTCTCCCCCCATCTCTCCCCTCTCCCCGCAGATACCGGGCGGCTCCCCGGCGGGCTGGGAGGACAAAGGCCATCTGCCAGGAGCGCACAAAGCCGGCTCTCAGGGCCGCGGACGGAGCTGAAACCTGACCCCCGCCGGCCCGGGGAAAGCAGGCCCTCTGCGCTGCTCACTGCGCCGCCGGCCCAGCTATGAGCCCAGGCACAGCAGCATTTCCTCCTGCGCTTTTCCCAAAAAGTGGTCCTTGGGCCAAGGCTGTGCTTCTGCTGGGGAAGCTGCGGCTGCTGGAGTGACTCCGCACTGTGCCCGCGGGGAGGGAGGGCGCGGAGAGGAGGAACAGCACCGGGTTCCCCTTAAACTGCTCCTCATGGCGCCTCAAACTGCCAATGCTCACCTCCTAGTGCAATATAAAACCAGGATTAAAAAGGAAAAGTTTCTGTTCCAAGATATTTATATAAAGTACATATTCAGATACCAGTTATCTATGTTTTAGCTCCACTTAAAACTTCCAAGCTCTCCAGAACTTAGATTATTCTTAAAGCACAACTAAAGATATTTTCATGATGGCAGAAGGATGCAAATTAAACTTCTTGAAAAAGGTTGTCATCTCTCTGGGGTGCATGGTCCCATGGTTCGTCTAAGCTTCCCAAGCTTTCCTGATGAGATTCAAAGAGCTCCGGGACCTTGTTTTTAATATCCTAACAAGAACTGGCAGTGTAAGCATAAGGCGATTTGTGAAAGTTTAATAAAATCCATTGCAGAGGTTATTATTATTATTATTATTATTATTATTTTTAGTAGCTGGCTTTCTGGTCGCTGTTAAGTTTAAAGTTAAATGTGTAAGGCTTTTCCTTAAAAAAAAAAAGTGGTCTTAATTTGAGACACATTGCGTGATTTTTCCTGAGTTTGTGTGGGAGCTGAAATTTGGTAGTGACTTTTTAAAAAAATATTTTTGTTTTCTCCAAGGCTGTTGGATTTCACTGTTCTTGTAGCTCTGGACTAGTAAATCTGTGCTTGATCCGGGCCCACACGTGTTGTGACTGTAAATAAAGTCTCTTTTAGGAGCATGTTCGCTTCGCAGCTGAGCAGTGTAATTTTTATACAGGTCTCAGCAATCAATAAAAAAGCCACGGGAGGAATGATTTATCTTGTTGGTTACAGAGACTGTCACCGAGAGAAATTGTAAAAGGTCAATTTACACAACCTGGTGTGAGAATGTTATTGATATAGCAGGGCTGATCAGCTTCTGGCGCCCGAGCACCGCCCAGGGGGCCCCGCCCGCGGCCCGCGCCCGGTGCCTGCGGCCCATCCAGTGGCCTCAGGGCAGGCGGGGGTGCGGGCGTCCTGGCCGGGGACTCCAGTTACTTAGTTAAGTGGTGTCCTGCTTCCTCCTCCTTCTCTGTCTCTGAAGCCCTCTCTCTCTCAAAAAAAAAAAAAAAAAAAAAGAGAGAAAGAAAGAAAAAGGAAGAAAGAAAGAAAGAAGGAAAGAAGGAAAGAAGGAAAGAAGGAAAGAAAGAGAGAAAGAGAGAAAGAAAGAAGGAAAGAAGGAAAGAGAAAGAAAGAAGGAAAGAAAGAGAGAAAAGAGAGCCCCCTCCTCCTGTGAGAACTGTCCAGAGACCCCGTCTTAATTACAAAGAGCCCTTGTGGCCACAGGTCACAGGACTCGCTCTCCGGACAGGAAATAAGGAAACGAGCTACCTTCCTGCAAAAAAAATTCAAACTTCCACTCCTCAAATTAGTGAAATGAAGCTTATCAACGGCTGGGAGTTGAGCCTTTGACAGTTGGCTAATTGCAGTTGGAACATTAACTATGTTTTAACCGGAGCCTTTCCGATGCCAGCCAGGAAACAAACACAGAAGCCTGGGCACCCCCACTGGAAGGCGGTGCTGCAGCTGAGGCAAAGCTGGCTTTAAACATCCTCGCGGTCTTCCCTTCCTGGAATATTACAATACAAAATGGAGTTCCAGGCCTTTAACATTTTAATAAAGTAGATTTACAAACATTAGCATAATTTAAAATGACACAAACTACATCTGTGTTTTCTCTCCTCTCTCTCTCTCTCTCTCTCTCTCTCTCTAGTCCCTTCAAAATAGCCTCCGCCTATATTTTTATATTAAAAATCTACCTACTAGTTATCTCATTGCAAGTCTGGGCACACCATTCTTAAATGCAGAATATTTCAAATGAAGATAAACCTTAGTTGAATAGGTTTATTTTCTGATTTATAATTCTTTAATAATATCTCAGAAGATGGAACATCAGTTACAGTAAAATAAAGAACGACAACATGCCACTCCCGCGGCTTCCTGTTGAAACAATATTCTGATAAGAAAGGCATCCATGGTTTAGAAAAATGTAATCGGCTTTTGTGTACTAATTTATCATTTGCACTAACTTGTAACATCAGAATAACTATAATGTGGTTTGAGTTCCAGGAATATAAAAGAATGAAAGGTCTAACAAGACAAATTATTATATATCCATAGCTTAGACTTTTAGGTATAATCGTAGTAATATTCTCTCATGCTGTTTTGCTTTCTAACAGATTCCATATTTCTTTATTTCTGCATGTTTGTGTGTATACACAGATACATATGCACATATATAATATGTTTTTTATTTGGAGTCCGTATTGCCTTTTCATGAGTTTGAAACACCACCTTTGACTTGGGAAATGGATAAACGCCATGCTTTCTGAACACCTATTTAAAAGGTAAGAATCAACTAGTTCTATGAGTTCTCTTACTAGATGAGATTTTAATTGCTAAATGTCCAATTAGCATTTGTTTGCTTTTGTTTACAGAAGAGTGAATAAATGTGATTTTGCTTCCATATTCCTGTATATTAAAATTCCTTAATAGCCTTCATTGTCTTTTCATTAGCTAAAATTAGCCTCACATCTCTTACCACGTTCATTATAAACAGAACACAAACAAAAGACTGCTCACAAAACACGCTTTCCCTTCACCCTCGCCCCCACCCCACCGGCTCTCTCATGGCATGCAGACACTCCTGTCTCAATATCAGTGATGTCCATGGTCTGGCGTCAGACCGTTCTGCCGCTTACTTCCTCTTCTGGACTATAGCTCAATCAGGCTCAGATTGTGTAGCTGGTAAGAATGCTCCCCTCCAGATCGGAACAAATAGCACCTCACACTCTTCACATCTGGAGGAGACAGCCTTGCTCATCTCCAACCCCTGGCTTTTGTTTTTCTTTTTAGTGCAGTTTTTGTTCCTGCCAAGCTCCGGAGGGTTCTAGTACTGACTGTTCTCAGCCGTGTCCTCCTCCCACACCTACCCTCCCAACCAGACCAGCCCCGCCCGGTAGGGCAGGCATCCTACAGATCCAAGTTAAAATGCAATTTCCTGCTTTTGATAAGTAGACGCTATCCAGCCAGAACAAAACAGAACACTCTGATACAATTTTCTCATGGCCAAGCGGGTCAGCAACTTCCACCCTTCAAGTCTCCTCTCATTTAAGACAAGCAGGAAATGCAATTTCTGATCTGTATTCCTGTATTTTTCACCAGACTCTCCAGAAGCATTGACAAGGTCTGCACGCAGGGAGCTGAGGCCAAGATCTCAGCCACGGGGATGCTGTAGATAACCTACGCACCCAGTTACTTCCAACATATTCGCACACTCCCCGTCCTGAATAGGCAGGTGGTCTCAAGAACCTCAGTTCAACAGCTCCAAAAATGTATTTTCTATCAGACGTAATTGTCTACCACAGTGTGCCTTATCTTGGAAAGGTGTCAAGATACCTACAAATGTGGCCTGACTTGCAAAATTACTTTTTGTAGGAACTATCCCCAAATAAGATACAATTATTAATAAAGCTTCTTTGTGCACACTTAGGGCAAATATGAAAGGGAGCTAGGTAATCAACCAACGTGTTTCCCCTACATGCAAACACTCTGGGCGCCCTTAAAAGGATTCCATAAGAACGGATGGCATGGACTCTCATCTGAATGAGCTTATAAATTGTTTGACAATAAATTGTTCTCATTGATAAAGAGTAAATATGAAATTGGATTGAACTGACTGTTTTCCAGAAGAGTGGGATGTCAATAAAATTTGGAATTATAAGGAAAGTTTTCCAAGATAGAAATGATTCGGTTTGAAGGAAGGAAGAATAAAGATGAGAGGTGAAAAAAGAGCTGTAGACACAATGCAGAGTACAAACGATTTCAGCACTGTCTGTACTCTATCTTGCCTACGAGGTAGTGGTGAGAAGCAGGTTGGAAAGGCAAGAGTCTTGAAAGGTATATCAGGTGTTTAATCAACGTCTGGTGATCAAGCAAGTAAGCTTAGATCCAAGGCTATAATGTGAGTCAGTGCCGATGTTTATGAGAGCCTGGTGAAAAATACAGGAAGAGTCCACAGCCAATAAAGAGTGCTTCTAGGCAGTGCCTGTACTTAATGAAGGAGACCTTTCCAAGATATCGCTTAGGCATTGGTGGTCTTGATGTCTGCTGGTGTGTATGTGTGGGGTTGGGATACGAGGGGGCAAAAGAGGCAACTGCAGAATGAACTGTAGTTTTATCCAGGTGAGAGGTGATGGGAACCTGAACTAGAAGGACAGGGTGATGAGGAGAAAGGGTTGGGTTTTAGCAACTTCTGAAACCAAAAAAAAAAAAAAAAAAAAAAAAGCTGTTTGGTACTCACGAGGCGGTCAGCACAGGATTGATGATAGTCTAATGTTGTTGGACTAATATTGAAGGTAAGGAATGAATCCAAGATGACATCAGTTTTGGAAACAAGGATCATGGCTGTCCTACTGGCAGAGACAGACTTCCTGATTTGGTGGGGAAAAATCTGGGGCATGTATTAGGAAGAAATTTAAACTACCGTATTTTCTGGCGTATTAGACGACACTGTGTTCTAGTAAAAAGCCTGCTCAGATTGGCCAGAGTCAGAGAGGTTGATCTATTAAAAAAAGAACTGGTGTTGCTTCAGAAGTGGGGGGTAGTCTTATACAGTGAATATAGGCCTAAACCTATGTTTTAACTGTAAAATTAGGTGGTCGTCTTATATTCTAGAAAATACGGTAAAACATTTCATAGGAAGTTAGACATAGACTACACTTTGGTTGAAAGAATAGAACTGTTGATACACATGTGGAATCATGAAAATTTTATGTTAATTGATAAACCCAAGCCATATCTACATACATCTAATCTGGTTTTGAATATAAATAAGATACCTTTACTCACATACATTATTTAATTGAATTTATTGACATAATATCCTATCTTATAAAGAGGAAATATGCTAATTGACCATCACACCCTCACAAAGATAGAAGTGCCCACAGCCAATAAAGTGGGAATATGCTAATTGACTGCTATGCCCTCACAATATCATAGCACCCATAGCCACAAGATGGCAGAGCCCTATCCCTTCAGCCCCACCTCATCCAGCCTCAGTCCCCCAGTCCCCTCAGCCCTGCCTCATCCAGCTGGAGTCCCTCAGTCCCCTGCAGTTGAAGGTGACCAAGCCAACAGGGGAGGGCCTGATCATGCTGGCAGGGGAGCATTAGGCCTCAAATAAGGCCAGCCAGGAAGCGGTTAGGGGGTGATCAGGCTGGCAGGCAGAGTGGTTAGAAGCTAGCAGTCCCAGTTTAGGCCTGATCCCACAGGGATTGGGTCTAAACCGGCAGTTGGACATCCCCCAAGGGGTCCCAGATTGGAAAAGGTGCAGGCTGGCCTGAGGGACACCTTCTCCCACCTCCATGCATGAATTTCATGCACAGGGCCTCTAGTTAGTTAATAAAAATATATAGGTTTCAGGTGTACAATTCCATAATATATTTTCTGTATATTGTATTATGGGTTCACTACCCCAAGTCATTCTTGTTTATCACCACTTCACCTTCTTCTACCTCCCTGAACCCCTTTTACTTCTGGTAATGACCATATTGTTGTCTGTGTCTATGATTTTTGTGTGTGTGTGTTTGTTTTTTGCTTAATCTCTTTACCTTTTTCACCCAGCCCCCAATCCTCGTCCCCTCTGACAGCTGTCAGTCTGTTCTCTGTCTCTATGAGTCTGCTTCTATTTTGTTTGTTAGTTTATTTTGTTCATTAGATTCCACATATAAGTGAGATAATATGGTATTTGTCTTTCTCTGATTGGCTTATTTCACTTAGCATGATACTCTCCAGGTTCATCCATGATGTCCAAAAAGTTAAGATTTCCCTCTATTTTTACTTCACAACAGTAGAATACTCCTGTAGTACCACAGTTTTTTTGTTTTCTTTTTGTTTTTAAAAATATATTTTATTGATTTTATACAGAGAGGAAGGGAGAGAGATAGAGAGTTAGAAACATCGATGAGAGAGAGTCATCGATCAGCTGCCTCTTGCACACCCCCTACTGGGGATATGCCCGCAACCAAGGTACATGCCCTTGACTGGAATTGAACCCGGGACCCTTCAGTCCCCAAGCCGACGCTCTATCCATTGAGCCAAACCGGTCCCAGCGTACCACAGTTTTTTATTTTTATTTTTAATTTTTATTGATTTCAGAGAGAAAGAGAGAAGGAGAGATAGAAACATCAATAATGAGAGAGAATCATTCATTGGCTGCCTCCTGCATGTTTCCTACCAGTGATGGAGCCTGAAACCCAGGCATGTACCTTAACCAGGAATCAAACTGCGACCTCCTGGTTCATAGGTCAACTCTTAACCAATGAGCCATGCCAGTTGGGCAGCACAGCTTCTTTGTCCACTTATCTACTGATGGACACTTGGGCTCACATAATTTTAATTTTTAATAAAAAATGTGTATGCAGATTAAAGTAGCATAGATATAATATATGTAACTTAAACTAAGTAAAATGAAACATTTGTTTGGACTAAACCACATTTTCTTATTGTATTCGTGACAGTAAAAGACTATTTACTGTTAGCATTTTTTGGATAAACGTAAAGTTGTATGCGTAGAGATACATGAGAAGTGGACTCTCCCGTCCCCCTAAACAAAGCTCCATGTGATGGAAGCTCTCCACACCAAACTCACACTTCACAGCCAGACCTGTGAACACAGAGAGAAGTCTTCTGAGGAGACGGGAGCTGCTGAGTGATGTAATAAGAGCAGGATGCAGGGTCAAATGATCAGGCACAGATTTCAGCATGTGTCTCAGCACAGGGTGCTCGCCAAAGGCTGGCTTGCTTTGGGGAGCTGTGGAGATCTTTCTCAAATAATAGCTTTAATTTGATCTTTGTCAGAATTAGCTATAGAAAGTAAAGAATATAAATTACTTATATTACAAACATTTTAAGGACAACAACTCTAACTATTGTCACCTCAATTATGAAATTATTTTCTGATCAGATAAAACTACTTTACTTTTAATTCAAATTGACACCAGAAAGATGTAAGCGATGTAAGTTGAGCAGAGCTGAGAAATGAGAAAAAATTAGTTATGAAATTTCACTTTGAAACCCTGAAAAATAATGCATAGTGTCCTAAGTGTCAGTTCACAACATTCCAGAACTTTACATTGTTTGTAAATTAATGCCACGAAAACTAAGGCTACGGAAGGCATGCACCACCGGACACAGGCACAGGAATGAAGAAAAGCCGCAGACGGGGACAAAGGCTGAGGGCTCCTTTGAAAGCTCAGCAGATGAGGACACTCAGCCTGCGAGATTAACGGAAATCACTTTCATATGATTAAACCCAGAGCCTTTTAAGTGTGAGAAAACTAATTCACATGAATATCCCCCAAATCTTTGAAATCAAAGAAAGGTTATGTGAAACCAAAGAATGCTAATATCCCTAGAGAGATACAAGTAAATTTGATTTATCAGTTCAATGGGATAACCTATTCACCTTTAATAAGGAATAAATAAATAAGTAAATCAGGAATAGAGAAAAAATGTCCAAACACAGGGAGGGTTATCAGAACTCAAGTCCCATGAACGTGTAGCGATGCCTCTGCCAAGTCAGGAGGAGGATGGAAGCCTGGGCCACGCTGGGTCCGGGCCCGGCAGCCTGACAGGCAGCCGGAATAGTAAGCAGGTTTGTTAGCCTGAGTACACGTGTTGCTTGGAAAATAAAGATCTCTCAGATTGGATTTATTGATTTTTATCATGAGCTTTTAGTCAGTGGCACTAGATTTTTTTTAAATTGTGGTACAATGTACTCAACATAAAACTTGCCATTTTATAATTTTTAAGTGCACACTTCAGGGGCACTCAGCACATTTCCATTGCTGCACAGCCATCCCCAGCCATCTCTAGAGCCATCTCATCTTTCCAAACTGAAACTCTGTCCCCGTCAAATACCCCTCCCCCCTCCCCCACCTGTCACCACCACTCTACCTTCTGTCCCTATGGATTTGACTTATTCTAGGTGCCTCGTATAAGGGGAATTATACACTATTTGTCTTTTTGTGTCTGATTTATTCCACTTAGCATAGTGTCTTCAAGGTCCATCTATGTTGTAGCATGTGTCAGGATTTTGTTGCTTTTTTTTTTTTTTTTTTAAATATATTTTATTGATCTTCCATAGAGAGGAAGGGAGAGGGATAGAGAGCCAGAAACACCAATGAGAGAGAAACATTGACCAGCTGCCTCCTGCACACCCTCCACTTGGGATGTGTCTGCAACCAAGGCACATGCCCTTGACCGGAATTGAACCTGGAACCCTTCAGTCCCCAGGTCGACGCTCTATCTACCGAGCCAAACCGGTTTCGGGTTTATTGCTTTTTAAGGCCAAATAGTCCACTGTAGGCACAAACCCCATATTGTTTATCCCCTCATCTGTCGACAGACACTTGAGTGTTTCCACCTTCTGGCTTCTGTGAATAATGCTGCTATGAACACTGGTGTTCCACTATCTGTTTGAGTCCCTGCTTTCAATCCTTTTGGGAATGTATCCAGAAGTGGAATTGCTGGGTCTTATGTAATTCTATGTTTAAATATTTTGGGAGTCACCATAGTGTTCCCACAGTGGCTGCACCATTTTATCTTTCTACCTATAGTGCACAAGGTTCCGATTTCTCTACATCATCACTAACATTTATTTTCTGTTAAAAATTTTTTAATAAGAGTACTCCTGATCAGTGTGGGCACTGTCCTTCAGAGTCCTCTTTCCCTGGGAATTGGGACACACGCCACTTCGTTTTAGCCAACTGGTCCTTGAAGATAAGGATGTGAATTTACGCTGGAAAAGCACCGTCACCGGGTGGTGCAGACACAGCCTGCTGCCCTGCCTCTTCGGCGGAGGAATGTAACGGTGCAGCCTCTATGCATCATGGGCTCGTGCACAAACACTGGGACCTAGGCGGCTGATCCTGCCTTGAAGGCTCATGTGCTCTAGCGTCTCAGGTTGTGTTGAGTTTCAGAATTTCTTGGAGTCGCTGTTTTAAATTCTGGGACCTGGGCATATTTACTTTTATGGAGGGTCCCATTGCCTGGTGCTTGGTGAGCTTTCCTTCCCCCAGACACTGAGACATGAACTCACCCATATTTCTCCAGCTGTTCCTCTTCTCTTCTCTCAGACCTCCAACTCTATGCTCAATGGAGAAACAATGGTGTTGTTTCTTATTTATGTATGTGTTTCTGCATCATTCGTACCAATTCATGATATTCTTGCAGTAGGTGGCTTCAGAATTAAGCCAAGGATGAGGTCATTGTCAGAGGCCACTGGTATTTCACCCATCAGGAGAGAAATCTTTTTCCATCTTTTGTGGTCTCATTTGTGTCTGTATCCAGAATGTCTAAGATTCCAGCCAGTGTGACCAGCACAGTGCCTGGCACATGTGGGGCTAGAGGATCCAATGGGAGAGACCCGCAGGCCCTGGCATGGTTGAGAGGAACATGAGGGCATAGAGTCTGATGGGGATGAAGCTGGAGGAAACAAAGACATGTGGGATGTGGGCTCCTCTGCTGGAGAGCTTTGAAAAACAGCACCAAAACCTCCCTTACCCTGTACGCCATGTGCAACCAGAGGCCCACTGGCTTCTGATGTGTAAGTCAGGGTAAGGTTTACCTCCAATAAATACCTGTAATCATCGGTTGGGCAAAAATGGCAAATGGAATTTCTAAGGAACAATCAAGATC
Organism: Pipistrellus hanaki; assembly: GCF_964339955.1. Lineage (NCBI taxonomy): Eukaryota > Metazoa > Chordata > Mammalia > Chiroptera > Vespertilionidae > Pipistrellus > Pipistrellus hanaki. The sequence goes on from NC_140514.1 coordinate 56,717,804, forward strand.
AGATATGATCCTTTGCCTTCACAAGCCCTAAGTGTGGTCATGTTCAAATGTCATCATGGCTGTGCTAGGTACACATGAGTAGTAGATGTGGGGTTTCAATATACACACTTGAGACACAAAATTTATAAAATTAACTTACTTGAGCTGTATAATTGGAGCACATAATGTAGGTAAACATAACAATAGAGATGAATTTTTTACTTTAGTTTTTTCATCCTTAAGAAGAAACTTTTTCAATATATATCCATGATATTGACTATAATGTTACAGAAGGTAAGCCTATGGAGGGCTAGTGCCTTCTCCCTAACATGGTAAGCCATGCTGAAAATCATTTGCTGAGCTCTGCTTTTATCGAAAGAGAGGAATCGCCAATAAAATTATTTATTTAGTGGGTCTTTGAAAAAATGCTTAAGCAAGAAGATATTTAAGGAGTAACTTGTTATTTTCTCTCTGAAACTTCAGAAGAATCCTCCTGAATATGACAGGTAAGAGCTTCAGCTTTTATCTAAGAGGAAGTGCCTGCCATTCATAGGGAATGCCGAGTCTCTGCTCCTTTATTTTAACAGCGTGGACACTTACATCTTCTCTGTAAAGAAAGGGAGAAGGAAAGGTTAAGAGAGTTTGGGGTGGAAGGTAGTCAGAAGGGAGGGGCTATGGAAAAAAAACCTTTCACTTCCAATAGGTCTTAATGTTGAAAATCTCTGAAGTTTCCTGTGTGTCATGAAAAGCTAAAAATTTATCTTTTTCCATTTCCCCAAAGGAGGTTGACCCAAATCCAACAACAGCAGTTGAAAAATTTCTCTAAGCTTTATCAAATGGCCTCTGTGGAGCCCAGCTTAAAATTAAAAGCTCGCCTGACCGGAGGGAATATATGTGACTTTAATAACTGAAATGTGTTTTTACTTTCTATTACAGAGGTCAGAAGGTTTCTAAACAAACCAAATTTATCAATTATTTAGAGCTGATTTCTTCTGAAGTGGTATTTCTGAGATATTATTTGGTGGATAAATTCAATGTTCTAGAGCCAACAGCAGCATTTTATTCATAACAAATTTTCACTAAACTGAATTTGCTGGGGCAACTTAATTTCCACTATCGTGTTTGCACTGTAGAAATATCAACTGAAGTGTTACAGTGCCTAACTAGTAGGCTTTTCAAAGAAAAATTCCATATAAGCATGCTTATTCAGCACCCCGCACCCCTGCTTTCTGTTTATTGCTTAAGAAATGAACTGGCTTCTGGGATTTAACACACACACACACACACACACACACACACATGCACAGCCCCAAAACATTCTTCAAAACCTCAGAGACACCTTTAATGTTGAAATCAATACCTTTAACTACATTGTCATCCTAGCATCCAAAGAAAATAAAATTGTTGTCAAGATTTTGATTAAAGATATTTTTTTAATGAAGGAGACATAGGTTTGCATGCCCACATGTGTGTGCCAACAAACACACGTGTATGCATCTTTGGAGTAGGTCAGGGTTTCTTCTTGAAGATTCTTCCGGAATCTTGATGGGCCACTTGACTTGGCTCAGAGCTCTGTGTTGGGGAATTCAATAGCAGTTTATAGAGCGACTGCTCTTGATTCTCAACACAGTGCACAGCCCATGTAAATATTATGTTTATTATATACTAACTAAACATATATTGGGTTTCTGCCTAAAGCCTGCCATTTGGTGTATGCAGAAAACATTATAGAACAGTTCATAAATTCACTTGAAGCTGTGTTAAATGAAAGCAGCCATCCAGAAGCTGAAATTTTTTCATCTTTAAAATAGCAGCCTTCCAGCTCAGAGGCGGCGGGTTTATTTATGCCGGTGAGTGCAACGCACCAAAGCAATCAAGGAGCCATGCTGCGTATTCTGTTTTAATGAAACAAATTTTGTCAAGACCGAAGACTGAGTCATATTTTCCTTATCAACGTGGGCTTTTGTCTTATTGTTCTTGTATTATTAATGCTACTATTATTTGTAAATTCAGAGAGGGAGGAAAAAAGGCTTTTCCCTCTCAGATACCTATTAGCCCGCTCACAATGGAAATCACAGCAATTAGGGTTCCCAGATGCCCACTGATAGAGATAAATGGGAAATGCAGGCACAGGGAGGATGGCAAGCACAGGCAGGCCATTCTGCCTCTCCGGGAATTGGATGGTGGGGGTTGGTCAGAGGCCCGATCACCTTCACCTCTGAATGGCTGGCTGACATCCAGCCGGAACCCATAAAGCCTCCACGGCCGCGGTGCATCCTGTGTGGGCCTGGTTGGTGGAGGTGTGGTGCTGGTCTGGTCGCATACACAGAGGGCAGCTTCTGTGTGAGGACGGACTGGGGTTCCGAACCCTCACCTGTTCCGCACACTTCGCTCCTGGAACTGGCTCAGAGCCCGGTTGGGCTGAATTAACTCCAAATATAACATTTGGGATTTCCGCTTGTTCACGGAGCGGACAGTTTCAGCCCCGCAGAAATAGCATACCAGTGTTCCACGCCACCGCTGCCATGTTTATCCTCCTGCGCCTGTAAGCAAAGCCGGGAACGGGCAGTGCACAAAAAGGAAGTGGGTTGTCTTGGTAACAACTTCGTGGGGATACAGGGCTTGGGATGCTGTTATCAAATCCATTAACCCAAACCTTTTTGTTCGGCGAGGGCAGGGTTCTGTCGAAGCCACTGGGACAGTGGCTGGCACAGGATGGGCACAAGGAAACCTCTGTTGCCTGCGGGCCGGCAGCTGTTTGACAGTGACTTAAACTTCAGAGCTAGGAGCCTCCCCCGCAGCGGTGCTCACCCTGCAGGGAAAGGGAGCTGCTGGTTCCCTGCTGTGAGAGGCTGTGCCGCTGCTTCTTTCTTTATGGGAGCCGGACCCTCTGCAGGCAGATCGCTTCATAGCAGCTCACCGTTTGGCAAACTCTCCCTGTGGGGGATCCAGGCAGCGATGAGAAGACCTCAATCTTTCTGGTTCCTAATGAGTCCCTAGGAACTGGTGTTTGTGACTGTCAGATACGCAATGTGAGACCCATGGTGGAGCTTCCTTGTGGGCACCTGGCAGAGGTGCACAGAGATCGCCACCACAGGGCAGGCGTGCAGCCTCTCTGCTTCCTTCCCCAATGCCTTTCCACAGGGTATTTGAAGGCCTTGGTCAGAGTGCAAGTCCTCCTGAGAACTGTGGCCTCCAGCTCCCTGTGAGATCATTAGCCAGGACCGCACCTTCTCGAACCCTCAGACCAAGGGGGAGTGTCCAGAGCTGGGTCTGGATGCTATGAAAATATCACAGGACCATGGGCCCCTTTTTCCCAATCTAAGGGTCTGTAGTGCCTAACCTGGCCGGGTGTTTGATTTTTGAGATAAGAACTCAGATCATGAACACAGTGATTTTTTTCCCATCCTATACTGCCTTGCACGTGTGGCTGAGAATCATGTGCAGGGTCTGGGCCCTGTTGGTGCTTTGGAAATCTCAGCAGAAGGACAAGGGTCTGACCAACCTCTGCCTTTTTCTTTCTTTTTTTCTTTTTTTAAAAATATATTTTATTGATTTTGTACAGAGAGGAAGGGAGAGAGATAGAAAGCTAGAAACATCGATGAGAGAGAGTCATCGATCAGCTGCCTCTTGCACACCCCCTACTGGGGATATGCCCGCAACCAAGGTACATGCCCTTCACCGGAATCGAACCCGGGTCCCTTCAGTCCCCAAGCCGACGCTCTATCCATTGAGCCAAACCGGTCTCGTTTTGCCTTTTTCTTGCTTACCAGGAAAGCCACATCCCACATAGGGATGAGTAGGGACTGAGGACCCATCTTAGTCCCTGACCATGCCAGCGAGGCTCTGGTGCCGAACAGGGGATGGGAGCAGCGGAAGGGAAGAGCGGCTGCCAGGTAGGATTCTGCCCAGCCCCTGCCCCCCGCCTGTCCTGGAGGGAAGGTGGAGTTGGAAGTTGTTTTAAATACTGTTCCCACTCAGACAGTAGCAGCTATAGGTGCCTCTTGTGAGCACTGACTTAATCCCTGTGTCTTCCTGCTTCCCCATGCTGTGCTCCGCCTTTAGAAGAGTAAGCCATCCTCTGGCAGAAAGCTCAGCTGGAAGGAGAGCCTGAGAACTGCAGGAGTCCCCGGGTTGTTACCTAGTTGTTCAGTTCGTTTTGATCGTCAATCCTGAATCTAGGTAGGGAAAGAATAGAGCCCATAAGGCTTTGGCTAGGCAATGTCCTTTGCCAAGCTAGTAAAAAATAAACTACATATGGATTAATTTTTAAGAAATGTGACAGTGATAGGAGATGGCATTCTGTAAAGACAAAATTGAGATATCAATTCTGGGATGATGCTAATTATTTTTATTATTGCTGTTAATATAATTTTCCACTCAAAGAGCAGTTTTCCTAAGTACAGGGGGGAAAGTGAATAATTTGTAGCCAATTGGGCTTTAAAAATCATCTTTAGTTGTCAACTCAATAAATAATTAGCCAATTAGCATTCTGTGTCCCAGTAGAATAACACGTACTCCCTGCCCCCCCCCCCCCCCCACACACACACACACACACACACTTACTGTCAGGACAAATATATTGTCACGCTGGGATACCAAAGGGGGGGGGGGGGTCACAGAATCGTGCGGAACCCAAGAGAGTGGGAAGTGCTGGGAGGACCGCCTCTGTCAGCCCAAACTCTTCCTAGTTCTGTCCTCAGATGCACTTACCAACCCAGTCTCCGATGTTTGCCAGGTGGGAAGATGACATCTGGCTCCTACTGGCTGGTGGAAGTTGCTCAGTGAGCCTTTCAGTGTATGTGGATTCAGTTTTCTATTGATGTTTTAGAGAGGTGCCATGATTATCTTAACATAGAGACAAGTACATACTGGATTAATCCAAGTGTTTTTAGAGACAAGCTGATAACTAATATAGAGAAGTGTTGATTTTATTTGCATCGTAGAACTAGTAAGTCATTTAGCTTTCTAGGACTTCCACATTAGAAACAACATGGACTTATCTTTCCACACAAATGTCAGCCACATCCCCCAGAACAGCGGTCACCAACCTTTCGGAAGTCTCGGTCCACCAGTGGTCCACTGCCCTAGACCATTCTCTGTTCTGCACTTTCTTAAAAAAAGGAAATTCTGAGGTAGTGTACTTTCTTTTTCAAAATTGCCAGTTATTTTAAAAAACCCATGTTAGATGCTCTGCACTAGATTTGATGTCCCCCGGACAATTCATATGTTGATGTCTAACTCCCATTGTGATGGAGGTGGGGCCCTTGGGAAGTAATTAGGTCATGAGGGTGGAGTCCTCCTGATGGAATTAGTGCCCTTATAAGGAGAGGAGGAGAGCGGTGGCCTCTCTCAGACCACGTGAGGATATACTGAGAAGGCAGCTGCCTGTAAACTAGGAAGTGTCTCCTCACCAGGACCTGAATCTGCTGACACCTTGGACTTGAGCTCCCCAGCTTCCAGAACTGTGAGAAATAAATGTTTGTTGTTTAAACCACCTGGCCTGCGGTGTTCTGTTATAGCAGCCTCAGCTATAGACCAAGACACTGGATAGCCCTCAAGTGAGTAGCGCACCTTCACAGAGGACCACAACCTCTGCTCCTGTGTGGCAATCCTGAAGGTCACCCTCAATTAAGTCGCTCAAAGGGAGTGGATCCCATTATGTTGGGAAAACATGCTATTATAAGGTCATCATGGTCTGCTTCACTGTCACCCTGAGCGCCCAGTAGGTATCAGGTGCTCAAGACCGCTGTGTGGGTGGTCAAGAGTTCACTACCCACTTCTGCTGCCAACCTTCCTGCCCCTCCTCACCACCCCAGGATGGAGCTGATGTGTGTTGGTCTTATTGCAGAATGCAGCTTCCGAGCAGGTACAGTCACTGTGAACTAAAATTCAGAGCCATGGATTGGCTTCTCTCAGACACTCTGTTCTTCCTTTTCTGTGGCTGCAGGAGGGCCATCAGGCCTGCTCTCCCTTCCAGTGACCCCACTACACTCTGTTTCACATACACACACACACACACACACACACACACACCCTTCTCCCTGATCTCTCTCGTCTACTGCTTTACTGAGAGGCAGGCTAGACTGACAGGCTGGATTGGGTCTCTGTCACTGCTCCAGACTCAAGAGGAAGGATTACTTTAATTTTATTTACTGCAGCCAATGAAATATCTGCCCCTCAGGGGCTTTGTGCAGAAAAGTTGTTACGTTTTGGGCAGGATTCAGACATTCTCGGGGCCTTTGGACTAGTACTGTCAAAGACTCATCATAGTTTTTTTTTTCAGATTCTTTACCCATCACTGTCTCCTAGGGGCCCTGAAGGGTGTTGGCATCAATTTGACAGGTGAGGAAACTGAGGTTCAAGACTTGCTCATGGACCCATAAATGAGGAAATAGAAAATAAAGAGGCAAACAAAAAAGTATAATTTCTGTATTTATGGTGCTATAAAGATAAGGTGGGCAAGGGCAGACACAGACTCAGGGGTGGAGTTATTTAGTTTGGAGTTTCGGAGGAGGACTAGAACATGTAGGAGATTATCTGGCTCTCGGTCATGTGGGTCCTGGGTTGAGTTTACATGGGACTGACTTAACTCTCAGCAAGGACTACCGTATTTCTAAAGAATTTGATCCTCTCACTGGGTAAACTCTGCTTTCATTTATGAAAACTTTCTCACCCATGCACATTGATGTCATTGTGAATTAAAAATTAATGGTTTTGTTTTTTTATGGCTAATTTAAAAAAAATCATGTTCTTTTACCAAGATGTAGTTTTCTAAGATATAACTTTATGTCAAAGGCTTATGTGGGATGTAAGAGAAGCCAGTGGGAGCTCAAGAACTAACAGCTCACAGAAATGTTCAGCACCGGAATGTTCCAGAGCTTTCTGGTATACTTTGCACATGTGCACACACCGTCCTAGCCCATTTGGCAGATATGTGCAAATTAGGAAAACGTGCCCCTTCTCCAGGGTGACTGAGCCCCATGCCCAACCGCACGGCTTGGTGAGCCAGGGTGGCTGCATTTCAGCTTGCCAGTCCCCCTCTATTAGGTGCCCTTGGGCAGGGCTTGGTGTCATAACTCCATGAGAGTCCCTGACCTTCCAGGCAATAGTAATGATTCCCGACATTCTCTGACACATCAAAGCGCTTGCGCAAATGCCATCTCATTCATTCTTAAAGTTATCTTGAGTGACTGAATAAGGCAAAAAGCCTCATCCTCATTTTACATTTATGGGCCTAAAGTACAGAGAAGTTCAGTGACTTTCCCAAAGCCACACCGATCCTAGGTGACTCTGATTAGAACCAGAGGTCACTGACCCTTGGCCTTATTCTTTCAGACTTTTGAGCAGCATCTGGCCCAGAGACACCCATCCATGCATTCACTTAGTTTTTAGTCACCCGGGATTGAAGGTTCTCGAGGGAAGGGCTTTGCCTCACCCATCTGTGTGTTCTGCAAACATATCGTGGTATTTGACACATGCTAAGCATGCAGCGAATGCGTGTAAATGAGCCACAGAAGCGTCGGTTGCTCTGGCTGTGCCACACAGACCTGCTCTGTGACACATTTGGCTGCAGACGATGACTGCATGACTGCAGTGCTCTGCACAGCTTCCTCTGCCAAGCTTAGGTGTGGCTGCATCACGCAGGCCCGCTGGTTTTACCGCAGATCCAGTCCACAGCGGCTTCGGCCCAAGCTGTGTGTGGAGAGCAGAGGCATCTGCTCAATGGGCAGACTCGGGGCTGAGAGGGCGCTCAGACGGGAATGGATCTCAATGACCGATGCGATGGGAGGAGTGAGGCTGCAGGCGGGTAGCTGAGAACATGAGCTCCTTTCACAATGTGTGTTACTGAGGGTTTCAGCTGCATTCCTCCGTTTACCGCCTGCTGGTCTACCCACCACCGCCACTGGGTCCCTCAGAAAAGGAAACAATAGCCTCGGAGGGCTCAGAGGAACCCAGCGCGGCCCCGCCCCGCGGCCATCTGTTGGGTTATTAATAACGTTTAGTCAGAATCTTGGGAGCCGCAAAGAGGAGGCACTGGGCTTCTCCTCGTGTCCTCAGCACCATGGACTCCCTTTCTGAAGACGCTCACGAGGTTATGGGTGAAGCGTCAGAATTCACTGTAGCCGAGTGGGTAGCCAACCCTCATGGGAATGAAGGTGAGTGACGCCCAGAAAGAACACTGACCATCACCCGGGTTTATGTGCCGTAGGTCTAGGATTTGGGGAGGCAGTGAGCTGCTATAATGCTGCTCAGAATAATGTCCTAATGAAATGATCTGTAAGCGGCTCTGTGCACAGGAACCCCGAGCAAACGCGCTGAAGGCTCTTCTGGCCGCATCCTTTCTTCCTCGCAATTTAGTGTCATTCTGAGGGATCCCACGCCATTCTATGTGGAATCAGGACCAGTGAGGTCTCAATAGAAACAGCATCCTTATTGGATCAGAGTTCATGACGAGAGGCAACCACCACATAGAAAACCCTGTGGAAGGATGTTCTGGACCGGCTGCAGGCGGGGCGTGGGCAGCGGGAAGGGAGGTGGGAAGGGCGCCGCCCTGCGGCCGGGCCCACCCCGCCTCGGTGCGCTTCCTCCGTGGCCTTGTTCCGCTGATAAACCACTGGAATCAATTCCTTTTAAAAACACGTTTTTCAGAAACTTATTACGCACTTTAGAGATATATTATATACCTTCAGCGGCACAAGAAGAAAAATTGCAGGTGCGCGAGCAGCCCATTTCTCCAGCCGCGGGGACGAGGCGGCGGCGGTCCCCGGGGAGCCGGGAGGATCACTCTCCCGCACCGGGCGGGGCCGGGAGCGCCCATAAATCACGATAATTCTCCGCCTGCCGTGAACTTAGACCCGGCCACAATTCACTGGTGCGGCGGGGAAAAGGGTCTGTTCGTGGAACTCAGCTTCACTGGGGGGATGTGATTAGTCACTGGGCAGATTGAGCCTCGATTGCATCTAAATGGTCCACTTTATGAACCATTTATCTTCCGCTCAGACCATTTTCATTACACCAAAAACTGATGCTGAGCCGCCAGCTGTAAGATACAGCCCGGTGGAAATTAATAACCTCTCCTCTCCCCTTCCGCAGGACTCCTGCATATGTGAGCAGCAGCATTTATCCCTGTTTTGTTGCTATTTGCATCCCGGCATCCCTGGCAGTCTTTCAATTTCCTCAAGTCTCTTAGCCTTTGCCCCCTGTTTCGCTTTTGCAACACAAACAATCCATCCTGTGCATTTAAAATTCTCTTAGCGCCCTGACACCGCGCTACAGCCTCAGAGCAGGGAGCAGTTTACACAGAAAGGGCTCTTATTAATTCCTCTGTCCTGCTTCCCTGCTAAAATATAGGGATCTTGAGATTACTGCTGGGTCCCTTAAAGACCATTTAGAGCTGTGCAATTTAAAAAAGGAGACCTTTATTAATACCTGCTTAGGCTCCTGACTGCGGGGAGGGCAGGGAGGTCTGGCTGTGATGGAAGACGGTCTCTGCAGCAGCGTCACGTGGCCTGTAATTCACCAAAGCCGGCTGAGCCTCGCGCGGCCACTGAGATATATGCTGATATGATTACAATAACATACAATGAAATTAGGGAGTATTAATGGTGCTTAGCCACTGTCGGGCATTAGGCAGAATTAACAGGAGCCTTTTCCCGCACAGACAGGGTTGTGACGGGCTGGCTGAGGACTTGGCCATGGGAGCAGCTCGTCAGGGTATTAATTGGGAGACAGGAGCCCACACTGTGCTGTTTGGCACATTTCTGCGGGGCCACATGTCTGGTGGGAGCGGAGCGCCTGCCTCGCCCGGGAGTTGCTGGAAGCCGTACAGCTCCCATTTCCTCGGCAGATTTCCTGGCGTCTCCTGTCTTCCCTGTTTTCTCTTCTGAGGCCTCTGAACAGCGTTCTTTATCCACAGCACAGGCTCCCTCTCACAGGACTGATAACCAGTTTACAGAGATGTGGTTTACGTCTGAGGGAGGACTGTGATTTTTAAACTTCTTCCAAAGCGATTTCCGTATTTATTTATTTTGACTGTTGTGAAGTTTAGGCTGCGGGTGGCCTGCTCGGCTCAGTCACATTTTATATCTGTGACCAGGTTATGCTTTGCAGGTCCCGTCCCCCCTCCACCATATATATCATCCGATGGAAGCTGGGAAAAGTCGCTATTTCTTCAGGCTTAAAGGGTCCCCTCTCCCGCTTAGCCAATGGGTAGTGAGTGCAGAGGCCTGGGCCCTGGGCACTGAGTGGTTCTGCAGGCAGGTGCTCGGCAGGGTGCAGAGACAGCTTCCTGTTGGGCCTGTTCGGTGGTGGGACTTGAGATCCAAAGGAGCCACTGGGGGGAGTGAGGAAGGGGAGCCCAGCGTGGCGTCAGGACCACCGCGGCGGGGCTCCAGTCTGACCCGCGCCTCGCTCCCATGCTGCTCTCCAGTTCACTGAGCCCGGGCTGATCTGCACCAAATGCTGGGATGGCCTGATGGGCCTGATGGGACTGGCATGCTGCGTCCATTCATTTTGTCTAGACGTGGCCTCACGTGACCAGCTGGGTGTGCTCAGCCGTCCGCCTGGCAGCTGCTCACTGCCCAGGAGCCCAGGCAGCCTGGAAAGCCGCGGCTTTGGGATGCTCCAGGGCAGGGGCCTAACCCCCTGGGGGAGGTTTTACACACAGATGTCTGGGCCCGGATGAGCCCGCTCTCACTGCTCTAGTCTCAGTTAGCAACCTCAGTCAACCAAACATCGTCAAAGCTCGGCTAAGTGTTAAAGTCTCAAAGTGAGAGAGAGAGGAGGAGGTTGAATGCACCTTAAAAATATATGAGGTCACTTACCTCAGATGCCTCTCTTCAGGAGTTTGGATCTGACTTTAAGATTAGAAGTTGAAAGAGAGAAAGAACTTATTGGCTGCTTCTTTTCTTTTTTAATCCTCACCCAAGAATATACGTGTTGTTGTTTTTTTAAAATATTAGATTTTAGAAAGAGGAAGAAAGGGGGAGAAAGAGAGAGAGACTTGTAATTGAACCCTCAACCTGAGTATGTGCTCTCACCGGGCCTGGGATCGCGACCCCCCCCCCCCCCCCTGCCGTCTTTCCGTGTATAGAATAACACTCCAACCCACTGGGCGGCTGCAGGGTGGCAGGTCCACTGAAAGAGGAGTTTCTTTTTGTTCTTGGAAAGATATAATTTTGTCTCCTCCATGTCAGTGTTAGGATGAGGCCCTATCAAACTGTAAGTTATGCATGCCAATTTGAGACTAGATTATTATGATAATTCTTGGAGACTGTGTGTGGGTTTGTGGTGACTCTGAGATTATGATTCATCTATAAACCAAAGCTGTCCCATGACAGGAACTAACTCGGCAGCTTAGTGAGCAGATGCCACTTGGTCAGTGTTTAGGGAAGGCTTGCTATGTCTCAGGCACAATGCCAGGGCTGAAGGTACCGAGAGCAGATGAAAAACTCAGTTGTTCTCAAGGTGATTATCTAGCAGGGGAAGAGACCTCTATCATCCTTTTCATCCCACGGCACACAAGACTAATTTCTCATTGCGTGGCACACCAAAAATTATATATTTTTTGCCAATCTGACCAAAAATAGGTATGATTTTAATTTATTCACACTGGAAGGTTATTGTTATGTTGCTAGTTGTCATTTTTTAATTTGACAATCTAAGGGAAAAGAGGTCAGTTCTTCTGGCTAAATAGTCTTCAAATTTGGCTCAGCAGCCGAAAATCGCCGCCCTGTATTGTTAGACCTACTCAGTGGGTTCAGTTCTACAGGACAGTGGGGTGTGGGGGCAGCAGCGAGTCAGGACGGCTTCCAGAGTGCCCTGTGTGGGCTGAGAGCCTCTGCCCCAGCCACCGGGGACTGCCATAAAGGAGGGCGGCTCACACATGGCTCGGGGCTGGGGCTGGAGAGCAGAGGCACCGGGGCAGCCAGCAGGCGCCTGATCCTCCCAGCAGGAGAGGGACGTGAAGCTGGGCCTCGTCACGATGACCTGACTCAGGGCGATGGGAGCCGGGCACGTTTTAAAGAGAGAGGGGGCACAGATCGGTGTGTTTAAATTCCTGGAGCCACAGCACAGTGGAGCAAGTGTGGCGGGAAAATGGCAGTTGGCACTTTCTCACTCCCTGCGGCTACTAGATTTTTATTCTTAGACATACAGGAGCCCTGTCTTTCAAATCTGCTGCCATCAGTTCAGCTCTCTCCGTTCCTTGATCACTGAGGATTTTAGTCCCAGCTCACAGCTTTCCCTTCCATTCCTGCCTATCCCAGGACCAAGGACTTTAAGAGTCAGGTACTAAATGTCCCTCCCAACAACCCAAGTTCAAACTGCTTTGAGCATCCCGTGCCCGGCATCTCACTCCCATGGGCACTGGGAATTCGCTCTGAGACCTTAATCCCATGGAGTACTTTTGGAACTCCTCCCATCTCCAGCCCACCCCCTCCCTGGCATTACACTTGCTCTCTGACCCCTTCCTGTTGTTTCCACCCATCACTGTCCGTACTTCAGTTTCCTTTCCAGTGGAGCCGAATACCACTTTGGCCTCCCTCACGGCAGCCCCTCAGCTTTCTAACCTCTTTGACCCCCTGCATCCTCAAGGTGACAACTTGCTGCTACACCTGATGTGTGGAGAGCTTCAGCAGCAATTACACAATCAGTCTCTTTTGGTGTCTCTGATTCACACTCTTCCCATTTTGCTCAGGACTACCCTAAACCAATCCACACTCAGAGTCCCTTTTCTGCACCCTTCACAAAGCAGTTCACCACACAATGCATCAATTCCCCTCATTGTGCCCTGCATTACCAACTTACCTACCTCTATGCTCATCCGTCCTTTTCTTCCTTCTGCCTAAATGCATTTAAGAGGAATTCCTTGTGAGGTTCTACAGATCTCATAACACGAACTTTCTCAAATGTCTAGGCTACCGGTTCTCTCCTCTGAACTCTCTCTTCAAGCATCCTCATCATCAGTCCCACTTGTGCTCTCATGACAACTTCAACTCGTGCAACTTGCAAGTGACTCCTTCTTGGTCTCCCTCCACTCGACTCCACTTTCAATGCCAGGATGATGCATGTGCTCTGTTCAGTGTCTCTTTTCTCTCACCCTTGTCATTCTTTCCATATAATCTCACTCACATCCAGAATTTCAACTACCCCTGAGCAGTAATGATTTTTAAATCTAAACTTAAAAATGAAATGTTAAGGTTCAAACAGGAATATTAAATTACCTCGGAAATTTATATCCCTGTGATAGAAACCCTATGAGGAGTTCCAGGGTCCAATACCAGATAACCTAGTTCGTAAGGTTTGGGGTGGGTGTGGAGGAGTAACTTGGGCATCTGCATTTTCTAGAGTTTCATAGATGTGGATGTATGTAAAGCATTGGGAGACTGAATTCTCAACTGGATCTCACCTATGAATCCCAACATGTCCCCAAAAGAACACATTTTCTCTGTCCCAGCCATGGCATTCTAATGTTTCCTCACTTTCCATTGGATTGCTCCCAGTGAGTCAGTAGTCATCTTGACTCCTTCTTCTTCACCCCCTAAGTCTATTGATTCTAATACCTAAGTATGTTATTGTGCCTTCCTTTCTCCATCTCCAGTACCACGGAGTCCCACCTCTTGCCTAGGTTGAATCTCCCACCAACTTGCTTTCCCTGTCACACAGACCCCTAAAATTCCTGTCTGATCACGTGGTCCTTCTGCTCAAAACTTGCAGTGGATCTGCACAGTTTACAATTTCAGTGATACACCCAGTCATCCATCATTTCATTCCTGTCAACCTCTCTGATTGTATCTTTTTCATGTCATGCCCTCTTAGTTAAGTCAAAGGAAGAATCATTGATGAGGAGACAATTTCTGTGGTATGCATTGTATGGTAACACATATGAGTTAGTCCTTTCTTGTTTAGGAAGAGTCAAACTATTCTTGAATGTAATTTATCCTCATCATAATGTTAGATACTCATGCCTAGAAAGTAGATTAACAGAAAAATAGGCTTGAGTAAATAAGAGATGGCAATATTGTTTTTAAAAATATAAATGGTAAATGAAGGCTTTAATAAAAGAACAGAGTTCAGTTAGGAGTTTTATAATAGTGGAAAAGGGAAAGTTTAATCTGTGTCAATAAAGTGACATTAAGTTAAAGTGGGTGTTAATGAGCCTTGGAAGTTCCCTGTTCATCAGCCTGGGTGGCTCTGCCACTTGGAATTTTTCTTTAGCATCCCTACTGCTCTTGGAGCTGATGGGGTCATGTCATGGACCTTTTGCTAACATGCACCATGTTGCTGTGAGAGGAACTGAAAGCTGTATGCCCTTGTGAGGATCATGCTGCCACCTAGGAAGGCTGTCTAGGAGGTCAAGGTTACAGTAACTTTGTGGAAGGCCAATAGTGTGGAAGAAAGAGCGGGCTTTGTTTCTTTTGAATTTGAGCATTATGTTGGAAAGAGCATGAGTTAGATATCACAGGATAGTTCTAGAGATAAAATAAGGTGTATTGGAGGTAACTTAAACACAAAGCTTGGCAAAAGGAAGCAGAAATGGGAGCCAGAAAAGGACTGGGGCACCTCGACTGCCGAGCTTAGAAGTCCCCGTGGCCTTCCAGCTGGAGCCCAGGAGCTCTGCACACGGCAGGGGTGCAGCGTCCTGGCACTCTCAGCGCCTGCTTGGTCATCTCACACCCTGCATGGACTTTGTACATGTTTTTTCAATAAAACAAAACCATTGAGAAATTAAGATTTAGTAAAGTTCTGAGAATTCCACACTCTTTAAAGCCGTAGGTAATTTTTTCAAGCCACGAGTGTGATTTCATTTCATTTTTATTTAGTTTTTTTATTGAATTTATGGGGTGACATTGGTTCGCAAAACCATACAAATTTCAACTGTACAATTCAATAAGACATCACCTGCACACTATATCGTGTGCCCATCACCCCAAATCTCTTTCCTTCCCCAATTTTCCCTTTGCCCACCTCCACCTCTGTACCCCTTTCACTCTAGCAATCACATTGTTGTCTGTGTATATGTATATCTATAATAATAAAAGGGTAATATGCTAATTAGACTGGACAGGTGGACATCCTTCCAGACAAAGCCGCAGCGGTTTCGAGGGCCCAGGGCAGGGAGCCGCAGCAGCCGACAGAGGCAGCAGCAGAGTGATGGGGCTGTGCCTTCCCTGATTGGCCTGGTGGCCTCCTGCAGAGGGAGGCCAGACTGCGGCTTAAGCCTGCTCCCTGTGGGGAGCAGGGAGCAGGCCTAAGGTATCAGTAGGACTTACCCTGAGGGCTCCCAGACTATGAGAGGGGGCAGGCTGGGCTGAGGGATCCCCACACCCCTCCCCACCCCCCCAGTGCAATAATTTTTGTGCACCGGGCCTCTAATATATACATAGACAAAGGAACCCTGGGCCCAGAGTTCTACAGCAGATTCTAGTGCTCATTCATCTTAGTTGGAACTAATGCATGCTGGTTAACCACTCCCATTTCCTCTTCTTCTTGGCCATTGGCAGTCACCATTGTACTCTTTGATTCTATGGATTTGATTATTTTAGATTCCTCATAGAGGTGGAGTCATGTCTCCCTGTGACCTGCTTATTTCACTTAGCATAATGTCCTCCAGGCTCATCCATGTCATCACATATTTCAGAATTTCCTTCTCTGCTAGGACAGAATAGCATTCCATTGTATGTACTAGTATATGTCGCAATTTCTTCATCCATTCATCTGTCATGGGCATCTAGCTTCTTTCTATGGCTTGGCTCTTGTGAATAATGCTGCATCTATCATGGGAGTGCAGATATTTATCCAAGATTCTGATCTCAATTCTTTTGGATAAATATTCAGAAGTGGAGTTTCTAAATTGTATGGTAGCTCTATTTTGAATTTTTTGAGGAATTTCCACACTGTTTTTCATGATGGCTGTATAATTCACATCCCACCTGCAGTGCACTAGGGTTGGTATTTCTCCACTCCTCCAGAATTTATCTTTTCTTCTTCTCTTCTTCCTCTTCTTCTTCTTCTTCTTCTTCTTCTTCTTCTTCTTATTCTTCTTCTTCTTCTTCTTCTTCTTCTTCTTCTTCATTTATTTATTTGATAATAGCCATTCTGACTGGCTTTAGGTGATTTATCTTTGTTTTGGTTTGCATTTCCCTGATGATTAGTAATGTTAAGCATCTTTTCATGTACTTATTGTCCATTTGTATGTCTTTGGAGAAATGTCTGATCAAGTCCTAAGCCATGTTTTAATCAGGATATCTACAATAATAAAAGCATAATATGTTAGACCGGACATCCTTCTAGAGGACCTTCCTGATGAAGCGGCTGTGGCGGCAGGGGGCCGGGCAGCTTGCATGAATTTCATCAGACCTATGGCATATACACTGAGTGGCCAGATTATTATGCTTTCAGAGATCATCATAATCTGGCCACTCAGTGTATATGACTATTGAGCTGTAGACATAACCTGTAGGTAACTGTAAGCTTAGTCTGGCCGAGTGTGCATCATTCCTATCTTTCAAATTGGGTGACTTAAATTTTTAAGTTTTTCATTAATATAAAGAACAGCAAAATATTTGAGGCAATTTATCAAAATTCAAAGTGCCAAGCAGTGTGTCAGATGCTGGATGGAGGCACAGTAAGTAAAAAGATGAGCAAAGGCTCGAGGCACAGCCCAAAGACTCACCTTCCCTGACACTTACCCCAGAGGACAGTGTGGCTGCTCGCTCCGCTCCTCCCTGAAGCCTGAGCAGGGAGGAAGGCAGAAGGAAGTTTAACAAAGGAGCACAGCATCCAGTTTGCTTATCATACTGCGGGCATCCTCATTAGCTCTCTAACGGAGACAGTCCTCCCGCGGAGATCATACCAGCATTTATTTCAAATCAATGCTGAAAATTAAATGGTAATCCTCAGGGGTGGGGGCCCTTCCCCACCACCACTTTCCTTGGGAAATCTTTCTTTCATGTTTCTGCTTCCTACTCAATCCAGGGGTTGAAATTAATTAAAATATATCCTTTCTCTAATCTTTAGATAATTAGCTTCAAAGATTTTCTTCAAAATGTTGTAATAACTTTATCTTTTATGTGTAAATTCAGAACTGTTTCTATTAGACAATAATAATTCAGGAGTAGCTAGTCATTGAGGGAAAGGGATTTTTGTCAGTTATTTGAATGGTTGGGGTTCAGTCATGGAAAATAAGTGTCTTTTATGAAGCAGTTTTTAGACTTTTTGTACTAGACTAACTAAAGGATGAGTAAAGAGTCTATTATAGACTCCTACATATTAGAATTGGGAAGTATGATATAAGTTTTAGCTTCTCGTTCTGTGGACAGGGAAAATGCGATCCCAGAGAAGACGTAAATATCTTTAATTTTAGAAACTATTAGCCTGCTCTCCATCCTTAAACCTGTCTCTATTTGCTTTAGTCAGTGTGTTCATTAGATTCTGAATGATCAATCATACGGACTTGTCTTCTCTGACTGGCTCATTTCTCTCCGCAGAAAGCTCTCTGGGCGGGAGGCGCCTGCCGGAGGGAGCCACGCCAGGCACTCGGAGAGGCTGCAGGGAGGGGTGCGGACGTGAGAAACAGGAACTTGCAGATGGTCCACCTCAGACACATTTAGCTGCAGCTCTGTGAAGGGTCCCAGGTGAGAATCACCTCCCTGAACCTGACTTCAGACCGTGAGAGGGTAAAACAAATATTGCTTGTTATATGATTGTTATGTAACTGGAGATAACTGGAATAAAAGGCATTCTTTAAAACTCAGAAAACTATCCTTGGAAGAATAGTGCAAAATATGCTTACCTGGGATTTCTGAACATAAGCCACAATGTCTGACTTTAACAGCTAAGGTGTCGCTTTTTAGTATCGGATAATTTCAACACCATTAGTGACCTAAGAGGATGGCCAGGCCTCCATTTCTGCTCTTCACGCTTTTTCTCCAGCCCATTATCTTCTACCCTTGACCCTCAGGTCATTAGTTTGCATAAGTTTATTTTCATTTCTATGAAAACTATTTTTCAAAAAAGGTATCCTGTAGACATATTGACATTGCAATGATTGTTTAGACTTACTATTTTCATTTCTGTCGACTTGTTGATTCACTCAAAAACATTTACTTACTGTGCTACGTGCTAATTGCTATGTGGATCACTATGGGAACAGCAGTATACATGCTAGTCTGGGTCTCTGCCAGTCTTGTAGGGAGTTACTGCCTGGGAGGGATGGCGCTAACTCAATAGGTGATTGGATTTTGCTCAGGTCAAAGTCTAAAGTCAAAGGGATGCATACAGAGCTGTGGAAATTAAGGCATTTGGGACCTACATGCTAGAAATTTTATTTTACCTAGATCTTTGGAAAAACTGCCTCCTTTCTTAATGTTCCTTCTCAACCAGAGATGCTATATTCCCCCTCCTCCCTTCCCCCCTCAGAAATCAGTCTATAATCTCCAAGGGAGAGTGGCAAAAAGGCCTTGGATTCATCCCGTTCATCCAGTCTGCTGGCTTCTTGACTGTCGGCAGGTCTAGAATTGCCACCAATTTATCAAATCTATTTACCAGCTTCTGTTTATCAGGGGAAAAATCAGAAAGCTCACAACCTAATGTGGGGGAGAGACTAATGATAATAGAGAGTAATAAACGCTGTAGTAAAATCAGATAAAGTCCTAAAAGGTTTTAAGCAACAATTATAAGATGGCAAAATGATATTTACATGTAAGAATTTTTTTATTGTTGACACTATTATAGCTGTCCCCCACTTACAGCCCTCTTTCCCCCCTTCACCCAGACCTTGCCCTCCCCTCCCTTAGACCATAACCACACCATTGTCTGTGTTCATGGGCAGTGCATATATGTTCTTTGGCTATCTCTTTACTTTCTTTCCTCCTGCCCCTCCCCCCCTCCACCCAATCACCCTCCTCTCTGACATCTGTCAGACTGTACCATGCTTCCATGACTCTGGTTTTGCTCATCAGTTTATTTTTTACATTAGATCCCACATATAAGTGAGATCATACAGTACTTACCTTTCTCTGACTGGCTTATTTTGCTTAGTATTATAATCTCCAGGTCCATCCATGCTGTCCCAAAGTTAAGAGTCCCTTCCTCCCCCTTCTTCTTCTTCTTCTTCTCCTCCTCCTCCTCCTCCTCCTCCTCCTCCTCCTCCTCCTCCTCCTCCTCCTCCTCCTCCTCCTCCTTCTTCTTCTTCTTCTTCTTCTTCTCCTTCTTCTTCTTCTTCTTCTTCTTCTTCTTCTTCTTCTTCTTCTTCTTCTTCTTCTTCTTCTTCTTCTTCTTCTCCTCCTCCTCCTCCTCCTCCTCCTCCTCCTCCTCCTCCTCCTCCTCCTCCTCCTCCTCCTCCCCTCTCCTCCTCCTCCTCCTCCTCCTCCTCCTCTTCCCCTATCCTCCTCCTCCTCCTCCTCCTCCTCCTCCTCCTCCTCCTCCTCCTCCTCCTCCTCCTCCTCCTCCTCCTCCTTTTTCTTCTTCTTTTTCCTTACAGCTGCATAATATTCCATTGTGTAAATATACCACAGCTTTTTTTTTTTTTTTAATCCACTCATCTACTGATGGTCACATGGGCTGTTTCCAGATTTTAGCTATTGTAAATGCTGTTATGAACACAGGGGAGCATATCTTTTTTCTGATTGGCATTTTATGATTCTTAGGATATATTCCCAGAAGTGGAATCACTGGGTCAAAAGGCACTTTCCTTTTTAGTTTTTTGAGGAAACTCCATATTTTTCTCCACAGTGACTGACAAGTCTGTATTCCCACCAGCAGTGAAGGAGGGTTCCTTTTCCTCCACATCCTGTCAGCACTCACTGTTTGCTGATTTTTTGATGGTAGCCATTCTGGCAGGTGTGAGGTGATACCTCATGGTAGTTTTAATTTGCATCTCTCTGACGATTAGTGATGTTGAGCATTTTTTCATGTCTATTGGCCATTTGTATGTCCTCTTTGGAGAGGTGTTTATTTAGGTCTTTTGCCCATTTTTTCGTTGGGCTGCTTGTCTTCCTTTTGATGAGTAGTATGAGTACTTTATACATTATATATATTATCCCCTTATCAGATGTATCATTGGTAAATATGTTCTCCCATACAGTGGGTTCCTTTTCTTTTTATTTTGTTGATAGTTTCTTTTGCTGTGCAGAAGTTTTTTATTCTGATGTAGTCCCATTTGTTTATTTTTTCCTTTGCCCTAGGAGATATACTGACTAAAATATTTGTATAGAAGATGTCTGAGATTTTACTGCCTATGTCTTCTAAGATTTTTATGGTTTTGTGACTTACCGGTACATTTAAGTCATTTATCCATTTTGAGTTTATTCTTGTGTATGATAAGTTGGTGGTCTAGTTTCATTTTTTGGTATGCATCTGTCTAACTCGCCCAGCATCATTTATTGAATAGACTATCTTCATTCCATATATGCTCTTGCCTCCTTTGTCAAATGTTAATTGACCATAGAGGTATGGATTTCTGTTCAATTGATCCATATGCCTGTTCTAATGCTAATACCAGAATATTTTTATTGCAATTGCTTTGCAGTACAGTTTGATATCCAGAATTCTGATCCCTTCAACTTTGTTCTTCTTTCTCAAGATTGCTGAAGCTATTCAGAGTCTTTTTGGAGATGGGTATATGTCTATATAAATTTTTGGAATATTTGTTCTAAATCTGTGAAATATACCATTCTTATTTTAATAGGGATTGCATTGAATCTATACATTATTTTGGTAATATGGACATTTTAATGATGTCATTTCTTTCAATCCATGAACATGGTATATACTTTCACTTGTTTGTATCTTTCTCTATTTCTGTTTTTCAGTATCTTATAATTTCCCCAGTACAGGTCTTTCATCTCCTTGGTTAAATTGATTCCTAGGTACTCTATTTTTTGTTGTTGCAATAGTAAATGGAATTGTTTTTCTTAGTTTCTCTTTCTGAGAATTCATTATTGGTGGATAGAAATGCCATTGATTTCTGGATTTGATTTGGTATCCTGATTCTTTGCCAAATTTGTTTATTAAATCTAGTATTTTTTTGGGGGGGGGGGAATGGAGTCTTTAAAGTTTTCTATATACCATATCATGTCATCTGTGAATAACAATAGTTTTAGTTCATCCTTTCCAAATTGGATGCCTTTAAAAAGTTAATGTTATTATTTTTTATTTATTTGTTAAAATCTTTATTGCTGAGAGTATTGAGATGTTCCTCCCCCTTTTTTCCCCATTGACCCCCTCCACCTGGATCCCACCCAAGGCCTTCATCACCCTATTGTCTGTGTCCATGGGTAATGCATATATGCATATAAATTCTTTAGTTAATCTCTTCCCGCCCCCTACCCTCTTCCCTCTGAGATTTGTCAGTCTATTCCATGCTTCCATGCCTCTGGTTTTATTATACTAGTCAGTTTATTTTGTTCATTAGATTCCTTGTTCAATTATTTTGATTTTTAGATTCAATTGTTGACAGATATGTATTTACAGCTATTTTGATGTTCATATTATTTATCTTTCTTCTTCTTCTTTTTTTCTTAAAGAAGACCATTTTTCATTTCATGTAAGACCCATTTGGTGGTGATGAGCTCCTGTAGCTTTTTCTTGTCTGTGAAGCTCTTTATCTGACCTTCAATTCTAAATGATAGCTTTGCTGAGTAGAGTAATCTTGGTTGTAGATCTTTGTTGTTATCACTTTGAATATTTCTTGCCATTCCCTTTTGGCATGTAAAGTTTCTGTTGAGAAAACAGCTAATAGTTTTATGGGCATTCCCTTCTAAATAACTAAGTACTTTTCTTTCCCTGCTCTTAAGATTCTCTCTTTGTTGTTAACTCCTGGCATTTTAATTATGATGTGTCTTGGTGTGCCCCCCTTTGGGTTTCTCTTGTTTGGGACTCCCTTGTGCTTCCTGGACTTGTATGTCTATTTCTTTCACTAGGTAGGGGAATTTTTTGGTCATTATTTTTTCAAATAGTTTTTCACTTTTTTTGCGCCTTCTGTTCTCATCTTGACAACCCCTATAATGCCAATGTTGGTATGGTTGAAGTTGTCCCAGAAGCTCCTGACATTATTTTATATTTTTGAATTCTTTTTTGATTGGGTGTTTTTATTTCTTCATATTTCAAATAATTGATTTATTCTTGGAATCCTCTACTCTATTATTGATTGTTTATAAGTTATTTTTCATTTCAGTTATTGTATCCTTCACTTCTGACTTGTCTTTTTTGTGTTCCTGATGTTTTCACTAAGTTCCTTGAAGTTCTCAGTAAGTTTCTTGAGAATCCTTATAACCATTGTTTTAAACTCTATCTATGGTAGTTTACTTGGTTCCATTTCATAGTTATTTTTCTGGACATTTCTTCTGTTCTTTCATTTACATGCTTCTTTATCTCTGCATTTTGGCTGCTTCACTGTGTTTGTGTCTATTTGTTAGGCAGAGCTGTTACGTCTTTTGGAATCGATAAAGTGGACTCAGTGGCTCAGCCTCCCCATTCACCTGAGCTGGGCACTCTAAGTGTTCCCCTCTGTGGGCTATGTGTTCTATCCTATGTAGTTGAGGCTTGATTAATGTTGACATCACTGGGAAAAATTGACCCCTAGACTAGTAGGCTGTGCAGATAAGCTGTGGCTATAGCATGCACCAAGATCAGAACTGAGGATCAAACCTGCAATTAAGATATGTGCTCTTGACCAAAATCAAACCCACCATTAACCCTCCAATACATGGGCCAATGTCCTAATCACTGAGACAAACTGTCCAAGGTCCCACTGATTTTTACAGCCCCCAATTTTTGGAATTTCTCTTCCAAGCTCTGGGACCCTGGGACGAGGGGTCTGCTATGGGTCTGGGACCCCTTGCTCCTCCCAAGGGACTCCTGCAACCAAGATATCCACCCTGATTTAAAAATGCCACATATGGGTGTTAGACTAGTCCGTTCTGTACCTCCACCCTCATACCAAGCTCAATGTAGCTTCTTCTTTATATCCTTAGTTATAGGACTTCTGTTTACTAGATTTGTGGTGGTTCTGAATGATGCTTATTCTGTAGTTTAGTTATAATTTTGACGTAGTTGTAGGAGGAAGCCAGTAACATATTTACCTATGCTGCTATCTTGACCCTCCCCAATGCCTTTTATTTCTTCTTTTCTGATTGCCATAGCTAAAGCTTCCAGTTCTTTGTTGAATAAGAGTGATGAAAGTGGACATCCCTGTCTTGTTCCTGAACTTAAGGGATATGTTTTTAGTTTCTGACCATTGAGTAGGATGTTGGTTTTAGGTTTTTCATATAAGGCCTTGATTGTGTTGAGTTTTGATCCCTCCATTCCCATTTTGCTGAGAGTCTTTATCATAAATGGGTGTTGGATTTTGTGAAATGCTTTTTTTTTGTGATCATGTGCTTTTTATCTTTCATTTTGTTTATGTGATATATCATATTTACTATTTATTGATTTGCAAATATTGTACCAACCTTTCATCCCCAGAATAAGTCCCACTTTATCAGGATGTATGATCTTTTTAATGTATTGATGGATCTGATTTGCTAATACTTTGTTGATGATTTTAGCATCATCAGATATTTGCTTGTACTTTTCTCTCCTTATAGTGTCTTTATCTGGTTTTGGAATTAGAATAATGTTTGCCTTATATAAAGTGCTTGGAAGTCTTCCCTCTTCTTGACATCTTTGGAATAGTTTGAGGAGAATAGGTGTTATATATAAGGATTCAATAGATAATTGACTAAGAACATGAAAAATAAATCACAATAAAAATATAAATAGTTAATCACATGTAAAGAAATGCTCAGTTTTGCTATAATCATAAACTCATAATTTAACCGTATAAAATTGGTAAATTAAATAGTTTTATGATTCTCAATCCTGTCATGATTTCTCTTTGGCTCACATACACTGCAGGTGACAGCATAAACTGGCAACCTCTTTCTGGAAGGCGATTTGCTGATACAGATAAGAACCTTTAAAATATGCATGCCACTTTCCCAGGATCTCCTCGCCCTGAATTGGTTCCAATAATAAATTGATATCTTAACAAGGACATTTGCACAAAGATGTTCATTGCTTCAGCAAATAACAGAAATACTTAAGAAACTATAAATGACCACAATTAAGCAGAACATGCTAACTTGCATAAAGGGGTTTTATGTAGCTATTTAGAAAATATGTTTTGGATATATCCTTTTAACAATAATCCTGCCTTGGATAAACCTTACTGGCTACACCTCACCAAGCTTGATACATTCCTAATGTGAAAATGGCTTTGATATAACTTGTAAAAAAAAAAAAAAAAAAAAAAAAAAAAAGAAAAGAAATCAATATCCATCAGTGCCTCATAATATAATCTCTAAATAATTATAGAAAAATCACTGATTGGTAGATGTAATTTTTATAGCTTTATATACTAATATATGGTTATTTTAAAAATAATTTCCAAATCAGTTTGTTTTATTTTCATTATTAAAAATGCAAAATAAAAACATAATATTCACAAATAATTTTTATGGATGGGTTATCTCTCAGTATATGCATTTATTTATTCAACATTTATTGACTTCTACGACATATCATACATTGATCCAAGGGCTTAGGGCATGTTAGCCCACTGTGGACACCTGGGAAAAAGGACCGTTGCAAGCAGAGAGAACTGTCAGAGCAAAAGTGCCAGGACAAGGGAATGCTTTGAAAGAAGAGCAGAGAGGCTGGGATGCAGGGGTAGAATGAGTGATGGGCCTACTGGCAGCCATGTTCAGAGAGACAACTGACAGGGGTTGTGGCCGGCAGACCACAGAGGGCTGTGCTGCGGTAAGGACTTCGGTTTCACTGGGAGTAAAAAGAGAGCCATCGGAGGGTTTTGAGAAGACGGGTGGCTTCTGTTGTTAAAGGGTCCCTGATAGTTGCGAGGCAGCAGCAAGGAGTCTGATCATGAGTAATCTGGGCACCAGTGGTGGCTGAGACCACGCAGCAGCTATCATGTGATGAGAAGTTGGGTTCTTGACACATTTTGAAGGCAAAGCCAGCAGTGGGTTGGATGTGGGTGTGAGAGAAAGAGAAGAGTCAAAGATGACTAAGACTTGAGCACCTGGAAGGATCAGGTTGAGATCAGCTGCGATGGAGAAGGCTGCAAGTGAGCGGGTCCTGGTGAGAGCACAGAGAGTACGTTTCGGGGGAAGATGGTAAGAAATGCGCCTGGAGCAGGTCCACAGTAAGACACAGGAGACGAGAGGAAGAGACAGTGGCACTGAGAGAGCCACCACGGCGGTCGGAGGAAGCCTAAGGAAATGTGGTGTCCTCCCAGCAGGGGAAGCAGGTCCTTCAAAGACGAGAACCAACAACGGGGCTTTGGTTTTCTCGGTGCCAGGTCACCGGCTGACAGTGGCGGTCAGGGAGGAGGGGCCCTCAGCTGCAGACCTCCCTCTTAGGTGTTCCAGTTAGGCAGACGTTTTACATCTTAATTCAGTGGAAGTTATACTTCTTAGTATTGGGGGTGGAAATGCCATGCTCAAGTTGAAGTACATCCTGCAAAAGGTACAAAGCACTGGTAAGCTGGTGGGCAGCTCTGGGGAAGGTGAGAGCAAATATCATTAAAAGTGAGTTACCCAGACTCTAAGTTTAAATGTGTAAGTTTCCTGAGAGGGGCCTGCTGGCATTCCTTTGTATCTTATTCCAAACTTGCTCTTACCCAAGGGATAAGATTCATGTCTTTATTATTAAGAAATGGGGAATAAAGGACAGCGAAGGTCTCCTTTATCACTAATCTGACTTAGAGGGATGAATGAGACCAACCATTCCATATCAGCAAAACCACAATTTTCTCACACTTAATAAAAATGATAAGATTTTTATAGCACATTAGTTTAAACCAAATTTGCTAATCTGATTTGATAGAAAGGAGCTGTGTAAAGGAGTAATATAATGGACTAGTGCTTCTGATATAATTGAAGACGCTTGGATTTTTCGCTTCATATTAGTGACTTTCATGCTCTGTACAGTGTTCTGATGGAATTAGTGCCCCCGCAACACATGAGCAGCTCTCCTGCATCCTGTACAGAGAACCCGGGAATACCCAGACAGCTTCACATCCTCAAGCGCTGTTTTCACAATTGTCAAGTGCTTTGTTCTCCTATAGTGAAGAGTTAAGTCACTCCTCAAAAGGCAATCGCTTTGAGGTTTTTTAACTCCAAGGTAAGCCCTCCTCGGTAGCACTTGTAACTTGAGTGTCGCTGCCCCCTTTCACCGGCCAGGGGTGGCCACCCCCTCACACCCCATCCTCACCTCTGACAAGCAGCCCTGGGAGCTGCAAGTGTGAGGGACAGAATTGTGATGCGACTTCGGTCTCTAAAAATTGCTATTACAAAGCCCCAGCGGATTTGTTCAGAAAGTCTTGAAAACTCTCTCTGCGGACTGAGATGGAATTGTTCAAAGAGTGGCCTTCTATCTGGAGTGTGGGCTGAGATATCTCTTGCTGGGTGTGGCCTGTTACCCCAGCCTCCTGGCTAGTCTTCTGCTCTGCCCCCTCCACCTGGTTTCCTGAGCTTCGGCAGCTCCGCCAAGGCATGGGCTGTTCTAGACCGCTGTGCCTTCCTCACGCTGCCAGCCTGGACATTTTGGATCAGGAGGCTCCTCTGGCATCTCACCTCACCTATCTAATGGTCTTCCTTCTCCTCAGACCCTTGACCTGCACGTGCCCACTCACCCTGCCGCTGCCACAGACTGAAGTCGCTGTTTCTAGAACCCCCGCGTCACTGTGACCCTGTTATAACTCTCAATTAACTGTGTAACATTTTTTGCTTGCATGTCTTTCTACTCTTTTAGATATAAGCTACCTGAAAACGGACTCTGACTTTCATACCTGGGTTCCTTCTTCAGCTTTTGACACAGCAATGTTTAATAAATAAGGAAGTGCATGAGTGAATGTCAAGGTCCCTGGGACTGAACGCTGTCAACCAGCCTGGAAGTTCCTTTCTCATTAATGATAAGTCAACCTGGATCTGTGCATATTTACTTAGGATAGTTTCTATTTTGTGCAGTTAGAAATAAGGGAGTTCTCCAGTGTATCTACAGGTTTGATCTATCAATCTATTATTTATCTCTTTATCTATCATCTATCATCTTCTATCTATACATAAATTATAAGTCAGCCTGGCTTTTCTGATGGTGGAAGATAAATGAAAACTACAAAAAATTATAGAAATTACTTTGTAGGTATGCTTCCTTCCCTGTTCTCTTTTCTCACAAGTAGAAGTGATTATTTAATACCTGTATTAATGGGTGCTGCTCACACTGATCATATCATAATTGCGAGGGGAAAATGAAGTGGTTTAGGCTGCATTCAGTCTATGCAGCCTCCGTGTGGCTGGCTGCCTTCGGGTTCCGCTGGAAACCTAGAACCATGGTGTGGCTGCTGTGGGCAGACACGTGGACTGATAGATGTTTAACACTTCTAAACCCATGGCGACCTGTGAGTGGTGCAACGTGATGTATGTTGCCCTTACTGAGTGGTCACGACCCAGGGCCTGATTCGTATTTGGCTGGTGGTTCCAGCAGAGGCCCTGCAGGGGACCGCATGGCACGGAAGGCATGCGAGAGGCAGGCGCTCCCTGGAATGGATGGGAAGATCCTAAATGGTGATTTCTATCGCACTTTAGATCAGTTTCCCATGGGGAACCAAATCTGAAATTATAATGGAAATCAGGATGAAAATATATTTGTGTCTCTATATTTTTTTTACATACAATTTTCTATTTTGCCACATCCTTCTGTGTGGCAGGTAAGAATGGTTATCTCACTCTTTTTCTGAAATAGATTCTTTTCCCCCCATCCTGAGTAACTCCAAGAAGCACTTACATATGTAAAACTGACAGAAGGTATTACATAATTAAATAAAGGTGTCCTCGAGTTTCTCCAGCAGTGGGCAAGAGAGGGAATCAAAGGAAAGCAGAAGCAAGGTTTTGGTTTTGTATTTTCTTCCCTCAGGCAGACAACTCTTCTTTGCACAGAGGAGTGATGGAGTGTTTGGCAGCAGTGATTTGTGGTGTTCCGTGTGACGGTCTGTTTTAGATGCTCGGGGGTTTGCTGTTTCTGGGCCTGGCACGCGCCGCGGACAGACTGAAATGTTATAGTGCAGCTTCGGGCTGGCTGCCGCCTCCTGTGTCCGCCAGCTCCTGCTCCTGTGACACACAGCAGCTCAGTGTCACCTGCTGAGTGAGGCGCCATGTGCCCTGCTCTCTTGTATTCAGAAGCATCAGGGCCAGAAAGAGTGAGGCTCTCTGAAACATAAGCAAACCCACGCTTACTGACGGGTCCCAAACTACTCTCAGGTGAGTTGAATAGACGGGCATGATCCATTTTATAAAATATAAGTTACAATTTCAAAATATGCAAGTCAAGTGAAGAATTTGGTCCGTATTAAGCTACGGTATTAACATGTACACTGTCACTGGTTTTTCAAAGCGCTTCCAGTCACTTTATGCATTCCTCACTGTTCAGCTGTGCGTGAGGCGACATTATTTCTGCATTAAGGATGGGGCAGTGGGCTCCCGCCTCTCGTGTAAGATTGCACAGTCACTAAGTATCAGACATCAGAATTCAAGCTTGGGGCTTCTGGTTGCAGACCACTGGTTCTCTCCTGAACGTGTGACAGGCGCCGTGAGAGCGTGGGTGTGCGGGCCACGCTCCCTCTCTGTTCCTGAAGAGGCAGGTTTAGGAGGGAGGCCCCAGTGAGCCAGGCAGCCTGCTACCGAGCTGGGTGTGAGCCCAGGACTGGCCTCTGCCAGCGCTGAAGGAGGCAGAAGAGAGGCAGAGGGTCACTGAGGCCAGGTCCCGCAGCGTCAGCCTTATCTCCGGAGCTCTCCTCTGTGGGAGCACGGCCAGCCAGGCCCGCCACGCCGGGAGGGAGCACAGCTGCACAGCCACACGCGGAGAGGAAGGAAGCTCGCTGACAGGCCCCTGCGTTCCAGCCCTCCCAGCCCAGGAGGTGCTGACCAGGCCCCAGGGAAACAGTCCTTGCACCTTCCCAGCAGCCACACAAGAGGCTTTGAGCAGCCCCAGGTCCGCTGAGCCAAGAACCGTGAGAGATGATAGTGAATTGTTGTTTGAAATCACTGTGTTTGGGGTGGACTGAGAGATAGCAACAGATGACCGGAAATACAGTCTATAAAACTTCCCCTACTTTCCTTTCAAAATGACTTTACATGTGTAGTCTCTACGTTCTCAAACAAACTTGTGATCACTTTCCTAGGGTGGTGTGTGTGTGTGTGTGTGTGTGTGTGTGTTTTAGATCACTTCTCACCCATAAAAGGTAAATAATTTGAACAATGTTTCAGAGAACATGGAAAACTTGTAGTCCCAAGTCATGGTTTTCAGAGTATCAGTGTTGAGAGCCAGGTCTCCGCAGACTTGTCCCGTTCCTGAACGTCTTGCAAACAAGGGCAGTGACTGCCTTTCTGCTGGGCCGCCTTACAGAATGTCACACAGCAGACAGCCCAGCATCATAGGACAAGTATCTCCATTCACAGCAAAGGAGATTTTATCTTACGTGCAAGCTAACCAATTAGCTCGCCATAGTTTCACGGATGCTGGTAATATAACGAAGACAGTATTTTACTCTGGAGCGAAGAGCAAGCAGGCTCGGTGCCCGATATAAAAGGCTCATGTTCTCTACACTCAGGCTTCCTTCCTGGAACGCAGCCCATGTATGTATGCGGGTCATGGGGTCTTCTTTGCGTCCCCTGTAGGAATTGGGGCTTAAGGAGTCCATGAGATGGCGATACGCTGGCTCCTGCTGTTGTGAGGAACACACTCTGTTGTCCTGAATCTGGGACCTCGTGTGTTGTATGGGCATGCCCCAGGATGTTGTGGGTTTGGTTCCAGAACACCATAACAGAGCAAGGATTGCAATAAAACAAGTCACACAGTTTTTTTAGTTAAAATATTTTTTACACTATGTCGTAGACTATTAAGTATATAAGATAGTATTATATCTAAAAACAATGTACACACCTTAATTAAAAACACTTTATTGCTAAAAATGATAACCATAATCTGAGCCTCCAGCACAGGGGTCCTCAAACTTTTTAAAGTGGGGGCCAGATCACGGTCCCTCAGAGAGCTGGAGGGCCGGACTATATGAACTACTAATTCCTACTGTAACACCTCGGCTGCGCTCACTGCCCAAAAAACCTGGCGGGCCGGATCAGACTCCTCTGCTGGCCGCATGTGGTCCGCGGGCCGTAGTTTGAAGACCCCTGGCCAGCAAGTTATAATTTTTGCTGGTGGAAGGTCTTGCCTCAATGTTGGTGATTACTGACTGATTAGGGTGGTGGTTGCTAAAGGTTTGGGTGGCAATTTCTTAAGGCAGCATTAAAATGTGTGTCATTGACTGACTCCTTCCTTTACAAACCATTTCTAGGGGCATAAAATGCTGTTTGATAGCATTTAATTCACAGTAGAACTTCCAGAATTGGAGTCAGTTTTCTCAAACTCTAACTCTGTTTTATCAAATCAATTTCTGTAATATTCTAAATTCTTTGTTGTCATTTCAATAATCTTCACAGCATTTTCACCAGGAGGAGAGTCCATCTCAAAAAATCACTTTCTTTGCTCATCCATAGAAAGCAGCTTTCATTTGTTGAGTTTTAGCATGAGATTGCAGCAATCCAGTCACATTTCCAAGTCCCACTTCTAATTTTAGTTCTTATTATTTCCACCACATCTACAGTTACTTCTTCTACTGACGTCTTGAATCCCTCAAAGTCATCCATGAGCATTGGAATCCATTTCTTTCAAACTCCTGTTGATGTTGATATTTTGATCTATTCCCATGAGCCACCAATGTTCCTAAAGGCTTCTTCAATGGTAAATTTTTCCATGATGTTTTTAATTCACTTTGCTCAAGTCCATCAGAGAAACCATTATCTTTGGCAGCGATCCTCTCACAAAGTGTATTTCTTAAATACTGAGAATTCAAAGTAGAGGTGACTCCTGGGTCCCTGGGCTGCAGGACAGCTGTTGTGCTAGCAGGCATGGAAACGCACATGTGTATTTCTCCATCAGAGCTCTTGTGTGACATGGTGCACTGTCAGTGAGCAGTGGCATTGTGAAAGGAACTTTTTGTTTTGTTTCCATGCAGTAGGTTTCCACGGCAGGCTTACCATATTTGGCAGATCATGTTGTAAACGGTCATTGTTTCAAACCCAAAAACGGTTTTATGTTCTATGGTGAAGCAATAAAAGTATTTCTTTAAATGCCAGAGGAGGTAAAGATACCCACCATTATTATTGTTATTTACCTTTCAAGTCAGCCAATGCAGTTAGACATGGAATCAGAACATGGCATGTAAATTTTGAGATGAGAGATAAATTATTAATTGTACATAACATGATTAATAAACTTGTAAAATAAAAAGGAGGCAACTGAACAGCTATCTGAAATTTTAAGAAATTTTGTCTGGTAAGAAAGTAAAAATGTAATAACTTCCTCCTAGAATTATAATAAGCATTAAAAGTGGTAGAAAGTCCTCTGTCCAGTAACCTGATTGGAAAGGAGAGTGCGTGACTGACATGAGAAACCAGATCTCACCTGGTGACGTGGTGGAACCAGAAAGCGCAGACACAGCCAGGCAGTATTCTTGGATGGGGAGACTCAATAGTGATAAGAACATTAACTTTTTCATAATAATTAAAATAAAATTCATGTAATTTCAGTCAGAGTTTGGATCTTAGCCTTATTCTACGTAATCCATTAATAAGACTAAACTCCATAATGCAAAGGGAATTTTGAAAATAAGAATGAGGAAAACTTTGCTTTAACACAAACTAAAATATACTATAAAGCTGAAAATAGCATGACATTGGTACAAAAATAGTCAGAATACTGGAAGAAAATATTAAAAGAAATATAGATGAATATATAATTTGGAGCGGGTGAGAAAATGTACCTTACATCTGAGACAGAGAGTGTGAAGGAAAATACCCTATGTATTTTACCATATTTTAATATTCAAAATGAAACAATTTCACCTCGTATTCTATATTATAATAGCAAACTAACAAAGAAAAATAAAATTTAAAAATAGAAGGCAAGTAACAGAATTGAAGAATGTCCTTGTAACTAAATAATAAAGGTTAATTAACACTCTTAATATGGAAAAGAGCTTTTATATATTAATCACAAATAAAATGTGACCATCCCAATAGACAAATAAGATAAGGACATGAAGAATTTACCAGAGAATAATACATGTGAAAAATGTCAAACTGTAGAAATTGACAAATTGCAAGTGAAAACAATAAGCTACTCCTTACACAGATCTTTTAAAGTGAGAGGAAGCAGCATTGGCCGTGTTTGGGAAAACAAGCATCCTGTGTTGAATGGATGTGAGGAGGAGTAGCAGGGATATCCTTTGAGAGGAGTAACTGGGGACAATGCATGCGTGTGAGTGTGAGTGTGGGTGTGGGTGTGTCCATAGAGTAGCATTCTAAAAATGGATCTTCCTTTTGATACAGCAATTTCACTTGTAAGTTTTTTCCCCAAGGAAAAAAAATAAGCAATCTAGCTCTTTTATGAATACAATGATCTATAGCTGCATGCTTCTGTTAGGTCTGAGCAGAGCAAGGGTACAGACACTCCCCAGGGCAGAAAACTCTGGATGCCCAGCGAGGAGTAAAACTGGGGAAACAAGGACCTGGCCCCCAGGGTATCTCTATCCCCTAGCAATGGTCTGGACCCCTGCTCGTTCCTATTAGTGGTCCTGTGATTCATTCTCTCCCCTGACCTTTCCCCTCTAGCATATCATTGCTCATGTGGTTTACACCCCTGACATAACATCTACGCCTCAGGTATATTGCATCTCCAGGCCCAGAAAATAACCAGACATGTATGCCATGGCTGCCTCAGAACCAGCTGCATTGACTATTGACCCCCTGCCCTGGCACTGACCAGTGGAGGCCAGGACCCTGAAAGAGCTCACTGGAGAGCTAATGAATATTCTATTAGAACCCTCCCTGAGACCTCCCAGAAGATTTCCACCTGCAGGAGTGAGAGAAACACACTGGAGACAAAGGAGTCCGTCCATGCCAGTCCCTTCCCCCTTCTATCCTTGAAGAGACCCTAATCAGGGGAGCAATAGGCAGTGGCAGCTTACCCCACGCTAACCCTCTGAACCTGTCTCCAGGGCCCCCTTTGGGCCAGAGCAGCCCAGCCTGGCTCTCCTGCTGCTGCCTCCACACCCTTCCTTGTTGCATGGTCTTGGGTACATTTTGCTGCCATCGTGGACCCAGTAACCTTTGGCTCAGTGCCTTGTAGCCCTTTCCCTTGGTTATCCCTGTCCCTTTTCCTCTTTTCCTTAAATAAATTCAATTTTTCTTTATCCACCATCTGAGATGGCTATTTAGCCTGCCCACGTACCACTAAGTTAACCTTCCATTTTCAAAAAACATTTCAAGTGAATTTATTTTTAGTCATAGCATCAGTGAAATTCTGTATGAAAATTTTCCCTTTATCATTGTTTCAGGGGCCGTAAATTCTAATCCATGCAGGCTAAAAACCATGGTTTATAATTTCCAAACATTTTCAGTGACATTCATTGAATGAAGAAAACAAAGGGAATATTAAAGATACAACAGAAAGAACCTAAAACTGCTCTAAAAAAATAAAGTCTATTAAAATAATACACCAGGACATGAACTGGTTTTTAATTTGGATTGAAAAACAAAAAATAAAAACTTAATTCACCTAAACTAAATTATAATAAAAGTGCACTATTAGCTGCAACTTAGTTTGCAGTGGGACTGGGCCGGAGAAAGTGTTAGACTGGACAGGTGAGAGCTAGAACCACCTCTTCTCAGTAGGCACATTCCAGCCACGGGTCTTAGCAGAGGGAGGGATGCTGAAACAAGGAGTGGTTAGTACTGGTGACCTGAAGCACCAGGAATTGCAAGATTTGGAGTCACACCTGTAATCTGCTGAGTCATGGAGAGTTTCAGAGGTCTGCAGAGTTGCCTGTTGAAAACAAAAATGCTATGCCATGCAGGGGTGCTGTGCCCTGAGGGTGTAATACCAGGTTATTGTAAGTACACAGCCATTATCAGGACTCATAAGGGGAATCATTAGCAGTATTGTGAGCTTTTTAAAAATAATAGAAAATAAATGGCCACTTACTAGTTGTTTTGAAATGCTAATCAATTTCCATGGGATCATTTTCAGTGAGTAAGTTTATTCCTCCAAAAGCTAGTTTTGCAAATAAAGTTCAGTATGCAGATCAATGCTGCTCATTTGTAGATCTTCTCAACACCTGCTAGATGGTAAGGGGAGACTCAATCGGAGAGATTTCCTCTGGCACCTCCTCGGGCTGGGCTCTTGTTGCCACCGCAGGGCAAGGTTAGCACCAAATCCCTGGCCACATCAGTCGTGGTTAGGGAACAAATTCCATGTTGAGAACGGTGGGCAGGATCATCTGTAAACTGGGAGTGGGATGGTAAACAAAAAGTAAAAATAAAATTGTGTCCCAATGAGGGGAAATTGGAAAGGACTTTGGTATTTTAAAATTCAGGCATGATTTTCCTTTCACCTGTTACTGAACACGCACCCCTCCCTGTCTGGTGGGTCTGGGAAAGAGGCTGGCGAGGCTGGACACTCGGGACCACTGAAACCTCCCACCCCCTGCGCGACCTCCGGATTCTTGCCAAGTGTCCCCGACGCTCTTCCCTAGCTCACACTGTGCACATGTATTTTAAAAACAAACCATCTCAAGCATACAGTGTCACCCCCTCTTGGCCTTTTCCCTGTCACTGGCTCTTTCCTGCCCACCACCCCTGGCAGCCCTCCCACCCTGAGGCCTGGGGCCCAGCCTGGCTTTCCTGCAGCTGGCACATCTGTCATTCCAGAAGGTCACTCTGCATGGCCCACCCCGCATAGCATCAGGATGGCGGAGGGGCAGAGCTATCCCACGGAGCGAATCTGGGCCGGTCGGTGTGGGAGGGTCTGGGCCTGTCCAGTTCATCTCCAAAAAAAGTTTTCATTCCTGGTGGGAGAGCTGCCATGGACAGCGTGTGCATGTGCATGTGCATGTGTGTGTGTGCGTGTGTGTGTGTGCATGTACACACACACAGAGGCAGCAAACCCCCCCCCCCCCCCCAGGCCTGCTCTCACCTCTTGTGGACCAGTTCCAGTTCCCATACAATGATCAGTTTTTGTGAAAGCCATTTGCTAGTGCCAGCACCTCACCATCTTCAGGGAGAAGATGTGTCCCCACCTGCCTCTGGCTCAGCCACACCAGTTCCCCTCTGAACACAAATAAACAAAAGCCCCAGCGGGGCAGTCACACCTGGGGGGCAGCAGACCTGGGAGACCTTCAAAGTCGGAAGGCACAGGCTCCGGGGGCTGGAGGCCTGGCCCCCGAGCAGATACAACCGCCCGGAGGAGGCCCTGCCCGCTCTGTGCACACGGCTCCCCAGCAGTCACCGGCTCCACATGTATGTGTTTGGAATGAGAATAACTCAACAGCAATTGGCTTCTTTGCACTCTGGACTTAAAGCTCATTTCTCTCCACCTTTGAAGTGCGGAGAGCTCTCAGTCACCAGCCTTTGTGAATGGCAAAATGGTAATCATAAGAATTTACTTCCTGCCGAAGCCGGTTTGGCTCAATGGTAGAGCTTTGGTCTGCGGACTGAAAGGTCCCGGGTTCGATTCCCGTCAAAGGGCATGCACATTGGTTGCGGGCACATCCCCGGTAGGGGGTGTGCAAGAGGCAGCTGGTCGATGTTTCTCTCTCATCGACATTTCTAGCTCTCTATCTCTCTCCCTTCCTCTCTGTAAAACATCAATAAAATATATTTAAAAAAGAAAAGAATTTACTTTCTGAGCTAACACATGTGTTCCTTGGAGAGCTTTTCTTTCTTCTTTTTTTAAATCATTTAGACAGAACTTTAAAAAAAGATATAAATTAAATCAGATTGTTGAGAAATTTCCCTGGGGAACACGCCTTCGTTTGTAAGATCCCCCTGATCTCTGAAATGCTCAGAGAGAAAACACTTAACACCAAGACCGTAAGTCAAAGAGCATTTGAGGAGAGATGCTATTCCAGGGTCTGAGACGTAAGTAATAACAGG
Source organism: Pipistrellus hanaki (assembly GCF_964339955.1). Lineage (NCBI taxonomy): Eukaryota > Metazoa > Chordata > Mammalia > Chiroptera > Vespertilionidae > Pipistrellus > Pipistrellus hanaki. The sequence goes on from NC_140514.1 coordinate 56,753,890, forward strand.
AAGGAGGTGGGACGGGGTCCTGGGCTCCTGACGGGGCTCCCCGCAGAGCTGCGCCCGCCCCGAGGCGGCCAGGGGTCTGTGCAGAGCTCCGATCAGCAGGTTTAATATGTGGATGGAGATCAATTTTTTCTTATGGCAAATCTATATGCCGTTCTTCGTCTTCATTTGGTGCTATTTGCTGAGTGGCTGTTACTCAGGGCAAAGGTCGCTCTCGGGCAGGTGAAGCCGCCGAGTAATCTCTTCCTCCCGCAGGAGGTGTGGATATTAAATTACACCGACGCCCGGGGCGCGAGGCCTCATCCATATTTTATCCGCTGTAAACGCAACGCCACAGCACTTTTTAGGGTGATGTATTTATTAACTGGCTGGGGATGAGCCGTACAGAAATCCAGTTTGTTCAGGAAAATAAAATGAAGACAGCCTGACAAGTTTATGAAGTTAGCACAATAGCTATTTATTACTTTTTAAACACACAGTTTGCGGAAATGTCTTCAGCAGTGTTTGTTCGATAAATGCATAATGCTGTCTGAGTCATCTCGGCGGCTTTTGTCTTTGGATTTTAATGAAGTTTCTTTTCTTAACGCGATCCGCTGGCCCTCCCTGTGGCCTGCTTTCAGTGGCTTACCTGTGCTCTTTGTTCCGCAGGGGCTGCCGGTGGCATTGTGGGAGATGAGATCACAGTTCCACCCGCGGTAGCCAGTCTCCTGGACGATGAGGAAGCTGACAAACTGTTTCGGAGTGACAGTTGCTAAGAGCACTGCTTCTCTCAATCCCTTGCCTTTTCTTTCTCCTCTCTGTCCTTCAGTGAAAACAGTTCCCGTGTCGCAGAGCACCTGTGCTCCCAAACCTTATGTTACCCAAAGATAAGTCACAGGCCTTGCTCCTGCGAACACAGGCTGGCCCCACGTGCCCGCCCTTTCTCTGTCTGGTGCCATGAAATGTCAGCTGCTTATTGAGAGGGAGAACGAGGGCCGGTTCATTTATTTCTATAGTCACTGAGTCTGATAAAACTTTCTTTCCCTTTCCTTTCTTGAAAGATAAAATCTTGAGAACCCGGGCTGAGTCTCAGGGTCTGTAAGTTCTCGCTGAGTGGGGACAGCATTCCTGAGGTTATAATGGCCGCCTTCTTGTTTTCATCGTGCGCTCCGGCTTCGGTCAATTTGATCACCAGCTTGCAGTTGGTATCGCTAAGGAAATCAGGAAGGCCCCATGCTTTACCCTTGGGGATGGGTTCCAGTGTTCCCGTCCCAGAGTGAAACTGGAGCAGTGGGTCTCTCAGACTGTGGCCCCTGGGAATGCCTTGGCCTGAGAACTCTCTGGCCCCGCCCACTGACCAGGGCTCTGGGGAGGGCAAACTGCAGTCCAGGCTTTAGCAAGCCCTCAGGCGTTCCTGAGACCTGCTCAGGTTTGAGAATCACTGGCTGATCTTGATGAACTGCAAACCAATGACCGCTTATACCGCGGGGCCCTGGTGTGCTGCTCCCTGCTGTAGCCGCTGCTTCCGGGAGGACGGCCAGGACCTCAGAGGGAGCACCCTGGCCGCCTTGGAATCACTGTTCTGTGAGGTCCATGGCAGAGGCAGGTGGGAATTCTGTTTTGGAAGGTCCCAGATATTCCGAATCCTCTCTTGGTGGCTTACTGAAAGGTGACTCTTTCTTGCTTTAGGAAGGGGAAAGGCAAATTAGATCTCTGAACTAACTTTTTTCTTTTGAGAAAAATAATACCGATATCATTAAAATCTCTTTAAAAGTTAAGTCCTACAACTTTATTATTATTATTTTTTTAATCCTCAACTGAGGACATGCTTAGAGAGGGGAAGTGTGAGAAAGAGAGAGAAATGTCAAGATGAGGTAGTCATTGATTGGTTGCCTTCTGTATGTGATGGACCAGGACTGAACCCAAAACCCAGGTATGTTCCCAGACCAAGAATAGAATCTACAACCGTTTGGTGCAGGGGACAACACTCAACCAACTGAGCCCCCTGGCCAGGCTAAGTCCTACAGCTTTTTAATAATGCAGCACCATACTTATTTATGTCCTGTTGGCCTTCATAAAAATTTACCCCTATAAATAAGATTAAGATATTTTAAAGAAACATTTCAATTCAATCTCGAATGCAGTTTTCTTTTTCTGTGGCATGATTTTAAAGTAAACAGAATATATAGGGGATGCTTCAAACCTATCTTATTATCATCTTAAAAATATATTAGCTCTTTTTACCTGCCTGAGTGCATCATTCCAAGATGCATTCAACTCTTTCTTTGATGTTTTTTCTCTTTGCAGCCCTAGAAGATGCAGATCTCAGGCCTCTGAGGGAAAGCTTCAAACTGAATTGTCAGAATATGGGCTTTGGGTCCAACACTGAGAAAGTTGATTGCATAACAGTGGGTGTGTAAAAAAAATAGGGTTACTATAAGCACTAGAAATTCAAAAAAACAACATGACTTCTCCAACTTTTGGGATGCATCTGGGATTCACAATTTATAACCTAAATGGAACCACAATCTGATGTCTGACCTGCATTGTATCTTCCTTTTTATAAAAAAGAAAATACATTTTGAGGAAGGGAGAGGGAGAGAGGGACAGAAATAACAATGAGAGACCGAATCATTGATCAGCTGGATTCTACGCCCCTTACTGGGGACCAAGCCCATCACCCTAGGTGTGTGCCCTGACCTTAAGTTGACAGTGACTCCAGGTTCATGGATTGACGCTCAACCACTGAGACACATGGACTGGGCCTGAATTGTTTCTTTTAATAAGAAAATGTGTTCTGCTTAAGCAGGTCACATCCACTGAATGGAAACATACTGAAAGGAGAAAAATTAAATTAATTTTCAAAGCCTAAGCTTCTGAAATGGGTTAGTGCCATCTATTCCAGGCTGACAGCAAAGCTTTCATTTAAAAAAAAATTCTGGCCCTCACCAGTTTGGCTCAGTGAATAGAGCATTGGCCTGTGGACCAAAGATCTTGGGTTCGATTCTGGCCAACAGAATATTCCCTGGTTGTGAGCTCAGTCCCCAGTAGGGAATGTGCAAGAGGCAGCCGATAAATGATTCCCTCTCATTGATGTTTCTCTCTCTCTCTCCTCTCCTCTCTGAAATCAATAAAAATATATTTTAAAAAAATCTGAACATATTTTAGGATATACAATGGCATTTTTATAGTCATGAATATAGCAACTGAAAGCAGAAGAAAAATCTTATATAAAGCAGTGTTGTTTTCAAACGGCTGATTATGACCCAATTGTACTCATGAAGCCAATCTTGTTGGCCATGATCTGCAATAAAAATTAAATTGAATGGACAAACTAGACTAAGACCAAAATAGAATACAATAGACAGTAACAGAATACATATAATATATAGTGAGGTTAAATATTATTTTGGGAAAATTTGTTTTAGTATAAATACTTATATAAAAACTTGTTTTAGTATGAGTTTTGATAAAAATACTGATAATGTATAGAGTGATGAATATTTATAGTTAGTGGCTTTCATTATTAGTGTGATTTGTCTGGCATTCTCTTACCTTCAACAAGAATAAAATATCCCCCCCAAAATTTAGACTAGAGATTGTGAAAGAAGAGTGGTACGGGTAGGTAGGGTTAAAACATTAAGCTAACATAATCTTTGGATACCTTGATTCATCCATTTATTCATGTATACATTAGTAAAACTTGAGTAAATTAATAAATTTCTCTGTTCCTCCATTTCCTTATCTGTAAAATGTTATTGACAATAAAACCTATGTATTAAGTTACTGTCATGGTTAAAATTGCTAATATATGCAAAGTGCTTAGAGTAGTATAAGTAGTAAGGGTTAGTTATCAATTTAAATACAATCTATATTTAATGCTTGCCTGTTATGTATAACACATAGTGCTATACATAACAAATAGGTTCATGGAGATTATCCATTTTAATCTATGACCCTTTATGGAAGGGGCCTTTGCATTAAGCTTCTATATAATACCTTTGGAAATAAGTGAAAATGAAGGGGATGCTATTCATGTTGGTTTATTTAAGAAGTGTATGTTTGTATGTATGTATGTATGTGTGTATGTATGTGTTTTGTGAAGGAGAAAGCTAAGGACAAGGCAAAACTTTGGACTCGAGGTTTCAGTGAAGAGGAATGTGAAGAACATGCTGCCCTTGTCAAGCTGGGCGACCTTCTTCAAGACTCTTCACCTACCGAATGGCCCTCATTGTCATTGGAGATTGGGGCTGTGATTTCCAAGGCCCCTTCTGCTGTGGACTGAACTGTGCCCCCCAGATTCACATGTTGAAGCCCTCACTCCAATGTGACTATATCTGAAGATTGGGGGGGGGGGGCACCATTGAACCCAGTATTAGGGGGTAATTAAGCTTAAATAGGAGGTGTGGGGTGGGGTAGGGGTAGGAGTCCTAATCTTATAGGATGCTGTTCTTATAAAGGGAAAGGAATGTCAAAGATCTTCCTCTCTGATTCCCCCCTCCCCCGCTCCACACACACACAGAAAGGCTGTATGAGGCTGCAGGGAGAAGTTAGCCATCAAAAGTCAGGAAGAGAGAGCTCATCCTCAAAGGATATCGCATCAGTTGGAACCCTGATTTTGGACTTCTGTCCTCCAAAACAGTAAGAAAATAAATGTCTGCTGTTTAAGGCATCCAGCCCCTGATGTCTGTTAGCCAGGCCTGAGTTGACTGACGTTTTAACGGCAGCTGCGCCAGCGTGGAGACCGGCCCGCTGTCTCCCTCTCCCTCCCTCCGGCCTAGTTCCATGACTTGGAGATGTTCTCTCTGGGATGGCAGTCAGTCCAGAAACACAGGCAGGACCCCTGCCCCAGGGAAATGCATCCCATGCTTGAATAGCTCTCTCATCAGCTTCCCTATCCCCACGCACTCCCCTCACTGCACACTCACCTGCTTCCCCACAAAGGACTGGCTGAGGACAAGTTCAGTGTGCTGTACGTGGTTATAGTTCTCAGGACAAAGCAGTGCCCACACTGGCTTCAGCCATGCCAATTCATGTCCACCTGGAATCTACAAATGTGATCTTATTTGGAAATTGGGTCTTGGCAGATGCAATCAAATTATAGTGAGGTCATACTGAATTAGGGTTTGCCCTAAATCTAATTTATAGGAAGAGGGAAGTTTGGTGATAGACAAGCCGGGTGAATGCCATGTGAAAATGGAGCCGGGGACTGGAGTGATACAGACAAAGCTGAGGAACGCCAAGGATTGCTGGCAACCGCCAGAGGGAGGGGAGGGAGGCCAGGAAGGCTTCCTCCCTGGAGCGAGGGAAGCATGGCGGTGCCCACGCCTGGGCCTCGGACCGTTGCCACCAGGACCACAGAGAACAGCTTCTGTTGTCTGAAGCCCCAGGTTGTAATTCTTTGCTACGGCAGTCCTGGAAACGAACACCGTGCCTAAGAATAAAGCAAACTGGATGTACAAACCATTTATATTTTGAAACAAAATGTAAAATGTGGTATAAATCAATTGCTTCCCCCATTGCAATAATTCCCAAATAGCACCATGTAAACAATGACTGAAGTTTAGAAGAGTACTAATGAAAAGACAAAAATGCATGGGTGTTCCTTTTACCAGGTGTAAATAGATAGTGGTCATCCACTACTTGTTAAGCAATATGCTACAATTTTACATTCCATGGACACACTAGGCCTAGAGAAGTCTGGGATCTCATTTCTACAGTTCTGTCCCTGAAGCACAGAACACTTAGGTGCTACTCAATCTATCCCACTAAACCCTTGAAAGGGATAGAGGAGGAGATGTAGATGAAACCAGACAGAAACAGACCAAGATACAGAGAACTTGGCTTTAGACATCAGTTGTCCTCAAGACATTTTCAGGAGTGTTCTGGTGCTTTTCTTATCTTCTCGTCTAAGAAATCAGAAGTCCAGACTTGTTTACCGGTCACTGAGCCTATGATGAGGTGCTGGGGATTCCGAGATGCTGAAGACAACCTGTCCTTTTGGGAAAGAATGCCAGGCCCAGTGGCTGCAGTAGAAATTACAAAGAAAAAAGCTGTGAAACACAACACACCAGACAAGAGGCAGTGGTCATCCCTGCGGGCATTGCAGGTGAAGACGGGAAGCAGTGAGAACAGGCCGCCAGCCGGCCAATGCCTGGGCCTCCGCGGTGTCCTGATGCTGAGTGTGAGGAAGTCAGGAGGAAGAGAGCAGCATGCAGGAGATGCTGGGGGGTGGGATTAGCGTGATGAGTTGGAGCCATTTCATGAGGAGTTTAGGCTTTCACTGACATGATTGGAATGAAAGGAGAATTCCCAATGTACGGTCTTTTACAAAGGTGACTCATGGCAAGGTGAAGAGTTGGGTGATTGATCATGGAGAAGGACCCCAAAGAAAACTATTTCCTTTGTCTAAAGTCCCCAAGGTTCTGGTCTGACATTATGGGGAAGAAAATTGATGTTAAGGTGAAAGTTAAATTTTTACAAGAATTTTATTTTCTGTTAACATCACACTAATCAGAAGAGTTGATTTTTGAGAACGAGTGTGGAAGAACTTAGTTAGAAAGCTGCTACCATTGCCTGTCTCCTCAGTGCTTTGCACGGTCTCATTTGGTCCCTGGCTGTACTGGAGGGCCATGTGCGGGGATGGCAATTCCCGTTTGATCAAAGGAGACAAGTAGGGTTCAGAGGAGGCGAGTTAGTTGAATGTTTTTTGTGTTTTTGTTTTTGTTTGCTTGTTGTTGTTTTTTTAGTGTTCATCTGCCCATCTCCTCTCCTTTATCAACCATAAGTTTGTTCTTTATATCTACAGGTCTGTTTCTGTTTTGTTTTGTCTACTCATTTTTTTCAGATACCACGTATAAGTGAGGTCCTATGGCATTTGTCTTTCTGTGACTTTATTCCTCTTCGATAACATTCCCTAATCAATCCATGTTGGCTCAAATGGCGAGAGTTAATTTTTTATGGCTGAGCAGTATTCCAGAGTGCATTGTGTGTGTCACAGATTCTTTATTTACACATCTACTGATGGACATCTAGGCTGCTTCCATACCTGGGCTGTTGAAAATAATGCTGCAATGAATATAAATTAACATATCTTTTCAAATTAGTGTTTTTGTTTTCTTCAGATACATACCCAGAAATGAAATTGTGGGATTTTATGGCAGCTCTATTTTTAATTTTTAAAAATATATTTTATTGCTTCTTTTCAGAGAGGAAGGGAAAAGGATAGAGAGCTATAAACATCGATGGGAAAGAAACATCAATCAGCAGCCTCCTGCATACCTCCCACTGGGGATGTGCCTGCAACCAAGGTACATGCCCTTGACCAGAATCCAACCTGGGACCTTTCAGTCCAGAGACCGACTCTCTATCCACTGAGCCAAACCTGTTAGGGCTATTTTTAATTTTTTGAAGAATCTCCATACTATTTTCCATAGTGGCTAACTGGTATGCATTCCCACACCAGTGTATTCCACATTCTCATCAACAATTTTTGTTTGTTGATTTATTGATTATAGCCATTCTGACAGGTGTGAGGTGACATCTCAGTGTGGTTTTAATATCCATGTCCCTGATGATTAGTGACATTGAACATCTTTTCCTATGTCTATTGGCTACCTATTGTCCTCATGGGAGAAAGGTCTATTTAAGTCCCCTGCCCATTTTTTAAATGGAATTGTTTACTTTTTTGAAGATAAGTTATATGAGTTCTTTAAACTTTTGGATATTAAGCCCTTATCAGATGTATAATATGCAAATATCTTCTCCCATTTAGTAGGTGTCTCTTTACTTCCTTGGTGGTTTCCTTTGCTGTGCACATAGGTAGTTGATGTTTTGTGCAGAGAGTTGGACTAGGAATCTGAGGGCTCTGTGTCCACACCAGCTTTCTTTGCTGTGTATTTCTTGGGTGACCTGCATTATAATCACGCTGTGCTCTACATTAGAGTTAGGGGGGCCAACGTGTACTTATTTAATCAAATTCAACGAGGGAAGGCCTGAGCATCTGCGTTCTAGAAGCCATTAAAGGTGATTTTTCAGGTTTACATCTCCCCGAGCTGTCCTTGGGGCAGAGTGATGTGGAGAGAAGTTTGGATCCGTGTCCCACATCATGAAAACCCAAGTGGGGAAGTCATATTCATGTTTAAGGGGGATCTGATGGGGGAATGGGAGGTGGAGGGAACAGGACCAGAGGAAGGAGTGAAGGGGGATCTGTGCAATGAGAAAGGAAGGTGGGGTGGGCGGAAAAGGACATGGCTGAGCAATTGAAGCGGCCAGAGCCATGCACAGGGCCCATCTCTAAGGAGAGAGGTTGGTCATTTCGCCCTCACTGGCTCTCCTTTCCTGGGATGAGCCCCACCACCCCTCCCTGCTCTACTCCTTCACGGCGGCAGGTGCGAGGGTGTAGAAAGCTCATGGCCACGGAGCGTGAGGGGAGCCAGTCAGGGAGGATGGGTGCTTTTTACTTCTCAGAAAATGACGGGAAAAAATAACCCCCCCTCCCTATTCACCCAACTAAACAGCACAGGGTGCAACGGCCCCATTTCAATTCCTTCCTATTCAGCTCAAATGAGAGTCAGGTCCTCTTGTCCACGTTGACACCCCCGCCCCTGCAGGTGGTTTGAAGTGCATCCCTACTTAATAACCGGGCTGGGCCATTCTGAGGGCCCTTACGCTCTGACAGTGGACTTTTACCGCGTTCCTGTGCAATGTCCCAGGTGTGTGGGAGGAATTTCCTCCGGCTTTGGGATCTGAAAAGGAAGGCTTGGGGTTTTCTGGTATGTAGGTCAATGCTCTCCTCCCCTGCTGTCTGTGGTGCTGTTTTAAAAGCGTGGCCTGGTTTGACCCGAGGAGCTGAGTGCAGCCCCTCCTTTCAGAATACAGAGTGGCTCCTCACAGCTGGGGGGGAGGGGGGGGAGGGAGGAGAGAGACTTTAATGCTGAGGTCCCCAGAGAGCATGGTCTCCTGTGAGACCGGGAATTACACTCCCCTCAGAAACAGGCTTCAGCAAGAAAGTGCCAGGGAAGCGGAGTCTTTCAGCGTCTAATGAGCTGGTACATGGGAGAGCAGCCACAGGCAGCCTGCCCCTGCTGAGGCGCCTGCAGATGGCAGTGGAGTCAGGTGGGGAGAGTGGGGGTTGGGCAGGGAGTTGGGGTTGGGCAGGGGGAGTGGAGGTTGGGCAGGGAGAGTGGGGTTGGGGAGCTGGCACTCTGGGGAAGCTGCCCTGGGTATGGTGGGTGCCAGGGCAACCAGGAGAGGTGCAAGGGGGGCTCAGCCTTGTTGACAGCTGCTGTGACCTGAATGTCTGTATCTCCCAACATCCATACATTGAAACCTAATCCCCGATATGACAGCATTAGAAGGGGTCTTTGGGAGGTGGTTAGGCCAAGAACAAAACCCTTGTGAGTGGGATGGCTGCTCCTCTCAGAGGGCTCCCGAGAGCTTCCTCCCTCCTCCCGTGAGGACACTGGACCGGACAGGGACTGGGAGCCCGAGAGCAGGCTCTCACCAGACCCAGTCCGCTGGCACCTCCATCTGGGCTCCCAGTCCCTGACTTCAGAAGCAGTGTGTGTGTGAGCCTCCCGGCTCAGGGTGCTACAGCAACTGGACACCAGACACCGCCTCCTCACTCCTGACCCAGCTGTGCCTCCCTGAGACCCGCCTCCCTGGGGTAGAGAAAGGAAGTGGCTTTGGCAAGAATGACTCTGCCTGAAGGCCTTTCACACATTTCTGCAGGCATGAGTTTGGGAAGGTGTGTGCATATGTGTATGTGTGTCCATGCGTGTGCTAGGTAAGCCAGGGGGTCTGGCTGAGTGCCCACTGTGCCTGCTCCCCATATGGACTCACTGTCTCAGTTAGCCTGGCCGCCCCAACACACACCACGGACTGACATACACCACAGACTGACCCCATAACACAGACCAACACACACCACAGATCCACACCACTCCACAGACTGACCCCACACCACAGACTAACATACACCACAGACCCACACCACTCCAAAGACTGACCCCACACCACAGACCAACACACACCACAGACCGACCCCATACCATGGGCCACACACATCTCAGACCAACATACACCACAGACCACACACACCACAAACTGACCCCATACCACAAACAAGCATACACCATAGAACCACACCACACCTCAGACTGACCCTACACCACAGACTGACACACAACAGACCAACATATACCATAGACTACACACACCACGGACCAACACCACACCATAGGCTACACATACCACAGACCAACACCACACCACAGACTGACCCCATACCACAGACCACACACGCCACAGACCAACACACACCACAGACTGACACACCACAACCAGGGCTCGACCAGCAGAGATTTACTCCTGGCAGTTCTGGAGGCTGCAGTCCAAGATGGAGGTGCTGGCTGGTGGTTCTTGGGTGCACTCCCTTCTGAGCTGCAGGCGGCTGATTCCTCGATCTGGCCTGTCCTCAGAGCAGGTGCATGTTAGAAATCGACCTTGTGCCGGGCACCGGGAAGACAACGATGGATGACTTCACTGTCACGTGCCCTACAAGGTGGAGCTCTCAAATCCAAGTTCCAGGGTTCCCCAGCTGCTCCCCTCACTGGAGCTTCTGAATTAAAGTTCTTAATCTTCCCATGTGTGTGGACAGGTCTTGCTCACCCATGATGATGGGGAGTCGGGGTGCCATAACTAGAGGTGCTCCCCGGATAATTTAGGGACTTCCTGCATCATCACTTCCTACCTCCACCCTCAGGGAACCTGCGGCAAAAGCTGCTGATGTGCAGTCAATGGGCTCTGGAGCCTCTGCCTATTTTTCTCGCCCAGCCTGTTGTGTGGGTGTCAATGGGACTAAATCCCACAGGTGGCAGCGGCAGGGCACACAGAGGCTTAAAGAGTTTGCATCATCTGCCTCAACATGGTCAAGATAGCTTGCATTTCCTTTCAAGGAGGTAATCACACTGGCACGCCAGGGGCTGCCTGTGTGTTCACATGATATTATCATGTAGTCATGTTAGACTGTATGTCACTGTTGATGCAGGCAACCACTGAGCTCAAAGGAGAGCACTCAAGTATGATGGCTACCAACTATATTGTCAAGTTCAGAGTCCCTTCAAATCCTTGCATGCACATGTGAGCAGTGATGGTACATTGCCTCAGGTTTCCACGGATACTCCACCCAGGGCGCCTCCAGACCAGACCTGGCTCCACCGTCTGCGATGCCTCTGCTTACCTCTGGCTAGCGAAGCCCTCTCTGGCTCACACCAGCTCTGTGGCTGTTGTTGGCCATTTCTGAATTGGGTTGGTTCTTTCACAGCCAGGAAGGTGTGGGATAATGAGCTCAGACAAGTAAGAGTGAAGGAGTTTAGCACAGCCAGGCCCGCATCTCAGCACGCAGCCAGTGCATTAGCTCCAACCTCTTGTCCTTGAGTTTTCTCCCTTTTGACTTTTAGAACTGAGAAATCTCAAGCTTTTATTGCTTCAAATCGCAACACATTCATAACCCGTTTCATTTCTTTATCTCTTTTTATGAGTGTTATAGAATGAAACAATAGGCTCATCTGAAATTAATTAGCTTTGTGATGATCCTCACATTTAAGGAATTCAATCAATCAGCCGGGGTGGGGTGTCCACGCCTTCGTTTAGGTCTTTTCTGGGTCGGGGGAGGGCTAAGTCACCATTGCTTACTCACTGTGAGCACTGCTGGGACGGGGTAATAACGCGACACCTGAACAAAACAAGTTCCTGAGGGAAGGATTTACAAGTGGAAGCGCCATTCTGACAAGGTTTCCATCTGTAAGGCAGGTGTGTGGAGGCAGGACAGGGGGAGACTAGCTGAGAAAATGGCATCAGGTCCCTTGGCAATGGGCTTCTGGACTGGTCCCCCTCTCCCTCTCCCCGACCCACTGCCTGCTGGGAGCACCAGTGAAGAGCAGGAGCGGTCCCTGACAGTCACCTGGTTTGTTCATCAGCTGGGCCGCCGGCCTCCACCAGACAGAGGAGGCGTCTTCTGCCAACCTCTGGATTTGGAGTCCACTCCACAGAGAGGGGCGCTCTCTGCACTTCCCAGCTGTTCCTGAGCGCCTGCACATGGAAATAGCATCACCATCTTTGTTAAGCAGACTTAACTATTTTTGAAATAGTCATTTATTTGTGAAGACTATTTTATGTTAATTTAATTATAAGAAAATTGAAAAGTGCAATACATAGCTAAGCCCTTAAGGCCAGCTAATCTATTTGGATTATAACAAATATAATTTTTATTAGTTCAGTCCATTTGGATGGTAACGATGCTAACCTTTCCACAGACATTACAGAGTCTGAGTTATGGTCTATTTTTATGTAAAACCAGCCTGGAGTAGAGGAAAAAGAAGTGCTTTTATCCGCCACTGTGCGGTGGCGTCTGTGTTAATGAGAGCAGACCCGCCGCTGCTGGGCAGAGCGGGCCAGGGCTCTGGCTGGAAGAGGCAGCGCACAGAGAGGTGACATATTCTGAAAGCTCCCTTGGGTAAAATATGCTGATTTGTAAGAAGTAAAGTGAATAATTTTTTCTAGCCAGCCAGCCTGGAAACTCAACTACCTTAGAACACTGTGTGTACTTGGATAAAAGCAAACAAACAAACAAAAACAAAACAAAAAACCTTGAGAGACCAAAATGGTATCAGAAGTCTGAGTCTCAAGGCAGCGCTTTCCTCTTGCAGAAGATTCTCTTCTTACCTGGCTTCCCGGCCGGCCAGCCCCCAGGGCTGGGGTAGGCTCCCACAGCGAGCAGAGCAGCGGCACAGGCCCCTGGGGCGGCTGCTCCATCCTCGCCTGCCACCTGCTCCCTGGGTGCTGGGAGCTCCTTGGTCCCCCCCACAGCGTCGGAGTGACAGTTCAGAGATGTGTGTGGGGCTGAGGAGGAGCTAATAAAGGCAAAATCCGCTGAGCACCTGCCTGGTACGTGGAGGCAGGGTCAGCAGGCCTCATGCACCATCAGCTGCTAATAAAGGTGGGGCTATAGCTTCTCTTTTTTCAAAACGTTCTTTTAATTTGCAGCCCTGGCCCATATGATGACATTACACATTATTGAACTTCTTTTCAATCTCAATTTTTTTGCACTATTTTATGCTAAAAATAGTTTTGAAATGTCTACGTTTTAAAAAGTTAATGCAAAATGTGGGAACACTTAGGTGGATTAAACTATGGTGCTTAAGGGAGCACCCACAGCGTGTTAGGCCCAGAGCGAGGTATGTTCAGTGTTAGGAAAGCAGGTGGTACCTCCTGCAGCCGGGAGAACTGGCATGGACTCAGACCTGAGAGGAACAGCGGCCCGGGAGCATCCTGAGTCCAGCACAGACTGCATGCTCTCACCACAGCTCCATGCCCACTTCGTAGGTGCGGGACAAAGAAGTCAAAGGCAGTCCCAGTGCCACGTGACTAGAAGTGGCACAGCAAGGTTCAAACACAGCTCAGTGTGCATCCATTAGCCACTGGCCTGGACTGCCTGTCCTCGCCAGGTTAGGCTGTTAGGCTGAGTGGCTTAGGCGACAGTCAGTCACTGTTCACATTATGGGGCTGGCAATTCCACACTGGAGTGCCTCCTCCCATCAGTGGCTTCCATGTTGCCTCGGGGTTGGGCCAGTGCCTTGTCTGGGCCTCTAACATGTCAGCAGACGTGGAGGCAGCAGGACTTGGTAAAGGCATGGCCAGAGGCTGCCCTCACGGGGCCATAGCTGACGCTCGGGGCAGCCCTGGAGGGACGTGTGGAGTCACAGCCACACAGCTCAGCCCAGCGCTGACCTCGGAGGCCGTGCGGACCAGGTGAGACACTGACACTCCCTAGACGACCACACAGTTGTGAGGAACAGAGCCTGCTCCGGCACTCCGGGAGCACAGGAGGGCAGGTGCTGTCGGCCCCTTTCGTGGTCAGGAGGTGGGCTCCGCAGCTCTTTGTCTCAGGTGTCAGGCCTGCTCAGTGCTCCGCCCGCCCGGCGGCCTGACTAGACCCGGGTTTTAGCTCTCCCCCATTTCCAGTGCTCTGGCGTTCTCTCTTACAAAAGCCTCCTGCAGGCCAAACCTGGTTTCATCTTGATGAATCTTTTTCCTCCTGAGCATATCAAAGTAACATAAAGGTGATTTCCTTAACAGTCATCCTGATTAAGATGGGGGAAGCGAGGATGCGCCACAAATGTTGGGAGGATGTTTGAAGAAATCACTGCTGAGTGCCAGGAGGCACCTGGACAAGGTCCCGTGGAGCAGGCGCTGGCGGGAGGATGGGCACGCTTGGTGCTGGCTTTGCACCAGCCCAGGGCCAGCAGACGCCACGTCCGAGGCCAAGTAGTGGATACTCTGAGGCTCTGAGAGTTCTATGGTTTCTGCCATAGCTACTCAAGAATGCCCTTGTAGCAAAAGCACTCCCGGCAACACGGAAATGAGGGGCAGAAACAAGCAGTGAGCCTGACGTGGTGCACAGCCTCCGCGTGTGGAGCCTGCTTTAGAGAGTGCACAACAGCCTTTTGCCCTGGACCTTGAAGAATTCAGCATCTCCTCTCTCCAGCACAATGGGACTTTGCTATTATTTCATTCCTCCCCTCCCAAAATTTCCCGTGTTTCTTCCTGGCTCTCCCCTCAGCACTGGAACATATGGAGCCCTGCTTTACCTCTGGTGACCCCAAGGCGAAAGGCTGTGTTGACCCAGTATCAACTAAACTGCCATGTCACTTTGATCAAACCTATTGCCATGTGTGCAGGAGAGAGAGGCCACATCCTCCTCCCTCCTCGTCACCACCGACTATTCACTCAAAAGAAAAAAAAGGCAGTTAGATTTACTCTTTGCTAACTTTTTTTCCTAACTGTATAGCCTCAAACCATCTCTGTCTGGCTGGCTTTGGAGGCTTATAAGGGTGAGCAAAGGACTTTCTGCTTCTTCATAAACTTGAGAACTTCCAAGTCATACTTCACAAAATCTTCTATGGGAGAGGTGAAATACACCACTATTGGTATTCTGTGGGGTAATGGATAAAAAAAATGCTGTATCTCAGACAAATTAGACGTAAACAGCAGTGATGACCAGAGCCAGGCGATTTACATGATTCAGAAGTGGCTTGTTTGATGATGGCAATGATTTCAATGAAGACTTTGAGTCTTTTTTTCATAAAGTGTGAGTTTGATAAAAGTAATATATCTACATTAATAAGTTTTGACTATAAGAACATTGACATATCAAGAATTGTGATAATGACACTACTGCATAGGTTGTTATAAGAATAAAATGAGGCTGGCTCTTGGGCCTCTGAAATCTGGGAGGTGTTTGGCATATATTAACATTTATTCTGTTCCCTGTAATAATGAGAGCAAGTCCTTGGGGGATGATTCATTGAGTCCAGTGTTCAACCCCGGGACCAGTGTTCAATCCCAGGGACCGGTGTTCAACTCCGGGGACCGGTGTTCACCACGGGGACCAGTGTTCAATCCCTGGGACCGGTGTTCAACCCCTGGGACCAGTATTCAGCCCCGGGGACCGGTGTTAAACTCCGGGGACCAGTGTTCAACCACGGGGACCAGTGTTCAACCACAGGGACCAGTATTCAATCCCGGGACCAGTGTTCAATCTCGGGGACCAGTGTTCAACACCGGGGACCGGTGTTCAACCCCGGGGACTAGTGTTCAACCCCGGGGACCATTGTTCAATCCCAGGGACCAGTGTTTAACTTCAGGGACCATGTTTAATCCTGGGGACCAGTGTTCAACCCCGGGGACCAGTGTTCAATACCGGGGACCATGTTTAACCCTGGAGACCAGTGTTCAACCCCAGGGACCGGTGTTCAACCCCGGGGACCAGTGTTCAATCCCTGGGACCATGTTCAACCCTGGGATCAGTGTTCAACCCCCAGACCAGTGTTCAACCCCGGGGACCATGCTCAACCCCGGGGACCATGCTCAACCCCGGGGACCATGCTCAACCCCGGGGACCGGTTTCAACCCCGGGACCAGTGTTCAATCCCTGGGACCAGTGTTCAACCCCAGAGACCAGTGTTCAACCCCGGGACCAGTGTTCAATTCCGGAGACCAGTGTTCAATCCCGGGACTATGTTCAATCCCGGGGACTGGTGTTCAACCCCGGGAACCGGTGTTCAACCCTGGGGACTAGTGTTCAATCCTGGGGTCCAGTGTTCAATCCCGGGGTCCAGTGTTCAATCTCGGAGACCAGTGTTCAACCCCGGGGACCAGTGTTCAACCCCGGGGACCATTGTTCAATCCCAGGGACCAGTGTTTAACCTCAGGGACCATGTTTAATCCTGGGGACCAGTGTTCAACCCCGGGGACCAGTGTTCAATACCGGGGACAGTTCAACCCTGGAGACCAGTGTTCAACCCCGGGGGACCAGTGTTCAACACCGGGACCGGTGTTCAATCCCGGGGTCCAGTGTTCAATCCCGGGGACCAGTGTTCAATCCTGGGGACCAGTGATCAATCCCGGGGACCAGTGATCAATCTCGGGGACCAGTGTTTTATAGAATACAGTGGGCATCCCATGTCTCACTCTGTCAATGTGGCTGGGCCATGGTATCCAGATATTTGATCAAAAATTATTTGGGATGTTTCTTTGGTGGTATTTTTGGATGAGATTAATACTTAAATGGTTGGGTTTTGAGTAGAGCTGATTGCCGCCGTAATGTGGATGAGCCTCACCAAGGCAAAGGAAGGCCATAATAGAACACAGTCTGACCTCCCCTGAGCAAGCAGGGATTCTGCCAGCAGGCTGTCTTGGGACGTGCACTGCAACCCTCCCTGGGTCCCCAGCCTGGTGGCCTACCCTGCAGATTTGGGATTTACCTCCACAATCTCATGAACCAATTCCATAACATAAATTACTCCTTTTCTTTTTAATATATTTTCCATTGATTTCAGAGATGAAGGGAAAAGGAGAGAGAGATAGAAACATCATTGATGAGAGAGAATCATTGATCAGCTGTTTCCTGCATGCCCCCCACTAAGGATTGAGCCCACAACCTGGGCATGTGCCCTTGACCAGAATCAAACTTGGGACCCCCCAATCCACAGGATGAAGCTCTATCCACTGAGCCAAACCAGCTAGGACACATAAATTACTACTGTTTCTATCTTTCTGTGTCCTTATGGTTCCGTTTCTAGAGAATCCTTACAAATACATCTAATCTCTATCAATAGCCCAGGAAACAGAGTATGAGGAAATAATGAAGAGGGTGAGAGAAAAACCGAACTTTGTGTAAAAAAAAAAATAATTTTTCTTGTCAGCAATTTTTATAATAGTCTGTATTCTTCTAAACATTAGTCCTGTTTGGCCACTTCCAACAGGACCTACGTCTTTCTGCTGAGATCCTCCATTGTTTTACTGTCAGTGACAACCGGGCCGATGTGTTGAAGTCAGTTGTCATTCTCTCTGAGCCTGGTTTTCAGTGTGTGTGTGTGTGTGTGTGTGTGTGTGTGTGTGTGTGAGAGAGAGAGAGAGAGAGAGAGAGAGAGAGAGAGAGAGAGAGAGACAGACTATTTTAATAAACACAGAAAGGAAGTAGAGAGGTTGAGAAGGGAAATGAAGGAGCATTTTACGTTTCATATTTCCAACTTGAAAACTATTGTGGGAAGTATCAGTGTCCTTCAAAGGAAAAGAACACAAACTTGAAAGGGGCAGGATATGAGAAAGAGAGGGTGGCAGGAGCTGCGGAGTGGAGAAGGAAGTTCACCATGTGCAGTGCCCTGAGGGAAGGTGGATAAACAACGTGAGAGGAGCCGGCTTCCGGAGGTGAAAGCAGGCCAAGCCCTGAGCCCCGAGCAGGAGGCGGCGGAGGCTCGGAGGCCCTCTAATGCTCTGGGGACGCGGCTTCCACAGGTGCCTTAACATCTAGGAGCCACATGTGCTGCAAAAACACTTTATAGTGGAAAGCACAGAAGTCACCAGCTCTGAAGGCAGCGCCAGGAGAAACATGAATAAAGACATCAAGGCTTTGGACGCCTAGAAAAAGGCACAGGGAGTTTTGAAAATCAGCTGGGAATATTGGGAGACAGGAAGACTAATATTCACGCTGTTAGATGCTCTAGTGGAACTTTTATGAATGAGACTAATTCTGTAAAAATACTTTGTGTGAAGAATTTTCTCAAGAACAAGAGAGAAAATATTTAAACTTGAAGTGTAGGACAATGAGCACAGGCATGAAGAGTTAGAGGCATTTTAAATTAGTTTGGATTGGGTTGAAAAATGATCCACCCAAGTGGTAGCATGTCCATGTTACCACTGAGAAGTAGGCATGTGTTAAGTGTGGAAGCACATAACTAAGAAGAGAATGGTGGGATTCATGTGTATTAAACAGATGCTGACATGTTTCAGTGAAATTACACATCCACTTTGGAAGAATGTGTGAGCTGATGGGATAAGTGGATGGCGATCTTTCCAGACTCTCCAGGTAACCTCCCCCGACATGCAGTATGCGCTGGGACTGGGCAATCTGTATCACTGCAGCAACAGGAACAACTGGGGAGCGGGCATGAATATCAAGAGGCTAAAACCTGTCACAAGGATGAGTTAACATTGAAGAAAAAAATCCAGCTTTCTCCGTGCTTACTTATATTTAAACATTTTAAATCTCAAAGTTGCACTGACATTTTATTTTTGAAGCAGCAGAGGTGAATTAAGCCTTGCACTCAGGGTAAAATCTGACTCCTCCTGGGCTAGGCCCCTGTTTCTCCCTCCCCCCAAAGAAAAGCAGAGAAAAGAAAAAGAAAAAAAGGAGAGCACCAGAGAAACTCTCCCTATGGGCCATCCTCGGTGCTGCCTCTGAATGAGCTGCTGGGAGTGGAAGCCATTTCTGCAGGCGATGGAGCAGCAGCAGCACAGCCTGCCCCGACACCCTCTCCGCGTCCTCCCGGTCTCCTTCCAGGGAGGTCAGCAGCACGAGTTTGCTTCAGGACTGGTGAGCAGGGCAGCTTCCTGCCCGGTGGAGACATTGCTAGGCTGTCACCCTGGCATATACTGTGCAGAGATTTTAATTAAAGCATCTGAATGCTGGCAGGTCAGCATTGTTCCAAGGGATGTCTGATTAATTGCTTACTTCTTTGTCGCAGCCACAAATGGGATGTTGTGAGGGTACTTGATAGAATCCGAACAATCCCCCCTGGAGTGGACGAGTAAATGGACGGGGAGCAGCCCGTTCCTTCCACTTGGAGAAAAGCCAGAATTGCACCGGCCATTCAGTGTCCCACTTGAAGGTGCTGGAGGTCAGGCATGCTGCCTGGTGCTGCCTGGTGGGCCAGGGCAGCTGTTTGAGTGTGATGCTCCAGCCCCAAGGCACGGGAGGACTCGGCAGGTAAGGAGCTCTGTTCTCTGGCAGCCGAATTAATAAATGTGCAAATTAAAAAGGATGTCAGAGCACTAAAGAAACATCTGCTAACCAAGTAAAAAAGTAATGATGATGATGATGAATAGGGAGAGAGTAAAGGGATTTCTGCTTCAGGCAAATATCTATCCAGCTGCAGGAGCCATCGGAGCTCCCCACAAGGCTCCCCCCTGGCGAGACAGTCAGAACATTACCTTTGAGCCTCCCGGTGACAGGCTTTTAGACCACTGACACTTGGGAAATATATCGCCAGCCACTGGCAACTATCCCTGTTCACCCCAATTCAGTGTTTCTCATATTTAGTGTTCTTGACAGATAACTCTTTAAAAATGTTTTTTTAAATTGATTTTAGAAAGAGAGGAAGAGAGAAACATAAATTTGTTGTACCCAACCATTCATTCATTGGTTGATTCTTGTATGTGCCCTGACCAGGGACCAAACCCACAACCTGGTGCATCGGGAGTCCCCTGCCAGGCACCAGATGACTGTTGCAGGAGCTCTTCTATGACTTGGATGATGTTTAGCAGTGATCTCTGCCCACTGAGATGCCTGCCTGTGTCCGCTCTCCTTCCCTGTCATGCAAAACAAAAAGTTGTCCAGACATTGCCAAGTATCTCACAGGGGCACACTGACCCTTGTTGAGGATCAGTGTCCTTCTTCCATTTGTTGAAGCATGGTACTGTGTCTTCCATTGGAATGTGCACTGAATGGCAGAACAACCAGTTGCTATAACACGCACTGACCACCAGGGGGCAGACGGTCAATGCAGGAGCTGTCCCCAGCCTGCGGGCCCCAGAGGGCACTCCTGATCTCTCGCCAGGCCTAGGGACCCAACCTGTGCACAAATTTCATGCACCAGGCCTTTAGTGTTACATATAATAGTTGGAACTGACAAACCCTCAGGAAATTAAAAATATTCATATTTCATATGATAGTTGCAATCAATCGGCCCTTTTGATATTCAAAACATTCATCTTGTAGAGATGCAGGCTCCTGTGCATGGTGTGCACACAGTTTGCATTGACAGGGCTTTCTCTTTGCCCCCTTCTGCAGGAAATTGGGAACGGAGTGATGTCTTCTTTGGCAATGCGAGGAACAGTGTCATCAATGGCTTTTTCACAACTTAAAATAAAAAAGAATCTTGTTGCTCAACACTTATAACATCTGAAGATCTTCTCCGTGAACTTCCTGTTTAGAAACAATATAGTAGTCACTAATTGTCATTATGCCCCCAATCTTATAGCCAGCTGACTCTGCTTTTTGTTGTTGTTCATGAAGCAGGTGAAGTCAATACTAATTTTTGGAATGGACATGAGTCACCTGGGAAACTTCGGTGCTGATTACTCACCGTGAGTGTTTGCTTTATCTATGTATTCATCTTAAGCACATGAATTTCTATATATAACATTGCTTGTAATGGCACAACTTTTAATTGATATCTGATGATATGACTCACTTTATGAAACTAGAAGAGAGCTAAATGGAGAGCAGTGATAGAGAAATGTTTCAGATGTCACATTTATAACTTTTTGATTGTCAGACGAAGGTCTTGGCCATTTTGTCTGTCAATAGGGCTAAGTCTATAACTTTCAGAAATATACATATAGTTTCTCAACCATTTGCATTTTATTATATATTCACCACCCAGTGTGATCGGACCTGTGAGAAACCATGAGGAACAGATACAAGAGGTCCTCCGAGAGGAAGGCGCCAAGCTATACACAGGTGTCCATGCACACTCTCCTAATTTCAATGACAGTCACACATTAAAAGTTTCAGATGAGACCTTAAAACTAACCAGAACCTGTCCTAAAGCAAAGGCTTCCTTCAGCATGTACAGTCCAGGCTTCCTCCGTGTAAACTCGGTGGAAAAACATACAGTTCTCCCATGATAAAATATGATATTTAGCATATCTATTATGATATGCTCACAAACCAAATTTTTTTTTCTCCTGCATGGCTTTGGGGTATACCCCCAACACCTCCTCACCTAACTGAGCCACCTCAAAGTCTATTTTATAATCTGATGGGAAGAACAGCAGATGAAGAGACATATCAAGGTCCACAATATGCACAGTCTTTCCCCTCACTTCAGACCAATTCAGCAGTCCACAGAAATTTGCACAGGATTTGGTAAGCAGCCAGACTTTAGGGTACCTGTCCAAAAGCAATCTTGCAGCCTCTTAAATTCATCCAGCCTTGACAGAAACCAGTTTCTCTGCCTCTGACTACAGAGCAGTGAAGGATGCCAATGTATTTATTAGTAAGATTCTGACTACCCTTTGTATAGTAGGTGGATACTAAAATTATACTCAATATTTTTCAGTGTACTGTGGGTAGATATGTTGAATATTTATCTGTGCACATAAATGTACATTCAGTTACAAGGTCATAAAAATTTAGGAGAAATTACAATTCAAAGCAACCGCAGAGAAAATCAAAGCGTCGCCACTTAAAAGCACCTTGGAAGCTCACCTAGAAAAATTTCCTTCCCATTTCAAAGGGAAAAGTCGCCTCTTTCTGGGAGCTCTCTGGAGAGGAAGACTCATTGGCCTCTCTCCTGGGACTGTGACACTGGCTGATTTGCTACAGCTGTGACCCCGGACTTTCCCGACACCCATCCTCTCGTAAAAAGGCAGAGAAATGCCAGGTCTTGCAAGTGACTGTTGAACATTATTTATTGCTATACAGTCAAAAAGCACTTCCACTGATTGGCTATGGGCCGTTACTGGAAATTCAAAATATTGAGCCTGAGAGCCAGACTGTGCAAGGAGCTGCAAAACAGTTCGACAAATGTGGGTCGTGACCATATACCCTTTCAAGGTGCAAACTGGACAGGGAGTTTTGGTCTATTGTAATGAAATGATGATGCGAGGTTGAAAGAAAGGTATACTGTTCAATAGAGGAATCCTGAGTCAGATAAATGCTTTAGGAAAACTGAGCTACATACCAGCCATGACGTTTAATATAATTGACTGAATGTTCTCAGGAGAAAAAAATACACACAGCTTTATATAAAGAGGAAGCACAGAGTTCCCAGCTAAGCAGCTAACGGGGCAGAGAGAGTGCGAGGCCAGCAGATGGGCCTTAGTTCAGGTGTGGGTTGGAAGACTGGAATGAATGGACCTGCAGGAAGATCATGGCTATGCTACGGCACATGACAACTAACCCTTTAGTGGCACTCTGGTCACACTTCCGGCATGGGTGTGCTGAGAGACTGAGACTGGCCTTAGGTGTGAAAATCCCTGAGTTCCAATTAGACTTGGAGCAAGTTTCTTTATTTTCAGCTCCTACCTCAGGGCACTGGATGATGTGAGACCAGAGGTCACTTCCTGGCCCAAGTTCCTTCCTTCCCTGTACCAAGTGTGTGACATTAGACCGAATACACAATCGTTAAATACACGCATACGCATGCTTTCTCTATGCAAACGTAGCTGTGGGATGGGATCTTCATCAACATCCTCTGAGTGGAAGTCAGGACTAAAGCAGTGAACATGATCTAATTTTTAAAAATGTATAGGCAGTATATATTACAACCTCCATCCCCCTACACTGTGTTTGGGTAATGTTGATTTATTAGTACAGTAGAATTCTACTAATTAGCACTAATGACAGGGGAATCCATTGTGGATTATAAAATTTCACAAATTAGCCAGTACATGAATAAACAACAAAAATCAGGAGTCTTGCACTGCAAAGTGTCCTTCCTACTTATTTTGACAGGAAGGTATTTAATGTTCATTATTTATGAGAATTCTTCATCATACATTGCTAATTTTAACTTTGTTAAAAGGGGCATTTGTGAGGATAATGGGATAATGCTTCTAAGGCAGGTGGGTAAAAGGAGTAACACAAGTGCAAAACATTAGGATGATGGTACCTAAATGAAGTGGCGGAAACAGAGTTTAGATGAGAAGTGAGGGAGGCAGCTGGATGTTTTGGGAAGATGGTTAGAACTGTGAACATGTGCTTGAGAATTAAAAACACTTCAATACTAAATGACTGTGAAAGACTGATCTCAGCCTGGACCTGTCACGTGATATTCAGGTGACTCAATGTGTTATGTTAGCTACTGTGTATAATCTGTTTTTTTCAGATGACATCTTCTAGCAATCATAAATGTATCTGATATATAATAGACACAAGGTTCACAAATTAAATGGTGTAAAAACTTTATGTAAATTTTTTTCTTTGTTATTGATTTTAGAAAGATAGGAGGAAAAAAGGATAGTGAGGAAGGAAAAGGGAGAAGGAGATAGAAACATCAATGATGAAAGAGAATCATTGATCTGCTGCCTCCTGCATGCCCCCCACTGGGGATGGCGCTCCAAACCCTGGCACATGCCCCAACTGGGAATTGAACTGTGACCTCTTGGTTCGACTCTCAACCACCAAGCCACAAGGTAAATGGCCGGGCAAGGTAAATGTTTTTACTACGAGGAACTTTTTTCTATGCTTGGATTTGGAGAGTGGATATTAAGTTATGGAAAATAACTAGAGGACGAGGGCCAATGTCCAGAGTTGGGCAATGAGAGGATTTAGTCTTGGAAATGAGTGATCATCTAACCTTAAGGAACCATGCTTTAATGATCATGAATTAGGTACTAAGGCAATGTTTCAGAATAAATACCAAAGCTAAAGGAGAATTATTCTGCTAATTAAATAGATGCAATTAGGAGTAAAATTTCAGGCTAAATCAGCCTTGAAATAGGCTTTAAGAGTGTATGGTGCAGGTTATAAAACTTTACATCCCTCTCAGTTAATACCAATAGATGATAAGAACATGACTGTTACACCAGACCATTGTCATCTCTCTGCTGGTCCCCCCAGCTCATTCATTGGCATCTTTTAGGTTGTAGTAACTTATCTGCCAATTGATGGTGAAAGCACTATTTCTTAAAGCAATTCCAAGCTAAACGAGTCCAAGCACATGGCATGGACTCTATGAGCTTTGGGAGAAACAGATGTCCTCTGCTTCCACTACCTGTTAGTCCATGAGCTAGCATTTGCCAATCCATCTGCTCGAGGAGAGAATGGCAAGAGGGGATCCCAGAAATAATAACGGTTGGACATTCCTGAAGAGATAAGAACCAATGTGAGAGGCAGGACCCAGGAGAAATGAGAATCCTGTAGTTATTCTCTCTTTTGTCTGTTGCTCTTTGAGCCTTTATAATATTTTTGCTTCCCACAAATTAGAGGGTGGGCAAGTTAGTATATCCAAATAGACTCAGGAAAGTTTATTCTTAAATTGCCCATTTGTGCTTGGAAGTAGAGGTTAGATACCTGTCAGATTGATCTAAATCCTGGTGAAATGCTAAATCCCTGTATGGTTTTATCTCACATTTGAAGCATAATTCCCCCAAATCAGGTGTTGGGCTTTCTGAATTTCGAGGCTTCCTCTTGCTTGGTGTGTGTACCCTTCCGGTCCAGAAAAGAAGAACGTGGCTTTACTCATGGGCTACTTTGACACTTAAATGCATTTTCTTTTGATGATGTGTATAACCTTATTCTAATTCAGTTTTAATTAAGGCATTGTTTTGCCATTTTTCTTTGTTTCTTTGATCTGTAAAAAACCCTTATAAACATGTCAAGATAGAAAACGAAGTTAACAATACAGAATATTAACCTCATAGACATAACCTGGAAATTGCATTTGAACTTATCTTACTACTAAACAAACAAAAAAGCAAACACAAAACCAACCATCTTACAAATAAACCAAAGAATATTCCAAAAATACCATTTTATATACGGTATATGTTTAAAGTATCTTTTCATACATACATCATAGTGTTTAACTAGTAAAAGCCTATTACTTAAGCATTAATGGATTCTAAATTTTAATTGCTCATCAAGAGAAAACTCAAATATTAGATGTCTTCAATTATTTTCCCAGCCACTTTGTCCATAAGGTTTAAAGTATTCTCTGCTTGTATTATGTGTAGTGATTTATAGGAAAATGTGAGTCTGAGCTCCCAATCCATCTATATTTAACTCAAGAAAGCAACCTTGATGAGTTCCACTGCATGCACTGTACCTGTTTAATATGCTTCCCCCTAGAAATTAGAAAATTAGCCAAAATAAATGGGATTAAAACCCAAGGGTATTGGTCAGATTCAATGCTATGTGAATATTAGGTGGCACTGAAAGGGTCAGAATTAATCTCTCATTCTTGATTTCTTGAAAGTATGTGTTTCTCAGTCAAGTGCTTTTTCCTAGTAGGTGGTTGACTCTCAGCAAATCACTTAAAAGCAAGCAATTGCCAAAGAGAAACATTGCCTTTAAAACCATTGACATCTTCAAACACAGCATGAGATTTTACTCACAAACATTAATACCATATGGCCAGAAAAAGAAATGCCACATTTCTATCCCTCAGGCGTTTTTGAAGGATTACCTCAGGGCTAATGTTTCTGTTTTACTGGCATGCCATATTATTGCTACCTGTGACTTCAACTGGGGCCACAGTTTTTCACAACCCAAAAAGTATAGGTTGCCAAACGTATCATCTTAAGTGGAAAACTTAAAACAACAGAATTTACATATGTAGTATAAACACACCTACACACACACACACACATACACACACGCACGCACGCACGCCCGCACACAGACATATACACTCACCGAGAAAGCATCAGATAAGAGGTCTATTCACATGAGCAAGAGTGAGCTTTAGAGGATGGAATGCTGGGAATTACACCTCTCTATATGAATTAACTACCTACCCAGTACCTTCTTCTTAGCATTTCACACTCAGCTCCAAAGTTTGAGAAACTATATATTTCTGAGCACTGTTTGAGCTTTCAAAATAGTTGGGTTCCTTTATTTCAGGTTCACTTCAGAGTGCTAACACCAATAAACAAATTATTATTATGTGGAATTGTTGGTATTCTGAAAGCTACTAGTGTGAAACTGAGCATTATTTTATTGGGGAGCTGAAAGTGTTCTGTAAAAAAGGGTTCCACCCAATTCCAACTTGAATTTTTTGGAATAGAGTAATGTATTTAGGAACTTTTTGGAATAGGGTAATAGATTAAGGAATCATTTAATATAAAGGCTGTGTTTTTGCAGACAGAGAAGGAATGAATCCACAAGCAAATTAATTTTTGAGGTCATGCAATTTCATTGATAAGCAAGATGATGGCGTGGATGTGAAGGTACTGGACTGTTTGCAAGAATTAAGATTGATCACTTGTCTCATTATTTCTGATCATCTGTGGACAAAACCATAGGCACATCTTCTCGGGCAGCTTACTTGTTTTACTTTTCCTGTGGATTGCTGTTGGGAGCAGGTGGGCTCCCATGCCAATAAAAGGGAAGGGTGGTAATTTACAACTCTTTTAGTTTAAGATTTTCCTTTGAATATTTGCAGGAAAAAAGAAGTAGGTAAAAGAAAGGCCACATCCTGAGCTTCTTTCTTGGCTACTTTGAGAAAAAACAAAAACAAAAACAAAAAACAAACAAACAAAACACAGAGAGAAGGCAACAGTTTATTTTATAGAAACTCTATTTTAAAGTTTGCTTGCCTTCTAATAGCTGGAATAGGCCTTCCACTGCAATAGAAATAACTTTACTCATGATCAAATAAGACTCCCTCATATAATTTATATTTATGAAAGCCAACTTTATTCAGATGCTCATTCAACTCACATATAAATATACCAAAGCAGCTCAAGAAGGAAAGTTATTGTCCCATGTAAGATTTTTGTTTGTTAAAAATAACATATATGCAGAAACAATATCTGTAATTTATGAATGTGACTAGATTTGCCTAAAGACTATGTTCTCAGAGATTCAAGATGGCGGTGTAGGTAAACACTAGTACTTGCATCCTCCCACAACCACATCAAATTACAACTAAAATACAAAACAACTCAGAACCACCTGTAATATGGCTGAGTCTAGAAGTTCTACAACTAAAGAGTTAAATAAGAAAGCACAATAAAACTGGAAGGAGGGGCAGAGGCTCAGAATGAACTTTTCCAATAGCAACATGTGGGATGATTTTTATTGGGAGAGATGTCTTGCCTGAGGAGGCCTCCCATCAGGAGCAAGGGGTCCCATCTGCACACCAGGCCCCTGTCACTGGGTTCCAGTGCTGGGAAGAAAAGTTTGGGCTGTAAAAACCAGAGGGGATTGTGGCTGAATGAGATGGAATCTGCTGGAGTACCAGACAGTTCCTCTTAAAGGGCTCACTCATGGACTTACCCAGATTTACTCCCTCTGAGCTCTAGCTCTGGGGCAGCAGCTTGAAAGGAGCTACGGACATACAAGGAGGAAATCAATTGTCAGGCATCAGGGCAACAACTTAGGGACAGCTTTCTCCAAGACAAAAAGTGTTGGGACTCCACCCAACAGACTGACAAACATGAACCATGTCTGAGTCTCCATCAATCTGGTCCACACTATTTGCCCCACTTTAGTGATTACTTGAGATCCCACCCCACTCAATTTGCAGCCCTACCCAAGCTGTTTGCAGGGTCATTTCCAAATGAATGACCTGTTCTGGTTTAGGCTTCAGACTCTCTTAAAATCTCTAAAAGAAGCAGCAGCTGGACTCAGTGTGCCCCATACTTATCAATAGGTGGCCCAAGGCCTGGCACTAGCAGTAGCCAACCTTGCTTCACAGCTTGGCCTCTCTGGGCACCTCCTAACTGAACACAAGTATCAGCCATCTGCAGTTTGCTCTGTAGCTTGGCCTCAGTCAGGGCACAGGCAGTGGCAGACTTTGCACCTTCCAGGAGCCCTCTGGGCCAGTATAACTGGTGGACAGCTTCTAACCAAACCAAGTTATAACTCTACCACATCCATGAGTGACACACTCACGGGGGAACTTGGTGAGCATCAAAGCTCCACCGAAGCAAATTCTGCTCCATAGGGGTATCTCCTGCACAGCAGCTCTTCGGCTGTAGTCACAGCTGGTCCTCAGTTGGCCTGGGAGTCAATTCCTCCCACTGATGCCAATAGCAAAAAAGGCTCAACTACACAGGACAGAACACACAGCCAACATAGGGGCACACAGTGCCCGCTCAGGTGACTGGGGAGGCTGAGCCACTGAGCCCTACAGAATAACTATTATACAAGGCTATTCTACCAATTTTAAGCTCAGGAGACAGAGCAGCTCTCCCTAACACACAGAAACTAACACAGGGAAGCAGCCAAAATGTGGAGTCAAAGAAACATGTCACAAATGAAAAAACAGGAGAAATCTCCAGAAAAAGAACCAAATGAAGTGTAAGCAAACAAACTACTAGATACAGAGTTCAAAACAATGTTTATAAGGTTGCTTGATGAGAATGCCAAGGAACTTGGTGAGAATTTCAAGGAAATTGCTGAAAACATGAACAACATGAAAAAGGACCAGTCAGAAATGAAGGATACACTAACTGAAATGAAGAGTAATTTACAGGGAATCAACAGTAGAGTAGAGGATGCCAATAATTAAATCAGATATTTGAAACATAAAGAAACACCCAATCAGAAGAGCAAAAAGAAAAAGAATCCAAAAATATGAAGATAATATAAGGAACCTCTTGGACAACTTCAAGTATACCAACATTCATGTCATGGATATGCCAGAAGGATAAGGGAAAGATCAAGAAATTGAAAACCTATTTGAAGAGATAATGACAGAAAACTCCCCTACTTGGTGAAAGAAATAGACATATAAGTCCAGGAAGCCCAGATAGTCCCAAACAAGAGGAAGCAAAGAGGCCTAAACTAAGACACATCATAATTAAAATGCCAAAAGTTAAAGACAAAGAGAGAATCTCAATGGCTACAAGAGAAAAGCACTCCCTTCAAGGGAGCATCCATAGACTGTCAGTTGATTTCTCAGCAGAAACTTTGCAGGCCAGATGAGAGTGGCAAGAAGTATTCAAAGTGTTGAAAAGCAAGGACCTACAACCAAGATTACTTTACCCAGCAAAGCTATCAGATAAAAAGCTACACAGACAAGAAAATGCTAAGGGAGTTCATCACCATCAAAACAGTATTACAAGAAATGTTAAAGTATCTTCTTTAAGAAGAAGGAAAAAAATGATAAAAAATATGAACAGTAAAATGGCATAAATACGAATCTATTAACAAATTAATCTAAGATTCAAAATAAGTGAACAAGGAATCTAATAAACAAAATAAGCTGATGAATAAAATGGAACCAGAGGCATGGAAACATGGAAACAGACTGACAAATCACAGGAGGATGGAGGGAGAGGGGCAGGAAGAGATTAACTAAAGATGTTATATTCATACATGCATTACCCATGGACACAGACACTAGGGTGGTGAAGGCCTGGGGTGAAGCAGAATCCAGATAGAGGAGGGCAAGGGGAGGAAAGGGGAGGGGCATCTGTAATACTCTCAAGAATATGTTCTCAAATCTGTATGAATTGGATCACAGTTTAAATGCTCTCCTTTTTTTTTTTTAAAGTGATCCTGTTCTTCATGCTTTTTCAGATGGAAAGCTCACAGTTGAATTAATATTCACTATTTTCTCTTTTTTCTATACCTGAATTTTCACACATCATTATTTTAAAGCAGAGTCCACCTGTCTTGAACCCTCTCAACTTTTCAAGATTCCAAGCTCCAGAGCAGCTGCTCCATAACCTGGGAAAACAGCAGGTCCACTTCTTCACCTTCAGAGGCATCCTGGTTGGTAGCTCTCAGCTTCCTTCCATACACCTCCAGGGACTCACCTACACAGACACTCAAAGATGCTCATGCACTTACCTCTATGTGCAGAGTATTTAAGTTTTATTGGTGCCTTGCTCTTGTGTTATTTAGTCCTGATTCTCTGATTAAGTCAAATTTTATTTAAAGACAAGGATTTTATTTGCATCATACTCCAAAGAGATTGCACCAGAGTCCATAGTTAGTATTATCATTGCTTCTCGGTCCCCCCAAAACAGCTTTGTGTTTGAATCCACTAGTTTATGGTGATGAGAAGAGATAATTTGATGAGGCCTGGTTCCCTCATGTATTTCATTTAATATTCTGAAAATATATATTTTTTTGGTTCTAAAAGTATAATTAAAAAAAAAACCTTTTATTTGTAACTGCTCAGACTTATAGGCAAAATTTATTCCAACAGAAGAGTAATGTCAGAGGGCTCAGCCAGATCACCCAGGTTTACACTCGCTGCCCCCTTATTTTACAGGACAGGTGTCACCGCTTTACATACCACTGCGGTCCTTCAAACCATGACTGTGCCCATGCCACAGGCCACAGGCAGGGTGGATGTAGGGCTGGAGACAGGCTTCAAGCCTATGAAATGCTCTGTTCTCTTCAGAAAGTTCTTCCCCAAATAACTATTCTTTTCCCATCAAATATTTTTGTTCTGTGAAAACCTATTTAGGAGAAATCTTTCCTTTGGATTTTTCTGACAAAGATCTCTTCCCCAGATGGCATCTGATTAGGGTTAGAGGTCCTGGGACTGGGTCTCCCTGTAATACTGCCTCTCCTTGCTGCTGGGAAAGTGAGGAAAAGGCAGGTTTTCTGGAATTTTCCAGATACATTTCTGAGTGATGTTCATATTGCACAGCACGTACTGACTGTGGCCTGTGCTGGGCCTGTCTCGAGCAGGGAGCATGGTCCTCTGCCATGGGGTTTGCTGGTGTCCTGGTCCTAGCTGAGCCTATGACCTGTGTAAAGTTCCCAGGATCTGCAAAGTCAGGGCTGCCACCCGGAAAGGCCCACGGCTTTGGGGACCTTTGCTTTCCGTGTCCCCAGCTGTGCAGTGCCCTGAGTGCCAGGTCAGGACTCAGAGCTATCACACATCTCACAGCTCACTCCAGAGAATGGAATTATACACTTTTTAAACCTAAGTACACTCTAAATCTCTTCCTCTTGAGTGAACAGATATTGAAACAGGCAGTCCCGTGTGGGCATCCAAAGGTTGTCAAAATTCGTGCTTTTTTGCCTTTTCTTATTGTTTTTGCCACTCCCAAGAATTTCACCCCTCCCTTTCCGGGTTATGGGCAGATGCATGAAGAGACTACTACTCTGCTGAGTGCAAATACAGCCTCAGGTCCGAGAGTGTGGCCTCTAGTGTCTCATTTTATGGGGATAGAGAAAGGAGCAGAGCAGAGGTAGAGCTTGCCAGGCAATTAGCAGCTCTTCATGGCAGGCTGGTGCTGGACCCCCCTCTGTGGCTGCCCTCTGCCCTGAGAGGACACATTCAGGGTGCTCTGGCATGTGTCACCATGTCTGACTTTGGCCCGGGAACTACTGATGTAGAACATGGCACTGCAGTGCCATTAGCAGGGCACCGCCAGGCGATGCAGGGGCACAACATGGGTTGCCAGGGAGTCCTTACCTTTGAGGAATGTGAGCCAGTGGAGAGCATGAGGCCCGCACAGCGCGGTGCGGGGAGGACTTGGTGAGCGCCCGCGATGTGGACATACAGAAGCAATGGGCATGCCTCCCCCTCTCCTCCTGTGGCCCGTTTATCTTCCTTCAAAGTCACTCTTTTCCCTAATGCCATCCCTCCCCGTCCATTGAGAAGGCATGCATTTCCCTTCAGTGTCCTTCCCCGCCTCTTCCCTATTAAGTTGGTATTTAAGCCCCAAATGCTATCCACTTCCTGAGTCTTACCTCTCTGTGGTCCGGCATATGAATATGAATAAACATTTGTCTTTGATCCGGCTACTCTGTTTTCTTTGGTGGGTTTAATTAGCAGCCCTCCAATTAATGAACCTAAAACTGTAGAGGTTTAGTGTCATCACTTAAGAAGAGAGAGGAGGCCCAAGGCCAGAAACGTCCAGAACACTCACAGGCAGTTGTCCGCAGGAGAATATAGGAGCAAACTTAAAAGAGACTGAGATGGGAAGGTGAGAGGAGGGGACACAGGCGGGTTGCAGGATGGGGTTTCAGGGTAAAGGGTGTGGGCAGTGTGAAGAGACTAACATTTCCCCGTGTGTTTGCTTTTCGCTTGTCAAACATCCTGCACTTAATCTCAGAGAAAGCAGGTGCGGAGGGAGTCACACCCTCATGCAGGCTCGGAGAGGCCCAGGGGCTGCTCAGCGGCCCAGCACCCAGCAGTGAGGGGAACAATCGTAAGGTCTGGGTGCTTGGATTTTACACTCCTGTCATTCTGCTTTCTGCAAACCGGGAGAACATTCTAGAAACTATTTCATTTCTTAGTGATTTTATTCTAAACAGTGATCAATGAAGTCCAGCTGTGGTACAAATCTGCCCACTGCCTGTTCTAACAAGAGCATCTTGTTGGCCCCGCCCACAGCCACTCATCCTGGGCTGTCTAGGGTGGTGTCCACCCTTCATCTGCACAGCTGAGAGGCTGTGAGGGAGGCACTACAGCCTACTAGTTACTGGCTCTTTTCAGAAAAACATGCCCACACCTTCCTGCCTTCAACCGCTGGCTCACATAAAAATAACACAACTTAGGAATTCCAAGTCAGACTGAATTAGACTAATGTAAATGTTCATCTTATAATGAAAACTAGAGGCCTTGTGCATGAAATCCATGCACTGGGGGGCAGGGAGTTCCCTTCTCTTTCATTCCAGGACC
Source organism: Pipistrellus hanaki (assembly GCF_964339955.1). Lineage (NCBI taxonomy): Eukaryota > Metazoa > Chordata > Mammalia > Chiroptera > Vespertilionidae > Pipistrellus > Pipistrellus hanaki. Next base: position 56,786,757 of record NC_140514.1, read on the forward strand.
CCTTGGGGGATGTCCACCTGCTGGCTTGTGGCTGGATGGCCTTCGGCCACTGCACATGCACGGGCTGGGCCACCACGGTCTGTCCTGTGAACACGCTCTAGTGGGTGAGCCAAGCACAGAGGCAGGCTCACCCTGAGTTTCCTGTGCTTCCCTGAGTCACTGAGCTGTTCAGACTGACTGCCTTCTACAGAGAACGGCACCAGGAATGGCCTAAGCCTACAGTTGGACATCCCTCTCGCAGTCCGAGACTGGCAGTCAGACATTCCCGAGGAATATAGCAGGGCTCCAAGTGGCAGGCGGTGAGGGAGGAGCCTGAATCAGGGCTGGTGCTGCATTGCTCATGCTCATTCCAGACTGCTGTGTCTGCCGCCACTGCTCCGTAGTACTACCACGGAAGCTTCTGCTGTGGCAGCTGTGTTCGCCAGTCGTAAGCCTGGCTTCTGGCTGAACGGTGCTCTCCCTGTAGGAGCACACTGATCCCCAAGGGGCAGCTCCTGTGTTGAGTGTCTGCCCCTGGTGGTCAGTGTGCACCATAGTTACTGGCCATTCCACTGTAATGGACACTTAGGCTTTTATATATATAGGTTAGAGGCCCAGTACACGAAAATTTGTGCACAGGGGGAGGAGGTTTTCTCTTAGCCCAGCCTGCATGCTTTCACAATCTGGGACCCCTTGGGTAGAGTCCAATCCCATCACAGCATAGCTCTGGTTCCTCAGAACCTTGGGTGGGGGAGGGATCCAGTCTGATGGCAGCATGGCTTTGCTCCCACACCTCCCTCCTGCCCCTGCACCGTGGAAGGCCAGGACCCAGGACTGACCTCTGCCGTGCCGGACCCTGGCCTGGTGTTCAATTGAACATCTGGACATTTAGGTTGTGATGGACCCTGATTTTTTATATATTAGGATAGGCCTATGGTGAAAATCAGCTATGAAGCCAATGTAATTTCCATCTGCTAGAATAAGCCCAGCTTCTAAACTGTGCCCAGTTGGGTTGCCATTGTTTGAAAGACTTGGAAAAAACGGGGGTTGACAAATGACAATATGAGGACCCTGGTGAAGCAGCATCCACCAACTCAGAGTCAGGTCTGTTAAATCTCTGCATTGCTCAAGAACACGGGAAAGGTGAGTGGGTGGAGAGCTAGAAAAGGTGAAGGGCATCATCCATAAAAGACAGCCAATCCCCCTGGACTTTGAATTCAGCACACAATAGGGCATCGGCCATTCATCCCCATCCATTAACCAGGACCCCGGGACCTCGAGGAAGGACATACGTCTCTCCTTTGTTCTGATGTGTCTGGCAGTGCTGCCACGGGCTCCTCCGAGGAGAGTGTCCCCTGGGCTGGCCGACCCCTGGTGCTGCTGGGACAGCAGGCTGTCTGAGGTGGCAGTCCTGCCGGGCACATCTGTCCCTCTCAGAATTCATGCTGCTAATATCTCACTCTAGTGACAAATGCAAATTGGGTTGCTTTGTCCAAACATGTGAGCCTCGTTAGCAGGTGCACAGCGATTGGCTCAGAACCCCGGCCTCTCCTGTGCCTTCTGCTCCTACCTCCACCCACTGGGTCTCTCGTCCTTCAGAATTGCTGACAGGGTGCTCCGGCTGTGGGGAGCAAGCAGGACACCTATTTTTTTCCTTGAAAAAGAGAGGCTATAGTTAGTAGAAGATTGTTTACCACAGGTTATTCTTGGTAAAACAAATGGATCTCCTCTGGTAAAAAATTGAACAAAACCAACCCTGGCCAGTGTGGTTCTGGTGGTTGAGCTTTGTCCTGGGCACTGGGAGGTTGTGGACTCGATCCCAGATAAAGAGCATGTAGGAGGCAGCTGATCAACGTTGTGCTCTCACATCAACGTTTCTATCTCTCTTTCCCTCTCCCTTCCTCTCTCTCTTCTAAAAATCAATAGACTATTAAAAAAGCGAGAAAATATTCTGTTAAAAAATTGAGCAAAACCATACTAGAATAAACCTTGACCTTAGAAAAAACCTTGACACAGCAACTGCTGTGTCCCCAGGCAGAGTGGTATATGAGATCACAGCTCTGGAGGGGAGAAGTAGGCATGGTGGCTTTATAAAACTTGTTTAAATATGTACTTTTTTAATATATATATATATATATATATATATATATATATATATATATATATATTTTTTTTTATTATTAATTTTTTTACAGAGAAGAAGAGAAAGGGATAGAGAGTTAGAAACATCAATGAGAGAGAATCATCGATCAGCTGCCTCTTACACACCCCCCACTGGGGATGTGCCCGCAACCAAGGTACATGCCCTTGACCAGAATCCAACCTGGGACCTTTCAGTCCTCAGGCTGATGGTCTATCCACTGAGCCAAACCGGTTTCAGCTAAATATGTACTTGTTAATTCAAAAATTTTCTTTTAGTAAAAAAATCAATGACTGATCATTAAAACTTTTCCTTTAGTTTAATTAATCTACATTCAATTTCTCTTAAATAATTTTCTTTCTTAAATCATAAATTCAAATGATTATAATGTTTCTGTGTTTCTTAAATGTACCTGGTAATGACATTGTGATAACAGCCTGGACATGCAGTCAAAGACGGCCTCTTGCCATTAACAAACACCCCACACGTGCTCAGGTCCTGGAAAGGTTGGCTGTGCCCTTGCTGCAATGAAAACCCTGGCAAAGTGTTTGGGAGCCAGCAATGCGTCTGCTTTATAAGCACAGGTAACTAGGATGGTATTAAATGTCAATGGATTAAGCCAAACATTGCTTGAGAATGATGAGGGTGTCCAGTCTGCATTTATTTGACTCTCAATATTCACCTTGCAATGCCAAAGAAGTCATTTTTACTGCTAACCTCTCACATGACAGTTTTTCAGGCATGGTAAGGGATGGTGTCAACATCCTGTTCTCTTCTGGAAATCTTGTTTGGGATGCAAGAGATGCCCCTTCTGAATGTGAAGCCATTGGCGAAGGTCTGCATGCGCAGGAGAGAAGGCGCGTGGGGTCAGAGGCTGCCCCGGCCAGACACCTGCGTGTGTGTCCGTCCCAACAACCGGCCAGTTTGTTTAGCTTTTATCTGAGCCCTTGTCTAGAAGTAAAGCATGAAGCAAACTGGGAAAATTATACGGTCAGTTGCTAAATGAAATGTGTTGATTTATTTTGCCTCAGGGACAGGCCACCAGCAGGGGCGGAGAGCCACGTCTGGGGTTGGCACCGAGAGGGACACCGAGGTGTCCGGGGAGCCCTCAGAGGCCACAATGAGTCCCTACTTTCTTTCCCTGTGAACAACTTCTTCTCATTTCTTGAAAGAGGAGAAAAAGGGAGGAAACAGGCGGGTGTGTTCTGACAGGCGACTCCTCTGCCTGTTTACATGCTCACGGGCATGGGCATGGCTGCTCTACATGCCACGTGACACTGTGAACGCCAGGCCTGTCCATCTCCTGACCCCAGTGGTGCTGCCACCCCAGCACTCGGCACCCGTGGAGAGCCAGGCGGCACTCAGCGCAGAGGGGATGCTGAGCCAGCTTCATAACAGGAGATCAAATACCTGCCTTTCTCAGACCCTCCCTGTTATCCAGCGGTTCTTGGATGTCTGTCAGAGAGCGTCGGCTGATTTATATGCCCCTTCACAGGCTGCCTGCTGGCGGATTAGCACCGGGAATTAAGTCTTTGGAAAGACCGTGGACTTTAAATTATTTCAGGTGTTCCATTCGGAACAAAGTCAGGATTTTCAGATCTGAAAGCAGCAAGTGAATTTTTGGTGTAAATGTTGGAAAACCTGCCATGTGAGTTCTGTGGGGTGTGGGAGGAGTTAGTGGGGTGTGGGAGCAGATAGACTGCACAGAGGCTGGGGGCCTGCATGCCTGCAGGGAGGCCCCCGGGGCAGGGGGACTCGACAACAGGTAACAGGCGGTGGGCAGCGGGTGAGACGCAGCGAGGTGCGTGCTGAGGTCTGCTGGTGGCAGGAAAGCTTGTCTGAACCTCCCTGTGAGCGAGCCAGGCTCTGCGGGCTCACAGCACAGCCCACAGCCCTGCGTCCCCTGCCGCTGGCCCGGACCACCCGGACCCCAAGGCTGGCTACAGGGGAGCTGCGGCTCCCGCCCAGAGCACGTTCCACCAGTGCTTCAAGCTCCAGCAGGTGAGATAATAGTTCCTGAACATTCTGTGTACAGTCAGCATTTTCTTCTTAAACCTGCCTTCTCCAGCCTCCTGCCTCCTCCTGTGGAAGTGGGAATATAATTTATCACCCATGTTTTCAAATGCCCCATAGGGATTGGGACCCATCTCTCCCTCTCTCCTTCCTCTGCCTCCTGTCTCCTTTTGTCCCACTGCCTCTGCACCCCCCTCCCCCACTCCCTCCACTCTCCTCCCTCCGCTGGGCCTTCTCTTCACCTCCTCTGGCTGGCTTTGTAGCTCAGACAGTGGAATGGTGCCTTCCAGGAGACGGGTCCTCACACATGGCGAGTGACAGGACCAGCCCCTGTGAGCTGTGGGCCGGAGGCTCTGGGATGGACAGCGTTACATCCTGAAGGTGAATGCAGGCCTGCATGGACTGTCACTGGCCTCCTTCCCCTCCGCAGTGCCCCGAGTCTGCGCGGCACCTGGTTCCCTGGCAATGCTGACACTGTGAACACTGCTGCCCAGAGCACTGGGGCCGCAGGGCAGTCTGCGATGCCAGGCAGAGCGGACGGAAGCTTCTGGAGCCGCAGACTCAGCCTTGGCCCTGCTGGCACCATGCTCCACGCTGTGACGTCTCCTCCTGTGGGAGGCTGGGTCTTGGAGTTGGACTCTGGAAGGAAAGTGAGCAGACCGGTGGGCATCGCTGGTGGGCAGCTCCTCCCACACTGCCGGGCAGGTGCAGGGGGCAGTGGCCTGGGAGAGCCCCGCACCATCAGGGCCGAGGATGCTTCTGCTGCACGGCTCCCCCTGCTGTCCGGGCAGCTGCCCTGAGAGCCAGCAGCGAGAGTGGTCACACAATCCAGACACATCCATTGCTCCTGGGGGCAGGCCCCTGGCAGATGCTGCGCCCAGTACGTGGCCGTCTGATCCCCAGCCTATCTGGTCTGCTGCTTTCCAAGAAGATGGTCTCAGGGGGTGGGCAGGCTGGGTGGGGTAAGACCTGTGGCCTGCAGGAGAAAGCTATGGCCCATCTTTGCTGTTCATTCTCTCTCCTTTCAGAAAAATTCTGATTTCAGCCCCACTATTACATATTATACTTTTGCCAGAAGACATATGGGAAATTTAGAGAGCTACTCAAAGTAACCATTTAAAGTCTGTGCTTATTATCTGCACAGAGTTCAGGTCTCACAGCTGTGACCATCTCATCATTCCCACTAGCTCTGGGAGAAACTGATGCGCAGAGGGTGCGTATCCCAGGGCCGCTCCCACGCCTGCGGACGCTGGAATCCAGAGGTGAACCTCCTCCCCCGTCTTGTCAGAGAACGGGAGTGTGCGCTTGCCCGCGTAACTTCAATTCCCTGCAAGTGACAACTCCTTATTCCAAAGAGCTCAGTTGTGACACACCAATCTGTTCCTATAATTTTCAGACATTGCCATTGCCAGGCTCTGACCTATTAATTTGAGGGAAGTTTGAAATATTATTCCCAAACTTACTGATTAGAATGAGATTTGTATGTATACATTAAAAATGATACTTTTCCGTGTGTGTGCCTGTGTGTGTGTGAGTGTGTGTGTGTGTGTGTGTGTGTGTGTGTGAATTTTCAGGTGGAATCTCCAAAGGGCTGTGTCTTTCAGAAAGTGATTGCTCAAGGTCCCATTAAGGGGGGCATCCCTCCAGATTTCATTCCTCCAGCTTGTACTCGGGGCTGCCCCCAGGCCAGAGAATGTGCTGATCCCAGTGAAGACGTGGTCCCTCTGCCCCTGAGGGCACCTCTGGAGCAGGTGATAAACTGGGCTTCCAAATAGGACCACCTAGGTCCAGTCAGTTCTTGTTCTGGTTTAACCTGGAGCTATTGGCTGAGAATACCTTATCATGTGAACTTCAGATTAGAAGGTGTTTGTTTTTTATTTTTTGGTTGTTAATTGAGATGTAATTGAAATATGACATTGCATCAGTGTCCTCATATTGGCTTGGTACATTTATATATGGCAATATGATTACTACAGCAGCATCAGTTAACACCTTTGTCATAATTATCATGTTTTTGTGTATTGAGAACAGTTAAGATGAAGTCTCTCAGTGATTTTGAAGTTTGTAATACAGAATTGTTGACTACGATCACCAAGTTGTGCATCAGATCTCCAAGAATATAGCTACTAGTTGCAAGTTTGTACCCAAAACACATTTCTCCAATTCTAAGCCCCACCCCTAGCCCCTGGTAACCAACATTCTACTCTGCTTTTACAAGTCCAGGTTTTTTAGATTCCACATATAAATTATATATTCTGTGTCTTTCTCTGTCTGACTTATCTCACTTAGCATAATGCCTCCAAGCTCTGTCCGTGTTGTTGCAAATGCAGAATTTCCTTCTTCTTCATAGTTGAGTTGTAATTCTGTTCCCTACATGTTCCACTCCTACTTTATCCACTCATCGTTGTTGAACCCTGAAAGTCTGCCTCAACATCAAGAAACCTTCTCCAGAACTCACACGGAACACCACGCCAGGCCCTCCCCTACCCTCTCCCTCCTCCTCCCTCTCCCATGACTGCCCTGGCTCTCCTCTCTCAGCTCTTCCCTCACCGCCTGTCACCCCTGGGCTCTGACTTGCCCTTAGTTTTTTGTTTTTTTCTCCTTTCCCTTCCTTTCAGCTTCCTCTCTTTCCAATGTAGTTAAAAATGAAACCAGGAGCAGGTAAAAAACAACTTATTTCATTATTTTTTATAGCTATAAGCTATGTAAGTAAATTTATATTTATTGACCTTTACAAAATCGAAGATAGGACAAGTCTGGGAGAATATTTTGGTAGTGGGAGAGAGATACATAAATATCTGTAGAAATTCTAATCACAAAAACACATTTTTCAAATTTTAATAAGGGAACGCATTTTCTGTTCTTAAGTTCAAAGCTAAGTCAGGACTATAAGTGGTAACATTTGCCAGATTTTACATTTATTAAGAGCCAGGATGGACAGGGATAACAGCATAGCTCAATATTCACGATGCAGCAGCTTCCACATAAATATGAAAAAGAGACGGTTATCATCAGAACTATTTGTTGTTTTTACATGCTTTCAAATTTTAATGAACACAAATTCTGAAAAAGTAACTCTTTTGTCTATTAATAAATACAGCCACAGAAGTGTCTTGGGAAAAAGACATTTTTAAACTAAATAATAATTTGAGAATACATCAAAAGGACTTCCGCTTCTGGGAAGATGGGGAGACTCGCTTTCCCTGAGCTTCCTGCTGATGGCAGCTAAAGCTGTGGGTGTCCTATAAGAAGCAGACACGCTGCTGCCTGGGGGAGAGGTATCGGCTCTGACCATGGGGACAGGGAAGCCACGTGTCCGGAAGCTTCCCGGGTTCCTTTAGGCACATGTGTCCCAGACTGAACCCTTGGAGGAGCCAGGAAGCTGGAAATGTCAATGGGTAAGGCCCATAAAGACCCTGAGGCAAACCAACAAACGAGAATAGCCCACGTGAAGAGAAGTCTTTGGTTCACCCTTGACAAACACTGCGGAACCCCTGTGGAATGCCCTCCTGCAACAAAAGCAGAGGAGGAATCTAGACTCCCACCCTCACGGTGCCCCCGGCTCTGTCCCCGCAGCTCGGGGTGCATCAGACAAGGCCAGGAGGAGCTTGCTCTTCCACCCCATTGGGTAGGCGTGAACTGATCTCACACTAAGTCCTTCCCCATTTATGACCCCAGTCCCACCCCGCACACTGCTAAGGAGGCTTGACTCCTCCTGCAGGAAGGAGGTGCCCTTTCCCTGCTCTCCTGGTGGCACAGAGGAGGCCTGGCAGAGCCTCATCACCAAGCACTCGCAGGCTCTTCCCATTTGGTGTCAGTGGAAAAGGTGTGGAGTAGTGGAGAGGCCCTGTGTCCCGACCAGCCAGGATCGAGGCCTGGTGAGTGGCCTGACTCCTTCCCTCCTCAGCCGCACCAAGGAGCTCCTCCCCTCCCACGTTTGACAGGGCCACATGGGCACCTGGACTTGCACACACACCCGGCAGAAAAGAGGTGTGGGCAGTGTCAGAGGAGGCTTCTAAATTGTGAGATTGAAGTAAGAAGACTCTTATAATATTCAATTTTTCCAGGTTTCAATCTAAGGTAACATGCATAATCATACCAGAAAGATTATAAATTTAAAGAGAAAAGAAAATAAACATTTTCTAGTGTAAAGATGACATAGATGGTAGAATTATTTGGCCACCATTTTAAAATAGCCATCATAAAAATGTTTCATTGAGAAATTTCAAATATGTTTGAAATAAAGATATAAAGAACCAAATGGATATTTTAGAACTGAAAAAAAATACGATAACTTAAAAATTCAATGAATGGAGTAAAATTCAAGAGATGCTAAGTGTCGAGAGAGAAAATTCTATTGACCTTAAAGATACATAAATATATATTTATTACTCCAGCTAAAAAACAGGAAGAAAAGAGATTGTGGAAAAAGAAACAAACAACAGACTCTCAGGGACATGCACAACTCCAACAAATGACCTAACAGTTGTGGAATTGAAGATGCAGAAGAAGATAGTCAACCCTGTAAACTTCGATAAGTAAAGTGTACAGAAAAATCTAAAGCATTCATTAAAAAATTATACAATGTGATATATTCAAAGCACCATAGACAAATCAAAACATGATTTTAAAAAAACACCTTCAAATAACTCAGCCAAATGCAAGAAAAAGAAAACAGAAAAAAACAGAGAGCAAACATAAAATGGAACATAAAATGGGAGATCTAAGTTTTACTATATCAATAAAACATTAAATATAAATGATCTAAACATAAATTAAAAGATAGAAGTCAACATACTGAATAAAAACATAACCTAATTATATGTTTTTTTATAGGAAACACATCAAGTATAATAATTTATAAAGGCTGAATTACAAGGATGGAAAAGATAAACCATGAAAACTTCAATCATAAGAAAGTATGAGTGGATTTCAGAGAAAAGACGTTTACCAGGGAGAGGGATATTACAAAATGATTAAATTTTAATCCACCAAATAGACATAACACTATTAAATGTATATGTACTAAAAAGAATACACATCCATAATTATAGTTGAAGACCTTAATAATTACTGTTAGTAATTAATATAACTACATTTATTAATTTGCGAATATTGTACCAGCCTTGCACAACCAGAAGAAATCCCACTTGGTCATGGTGTATGATCTTTTTAATGTATTGCTGGATCTGATTTGCTAATATTTTGTTGAGGATTTTAGCCTTTATGTTCGCCAGGGATATTGGCCTGTAATTCTCTTTCTTTTGTAGTGTCTTTATGTTGTTTTGGAATTAGGGTAATGCTGGCCTCTTAGAAAGAGCTTGGGAGTGTTCCTTCCTCTTGAGTTTCTGGAATAGTCTGAGGAGGATAGGTGTTAATAGTTCTTTGAACGTTTGGTAAAACTCCCTTGTGAAGCCCATGGACCAGGGCTTTTGTTTGCTGGAAGATTTTTTTATTTTATTTTTTATTACTGCTTCAATTTTACCAGTAGTTATTGACCTATTCAGGTTTTCTGATTTTTCCTGATTGAGTTTTGGAAGATTGTATTTGTCTAGGAATGTGTCCATTTTTTCCAGGTTGTCCAGCTTTTTGGAATATAGCTGTTTATAGTATTTTTTAAAATATCCTTTGTATTTCTATGGGGTCAGTTGTTACTTCAACTCTCCCATTTCTGATTTTGTTAATTTGAGTCATCTCTCTTAGTTTTTTGTTGAGTCTGGCTAGAGGTTCATCAATCTTATTTATTTTTTCAGAGAACCAGATCTTGGTTTTATTGATCATCTGTATTTTTTTTTAATTGTCATATATTTCCACTCTGATCTTTAATATTTCCTTTCTTCTATTTACTCTGGGCTTTTATTATTGTCCTCTTTTTAATTCTTTAAGTTGTAGGGCTAGATAACCTATTAAAAGTTTTTATTGTTTTTTTAAAGTAGGCCTGTAGTACCATAAACTTCCCTCTCAGGATTGCTTTAACTGTGTACTACAGATTTGGGGTGTTCATTTTCATTTGTTTCCAGGATATTTTTCATTTCTTCTTTGATTTCTTTGGTAACTTATTTATTGCTTAGTAGCATGCTATTTAGATTTCATATGTTTGAACGTTTTTGAGTGTTTTTGTTATAGTTGATTTCTAATTTCATGACATTGTGAGAGGATGATTGATATGATTTCAATCTTCTTTAACTTGGAGAGACTTAATTTGTGTCCTAACATGTGGTCTATCTTTGAAAATGTCCCATGTGCACTTGAGAAGATGTATATTCTGTAGCTTTGAGGTAAAATGTATTGAAAATGTCAATTAATTCCATCTGATCTAATGTATCACTTAGAATCACTGTTTCCTTGTTGATTTCTTTGTCTAGATTATCTACCTAGTGATATCAGTGGGATCTTGAAGTCCCCTACTATGACTGAAAATTAATAAAAGTGATGCATCACATAAATAGATTACAAAACAAAAATCACATGATCACATAAATTGATGCAGAAAAAGCATTCGACAAAATCTATCACCCTTTTTTTGATAAAATCTCTCAGCAAATTGGGTATAGAGGGATCATATCTCAACACAATGAAATCCATATATGACAATCCTACATCCAACAACATACTCAATAGGCAAAAACTAAAACCATTTCCCCTAATAGTTTTAGGGGAACAAGATAGGGATGCCCTCTTTCACCACTCTTATTCAACATAGTATTGGAAGTCCTAGTCATAGCAACCAGACAAGAAGGAAAAAGAAAAGGCATCAAAATTGGGAAGGAGCAAGTTAAACTGTTATTATTTGCAGATGACATGATATTGTACATAGAAAACCCTAAAGACTCCATTAAAAAGCCTACTAGATTTAATAAATGAATTCAACAGTATAGCAGATTACAAAATTAACACCCAGAAATCTATGACATTTTAAAAAATATATATTTTATTGATTTTTTACAGAGAGGAAGGGAGCGAGATAGAGAACTTGAAACGTCGACGAGAGAGAAACATCGACCGGCTGCCTCTTGCACATCCCCTACCAGGGATGTGTCCACAACCAACATACATGCCCTTGACCGGAATCGAACCTGGGACCTTTCAGCCCGCAGACTGACGCTCTACTGCTGAGCCAAACCGGTTTCGGCAATCTATGACGTTTTTATACATCAACAATGCACTCTCAGAGAAAGTGCAAAAAACAACACTAATCCCATTAAACATTGCAACAAAAAGTTAAGATACTTAAGAATAAACTTAAACAAGGAAGTAAAATACCTGTACTCCCCAAACTACAGAACATTGAAAAAAAAAGAGATAAAGGAAGATATAAACAAGTGGAAGAATATAACAGGTTCATGGATTGGTAGATTCAACATTATTAAAATATATATACTACCCAAACCGATCTGTAGATTCAATGCTATTTCTATTAAAATACCAATGGCAGCTGAAGCCGGATTGGCTCAGTAGATAGAGCGTTGGTCTGTGGACTGGAAGGTCCCAGGTTCGATTCTAGTCAAGGACATGTATGGGGGTGTGCAAGAGGCAGCTGATCAATGTTTCTCTCTCATCAATAATTTTAACTCTCTATCCCTCTCCCTTTCTCTCTGTAAGAAATCAATAAACTATATTTAAAAAAAATAGCAATGGCATATTTCACAGACCTAGAACAAATACTGCAAAAATGAATATGGAACCAAAAAAGACCCTGCATAGCCACAGCAATCTTATGAAAGAAGAACAAATTTTGGAGAATCACAATACCAGATATCAAGTTATACTACAAAGCCACTATACTAAAAAATGTTTGGTACTGGCATAAGAGCAGGCATATAGATCAATGGAATGGAGAACCCAGAAATTGACCTAAGGCATTATGCTCCATTAATATTTGACAAAGGAGGCAAGAGCATACAATGGAGTGGACACAGTCTCTTCAATAAATGGTGTTGAGAAAATTGGGTAGATACATGCAAAAAAAAAAGGAGGAGGAGGAGGAGGAGGAGGAGGAGGAGGAGGAGGAGGAGGAGGAGGAGGAAGAGGAGAAGGAGGAGGAGGAAGAGGAGGAGGAGGAGGAGGAGGAGGAGGAGGAGAAACTAGATCACCAACTTACAGCACACACAAAAATAAAGTCAAAACAGATAAAAGACTTAAATGTAAGTCATGAAACCATAATAATCCTAGAAGACACCATAGGCAGCATAATCTCAGACATCTCTCATAGAAATGTTTACCAATACACCTCCCAGGGCAAAGGAAACTAAGGAGAAAATAAACAAATGGGACTACATCAAAATAAAAAGCTTCTGCACAGCAAAAGAAACTACCAACAAAATGAAAAGAGAACATATTTGCCAGTGATATAGCCAACAAGGGTTTAATCTCCAAAATTTAAAGGGAACTCGTACAATTTAACAAAAGGAAGACAAACAATCCACTTAAAAAAATGAGCAAAGTGCTTGGCAGGTGTGACTCAGTGGCTGAGCATTGACCTATGAACCAAGAGATCATGTTACGATTCCCAATGGTCAGGGCACATGCCCAGATTGTGGGCTCATTCTCCTATGGTGGGCATCGCAGGGGTCCTCAAACTTTTTAAAGTGGGGGCCAGATCACGGTCCCTCAGAGAGCTGGAGGGCCGGACTATATGAACTACTAATTCCTACTGTAACACCTCGGCTGCGCTCACTGCCCAAAAAACCTGGCGGGCCGGATCAGACTTCTCTGCGGGCCCCATGTGGCCCACGGGCCGTAGTTTGAAGACCCCTGAGTTAGCCTATCAATGATTCTCATCATTGATGTTTCTATCTCTCTCTTTCCTTCTCCCCTCCTCTTTGAAATCAATAAAAATATATTTAAAAAAATGGGCAGCCCTAACTGCCCATTGCTCAGTGGATAGAGCATCGGCCTGTGGACTGAAAGGTCCCAGGTTTGGTTCCAGTCAAGGGCATGTACCTTGGTTGCAGGCACATCTCCGGTAGGGGATGTGCAGAAGGCAGCTGATCAATGTTTCTCTTTCATAGATGTTTCTAACTCTCTATCCCTCTCCCTTCCGCTCTATAAAAAAAATCAATAAAATGTATTTTTAAACATGGGCAAAGGACCTAAATAGACAATTCTCCAAAGTGGAAATACAGAAATCCAAAAAGCACATATGAAAAAATACTCAGTCACTAATAACCCAGAGGTGCAAATCAAAACAACAGTGGGTATTACCTCATACCTGTCAGAATGGCTATCATCAAGAAATCAATGAATGCCAAGTTTTGGTGAGGATGTGGATAAAAGGGAATCCTAGTGCACTGCTGGTGGGAATGCAGACTGGTGCAGCCAGTGTGGAAGACAGTATGGAATTTCCTAAAAAAAAAAAAAATAAAATGTAAAATGGAACTCTCATTTGACTCAGTGATCCCACTTCTGGGATTATATCCTAAGAAATTAGAAACACCAATCAGGAAGAATATATACACCCCTTTATTCATAGCAGTGCAATTTATAATAGTTAAGATTTGGAAACAGCCTGCGTCCATCAGCAGATGAGTGTATAAAAAAAGCTGAGGTACATTTACACAATAAAATACTATGCAGCTGTGAAAAACAAAGACCTCTTACCATTTGCAACAGTATGTGTTAACCTAGAGCACATGTGTCAAACACAAGGCCCGCGGGCCAAATCCAGCCCACCAGGCCTTGCAATGTGGCCCGCACCGCGCTGTCATCACTGCACTCCGCTGTCAGTTTATGACATTGTCAGTTTATGACTGTTCAGTAAACCATTCGGCCTGCGATTTAGGCTGGATTTTAGATTTTGGCCCCTTCTCTGATTGAGTTCGACACCCCTAACCTAGAGAGTATTATGCTAAGCGAAATACAGTGGTGCCTCGCATAAAGAACGCCTCGCACAGCGAACGCTGCACACAACGAACTTCATTTCATGATTCATACAACGAACTTCGTTTTACACAACGAAGTCGCCCGAGCTTCCACGACCGCTTTGCCCGAGCTTCCACGACTGCTTCGCCTGAGCTTCCACGATCGCTGCCGATGTATTGCATCCTTCCGCGCAGGCACTGCAGGCAGTCGTTAGTCACTGCGCTTAACTTAAGCATGTATCGCGGCAATCGTTCTTCATTACAAATTAAATCACGCATGTATCACGGCAGTCGTCCTTTTAAGTTAAACTCAATACACTGTATCTGGATTCAGCTGAAGCAAACAGGATCAACGATCTTTACTCCGATACTCTTGTCCGTTATTTCCGGCAGATGTTGGAGAAAAGAGAAAAACAAACGACTTTGGACAGGTTTTTCATGAAACCATCGGCCAAAAAGCAGAAAATGGATGAAGATGTGCAAGATTCGGTAGACTCTACTTAGTCTGTCTTAAAATTAAAAAAAATGTGTGTTTTTTTTTTAAAAAAAAATTATGTTTTTAGATGTATCTAAATAAAAATAATAACAAAAAAATTATCTTTTTTATGTCATCTTAGCATATTTTATGCTACAGAATGAATTATTTTTTTTAACATGTATTGTTATGGGAAAACGCGTTTCACATAACAAACTTTTCGCATAACAAACTTGCTCCTGGAACGAATTAAGTTCGTTGTGTGAGGCACCACTGTAAGCCAGTCAGAGAAAGATAAGTATCACATGATCTCACTCATATGTAGAATTGAATGAATAAATAAACCACAGTTGAACAAAACAGATCCAGAGACATAGACTATGGAACAGACTGTCAAACATCAGAGGGGAGGCAGGAGAGAGTGGGTGGGCGGGAAGAGATCAACCAAAGAACTTGTTTGCATATTTGCATAGCCCATGGACACAACTGGGATGAGGGTGGGAATGGGGGTGGGGTGGGTTAGACAGGTCAAAGGGTGAGGGTAGAAGGGTACATATGTAATACTTTCAACAATAAAGATTAAAAAAATACAATGACTAGAACTAGACAGAAAATAAGCAAGAATATATTAATAGAATATCTCAACAAAACTATTAATCAAAAGGTTCCAATTGGCCTTTAGAAAACACTCCACACAATAGCAGCAGAATGTATATATATTTCTTTCTTTCTTTCTTTCATATACTAATGAATAGGTGGAAATAGTTTTTCTTTAAATTGCATTTATTGGAGTATCATTGGACTATAATATTATATAGGTTTGTCTGGCCTGCATGGCTCAATGGTTGCATGTGTCTACCTATGAACCAGGAGGTAATGGCTCAATTCCCAGTCAGGACACATGCCCAGGTTGTGGGCTTGATGCCAGTATGGGGCTGCCAGACAGCCGATCAATGATTCCCTTTCATCGTTGTTGTTTCTATCTGTCTCTCCCTCTCCCTTTCTAAAATCAATAAAAATATATTTAAAAATAATTATATAGTTTTCAAGTGCACATTTTGTGATATAAGATCTGTATATTGCTGTGTGTGTCCACCACCCAAAGGCAAATCATCTTCTATAACTATATATTAGTATTTGACCCCCTTTACCTTTTCCTATCTCCCCACTCCCCTTCCCTCTGGTAACCACCGTACTGTTGTCTGTGTCTATGATTTTTTTGTTTGTTTATTTTTCTTATTTATTCATTTGTTGCTTTTAGTTTTATATCCCACAAATGAGTATAATCATATGGTTCTTAGCTTTTTCTGTCTAACTTATTTCACTTAGCATAATGTTCTCAAGGTCCATCCATGTTGTTGCAAATGGCAGGATTTCATTCTTTCTTAGGGCTGAATAGTATTCCATGTGTATATGAACCACATCTTCTTTATCCAGTCCTGTAACACAGACACTTTGCTTGTTTCCATGTGTAGGCAACCAATCCTATGCAATAAAAGAGCAATCTGCAAATTGACCATACCACCACTTTGCCCATAAGCCACACCCACCAGCCAATCAGGGGCAAGTATGCAAATTAACCCAAGAAAGATGGCTGCAGCTACAGAGTGAGCAGGAGACTTGGGTTTCCCTGGTGGTGGAGGAAGCCAAGCTTCCTGCACTCTGGCCAGCCCAGGCCTCCTCTGAAGGCTACAAAGTTTCAATTGTAGAAGATAAATGAACCCCAGAACCCAGGGCCTCCACTTGGGTTGCTGGGGGACATGGCCAGTCTGCAAACCACCACAGCCCCCTCGCCCAAGCCACTCCATGCCCCAAGGGTACCCCCACCCTGATCCAGGACACCCTTTGGGGCAAACCAGCTGGCCCCCACCTGTACACTAGGCCTCTATCCTATCTAATAAAAGAGTAATATGCAAATTAACTATCACTCCAATATACAAGATAACTGCCCTCATGGGGTCAAATATGGCTGCCCCCATGTGGACACAAGATGGCTGCCACAAGATGGCCATCAGGGGAGGGCAGTTGTGAGTGATCAAGCCTGCAGGGGAGGGCAGTTAGGAGTGACCAGGCTGGCAGAGGAAGGAAGTTGGGGGTGACCGGGCCTGCTGGGAAGGGCAGTTTGGGGGGACCCAGACCTGCAGGGGAGGGCAGTTAGGCATCAATCAGGCTGGCAGGGGAGTGGTTGGGGGTGATCAGGCTGGCAGGCAGAAGCAGTTAGGGGTAATCAGGAAGGCAGGCAGGCGAGGAGTTGGGAACCAGCAGTCCTGGCTTGTGAGAGGGCTGACTGACTGTCCTTTTAGGCCCGATCCAAGTAGACCTAAACAGGCAGTCGGACATCCCTTGAGGGGTCCCAGATTGGAGAGGGTGCAGGCTGGGCTGAGGGACATTAATATATACATTAGAGGCCCGGTGCACAGAGTTTATGCACAGGGGGTGGGGGTGGGGGACCGTGTCCCTCAGCCCAGCCTGTATCCTCTCCAATATGCCCATAGCACATATATACTGGACCAGAAAAGCAAACCTTGAAAGTTTAAAAGAACTAAAATCATAACGTGTGTGTACTCTTCTACAAGGAAATCAAACTAGAAATTAATAACAGAGAAATAACAGAACACTTTCCAAATACCTGGAAACTCAACAAATGTCAAATAATTCATGGGTAAAAGAGAAAGTCTGAAAGGAAACAAACAAAAAAAATCCATTGAATTGAATTAAATTTAAATCCCAATTTATGGGAAACAGATAAAACAATGCAAAGAGGGAAATTTATAGCATTAATACATGAGAAAATAGAAAAATCTTAAATCAATAGACCAAGCTCCCACCTCAAGAATCTAGAAAAACAACAAAATAAGCCCAAGAGAAGCAAAAAATAAAAATTAAAATTAAGAAATAAAAATAAAGGAAATAGAAAATATAAGAACATAAATAGATAAAATTAAAAACAGAAAAACTAGGAAATTATTCAAACAAGCTGGTTCTTTCAGATCAATACAAAAGATAAGATAAATACATAACTTATGGCCTTGCTGTGAGCTCACTTACTAGTTCTACATATCCCATGAGATATTTTATGTAAGCCATCATGTCATCTGCATATAGGAAGAGATTCCTTCTCTCCCTCACTCCATCCTCCTTTCTTCCTCTCTCTCTCTCTCTCTCTCTCTCTCTCTCTCTCTCTCTCTCTCTCTCTCTCTGGCTCTGGCTCTCTCTCTGGCTCTGGCTCTCGCTCTGGCTCTGGCTCTCGCTCTCTTCCTGATCTATATGCAGTTTATTTCGTTTCCTTGCCTTATAGTGCTGGCCAGATGCCCAGGACAATGTTGAATAGCAGTGATAAGTCAGACATCCTTGCCTTGTTCAAAACCTTGGGGGGGGGGGGGTGCAGCATAGTGGCCAGACAATCATATACTTTATAAGGTGGTCTCGTCGATATCAAATACCTACCTGACACCATCATAGTTATTATAACAGTATTAACTCTATTCCCTGTGCTCTGCTCCACATCACCTTGGCTATTGTGTGACTCACAGTTTCCCCTTCTAAATCCCTGCGACTTTTGTACCCACCCCCCAGCCTCTCTTCCCCTCCCCTCTGCCAACCACCAGTCTGTTCGCTGTATCTATGGATATGTTGTTATTGAATGTACATTGTAATTGAAAAATAAAATAAAAAGAATAGTATACTTACAGCTAATGAGCTCCTTTGTGAATATTTTTAAGAGAATCTTTAAAATATGTAACTATTTCCTCTTATTATTTAATAAAACCACATTCATCTTAAAAAACAGAAACAGTTTTGTGAGGAAAACATTCAGTGTTTCACCAGGGATTTAATCTGATCACTGGTTTATCTGTACGTGAGGGTTCCCTAAGAGAGTGAGGTGCTGGTGGCTTAGAAGGCAAAGGCACACTCACGGGCTTTTGAAAACACAGGTGTCCGGTAAAGCTTCCTCTTTTACTCCTGTTTCTGCAAAGACACTGCACAATCTAGTGTCCACCCACATCAACGTGGCCCATCAGGGCGGTGGTACGGTGCCCTGGGCAGCTCCAGCCTCCAGCCTGGCTGCGGACAGGCCGCCGTCTCCGGGGACAGCCAGGCCCGCCCTTTGTCCTCGCTCCATGCCCCCCACCGCCGCCCCGCGGGAGGAAGAGAGCCGCGTCCTAGAAGGTCCTGTATTCACAGGCTTCCGGCTTCTCCCACTGGGACGCAGGCTCTTTCCCAATTTTGGATTTTTAAAATGCAATAGGTCTGTCTACGATTGATTAAAATTAGTTCTGGTGGCAGGGCCCGGACAGCTGCGTGGGAAGGAGAAGCGGAGGAGACAAGCGATCAGCACTGCTCACCGCAGAGGCCACGGTTATCCGACAAGGCGGAGCTAGGGGATCCCTGCAGCCTGCATGGAAGGTAGCTCGACCCAGACTAACTAGTGCAACCCTTACAGACACGGTGCTTAACCAGGACCTGTCACACTGAGAACAGGTCTGCCCTGGAAGAGAGGTGGCATCCTTAAACTCCGGGAACGGGCCGGAGCGGAGCGTGCCGGGTGGAAGCTGTGAAGGTGGATTGATTCCTCTGTGGCTTGCTCAGGACTCCCGGAGCACGAGGCAATGTTCAAGTGCAATTACTGATATATAGTGGGAAAAATATTCCTGATAGGTGAGCCCTACCATGGGCCTTTGTGCTCCCCAGAGGCACCCAGCCCCCAAGCCAGGGGCTCCCCTCCGCGGAATCAGAGCAGGCCTCCTCCCGCCCCTCCCTCCAGTCCCCCTCCCTGCGGCCCTGGCCACGGCTTCCTCCCCGGGAGAAAATGGTGCTGGCCTTCACGGGGGCACTTGTTAAACGCTGTGGTGGGAAAGCGATTATCCCACAATCAGGCCTGTCTGTGTGGGGCGGCGCATTGGTGAATGCCACCTTGGCGATCCCAGGGGCCGGGCGCGGGGCTAATCTGACCCCTTTTCAGGCTTGCCCTGGTGGGCTGACCACCCCAAGCTGCGAGTGTGTGTGTGCAAATTGCTCCGGATTCAATTGAACGCATTAAATTTTAAAAAGGATTTAAACGAAAATTTTCAATAGCTTCTGCGAAGGGGGATAATTTATTAGCTCGGAGTAAATTAAAATCTCAAGCAGGGGTAAAGCTTCGAAGATTGCTTTAATACATTTTATATGCTTTCAAAAGAAACGCTCTTTCAAATGGTCCAAAAATCAGCTAATTTTGTCCTATTTAGCAAATTACCTCCTAAGGCCACAATGTTGAAAAACTTAACAATTATTTTTTTTTTAAGGGAAAAATAGAGGAGGGTGAAAAAACTCGTGCACCTTCCATAGGCAATGCCTGGACCCTAAATTGCTATGCTTTTCTGTGCTGCAGTCAGGGTGGCTTTTTCCTTCCCAATTCAGATGTCCGGAGATATCTGCTTTCCCTCTGCCAGGCCCCACACGTGCCCCCCCACCCCCACCTGGCCAGGTAGGCAGAGGAGGGCCTGGAAGGCTGAGTGGGTGTCCCTGCTGATAACTGTACCTTTATTTCAGGCACATTCCCCTGTGGAGCAGGAAGGCCTGGAGGCAGGGGAAGCACTGCCCTGAGGCGAGGTGGCCCTGTCCCCAGGGGATTGCTGCTAGGAGTCCTTTGTGTGATAAAGGACTCTTGGTACCTACTGACTTTCCCAGGCTGAGAGAGGGAGAGTTCTTTTCCTCCTTATCTCTTTCTTTCTTTCTCTCTACCCCCTTCCCCCCATGATAAAGAATATAGCTGTGTATTTTTTATGTTGGAGAATTTTCTGAATGTGCTGCCTACAGCGCTGGGTTTGTGGTCTACTCTGAGCTCTGTCCTTCCAGGAAGGAGCATCAGGAAACCTCCCTCCCCTGGAGGCCTCCCCCTGCGGTTCAGCCTGGAGCAGGCCCTGACCTGGGACACGTTAGATATAGAGCAGTTTGAAGGCATAACTGATCATTTTAGAGGTCTTCGTTTTGTGATCAAATCTATCCATCATCTATCTATCTATCTATCTATCTATCTATCTATCTACCTACCTACCTACCTAACTACCTACTGTGTTTCCCTGAAAATAAAACATCCTCTGAAAATAAGACCTACTTACAGGTTTCCTTCTGAGTAAAATATAAGGCATCCCCCCGAAAATAAGGCCCCCCTAGGCTCTGTCTCAGAATGAAAATTAATTTACCATAAACTGGTCGCTAGGGCCGCCCCAACTGGCTTCTAGCAACCAGTGACGCGGAGTCCTGACGTCACTGCTGTGTGGAGGCAAAGTGGAGGTCGGAGTGAGCAGTGAGCTCGGGGCGGGAGAGAGGAGGAGACTTTCGCAGATGCCTGTAGAAGAGCAGGAGGATTAAAGCAGACCACGGGAAGTGGCAAAGGTGGTGAGTGCTGGTCTGTCTCTGGTGACACTACCTGATGCTCGCGGTCGCCCTCATGATGACTAAAGGTTCTCAATCAGTGGCAGACCCTGCTCCAGCCCAGATCCAGGCCCCAGCAAGCCAGTGACAGTTCCCAGGTAGGCCCCAGGGGGTAAATGTCTGATAAAGGGGTAGGGGGGATGTCTGGTGAAGGTGTTCAGTGGCACAGGGGGGGAGGGGGATCACTTAAAATGACACAGGAGGATCAGAGGGGGCAATCAAAATGACACAGGAGGATCAAAAGGGGTTACTAAAATGGTAATCCCCCCTCTGATTCTCCTGTGCCATTTTGATTCCCCCCTCTCATCCCCCCTGTATCATTTTAAGTGATCCCCCTCCCCCCACCTTGATACCCCAATTCCTTTTTTTTTACCCCTAGAAATGAGCGCAAAAAAAAAAGTTACTCCGTGGAGTACAAGAAAGGAATCGTAGAAAACTTTTGGGGCCAAAATCTTACTGCTTTCTGCAAAGAGAAGACTTTGAATATCCGATTGGTCCGAAAATGGCAAGCAGAGTATGGAAACCTCATTGAACAAGTGGATAAGGGAAATGCTAAAAAGCACAAGTGTGGATCAGGTCGGCAACCATTATTTTCCAAGCTGGAAGATCTGATCTTTGAATGGGTTGTTGACAGGAGAGCAAAGGCTTTGGTTATGAATAGGGCTCAGATTCAAGAATTTGCCCTTGCAATGGCACCACAGTTTGACATAGCCCCTGAGGACTTCAAAGCATCACAACACTGGCTGGATAATTTCCTTCAGTGAAGTGAACTGTCTTTAAGAAGATCTACAACATTGTTTAGGTTGGAAGATACTCAAGTTATTAAGTGAGCACTTGCATTCAAGTCCTTTATTGATGATGCTGACTACTCTAAATACAATCTTTCCAACATGATTGCTATGGATGAAACTGCAGTGTTTATGGGCCAATCATCTCAAACAACAATTGAACAGTGGGTGCCTCCTTAGTGTACATTCCCTCCACTGCTTACGAAAGTGCACGTGTTTCCTGTATTTTGGCAATTCATCTGGATGGCACTAAAATCCCACCTTTAATCATTTATAAGGGCAAGAAGGAAAAGATTGAACGTGTTTTGGGCGTTTTTATTCTTAAAACTGAAAAAGCCTGGGCCACACAAGCAGTTATAAGGAAATAGGTCGATTTAATGTTGCCGCTTGTTATGCGAGGGAGCCAAAGAAGTCTCCTAGTCTGGGATGCAGCCAGCACTCACTGTGCTAAAGACATGAAGACATTTCTTCACGAAAAAAATAAATAGATCAGATAATGATTCCTGCAGGAATGACAGCCTATCTCCACACTCTTGATATTGCAATAAACAAGCCATTCAAAGACAATTTACACATGGAAATTAATGACTACATTGAAAATAGAATGGAGAGAAATCAGCATGGAAACTTTGTGAAACCTAAACTGCAAGTTGTGACTTGGGTGAATTCATGGGAGAAAATCACTGAGAGTTGCATTGCAAATGCACTGCGAGCAGGCTACCTTGACAAGAAGTACTCATTTAAAGACAGTGCTATTGCTAAACATGAGAGATTTGGTGCACTGATTCTGAAAGAAATGGAGTCACAAGAAATTCACCAGGAAATTCAGGAATTGGATTGTTATCATGATGTTCCAGAAGATGATGACATGATTGTCATTGAATAAATGAGTAAATTCTTGAGACTGTAGGATTTACAGTTTGTCTGGTTTGTGTTGACAACTACCATATTACCGTACCGTATACAGGTAATAAATTTTCTTTATTTTCATTTAACAATAAATGTGTACCGTATTCTTCTTCATGGAAAAATAAGGCATCCCTGAAAATAAGACCTAGTGCATTTTTGGGAGCAAAAATTAATATAAAACACTGTTTTATTTTCGGGGAAACAGGGTATCTATCTATCATCTATCTATCTATCTACCTATCTATCATCTATCTATCATCATCTATCCTCTATCATCATCTATTTTCATATGGTTAAAGATAAAATAAAATGAAGAAATAAAAGAAATGTGAACTAGCCAGTCTGTTCTTTCTAATCAAGAAGAATCTAAGGGCCAGACTTCTGTTTGGGTACAGTGAGACACAGCCTTGCAGGCAGACACTGGAAGCACACACTGCCCATAGTTTGGAACTTCCACATTCTTCCTGCCCAGTCTCAGCAGAACCTGCTTCTATTGAGGTCCTATCAGAAGGTGGAATATAGCCCTCGGGAGTTTGAAACAAATTGAGGTCTGAAATGATCACCCGGTGGAAATGACTTTTGTGGTAGGTTGACTCAAAGAGAATTTGAAAATGTGCATGCTTAGAAGAAAAAGTTATTTAGATTTCAAGCTCAATCAATTCTTCTTAATGATCTGGCATCTCAGAATACAAGAAGCTTCATTAGAAAATTATGAAATTCTTTTTAAATGCCAGGAATTACTTGTAAAAATAACCATAAATAACCTCAGGGTTTCTTCAGTCTCTATTTTTTTTCAAATTAATTTATAACTATTATATGGTTCTTTTTCTATTTTGGGGATTCTATTTTTTTGCTTTCTGACTTTTAAAAATGTATTAAAATATATTTTATTGATTTTTTTTTCCAGAGAGGAAGGGAGAGGGATAGAGAGTTAGAAACATCAATGAGAGAGAAACATCGATCAGTTGCATCCTGCACACCCCCTACTGGGGATGTGTCTGTAACTAAGGTACATGTCCTTGACTGGAATGGAACCTGAGAACCTTCAGTTCCTAGGCCGATGCTCTATCCACTGAGCCAAACCAGTTAGGGCCAAAAATGTATTGTTGACAGTATTACAGATGTCCTCCATTTTTCTGCCCTTGACCCCCTCCACCCAGCTCCACCACACCCCAAGCCTTCACCCAGCCCCCAACTTCTCTTTCCTCTGACAGCTCTCAGAATATTCTCAGTATCTATGGGTCTGTTTCTATTTTGTTTACTAGATTCTACATATAAGTGAAATCTTATGGTATTTACCTTTCTCTGACTCACTTATTTCACTTAGCATAATATCATCCAGGTCCATTCATGCTGTTACAAATGGTAAGATTTCATTTTGTATGGCAAAGTAATATTCCATAATTTATATATACCATGGCTTTTTTATCCACTCATCTATTGATGGGCACTTGGATTGTTTCCATATTTTGGCTAGCTATATATATAAAAGCCTAAGGGACCAACTGACCTGTCACTGTAATGTGCACTGACCACCAGGGGGCAGATGCTGAATGCAGGAGTTGCCCCCCTGGTGGTCATTGCGCTCCCACAGCCAACCTCCTGTGGCCCAGATTGGCTGGATCGCCAGCTAGGAGGAGGGAATTCGTGCACTGGGCCTCTAGTTACAAATAACTGTGCAATGAAAATAGCAGTACATATATTCTTTCGACTTAGCATTTTGGGTTTATTTATATATATACTCGGAATTAGAATCACTGGGTCATAAGGCATTTCCAGATTTAATTTTTTCCACTGCGGCTGCACCAGTCTGCATTCCCACCAGCAGTGTACTAAGGTTCCCTTTCTCCACATCCTTGTCAACACTTGTTATTTGTCAATTTACTGATGATAGCTATTTTTTACTTTTGTAAGGTCAGATCTCAGTGTAGTTTAATTTGCATATCTCTGATGATTAGTGAAGTTGAACATCTTTCATATGTGTATTGACCATCTGTATGTCTTCTTTGGAGAATTGTTGATTCAGATCTTTTGCCCATTTTTAAATCAGAATGTTTATTATTTGGTGTTGAGTTGTATAATTTCCTTATACATTTTGGGTATTAACCCCTTATAAGATGTGTCATTGGAGAATATGTTCTCCCATTCAGAGATTGTATTTTCATTTTCTTGGTTATTTCCTATGTTGGGCCAAAACATTTTAGTTTGATGGAGTCTCATTTGTTTATTTTTTGTTTTGTTTCCTTTGCGTGATAAAATATATCAGGAAAAAATATTGCTAGGAGAAATGTTTGAAATTTTATTGCCTATTAGAGGCCCTGGGCATAAAAATTCATGCACTCAGGGGAGCCCCTCAGCCCAGCCTGCACCCTCTCTCAGTTTGAGAGTCCTCATGGGAAGTCCACCTGCTGGCTTAGGCATGCTTCCCAAGGGGATAAGGCCTAAGCTGGCAGTCAGACATCCCTCTGGCGAGGAGTGGGCCTAAGCTGTTAGTTGGACACTCTTCGAGATGCTGTCGAGGTGGGAGAGGCTCCCATCACCACCGCTGCACTGGCCAGCCATGAGCCTGCTTCTGGCTGAGCGGCACTCTACCCGTGGAAGCACATTTACCACCAAGGATAAACTCCTATGCTGAGCATTTGCCCCCTGGTGGTCAGTGCATGTCATAGTGACTGGTTGTTCCTGGTTGTTACACCATTAGGGTCAATTTGCACATTACCCTTTTATTATATAGGATGTTTTTACCTAGGAATTTTATGGTGTTGAATCTTACATTAAAGACTTTAATTCATTTTGAGTTTATTTTTGTGTATGTTGTAAGAAGGTGCTCTAGATTCATTTTTTTTTATGTATCTAATTTTCCCAACACCATTTATTGTTTAGACTGTCTTTATTACATTATATGTTCTTTCACCTTTGTCAAATGTTAATGGACCATAAAGGCCAGGTTTTATTTCTATGGTTCTATTATGTTCCATTGGTCTATGTGTCTGTTTTTATGCCAGTGCCATGCTGTTTTGATTACTATAGCATTGTAGTATTATTTGATACTAGTGGCCTGGTGCACAAAATTTGTGTACTGGGGGGGTGTCCCTCAGCCCAGCCTGCATCCTCTCCAATCGGGGACTCCTTGGGGGATGTCCGACTAAACTGGCAGTGGGACATCCTTCTAGTAATCTGTTACCTCTGGCTCCTAATCGCTCACCTGCCTGCCTGCCTGATTGCCCATAACCATTCTGCCTGCTAGCTTGCTCACCCCAACTGCCCTTTAGCCAGCCTCCTCATCCTCAACTTCCCCCCCTTGCCAGCGTGATCATCTCCAACTGCCCCCCTGCTCTCCTGCTTTACCCCAACCGGCCCCCTGCCAGCCAGCTGGTCCCCAACCTCTTCATCCATGCTGTTGTGAATGGTAAGAGTTCTTTCTTTTTTACATCAGTGTAGTATTCCATTGTGTAGATGTACCACAGTTTTTCATTCCATTCACCTATTGATGGGCACTTAGGCTTTTCCCAAATCTTAGCTATTGGAAATTGTGCTGCTCTGAACATAGGGGTGCATTCATCCTTTCTGATTGGTGTTTCTGATTCCTTGGGATATATACCTAAAAGTGGGATTACTGGGTCAAATGGGGGGTTCCATTTTTAAATTTTTGAGGAAACTCCATACTTTTTCCCATAGTGGCTGCACCAGTCTGCATTCCTACCAGCAGGGCACAAGGGTTCCGTTTTCTCGACATTCTTACCAGCACTTGTCGTTTGTTGATTTGTTGATGATGGCCAATCTGACAGGTGTGAGATGGTACCTCACTGTGGTTTTGATTTGCATCTCTCAGAATATTAGTGACTTTGAGCATGTTCTTGGTTTTTTATATGTCCACTTTCAAAAAGTGTCTATTTATGTCCTTTGCCTATTTTTTTATTGGATTATTTATCTTATTTTTGTTAAGATATATGAGTTCCCTATAAATTTTATAGATTAGGCCCTTATCAGATATAACATTGGCAAATATGTTCTCTCCCATGCAGTGGTCTTTCTTGTTGTTTTGTTGATATCCTTTGCTGTGCAGAAGCTTTTTATTTTGATGTAGTCCCATTTGTTTATTTTCTTTTAGTTTCTATTGCCCTAGGAGTTGTATTTGTAAAGATATTGCTACGACATATTCTATCTAATAAAGAGGGAATATGCTAATTGACCCTCATGCCATTGCAAAGATGGCGGCACCCACAGCCAATAAGGAGGGAATATGTTAATTGGCTGCCCCACTCTCAAATATGGCAGCACCCACAGCCACAAGATGGTGGTGCCCAGTTCTCTCAACCCCACCAGAATGACAGGTGTACGGCTGCCTCCAGAATCCCCCAGTTCCTTCAATCCCCCAGCCACTTAGGACTTGCCTGAGGTGCAGGCAAGCCTTGGATGGCAGCTGCCTAGCTGACACCCAAGGTCCAGGCAAACCTCAGATGTCTGCTGCTCAGCCCCCCAGGACTGACCTGAGGTTTGTGCTTCTGGCAGTGGCAGCAGCAGAAATGTGATGGGGCTTTTCCTTTTCCTGATTGCTGAATTGCCTCCTTCCCCTGAGGGCTCCTGGACTGTGATAGGGGGCAGGTTGATCTGAGGAACCCCCCTCCAGAGCATGAATTTTCATGAACTGGGCCTCTAGTATCTGATATTTTGCTGCCTATGGATTCTTCTAAGATTTTTATGATTTCCCATCTTATGTTTAAGTCCTTTATTCATTTCATTTTAATGTATGGTATAAGTTTGTGGTCTAGTTTCATTTTTTTGCATGTATCTGTCCAGATTTCCAAACACCATTTGTTGAAGAGACTATGTTGACTCCATTGTATGCTCTTGCCTCTTTATTAATTGAGCATAATGGCTTGGATCGATTTCTGTGTTCTCTGTTCTGTTCCATTGGTCTATATGCTTGTTCTTGTGCCAGTTCCAGGAAGTTCTCAAAACTATTTTACAAAGCTATTTTACAAAGCCATAGAGAACTATGGCTTTGTAAAATAGCTTGATATCTGGTATTGTGTTCTCTCCAACTTTGATCTTCTTTCTCAGGATTGCTGCAACTATTTGGGGGTCATTTTTTATTACATATTATTTTTTTGTAGTATTTGTTCTAGGTCTGTGAAAAATGCCATTGATATTTTAATGGAGATTGCATTAAATTTATAGATTGCTTTGAGTGATATGGACATTTTATGATATTGATTCTACCAATCCATGAACATGGTATATTCTCCCATTTATTTATGTCTTCCTCTATCTCTTTTTTCAATATCCTATAGTTTTTCAGGTAATATGGACATTTTAATGACATTAATTCAACTTATTCATGTTTGTGGTATATGATCCCACTTATTTTTATTTTCTTCAATTTCTTTCCTCACTGTCTTAAAATTTCTGAAAGCAGGTCTTTTATATCCTTGGTTAAATTTATTCCTATATATTTTTATTTTGCAATTGTAAATGGGATTGTTTTAATAGGTTTTTTTTTTTTTTCTGATAATTCATTATTTATGTATATATAAAAAAGCCCAGCGACCTTTATGGCAGAACAACCAGAACGACTGGTTGCTATGATGGTACTGATCACTGGGTGCAGATGCTCAATGCAGGAGCTGTGCCCTGTTTGTCAGTGTGCTCTCACAGTGGGAGCACCACTCAGCCAGAAGCCAGGCTCACAGCTGGCGAGTGCCAGGGCAGTGGCGGGAGCCTCTCCTGCCTTTGTGGCAGTGCTAAGGAGTGGCAAGCCAAATTTTAAGGAGCAAGCAGGCAAGCAGTAAGGAGTGGCAAGCTAAGCAGTAAGGAGTGAGCAGGAGGCATGGAGGAGAGAGCAGATGGGCGGTCAGGAGCGAGCAGGTGGGTGGTTAGGAGTGAGCAGGCAGGAGGTTAGGGGTGAGGGGTTCTGGATTCGGAAAGGGATGTCCAACATCGCCCAAGGGGTTCCAGATTTTGAGAGGGCGCAGGCCAGCCTGAGCGACACCCCCCCCCCATGCAAAATTTTGTGTATCAGGCCTCTAGTTGGTGTATAAAAATACAATTGATTTCTGGATATATATTTTGTATTCTGCTATTTTTCTGAATTCATTTTTTATTTTTATAATATATATATATTTTTAAATTCTTTGTTAATTCCCATCACACTTATTTTCTGGTCATTTTTTTATTGTTCAGTTATTTGGGTCCTAATTCTATATGTATAATAGTATTTTTTCTCTGTGCTTTGATGGGGTCTCTGTGGATTTCTTTTGCCCTTGGGGTTGCATAATTGTCCCTACAAAGCAGTTTTTCTTTCTTTCCCTTCATATTTTTTTGATATTTCATATTACAGATGAAATTTTCTTAGGTTGTGGCTCCCATAGCATGAGGAAGTAATATACATTTGGATCTCATGTACACTCATGTCACACGCCTGTGATTTTAAAGTCTTGCAGGTGATCTTTTCTCTCATAACTGAAGACAGATGTCAAGTTGCATTGCTATTTCTCTAGGTTGGTGAATGAAGTTTTTAATTCTTTTTATCATGGACCACGTAGCCTTTCACAACTCTGGACTTTAAAAAATAATTCATTCCAGTGTGTGCAGGTGAGAGGTTTTTTTCACCTGCTCCCATGTGGTTGTTCATGTCTTGGTCCCAAACTCTAGAGTCTTCTCTAGCTTTGCAGGAGCTCACAGTTTTTAATTCTGGGAAAGTTATTGTTGCTCTTTAGAATTTCCCTAAGCATTAGAACTTATATCTTCTTTCAAAATATTTATAAACTCCTATGAAGAAGGGATCTCTTCCTGTAACCTGAGTGTGCAATATTGTTAAAGTTTCACACCAGTATTTGGAATGTATGTGATGGTCACTTAATAGATATATTTGGTGAAGTCTTATAACACGGTTTTAAGCAGGAGAGGGAAATATGTTGCCTTTTTTTTTTTTTTTTTTTTTTATCAATGATTCGGCTGTTATGTACTTGTCCCATTTGTCAAGCATATGAAGACAATAACATTGTAATAAGTATGTAGGGTGTCAGATCAGTACTGAGTTTATCACTTTGTAAGTTATATAAATGTCTAAACACTGGGTTGTATATCTAAGACTAATATATTAGTAATATTGTGTATCAACTATAATTAAAAAATTAAAAAATATTAAAATTTAAAAAGTGCTAGACAGTGTCCTAACCACTTTACTGCAGTTTCTAGTGTCACCTCACCAAACCCTGTGAAGCAGATACTGTGGTTAATTCCACTTGGATAAACTTTTTGTTGATGAGGAAACCTAGTTCGAGGGCTGGGAGCTTATCCAAGACAACTTAATCAGGATGTCTTACAGTAGAACTTAGCCTAACAGTCTGCCTACAAGGTCCATCTATAGGGAAAAAAAATGATGGTCACCATTAATGGTAATAATAATAGAATTTAACATTGATTTAGTTCGAATATATTTCAAGAAATTGTTAAAAAGCATTTGATAAATTAACTTATTTCTAACAATAATTTCATGAGCCAGTTATCATTATTCCCAGTTTTCAAGCGAGGAAAACTGAGGCAAAGACTGAAAGTCACATAGCTGGTAAATGGCGAAGTGAGTGTCTGAACCCAGCAGCCAGCCTATGGAGCTCACCCTCATAGGTCACCCTCAGTGTTGGGGATGACAAGACTAATTAGCTGCGTGCTTTAGGGTCCAGTGAGGAAACGACCAGGGTTCAGACTAAAGCGGGGGCATGAGAATGGGCGGGCAGGATGACAGCTGTGAGGGCACCGCACTGGGCTCCCTGCGGCTCCGGGAGAGAAGCCTGAGGGCCAGGGCGGCTGTGGATGGTTTCCGAACCTCTGCCTGTGCCCGCCCCCAAAGCACATAAGAATGGCGTGGGTCAAACATATGCTTTGCTCTATAAAAAGACACAAAAAAGAAGAGACCAAGATGTTTTGTTTCAACTCCACTATTATTTCAGTAGCATTTAATGGAGGATTTGCCAATTAAATAATTCACGAACATCTGTGGTTGCTTTTTGTAAGATGAGTTTTCTGCAAAGTGAATGCTCACTCTTCTATATGCAAGTAAATATTTATAGTTAGTTTACTTAAAGAGAAGGGCACCTCACCACTGTTTTGTATAACATATTCTCATTTGATTACATATTTTCCAAGGATATAAAAACAAGTTATTCACACAATTCACAGACCACGCATGTCTTGAGAATTATGCTTGCTCTTTTTAAAATGGTGTTTCCTTCTCAAACCCCAGGAACTTATAGAGGGTTTGATTTACAAGAGTCACAGTATAGTTTTAGCAATTTATCCAGTTCATTTTCATGGCTCCTCCTCCAGTAATTCTAAAAAAAGAATTACTGGTAGACATACAGTTTCAAGACAGGTGGCCGGTATTGGGAGTAGTCTGGGGACATGAATGATACGAAAGCTAAGTGGCCCACAGAGGTACTGAACCTCTAACCTATGCCTCCTTAGCACAAAGCCCCGACCATCTGAGCTTACCTGCCACAGACGAATGAATGGTGTGTGCATGGCGACACATCAGTCACGTTTTCTAAAGTAAAACTCACTGGCCTGAAAGTAACCGGAAGAACCAGCTATATGGATCTCATCGCTGAGGGGATGCAAAGCTATCCCATGGATGGCTGCCGGGCTTCTTTTCTACAAGCCACTCACTTTTCTACAATCGTCCCTGTGTCCTGAAAGGACTGGGAGATTTGAGGAATTCACGTAAGTTAAACACACTTTTAAGAATGTGCTTTTACTTCCATGTTTCTCTGGCTCAGTGGAAAATGCAGGGCCTCTTGTTCACAAATTATTAAGAATTTAAATACAGTGAAAGCAGAACATTAACCCATGCCCAGAGGCCCTCTAAGTGTGGGGCCTTGTGCAGCTGTACAGGTCCACACCCATGAAGCCAGCTCTGGCCCACAAAGGGTTTCCCCATTTGTAGCCTGACATACAGCAACACTTATCCACACACAACGGCAATGGATGAGTTCACCCCAAATCTAGATAATCTAGATACTCTAGATGTATTTAACATAAATGTTAACCTTTAGCTTGAGAATTCATCCTTGAGAACTTTTTGGCATTAAATTATCCTTTTTGATGAACTATTAAGAAGGGGGAGATGAAAGACATTTGTTATGCCCTTAATTGGCAAAGTAAAAAGTGTATTATCCATGTCAAGAATATAGTTAAAAAAAGAATTACTGGTATAATAGTTACTGATGACATTAAATGGATAGACTGAAACACACACACACACACACACATATTAAGTAAAATGCAGAGTGATATCTAAAACACAATATCATGCATATGTAAATTAAAAATAATCTATTTAAAAGATTTATAGATATCAAGGATAAGTTGTGGTTGAAGGAGGAAGAACTGGGATGCAAATTAGGTCAAAGAGAAAATCATGAAATAAGACAAGAAAAGCACTTTGCACCAAGTGATGTTCATAACTGAGCATCCAATTAACAGAACTTTCATCATCTGAAGTCCTAAACAATAGACATTTCTCTTCCTAGGGCTTGAAATTCCAATTGCAGATGTTCAGCAACTGTGATGGCAGCCCCCACTTTCCTCAGACCGCCACACATCAGCATTCCCACAGCCCACCACAGGTTGCAGAGCAGTTTCTCATTTACTAGCTCTTCAGATCCTTGCAACACCCTAATGTTGTTATATTATTATACTCATTTTACCAACAAGAAACCCAAAGCTCAGAAAGAAAGGTAATTGGCCAATCAACAAAAATGTGGAGGAATCCAGATCCAGATCCAGGTCTCTGGCTTCCGTTACAATACTGCTTTCAGTCTCCCCAAAGGCCGTCTTCCTGATGGGGTGAGATTCATCCTACACTGGGGGTGACAGCACAGTTAGGAAATGTTTGTTTTTATGAAAAACGTCTATTGGTGGCATATTTGAGTGCACTTACAAATGATGGAGGCATTCTTTCCTCAGGGTCTCTACCTCTACCTTCTTCCTCGTTGTTTCTCTCATCCTCATACCAGATATGACCCTCAGAAACAATTCTAATTTTCTGTGTAAAACAAGTCAAATAATTATGTGACTTTATGGATAGACTGTGCACATCCATTTTATGGACAGAAAGGATTTAAACAGCCCATTTCTCTAAGACGCTAAGTGCACATGCCACGCCCACAGCCTTGCAGGTAGGCTCTGCTTGCTCGGCGGGCACGCAGCAGTCCTTCCCCTGTCCTCAGAAAAGCAGCTGCTTCCGTCCCAGGGAACACTTGCAGACTGTGATTAGCCTTTCTTTTAGTTGCCCTTCTGTAGGCTAATGAAGTGAGGATCCTTTCATGTTTTCTTACAGGTTCTACTATTCATAGACTTCAGTCATTTTTGTTTTTCACTCCTCTGCAATTCACACTCTCCTGTCCCCTGCTCCCTCCTCAGTGCTGCATGGCACCTCCCTGCTTCTACTTGAGCATGTAGACCAATGGTTTCCAAAGTGTAGTCCTTGGAAGAGTAGCATCAGCATCACTGGGGAATTTGTTAGAAAAGCAAATTATCAGGCCCCACAGCAAAGCAACCAAAGCACAAACTCTAGGGATAGTGTCCTACAATCAGGTTTATCGGACCTTTCAGGGTATCTGATGCTTGTTAAAGTTTGAAAACTATTACTATTATTTTTTATTTATATATATATATTTTATTGATTTCAGAGAGGAAGGGAGAGGAGGAGAGAAATAGAAACATCAGTGATGAGAGAGAATCATTAATCATTGTCTCCTGCACAACCCACACTGAAATCAAGCCCACAACCTGGGCATGTGCCCTGACCAGGAATCAAACTGTGACCTTCTGGTTTATAGGTTGACACTTAACCACTGTGCCATGTGGGCTGGGGAAGAATTGTTTTTTATCACTCCTTTTCCCATCCCACTGTAGGCAGAAATACCTAGCCCCATTTGTATTGGGTGTGGTCATATCACTTGCATTGGTCAGTGGAGTGTTAGTGTGATAAAACTTAAATGTGTTGTGTGGCTTCACCAGTGACTCCCCTTTGAAAAACATGCCCTGGAAAAGAGAGTGGTGTTATATGAACACAGCAATTTAGTTTGTTTCAAAAGGAAGTGGAAGCAAAAGTGAACTGGTTAGATGTCTATCTCACTTTCTCTAGACGTGTGGTCGACAAACTGCGGCTCGGGAGCCACATGTGGCTCTTTGGCCCCTTGAGTGTGGCTCTTCCGCAAAATACTATGATCTGGACAAGTCTATTTTGAAGAAGTGGTGTTAGAAAAAGTTTAAGTTTAAAAAATTTGGCTCTCAAAAGAATTTTCAATCGTTGTACTGTTATTTGGCTCTGTTGACTAATGAGTTTGCTGACAAGGGTTCTAGACTCCATGATGGGAAACAAATGCTTGTCCAATGAATGAACTGAATGTCAATTATACTTGATGCTAAAAATAAACAAATAAATAATAAGTAAGAGGAGTTCAATTATTATATAAAGTATGAATGTTAGGCAAACTTTTTAAAGATGACCTTTTAGATTTTTTAGAGGTAAATGACAACAGATTTAAAAAGTAAATCAGAATAAATAAATAATTTTCTCACATTACATGATATGTGGAGGGAGACAGAAATTGTCCTTGGTTCAGTGGGTTGGTGATATTATGATCAGCATCTCTTGTGCAGAAGGAACTGGCACTAACTCTGTTGATCCCATTCTAGGTATTTCAATAGAATGTACTAATAAAGGGAATTGGCTACCTATGTGTTGGAAGAGCAGAGAATTGGATTGGGGAATGAGACTCACCAGATACCAGCATCAACAGGAAGGACCAGAAGAATAGAAGGTACAGCTCTGAAGCATGTTCTACACGGATTCTCAGAGATCCCAGCAGATCTGAGCTCAAATACTTACAGTATCCTCCCACTCACAGGTACCCCTGCATTACCTTTTGTCACTTCCCAAGATCCCACCAGTTCGTCTTTGATAATTCTGAGTAAATCACGCACATTCACATCCTTATCTAAAGGTGCTAAAAGTCACCCATTTGATTTCAAAAACGTTTTTATTAAATAGATGGGCTCCGCTTTTATGATTGGTAACTTAGAAAAATGGTATCTGAAAAGAGAGTTGACAGGCCTTAGTGGATTATCCCAGGAGCAGAAGCTGCGATTAGGATCTAATTTACAGATCTTAAATAGAAAAGTTTAAGGGAGTTGAGCAACTCTTTAAAAAAAAATTTAAATTGTGTTGGATCACACCTAACATAAAATCTACCATTTTAACTATTTCTAAGTGAATAGTTCGATAGTGTTAATTACATTCATGTTGTTGTGCAACATTCACCACCACCCAATCCCAGCACTCTTTTCATCTTGAAAGCCAAAGCTCTACCCATCAAACAACCCCGATTGACCATCTCAGATCCTGGCAACCCCAGGCTACCTTCTGTCTCTATGAATTTGGCTGCTTCACTACCTCATACAAGCATTTGTCTTTCTGTGACCAGCTTATTTCACTTAGCATGATGTCATTAAGTTTCAGGCAGTTCATAGCATCTGTCAGAATTTTCTTCTTTTTTTAAGGCTGAATGATATTTCACTGTGTGCATATACCACAGGGTTTTTTTGTTTTGTTTTGTTTTGTTTTGTTTTGTTTTGTTTTGTTTTTTAAATCTATTGATATGTAGACAGACACCTGGTTTGCTTGCATCTTTTGGATCTTGTGAATTATGCTACTATGAGTGTGGGTGTACTGGAATGGAATCATTCGTTCTCATCCCAGCCTTCTTTGAGAAGTGGATAAAGAAGAGACATTTATGGAGAACATAGTTTAGTGCAATTATGCTAGATTTGTATTAATTATTTGCATTTAGTTAGTTTATAGAGAGATAAGCAGGAATTACCAACTGGATGTCAGAGGAGAGGAAAAGCATGGACACATAATTCTGAAAATGTGGAACAAAGAGGAAACTTATAAAATTTTAACAGAAGTGATTTTCATTAGGGTGTGTGTTGGGTGGGGTATGATAGTTCGAGATGAGGGGATTTATTAGATTTTCTAGATTCATTTCTGGAAGACCATCATTGGATATCTAAGCTCAACAGAACCTCCTTGGTAGGTAAGAATATATAGCAGTCAGAGGGAGAAAGCACGTGGGCTGAAGAAGACACGGGAGCCAGTGTTTCATAAAGATAATCTATAAAAAAGCTGAACTAACACAGTAGAGGGGGATCCCTGCAGCATTATGTCCCAAACCCTGTGACTTTTAGAATCTTCTCAGGCTCCCTGTAGGAAGCAGAGTCCACTCTTCTGGCGTGTGGGTAAGCAGAGGACTCCCTGGACCTAGGAGAGTGCATTGGAAGTGAGGCTGTGTGACTCCCGAGCCTGGGTCAGAAAAAGCATCACGGCTTTTGTCTTGCTGTTGGACTCTCAGTCTTCACGTCTCCAGTTGTCATGTGACTTGTCCTCCTGCTCAGAGACAGCCATGCTGTAAGGAAGCCCAACTGGGCAGCTGAAGAGAGGCCCGTAGAGAGGCCCCCAAGACTGTGCAAGAGGAAACGATCACAGGAAGTCTGTAGTTGTTACATCTTCAGCAGCTGCATGGAAGGCGCTGAGGAAGAACCAGAGACCATGTGTAGGAATTAGCCCTCCTCTAATTCCGGACCCACAGACCTGAGAGGGACAATAAAGTAATTGTTGTTCCTCTAAATGACTACATTGTGGAGTGATTTGATACATGGCTGTGGGTAACTAGAGCACTGCTTTTGGGCCTTGCCTGGCTTTTTTTACTTTTTACTGAATTGCAGTGGTTTGAAAATAGAACTGCCTTTGCTTTCATAAAGTTTCAGACCAGGTGGAAACAGAGAAATTGGGAGGACTTGGATGAACACTTGCCAAAAAAAAAAAAAAAAAGAGGAAAAAAGGAGGAATAAATACAAATAATGGGAGAGAAAAGGACCAGCGACCAGGTATGAGTAGAACTTTCTTAGCAATTTGGGGTGAATGGCAGAAATGCCTTCTGTGCAAGACAAGCATTGTCCCTTCCCAGCTTCCATGCTGCTGGACGGGAAGGGAATGGAGGAGGGGGCTGTCAGGCGGAGAAGGTAAGAAAGGGGGAAGGACACCTCACCGCCTCTCTGGGACGAGTGTAACGAGTGATGCCAGGGCGATAAGAGGTTTCCTTGGCTTCTCAGCTGAGTATCAGGTCCTAGAGATGAGCTAAGTGCTGTTGCAATAATCCCCCTTTTGGGGGCACTGAGGGGTCACGCTTCCTTTCAGGTGCTCACTGTTACGCCTTGGGCAGACCAGGTCTGGCAGTGGGTGCTCTGTGGCCAGAACAAAGGGCAAAATAAGTGTATATGCCTCCCTACGCCACGGACATATTTTATAGCCTTTTAATCCTTTTACTTGTCTCTGCTTATGAATTTCTCATAGAATTATTTAATGATGTGAGTTCAACGGGCAATTTCAGAACCTACTTAATTTACAATTGCTCTCCTCAGTGATGCAGTGCGGCACTGCATACCAGACTGCAGAGGTAGCAGCTTGAATGTGGTGGAGAGAAAATCATTCAGCACCAGACAATTAATACATAAGCAGGCTCCAACATGCCGTCCCTGGGTCCCAACAACCGTGGCAGGATGCTAGGAAGTTCCACAGATCAAAGAAAGAGTGAATCATGTTAAATAAAGAGCACCAAACATTCCAACCTTGGAATATCCCCCGTCTCCAGACATCCCGTAGTGTGAGGGAATGCATCTTACAGGGCAAATGCAATAAAAGCAAAGGAGCATCTTAAACTGACTCAATAGCCTGGCAAAGGAGACAGGAAGACTATGCCCAGTAGCACTGGAGAAGCTTGTTCCTGTAATAAGCTCAGGAATCACATGCACCGATCTCTGACGTTAGTGATATATATGTTAGTGAGTCACAATGGCTGTAGATATTCAAGATCCTCTGAATGGGCCACTCACATTGACCTGCAATAGGAGACAAAGCATAGAGTGAGTGGCAATGAGGAGCCCAGTCTGCTAGGTATATCAGATTCACTCCTACTAGGTTTATCCCAAGAAATCCCCCTATGAAAACATTGTTCAAAAGGATAGACAGCAAGGGTGGTCTCATCTACAGGTGAGAGTGTCCAGGCAAATTACAGTTAAGTCATGTCTCACTGCAAGCCAATCTCAGAACCCCTGTTCTCTGCATGGGGCACTCTGGCAGGGCACAGTTTCAAATCCAGGTTCATACCAACTGACATTTTAGATAAATGAACCACCTCACCTGGGAGAGACTTCAGGTGACCTCTGCACAGACTCAGGGGAAAGGAGGCTTTTAGTCTCAGCCCGCTTCTGACCGGAGAAAAAGCCGGGACACTCAGCGGATGCTAACCGTTGGCAGAAGGAAGAGGGGCCCATTCGGGGCGTCCTTTCCTCATGCTGACTCACACGGATGTGGTGAGGATGTGTCTGCTCATAAGGATAGGAAGCTGCAGACCTCAAACTCATCAACAGGCATAAAATTCAAAGTGGGGAGAGAGCGGAGAGAGACTCAAATTAGTAACACGCGTCTGTTCCCAGCGCTCGCTCAGACAGATGCTCAATGGCTGGAAATTATTGTAATGAAGCAGATGCCGAGGGGATGCTGCAAGTACAGCGGCTTGCCAGCGGCGGTGATTGTGAGCCGGCAGTGTCAAGATTCTTGCTCCATCTCCACTCTGTGAATATCTAAGTACCTGCTGGCGCAGGGCTCCGCGCTGCCAACCTCGCAAATGAAGGACGCCGTTGAACTCGGGCTTGCGTGGAGCTAAGGCATTTTTCTGTCTCAGACTGAGGCCGC
Source organism: Pipistrellus hanaki (assembly GCF_964339955.1). NCBI lineage: Eukaryota > Metazoa > Chordata > Mammalia > Chiroptera > Vespertilionidae > Pipistrellus > Pipistrellus hanaki. The sequence goes on from NC_140514.1 coordinate 56,825,158, forward strand.
TGCGGCGGTGCCCTCCTTTCAGAAGCAGCCCTTCCTTCCTCGGCCTCCGCTCTGCTCCCGCCTTAGCGGGCCACTCTGCAGGTTCAAGGCGCCGGGAGAGAGACAGTCTGAAATACTAGGTTTCCTCGGTTTCTCAACTGAGTATCATTTCTCAGACCAGCAGATGGTGAGCGTCTGATAGGTGAGCAAATGGTCGGGTTTACGCTGGGGTCTCCTGGTTATTTTTGAAAAGGTGGCCCCAGGCCCTCCCTCCCCCTTGCCCCAAAGGTGGTCCTGAGGGAGGGAGAGGTGGGCGAGCTCAGAACAGGCCGGTCCAAGCCTGTCCCCGGGCTCTGCCCATCTCACCGCTCCGAGGACGCACCGGCTGGCAGAGAGGCTCCGGCAGGTTCCTCTCCGGGAGGGCCTAGGTGACCGGGAGTGAAACTTGAGTTTTCTTCTGTGGACAATGTCTTCACATGTGGGCGGGATGCAAGACCACCTGCAACTCACATCTCACAAGGCAGCTCTGGGTGCGCCAAAGGCCCCTGAAGGCGTGTGGTGCTCTGCTCCCATGCTGCCCCTGAGCGGCTGGGCAGAGCCCTTCTGTCTCCCCCCCCCCCCAACCCCCAACCCCCAACCAGGGTGCACTCTGCCCGGAGGACCGCACTCCCTGCACCGCCCTCACTACTCTTGGCTGAGGCCTGCAATACCGCTCTCTGTTAAGCATTGTACCACAGCTAGATGCTGAAAATATGAAAGAGAAAAAACTTGCCCAGTTCAGCATCTGACCTCACCTCGCTTACTGCAAGATGGTAAAAGATAGCAGAAGGGCTTTCTTAGCCCTGCGTTAACTTTACTCCACACAGAATATTACTTAGAATATATGGAGTTTCCCCCTTTCTCTCCCACAAGCACCTGCAGTAGCAGCCCGTTGTAGAATTTGTTATATACACTCCAAGAGTATAGACATTTAAAATGCTAAACTTTTAAGTGCAACAAGAAAAAGAAGTTCAAAGGTATAAATGTATTTTGACTTCACAACAGAAATACTAATTTACACTGCCCATTTGTGAGGAAGAATGACTTCGCTACTCTCGAGTTATTTGTTTCTTCTTCATGAAACCAATTCTACCCAAATGTCCGTAGGTAGGTTTGGTGGACATTTTTTCCATTGACTTTTAGCACTCTTAGAAATAAAGGATACATTTGAAACTCAACGCAGAAGGAATTCTCTCATAGATTACGGCAAACCGGCAAAGTTTAGGATTGATGTGTTAACCAACTCCCACAATGCAGTGTGGGAAGCTGGCATGGCTGGTGCATGGTGATAACTGAGTGCTCCACGAAGGGGCTACTAGAATCACACCACTCAACAATGAGTATATCCATTAACCTAAGGCACGCTTAGAACGTTTTAATCCTATAATCTGCAAAGATTGAGGTGTGTGAAGCTTTTCTAATCACAACTCAGCTAAATTACCTGCATGTTCAAGACTGTGCTCAGTTACAAGTGAGCCCTAGGCAGCAGCTACAATGGCAGCCTGCGCTGCTCGGGCTTGCCTACCCATGAAGTAACAATGCCCGGATTCAGAGGTAGCTTACAGCATTTATCACTGCAAACGTATGAAGTTCGTTAATATTTCTCTAGCACATTTGCATTCACTTCCCACATACAGAAGCAAACATAGTTATAAAGGTGTGCCCAAAGCTTGGTTTCGGAACACATTGGAATTTGAGTTTTAGTCATCAAAGATGTGATTAAAAAAACACGCATTAATGTCCAAAAAGAATTGAGCTTTTTAATGGGACATCAAATAAGACTTTATTAGTATCTATTAGGTTCCACCCAAAGCTCAGGAGCAGCCTAATGAGCACATCCATCAGCGGGTCTGCTATGAGATAACGGTACCCCTAAAACTAGCAGCCAGAGAGCACTTCATACTTTTTTACCTTTATCTTCACAATTAGCTGACATTCTATCCTGTTACACTGGCCTTACTATTAGTAATAGTGAACCAATTTATAAACCCATTAGTGACACTTTTTCCAGAAGATAAAAACAGTCAAAATTATCTGGCAGCAATTAATCTTAATGGCTGTATGCAGTAAACAGCAATGGGCTAATTCCAGCTCTGTCAGCCCCATCAAACAATCCCGCATTAGGCAGCTTTTCAGTGATCCATTAAGCATATTCAGAACAACAACAAATTCAATGCTGAAGGCATATGCACTAAACATTACAACAGTGATCTTCTGAAGCCATCATTATCTCTTAAATAGTACTTCCCCCATGTATTATCATTATGCTGTACATTAGAAATACTTTGATTAAACTCCCTTAATTCATAACAGACAGCTGCAGACCATTTATGCAGTTAATCTCAACACAACAGCTATGAGGAAATATAACAAATGAAGGCTGTAAACTGGAAGCCATTACTCTGGAAGACTGGCTTCCTAGCCCTCTCAGAGCAGAATGCAGCCTACGGATGGGCTTTAGGCTCACAATAATGGGGACAGACTGTTAGTGACCTTCCACTTCCCTGTGACACCTATCTCCAGGGTGGGTGTGCCTTCGGCTAAGCAGGTGGCCAGTGTAGGCAGGGTCCTTTGTACTACTCATTGACCAATCCAAGGGTGCAACCGAGGGGAGCCAAAACCACGGTTAACTTCTACTTCCGAGCCTGGATATAAAGAAGTCAAGGTTTTGGTTGAATATGAATTATATCATGATTTTGCTGAATCCTGACTTCAGAGCACTGGCAACTGTTCCCATCCCATGCCACCATTAGCAACAGCTTCTGATTTCCTTTCTGACAAGTAGTGTCTTCTATAATTTAATTCAGAGTACTTGGGTTTATATACTTTAAAAAAATGTTTCCTACAAAATTTCCTCTGTAAACTTTCTTTCTCATGTGTGTGGTATTTTTATTTAACATCCAGAAAAGTCTGAATGCAAAATATTCTCCCTCCCAAATGTCATAGCCATACCCCCAGTTCCCATTCAGAGAAACAGTGTGTGCACTGGCTTAACTGGATGGACGCGATGGACGCGAAGCCGTGTGAAATCTCCCGGTGTCACACCTCTCACAGGCACACACCGTAAACAGCCGCATGAATGGGCTCTGTGTGCCTGGCGTTTTCTCTTTTCCCCATATAGAGCTCATTTCAAAGTTCTAAACCACAGACACCGTGTCTACCGTTTGATGAAATGGCCAACGAATTAAAACATAAATTTAGAGTCCCCTTGCCAACTTGGGCTTTCAGGGTTAGCAGCAATGAATGAAATATTGATTCCAAATGAAAAGCACACTCGCCGTGGAACAATTGGGTCTGCTTGAGGAAGTCGAGGCCAAGCCTGTGCGGATTCACATGGAGTGTCTGAGGGACCCTCACAGCTGTGGCTAAACTGGACCATTCCCCCCAGATGCCTGTGACCGCACGGCTATTAGTGTTTGTTTCCTGCGTGGAGAGAGTAGGTTAGCTGGTGGAGGCATCTCATTGCTCTGGGCTTTGGAGGTTCCTCTGGTGCTACAAAGACCCCTCCTCCTCTCGCCCATGTTCCCGCCCACCCGCCTGGAACACCATGCTTTAAAAAAATAGAAGCTCTAGTGAGCTTTCCTTAATTTTTTCTCTTTACATTCGTTTGAAAGGTGTGGATGTGATGACTGCTTGCTTTGTCTCTTGTTTCTCAGACTTGCATTTGCAACAAAGCTGTGGTGACTCACTCCGGGCACCTGGGCATCTTGTGGCCAATCTCAGGCTGGAAGTGCAGTTAGAAAGGACCAGGATTTTCGCCAGGACGGTCTTCCCACCCTGAGGTCAGCGCTCTGCCATGTGAGTTCCAGAGCGCTGCTACCAGCTGCTAAGGCACAAACAAATTTGAGAAATTGCCCTCTTCCTTAGGCATTCGAACACATGCCAGCACAGTAAAGCCTCCCAGAGTCTGGAGAAAAGAGACTGCCAGCAATGGCCTCAGCAAGCGCAGGCCCAGGCAACCGGCCTTCCTGAGAGTACAAAAACAGCTGACATCTTATGGGGCGCTGATCTTCTACAGGTATATATTGGAACATTTTTTCCTACTTCCTGCTTATAATATTTAAGATTAATCTGTGGCAGGAAAGAACAAGTTAACAATTGGATCAATTATGCTTTCTTCTAATTTTTGTAAGATTTGCTTTACCTTAAAATTACTCCACTGTTGACAAGTGGCCACCAGCAAATGAGCTTATGTTAGAAATTCACGAGCTGCATAGATTTTCCATTCCTTTAGAGAATCTAAGCTCAGTAAACAATATCCATATAAAATTTTTCTGATTGAGACATAGGTTTTCTCCAACTAATGATTAGATTTTTGCAATGGATGTTAAGCATATGGATAAATCACAAATGTGCTAATGTACCCTGCTGTGGAACGTTATCTTCAGCTCGAACACAATTATATCTTACATCTAGAGTTCTATCCAGATCTATTTACATGTATCTCCATCTGGAAACTTCAAATTACAAGCAGGTAACTTCTACATGCTAATTTGAAGCATGTTGCTTGGGGTATTAGCATAGATTATCCCAAAGGAATGTGTTACAAATAGTGATTATGTTCTAGTCTGAAACATGAAAGTTTGTGTAATCCATGGAACTTCATGGCTGACCAGCTACATGTGGTGACAGGACAGCCATGGTTGCTGTGTTGATAAGTTGAACCAAGTAGAAATGATGAGGTGATAAAATTATTAGGAAATCATTTTAAAGGCTTGATCTTAAACTCTAATGCTTGAGGAAATGTAGCATTAATTTTAAAAGATGGGATTGTTGGTAGGTGTGTGTGTGTGTGTGTGTAGCTTCTGATAAAATTTATAATGGTAATATTTTTTTATTGTTCTTCCAAACTCATGCCCTCTCCTGTTTCAGCTCTTCATGATAGCTACACATGCAGTCAGTCTTGTTCCAGGAAAAGGTGGTAAGACCCCTGTATGGAATACAAGAATGGGAAAATGATCATTTACAATAATTGGCAGCTATAAGGAAAGGAGAAAGTAGTTTTTTTTTGTTTGTTTGTTTTTGTTTTGTGTGTGTGTGTGTGTGTGTGTGTGTGTGTGTGAGAGAGAGAGAGAGAGAGAGAGAGAGAGAGAGAGAGAACTCCTTTGATGGAATTAGGTGAACATGAGAAGTGGAATGCAGAAGGAACTGGTGGAGCAGCATTTGCACCATAATTTCTGTAAAGGTGGACATTTTGAGAGGAAGTCAAGATGGGAAAAATAGTCTGGCTACCATATGCCTGGTGGCCAGTTAGTCTTGGGTTGTGACTCAGACACCTGTATAGTCACCAGGTCCTGATGTTTTACTCATTCATGTGACTACGTTCTAACGTCCTTTCCTTGGTTTGCAATTGGTTACCCAGTGAGCCTGACACTCAGGCCCCTCAAGTCTGGTTAATCATTTCCCCAGAAGTCTGGCTCCTGAACCCTGTGTTCCACCCACTGCCTTGATGCCTGACATGACCCTCTCTTGCCCATCTCCTTCTCATCTCCTCCCTCTCCTTGCTACCCCAGCATGACTGCCTTTGTGCTGGGTCCTCAGGAGCATCTCCCTCCTGGGCTCAGGTAAGTCCTTCACTACTGCCATGCTGCTGGTCTCCCCCATCAGAGCAGTCTTAATGAATGCCAATATGGGCTTGTGAGAACCCTCAGAGTCACATGCCTGATAAAGCACATATTTTTCAGCACAATCCATCCTTATCTCCCCTACGCTTTATCCCACCTTCTGTGCTCCAGGTCTTCTGATCTGATTACTCCTCAAATGCTCAATGTGTTCTCTCAGCTCCATGTCTTTGCACATCCAGGTTCCCTCCCCCTAAATTCTTTCCCTATTAACTGCCTCCTACTCATCAATACTGAGTTCATTTTTCACATCTTGGAAATCTCAGTCTCTGGCTAAGCAAAATGCAGCTACTCATGGAATCATAATTCATTGAACTGTGATTACTTTCCTCACTTGGACAAGGACAAGGTCTTTTCATTTTGTATCAGTAGATTGTGGAATATTTCTTGGAACATAGTAGGTACTTAAAAAATTCATTGAATTGATGGATCAAAATATACAAAAATGCCAAGTATGATGACTAATCCTTTTTCAAGCAACTATAGAAATACAGAATTCTTCATGGTTAACAGTCAGTTATTAGTCAATAGAAATTAACTATATTATATAGAAAGATATTTGCAGCATCCACATAAATATTAAGAAGTGTTGATAATCTCTGATTGGGTAGCTCAGTTGATTAGAGAAGTGGTCAGCAAACTCATTAGTCAACAGAGCCAAATATCAACCAACAGTACAACGATTTATATATTTATTTATATATATATATATATATATATATATATATATATATATATATATATATATAGATTTTTTACAGAGAACAAAGGAGAGGTATAGAGAGTCAGAAAAATTGATGAGAGAGAATCATTGATCAGCTGCCTCCTGCACACCTCCTACTGGGGATGTGCCTGCAACCCAGGTACATGCCCTTGACCAGAATCGAACCCGGGACCCTTCAGTCACAGGCTGACGCTCTATCCACTGAGCCAAACCGGTTTCAGCTGAAATTTCTTTTCAGAGCCAATTTTTTTAAAACTTAAACTTCTTCTAACGTCACTTCTTCAAAATAGACTCGCCCAGGCCATGGTATTTTGTGGAAGAGCCACACTCAAGGGGCCAAAGATCTGCATGTGGCTCTCAAGCTGCAGTTTGCCGACCACAGGATTAGAGCATTATCCTCAAACTCTAAGGTTGTGGGTTCTATCCCTGCTTAATACACATACAAGGATGAACCAATGAATGTATAAATAACAGAAACAGAAAATTGATGTACCTCTTTCTCTGTCTCTCACTCTCATCCTTCTCTCTCTAAAATAACTCAATAAAAAAAATTAACAACAATGAAAAAGGAGTGCTGATCTGCATGTGGTAGGACTACAATTGGTTTTATTCTACTTTTATGTGCATGATTATATTGCCTATAGTTTTATGTTAAAAGCATGAGTTATCTTTATTATAATAAAAAAAAAAGAGATAATATTTAAAAGTGAAATGTTACTGAAACATGGTTTAGGACTTTATAAGGAAACTAGACATAGGGCCCACTGCTGTCACTCCGGGCCCTGCTCTGTCCTGCCCTCTGTTACCCTCTTGTCTTCATTTTCCCCAGGGGTGGGTGGTGAGAGACTTGGCCTGGATCTGGTGAGATGTGGTTCATGTTTGAATTGGGTGGAATGCTCCCAGCAGCAGTGTGACTGTCCACTTCAGTACTTCTCCTGCCCATCGCTGACCATTGATCTCCATGGACACTGTGCCCCATAGTTGTGGAGGGAGGGATGCTGCAGTGGTAAAGGGCTCAGTGCTCCGGGCATTCCGGGGGAAGTGTTTATTATCTAAAAAGAGGAGAATCAGGGTCAGTCACTTATTTCCTTCAAGACATGCTGCACCAATCTCTCATAAGGAGGTAGAGTGGCTGGTTTACCAAACTTAAATAAAGGCACCGGCCCAATGCCACACGGCCTCCCTCCAGTGGCCACGTGTGTCTGCGCATTCCTCTGGGTTGGCGAGACAGCATCTCTACCCGCTGTGGGCTGAGACAGAACCACCCATAAATGCTGTTCCCGGTGAGTCCTCTGAATAGGCCTTTCATTCCTGGGAAAGTTAGGAAATTCTCTTAAATAGCAATGCAATATTTAATGTTTTTTTTTTTTTTCACCTCTACATCTATAAACACATTGAGAAAATTGGAACATTAATACTATTAAAGATGATCAAGAAAAAGGTAATGTCACTTGAAACAAACTAGACTTCTCCATTTATGACAGTGACAGGAGACTGAAGTCATTGTTTTTTTCCTCATGAGGTCTAGCTGTATGCTAAGTTAATTAAGTTTAACAAACACGTACTGGGTGCTTAATGCGTTGGTGGTACCAGGCTAGGGGATGTAGGGGATAAAAAAAGATGAAAACCTGGTCCACAGCCTCAAGGAATTTACAATATGGTATCTATAAATTAACTGAGATATAAATTCTCTTCTTGGGATTAGAACTAGTAAAATAAACATTTTTACTTCCATTTATTGGATAATTTTCATTTGGCTGAAATGCAATGTAATATTATCCTCTCCTTTGAAAATTTTAGTAACTTACAGACTATATTATCTGTAATGTTTTGGCAAGCTTTTATTTATTCATTGATTTCATTTTTCATCTATGTCCTCACTCAACAAATATTTATTTAAAGTTTCCTATATTCCAGGAACTGTTCTAAGAGCTTAGAGATATAGTGGTGAACAAAACTTCAACACACACACACACACACACACACTCACACACACACACTCCTTACTAGGAGTTAATAAGGGCCATGAAGAGAAAGCAGGTAGAATGGAGATGTGGAGAGTGAGATGGGTGTGTCAGAAGCTTTTCTGAGAAGTTGGGAATTACCTGGAGCCTTGTAAGTCTGGGGGACAAGCCAGCTAGTGTTAAGCCTGAAGCTGAGGAAGTGCTAGTGTCTGTAGACAGCGGATAGATGAAGGAGCTGAGGGGAGAATGGCAGGGCAGGAGGTGAGGGCTGAGCCATGACCAGGCTCCAGAAGAGAGCAAGCTTGTGGGTCAGGATGGGTTGAGCACAGAAGAGTCCTTCTCTGGCTTTTGTTTAAAAAGATCACTCTGACTACCCTGGAGAAGAATTTGTAGAATGACTTAAAGAAATGAATAATGCAGTCCATTATTTTAGTCCTTTGTCTAAATGAATCAGCACAAACATACCACTCTTTCCTAGTTTCAACTACACTGCCGATAATTTGTCAATATAATTGTTATTGTCAAGAAGCAATTTCTATCTATAACAGTGGTTCTCAAGCTTTCTAATGCAGCGACCCTTTAATACAGTTCCTCATGTTGTGGTGACCCCCAACCATAAATTTATTTTTGTTGCTACTTCGTAACTGTAATTTTCCGATGGTCTTAGGCTCTACAGCAGTGGTCCTCAACCTGTGGGTCGCGACTCACAGGTTGAGAACTGTTAGTAGGGTCACCTAAGACCATCGGAAAACACAGATGTCTACATTATGATTCATAACAGTAGCAAAATTACAGTTATGAAGTAGCAAAGAAAATAATTTTATGGTTGGGGGTCACCACAACATGAGGAACTGTATTAAAGGGTCTAGGTATTAGAAAGGTTGAGAACCGCTGACCTAGAAGATGTAGCTCAATAGAAGAAAAAACCAGGTAACAACTAGAGCTTCCCAACAATGCGGACCTGCTCTTAGAAGTGTCCAGCTAGAAGCTAGATGGCCCGCCAGGGCACTAGGGGAGTGAGTTCTCCAATGAGAGGCCACAGACTTGGGTACTCCTACGATCTTGTCCTGCTCTGAGAGTGGCTGGATTGGACATGATGCTGTGCTCCCCACATCCCTCCTCCTGCCAGCTGGGCATGGACCTGAAATTGTCCCTGGCTAAAGAGAGCTGCCTGCCCAAAGCCACGCATCTTCCTGGGTCATCCCATGTCATCTCATGTTGTGGACTCCAGGGAGTGCACAGGTTGAGTATGCAGTGCTTCTCAATAAAAATATACTAAAAGCTGTAAACATACATTACAAGTCTTTATATCAACCCATTCAAATGGACCACATGCTCCAATTCAGAAGGTCCTGTACCCTGCCCTGAGAAGCGGGCACAATGAAGGCCAACTCTGGGGCCAGGGTGATCACCACTCATCCCCATGGAGGCTGTGTGGTCACAGGGCCAGCCTGGGCAGCTACATTGTCGCATGCTCTGGAAATAGTCACACCCAGAGGAATTCAGAAATTCCACTTAAAGATGGAAAAGTTTTCCAATGTTTTGAGTGAGTACTATAATTATAAAGTACTATAAATCAATTTATAATGTCATCCAAAATATTTGGCCCAGTGCAGGAAATTCTTGCATGGGTAGGGTCCCTAGGCCCATCTATTGATCAGGGCTGATTGGGGCCCTCTAGCTGAGGCCTTCCTTCATCCCACTCCTACCCCTTGTGGTCAGCACATGTTATAGTGAGCAGTCAAACTCAGTCTGTCAAACTCCTGAGGGGACATTTTGCCTATTAGCCTTTTATTATATAGGACTAGAGGCCTGGTACATGAAATTCGTGCACGGGGTGGGAGGGTGTCCCTCAGCCCAGCCTGCATCCTCTCCAATCTGGGACCCCTTGAAGGATGTTAAACTGTCTGATCTCACCAGGTCTAAATGGGCAGTCGGACATCCCTCTCACAATTCAGGACTGCTAGCTCCCAACTGCTCACCTGCCTGCCTTCCTGATTGCTCCTAACTGCTTTTGCCTGCCAACCTTATCACCCCCTAACCACTCCCCTGTCAGCCTGGTTGATGTCTAACTGCTCCCTTGCCAGCCTGTTTGCCCCCAACTTCCTTCCTCTGCCAGCCTGGCCACCCCTAACTGCCCTCCCTTGCAGGCCTGGTGCCTCTCAATTACCCTCCCCTGCTGGCCATCTTGTGGAGGCCATCTTATGTCCACATGGGGGCAGGATCTTTGACCACATAGGGGCAGCCATCTTGTGTGTTGGAATGATGGTCAATCTGCATATTACTCTTTTATTAGATAGGATAGAGGGCTGATACATGGATGGGGGCCAGCTGGTTTTCCCTGAAGGATGTCCTGGATCAGGATGGGGGTTCCCTTGGAGTGTGGGGTGGCCTGGGCTAGGGCTTGTGGTGGTTTGCAGGCCAGCCACATCCCCTGGCAACCCAAGTGGAGGCCTTGGTATCTGGATTTATTTACCTTCTACAATTGAAACTTTGTAGCCTGGATCAGAGCCAAGCCTCCTGCTCGCTCTGTGGCTGGCAGCCATTTCTGTTTGGATTTGTTTACTTCTATAATTGAAACTTTGTAGCCTAGAGTGATGGCCTAGGCCACTAGGGTGTGTGGAAAGCTTGGCTTCCTCTATTGTCAGGGAAACCCAAGCCTTTCAACTGCTCTCTGTGGCTGCAGCCATCTTGGTTGGGGTTAATTTACATCCTTGCTCTGATTAGCTGGTGGGCTTGGTTTGTGGGCATGGCTTTAGCACAGTGATGGTTAATTTGCATATTACTCTTTTATTATATAGGATTATGTCGCCGAAACCTGTTTGGGACTGAAAGGTCCCAGGTTCGATTCCGGTCAAGGGCATGTACCTTGGTTGTGGGCACATCCCCAGTGGGGGGTGTGCAGGAGGCAGCTGATCAATGATTCTTTCTCATCGGTGTTTCTAACTCTCTATCCCTCTCTCTTCCTCTCTGTAAAAAATCAATAAAAAAATTATATAGGATTATGTCTTTTCCTAGATGTTTCAGGAAAAACAAAAAACAAAAAAACCATTGGCAAGTATCCTTTACATAAATTGGCTCATTGGCATCGAAATGTTAGATAATAAATTTAGCTATGATATAGAAACATTGAATATGATACTGTTATGTCTAAGCCTAAATATCACTGAATCTAAGTCTGCATCTTCCCATATTTCCTCCCCAGGGTAGGAGGCACAACTTGTGGACATTCATTTGAATACTGTCCATGCATAATGAGAGAATAAAAACACCCAAATAGGTTGCACTAAAAAGAATTAATGCGTCAGCCCATTCACAGTAGGGCTTTAGTAGATGTTTGTAAGCTCCATGCTGCTCATGGTCAGAGAGGGTTACTCTCATTGTCATTGCTTCTGCAGGAGGCAGCGTAGTTCAGGGGCAGCCTCTGGGGCCCATCCCGGGCTCAGGTCCTGGCCCTCCACTCTCCAACTGCCTAGCCTCCAGCATGTCGCCTTCGGTGGCTCAGTTTCCTCCTCTGTGAATGGGCGATGGGATGATACTTCCTAACTGCTATGACTGCTTTTAGAAGTCAATATATATCAAACCCTGAGAACAGTGCCTGGGACATGATATGCTCCAAATAACACTAATAATTGACACTTATTATTTGGATGGATTTGGTCTTTAAAAAAAGCATGTTGGAGGTATTTCAAGGCAGTTTGCTCGCTGCACACCAGCCACACCTGGTTCCTCCCACCGAAAGCCTCACTGAGGCCGTCACCGCAGACAAACCGAGGCAGGTACACCCACCACGGCTTCCCTCCATCCCTCCCTCCAGGCCACAGCTCTCAGCCTCTGAGCTTTGGATAAATCATTTATTTTCTGCACTTATTTCTCTTGTCTGTAAAACCGACACAAACATCTTAACTATTTAGAGTTTAGCACAAAAGATTTGCAGAAAATAGACCGTTGTCTAGTATGAGCTGCTCACACTGGTTTAAAAAGGATATTCAAGATGACAGGTGTCCTTTGTCACCACCTATACTGTGTTTATATATATATATATAATTTTATTGATTTCAGAGAAGTAGGGAGAGGGAGAGAGATAAAAACATCATTGAAGAGAATCATTGATCGGCTGCCCCCACAAGAGATGCGGCCAGGAACCCGGGGATGTGCCCTGACTGGGAATTGAAACTTAACCTCCTGGTTAATAGGTGGGTGCTCAGCCATGGAGCCATCTGGCCAGGCAGCCATTGGCACTGTGGCTTGCTTTCTTCCAGAGTCACCTGCAGCTCCTGGTGGAGGCTCTGTTGCTACATCTGACCTCAGCATCCACAGGTGTCTCATGAAGGTGGGGAGGGGGGAGGGGTGGGGGGAAGGTCAGGGTGTGCTGGGAACAGCTCTTGCTTTGGAATCCATCCGACACGGGGCAGTCACAGCTCCGAGAGGCGGGAGACCTAGGCAGCCACCTTGGGATCCGATGGCCTGTGTCACACACAGCCCTCCCAGGAGGTCACGTCAGGGAGGCAGCACCGCTGGCTGCTGGGCAGGACCCAGTGTTGGGCAGCCACCCTCCTCCTGCTCATCTCAGAGGTAGTGCTCTCAGGTCTGTAGGTCGATGTTTGCACATCTCATGACTATGGCACTTGAATTTGTGGTAATTATTCCCAAAGTTTGATTTTGTAACAATAACACAGTATCTTTGAACCTGAGCTGTAGATCTTGGTTTCCCTGTGGTGCCTGCATCTCTATTTCAGCAGTCTACTCTTATCCAAATGACCATTCCATGAATAAAACAAACATCCAAACAAAAAAGGAGAGAGTAAGAGATTTATTCATTTCAATTCTCGAATGTTAACTTAGAGAAGCTTCAGAGAGCTTTCTGACTTCAGTATCCTACTTGTGCTCTCAGAAATGGGTAAAATGCTAATTACACAGAGGGACTTGGTGCAGCGTTTCTCCACCTTTAGACCGCTGATTGCACCTTGTGCATTCTGTGTGAATCATATCACTTTAAATCACATTTATTAATTGTAACCTCGGGATGTAATGACATTGGGAAGATCAGTGTGCATGTCTACACAGAGACGCTACCATGGGTAATCGGGAAGCAAACCATTATAACATCATCCAAGCAGTCAAGAACAGTTATGGCCTTGGGTTCATTATCCTTTTCATCTTTTATTTCATTTTTTCTCTCTCAAGTTAACCTCACTGTGCCAATTCCTCTGCTGAGGTGAGGCGACACCTGTGAATCCGCATTCTGGTAGCGGGCGTTTCTATTGCAGTGACCTTTCTGAGTCTCCCTAAAGCCAAGTGGACACAGATTGTCAGAATACTATACATCCTAAAGGAATAAAGTCAGATACACTGCAACGTCGTTTCCTTCAAGAGTGTACTTCGTTCAGTCTCTTTAAAAGGATTCTCTTTCAATAATGACTGCTGGCCACGGTATTCACACCCCCTCACACTTTTCAGGACCATCTTGTTGGATTTCCTATAAAAGGGCATTTATGTATGTATGTATGTATGTATGTATGATTTCTTTACCTGAGAATATTTTTTCCATTGATTTTTAGAGAAAGTGGAGGGGAAGGAGGGGTGGGAGAGAAAGAGAGATAGAGAGAGATTGAGATAGAGAGAGAGAGAAACATCGATGTGAAAGACACATTGATTGGTTGCCTCCTGCATGCATCCCACAGGGGCTGGGGATGGAACCTGAAACCCAAGAACGTGCCCTTGACTGAAAATTGAACCCACGACCCTTCAGTGTGTGGGCCAACGTTCCAACCACCCAGCGACACTGGCCAGGGCAGAAGGCATCTTTATACTCAAACACGATGGAAACCTCTGGAAGCTGCTGAGGTCTTGCAGTCTTCCCTACCAATCCGTACATTCATTCTTTCCTTTTCTCGAACTATAGAGCTACAGCAATGATTATATTCATATGAGTGTTTCAGCAGCTCATAATCAATTTATCAGTGACCATGCAGCTGCAGGCCTGTGGTCTCTGCATGGGCCTGAGAGCGAGAGAGGCAGGGGCAACAACCCCAGGCACTGGGAAGGTACCGCCCTGCCAGAGCCCGGAGGGATATTTGCATTACAGCCCAACACATCATTAAGGACACGATTGTTATTTAATGTGGCACAATCATCTTTCTCCTCTTCATGAAATCCACTTAAGTAATTACCTTCTTAGCTCATTGGCTTTGCCAGCCGCCTGGTTAGAAAGGGTTGTATCTAAGGATATATTAAAAACAGGCTCACGCAATGGCTCCCTGTAAGCTGACTTTTAGGCATTGCCATGTTGAAAACGAAGATCCTTTTCATGCCCCAAGGAGCGAGGAAACCCCACGGTGACCACTCTCAGCAGCAAGAGCAGGATGCCCGGAGCAGGGCCCGCAGCCCGAGGGGAGCCTCTGGGGCTGGGCCTGCAGGCAGCTTTCTGCCCTAAGCTTTAGCCAGCCCTTTGTCAGGAAAGCCAGATGCTGGTTTAAAATGTGCCTCAACTTTCTCCTTTTAGGACAAGAACACATTTCTGAAGGAAACATTTCTCTGCAAACTGGCGGCGCAGGCTCACCATGCCACGTGGATCTCCAGGAGCAGTAGCCTGGACGTGGCATAGACTGGCCCTGAGCGGGGGGGGGGGGGGGGGGGGGCGCGGGGCGGGGAGCTTGCGGGATGGTTTTCCCAGGGCTTTGGCATGTCTTCCAGCAGAGTCTGTGAGCACACGTACAACCTGAGCCAGTAGAGCCAGCCTCACTGAACTGGAATGACCTGGAGACACAAGTCTGTGTTCTGTAAGCTGCCTTAGAGCACACGGCAATCCGTGTTTACTGTAAACACAGCGAGGTAGCGGACACCTCTGTCTTATCTGGGAGCTCTGTGTCTGAGCCTCTTTGTTTGAACAGAAGCATCAGCTGTATTTTACTTTATTATATAAAAAAAGTTTCAGAATTTAATTAAGGGTCAAGTACCAGCAGTAGATAAATGCAACAGCGAGAGCATATTTCTGATCACTCTGAAGTCTGCAATCATGAAAATTATTATCATTGAGTAAAACTGGTCTCGATGATGGTGACTGGGAGATGGATTTTGCGCTCAGCCGTCATTTACATAATAATGGGTTCCAGTTTTCATCAGCACCTTTTGTTTGTACAGTGCTCACAGCTACAGTAAATTGTCAAAATGTCATTCCTCTCCAATCAGCCAGAAAACATCAACAGTAAACACGGCCGGGAAGAAGCTCTCTGATGAGAGGAGCAGCGGACGGGAGCAGAGCCGGGTCCCTTGAGGGCTGGGGGGTGCCACTCTGTGTCCCCCGAATACAGTCCTCTGGTTATGGCAGCTACTCCCCCAACCCGGCCCCCGCCCCCTCCCCTTAGTGAGGGCATCCTCTCTGCTGTGGAGGCCCCAGACGCTCAGGACACCGCTGGGGGTGACAGGCTTGTGGAGGGAGCTGTCAGCCACCCCGCTCCTCCTGGGCACCTGGCTACGCTGTGGCTGCCGGAGGCCTGGGCCGGGCGGACTCCCGGCTCACTGCTGGGCTCTGTTGGCTGGTGGAGCTGGGAGGAGAAAGGATGTGGCTCCTGGCAGGAGGCGGTTCCAGAGATGCCATCCGCTGGCTAGCCCTCGCTCTGGTCTGGATAGAAGAGGTCGAGGCCCGGAGATGGCCCCCAGGGAGGTGAGCAGGGACACAGGTGCTGGGGCAACGAGCCCAGGAGCAGATCGCCTCCTATTCCCCTCTGACCTCGATTCTCTCCTGGCCCCCACTGGACTCGGAGACCGGGCCTGGAGGAAGAGGCTCTGAACCGAGTGCCCGGCTCCCAGGCCTCCGGCCTGCTCTCGCCTCCCCGCAGCCACAGTGTCCTAACGTGGGCAAGGTACACGGACCAGGGCATCTGTCTGCTCCTCCGGGGAAGCTGACGGGGCCAGGAAATGGATGAGGAGGATGAACACGGTATATCCCTTCTGGCCGCCAAGTATATGGAAATTAAAGACTGCACATTGTGTGTGAAATAAGGATGGATAAAGTGGCATTCTGCCAGGAGTCCCCGAAACCACTCTTGTGTCGAACTGAAACATTTGGCTCATATAATACTTAATTTACTTTTACAAAATGACAACTTATATAATTGCATATTTAAAACAGAGGGGCACAACCTATTTTTACTAAGTTTCTTTGTATTCTGGCTCATATAGCCACACATAGACAGGGTTATCATCTAAACAGAACCAAAACAATAAATGCTCCCAAAGGGTCCTTTTTTTTTTTCTATATGTTTCCCAAATATTCCAAAATGTGATCATGCAGTTAGGTTGCCTAAGGAAAGGCTCACAGACTTCTTCAAAAATTAATAGGAGTTTTTAAACCTATTGAGTAAAGTGTTGACATCAGGAAATATTCTGTAGAGCTTTCAGGTTTCTTACCGTGCACTTGACTTTGCTTGACTACTTTTAATTTCTCCCCCCATTTCTTCTCTTTGAAAATCCGGCATTGTCCAAACGCTTTCGATTAAGAAGCTTGGCTGAATGGAAGCACGTGGGGCCGCGCGGTGCATTAGTAACCAGGCCGCAAGCCGGGAGCCGGAGAAATAGGGCTGATCGGCCGTAATTACCCTGACACCTCATGCAGACAGGGAATTAACTCCAGGACTTGGGGCCGAATGAAGAAGAAGTTGCTGTTTGATGTTGTGAATGCTTCAGTGCCTGAACCCATTACAGTTTCAGCGGAGATGGGAATGTGCTATAGTTTTGTTGTTGTTGTTGGTTGGGAATGTGGAGTGGTGTGCAGAAAATGAGAAAGTAATTCAGGGTGCTGAAGCAACAGCGATTTGTGGCCTTTTAAAGGCCTGTAGCTGCGGGTTCTATAGCATGTCTGTAACACACACATGACAGAAGAGGCCTGGCCAGCGCTGCCTGGGCAGAGGAAGAGGCTGTGGCAGAGAGGCCAGCGCTCCGTCCTGAAGGTGCTCCGATGCCACAGGCCGGTGCCGGGAGCCCGAGCGGGTGGGCAGCGGGGCTCCGAAGGCAACTAGTTAGCAGCTGGCACCTGACCTTTGCCGCAGCCATGGTAACTGGGCGGAAGACGGAGCTCGTGTGATTATCCTCACACCCACACGGTAAGCCTGTGCATCCCATTGCAATTTAATGGCTGAAATCAGAAGGCAGATCTGTGTTCATTGGACCGGTGCCGATACCCTCTTAGCTAATGAGTGCAATAAACATTTTCATGCCAGGAAACCCGTGCGAGTGGCACATTATGCCATCCAGAAATACGTACTCAGACACAAAGTGGGCAGTACAGCGGGCGTCCTGCGTGTATTTGCATACACATAAAGCCAGTCATCTTCCAGAAAAAGAAATTTTTATAACTTCTAGAATATTAGAAACTGCGACATACCACAAAGCTTATGAACTCGGAATCTAAGGTTATGCCTTATAGAGTTGATGACTATTACTGCCTCTTCTATGGTTTTCCTTAATGAATCTTATTACTTACAAACATCTGCATCCGTTTCTGCTGCCCTAAGCCTTTCCCATGACTATGCCCTCCCTCAGGCAGAGTCCAAAGCAACATAATCCCTACCTTTTGGTCACAGGGAAGATTTATATATATATGTAACTTTGCTTTTACAGCCATGTAGTCCACAGTTCCTTAATAATGAATGACAACAGTATCTTATTGTCCCAGACTGTGCCACCTCCGAGACTCCATGGAGCGCCTATTAGATTTGAAGTCCTGAGAAAGAGGAAGGCAGCTGGCCAGCAGCCGACGCGCCTCTGCAAAGGCCAGGCGGCTCCCATGACCTCCGGGTTCAGGTGCAGGTGCAGGAAGACAGGGCGCCTGGCAGAGCAGCCAGGCTGTTCTGTCCCCATCAGCCCCTAATTCTTCCTACAAAACTTAATTTTAACAGATTAGTCGTTAGCTGTGTAAATATGCTGCTTTATCAAAAGGCTGCCAAGAATTATTCTTGAAACCTGTCTTGTTTTAAGAAACAATGGGGCCGATGGAATTTCCCCCATTCTTCCCTTATTTTTCCCCCTCAGTAGCCCTCAAATGCTTGCCACTTTACTTGGTTCAGTGGTGTTCTGAGCGGAGACGAGGGCTTGCTGGCATCCCTGCTCGGGGACAGGCAGTGCCTTCCTCCTCACAGAACGCTGTCCTTGGTGAGGAAGAGCTGGAGCTATTTTGCTAACAGAGACTGCCCCTTGGGAAAGCCTGCAGGGTCAGGGGGAAATCATTTTGGTGCTTCTTATCTTTCAAAACAATGTCACCTTTATCAGAGCGGAGAGTTTAGGAAGGGTAGAAAAGTGAGACATAGGCAGCGAGAACTCCGAGCCCTGAATAATCACCCGAGCTTGCTTGACTTCAGAGGGCAAGATGAGCCTCTATCAGTTTAATAAAAGATGTTCTATCATTTTAGACAATTACACCAAAGATTAAGAATGTCAGGAAGCTGATGAAATCTCCTAGGTAACACTAAAAAATAATATGCTTTTAGATCACATCATGTATTAAATGACAACTGCCAATTTTTTTTAGGAGTACTCAAAATTCTTTCCTGAATGACAATTTGAAATTAAAATACTTTGTTCTCAACAGTTAACTTCATTGACATGACACTTTCACTTCTTGACGAAGGAAAGTGGGTGAATAAGTGCTTTCACCTATCCAGCGGAAAGCAGCCCGCAGCCCCTGTACCCAGCTTAATCAGAGCACAACAAGGAAAGCTTTGCTAGCCCATCACTTGGTTGGAAATATCTAAGTATGACCTATTTAAATATTTACCTTCCTCTTTGCTTGGCTTTCCTTATTTTATTGGCTCCCGAACAATGGACTTTCTGACTGCTAGCCTGGTTACTAGGCCCTGGTAGAACTTGTTCCAAGCTTTCATTACAGAGCGACAGTCCTCACCATGGTGACTCTGAAGGTGAGCCTGCCATGACCTCCCGGGCCCAGCCTGCAGAGGATTAATTGCAGGGCCCGAGGCAACTGATTTAATGCATCTCTTCTGCATGGCCTCTGCTTGCTCAGGGCATACTGCCTTCTTCATGATGCAGGTGCCCTGCAGCCATGAGGAACCTATGTGATAGGCCCTCCCCCTCCCCGTGGGAACTGCTGGAATGTCTAGAACCACCTGTAAACAGTGTGGTGGCTGCAGCACTGTACCTGGCTGGGAGATCCCATCGGTCTTCCCTAGCCTCTACCGCATGGAACCCCACCCAAGAAAGGCCCCTTTCTCCTCATTTGGGCCCAACAGCCAAGAGAGGCCTGAGTGGAACTCATGGATTGGTGACAAGCTGTGGGGACCAGGAGACAAGCAGAGATATACCTGCCAGTGAGGATGCTGTCCTCTCTAAGCACACTTCCCACCCTAGGATGCATCATGCTTCCCTTGCCCAAATCTGCCTTTTGCTCCTCCTGACCACCTCTACCCCATCTTCTGGCACTCTGCTCAGTTTTATGATTTAACTTTCTGCCTGGCCAGGCGAAGCACCACGGGCTTCTGGTTTGTTTGTTATTCTGCATTTCTCACCTTCTGAGCCCAGATACCACATCCCCTCGCTTATGAAGTAGATAGTAAACTATCATAGTTATTAGCAACATTATGGGAACAGTAGTCATTTATCAAGCTCTTATCCTAGGCATGTCCTAAGCACTATCTCATTTAAGCCTTATACCAATTCTATGGGGAAACCAATTCTGGGAGGTTAAGAGCTAGTAAGTCATTTCGCTAAGATGTAATTCTCAGAAACACCAACCCTTAGGGCATAAGTATGAGTTTTAGTTGCACTTCTGTGGCACAAATGCTAAGGTTAAGGGTCTTTATTCAGTGCTGCTATTTGTAGAACAGGAGCCCTTTCCTGTTGTAATAAACACACATCCACACACACACACACATGTATGGGGGGAGAGAGAGAGAGAGAGAGAGAGAGACAGAGAGAGAGAGAGAGAGAGAGAGAGAGAGAGAGAGAGTTAGGGAGGGAGAGAGAGAGAGAGAGAGAGAGAGAGAGAGAGAGAGAGAGAGAGGTATTTTAGAATCCTCATCAACTTGATTGCTTAGAGAGAGAATGTGTAGGTCATTGGACTCCCTCCAAGATACATGCTCCGCGCTTCCTGGCCTTGACTTTGATCCTCTCATGCTCACCTGGAAGTGCTGACAGTGGGGGGTTGATTCCAGTGCTCTGCCTGCACCATTAGCCATTCTCCAGACCACGAGATGCCTGGATGACCTCATGCAGTGTCCCTATGCCATGTACCTTCCTGGCCTGCCTGGCTTGTCATGAGGATCCAAAATACACCCATTGGAGCAATTAAAACATTCAATGGCCTCTTTTAGCAAAAAATTGTCTCACAAGATATCATGAACAAAGGAAATGTGAAAGAGACATGATTACTACTAATTTTTCAGTTGATGTAGGACATCACTTACCTATACACACCACCCTCACTCTTTCCTCAAAGAAAAGTAGAAGACATGCAAGACATACATCAAAACATCTCTTGAGTTATTAAGAATAAAGACTTAAAAATAAAGACATACTTGGCTTTACAAAATCATCCAACATAATTAAAAACCACTACAAGGTTGACACCAACATGGAACATGGCATCCAGACATCCACAGCCTTTCTGCATCCAAGAACAGGGCCCTGAGCTGGCTCCTGCAAACCGGCGGGAACCCAGGCTCTTCCAGGGTGGGCTGCTCCAGCGAGGACCCATGAGAGGGATGTTCTGATTCCAGATAGGCCTTTTCTAATGACTCCGGTATTCTGACTACAAGGGAGAAAAATCATATCCCAGAACACAGTGGAAAGAAGGTAGGTAGACAGGGGAAAGCTATTTTCTAAACAGATCTGTCCTTAGACTATGGATGGTAACAGGATAAATGAAAGCAACATATTTCAATGTGGCACAGGAGCAATCCAGAGGGATGGAAAAGCAGTGGCAGACAGGAAGAAATAAAGGGGAAAGTCGCAGACTGTTTATGGGGCTGAGGCAAATAATCTTGAAGGAATGGAGAAAGCACACAATCTATAGCACCCTGATCTTTGGGTAATAAATAAGGCAATTTTCATGCACAGGTGGCTTAAAATGGAATTGTATGGAAAGGAAACTAAACAATAATTCAAAATAAAAAAATTCTCCCATCCTCAATTAAAAACACAACTCTTCTTGTTGAATAATATAGTAACCAACTAATTGTAGTCAATAGAGAAGTACTTTGCTTGAGGGCTCAATTTAGGATTGAGAATGACTCATATTAGAGAGTAAAGATGCTTTTGTGAAGGCCAAGTTCATGATGTGATATGTTGTATAAATTACTCGTTACACTTGGTACTATTAGTGTGACCACTATTATTTTCACAATAAAAAATTAAAAGGCCAAGGAGAGAAAAAATATTTATATGATAGTGTTTTTTAAAGATAAATATTACATACTGTCATTTAAAATGGATTTAACATAATTGAATTAAAAACAAAGTTATGTCTTGTCCACCTAGCACATTTGGAACCATTTTATTGTGAATTAGGACTTACCTAAACAGGCAAATAATGGAAATCAAGCTTCCATTTATTTTTGCTGCAGCAGGGAAGTAAGTGCATCCTGTGGGTAAGCCTGATCGCTCCCACAGGCCCCCAAATAGACACACACAGAGGGGGAGCGTGGCAGGTGACACACACTCAAACCAGAAGCTGGCGGGTGATTGTGCGGACTCCTTCATCAGGAGAGAGTTCCCATTGGCCAGTCTTTCTGAAAGGTAACTGCTCAGAGATGATCTAACATTCTTAGTCTGTTTTCTCTGTGAGTCCAGGAATAGTCTGAAGCAGTGGTTCTCAACCTTTTAAAAAAAAAATTTTTTTTGAATATATATTTTATTGATTTTTAACACAGAGGAGGGGAAAGGGATAGAGAGTTAGAAACATCAATGAGAGAGAAACATCGATCAGCTGCCTCCTGCACATCTTCTACTGGGAATGTGTCCTCAACCAAGGTACATACCCTTGACCGGAATTGAACCTGGGACTTTTCAGTCCACAGGCCGAGGCTCTACCCACTGAGCCAAACCCGTTAGCGCAGTTCTCAACCTTTTTAATGCCGCAACCCTTTAATACAGTTTCTCATGTTGTGGTGACCCCCCAACCATAAAATTATTTCCATTGCTACTTCACAACTGTTATTTTGCTACTGATAATGAATCATAATGTAAATATCTGTGTTTTCCGATGGTCTTAGGCGACCCTGCTAGATGTTCTCAACCTGTGGGTCGCCTTAATTATCTAGAGGGGTTAAAAGGAGGCAGTTTGGATTTTCTGGGTAACTGAAACATAAACAGTTAGGGCCAAAAACTTTGTGTAGTGGGCACACAATGCAGTTTGCAGATCATGTGCCATAGAAATGTATAATGGAAATCTACATGAATTTATTAACCAATGTCACCCCAATAAATTTAATAAAAAACTTTGGTTTCTATCCATTTCTAATCATA
Source organism: Pipistrellus hanaki (assembly GCF_964339955.1). NCBI lineage: Eukaryota > Metazoa > Chordata > Mammalia > Chiroptera > Vespertilionidae > Pipistrellus > Pipistrellus hanaki. The sequence continues at coordinate 56,847,963 of NC_140514.1, forward strand.
ATTAAAAATATATTATAATGGAGTTTTATATCTGTACCCTTAACTTGCTCAAATTCAGGTACATAAATTCTAGGAGGGGGGAAGGAAAGAGAGAGAAAGAGGGAAGAGAGAGAGAGAGAGAGAGAGAGAGAGAGAGAGAGAGAGAGAGAGAGAGAGAGAGAACATATAAAGGATTTGAAGTAATTCAGGCCAATGTCCCTTATCTCCTCTTCCACCAATGAACATTGAACTTTGAACTTTGAACTTTGACCAATGTTCAGTGAACACTGGGCTGTGGCCAATGCACGTTGCCATGGAGGCTGGATCCTGTTGGATTGTTAAGTGGCCACGACCCTGAGCATCAGAGCAGGTGCACCTCTCCTCTCTGAGCGGGATTCTGGAAGTCTAGACACAGGACACCCTGTTCACACAGCTTGGCATCTAAATGTAAGGCAACTGCACCATCCTTTCTTAGCCTCAGAAACAATAATTTATTACATCGGAGGGATAATGGTGCACAGTGAATTTACTGAGGGCTAGTAGCAGGCTTTGTTTTATGGTGGATATAAGGGTGCTTTAGATGATGTCGTTTTTCACCTTAGCTGAAATACTCAATTCTAAAAAGATGTGAGTCTACATTATCTACACATTTAACATGACAAATCAGGTATACTACAGGTGAGTGTCTTCTTGACTTAGGGCCATAAATTATTACATAAGCTTCATGATGAAATGTTTAGTGTATTAATAAATTCACTTTGCAATTTTTTTCTTGCCATTTACTTTGTGCTCCTAATAATGCAGTTTACAACAACAGCAGTATAAATGCTGTAAACTATTGTTTTTTTTGGGGGGGGGGGATGGTATATTTAAAAATAAATATTTTTACATTATAAAGAGACTGAAGTCTTTATTTTTTGATTTATTAAGCCACATTAAAATAATCTCTATTAAGGCGTCATAAATGCCTCCAGCCTCCTGCTCGTTTTCTTCACTTATTTGTTTCATTTGCACTGTACCTGTGCTGCTCAGTACGGCAGGCATGAGGTGCACACAGCCATTTACATTTAAATCACTTAAAATGAACTAACAAAAATGCAGTTGTTCTTTTACTGGCATTGGCGGCATTGCAAGAGCTCAGCAGCTGCCTGTGTGAGTGGCTGCCGTACAAAGCACAGAGAAAACCTTGTCACCCTTACAGGAACTTACAGCGCTGCACTGATTTTTAATGTGAAAAGTGGAGAAATTTCACATTTAAATTAAAATATCAAGTCATTTTTCTTCCTTTAGAGTGAAAATAATCTTTTGCTATCAGTTATTACTTAAGCATTGTTGTATTTCTGTAACTGTGGGCAAAATACTAACGCCTCAGGGTTTTTTTGTTTGTTTGTTTTGTTTTTGTTTTCTTAATCTCAAGATTTACAGGTATTTGAAATGGTTAGAGAGGATAGACTTGAACTTGTAGTTTACTTGATATATGGACCCATCCCGTTGTTTGTAGGGATACAGCACTTAAATGCACAGTGCTGCTGGCTTTTTTTGGAACCCTGTAATAGGTGGGAGGATTAACCCTCCTGTGGATGACAACGTAAAGAGTCAATGTGCACATACACACAAACAACTTACAGTTCTCTTCAAGGTCAGCGAAGCAGGCAGGCATTGAGGGGAGAGCGAGCTGACTTTGAGAGGTGGGTGGATAGGTGCCACTGGGAAGTTCACGCCTTTAGCCCGAGAGCATTATCCGGGCTGAACGTGGCCCTGGTGGCAGGAAGCTCCAATTGGCTTGAAGTGTCAGGAGACAATTTTGGGTGCTGGCTGCCAGCCAGAAAGTTAGGGAAACATCCTGGACATGTGGGAGTTGCAAAGGGGGTGACCCCTCAAATTGTATAAAATCTTTCCCTAGATCTTTAGATTTTTATCAAACAGTATATAGTGTGATACTTTAGGAAGTGCAACAAAAAAGCTGAAATATTTGAACACAGACTTGAGCTGCTATCCACATGGGATAGATGTGGCAGTTTGAGCCTGGCCAAATCAACTGCCTACTTTAGTAAAAGTCTCTCTTCTGAGGAAGAGAACAGAATTTAAGGCCTCTAACACGTATTATTCCTAATAGCTAGTTCCTAACAGAAAATCACTAAATAAAACAGGAAATATGACCCACATCAAGAAAAACAAAATCAGTCAATAGAAACCCTGAGGTGACTCCATATTATAATTAGCAGAAAATGCATTAAAGTGGCTATTATAAATATGTTCAAAGACATAAAGGCAAATATATGCCAAAGAAATGAACATATATTGAGTATTAACAGAGAAATAGAGATAATACAGAATAACTCAGTGCAAATTCTAGATGTGAAAATGATGGTAACAGAGGGGGGGAAATCACTGGCTACATTTAAGAGCACAGTATATACAATCAAGGAAAGTTAATGAACTTGATGATATAGCAATAGCAATTATCTAATCAAAATACAGAACTAAAAGTAATAGAAAGGAAGTGATCAGAGCCTGAGAGAACCATGGGTTAATTTTAAGTATTCAAACATATGTGTAATTGGAGTCTCAGGAGAGGACAGACAGAATGGGGCAGAAAATAAATTTTAAGAAATAATGGCCCAAATCTTCTCAAATTGATATATCTATCATCCAAAAAATGAACCAAAATATAAATAAGGAAATCAAACCTAGATACATTATAGTAAAAATGCTGAAATGCAAATATAAAGAGAGAATTGTGGAATCAAGCATAAAAACAATAGCATCCTATTTAATAAAAGAGTAATATGCAAATTAACCATCACTCAGCGACAAAAATGGTGATGCCCATAGCCACAAGATGGTGGTGCCCAGTCCTCTTAACCCTGCTGGAGTCCCCAAGTCTGCTTAGCAGCAGCAGTCCAGAGTGTCTAGCTCGGAGGCGCCAGAGCCCTATGCAGTGATCCCTGCCAGTGGTGGCAGCCCAGGGATCTGGCTGGGAGCGGCAGCACCCAGTGTGATCTCAGACTGGCAGGGCCTTGCACCAAAGCCTTGCAATCCCCCAGCCATGGTGGCAGCTTGGGCTGGGTCTCAGCCTGGCTAGGGTGTGATCCCCTTCCAGAGGTGGCAGCCTAGGGTCTCAATCATTGAGTCACACCAGCTAGGCAGAAATGGAGGAATATTAAATGTTTCTTTTTTTAATAATATATATTTTATTGATTTTTTTACAGAGAGGAAAGGAAAGGTATAGAGAACTAGAAACATCTATGAGAGAGAAACATTGATCAGCTGCCTCCTGAACACTCCCCACTGGGTATGTGCCCCCAACCAAGGTACATACCCTTGACCAGAATCAAACCTGGGAATCTTGAGTCTGCAGGCCAATGCTCTACCCACTGAGCCAAACCAGTTAGGAATATCCAATATGCTAAATAATAATAATAATAAAAAAAAACCCTATCTAATAAAGAGGAAATATGCAAGGGAGGGCATTTGGGGGTGACCTGGGTGTCAGGGGAGGGCAGTTGGGGATGATCAAGCTAGCAGGGGAGCAGTTAGGTGTCGATCAGGCTGGCAGGGGAGTGGTTAGGGGGTGATTAAGCTGACAGGTAGAAGCGGTTAGGGACAATCAGGAAGGCAGGCAGTCAGGCGAGTAGTTGGGAGCCAGCAGTCCTAGATTGTGAAAGGGCCTAAACAGGCAGTCGGACATCCCCCAAGGGGTCCCAGATTGGAGAGGGAGTAGGTTGGGCTGAGGGACACCCCTCCCTTGCTGCACAAATTTTGTGCACTGGGCCTCTAGTAAAACATAAAAGAGAAAAATGAAACAAATAATAAAGGCAAAAAACAAAACAAAACAAAAAAACCACAGCAACAACAAAAAAACAACCCAAAACACAAACAACAAAAAATAAACAAAAAACCAAAACAAAGCAAATTTAACACAAGAACCATATTTTTAAAACGATGAAAGAAAAAAGTATGTCACTCAGAATTCCATGTCCAGTGAAGGTATTCTTCAAATGTGAGACGCAGTAGAACATATTAAATGTATCACATTTATTGATTTGTGGATAGTGTACCAGCCTTGCATCCATGGAATAAATCCCACTTGGTCATGGTGTATGATCTTTTTAAAGTATTGCTGGATCCAACTTGCTAATATTTTGTTAAGGATTTTAGCATCTATTTTCATCAGGGATATTTACCTATAATTGTCTTTCTTTGTAGTGTCTTTATCTGGATTTGGGATTCTGGCTTCATAAAAAGAGCTTGGAAGTATTCCTTCTTGAATTTTTTGGAATAGTCTGAGGAGGGTAGGGGCAGGTGTTAGTTCTTTTTTGAATGTTTGGTAAAACTCCCATGTGAAGCCATCCAGATCAGGGCTATTGTTTGCTGGAAGGTTTTTGATTACTACTTCTATATCATTGGTAGTGATTGAGCTATTCAGGTTTTCTGATTCTTCCTAATTGAGTTTTGGAAGATTGTATTTTTCTAGAAATATGTCCATTTCATCTAGGTTGTCCAGTATGTTTGAAAAGTATTGTTTATAGTATTTTTTTTTTTTATAATTCTTTGTATTTCTCTGGGATTGTTTATTACTTGATCTGTTTCATTTCTGATTTTTTTTTTTTTTGGGGGGGGGGGTGTCCTCTCTCTTTGCATCTTGGTGAGCCTGGCTAGAGAATCATCAATCTTGTTTATCCTTTTAAAGAACCAGTTTTTGGTTCTGTTGATTTTATTTATTTATTTTTTTTACTTTATGTCATTTATTTCCACTTTGATCTTTATTATTTCCTTCCTTCTCCTTACTGTGGAATTTTCTTATAGCTTTTTTTCTAGTTCTTTAAGTTGTAGGTTTAGATAACTTATTACCAGTTTTTCTTGTGTATTTTTTTTATAGGCAGGCCTGTAGTGCTATAAATTTCCCTCTCAGGATTGATTTTGATGCATCCCACATATTTTAGATTGTTGTGTTTTCATTTTCATTTGCTTCCAGAAAGTGTTTTATTTCTTCTTTGATCTCTTTGGTAACCTAATCATTGTTTAATAGCATGCTATTTAGCTTTCATGCTTTTTATTGTTTTTTATTCTTTTCATTGTAGTTGATTTCTAATTTTATGCCATTGTGATCTGAGAAGATGCTTGATATGATTTTAATATTCTTGAACTAGTAGAGTCTTAGCCTGTGTCCTACTGTGTGGTCTATCTTTGAAAATCTCCCATGTGCACTTAAAAAGAATGAATATTCTATAGTTTTGGGGTGAAATGTTCTGAAGATGTCAATTAATTCCATCTGATCCAGTGAATCATTTAGGATTGATGTTTCTTTGCTGATTTCTTTTTTCTAGAGGATTTATTCAGTGATGTCAATGGATATTAAAGTCCTCTACTATGCTTATATTGCTGTCAATCTCTCCAGTGATGTTTTCAGGATTTTTATATATATATATATATATGTTTGGGTGCTCCTGCATTGGATGCATATATGTTTGCCAGAGTTATATCATCTTGTTGTATTGATCTGTTTAGAATTATGAAGTGGCCTTCCCTTTCTCTTTTCTTTTCTTTTTTTTAAATATTTTATTAATTTTTTACAGAGAGGAAGGGAGAGAGATAGAGAGCTAGAAACATCGATGAGAGAGAAACATCGACCAGCTGCCTCTTGCACACCCCCTACTGGGGATGTGCCCTCAACCAATGTACATGCCCTTGCCAGAATTGAACCTGGGACTTTTCAGTCCGCAGACCGAAGCTCTACCACTGAGCCAAACCGGTTTCGGCTCTCTTTTCTTTTTATGGTCTTCAATTTGAGGTCAATTTTGTCAGATGTAAGTAATGCTAACCCCGGCTTTTTTTTTTCTTTTCATTTCCATTTTTCTGAAAATTTCTTTCCATCTCTTCACTTTCAGTTTCTGTGAGTACTTTGTTTTGAGGTGTGTTTCTTGTAGATAGCATAAATATATGGGTCATGTTTTCTTATCCATTTAGCTACCCTATGTTTTTTCATTGGAGGAATGAATCAATTTACATTTCAGTTTATTATTGATAATTACTTGTTTGCTGCCATTTTTACTCTTTTTACAGCAGTCTCTTTAGCATTTTATTCTTTTTACAGAAGTCCCTTTAGCATTTCTTGCATTTCTGGTTTGGTGGTAATAAACTACCTTAACTATCTGTGAAACTCCTGATTTCTCCTTCAATTTTGAATGATAGCCTTGCTTTGTAGAGTATTCTTAGATTCAGTCTCTTGCTTTGAATCACTTTATATTCATTCCATTCCCTTCTGGATGGATCCATTTCTATTGAGAAATCAGTTTATAGTCTAATGGGAGATGCCTCATAGTTAACTTTCTGCCTTTCTCTGTCAGCCTTTAGGATTCTTACTCTTTCATTGACATTTTCCAATTTAATTACAATGTGCTTTGTTTTCAGTATTTCTAGGTTCCTCTTGTTTGGGACTCTGCTTCTTGGACTTGTGTGACTCCCCCGCCCCCCCCCCCCCCCCCCCCATTCCCCACCCCAAAGTCAGGGAAGTTTTCTGTCATTATTTCTTCAAACATGTTTTTTATTAATTGCTCAGCTTCCTCTCATTCTGGTACTCCTATTATGCAAATGTTGTTTCATTTCCTATTATCTCAGAGATCCCTTAGACTCTCCTCCTGCTGTTTAATTTATTTTTTTTTTAAGTGCTGCTCTGCTTGGGTGTTTTTTCTACCTTGTCCTCTGACTCATTGATTTGGTCCTCATCTTCTTCTAGTCTATTGTGTTCTTTATTGCAGCTATGTCATTCTTCATCTCCTTTTTATTCTTACATGTTGGTGAATTTCTTATCCAGGCATTTGAGTATCCTTATATTTACTCTGAATTCTTTCTCTGATGATAGGCTTGCCTCCATTTCATTTTGCTTATTTTCTGATGATTACTCCTTTTCTTTCATTTGAGGGTTGTTTCTTTGTCTCCTCATTTTTTCTGTTCCTTTTTTATTGTTTCTATGAATTAGATCAAACTGCAATGCCACCCAGATTTTTTGAGTTTGTCTTCTGTACTAGATGGTTTGTGGGACCTAGTGGTGTAGTCTCTCAGGTCTCTTGAGCTGGGTGTTTTAGTGAGGCCCCCTATTTGAGACATCTGGGTTCTCCTGCTGTAGTTGGGTCTTGAATGTTATTGTCCCATTCATGAATGGGGGTCCTCTCAGGGTGTCTGATTATGTGGTTCATTCCCTACCACATTATGCCAGCCGTTGTGGTGGCACTAACCAAACAGCACAAAATACAACTCTACAAGGCACGACACAGAAGGAACAGAACATGAATGTATACAAGACACCTATAACCCCAATAGAAGTGACCACAAGAGAAAAGATAATTAGGAAAGAGAAAAGAGAGTTAGAATGTTCTTGAGAAAAAAAAAAAAAAAAAAAAGACAGACTATGGGAAGAAAACCAACAAATCAAACAAATAAAACAAAAAGCACAAACAAAAAGCACCCAGGGGGAAAAAAAGGGGGTGAGTGGGGAGTGGGGGAGGGGGGATCTGTAGATGCAGAGCTTAAATAGAGAAAATAAGGTTGAGGAATTGGATAAATAGGGGAAGGACTATGGTTTAGAATAGAATAGGGAGAAAATAAATGGAAGACCAGAAAAAAAAATAAAAAATAACTTTTTTTGAAAAGGAAAATAGAGGAGAGGGCAGATAGGCCAAAATTTAGGAAGTTAAACAAGTTAAAAAATTATTAAAAGAAACAACATGAGAAGAGAAAGAAAAAAAATTGAGTAGTGAAAAGAACAAAAAGTGAAGGAGAAATGAGGATAGGAACAGTGAAGAATAAATATATATATGAATAAACCAACAGTGGTTAGAATAATAACATATCAATAAAGCAGATAAAAAGATCTATTTTTAAAAAGGGGGAAAAGAAAGGAAATACAAAAACTATTGTAAAAGGGGGAAAGGAAAAGAAAAATGGGAGGAAAGAAGACTGTGAGGAAGAAAAAGGTGAAAAAGAGGTAAAAAATACAAAAATAAAATTTGATAAAATGAAAAAAAAATTTAAAAAAGTGTAGTGTCATTTGCTTCAGCTGAGCTTTACTGGCTCATGGGAGCTGGTTTACTACCCCACTCTTCTATCTATCTGCAAGTTCTTGGCTTACTGTTAGGCACCATATTTTTCTGTGTACAGGTCATTTTTTTTTTTTTTTAATTGTTAGATTGAAAAGTGAGGGGTGTCTTCTACATGGAACTCAGCCAAGGATGAAGCACACAGGTGCGTGGCTGCCCAGACCTTGTCAAATAGGCTTCCTTCAGTCACGAGCTTATTGTTACTGATGTCAGCTGATGCCGTAATTGTAGGTGGAGAGTGTGCAGGTACACCAGGAACTGGAGAGTTCTGAGCCCATAAAGATGTTAAAAAATAAAAAGATAAATACTGGTAAGTGATTGCCTTACTCTGCAAAATTAAAACTGGATGTAATCAGCTATGCAAAGGAGCATGGAAATAGTGCTGCAAAGAGACCATTTAGATCTCCTCCCACTGAGTGTATGATTAGACAGTGGAGAAAAAAGGAAGAACAACTCCTTAAGATGCCAAAAAAGAAGAAGGCATTAAGAGGAAAACCAGCAAAATGTTTAAAATATCGATTTCTTCATTTTCCGTTGAAAAAGTAGGAGGCATCTTATACATGTGGGTGTCTTATACACGGAAAAATATGGAACTTAGGCGTTGGCCACTGTTAGACACTGGGTTTTGTCTTTAGCACCCTGCTTGAAGCTTTAAGGGATCCACCAGTCCTCTGTTTATTTCTGCCTCCAAAGGCCTTGGCTGCAAGCAGGCAGGGTCAATCAGCCTGCTTTGCCTGCCTGCTAGCTGTCAGACTTAATCAAGCATCCTTTTCCGTCAGGGCTTTAGGTGGGGTTGGTGCTGTTTTGCTTTCAGGGAGTAAGATGCATGTTTTTTTGTTTGCTTGTTTGTTTGTTTTTTTCCTGATCCAGAGTTATTCCTCTGTGAGTGGCCAAAAATATTATTCTGGCCTTGGTTGGTTAGAGATCCTTGTATGGAAACCAATGAGGTTGGCTGGCAAACTGGAGTTTTTATCTGTCTGGTTCCCAGAATAGTGGGGAGGACTGGTTCTCTTCCAACCAAGTCACCGAGGGCTCTTTGGGCCTATTCAGACCCTAAACTTGGCCTCTGCCTTTGTTTTCTTTGTATAGCTCAAACTGCAGGCAGGGTGTGGCAGGCTGTATTATTTGCCTTGAGGCTATTGGGAAGGGCTAGCTTCTCAGGGGAGAAATGGCCTATTAGGTTTGGAAGTTTAGGAATGTCCCAAAGCAGGAATCTTGGCCAGTCTCCCCAGCCTTTCCTCGGGCACCTTAAGTCTGTGCCTCTTTTCCTGCACCAAAGCCACCAGTGAGTGTTTGCAATTGAAAAGTCCTATGCTCTGGGTTTAGCAAATAAAAGCAAAAACAAAATGACCACAAAACTGCGCGTTTCTCTCCCCAGCACCTCACTGCTCAGGCCACCTTTCAGGCGGCCTTTCTCAGCTGCCTTTCATGGCTGTGGTCTTAGGTCCAGGCTAACCTGTCACCAGCAGCCCTGAGGATTTTCCTTAACGTAGATGGATGCTAGGCCTGTCACCAAGGGATGCAGCTTGTGGCAATGCAGCCTCCTCCTCACAATCTTGGCCTGCTCCCCAGCATTTGCTTTCAAGTCCAGATCCCTATTCCTACCATTCTCCAGGCATCCTCTGCTCTTCCTTCTTGGAAATTATCTCTTAAGCTGGGTCTAATTTGTTAATTCCAGGTGGATGTTCTCCAATTTAGTTGCTTTTCCTGTGTGGCCCTGGACAAGGTGCTCTGCACACATGTCTATGCAGCCACCATTTTTTTCCAACAAAAAAATCTTTATTGTTGAGAGTATTACACATATCCCCTTCCCCAACCACTCCTATTGTCTCCCTCCACCCAGTTCCCACCCACCTTAGGTCTTCACCACCCTATTGTTTGTGTCCATAGCTAATCCATACATGTCTATAAGTTCTTTGATAACTCCTTCACCTTCTCTCTGAGATTTGTCAGTCTATTCCATGTTCCCATGCTTCTGGTTCTATATTTTATTCATCAGCTTATTTTGTTCATTAGATTCTTTGTTTATTTTGATTTTTAGATTCAATTATTGATAGATATGTATTTATTGCCATATTTTAAAACTTTTTTTCCTTCTTTTTTTTCTTAAAGAATACCCTTCAGCCGGGACCGGTTTGGCTCAATGGATAGAGCGTCGGCTTGGGGACTGAAGGGACCCGGGTTCGATTCCAGTCAAGGGCATGTACTTTGGTTGCGGGCATATCCCCAGTAGGGGGTGTGCAAGAGGCAGCTGATCGATGACTCTCTCTCATCGATGTTTCTGACTCTATCTCTCTCTCTTCCTCTCTGTACAAAATCAATAAAATATATATTAAAAAAAAAAAAAAAAAAAGAATACCCTTCAACATGTCATGTAATACTAGTTTGGTAGTGATGAGTTCCTTTAGCTTTTTCTTGTCTGTGAAGCTCTTGATTTGATCTCAATTCTAAATGATAGCTTTGCCTGGTAGAGTAATCTTGGTTGTACCTAGGTCCTTGCTATTCATCACTTTGAATATTTCTTGTCACTCTCATCTGGCTTGCAAAGTTGCTGTTGAGAAATCAGCTGACACTGATTGAGAAATTCATATGGACACTCCCTTATAGGGAACTAACTGTTTTTTCTCTTGCTGCTGTTAAGATTCTCTCTTTGTCTTTAACCCATGGCGTTTTAATTATGATTTGTCTTGGTGTAGGCCTCTTTGGGTTCTTATTTTTAAGACTCTCTGTGCTTTCTGAACGTATGTCTATTCTTTTACCAGGTAAAGGATGTTTTCTGTAATTATTTCTTCAAATAGGTTTTCAATATCTTGCTCTCTCTCTTCTTCTGGCACTTCCATTATGAGAACATTGGTACACTTGAAGTTGTCCTAGAGGCTCCTTATATTATCTTCATATTTTTCGTTTTTTTTTCCTTTTGCTGTTCTAATTTAGTATTTTTTGCTTCCTCATATTCCAAATCACTGATTTGATTCTTAGTATCCTGTACTCTATGTTGATTCCTTGTAAATTATTCTTTACTTCAGTTAGTGTATCCTTCATTTCTGACTGATCCTTTTTTATGTCTGATGTTCTCACTAATTTCCTTGCAATCCTCACTAAGATTCTTGAAATTCTCACTAAGTCCCTTGAAACTCTCTTTAAGATCCCTAGTTTTCTTATAACCATTGTTTTGAACTCTGTATCTAGTAGTTTGCTTGCTTCCACTTCATTTAGTTCTTTTTCTAGAGATTTCTTCTGTTCTTTCATTTGTGACATATTTCTTTGTCTCTGCCATTTGGCTGCTTCCATGTGTTCGTTTCCATCTATTAGGTAGAGTTGCTATGTCTCCTGGAATTGGTAGAGTGGCCTTATATACTAAGTGTCCTGTATGGCCCAGTGGCTCAGCCTCCCCAGTCACCTGAGCTTGGCATTCTAGGTGAACCCTTGTGTGGGCTGTGTGCACATTATTACTGTAGTTGAGCCTTGATTGCTATTGGTGTAACTTGGAGGAATTGACCCTTGGGCCAATTTGCTGTGAGGACTATAGTGGAAGAGCTGCTATACAGGAGACGACCCTATGGAACAGGACTTGCTTCAGTGGGGCTTGGTGCTCACTGAGTCGGTCCCTTGAGTGTTTCATTTGTAAGTGTGTAGAGTTGTAATCTGGTGTGATCTGAAGTTGTCCACCAGGTGCACTGGCCCTTGGCTTCCCCTGGAGATGCAAAGTCAGCCTGGGGCAACTCCCCAGGAACTCCAGAGTGGTCTGCACTTGGCTACTACTATGGTGGGCTTGGAAGTGCCCAGGAGAGGCCAACCTCTGAAGAAAGGTAGGCTTCTATTAGTGCCAGGCCTGGGGCTTCTTATTGAGTTCCATGGGGCATGCTGATACCAGTTGTTGCTTGTATGAGAGATTTTAGGCAAGTCTGAAGCCTAAGCAAGGTCAGATGATTCATATGGAAAAGCCACTTCAAACAGATTGAGTGGGGAGGCAAATTGGGTGCGGCGGGGTCACAGGGAATCAGCAGGATGGAGTGAACAGTGTGGGCCAGGTTGATGGAGACTCAGATATGGCCCCTATCAGTCAGCTCTCTGATGGGGAGAGGCCTCAGCATAAGAACAATGATCTCTGTAAGCATTTTTTGCCTCGGAAAAGCTGTCCCTGAGGTCTTTTCCTGATGCAAGATAATCCACTTCCTCCCCATAAGTCCCTGGATCTCCATGACCTGCTGCCCCAGTGCTGGAGCTTAGAGAGGGCATGCCTAGTAAGTCTGTGTGTCAGTCCTTTAGGAGAAACTGCTGGGACTCTAGCAGCCTCTGTGTCACTCAGACACGATCCCTCCTGGTTTTTACAGCCCAAAGTTAGAGGGACGTCTCTGCCCAACTCTGGAACCCTGGGCTGAGTGGTATGGTATGAGGTTGGGAGGCCTCCATAGCCTAGATATCCCTCCAGATTGAAAGAACGCCACACATGGTTATCGGACCACCCCATTCCGTGCTTTTACCACTCCTACCCATCTCAATGTGCTTTCTTCTTTGCTTCTCTAGTTATAAAGCTTCCTTTCAGCCAGAATTCAGGTGGTTCTGAATGATGGCTGTTCTGTGTTTTAGTTGTAAATTTGATGTGGTTGTGGGAGGCGATGAGTACCGCATTAGCTTACACCACCATCTTGGTTCTTCTTCCTAATTGTGTTCTTGCTATCACAACAGGCACACAGCATCTACCTGAGGCGTAACAGTGCTTTGTGTATGCCCTCTCACTTATTTCTTTTAGCAATATTTTTTTTTGTTTGTTTTATGGATGGGAAAAATGAAACAGAGAGGTGGAATCATTTGTTCAAGTATTTGCAGGAGTCCTGTGATTAAACTGATATTTGATCCCAAGAAGACTGACTCAGGGCTGCTGCTCTTAACCAGTATGGCACTGAAGGCACCAAGCAAATTTTTATTCATGAGACCAATGAGAAGTAAATGCAAAGTGCTGATGTCAGTGGGGAGAGCTGTTTGGCTTCATGTCCTAGAAGTATGTGGCAATGGACAAAGAAGTATGTGGGTAACAGGGCCCCAAAATTCTTCAAAACAAGTTTGGGGAAGGAAGTTGAGATTATTGTTTGAAAACATGTCTGGAGTGAAGTTCCCAGGTTGTGAAAGAAGACTGGAAGGACCTGCTCCCTGCTGCTCTCAGGGAGTGGCCTACACACACCCGTGTGGCAGGAAGACACAGACTCCACTTTCCCACCATTCCATGAGCACATTCTCAGTGTCACATGACCACTTAGACACCTGGTTCTGCAGTCAAGACCCCAGGATGTAGAGTGACAAAAAAGGGCTCTATGCAAGGGATGAGCAGAGAAAAAGAGAAATGAACACAATAAAATTAAATATTTCACATTTGAGCCCACAAATCAAAATTTCAATGTGTATTGAAGAATTGTAGTGCTGAGAAAGAGTCAAAATGTAAAAAATGCAAATATAAATGCACTACAGACAAAATCAAAACATCAGAACAATCCTGGAGTCATCAATGAAATGAATGTGGGACTAATAACTGCAGCAAGAATAATCAATCACAAAAGACAAAAATATTTATGTCACATAAAATTTGGAAATCTTAGAAATAAAAATATATATTAATTCATAGAAAATGCAAAGTTGATTAGATAAATTTTAGTTTGGACACGTTCATAAGATGATTAGAAAATTGAGAGATAATACTGAAGATTTCATCCAGAATCTGTCTCTAAACCTATATTTATACACATATCTGTATGTGTATCTATCTCTATCATCTCTATCATCTCTATCATCTCTATCTCTATCTCTATCTCTATTTCTATCTCTGTCATCTCTATCATCTCTATCTCTATCATCTCTATCTGTATCTCTACCTACATCTACATCTACATCTATATCATCTATGTATTGTTTCTGTTTATCTATTCCCTAAAGGTACAAATCAAAAGGTACAAACTTCCAATCATAAGATAAAGAAATCCAGAGGATCTGACATACAGATAGTGATTGTACTTAACAATACTATATTATATATTTGAAAGTTGTTAACCTGTTAACGGAGTGGGACGTATAAATATGTCAAACGTAAACAATATCGGGTACGGGTAGGACATATGTATACATCCTTGAAATATATGTTGCGCCCTGAAATGGGCAGGATGTATATTTTCGAACAACAAAGGTATTAGTCATCCATACAAGTCTGGACATGAATTTAAGACATGGAGGGAATCAGTATAATTTCGCTAGTGAGAGTGGTGGACGTGTTCAACAGAATTGTTTTGGAGTTAACACATGACTTACTGAATAAAGGGTATAGGATTTACTTAGATAATTTCTATACGTCAATTCATTTGGCTGAACTCTTGTGTCAAAACAATACAGACATTGTTGGAACAATGAGGATAAACAGAGTCGGGATCCCCAGTGAAATAAAAACAAACAAAAAAAAATACAGAAAAGTGAACATATAGTAAGATTCAAAGACAAACTTATGATTTTAAAATGGAAGGATAAAAAAGACGTATTAATGCTCAGTTCTATTCATAATGACGAAAAGACAATGATTGAAAAGAGAGGAAGAAGGCAAGAAAAACCGAATGTTGTCCTGGATTATAATAAGAATATGGGCGGCGTAGATTTGGGAGATGGAGTTATGGTGGCCTACACGGCTGCCCATAATAGGGTAAAAAAATTTTATAAAAAAATGTTTCTACGATTGATTGATATGTGCTGCTTCAATGCATATATTATATACAAAAAAGATAAAGGTCATTTGGATCAATTACACTTTTTGATAGAGTGTGTAGAGAAATTGGTAGATAACAACATAGTCAAAACCCACCCAAAGACATCAACAAGCAGCTCTATATCTAAACCATCACGCTTAGTTGAAAGGCATTTTCCAGAACAAATGAAAAGCGATATAGGAAAAACTAAATCCAGGAAATGCCGAGTTTGCTACAAAAAAGGTATTAGGAAAGAATCTACATACTGGTGTCTGGATTCTAAGGTAGCACTATGTATCAACAATTGTTTTAAAATATATAACAGGGAAGTTGAGTTTTGAATTTTTACATCTCTATTTTAATTTTTTAAACTCAATATTTCTATTTTATTTGTGTGCTTTTGTTTATTGTTCTATAATTGTTAACTTTTTTATATTTTTATTGTGTATCGAAATAAAAAAATATATTTTTTTGTAATCTTTATAATTGTAAAATTTATAATTTTTTAATTCGATGTTTCCATTTTTTTGTTGGTATTCTTTTCTATTTGTTTGTAATTTTGTATTTTCCTTTCCGCTTTATATATAAATAAATGAAAAAATATATATTTCATAGTCTTTTCATTTATTTTAAGTATAAATAAAAAAAAATAATAATATGAAATTACATCCTCCGGGCATAACGTACTGACACGTCCTAGTGAAAGAGTACGCGCCCGTTATATGTTGTGTAATTAAAAAGGAAATTCCCCAGTTAATTAAGCAAGAGACCTTAATAGCTCTCATCTCACACACACACAATTTGTAACTGTTTGTGCTGATGGACATTAAGTAGACTTACTGTGGTGACCGATATACATTCAGAGCAATTTCCTGATGTAACTAAAATTAATACAATGTTATATGTCAATCATATCTTAATAAAATATACGGTGAAGAAATGCATGTATATAAAGATATGCCCTCACCATGAATGGAACCGCCCCACCTTTTGGTGTACAGGATGACATTTCAACCAACTGAGCCACCCGGCCAGGGCCTAGCTGAGTTTTTGACAGCAGACTTCTCATTGGCAATAAATGATACTGGAAGACAAGGGATCAATGTCCTCAGTACCATCTACCTTGAATTCCATACCCAACTAATTGATTATTCATTAAGGAATTTATTTTGTAATCCAGGAAGATGAAGGCAGAGTTTTCTACTTTTTCAGACTTCATTGAGAAAACTTCCTGGGGATGGACTTCAGCAAGAAGAAAAGCACGGAAAGGAGTAGAATAGAAAAGTGACAGTGAAACTGATCATGCAGTAGACGGAAAAACACCTTTTTTGTCTTTAAAGATGAAACTAAAAGTGTATTAAAGGACAATAATAGGACAGAGGTGTGATGTGAGAGAGGGAGAGAGGAGAAGGGATTGGGGACCCAGGGTGCTGTTCCGTGCAGAGTGTAAACTAAAGCTTTTTTTTTTTTTTTTGTCTTTTTAAAGAAGGGAATAAGGACAACAAACAACCACAGATATTGTTAAAAGCATGTATAGTTAATTTTCTGAAGCAACTGAAGAAAAAGAATATAGAAAAAATTATCAAACAGAAATCAGGATTAGAAGGAAAGGGAAAAAAAGTGCAATAAAAAAGAATTTTAGTAAAATTTGTCCCATATACATCAGTAATTGCAATCTGTTAGCAGATTAAACATAGTGCTACAAGATCGATGTTAGCACTATGAATTTTTCTAGTATATAATATTGTATAGCTATATTTTGCTTATAGGAAACAGGAATATTGAAAATGAAAGAATAGAAATAGGTTGAATAACTTTTAAATGTTGGTATAGCAACATTAATATCAGACCAAAAAAAAAGACTTTATGACAGGAATCATTGTTGAAGTTAAAGAGGGAAATGGTATGATCTTGATGATTAGAGAAACAAACAATGCGATGAGTGCACAGGTGCTTTTCGAATGTGGCACACCTGTGACCTTGGTGATTGGAAGTGGAGGGTCTATCCCACCTCCTCCCATGCACTCCCCGGACACCAAGGCATTTCACAAACTTAATTTCTTCCTTCGGAAATCCCTGCTATTTCGTTGTTCAATTTCTATGAGTTGAAAGAAAAAGTAATTCTCTTTCCAATTTTTTTATTGTTGTTATAGTTTAACTCTCTTGCTTGGTTGTAGGCACAGGAAAGAAGGTGATGAAAAGAATGTACAAAGGAAATAAAAATGAACAAATGCATAAAGGCCTTTCTTGCAGTGGGAGAGAGGAGGGGTCATGACAGAAGGGAAAGCAGCTAAGTGGACATGGTGCCTGCTGGCAGGAAGGCAGGGTCACAGGGAAGGAGAGTCCAGGGCCCAGGCCCGGCTCACTCTGGGGCAGCTGAGAACCTTGCATAGTGACCGTCTGCCACTAATGCCCCCATTCCCTTGCAGGACCACGGGGACAGAAGAAACATTGGGTGTTTTTAAGGTGCCCAGGATGGAAAGAGAACCAGGTGTAGGTTAAAAATGCCTTTGTTTTCACACTTGGAAAGGGGGGTGAGAGTAATCTTTCAGATGTTGCCAGAAAGACGTTAACTGAAGTCCTCTGTAGGACCTCAGAGGAGACTGGGTTTCCAGTGAAAGGGACAGGCTCTGCTGTAAAATATTATTGTGCTATGCCCAGATTTCGTGATCCCCAAAGACCACCAGGGATCTGAGTCCGATGCAAAAGCAAAGAGCTTTTTTTATTTTAAGCTAGCCTGAGCTCAATACCACATACACCAATGCAGCGGCGAGGTCTAGAGAGAGCAAGCTTCAACAGAACAAAGGGTTTTATAGGGGTCAGGTTGATGGGTGGTGAGGTCATTTGGAAATGAACAAAATGAACAATCAGAGAACAACAACTGATTGGTTGGGTGAGGGCTAGGGTCCAGTTACACAGTGACATAGTTATACAAAATGGAGGATACAGTACAAGATGGAGTCAGGAGTTAGCCCTGTCGAGTTAACCCTGTTCTGCCCTCTCAATTGCACTTAAAGGAAAGATGCTGGGCAGGGATTTCATCAGTAAGTTCAAATTTTGTAAGCATCAAATTTACTGCAAAGCATCACAGCAAAGACGCAGTAGAAAGCAAGTAATTATCAATATTTTAAAGAGGTACTTCCTTGCAAAGGCTTAATTTGGCCACCAGACCTTGGGTTCTTGTTGTTGTCATTTTATTTTATTTTTTAAAAATATATTTTATTGACTTTTTTACAGAGAGGAAGGGAGAGAGATAGAGAGCCAGAAATGTCAATGGGATGTGCCCGCAACCAACGTACATGCCCCTGACTGGAATCGAACCTTGGATCTTTCAGTCTGCAGACCAATGCTCTATCACTGAGCCAAACCAGTTTCGGCTGTTGTTATTTGACAAGTTGGAGAGGGAGACTAGGAGTTCCATTGTTTGCTACCACTTCCCTTCCTTGACTTTATCAAGGTTCTGTCCTTTGAATTGGAGTTTCTCTCATTCTCATTTAAATCTTGCTTCAAAAAAAAGATACTGGCTGACTGAGAAAGTCCTGAAACGTGGATTAACATTCAGGTCTGCTTTTCTGCTTCTGTCTTCTTCCTCAGCTTCTCCCCAGCTCTTCCCAGAAGAACCCAGCCATCCTTGGTGGGGTGGGTTGGAACAGAGGTTGGCCACTGGAGGTGGTGGGGGCACCAACACCAACATGTAAACACCATTCCTGCCACTGCTGGGCGCTGGGACCGCTGGCCACACCAAGTCCCTACCTCCGGTGGAATAGTTCCATTCCCAAGACAATCCGGAGAGCCAGGAGGAAGCTGAGACACAGCTGGCTTTTCACACCCATTTCATCTGGAAGAGCCCGCTTTCTGTTACTGCTAAGCTCTGATGGTGGTTTGATTGTGTTGAAATATGGTAGCAACCATACTTTGGTAAAAAAAAAAACACAAAAAAACACAAACTGCTGTTTGAATTTTAACCCTACTATTCTGACTTTGACCTTCGCTTACTTGCCTAAACAATAGGGTAGTTAACAGGGGATTGATTCCCACTGACTCAGTAGCTTCAGGGATAGAAACTATAGATAACCTTTAGAGATTAACCTCTGAGTTCTGCTTCTGTATTATGGGCAAGATAGGGCCACATTCCAATGTTCCCAGCCTTTAGATTACAGGGGTCCTCAAACTTTTTAAAGTGGGGGCCAGATCACGGTCCCTCAGAGAGCTGGAGGGCCGGACTATATGAACTACTAATTCCTACTGTAACACCTCGGCTGCGCTCACTGCCCAAAAAACCTGGTGGGCCGGATCAGACTCCTCTGCGGGGCCGCATGTGGCCCGAGGGCCGTAGTTTGAAGACCCCTGCTAGAATAAAGGAAAATTCCTGTGGTTTGAACCTTTGAAAGGAGGACCTACAACTGGAAAAGTGCAGTCGTGTGGACTCCACCTGGATGAGGTGCTCTCGCGGCCATCCTGGCCAGTTTTTCAATAAATCCTTGCTTGCTTTTTTTTTTTTTTTTTTTTTTTTAAATCAATCTTCAGCCTCCAGTGATCTTATTTTGAACCCAGGGTTCGAACCCACAACAGTGTCAGTCCCAATTATTGTTCATTTAATAAAGAAAAAAAAATCTGTGCTTCCCAACAAGCCTCGTCACATATGCAAAATATATTTAATTCAAGCCCTTATTATTTGCAACAATTAGTGACCATTTGGTTAACAGCAAGTAGATATAGTTTAATATAACTTCTCTTATGTGTGATAAATATACACATTTTTAAGGTACCTTATTTTTGGGAGGGGGAGATTTACTGTTGCCTGGAGCAAAATGGGGCAGGGCAAATATCTGCTGCAAAACAAGTGACTATGATTCAAGCGACTTGAATTAAGGGGCTATGCAGAAATTAAAGTACTTTTTAAAATTCTGAACTCAATACAGGCTGTGCGGGCTGCCTTCGGTGGTACAATTTGCTTGTGTTGGGCCTCGTGATCAGTCCCCAGACTTCAGCAGGCATTTCAGTATAGGTTGTCTGTTTTCAGAGGCATCATCTGGAAATCCCTGTCTTCATCTTCCTGGCGCTGTGTCTCTTTATATCAATGCTGTGTCCTGCTACTTCAGGTCAGGGAGGGTGCAATACTCCATTGTTTGAGCAATGTGGAATTTTGAATTTTAAATGAAAGGGTAGCTTTAATGACATTTGGTTTCAGTAGTGAAATTAAAAGCAAGACACAAATCACAGAAGAGGGACAAACAGATGCTTCTCTGATAGTTGGATTCCTAAGAAATTTGGCTGTAAATTCAGAAAGATAATTATTAACACCAGATTACATAATCAGTATGATTTGGGCTGTTATCTATGAAGTCATTAAGAGTGTCAGAAGATTCAAGTGTGTATTGTACACCAAGCAGGGGCTGCTGCTGGTCTTCCTTGAAATCCCTGCTCATATCTTTTGGTGTAACTTAATTAGCAAAGTTAAAATTAAGATGAGACTCCAGTGTGTTTGGAAGAAACAATTTCTATGAGAGGACACTTCATTAAGACATTTAATAATGCAATAAACTCTTGGTTATCAAAGAAATCTCTAAAATGATCTTCTCCAATGAATACAATTATACGAACTAAAATATTTGTGCTGTTCAAGAAAATGCCAAATACTGCTCCTAAAATGTGTACATACCTTAGGGCCTGCTGTATAGTCTTTCTAAGAACATTGTAACTAGTATGTATTCAGCATGTTCATTGAGTGGTTCATATATGTTTGGCACTATTCTAGGAGTGAATGGGACAAAGTGCTTAAGCCCCTGAAACTTACCTTCAGAGAAAGACGGGCAATAAACAAGGAGACTAATAGATAACGTAGATATTTAGGTATTCACAGAGCTGTGCAACCATCATTACAATCCATTTTAGAACATTATCATCACACCAAAAAGATCCATATCTTTGGCTGTCACCCTCATCCTCCATCCTCCTATCCATCTAGCCCTACACAACCAGCACTCCAGGTTCTGTCCCTGTAGATTTACTATCTGGACATTTCATAACAACAAAATCATACCGTATGTGGTCCTTTGTGACTAGCCTCTTCCACTTAGGATAATGTCTTTATTCATGTTGCAGTATGCTCTGATACTTGCTGAAAAATGTTCTGTTAACTGGATTTTTATTTATCCGTTTGTTTATCATTTGGTGGGCCTCTGTGCTGTCCCCTGTTTTGTTCTCATGAACACTACTGCTACATGTGAACATTGACTCACAGTCTGAGGGGACATAGGTGTTCTGTGTCTTTTGTGTCTGTACCTTAGAGTGGAGTTGCTGCATTATCTGGTAACTCTTAGTTTAATCTTTTGAGGAACTGACAGACTGTTTTCCAAAATTGGTGACTCATTTTACATTATCACTTGCAGTGTATGAAGTTTTCAATTTCTCCACATCCTCCCAACACATATTATCTGTCTTTTTCATTCTAGCAATGAAACCACATTAGTGGGTGTGAAATTGTATCTCCTTGTGGTTTTGCTTTGCATTTCCCTGATGACTACTGATATTAAACATTGTCATGTGCTTATTGGCCAATTATATATCTTCTTTGAAGAAACATCTACTCAGATCATTTTCCTATTTTTAAATTGAGTTATTTGTCTTTTTGTTATCTAGTTGAAAGAATTCTTTATTTTATATGTATTCTAGATATGTTCCTATTAGATATATAATTTGAAAATATTTTCTTCCATTAAGTATGCTAAGTTTTTACTATCTTGATGGTATCCTTTGAAACATGAAAGTTTTTAATTTTGTGAATTCCAATTTACCAATTTTTCCTTTGGTTGCTTGTGTTTTGGATTCATGTATAGAAACCACTGCCAAATCAGAGATTTACCCTTATGGTTTTTCTGTTTTTGTTTTTTGAGAATTTTATAGTTTTAACTTTTCCATGTAGGTCTTTGATCCATTTTGAGTAAATTTATATATACACTGTGAGATGTGATATTGGGCTACGTTTTTTTAAAAATATATTTTATTGATTTTTACAGAGAAGAAGGGAGAGAGACAGAGAGCTAGAAACGTCGATGAGAGAGAAACATAGACCAGCTGCCTCTTGCACACCCCCTACTGGGGATGTGCCCACAACCAATGTACATGCCCTTGCCAGAATTGAACCTGGGACTTTTCAGTCCGCAGACCGAAGCTCTACCACTGAGCCAAACCGGTTTCGGCTGTGCTACTTTTGATAGGGCTATTAATAACCAGGAAGGATTAAACATTCTTTTAATAAAAAGAGTTTCAGAAATATAGTATTAATCTATTAAAAACTATTTATGCATATTCCAGGCACTTTTTATGAACAATTTGGAAAACTTCCCAATTCTAACAGATGTAAAGAAATAAACATAGCAAAGTGAAATTGTCTTAGAACTATAAAACCTATAAAATGATCAACGGGAATATAGAGTGCTGAGGGTGCTATTTTATATTGGATTATCATAGAGATCTGCTCCGTGAAGGTGGATTTGAGCAGAGACTTGAAAAAAAAAGGGGGGGGGGAATAAGTGCTGGATGTATCTGGCAGAAAGGCATGCCAGGAAGAGGAAAGGCACTTGCAGGGGTGCAGAGGTGGGAGTGTACCCGGTGTGTCTGAGGAATTGGAAGGAGGACAGTGAATTTAGAATCGAGAGAGAAGTGGCAGGTTTGGAGAACAGAGCGGCGTGGGAGCTGGAACTCTTGGGGCTTTCTGGGTCACAGGAGAGGCTTTGAACGTAACACTGATGGAGACGGAAGCTGCAGGAGGGTTTTGAGCAGAGGGATTAGGTGATCTGATTTATGTTTTAGAAAGGTCACCTGGTGCAGGTTGGAGAACAACCGGAAACCAACCACAAAGCAATAGTTCAGGCTGCGGAGAATGCCGCTGGTCCAAGGTGGCAGTGCTGGAGACGGTCAGAGGCTAGTCACCTCTGAAAAGTCACACCAATAGACAAGAGATGTAAAAAAAGGTGGCAGTGCTGGAGACGGTCAGGGGCTGGTCATCTCTGAAAGAGCACACCAGTAGACAAGAGATGTAAAAAAAGGTGGCAGTGCTGGAGACGGTCAGAGGCTGGTCATCTCTGAAAGAGCACACCAGTAGACAAGAGATGTAAAAAAAGGTGGCAGTGCTGGAGACGGTCAGAGGCTAGTCATGTCTGAAAGATCACACCAATAGACAAGAGATGTGAAAAAAGGTGGCAGTGCTGGAGACGGTCAGGGGCTAGTCATGTCTGAAAGGTCACACCAGTAGACAAGAGATGTAAAAAAAGGTGGCAGTGCTGGAGACCGTCAGAAGCTAGTCATGTCTGAAAGGTCACACCAATAGACAAGAGATGTAAAAAAAGAGACAAGTTAAGGATTACTCATGGACTTCTGGCCTGGGCAATTTAAGCATGAGTTGCCATTAACTAAGATGGGTAGATGGCATGATACATTTAGAGAAAACAGCAAGTTTAGGGTGAGGCATGTTAGGACTGAGAGGGTTATTTAACATCCATGTGAAAAACATACCCTAACCTGAGGGTATGTTTCCATTGATTTCTAAAGAGTATGGAAGAGAGAGGGAGAGACAGAGAGAAACATCAATGTGAGAGGGACATTTTGATTGGTTTCCTCCTGCATGAGCCCTGACCTAGGCCCTGGCCATGGAGGAGCCTGCAATCTAGGTACATCGTCTTGATCAAAATCGAACTCAGACTCTGCAATAAGCAGGTTGAGACTCTATCCACTGAGCCAAACCGGCTAGGGCAGGATATGACACTTTGTAGCCCCTGCAGCAGCGGACATTCGTTGTTTTCTTCAGGAGTGAGGTGGGAAAACCCTAGATTACCTTCTTGGATTCTTATTACCCAAGTTACCAAGAACAACTGCAAGTGGCAGCATACAGGGAGCTTAGCCAATGAGTGGTCAGGAAAGGTGTTTATGCTTGAACTGGTTTGGCTCAGTGGGTAGAGCATTGGCCTACATATTGAAGGGTCCCAGATTTGATTCCTGTTAAGGGCATGTACCTTGGTTTGGGGCACATCCCCAGTGAGGAGTGTTGCAGGAGGCAACTGATCAATGTTTCTCTCTCATTGATGTTTCCAACTGTCTATCCCTCTCCCCTCTTCTCCATAAAAAAACAATATATTTAAAAAAGAAAAAGAAAAGAAAAAGTGTTTCCTCTGCAGCCCATGCATAGAGGACCTCCTGTGTTGTGCCCACTGGGCTAGGGGCATGTCCCCACAGCCTGAGGGGGGGCACACCCCCAAGCCCAGCAGCCCCAAATTGTGGGTGCTGGGCTTAGGGGAGTGTGGACATAGCAGATGTTCCTGCCTTGCCCCCAGCTGTTTGGTGCCTATGCCCATAGGTCTGGAGTGGCCACTCAGCACCTTTGTATGCAAATTAACCTGCCAGCTTTGTCAGGTTAATTTGCATATTCACTCCTGATTGGCTGGTGTGTGTCATGGAGGTATGGTCAATTTGCATCTTTCTCTTTTATTAGTGTAGATTTTACAGTAACATTAATAAAGATATATTTTATTTATATGCACATGGTGTTTTTGGAACTCGTAGAGTTAGGATTATTTTACAGGTGCATCTCCACCTCTGCAATGCAAGGTCACTTCATTGGGGCCCCAGTTGTGTTTATCCCCCAGTTTCACTGAGCTTTTCTGCAATAGGATCATAGGAGTCCAAAATGGTGTAAGTCTGCCAGACCCGAGCTTTCAGTGATAAAACACTGGGCAGCATTTCCCTGTTGCTTTGGCATTATAAAAGGCAGGTCAGATTAGATCTGGATCACAAGGAAGATTCCTTGGGAAGTAAAATCTCTGATACAAGACTCAGAGAGATAGACCTCTCATCCCAATGCTAGAAGAGAGTTCAAGCTCACTGACATTGCTACGGGCAGAGGGAGCTCCTGGTGATTGGCATGAATTGCTGTCTAGGGAGACTGTGGAGAAATGTCATTTCCAAATGAAATGGCTGCAGTCTTGGCGGCTAAGAGGTGGGTGGCCGGGCCCTCTGCTCCACGGCTGGGAGCTCTGCTGGCATTTAGCTCAGTTATGTGGATGCACTGAACATAAACATCTGAAAAAGGAAAGAGAAAGGAGGGGAAAGAGATGCCGTCACTTAGAAAACCAAAACCTCACTACACACAGACCCAACAGAGGACCAGGCCTTTCTACACATCGCCTCGCTCTGTGTCACACTTTCATTCCTAAAGAAAAGAGGAGATTTTTCTGATGAGTCATCTGATGTGACAAAGAAGTGGTCACTCGGCCTGCCAAGAACATTGGCTCCTGTGCTGGGGCCTCTCGGGGCAGAGATTAGGGTCAGAAAGTCTCTGGTGAGTAACATCTTACTTGATGACTTCCTGTCCTGTCTGTGAGGTATGAAGAAATCATGCAGGGAGCTTTCCGAGCAGAACTTGGCAGTGCAGGGTCAGCTTGTTGTCACTTAGGTGTGTGCCTTGTTCTTGGTTTGCGCGCTAATTACATTGTGTCAGCGGCAGCCACTCCACTACGAAACACGGGATGATGAATGGAGGGAGGGTCAAATCCACGCATCTCTCAGGAGTGAGGAATGCTGCCACGGAACGCTAACATTCAAACTCCTGGAAGAAAGCATTTAGGAAATGAGAAGAGTATTTAAATTATCTTCAAGAGTCAATTGTTGAAAGGAGTGTTTCCTTTATATTTTTATAAAGGAAATATATTTTGGGCTGCTGCAATTTGCTTGGGGTTTTTGTCTGATTTCAGGTCTTAGGAGTAATTTTGCAGGTATTCAGAGCAGTCACAGGGCCACATACTTATCGAGGTGTGATCTTCCCCGCTGGTTGGATCTATGACAGTTGGAGAAAGTTCTACCAGCTACACTGCCAAGAACTAATTTTCAGCTTCTTTTCACCTTGCCCAGACTGCCACCCTTTAAATGGGCAGGAACATTTTTGTTACCTCTGGCTGCACAGCAAACTCTCACCAAGCCGAGCCCTTGAAAATAGCTATGTCATATGGTCCCTGGTTTGGTGGGTCAGAATTCCGAATGGACACTGCCAGGGGTGCTGGCCCCTGTCCATGTCGTCAGAGTCTCCACTGAAAGGATGAGACACCTTTTGAAGTTATAAGTACCTGTACTTTTAAAGCACATTACACATTTCATTTTCTGTAAAAGGAAGATAAAATATATGTTGGTCTTTTTGTCTTGGTGTTTCAGTAGGTCTAGTGAAAGATTGTAAAATGTTAAGGTTGATGAAGGAAGAGTTGCCACTGACTTCTGAGACTTTAGAATTAAAATCTACGGGCATCTCACTGGGACACACACTGGAGAGAACAGCAGTTTTTCCTCCCGGGGGTGGGATGGGGGGAGAGCTGGGGCGGGGGAGCTGGAAGGAGCCTCGGGTCTCTGCGTGGGGACCTCTGCCCGCTCTCTAGCAATGGACACCACCTCTGAGGGCACTGCTCAGCCTGAGAAGACTGCATGCTGTGTGACTCCAACTCTACCACATTCCGTAAAAGGCAAAACTCATTGTAAATCTGTGGCTGCCAGGAGTCAGAGGGGAGGGAGGGCGAGGAGGCGGAGCTCAGACATTAGAACAGTGAATCTTCATTCCAGGTGATGACTTATCTCATCACACATTTGTCCAACACCATAGAAAGCACAGCACCGAGGGCGAACCCTACTGTGCACTAGAGACTTGGGTGATAATGATGTGCCATGTAGGGCTATGGTTGTAACGATGCACCTGGTGGGTGTGCCTAGTCGGGGAGGCTGTGTGTGCAGAAATGAGGAAAGAGGGGGCTCTCTGTGCAACTTTACTGGCAACCTAAAACTACTCTAAAATGTTTACTTATTTATTTTTTAAAGTCGCCTCAGCTAAGTTTTATTTAATATGTAATTTGGAAAAGAAAAGTTTAAAATTCAACACAAGAGCTTTGTTTGAGGAAACATGCTATCAAAATACGGGTCCAGCTAATGAAGAGACATCAGCAAATAGTTCCCTGTTTAGAGGAGTCTGAAGATTCACCAGAGAAATGCTCTCAGTTCCCTCTCTGAGAGGGAGGTCTGAGTGGAGGACATAATCAGGTGCCAGCACACAGGACTGCCTGCCAAGAATGCCCTTCGCAGCACCTGGTAAGAGGAGTTGGTGTTGGAAGCAGGCTGGGCAGTGATTCCGCTGACTGGAGCTGGAGAGGCTCCATTGGGAACCTTGGTTAGGGCATCCTGCTTCTCACAGACACAAGGGTGGAGGGTGTCTGAGGGGGCCAGCGAGCATGGTAAAAGGTTTAGAAAATGCACCCCCTGAGAAAAGGTAAGAGAACTGGACACATTGTATCTGTAGGAAAGAAGACCTGAGGGAGTCATAATCCCTATTTCACTCCCACATAAAGGGACATTATAAAGAGGACAGGATCAATTATTCTCATTAGCCAATGGGGACAAACAAGAAGTAATAGGCTTGTCACAGGGCAGCAGGGCAGGGCAGGTGAAACATCAGGGCGAGTTTTAAGGCCACCGGAAGTTGGAGGAGACAAGGGAGGGCTTGTGTAGAGAGGCCGCTTGTCCTCAGAGGGAGCCGAGGTGGAAGTGACATGACGGTGTGGTCAGTTGGGATGGGTTGGAATTTTAAAACCAGATCCTCCCTGATATACACAGCTTGGTGTGTCACTTACTCTTTCTCCACTCACACAGTAGATTTTGGGCTCTATGTGGATGAGAACAGATATGTATGTCTCGGCTTTCCCCACTCTGCATCTTTATAAGAGAAGAAACACTATTCTTAAATGAGCGTCAACCTACGTTTATTACATCTGTTATTAGAGAGTGCACAGTGTACTATTTCATAATTCCTGGAATGTACAACTTCCATCAACCTTTGAAATGTTTTACAGAAACATAACACTCAACAATGTCTAAACAAGAGTGTGACAAGAACAGTGAAACATGCTTTTATGAGAAATAAAATTGCTTTACTGGTCGGCTCTCTCTCTCTCTCTCTCTCTCTCTCTCTCTCTCTCTCTCTCTCTTTCTCTCTCTCTATCTCTATCTCTATCTCTCTCCCTCTTTGCCATTTTCTGGCTTCCATCAAGCTTTAGAAAACCTTTAGCACCGGAATCAAGGAACATTCAACCCCAAATACTCACCCCCTACTGTGGTTTATTGGGATTTTATCTGCCTAAAGATTGGGCAAGTTTACTTCATTATTTCCCCACTCTCTTATTGGTCATAAAGTCTGTTGCCCTTGATACGTCTTTTTGTGGAGCCATTACTGGAACCGCCGATAATGAGGGTCTCCACAACGACTCATTAGTTCCTCCCACTGGAAGCGCGAGCATTGCTTCTGCAACACTGCACCTCTCCACTCAAGAAACAGCAGCCTGCTTAGCTGCCTCCATAAACACTTCTCCGAAATCACTGCTGCTCCAAAACCTTCTGTTATCATCCACAATCTTGATTTTTTTAAAATGTGTTATCATGCTTATTGTGAAAGCAGCGAAATGGGTTTAAAGATTTCTATGGCTTGCATGTGCTTTTATTTGTCCCGAACTCTTTCAACTGACAATTGTTCATTAAAACCAAGTAGATTGGACTCACTCATCAGAAATAAAAGTAGTCCTTTGTGATCTTTCTGCCTTTGTGAAAAAAGCATACTTCAAAATAGTTTTGGATTTCTAAGTCAGTTGTTTAAAGACAAGCTTCCATTCAGTCACTCCTAACCACCGGCACTGCACACCTCATGTTGCGTTTCCTGGTGAGTAGCGCCTAAGTCACCCGGCCCCAAGGATGGCCGAGATCAGACACCACCGAGCAGACGTTCATCATAAGAGAAGTGGTTTTGTGCGAATACAATCTTGGAGATACATCTTAATCAATTCAATGTTGTATTTCCAGTTTTGTATATGTTTTCAATATATATTAATGAAGAATGGGTTTAGATCCTTAAAAGGAGTAAGTCTGTAAGAATAAATTGATTTTACTAGAGATTCACAATTCAACATTCTTACTATATTTTACATTATGGGACTGAAATGAGCAGATAATTAAATTTTTAAAAGAACATTTTAAGCAGTCTTATGGAAGTTACTTTGGGCATTAAAAATTAAATTAAATGTTTCCAAGTTTCTGATTCCTCAATATAGTCAGTTGCAAGTCCTCTATACCTTCTGGAGGAGTGACCCCACCAATCTTTTGTTCTCACTGAGGCCAGGTTTGCCTCCTCATTGCAAACTGAGCGTCCATGTGCCGTTAAACCCCACTGCCCAGCTGCCCACAGTGCGAAGCCGAGTTGGGCAGGGCCTCGGTCTTGCCACTTTTCTTTGTTTTCTTTTCTTTTCTTTTCTTTTTCTTTCTTTTTTTTTTTTTTTTTTTTTTTTTTTTTTTGTGTGTGTGTGTGTGTGTGTGTGTGTGTGTGTGTGTGTGTGTTTTGCACCAGCTCTTTTTTCTTTTGATGATACAAGCAATAAGCATTTACTGTGTACCATTTGGAAAATATCAAAAGTGTAAAGATTAAAATAAAAACCAATCTTAGTCTCATACTAAGCAATGGAAGTCCACTGCGGGTCCCCATCTTCTGAGCCCTCATGCTGCACCTGTAATAATTTCTGCCTGAAATGCCTTTCTGGTACTCAGCCATCTTGGACTGTTTAACTTTAAAATTCAGGGAGCATCTTGGGAATGCTGTCTACGACCCCTGACCCCGGCTGTGAAATGCTGTAGTCATTTGTATAAACACTGTCACTCTCCCTCAGGTGGGCTGCTGCCAAGTAGCAGGGTCTCAGACGCTTTTACAGGCTGCCTCTGAGCGTTATGGCTGCATGCAGTGGGCTCAGTAACTTTCTCATAAATGAGTCGAATAATCATTTTCTCTTGGTCACTGAAGAGTCCATCAACTCACAGCTGCCCCTGCCCCAGAGCCCTATGTGAGCAGGGAAACTGGCTGCACAGGTCAGGGTGGAGCTGGAGAGCACAGGGTAACCCCCTTACCCCAACCCCACCTTCCAACCCCCCACCCTCCACCTTCCCCAACCCCCAACCCTCCACCCTCCCCATCCCCAACCTCCCACTCCGGAAGTGGCTCAGTGCTTGCTTTTGCCTTTTAAGCCAGGTTTCTCTGCAGAGAGTTTGAGTCTACACTACTCATGCAGTCATTGCTTTATCTGTTTAAAGAAAATCTTTGCACCAGTATGCATTGAATGAACAAAATAAACTGGTGAACAAAATAGATCCAGAGACATAGAAGCATGGAACAGACTGTGGAACCTCAGAGGAAGGCGGGGTGGATGGGTGGGTGGGAAGAGATCAACCAAAGAACTTGTACGCATATATGCATAATCCATGGGCACAGACAATGCGGTGAGGTAGGGGGTGAAAGCCTGGGATGTGGAGTGGGCAGAGGCTGGAAGAGCTCAATGGGGGAGAAAGGGGACATATGTAATACTTTCAACAATAAAGATTAAAAAAGAAAATCATTGCTACCTGACAACACCTTCTGCCTCTGTATAAATGTAGAAATAGCTGTACTAATGAATTCATCCTTTTTGCTTAAACGTTTAAATCCTGGGTTCTGTCTCAATGTGCCTCCCTAGGCCACCTGCTGTAAACTCCAGGGGATGGAGTTGCGTCGCTCTCAGGGAGCCAGGCACGGCCAGCACCCACTAGGCACCAGCAGTAAGGCCCCTCATCCTCACCTGGCGACCTGGACTGACTCCTAATTCAGACGATTAGAAAGACATGATTTTAAATGACAGCCATAGGTCTGCAGCAGAAACATTGTATTTGAACAGAACATTTACCATGAGAAATGCTGTGATGTGAACCACATAGTAGATTCAAAAAAGGGAGGAGGATTATTTGGGAACCTTGAAAAGCCACTTTTGCAGTAGATTGATTGTTTTAACTCTGTCTTTAAATATCATCAAGGATAAGGTTAGAATAAAAAAAAAAAGAGAGAGAATCAGGTAATGTGGAATCATTTATGTATCTTTCCACTGATAAGTATGTCGTAAGAGTTTTAATGCATATAATCACGTTAACATATGACTTAGAGGATGTGATGTCTCTTTCTGGGACCTCGTAGCCTTATTTCCATGGAGGGGCTGCACACCCGGGGAGCGGGGAACGGCCCAGAGAGCACTGAGCTGAGTCAGGACCGGGGCCGTTGCACTGTCTCTGGGCAGATTTCTGCACGTACTCCAGCTGCCCAGTCCTCCCAGCCCCTGTTGGTACCATATTGTCCAAAGGTCTTCTCCATCCCACCAGCAAATGAATCTATTTCCCACGTGTCTTAGAGACGGCCCCAGCTGTGCTATGATTATTTTTCCTAGGATAATCTCACAACTTTCTGTGCATTTGTTTTCTGTCCTCAGTGTTTGAGTGGGGTCATCCTCATTGGTGCCAACAACTGAGACTGAACCTTTGGATCCCGGGAAGCCTTTTGGGTCAGTAGGGCCCAGCCAGCCTGTTAATTGAGGTGCATGATGTGACTCCACGTTTGTATAGGAACCAGGGCAGTCTCAAGGCTCTTGATAAAGAGGCCTGTCTCCCCGGCTCCTCCCAGGTGCCTGATGTCAGCTGGTTGTGCGGTGCCCAGGCTGGGAGGGGCCAGGGCATGGGGCGTGGTGAGACCTTGAGGTGCTGGAGCCAGTGCACCTTCAGGACAGATGTGCATGGCCCTCCTGTCACACAGCCTTTGACGAAGACAAAGGCTATTGTGTGCTTAAGGCTTATTTTCCTCTAAGAGAAAAACTTAGTAAGCATTTTGACACATGGACTCAGTGTGTCTGTGTAGCAGCTGGAATGACACAATAGACCCTAATAGCTTTTTCAGGTTTTTTCATACTTTCCGCACGCTGCAATCTCTTCCCTTCCCGGAAGATTTGCTTACCACCCCCTATCCTGGGCAATGCTTAGAGTTGGCTATTCATTAAGTGAAATTTAAGAGCCGGGTGACTTCTAAGGGCTCAGGCCTAAAAGGAGATACTTCGTTCTTCACATAGGTTTATTCTTCCGAAACTCCAAATATACAGTAACCTGGGTTACTTTCTAATCTGGATGATGAAATAACTTACGGTGCAGAGACAGGGGGTTTCTGAAGCGTGTTTCAGCTCACCCAGTGGTGCTCGCTACCTGGTGTGAGAGGGCCACCCAGGGTCTGTCCGGAGCTGGAGCACCACGTGGGGGGAACACAGGTGGATTAACACATCAGCATTACGGAGCTCAGAGAGGAACGTGTACCCAGAGGGCTATTTGTGGCTTGTGAGTTTGTAAATGAAACAGGTGAAGCAACGACACTGTCTCCCTCCTTCCTCCTTGCATCTGTTAGCTTATGTGCCATGCTTTGGACATAAAGACATGGAGGACAGGTAGGAATGTGTGCACAGATGTTTGTCATTTATAAATAGAGGGGACAGTGAACATGCCATGTCTCCATCAGCTGTGATACAAATGCTTGATAATAGAATGCATTTCTTCACAAGAGATTGTCTTTGTAGCTCTGCTCACGCCATCTTTTGCTGTCAGTGCAGGGAGAGAGGCGGGGGGAAGTACCCGGTGGGGAAATTAGAGCATTGTGATGGCAGCTTCTTCTCCAGCAAATTCTTGTAACAAATCACCGGAAGGTTACTTTAAATAGATCCTAACAAAGAGTTAAAAACAAAACAAAACATTGGGTCTCTTTGTTCTTCTACGGAAAATAACAACTTTAGCTTATATTTCAAGATGCATATTTGCTCTGTTGGTCCTAAGGACTTAAAAGTGAAGCTGAAATCAATCTCAGATGGATTATCTGTGTGATATAAACATGTGGGCATGAAATGTATGGAGAGTACATATGGCAGGCCCATCTGATATAAACAAGCGGGGCTGAGAAATATACATCCCTGACATGATTGATTTGTTAACTGTGCATGTAAATGGGGCTGAAAACCGTTTTCAAGCATGACCTGCGATAAGCAAATGCCTATACATACACAATAAACTGAGATAACACAAGAATAACATCAATTAAAACAATTATGACAACTTCTAGTCATCACGAGGTATTGTTTCAGTTCCATCTTAAACAGGAAAAGCTTCCAATTGTTCTTAACTCGACTGGTAACTGATTCCACATTTGTGGAGCCTTGACAGACACAAAGGGTCTTTGTGCCTCTTTTGTATCCACCGAGGACATGAGCTGCAAGCCTGGAAGGGAGCTCTGGGTGCTCTCCGATGGAAGGCAGGTGGATGTACTGCCTACAATCAGACTCTTCCTTATTTTATCCTTGAGAAGACACATTTTATGTTTCCTTATCAAGTGGGCAGGATAAACGTCTCAGTATTAACATCTATAATGACTGCTTTGAAATACACAGGCCAACAAATCTAAAACTCACAATTTATACTTTAGTAAGTGGATTTGCATTGTTTGAGTTGAACCGAATGCACAGAATCCTATGTAAGTTTACTGGGCGCAGAATGGCCGGAATCTGTGCCCCCATGCTCTGTATTTGCTCACACCGGTGGGGGCACGTTCGGCCTGAGGGAGAAGGATTCCTGCCGCACAGCCAGGGACCGGCACTCACTGTTTTGGTATTTGCGTCAGGGTCTTCCTGCATACTTTCCTTCTGAATTAGGCTTCTCCGCTGCTGTTTAACAGGTGGTTAGCGCACCTGTTTTATGAAGCTCCCTCTTCTCTCCCTCCTCTTCTCTGAAGCAGAGACCTTGGCTGTAACTATCACTTGACCTTGTCAATCACATTATTCAGGGATTGTTCATGGATCTGTCTCCCTATGAGACCATGAACTTGGGCAGAGAAAATCATTGTATGTGTCATGTCTGACCAGTTTTTCTTAGCAACAGGACAGTATCCACCTAAAGATTTTCTGCAATTGGTCTCTGATTAGCTTAGAGCATTTTAGAATCTACCAATCTTTGCTCAGTCTCAGCGTGTTAACATAGGGAGTATCTCTGTTCAACAGTTGTAACTCCTTATTACAGAAGACCGGGACATAAGCCTGACATGGAATCTGGGCAGCACTTCAGACTTGGCCCATCAGTGAAAACTTGGCCTCTAGGAGAACTTGTTTAACCAAACTGATTCAGAGGCGTCCTCTCTCCTCTGAGCCCCTGTGGCTCTGTGGCCTCACTGTAACTTCCCACTCAACCACTACATTCTGGGTCACTATCTTGTCTCCCCAGGAGGAAATGCATTCATGGGTTTTAGACTCAAGTGATCTGAGTGGTTGCCCTGAGTTCCCATTAGTTTCTGGTGAAGACCCGGTGATGCCAGTGACAAAGCAGTCTCAGCTACAGAACCTCCTGCTCAGAGCTGCATTCCGCTTGTTGAATAAGGAGCATTGGCATTTCAATTGGGCTCCTATAGGAAACATGACTTAATCATTTCTGATGAAACCCACAGGCACACCTACGTGACCGTCCCAGGAGATAGTCTGACTTCTGCCTCAGAATCCCACCTGTTAGCCTTTGCTACAGCTTTGTGACCCCCTGGAAGAGAATAACCGTGGTGCTGAGTTCAGAGAAGCCATGGCGATCCCTTCTTCACTGCGCTGCTTGCCTGCTCTTCCCCATGCCTCCGTTCAGCAGCTGTCATCCGGGAGAAGGAAGCCTGAGGGTCTCTTCGCCTCTCTGAGTCTGTTTGCTCCTCCAGAGCCAGGGCTGATTATGTAAGTTGCCTTCCAACTCTGCTAGTGCATGCATGCCTACTGTGTGCAATCATGGGGGTGACATACACACATTCTAAATGGCTAAATAGAATTTTCCTATGGGTACATTTCCCACTTAGAAAAGTATGGCTTCAAGGAAGTGAGTCCTGAAGTCCCTGATAATAGGTTTTTATTTTAAAGGCAATATCCAATCTGCTTTTATCAATTGCCACCAATAGACCAACCAGCTTTAAACGATGCTCAGTCACTGGGCTGAGCCAGAGGTGTCAACCCGTGGTTGTTGGCACCACTTTAACCCCAACAGGAACCCCCAACTTGCTAATAAAGAAAGAAACTTTATTTAGTGAAAACCAACTCAATTGTGAAATAGCACCTTTTCAGAGCTGTGAGCTGTCCTGGGGGATCAAGCCTCTCCACACCTAGACAGCTCTGGTCTGCTCTATGCCAGTCTGCTTTGCCTACTCCATTCTGTGCCAGTCTGCTCTGGCCTGCAAGGCTCGGCAAGGAGAATGAAGTTGCCAGCTGGGGGTGGAAAGGGATCGTGCATTCCCCAGCCAGAGGAGCGCTCCCTTTAGAGGCAGAAGTTTCCAGTACTGGTCCCTCCTTGGTTTGTCCTCACGCAGTCACAGCATCTAGAGCACAAGCACCAACTCTTCCCCGCATGTTCTAATGCAGATGAGCAAAGGGAGGTAAAGGCAGGAAGTGGGTGCTGAGAATGAAGGCGGCATTACAGAGACATTAGAATTCAGGTGAGATGTTAGAATCCAGGTGAGACATTAGAATCCAGGTGCAGCTGGGCTGGACTCAGGGAAGACACCAAGAGAAGTGCTTCCTTTCCTTGGAAGATGTGGGCTTCATTGTGGTATAAGTAAGACTCCGTGCGAAGAGTAACTGCAGGAGTTCAGGGGGCAACTCTGACAGGGAGCACCTGCTCAGAATCTGTTTCCCCCGCTCTGAACATCAGCATCTCCGACAGAGATCAGGTATGGCTGCATCAAGCAGCAGAGCAGCGGGTGTGACAGCATTCCTTGAGGCTTGATGGAGTCCAGAGCAGGACCCAATGGCTAGAAATGTCTTAAAGGCACCAAAATTACTGGAGGAAAATTAATCAAATAGATCACAGTTCACATTGCCAAAAGAGAAAGAAAAGAAATAATTCTTTTAAAAAGTATATACACAGAAAATATAACTAAAAGTGACCAAGCTAAGACCACTTAGTAATAATAGATGACAATGAGTAAAACCAAGAAGGACACTTTTAAGCCTTTTTAAAATGCCATTGAGTAGGGTGGGCAGAGCACTTGCTGGATGCAGAGTGAATGGGGGCGTCTGGCAGGGGCAAACTGGAACTGAAAGGTAGAAAGGAGGAGGAAGGATGAGGACAGGTTTCTCCCAGGCACTGGCTTGCCTTTGCCCTTCCCTCTCCTCTGTCAAGCACTTCCTGCTCAAGTGTGGTTTCTGTCCCCACGCGCCTTGGACTACGTAAGCCCCTGGCAGACCTGGCCTTCCTCTCCCTGCACCACGGCTCTGCTCCTTCCCTGTGCCAGGGCCGTTATTTTGGTGTCTGACATCAATATTAGACCAAAAGAGGTCAAAAAAGAGGAAAATACAGACCCATATTTTTCATAAACTTAGTTATAAAAATCCTTAACCATTAACAATTGAATCCAGAAATGTGTAGAAATAATTATATATAATGTACAAATGGGATTTCTTCCAGGTATGTAAGGTTGGCTCAATATTTGAAAATCAAGGAATGTAATCCTTCATATCAACATGGTAAAAAGAAAAATGATGTGATCATATCAATTAATGAAGCTGAATCACTTGAAAAGTTCCAATGCACATTCGTAAGAAAACTCTCATAAAGTAAGAACAAGGGAAACTTCTTCAATTTGATAATGGTCATCCACAAGTGATATATACTTATCACAATTGTTAATGGTGAAAGACTGAATTCTTCCCTCTAAGATCAGGAACAAGAAAGGGTGTCTGCCTTCATCACTCACATTCAACATAATGCTAGAAGTTCTACCAGAACAATAAGAAATAAAGAGCATGCATATCTAAAAAACAAACAAACAAACAAAACTGACTCTATTTGTAGTTAATATTATAACTTTATTGTTTGCACATAAAATCCCAAGACATCATAAAAATATCTCCTGGAACTAGCAAGTG
Source organism: Pipistrellus hanaki (assembly GCF_964339955.1). Classification (NCBI taxonomy): domain Eukaryota; kingdom Metazoa; phylum Chordata; class Mammalia; order Chiroptera; family Vespertilionidae; genus Pipistrellus; species Pipistrellus hanaki. Next base: position 56,884,593 of record NC_140514.1, read on the forward strand.
ATTTTAGCAAAATGGAAGGATATAAGATCAATACAGAAAAATTAATTGTATTTCTACAAACTATCAACAAACCAGCAGAAAGCAAAACTAAAACCAAAATATAATTTATAATTGTGTCAAAAATACTTAGTTGTAGATCTAGCAATATGTATAAGGTCTCTATGTTGGAAATTGAACATGACTAATGAAGGAAATCAAGATCTAACTAAATGAAGACATAACCATATCTACGAATTAGAAGACTCAATATAGTAAAGGTACTCATTCTCCTCAAATTGATTGATGGGTTTAATGCAATTCCGACCAAATTCCCAGAAAATTTTTTTGTAGATATAGACACATTTAATTTATAAAGAGAAGCACAGGCCCTAAAATAGCTACAAAGAATTCTGAAGAAGAATAAAGTGGGAAATCTCAATTTATAGAAATTCAAGACCGTGTGGTGTTGGCAGGAGGATAGACACATAAGAGTGGATCAGAATAGAGAACCCAGAATTAGTTGTACACAGATATGCCCAACTGATTTTGACAAAGAAATAAAAACAATTCAAAAGATGAAAGATAGCTTTTTCAATAAATGGTGTCAGAGCAATAGGACATCCACATACAAGAAACAAAACACGAACATCTACCGAAATCTTCCACTTTCTACAAAAATTAACTCAAAATGGATCTCAAATTTAAATGTAGTGAAAGCATAAAACTTTTAGAAGAAGAACAACACAAGAGAAAACCTTTAGGATCTGGGCTTGCCAAAGAGTTCCTGGATACCAATAACACAAATCATAAGAGGAGAAATTGATAAAAAAACAACTTCATATAATAATAAAACATGTGCCCTGCAAATATCCTATTTAAGACAATGAAAAAAGAAGTTACAGACTGGTAGAGAATATTTGCAAACAAAGAATCCAGTTAGAAAATGAGCAAAAGACATGAATAGACATTTTATGGAAGAGGATACACAGATGGTAAATAAACACATCAAAATATGTTCAATAGCATTAGTGATTAAGGGAATGCAAATGAGAAACACAAGGAGACATTATTGCACACCTAAAAGAATAGCTAACATGAAAACAGTGATATCACCTCATGTTAGTGGGGATGCGGAGAAACTAGAAAACTAAGATATTGCTGGTGGGGATGTAAAATGAAAATGAGTATGGCATTTAATTGTAAAACTAAACGTGCATACCATATGACACAGCAATTGTACTCTAAAAAACCCATTTGGGACAAAACAGTCATTTAACCAAGATAAATAAAAACTTGTTCACAGAAAAACCCATACAAAAATTTTCAGAGCATCTGCATTCATAATAACCCCAAATTAGAAACAACCCATAAGTCTTTCAACTGATGATTAAAAAACAAACCAATAAGCTGTGGTATATCCATACCATGGGGTGATGCTCAGCAATACAACACAACAAACTATTGATACGTGCAACAACTTGCATAATCTGAAAGGCATTATGCTGCGTGAAAAAAGTCACTCTCAGAAAGGTTGCATACTATATTATTTTATCTACATAACATTCTTTTAAAATATATATATGATATATATTTTATTGATTTTTTATAGAGAGGAAGGGAGAGAGATAGAGAGTTAGAAACATGGATGAGAGAGAAACATCGATCAGCTGCCTCCTGCACACTCCCTACTGGGGATGTGCCCGCAACCAAGGTACATGCCCTTGACCGGAATCGAACCCGGGACCTTTCAGTCCACAGGCTGATGCTCTATCCACTGAGCCAAACTGGTTTTGGCTCCATAACATTCTTGAACATGAAATGACAAAATGATTAAACGAGAGCGCCGCTGTGGTTAACATGGGAGTATCAGTGGCTATGACAGGTGGTGTGAGGAGCCCTGGGGAAGGAACTCTTCCACATCTTGACAGTGATGTTCGTCAGGTGAATCTCCACTATTATAACACTGCACAAGCACTTACATAAATGTATGAACGAAACTGGTGAAGTCTACATCAGGTGGTAGATTTCATCAATATAACCTTCTTGGTTGTGATATTGTACCTACTTATGTAAACTGATACAATGGTAAAACTTGGTCTACTATTCCCATATAAATATTCTATATTATTTTTTTCCAACTGTGTGTGAATGTACAATTATCTCAAAAGGAAAAAAAATATTTAAATAGTAGATCTTTGGGGATGTTTTGTGGTAATCATATTATTTTACTCTATTGATTTCATCTTAATAGATTTCCTGTAATGAACCAGATATGCCATCCTAGAATGAAGTCCAGCTGGGTGTGGCATAATTTTCCTCTGTACTCCAGGCTTGATTGATATTCTAATCTGGTTTAGGATTTTTACATCCATATGCACAACTGAGATTTGACTATAGTTTTGTTTTTGTATAAGTTTTGCAAATGTAACCAGGACATTTTTCATCTTTTGTTATGCTTCTGGTTCAGTTTATATACCATGGAATGTCTGAATTTTTTAAAGAATTCATACATAACACTATTTGTATCCATAGCATTCCATGAGACTACTCCAGTTTCTTCTGTGTTTGTTGTTATAGTCAGTTGTCCATTTTTTCAGCCAATTTATTTATTTTATATTTTTTTACATTCTTCAATATTTCCAAATGTATTAGCATCAAATTTATATTTAAAATTGTCATAATTTTTCCATATTGTTTATGTAGTAATAGTTCCTGTTTCAGTTCCACGTGGTCCTAACTGACATGGTATGTGTTCTTCCTATTCCTTCAGTTTCAGTTTCCCATGCAAACTTAAATTCAGTGGGAGGCATTTTGGTGTTAGATATCTTGAAGGGTTCTAATTAATTAATTTATATATATTATATTTAATTATATATAATTATATATATATATATATATATATATATATATATATATATATATAATCTCACTGTTTACCACAATCTATCCCGATTGGATTAAAAAATGGAATAAAAAAAGAGATGAAGAAGAAAATTTAAAGTTCCTGGGGAAAAATTAATTTGCTTGATCTTTGGTTGAGAAGGCTTTTCTAAGCATAAAAGCAACAAAATAAAATTAAAAAAGGATTGATATGTTTAGCTGAACAAAAAGCTAAAAGAAAAATTTTATGCAACAAAACAACATATACATTGCAACAGGTAGTGCAGGGCCAGTTAGATACTCAAAAGTAAAAAGTGAGCTTTGACCCATATAATCTCATGTGAAAAATTAACTCAAAATGTATCTGAGACCTAATATGGAACCTAAAGCTATACAACTTCTAGAAGAAAATGCAAGAAGAAAATCTTGGTGACTTTGCCTACTTGGAGATTTCTTAGAGACAACAGCAAAATCATTATCCATGAAAGAAAAAACCTGGCATATTTAAATTAAACTTCATTAAAATTAAGTAATTCTTTTCTCCAATGATACTACTAATAGAAAGGAAAAGCAAAGCACATTTTGGAGAAGATATTTTCAAAGCACATATTTGAGGAAAGTATCCAGAATAAGAACTCTCAAAACTCAACAATAAGAAAATAAAAATAAAACTTAAATTAAGTGGGCAGCCCTGGCTGGTGTGCTCAGTTGGTTGGAGCATAGTCCTATACACCAAAGGTCACTGGTTTGATTCCTGCTCAGGGCACAGACCTAGGTTGTGGATTTGGTTCCTGGTCTGGATGTTTAGGAGAGACAAATGATAGATGTTTCTCTCTCTCACATCTATGCCTCTCTATCTCTTTCTCTCTCTAAAACAATCAAGAAACATATCCTCAGGTGAGGATCAAAAATTTTTAATGAGAAAATTTTTAAATAGATACTTCACCACAAAAGATATATAGATGGCACATAATTGCATTAAAAGCAGCTCAACATCAGTAATGGTTAAGGAATACAAATTAAAACCACAAGATACCACTATACACATATTAGATTGGCTAAAATTAAACACTGATAATCACACATGATGAGGATGTACAGGAACTACAATGTTCACACTGTGTTGGTGGAAATGTGAAATGCTACTGCTGTTTGGAATATCATTTCACTCATGAGGTAAAGAAACCTGCTCTGTGAGCCATCCATCTCACTGGCAGGTATTTAGGAAATAAAGTGACAGTGGAAACTGTACTCCACACAAAACCTTGTACATTCATGTTCATCCAGCTTTCTTTGTAATAGCCCTAAGGTGGAAATAATAACATATTCATGAAGTGTTTCATAGATAAACAAAATGAAATATATTCAACAATGGAATAGTACTCAGCAATACAAAATAATGAACCCTTGGTATATACAATATTGATGGTTTTAAAATAAGGTGTATTCATATTATATGTGAAGCATTTAAATAACTCCTCAGAGTTGTTATGCTGATCATACTTCTCAGATTCAAACCCATCAGGTAATCAAATCAGTAGTCCTAAGTACCGTATTTTCCGGCGTATAAGACGACCCCCTAATTTTTATAGTTAAAACATAGTTTTAGGCCCATATTTGCTTTATAAGACTACTCCCCCCCCCCACTTCCGAGGCAACACCAGTTCTTTTTTTAATAGGCCGCCTCTCTGACTCTGGCCAATCTGAGCAGGCTTTTTACTAGAACACAGTGTAGCTTCGGGTACAGAACATGTACACTGTATTCTAGTAAAAAGCCTGCTCAGATTGGCCAGAGTCAGAGAGGCGGTCTATTAAAAAAAGAACTGGTGTTGCCTCGGAAGTGGGGTGTAGTCTTATACAGCGAATATAGGCCTAAACCTATGTTTTAACTGTAAAATTAGGGGTTGTCTTATACGCCGGAAAATACGGTAGGTACCCAGCTGTGATCCACAGTATTGGAAAATGCTCCATTTCTTGGGACTGGACCCTCCTCTCTGCTGCAAATCACTCTATGTTTCTCTGTCCATAGACAATTTGACATTTTATGCTGAGAAAAATAGTATCTTAGTTTCAACATCCTTATTTAAAAATCCATGCTTAAAGTTAAGAGAATTTACCCACCTGAAGTAGCATTTTGTATATAAAGAAAAGCATGGTCCTTTACTAAATTGCTTGATTTGTATTATTTTATTCCTGTTGCTTCTACCTGCTTCTATATTATTTGCTCCTTTACTTGACAAACATTCAAAATATTCCCCCTATGTGCCAGTCATTGTCCTGGGTTGTAGAGATATCAAGGAAATAGAACACAGTCCTATTTCTGAGGCTTTAATGGTCTGCTTGGACCAAGAGACAAGGATAACACCAACGAGAAGGATGAGCACAGGGGCTGAGGGTAGGGCAGAGGGGTTCTTGTCCTGAAGTGTTCTATATTCTATCCTTTGAATGTGCTGGAAAGCCAATGAATGCCAGGGGCAAAATATCCAGCCATCGCTTTGTAAGTGGCATATGAAGTACATAAAAATTGAAGTCATCGTTTTCCTTTGCAATGTGCCATCTGGGAAAGATCTGGTAAGAGGATACTTATATTTCTGATTCTAGTTTTATGTACTTAGATAACACGGAGGCTCTCCAGGTACAAAGGGCAAACAGGCTATTTATAATTTAATGAAGAAGCTTTTAAAGCCACTAAGCTCTAAAGGCGCCAGGGTAAAGAACAGTGCCTTGTGTGGACTGGAAGATCATAACTGAATTGTTAGCACAGAATGCCAAGTGCAGATAAATAATCACCGAAATTTAGAGATTTTCACACAAAGATTTAGTGTCTACCATCCATAAGCATCATTGAAGGACAACTACATCAGGGATAAAAACTTGAACCCTAAAGTAAACAGAAAAGTGCAAGAAGAAATAAAAAATCATGCAGACAAAGCAATTAAATCATATAAGAATAATAGTGAAAAAGAGGAAAACAAATATTAGAGCTTATTATAAAGCAATAGTGATTATTGTGGTGCTCAAGGAAAACATCAGAAAATTGACCACTTAATAGAACCAAGATTCAAGACCTGACACCTATTCACAGGAATGTATGTATGTATCTCTATCTATCTATCTATCTATCTATCATCTATCATCTATCTATCTAAACTTTGTCTATAGCTATCTACTTCTCTTTATATTTATTTTTATATCTATACTTGGGAATATATATGTGTGTGTGTATACACACACAAGAGTTCAGTATAACATCCCTATATTGAGCTGGATTGACAAATAAATAAAGAAATAATGGACTTGTCACTAAATGGTTACTACAGAAGAAATGCACAATTGTAGACAACAAAGATACTAAAATTGTTAAAGAATTTGCTTGATATAACAGAGACTACAGCCAAGAAATCAGGAGATGGGCTGCAATGGAAGAACTAGGAAAGATCATCAAGAACAAGGATGTGGCTAAGATAATCCTTACCCTTATATGTGCAATTATGCCTGAGTGAAAAGTTAGTGAGGAAGACCGAGAGGAATACAATTGGCTCATTTGAAACATGGTGGGGAGAGCTCTGCAGGCCGCCAGAAGATGAGCGAGTATGTCCTGAGCAAACTGAGCCTGAAACACCACTGGAGGCAAAAATGACAGAACTGAAGTTGATCTAGTTGGGCTCAACATGAGACTGCAGGTTCTTTGGGAAAGACAACAATGCTGAGAAAAATAGGAGGCGGCAGGGAGAGAGGGAGAGAAATGTGAGATGATGACTCCTTAAAAGGAGCCTTAGGCATGAGCCTTCAGGAGTTGAGCAGCCAGACTGCAGACTAGGTGGTCAGGAGTCAGAACTGACTCAGCCATGAGGAAAGCACACAATAAATAGGGAAAACTGGAAATAGAAGAGATTGAAAAGATAAAATTAGACCCTTACCTTACACTGTTTAAAAAAAAAGATTTTCCAAATGGACTAGTGCTTTAATTATGAAAACTAAAACCAAAATTTTTAAAAACTTGTGAAAGAACATACTTTTGTAATAGAGTGTAAATATTTCTCTTTTTTAAAGATTTAAAATTTATTTTTAATTTTTAAAAATGTTATTGATTTTACAAACCACCCCCCCCCCCCCCCCCCCCCATGAAGGATCAAGCATGAAACCTGGGCAAACACCCTGACTGGGAATTGAACTGTAACCTCGACATTTCATCATTGAGCCACACCAGCTGGGAAAAATGCCATGCATTTTAAACTTGTAAGCTGATAGAGTAATTTTTGGGTTTTACTCCAGCAGTCTAAAATAATTCCCCAAGAAATACATATGTAAACATTATCTCAACAATATCAGTATCAAGTGGGAATCAGTAAGAGTTTGGTCTGTAAGAGCAGATATTTTTCTTTTTTCTCCTCAAGAAAAGGAAGTTGGCAATTTGCCTCAGTAATTAAGTTGGAAAATTTCTCTTATATCAATAGCAACCAGAATTTTTTTTCTTTTCAACTTTGTGAATGAACTAGTGTAGGCAAAAATGCTTGCATGCTGAATGAGGCCCTTTCGCATGCAGTGGCCGGGTTTTCCAGCTCTGCCCTTCCCCCACCCATCTCTGCCCTTCCCTCCAGACCACACGTCTTAGTGACATCTGCATTCCTGTTCCTCTCCGCCTTCCTCAAAGTGGGGCATAATTTTGGATCTTCATTCAAACTGCAAATACAACATTTGCATCCATTGTTAAAGTTCATAGATATCTGAATTGTAATGGCAATAAGTCATTTGTAGGGTGAATATCTGTTTCTCTAATCAAAGATATAGTGGCAATGTTGAGCTGAGGAAACCTATTGAATAAATCTGAGATGGGCTCTTCACTGAAACATGTGGGTTGCTGGGGGGTGGTGGTGTATGGAGGTGGGAACTATGTTCTAGAAAAAGAGAAAATGCCTAGGTCCCCCCTCCCTCTCCGTTCTGCCCAGAGTGCTGGGACTTGGTGAGCGCGGCTCGGAGGGCCTGTGCCTCCAGCCTCAGAGTCAGGGTTGGGCTCCTGGGCTCTGGCAGCTTTGGGAGGGCGGGAGGCAGACCAGGACCACTTCCTTCTACAAGCTCAGGCAGGGCGGTCGATGCTCCGACTCGTGATTACCTGGAGCACTGGGAGCTTCAGGGGGAGAGACAAGCAAATGCTCCAGAGTCTTCAGATGAGCAACTAGCAGTCCTCCTGACACCCTGAGTGTGCCTGCTGGGCCCCAATGGTCAAAATTACAGTTCTCGGTGTTGTATTGTCTACACTGACAGCCATCTTGTGTCACCTGCCACCCTCCCTCTCTCATGTGTGGGAGTGGAGGAAAAGAAAAGTGAGGGAGCTCAGTTGTTAAGAATTGTGCTTTTGGTTAGAAAAACATTGGCTTGCATTCCCTCTCTGCCCGCTCCTGTGTGAAACTGAGCCATCCCTGCGCCCACCTCCTTCTCCTGTCTGTGAACGGGGTAATGGTGGCTACCTCCCACGTCACTGGGAGAATTGATTGGAACATTGCATGTTAAGTGCCTGGTGCATAGAAAGCACCCAATTATAATAGATGCTATCAGCAACATAATCATAAGAGTTCCATTTCCATGATAACAGGAAGCAGAAAAAAAACACCATTTCTTTATTTAATGGTATATCCTGACATCTTACAACAGAATGTTATTAAATACATTTAAACCACCATGTGATTACAAAACAAGAATTGGACATCACTGGAGGATCAAACATTGGCAACATAGCCCGGCCAGTATTGCCCAGTGGGTTGAGCCTCTTCCTGTGCACCAGGAGGTCATTTGTTCTTCTCCCAATCAGGGATCAGGGCACATGCCCAGGTTGCGTGCTTGATTCCCAGTAGGGGGCCTGCAGGAGGCAGCCTATTGATGTTTCTCTCTCATGGATGTTTTTATCTCTCTCTCCCTCTTTCTTACATTCCCTAAAAAAATCAATAAAAACATATCAAAATAATTGTATTAAAAAAACTTGGTAATATATTGAATTTGTGAAATCAATAGAGAATACTAAAGAAGTAGCTGATACTGGAGTGCAAGCCAGGCTGATCCTCACAGAGATGATCTAACTCCGAGTTTGTCAGTTACTATTACCTATAGTGACTCATGCTTTCTGAGCAACTGGCGTTTGTTGTACCTCCTGCCTTTTTTTTTTTCTGCCCCGTAAAAAGTGAACTTTACTAATGAAGAAATGCTCATTGGGAAGAGAACAAAAGGGAAACAACAAGAGCCTGAGTGAATCACCAATTGGATAAAGCTCATGGTTAGGGAAATCCATTATTCATGGGCTATTTTTTGGGAACAAAGTTTTAGCAGGGTAATTTCCCCTAATAACTTCCCAACTGAACTATTGTGCCATTTCTTTCTCCCTGAAAATCACAGTGCAAAGGGAAGGCATGGCAGGGACAGGTAAAGGTGCCGTCGCTGCTCAGCTAGCATTTGGTTCTGAAAGGGACAAAGAACAGAGGTCTCTGTGGCTCATGTGAGAAGCTGGAACTTTCAGCTCTCTGCCAGCAGCCACAGCTGACACTGACGAGGTCTGACACCTCCCCCTGCTTTCCCTGCTCCCGTTTTCTGTGAAAACACTGCAAACACTGGGTCAGGAGAGACAGGGGGCCTTAAAATAACCACTCTTTCAGACTGTCCCGTGCGCATTTCCATGGGAGACAAAGTGGAGCCGCAGCCGCAGCGAGCGGCTGTCTTGGCAGACGCCTCCCTGTCGGTCCAGCCCGGCCTTGGCTGCGGTCAGAAGGTGGCCTTTTTCAAAAGGCCCGTTGGCTCCGGAGCCCATGGAGTTTTCACTGTGGAGAGCAACAAAAATGAATGAGAAAAAGTGAGAATTACTCCCCACACCAAGTTTTCCTATACCTTAGGATCCTATTTCTCACGCAGAGAACTTTTCATTTCTCTGCCTAGCTGATGGAGAGCACTGGAACCCACGTTATAGAGGGGAAAGGGCACATCGAGGTCTGAGCCGCCTGGTGGGAGGGCCAGCTGCAGACCCGGTGAGGGCTGCCGTCCCTGCAAACCTGGCCGCGTGGAGCTGCTTCCATAAACATCGCACGCGGGAGGCAGGCGTTTCCGGACCGCGTCCTGGTCCCTGCGTGGCCTGCAAATACGACCGAGTCACACACGCTGGCAGACTTCCCGGAAGCAAGGTAGAGGCGATTCATAAAGAACCACAACCAGACATGGAATTTAAACGGCTTTTAAAAATACAGGGTGTCCCCAAAAATGTACACACACTTTCCCAGCTGGTAGCTCAATTTTGAAATGCTTTTTAATAAACGCCGCCTTTATAATTACTCAAAGTGTATGTGCTTTGGGGGACACCTCACATCTCTCCTCGGGGAAGAATGTTATCCCAAACTTGTCCTTTAACCAGGCTTCCAGCACTAATTCTGATTCAAGTTAAAATGAAGAAGCCTCAAAATGTAATCCTTCTCAAAGGGCTTCACTGGGGAGAAAGCCTTTAAAAACACCCGGTGCTGTGGATTATAGCACAGTGTTACCGCGATTCTATTTTGGATAAAAGTTTTATAAAAACCTCTGCGGTCTACACCAGGTCACACAAATCACTCTGAGCCACGTGTCCTGGCGTCTGCGCGGCACAGGCGTCCACGCCATGCTCCTTCCAGAGGGAAAGGCGGGCGGGCGCTGTCAGAGGGAGGACAGGAAGCAGGAGGGAGAGTCCCCACAGGTTCACACCTGCCAGGCCGGCGGCCAGATCCCGCACAGGCAGGAGCCAGAGGTGCGGGACCCGGAAGCCGGGGGTCCCAGGTTCTCTGCGCAGCCACCAGGGCCACTGTATCAGGTGTGACTGATGGTTTCTAATTTGACATAAAAGCTTTTCATAATCTTCACATTTAACTTTTGTTTTAAATTTTTAATATTTGTATCAAACAATAATGTTTCTTATCATATTCACACTCCCATCATCTGGGCCATTAGTATTCACACACCTGGCTTTTTTTTTTTTTCTTTTGCTTTTTTTTTAAATCAAAGGGCAGGCCATGTTTTAGTATACATTTACATATTTCCCCATTCCATTGTGAATTTCCAGATAATATAGTTAAGGCTCAATGTTGGAAACAAATTAAGTGACGGGGTTGGCATGTGCGAACGATGTTCAGACTGAGATGCAGACAGTGGAGCCCGGCGCTCTGAGCAGCAGTCTCTGCTCCAGCGGCCGGAGCCTGGCGCCTGTGCAGCCGGAGCCTGCGAGGGGAATGCGGGGAGGCGCCCTGTCAGCGCCTCCTCTTCCTCAGGCCTCAGGAGTGCCTTTGCCTCCCTCTTCACGGGCATCCATCAGGGGCGTCCACTAACCACCATGTAACCCCACTACCCAGTTCGACTCCCCCTGTGCCAGTGCCTGCCCCCCTGGCCTGCTCTCCCTCTGAATCACTCTAATAAAACAGAAGTGCTCACAGAGAGGATTAAAAAGACGCAGACTCTCCTCTTCCAATGTTAACAATCACAAACAGTGACTGCAATGTAAGCACAACAGGCAGAGAGTGGGCCGAGCACATAATGGTGTGCGGAGCGGAGAACAGCCCCCCTCCGCCTCCGTCATTAATAACCACACCTGACAGGACAGAGCTCACTGCCCCCGGAACAAAACTGCGCAAATACCCAAGTTTCTGTTACACAACTCATTTTAGAAATGAAATCATTAAGCTGCTTCTCCGTGGGCTCTTCAGAAGAGCTGTCTGAGAAAAATAATGGATGGTCTGCAAACTTTTATCGTAGCTATTGCCTCTAGAGCAGTGGTACTTAATTATCAAACCATGGCGTTAACGGCACATGCAATCCTGGAAAGGGAGCTACTGTTACCATTGCACATGGAAGGCAGACATGTAGTGTACTGCCTGCACTGCACACACATTACACATGCATTTGCTTCCACCTTCCGAATAGCAAGCACCCGGCTCCCCCGCCCTCCGGTACAGCTGCTCAATCTGCAAGAGTGTGCAGAAGTAATTTATCCGAAATGGCCACTATTGTTCTTGATTCTGACTTGATTCCAAAAAAGCCAAATAATAGGAACCGTTTTAAACATCAATCTCGTGCACCTGTTGTGCTGCGTTCCGAGCCCCTGTGATTCCGTTTACGTCACGTCTCTGACAGGCTCGGGCACTCCATGCCGCTTGCACAGCACACTCTGGCATGCCAGGACCAGTGTCATCTTCGTTTATTGACAAAAGGCAATGGCACAGGCTGCTGAATGAGGACTGGGAAGGAAACAGCAGAGAGTCGACCTCACTGCCAGCCAGAACAGGAAGTGGATTGAAAGTAGCTCAACAGCCCAGAAGGACTCCATAAAAACCAGGATGTTAATAATGTTAGTGGTTCTGTTACTTAGGCAAAACAAGGGAACCTTGGTCGTTTCCTTTCCCCTCGTTGCCCCTGTGCTTGCACGGAATGGGCGCGGAGAATCTGAGGAGCTTTTCCTGCTCAGCTGTCTGTGTGGGCTGCTTTTTTTCTGATCCACTCAAGAAGGCATGTGATTCCACCTTAGCTGCTTTTCAACCCTGCAGCATCACCTCAATTTGCATTTCAATTTATGACTTCCACATTTTCATTTATTTCTTTAGTAGCTTCTTACTTAAGCTTCTTGTACTTATTTAATTTTTTTGCTCTGGCTAGTAAGGCTTCGTGGTTGGAGTGATGGCCAGAATAGGTCTCAGGTTCGATTCCTGGTCAAGGACATGTACCTGGGTTGCAAGTTCAATCCCTGGTCAAATTGGGGCATGTGTGATTTGTCTCTTTCACCTCTATGTTTCACCTTCTCTTTTCCCTTTTCCCCTCTCTCCCACTCTCTCTAAAAATCATGGAAAGAATATCCTCGGGTGAGAATTTTTTAAAAAAATTAATTAAATAAACATATTTAATATACTTACAATTCTTTTAGCAAGCCAGAATTATTTGTGTGACTGTTCAATAAAATGATTTCTGCACAGTTGGCATGGTTTGGTTGTTGAGTGTTTGATTCCCATTCAGGGTTTTGGGCTCAATCCCCAGAGGGGTGTGTGTGGGAGGCAGCCAATCAACAATTCCCAATGATGGTTGATACTTCTCTCTCTGAAATCAATAAAAAAAGATTTCCAAATTTTAAATTAGCTTCTCTTTAATATATATATATATATATATATATATATATATATATATGATCTAATAAAATAGTAATATGAAAATTGACCATCACTCCAACACAAGATGGTTGCCCCCATGTGGTCAAAAATGGCTGCCCCCATGAGGACACAAGATGGCCACCACAAGATGGCCAGAAGGGAAGGGCATTTGGAGGGACCAGACCTTCAAGGGAGAATAGTTGGGGGCTATCAGGCCAGCAGGGGAGGGCAGTTAAGGGTAATCAGGTTGGCAAAGGAGAGAAGTTGGGGGCAACCAGGCCTGCAGGAAAGGGCAGTTGGGGGGGAGGATCTAGGCCTTCAGGAAAGGGCAGCTAGAGGTGACCAGGTCTGCAGGGGAGGGCAGTTAGGGGCAAACAGGCTGGCAGGGGAGCAGTTAGGCGTCAATCAGGCTGTCAGGGGAGTGGTTAGGGGGTGATCAGCCTGGAAGGTGGAAGCAGTTAGGGACAATCAGGAAGGAAGGCAGGTGAGCAGTTGGGAGCCAGCTGTCCTGGATTGTGAGAGGTATGTTCAAATGCCAGTAGGATTGGGCCTAAACTGGCAGTAGGATTGGGCCTAAACTGGCAGTCAGACATCCCTTGAAGGGTCCCAGATTGGAGAGGGTGCAGGCTAGGCTGAGGGACACACACCCCCGTGCACAAATTTTATGCACGTGGCCTTTAGTATATATGTAATTGATCAATGAGAGAGAATCATCAATCAGCTGTCTCCTGCATGATCCCTACTGGGGATTGAATCCACATCCCAGATATGTGCCTTTGACCAGAATTGAATCCTGGACCCTTCAGTTCACAGGCCAACGCTCTACCCACTGAGCCAAATCAGCTAGGGTAAATTAGCTTCTCTTTTTAATGACATCACAATAATACTAAGAATTGCAATGACCAAAAACAGGTTGGTTGGAATACTTCATGAGTAAAGGATGGACCATGAGGTTTGCACAGTGCTGACATATGCATGGATTCTGAAGTTAGGAAGCACCGTAGCTTGTCCTTCTTGTTTGTAACTAGGTCCTTCCATGCTGAGTGGAGTCATGCAAATGCGCATGGCGCCCAGGTATCTATGACCACCTTTCCTGATGTCAAGTGACCATAATGTCGGGATTTTATAGCCCTAAGATTTATCATATCCATTTGAGGTGAAATTGTCAAGAAGTTTGGTGTCCTTCTTGGTGGCATTAACAAATCATATACAGTGACTCCTTCCAAACACTTGAAGAAAATGAAAATTGTCTGACTCACACAGAATTATAGCATGAAAGGGACCTCTAAGGTCAAACTTGGCTCTGTCCTTATGTAGGAATCACTCCTCACTCAGCATTTTGACAGATGGTCTTTTGGGTTCAGTGCATACTTTCCACTGAAGACAAACTCTGCTTAATAAAGCAGCCTGCTCTGTGTGTAAGCAGCCCTAATTGTTAGGCAGTTCTCCTTCTCACTGAGCTGGTTGCTGGGCCTTTCGATGGCATGGAGAAAAGTCAGTGCCAGCTCAGGCCTCCTTGCCAGCTGTGGAGCCTGTGCCGCCACACAGGACTCCCTGCCGGCTTGGTGCTCTGCTGTCATCGTCCTGAAATTCCCCATCATTTCCAACAAGCCCCGCAGCCTCAGTTCGCACCGGGCCCCCGACTATGCAGTTGGTCCTGAGGCCACGTGTGATTTAAGATGGGGAACTGGTAAGAGCTCTTATGCCGCATGATCTGCTGGGGGTGTCTGCAGTTATTTTATTTTGCCTTATCTTGTCAGCAGAATTACATAGTATTTTCTGGTCTTATTTGCAAACCAATTTAATTCGTGGATTTTTTCTGTTTCCTGTGCTTTCTCCCTCCCACCTGCCCTTATGCCATTTAATTCAATGGGCTGCCAGGTGGGGTCGGAAGACAAAATTGACTAAGGCAGCTTCTGAACTTCAGCATTAATAAGCTTCTCTGCTGTGACATATTAACCAAAATTCTCCCTTGTCAATCAGAGTAGAAGCACATGTATTGGCTAAGTGAATCCGGGTTTAAGCTAACAAGTAGCTTAAAGTAGGAAGACTTGGTCTGAATGCTGATTGATGCTTCTCACAGACTCTGAGATTTGGAAATGACACCTGCCTTGAAGGCCATCCTTTCCTCCTCTGACCTGCTTGCCTCCAGCGTTGCAGCCAAGATTGACGGAAAGTGTTGGAATACTGAGTAAACCTGGGACTTCACTGAATGTGGGGCTTCTCGGGGGCTAGTCTAAGCTTCGTCTCTCTCACCCATCCTGCTTCAGAGAGCGCAGAGGAATATCCTGGGACCGCATCAGACAGACACGCTCACACCGCACAGGTCTTGGTTGTTTCTTTGTTTTGCCCGCTGCTCTCCACGTACTTCCTATTACCTCACAGTCGTGAGAAGGAAATTCTGCAAAACATTATCCAGAGAGAGCAAAACTACTGGACTTTTCAAAGTCGTGGGAGTTGAGCATGAATATGTGGAAAAGTCATTTAAAGCATTAGCTGTTAAAGTGGGGGAAATGAGGAAGAAGAAGGAAGAGGAGGGGGAGGGAGAAGAGGAGGAGAAACCCAATCCTGCCTCAGCCAGGACTTTGTCTAGTGTAGAAGTGAATGACTGGGAGAAGCCAGAACTCCAAGAGATGGACTGGGACATAAATTATCTATAAAATATAGAACCTAAACACTCCGCCAGCCAACAAAACAAAGAGTGTTGGTGCAACTCTAATTTCAAGAACTCATACTTTTTATGTGAAATAAACATTCCAGTCTCATTTGAAAGTTACTGCAGCAAGTATAACGTGGAACATTAAGTGGTCATGATCTGTTGATCTATTATTATGACAAAGATTATTATTGTATGTGAATATTCTTGATATATAGCTGCAAATCCATTTGTCTTCTACCAGTTGGTTAACTGAAACTGTTATATTTAAACTAGTAATAAAAATTGAACATTTTTTAAAAAGGTGGAATAAAATTATAGTTAAATGTGAAGTATTATTATCTCAAAGTAAATTGTAATATTTAAGTCTAGGAAAAGAGTTATCCCTTCAATTGAACCCCAGAAGTGAGCACTGGGATATTTTCATACTGTGTCTACTCAGCTGTCAAGGTAGATTTGAGGGACTATAAAATATTCCTAGACATGATGCTTTTTATAGTAAAAAAATATTAAAAACTTTTCTTTGTATTTATTTCAGATTAATAACATTGCTCAGATTTCATATTTTGACTACAAGAAGCTCTAATTTTGGGAGGCTAGAATCTTTACCAGTCACTTTCATGTAAGCAAATCACTTGCATTCTTATCTAGAGAATTTAGTTTGTCAACCATCAGCCTTTCTTGTCAGCTTGGTCAAGAATGAAAGAAGAAAAGAAAATGGGCATGGTGTTTTTGTACTTCCTCTCAAATTTGGTATCTTTCTTTGGCTTTTCAGGTGAAGACTGTGCTCTTGACAGTGGCCCCAGTCTCAGCACAGCTCTCTGGAGACTGCACAGCCTAGTGGTTGGCACACATTGTCAATTACTGAGAACCTTGAGCTGAAAGCTAAGACCCAGGTTACCCCCAGGTGCCATTCCGGTTAAATGGTGCCACATGAATCTGTTGTAAGCACTAAGTTGAAGCAATAGTGTCTGAACTCTGAACATGGATTTCCTTTTATACAATTACACATTTCTGGAGAAATTTTTTTGCCAATAGGGAGAAAAAGATAATTTTTTTTCCTGAAAAATGTTCATTTCATGTGTGAAGCCCATTGGTAAGTAAGATAGTTTTATTGACTGACTTAGATTTCAGTAATTTTGTAATCGAGTAAAACATTGAACTCATAAAAACAATTTACCATAAGGAAGAAATGGAAAACAAGAACAGCCCACATTTATGTAAGATACAAATATAATGTTTTAACTCTCTCCCTTCTTGTGCACACACTTAGAAGAGAATTTAAACCCTGCATTATGTTTATTTTCTCCTGCCCCAAATCTGAAGACCAAGGGTTACTTTGAAAGCGTTGGCTACCAGAAGGTAAGAAGACTGGGGTCTGTTGGATTCTCTTGGCTGAGGAGACGAGTTTTCCTGAACTCAGACTTTCAGTGTTCAAGCTCTGTCCTCCTTCCCATGACACAGTCTCCTCTGCTGCCCGGGCAGGGGGAGAGGTGCCCGGCTGGGCGCCTCATTTCCATCCTCAGCTCTGATTCCCACTGTGCATTCAGCTCTGAAATTTACATAGAGATGTATATTATCTTATGCCTCACTTCTCTGTGAGTCTGGGTATGTTTATTTAAACCAAAAGAGAGAGATTTTGAGAAAGACTAATCTAACACCGCATGAATATTACATTCTTTCTTATTTTATTAGGATTGACAGAACCCCTATCAGAGTATGAGGTAGTATTACATTAAAATTAGAAGAAATAACTACATCTTTGCTAACATATTAATGTCCAGAAATGTTCCCATTAAGTAAAAAACCCTTTTCTGAAATTGACTTCCAGGTACCATAATGGGCTCTCGGAACAAAAAGAAACACCCTTTTTTTCCCATGTAATTGCTGCTATCCTCTCTTATAGGACCCTAGGATGTGGCGGAATGCTTACCAATTGCTAGCAGGATCTGTTCTCACTCAACCTCTAGCTCTCCTTCTTTTCCATTCCCCCCTCTACTTGTCTTCCAAGAAAGGGAGGGGTATATACACCCACACGTTAGCAGCATCACTTTAATGCCACTCTCTGGTCTCTGCAGCTTTTACTTTGCTGAAAAGTGGAGTGCTACACAGATCCTGAGTCCGGGAATCTCAGAAAGATGTCATCTTGGGAAGGTCTTTGTTGCCAGCACAAGCTGCCTTTTGGGGATTTCTGTCGAAGTGTGAGGAAGACTGTTCCAGATGAAACTCAGGGTAACTATTTTAAAATCTTCCCCCAGAACTTGGACATGTCTGGCCTGTGTGGGGCAGACTATACGCTTCCTCCCTTCTCTCCCAGGTCACGGGGAGGTGGGAACCTATAAAGGCAGCCAAGGTGAACTCCCTCATTGCACACGACAGGCGGCCCCTTCACCACGGGATGCTCTCCATAGCGCTCTGTCCACTCTAATTTTAAACATCTAAGCAATAGGAGTCTCTCACTTCCCGTGGAAGATTACCCTCCAGCCTAATGGACCTCAAAGCTAAGATTTCCAATTGGTAATTAGTAATCAACCTAAATTTCCCTTTTCTTAATTTCATCCCATTACTCCAAGCACTATCCCCTTGTTCCACCTAGCTCTTCCCTCTCATTAGTGTTTACTCTTCAAATACTTATTGATAGCTGGGGAAAAAACAACAACACAAAACAAAAGTACCACAGAACTCTCAGTCCACAGGTAGTTACTGCTTTGAAAAATATTTCGGTTCCCACATATACTATTCTTTTTAAAAATACTTAAAAAATATTTTTATCTATTTCAGAGAGGAAGGAAGAGGGAGAGAGTGATAGAAACATCCATAATGAGAGAGAATTATGGATCGGCTGCCTCTCTCAAGTTCCCCCTGGAGAGCGAGCCTATAACCAGGGCATGTGTCCCTGACAGGAATCGAATTCGGGAATCTCCAGTTTGCAGTCTGATGCTCTATCCACTGAGCCAAATCGGCCAGGGCAAAAACAAAACAAACAAACAAACAAACAAACAAAAAAACAACACAAGAAACTTTTAATATTAAAGGATTCCATTTTTTTTTTTAATAAAAAGAGTCTATAAGTGAAAAGCACAGCAGACTATAATGGACTAGATGGGAATATATACATTTTTAATGTGGGCAGGTGATAATGGTATAGTTAAATTCACCTTCTTTCACCCTTGATACAGACACAGACAAACCATTATAAAAATTGGATGAAGTTTTTTCCCCCAAAGTTGTCTATTTTTTATACTGGTCCTTTCATATTATCCTTTCATATATTGAACTAAAAGGTGTTTTCCTAGTTTATAAAACTATTCATTGTTAATATACTATCTACCAATAATCATTAGTTTAATAAAACCATTGACATTAGTTCTAGTAATTTGTGTCACTATATAATTACATAAAACTTTACAAGATGGTAGTTAGGTGAAAACCAAGCCTTAATTTATGTCTTATTCATAACATTAACTGTTCTTTTTTATATTGAGACCATTTCATCAATTTGATTTACTGGTATAGTTAAAAGATCTGTGTATTAGTAGAAAACCTTTAGAATAATATATGTTTTTAAAACTGAGATTTTTATTTATTTTCACCAGTGTTCCAAAACTCCCTTCCTGGTTCAGGAAATAATTACACCCCCATTGTATCTAGATCCCTAGAGTAGTGGCTTGGTTCTGCCTCTATTTTTGAATGCTGTCATGCTTCTTGATTCTTTTGACTTTTATCTTGAAATTTAAGCTAGTTTTCTGCTTGCATTCATGATACCTCATGCATGTTTTACATTAATAAAGAAGCCCATGGAGCAGGAGTATTGCACAACTTTCAGAAATTATTCTAACGCCGAAACCGGTTTGGCTCAATGGTAGAGCATCGGTCTGCGGACTGAAAGGTCCCAGGTTCGATTCCGGTCAAGGGCATGTACCCGAGTTTCGGGCACATCCCCAGTAGGGAGTGTGCAAGAGGCAGCTGGTCGATGTTTCTCTCTCATCGACGTTTCTAGCTCTCTATCTCTCTCCCTTCCTCTCTGTAAAAAATCAATAAAATATATTTACAAAAAAAAAAAGAAAAGAAATTATTCTAAGGACCATACCCTGGAACGCTTAATCCTGTAATATGGCATCCCAATGCTATAAAGCACTGGTATTTCTGAATACATTCAGTGCCTTTCTGGAACACTTCTTGCTGACCTCATGAACATTCTCCACCATCCCCAATGCAGCAGCCTCTCTGTTTCAGTATTTGGACACCAGGCCCAGGGGAGGTGAGTGTTTGTAGTCTCCATGATGTTGCACTGATTTCTAAGAATTTTTTGTTCACATACTTGTTGGCAGCATATAATATTCTTCTAAGTTGAAAAAAAAACCACAGAAATAAACTCTAGGAAACTTAGTCAGAATGAGGGGATTGATTGAGGTAGCACTGTGGCATTTCAAGGTACTAGAGCTAAGGAGCTGACCAATCAGTTCTGTAGAAGGAGAAGGAAGACCGCCTGCTTCTAGGTCTGCTGGAAAGAGTTAAAATTCATGTGTCTTCTGCCCTCATAATGTTAATATCACTCAGTTTCAACAACTCCCAGCAAGTGGGCTCACTGTTTCCAGTCTTAAATTACTGGGAGGGGGATCCTAGCTTTATTTGTGCCTCTGTTGGGGTTGGTCCCTGAACTAAGCTAGGCTTGGATTCAAGATTATTTTCAGTGAATCTGGAGACCCAGCCTTAGGCTCCAAGGATCCCTTTTAGAGATGGAGAGATTGTTATGAGAGATCCATGCATGAAAGAGGTTGAATCCTCTGCAGTTAAAATTATATAGCAAAGCAGATATTGAAGAAGATTAATTTGACATATGGCAGCCAATGCTACTCCCACATTTTTCTGAGGTTGACATATAAAGTTTTTAACACTTCTTTGGGTCATGGATGAAAGTCTAGGATCTTTCAAATGTAGTGATTGCAAGTCATCAGTCACAATGCAACTTGTATATAAAACAAAAATATAATTTACTTTCTTCATTTTGGTTGCAGCTCATCTTGGCTTTCTCTTGAGTCCTCAATCAGTAGTGAATGAGGATAAGGGAGGTAAATTAATTATATATTCAATCAAGTTTGAAGCTGTCAGGCCTGATCATTTAAGCTATCTTCTTCAGTTTGAAGTCATTCTTCCATTTGGATACAATGACCTAACTCTTATGTATTTACCCCCATTCCTGCTTCTTCCCCTGAGATGACAATCTAGAGTGTGGGGAAATGTGGGCGTGATTTAAGAGTCCTACTGGCATTGGGAATAAAGTAGGAATTCTCAGATTCACATGCTAACTTTGTATTATTTTCTGGACATCCTCTCCTTGCTGAGTCCATTGTCTGGTCTCTAGATGCCTGCTTGTGTTCCTGGAAGCAGTGTGGGGATGAACTCATAATTCCTTATTTTATCTTGGGCAAAAGGATAGTGGAAGAGTGCAAAACAGCTCATGTAGGCATGGCCTCACATCAGCTCTCTCCATCTGCAGAAACCAAGTCCCCATCACATGCTCAGTCCATCTCAGTAGCCAGTGGTTCATTCCCAGGCTTGCTATGGGATTTTCCTGCCCTGTGTTAGCAGCAAGCACACCAAGAGTAGCCAGAGAAGTTCAACCACAGGGTCTCCTGCTGCCTAATCATGAGATAAGAACAATGGCCATTTTGATGTGGGATTTGTAAAAACATGTCAATTCTTCAATTTTTTTAGGACAAGTATTATATGGAGAATATTTAGTACTGTATCTTTAACACGCAAGTCCTTTTTCTTCTTCTTTTTCTGAACATTATAATTTGCTTAACACTGTCATGAGATAAAAATATTGAGTTCTAAGATTATTTCCATGTCTATGAAAACCACCATATACAGAGTTTCTCTGACCATACAACTTTTGATTTCAAAGGTCCAATAGAAGTCTTCTCTTCATCAATAAAATTTGATTTCAAATTGTTCAAGGATTAATCTTATTTGTGTCTCTTCCCTAGTCTGTTGCACCATGAATATTTTCCAGGGTTACCTAAATCCTAACAGAAAATATAAATGTTCCTAGTTCTTGATGTAGTTTTTGGATCTAGAATGTCCTTTAATATTATCACATATATCTAAGAGCAGAGTTTTTTTTTTTTGTTTTTTTTTTACAGATGAAGATTGGTGTAGAAAATAGCCTTTCTATTAAATGTAACTATAGTTATTAAAATAATATAAGCAGTTTTGTCTTGGCCCAGTATGCTGCTTTGAGAAAAAAACTGCAGAGATGTTTGGTCAGTAGCACCTCGCCAAGTCTGCATTCTGACTTGCATTCTCTTCACTGTCCCTGGCTTTTTATTACCATGCTTACAGAAATGTCTGTAAATAGAACATAAACTTTCCATAGAACTTTTTTTAAATCTTCACTTCTTTAGAAATTTTGCTTTCTTTATAATCAGGAAGTAGTTACAGAGTGTAAATAGAGTGAAACTCTTTTCTTATTTTCATACTGACATCTTCAGGGAATGTTATGATTTTTCTTCCCCTACCCCTTGTGACTCTGCTCTGGCTAGATTTTCTTAGAACTCCTGGATCCCTAATATCTGGGGGCTCTATTTAGACTGGTTTGAGCATGTCACAAAGTTATTTCTTTAGACTAATGAACATGTGCTTAGTGGATTGGCACACCTGGAAAGACTGTGGGTCCCAGTTGGCTTGCTAATCTCTTTGCTTCCTTCACGTGTGATGGCCATGAGGAGGTTGAGGAAAGCTCGAGCTGGTGAGAGGGCCTCCTGGTCTCTTCTCCAGTGCACAACTGCAGTCGTTCATGCTCTCAAAAAACATTTCTTGAGTATCCACTGTTTTCTAAGAGCTGGGAGGGGTCAACAGAAAGCAGAAACCTCTTCTTTGGCCACAATTTACACTGTTTCTTTCTCTTCCCGGTAGAACAGGGTGGAAATGTCCAGCCCTGGGCCGTGTAAGGCCCACAAATCATTTGGCCTGGCCCTGCCAAGGCAACCACAGGCAGGACTCAAAACTCAACAAACCTAGGAGCCTTTTTCAAAGCAGCATAAATTTATATGAAGTAAATTATATTAAACAAATGATCTTATAATTATCCAAATGGCCCTTGGCAGAAAAAAGGTTCCCCACCCCTGTTGTAGAGGGATCCAGATAATGCAATATGGAAGGTCAGATTACAGTCATCCCAAACATCAGCAAATGAAATATGTAAAACTAAATTCACACACCAAGAGCCACTGTTGCATTCATTATGGTCAATATTTCCACCAAATTATTATATTAAGTGTTTGCAGACACATTGAGCTATGGTGTTTAAGAACACATGAGCTAAACCATGGAGGTCAGCAGGCACAGCAGACATCAAAAGACAGGGATGAATAGACTTATGCCAAAGCCAACATTTATGCTGCATTGAGGTCATCTCCCCAAACCACATGATAGCTTAAATCATACTATAATAATTTGCTTCTTGCAAGTGGAGTCCTAGATAAGTTAATGAATCAATACATGTATTAATGGTAGCCTTTGGTGTATATTACATGATGTGATAAACCAAACATAGTGTAGAATTTTGTCAGCTATATGTATTTATTCTTTTTGTCCTCAATAGCATGAGGACATTTTAAAATAGCATTTTGTGTATGTGTGTGTGTGTGTGTGTGTGTGTGTGATACACTGACATGTTCTAAGATTATTTCCATGTCTATGAAAACACACACACACACACACTGTAAGTCCTCACTTAACATCATCTATAGGTTCTGTGACTTTAAGCAAGATGATATATAACAATTTTCTTATAGGCTAATTGATATAAATGAGAGTTAAGTTCCTATGGCATCTCATCAACATTATAGCAAAACAATGTTGAATAAAACCAAGGACCTGATGGATTTACCTACTGTAAGTCTCTCTATATTTTTATGGACAAATAAGTACTCCATCAGTATCTTGTTTTTAACAATCGTGGTTTTAAAAAGCCTATGTAACAAGAGCAGACTTTGCCTTTTAAAACATTCATGTAGTTATAAAAAAGTCCCCATAATGCTAATAAGTAGCCCCTATAAGAACATTTAAAAATTAAACAAACAAATAAAACAATCAGATTTGGTCCTCAGCTAACAGTTGTAGTAAGCAAGTGCTCCTGTCAGTGAGGCCAGAGGGAAAGGACGTGGCACGGGTAACCCTAGAAGTTACACATGTGCCAACCCAAACCCTGCCAGCCTGCCCAGCGCGCCATTCCCTGTTCTTCTGAGAGACTGTGCCAACTTCGCCAAACAGCACACAGTGCTGTTCCCAAGGACTGTTTAGCCTTCGGGACCTCACGGTGTCATTGTTCCAGGAACTGCTGTGCATGAGAGGTGAGGGCTCTCAGTCAAACGCCAAAGCTTCGCTGAGTCTCTCTCCCATGTCTCTTGGCTGACAAGTGCGGAACAGCAAACTTGGAGGTTGTGCGGTTAAGGAAATCCGCCTTGTGATGGCAAAGGCCTTCCACTGCTGCAGAAATGGCATCAAGCACGACCCCCGGAGGCCCACTCAGCACCACGCAGTGGGCTGGCCACACATTATAGATTTATAACAGTTAATCCTGACACTCAACCAAGTTACATGATTTATTTTGTTTCTACACTTCTGTGTGGGTGGATGGGTGGGTGGGATTCCTATTAGGCTAATTAGTATTTTTCCTTTCTCTCCATATCTTATGTGAAATCATTTATGCTGAACCCAGAGTCAAAGTGCAGTCACTCCCTGCTCTTCTTCTAAGCAATTTATTTTCATTTATTTCATACCCAGCGTTACTAGTTTGCTGTAATCTAATTTAGATTAATAATATGCCTGTATGTAAACAGGGAAAAACTCCTTCCCCTTAGGTACCATATGAATGGGTCAAGGGCAATGGTAGTTCCAAGGAGAAATCTGGCCTTGAGGGCTGAGGCTCCACCATCCCCACCGCCCTGGTACCGCACCCCCGTGTCCCAGGCCCTGAGAGCATCACAGCGGGCTGCCCGCCAACGGCCACTGCCTTCTCCACAGGCGGGCGCGGAGCACCTGATGCCAGCCAGCGGTGAGAGGACCGGTGAAGGTCACCATTAATACAGCCCTGGTTAGCTCTCTTCGGGCATTTTATAAAACACACCGCCACGGCAGAGAGCTGTCTCAGGGGCAGAACCTTTATTTCATACTTTCTTCCTTATCTAAAACGGGCGATTGCCTTTCTGCCAAAGAGGCTCAAAAGGGCCATGAAAACCGGAGTCCTTCAAAGCTGTTAAATGCATCTTGAAATTTACAATAAAATTCAGCGTGACAAATCTCCCGGAGAAATCTCCGGGGCCTCGCAGCAGCTCTTACACCATTTTTTTTTAGTTCGTATTTTAGTATTCGGCACCTTGAGAAAGAAGCAGGGAAAGCAAACGTGCAAGGAAAGCAAACAAAACAAAAACCAAAATAGAAGGAAACCCACCCCCAACAAAGACGCTGAGAATAAAAAGCAAACTGTCATGCAAGCTATTAGGCAGAGCCAGTACACAATGGTGCGTGCCAGGGTCTGCCCGCAGGTAGACGCAGCCGCGGAGGAGGCGGGCGCTGAGCCCGCAGGCACAGCAGCCACGAGCGGTCCTACCTTTCTTCCTGGTTCGGCGCTGAGACAAAGCAGTCCCATTCGCAGCGGGAGGCCAAATCAAAATGAAATTTTATTTAGTCTGCACCGTCCCCAGCTTCGGTTTCAGAGTGACTGCTTCGGAGCTGGCGCGGCTGTGGCTGGTGCATGCTTTGCATATGAAACTGCGGTAGGAAAAAAATCTACATAATCAAAAAAACCTGCCTGCGAGTGACAGAACCTGGGCCCCAGGGGCTTCTCTGCAGGCTGTGTTCTCAGACAGGCCCTCTCGGGTGAAATGTTTTCAAAAACTTTTTTTTTTTACAGTATTAACTACAAATATTAATAGATCTATAATACTCCGATTTATGAAAATACACAGGGTTGTGCTTACAACTCTGCCACATCAAAATAATTGTGATTTTTTCTGGAGATTTATGAATGCATCCAGAATTTGTGTGAGAAAACAAATTAAAATTTAAAACATGTGCAGATTAACGGGGGTTGATAACTGTACCTCCGAACCTCAGCAAAATAGGTGAGAAGCTGGTCAGATATTGAAAGAAAGACTGTGCTGCTTGGACTTTTCTCTGGAAACACACTGAACTCATTCATATTTGGAGGCTATTTTTGAAAGCAGAGGATAATGTTTCAAAACACTTTTTAGACATTGGGAATATTTTTAAAATCAAGAGAAGAGACTACGGAATGCATCCAGACTGCACATCAGGGCATCTTTGATGACATGCACCTTCAGACAACATGGCTGTGGCCTCAGTGGCTGTCACAGGCCAGGCCGGGGCAGGGGTGCGCCAGGGACCCAGAGGGGGCTGCTGGGAGCCAGAGCGCGTTTCCCAAAGAAATGCTCCTCCCGGCTCCCCTTCCGTAGGTCAGTCCACCATCTTCTTTGAGGAGGAAAGAAAGAAAGAAAACGGAGGAAACCTACCTGTATGAAACTGTGGCAAAAAGGCCAGGAAGGTCTCCCGCTGCTTGGGCGCCGTCACTGGCTTACGATGCGCCCAGGGCCGGGGTCAGTGCCCAGTGCGCTCCAGGGCAATGCCTGCCACTTGGCAGCGGGCAGCCTTCTCCCAATAGTGAGATACAAATGGCCCACACAGACCCCCAGCACCCCAGCTTCAGCCCGAGGACGCACGGATAGGATACCTGTTTGAGAAACAGTCCAGGCTAATCTGTGATTCCAGTTTAGCCACAACATTCTGAGAAAAGCTTTCCCGCCCCAGCTTGAGCTGGCTACCTGTCACTGTAAGAGTTACAGCTGCAGGGGTCTCTTCCCGGGCCCCTCGGCGCTCCTGTGATGGCATCTTGCTCCGCGGTGCAGCCGCCAGCGGTGTTCGAGCCTCAGATGCCAGCCGGGCAGGGCGGCTGTGTCCGCTGGGCTCTGGGCCCCCGTGTCCAGCCCCTGCAGCCAGGGCCGCGCTGCGGCTCCAGCGGGCCCCTCTGCCCGGCTGCTGGTGTAATCATCTAGAGAGGCTTTCACGGGAGTTTTGCTTGCATATTATTTCTAGTTACAAGACACCCTTTTCTGAGGAACAGGATGTTAATTCTTAACAAACCCTCTCTCCCCCAAATTCTGTGCACCTGGCATTCACTTTCTACCTAATAAGCATTGTGAATATGCAAATGTTCAGTGTCTGGGTAACCTCATTAATTTATTCCTCAGGCAATCATGAATGTGAACCAGGCCTGAGCCACCGTGCTAGAGACTGATCAGGGCTGCGAGCATCCGCCAGGAGTCTGGCTGCATCCCGACACGCATTTCACCTCGGTCTGTCCTCTGGCGCTCTGATTCCACCAGACGCCCGGCCGCAAAAGGCACAAGTAAAAAGAAAACATGCCAGGGGGTAGCAATCAAGGTCCCTGCCTTTCCCACCAAATACACACCCGTGGTGGCTGACGGGTGGAACAAAATCTCCACAGCAAAATAGTTTCCAAACTGCCCAGCTGTCTTACTTTATTATCTGCTGGGGGAGGGGGTGGGGGTGGGGGTGGGGCTGGGGGTCGGAGTGTGACCTGCTTTCCATACTGCCTCGCAGGGGCGTGATTTCTCTCCCTGCCCACCTAAAATCCCCGAATACTGTTTGTAAAATGTTAGGGGATCCCGGTAGGTTTCCTATTTAACAAGCCATGTATGACAAATCACAGTGTAATGTACTACGTTCTTAATCTTTAATTAGAATGTGAATATCTGCTGGAGAACGCAGTTAACTTTGACACGTTAAATCTTCTGGTTAAAGTGCCTTACAGGGGGAGCGGAGATGAAACGCCGAGCAGCGCCTGCTTCCCTGCACTCGCCCAGGCAGCCGGGAAGGATGATAACATCTTGTAATACCTGCTCCGCAGTAATTAATCGCTGTGGTATTTAGGACCATTCAAGTAGACAAATATGACAGAGACAGGGACAATTAGGAACCTTGTTCAAGCTACATTAACTTTCCCAGCTATTACAACACAGCGGCGCAAGTTTGCTTGTAAAAGCTGCACAGGGATTGCTATGCATTAGCCGTGCGATTATTAATGAAAGAAAAGGAGAATTGTGTTTATTGTAGTTTGAAAATTGCAAATAAATTTCAATTATCTGCTATGTCATTTTGTTAAACATGCGTTCTGGAAAAGCCTTTGTACTCTAAATCACGAGCTACTTATAGCAAACCGGTGCCAGGAACCCTCCGGGAGGTAGAAAGTCAATATTTTTGTTGAAGGGGTTTTCTCTGGTAAGGGGAACCGGAGATGGGCAAAAGCACCGAGCGGGCGAGGGGCGGCAGGCTCGGCACTCCGTGCACCCTGGCCGCCGTCCAGCCTGCCTGGCCGGGCCTGAGCCGGGCCTGAGCCGGGCCTGAGCCGGGCCTGAGTTGGGCCTGAGCCGGAGGCCTGGCCGGGCCTGAGCCGGGCCTGAGCCGGGCCTGAGCTGGGCCTGTGCCGGAGGCCTGTGCCGGGCCTGTGCCGGAGGCCTGTGCCGGGGCCTGAGCCGGGCCTGAGCTGGGCCTGTGCCGGAGGCCTGAGCCGGGGCCTGAGCCGGGGCCTGAGCCGGGCCTGAGCTGGGCCTGAGCTGGGCCTGAGCCGGGCCTGAGCCGGAGGCCTGTGCCGGGCCTGAGCCGGGCCTGTGCCGGGGCCTGTGCCGGGGCCTGAGCCGGGCCTGAGCCGGGCCTGAGCCGGGCCTGAGCCGGAGGCCTGTGCCGGGCCTGTGCCGGGGCCTGTGCCGGGGCCTGAGCCGGGCCTGAGCCGGGCCTGAGCCGGGCCTGAGCCGGAGGCCTGAGCCGGGCCTGAGCCGGGCCTGAGCCGGGCCTGAGCCGGAGGCCTGTGCCGGGCCTGAGCTGGGCCTGAGCTGGGCCTGAGCCGGGCCTGAGCTGGGCCTGAGCCGGAGGCCTGAGCCGGGGCCTGAGCCGGAGGCCCGCGCAGACAGCGGGAGCACCCACTCGTGAGAAGGATCCAGGGCCCGCCCTCCTTTGGAACAAGCATGAGAGATCAGTTCTGACAAACCAAGGTCTGCCACCTGGCCATCGCTGCTCCTCCCAGTGACAGACCAGTTGTTGTTTTGTTAATGGAAAAGAAAGGGAAAACCCACGGAGCGGTTTGCTCAGCGGCACAGGTGACGGAGCGCCAGCCTTTCTGGAGAGAGAGCGCCTCCCGGCTATTCCTTTCAGGAGAGTAACTGCCAGTCACCTTGAATGGCAAACTTGGTCTTGAAAGCATACTCTCCCCCTCCCCCGCCCCCCACACACACACTTGGGGAGCAGGAATAAATACACCCGTTTCTCCATTGCCTTTTGTCACTTTATTCATTTCTCAGAGCTTACAGACATACACACCTAGGCCCAAACCTCCCCTCGCCGTCCCCACCCCAACCATGTCTCCAGGGGCGGACAAGGTGCAGGTCCTGTGACCCAGACAGCATCCCGGACCCAGGCAGCCTGCCGTCCTCCCGACACATTCCCACCACGTTGTGCTCTGGCTTCACTTGCCATCGGGAACCGGACACGAAAACAGAGCCTGGTGCATCCTGGACCTGGGGACCCGATCCGATTGTCTCCTTTAAACCAAAGAAAGCCCAGCTTAGCATGGCACCGCTGCATCCCCACCCCAGAATCCGCTGTCACGCGCACACAAAAAGCGCTCAGTGCTCGGGGACAATCTCCCTCTCAGCCGCGCTGGATGATGTCAGCTTTCTGATTACAAACTGCTTATTTATGCTTCAACAGCTGCCAAGAGCAGCAAATAAGTGGCTAAAAGAGTGTCTAGACCAGGCTTTCAGGCCTCTATTGTCTGGCGGTTGTTACCTGGTTGACAGCGATGGGTCCAGCTGCCTGGTGTGAAAGGGAGCAGAGATGGGGAGGCCGTGATTGACAGGAGGCCCGCCGGGTCAGCCGACGGCCCCGCGTCTTTATGTTCCCGGCTCCAAAGGGAGCGCCGGGCCTGCCTGAGGTTGGAGGTGAAAGGAGACGCTGTAGGGTAATGAGAAAATCTTTTGGCCACATTTGCCATCATGAACACTCCCAGGGTGAGTCTTAGCCAGGCCGCGTAGCCACAGAGTAGCCAGAAGTGGGCACTGCACTTCAGGTGCAGCTCACAGGTCCCCGGAGGGGAGCATATGTGGACATGACACAGGCTCACTTTCCTCCTTTTCTCTTTCTTCTTCTTCTCCTTTTGTTTGTGCTCTGGTTTGGGATAGTCTCAAGCGCATGCGTCTGTGCCCGCGTTTCATTCACATCCTGGTGGTTCTGTGAGAGCTTCAGAAGCTGCCTTTTTAGGACTTTCAATCCCAGACTGACAGAACGCGAAACACTCCAACATTTGGGAAAAACAAGGAGCTGTGCAAGCTGACGTAAATGTCTAATTAGAATTTTCCACCACTCCTTGCAACTTTTCAATCCTTCCTTCTCATTTGTTTCCAACCAAGCTCTCCGTTTAACACTTCTCAGGGTTGATTTGAATGTACCACATCGTTCCCTTCATCCCGTCTCACAATTCACTGCAGTTGATTGGCATCCAACATTTGTGGCTTTAACTCTGCTCCTCCTCTCACCCCCACTTTGTAGTTTGGGGTTCTGGAAAGGAAAGAATGCTGTTAAGTAGTGACCCCAGAGAGGCACTCATTTGAAAATAATAATAACAATAATATTAAAATATCTTCCTCCATCATGCCCTCCCCTAGCTATTGCCGCTCAGACACTTGTGCCTTCTCGGGAGCGATGGCACCGTTACTCAGACGGCATTGTTCTCACAGGGGCAATTAAGATGCGGCCACTAATGCTACACTTTCACATTTTCGTTCTTATGTACTTTTTTCAAGCACTGAAAAAATGCTTTCTTTCAAATGTTGGCCGTGATCAGTGATGCAAATAGTACAAATCTGATGATTCTGTAGCCTGAAAGATTGTTGCATTTAAAAAGGAGAAAGAAGAGAAGGGGGGGGAGGAAGAGGAGGAGGAGGAGGAGGAGGAGGAGGAGGAGGAAGAGTAAGCTTTCCACTATGTGAAAAGCAACATCCTTTAAAACCCTGGGATCCCCAGAAGGGATCAGATTTGAATGAAACGCAGGCGAGCAGCTGAGGACGCAGAGCTTACTTTGTGTATACAGTTGGCTTTCTCAGTAATATCTGACGCAAACTCTGTAACGAAAATGAAATCACGTTAAATTAACTGTAAAAAATAAGTTGATTTAATTAAACAGAAGGACTTAATAGATATAATAAAATGTTAAAAAGTCAAATGATGTGCAGTTACATTGCAGTTAACACTGCTCAACGAATGTACTAAATTTATTCCTTTCAATAATGATGTGTTTTGAACATTTAATTAGATAAATAATGTCTAATCACTTCAGCAAATCCGAACTGGAAGGATCCTTGTCATCGAAGGTGACTCATGCCTGGTACCTTTTAAGGGGAGGTGAAGCAGGTGAACCTCAGCTCTTTTCAAGGAGATGAGCAAAAACTGAGGAAAAGTCTGTTTTTCAAGCCTCATTGAAATTCAGGGTTTGCTAAACAAACTATTGTTTACAGTAAGATGAGTATTATTCGAAATAGACTTCTACTTGTCTGCCTTTTTTAAGCATTGGAAACTAGAAGCAGCTGATAAAAAAAAGGTATTCAGTGTGAGATGTCCTATAATTCATCATAATACTGTTTCCTTTAATAACTACTTTGCTCAAGTGATTGGCATGATTACAAGAAAATTACTTCAAATTATTCATCTCTTATCTTTCATCTAAGATGTCCTGAGTTGGATGATAGTTACCGTAATGGGGCCCTATTAATTACTAATGTGGAAAGTCCTTCACAATTTGGATGGAGTTTGTAACCCAAATAAAGAAAAGACTGACAAACGCGACCTCGCTTCCTCTGCTGCTTAAGATGGTGCCACCCACTGTCTGTTCAACGGAATGCCAAGGACTTGTATTTCTTCATTTGGAATTTGCTAAGATGAGCCTGGCCTGTGCGTGAGAAACAGACTCAGAGGTAACATCTCTATATGTCTACGCTCATATGAACACACACACACTCTGGAGCATATTTGAACATTGCATGGAAGTATTGATGTACTCTGAAATGTAGAGGGTGATTAACATAAAATTACCATTTCAAGCTTATGGTGTTAATTCATCCATATCTTGCTGCGGGGGAAAAAAAAAAATTCTTGGTACAGAATCTCCATTTATGATATTGCCTTAAATGATTTGTTTTGGGAAATAAACCTATAAATCTATGTAGTTCACACCAAGCCATAATATTGTTTGAAATTCTGTTAAACTCTGAGACTATTTTAAGACTATAGAGAGATTATTGTTAAAAACATTTTTTTTTCATTTCTTCCCTTAGTTAGAGGGAGAGTTTTTGCATAAATAGAATCTAAATAAACATACAAAATCAGAGTTTTCATTCATATTTATTCTAAATAGTCACCCTGTTTTAAATTCCATTTCTTTCTATACTATGCTTTGTGGAATATTTGTCTTTGGTATTACTTTTTTCTATTTTTTAAAAAAATGTTTTTTCTCTAATTATGTACCTTTTATAATTCAATGCTGAACATCCAGGATCATGTACTGTTAAGCCTAAAGAGGTTAGCAATGTAAACGGGAAGGTTATTGTGTATGTAAACAACAACACTGGCTATTTGGGCATCATGTTATCTGCTTGTTGTATTTACAACTTAAAGAATCCTTGAAAATGTGTACCTAAACATTCAAAATTGCTTTCTTTTCTTCTGTCAGGCTCACAGAAGCATCCTCACAGGCATACAGAGCTCAACATAAATAATCAAGGAGTCATGAACCATGTCCATGGAATAGTGGAAAGAAAAACTAACATCACTGACGCTATTGATTGGATGTAAGTTCTTTACTAAAATCTCACTTCTCTAGGTTTGATCTACCTGCACTGGGATGCTTTCTCTCCATCTTTAAACCCTGTTCATGCCCGCTGGGCCAGGACAGTCGGCCATGGTCTCTCCTAGAGAAACATGCCGCAGGGCAATGGGTTTGCTCTAAGGCAGCCTTGTTTTGTGTTGAGGCCTTCTCTCCTTCTGTGCCCCCTTTGCTCGCCCTGGCTGAGCCTGGGGCATAGAGACCTCTGTTATTTCTGAGCACAGACTTGGTGATTTTTGCCTGCAGAGGCCTTTCAGCAAGCATTGGGGTTTGACCTCTGGGGCCACTTCCTGGTCTCCAGGTGTCTTGCCTTGTTATTATCTTGCCCATATTTTGGCCTGGAAATGAAAAACCTGTGGAATGTAACTTGTACTAGAGGGTATAAAACATGATCAAGTACACCACAGAGCAAAATGTGTGGGAAACTATAATATAAAATATAAACATAAACTTATGATTTTTTTTTCAGTTCTCTGTTGCTTAGGCAACATTTTTCTAAGAGTTATAGGTGAGCCCAGTGCATTTAAAAATGTCCATAATGGGAATGTGGACATTAAATGTCCATAATGGGAATATTAATACTAAATTATATCTTAATTGTATATTGGTAATCTCCCAACGTGGACAATACATCCTACAATGTAATTTAATGTTCTAAAAAGGGGAGTGATGGTTCTTATTTGATTTATTTTTTAATTTAAATTCTTTATTGTTGAAAGTATTACACGTGTCTCCTCCCCCCACCCCCCATTGACCTCTCCCTGCCTGCTCCTGCCCCCAGCCTCATTTGATTTATTACTTCCCTGCTTATTTGTCCGTCTGTGAGTCTATAGTGTAGGATTTTGCACAGTAAAACTTGGAATTTTGTGCTTCCTTGTGAGCAATTTAAGACTTCTATTTAAAGTTCAAAAAAGTTGTTTTGTTTGGGTTGCCTTTTCATGTGTAAGTTTTATAGTATGGAACTTGGCCCATCTTTGGAATAAATTAAGTTCCAAAGTCCAAGTAAGTTTCTGCTTAGTCATGAATGAATTGCTTACTCATTCTCTACCTCAATTTCTTCATTTACAGCTGGTTGTATCTGACACATCTTTCTAGCAAAACTATTTTTAAAACTCACACTTATGAAAAATTAATGAGTGTATCTCTAAAGCTCACTAATTTAGAGCATAAAAATCAGGGGAAAAAATAGAAGAAAGAACTGGATTTTATGTATTCTTTGAATGGGCTGATTTAAACTTCTTATAATGTCTATCCATGCTCTCCATGAATTAAAAAAAAAAAAAAAAGAAGAGCAAGAGAGAAAGGGAAATGGGAGGAAGAAAGGAAGAAAGGAAGGAAAGAAAGAAGGAAGAAAGGAAGGAAGGAAAGCGCTATCTGGTTTGGCCTAGTGGATAGAGCATTGGTCTGTAGACTGAATGGTCCCAGGTTCGATTCCAGTCAAAGGCACATGCCTGGATTACAGGCTCAATCCCCAGTAGGGGGCATGCAGGAGTCAGATGATCAATGATTCTCTCCCATTTCTGATGTTTATATATCTCTCTCTCTTCCTTTCCCTTCCTCTCTGAAATGAATACACTATATATTTTTTAAAAAGAAAGGAAGGAAGGTTGAAAACAGGATGTGAGCTGAAATTGACTTAGGCAAATACTGAATTACAATCCAAAGCCCCCAGTGCTGTCCTGAGGCTGTGCAGCTGGGGCCGCCCTGGGGGAGGCCGTTCCACTCAGGCTCAGCACCCTCACCTGGACCTCGGCTCCAGCGAGGATGTCGTGCTATCTGAGCTGGGATTAAAAGCACAAACTCAGGCACCAAAGAGGCAGTAGACTACAGACATTTTAATAAAGAAGGCAATTGTTAAAGCATTGCAAATGGGCAAACTACAGCAAGGCCCCAGGAACAATATTTTTGTGGCCCAAATAAAAATATGGGAAGTAGAATAAACACCGGATGGCTGTGAGTCTCATGTCACCTGCTAATAGTACTTTAAAAATCCGCTTCCAGTTCAGGGCGTGGAGAGGCCGCAGGGGCGATGCAAGGAGCAGCAGGCCTGTCCTGCGCTGCCTCCCTGAAACCTCTGACTCAGCAGGCGCCCAGTGGGAACGGAGTCTCCACAACAGAACGGCTGCACACCCCTCCTCCACGTGTCAGAGTCACGTGGGTGATGAGACACCAAACACTGTTCCAGTTAAAAACACAAGAAGGGGTTATGAAATTGGTGCAAAGTTTACCTGAATGTTCTTCAACTGTAAAGCAGTTGACCTCAAGTCCTCCCTGGGAAATAATCATACCACCAAGTGTCAAAAGGAATCCATTTGTTTCATTTCCAAGAATAAAAAAAAAATGGAGATCAAATATTATAATGATTAAAAAAAATTTAAGTCTGTACATTTTATCATCAAACTCATGTCTTTCATTAATCTCTTAATTAACTCTTCCTGGGTACCTATCTTCTAAGCAGTAAGCACATAACAGGATTTGCACACACACTCACTCATTGGGATGTAGCACAGTCATTTGATACATGGCTATTAGGTTTAATTTTAAATGAGGTAAAGACCAAGGCTTAACATTAGCAGTCAGTGAGTGTTATGGAATATATATATCTGTAACCCTCATATCTCTGACTTAAACAGTATTACCCACAATTAACTAAGATGATGGATTCAATGTAAACAAAATTCCACATGTACGTTTGGTCAGGTAAGTGTGGAGAAATGCGTATCGCGGGGAGCTGGCTGCATACGGTTTATAAGTCAGGCAGGCACATTTTCATTCATTCATTCAGGGAGCATACACCGCACATCTACAACTGACAGCAGGGAGGAGAAGGCGCTCTGATTGTTCTCCCTTTTTGTGTTGCTCATGGTTGTGAGATAGACTGCAGCTTCAACAAGTCTTTGTGACATGATGCGGTAGGAAGAAGTAGAGGTACCTCCGTGCGGCCACGGGGATGGAGAGGAGGGTTCTGTGTCCGGAACTAAGAAAAGACACTGGCTGTGGGCACGGGGCGCCCAGGCTGAAGGCAGCCTCCGGGAGGCCAGCCGGCAAAGGGGAAGGAGCCCGGGTCTCAGGCAGCGGACAGCCTCCTCCAGGGGCCAGCCTGTCTGTGTGCAAACCAGCATTTTGGTTAAGAAACTGGCCTCCCAATGTGTGGCCAACTAAAAGGTGTGGGGTGGGGGCCTCAGAGAATGAGAAGTTAACACAGGGCAGGCGGGGACAGGGGCTGAACTCCGAGGAGGAAGACTGACCATGGGTGTGGAGGCATCAGCAGGGAAGCACGGGGAGCTCAGACCCTACGGTGTCCTCTGGGAGCCGGAACCGCTCCTCCTGGAAGCCCCGTGTGAACACATGTGTGTGGTGGAGCATGTGTCCTCAGGGCAGCCCCTCTCAGAGCCTGGCCTAGAGGTATGATGCCTAACCACAGACCCACCTGTTCATGCCCAGAACTGGGTGTCTGCTGGTCTGTCCTCCCAACCCGACTGCAGGGAGCACGGCTTCCAGAGGCCTTGGGCTGTGCTCCCCACAGAGTGGGTGCCAACCCCGTGTCAGACCGAGTTCTCTGAGCCGCTGTGATATTGAATCTGGATAGTCACCCACCGACATCGCTGTGAATGGATCTGCTCCCTTTTGGAGTCTGCTCCGCTCCCTAAATGTTAATAAAGGAAAAAAGAAGAGTGATTCCCTGAGGATCAGCAGGTTTGGAGACTGTGAAAGGTCGGGGCCAGGTGGAGGAGGCTGTGGGCAGAGAAAAGATAGAGGGCGCCGTCCCCAGTCCTTGTGTATAATGCAGAGTAAGTCTCTGTGTATTGGTGACCACCCTTAGCTTGTAATGCAACCAATCACATCATCAGAAAGGATGTGAAGAATATAAAACATTAGTTGTTTTGCTAATTCCTTAAATTATAAGACATTACAAAATATTCACTGTTTTTAAGAGCATTATTTGCTATGAGTTTTTAAAATCAGTTATTAAAAAGTACAAACTTTTAGTTATAAGATAAATAGGCTCTGTGTACAGCTCAGTGACTAGAGCTAACAATACTGTTTTTTAATATTTGAAAGTTGTTAGTTGAGTAAATCTTAAAAGTTCTTATCACAAGAAAAATATTGTAACTATGAGGTAATTGAATTTAATTAAACTAATTGTGGTAATTATTTTACAAATTATTTTACATATATTAAATCATGTTTTATACTTATGCAATGTTTTATGTCAATTATATTTCAATAAAGCCAGAAAAAAATAGTTACTAAAACAAGACAAATAGAGAAAAAGAGATTAATGGATCATGATAGTATAGTCTGTACTTACAAAATGTTTTGAAATAAAATATTTTTCTTCCTGTTCAAATTCAATTCTTTGCTCTAAAAATGGCCAAAATCTAGGTGCGTGTGTGTGTGTGTGTGGTGCAGTGTGTGTGTGTGTGTGTGTGTGTGTGGTGTGGTGTGTGTGTGTGTGTGGTGTGGTGTGTGTGTTTGTGTGTTTTTGGTGTGTGTGTGTGTGGTGTGGTGTGTGTGTGTGTGTGTGTGTGGTGTGGTGTGTGTGTGTGTGTGGTGTGTGTGTGTGTCTGTGTTGTGGAAGAAGATGTATTAGGAAAAAATACTTGCTGCTTTGTTATTTTGCTCTATTATTCTATGTTACATTAATGAAAATAATTCTATATAGTATGTTACCTAGCAGAAGTCAAGGTCATAGTGAATAGGAAAAGTGTACCTGTGAACCACAGACATCACATTCTGAAAGTTGAAAGAGAGGATAGGACATGCTTGTTTTTAGGTTATTTTTTATTTTATTTTATTTTATTTTATTTTATTTTATTTATTATTATTATTATTTGTGTGTGTGTGTGTGTGTGTGTGTGTGTGTTTTAGCATTTCAATTGGTTAACTTTGATATGAACTTGAAGAAAAAGAATAAACATTATTTTAACCTCATTAGTGTAGAAGAGTATGGTGTCCTATAAGGCCCATAATATAATAGAGGACATAGTGAATTAGGCAGTGAAAAGACTCTTTGGAGTACTTGAAATGCTTCCATGTCACCTTTTGGCCATCCTACAGGAACAGTGACACCAGAGGCAGGACACCCCTAGGAGGAATCGCTGCTGAAGGTCTCCGGCTTATATCCCTGCTTGTTAGGTCCCGCGATGTACAATGAGGCTGGAGGTTGGGGACGGCAAGGCGGCTTGCAGCAGAGTCAGAAACACGATGCTTCTCAAGACAGTGACCCACAGACTTACATTATGGACAGGAACGCACGCTTTGAATAAGTTGTATTCCATTGCTCTTCCTAGTTTTCCATTTAGTTTCTCACAATATTTCAGAATCCGAAAAAACCACCTAAGTCTTTGTTTGCTTCCTTTTCAGACCTCCCTTGCATGTGGCTGTATCTGACACATGTGCGGCAGATTTAGAAGCAGCCTGCACCCCATGCAGTTCACGCGACACCAGAATCCAGTCAGGCCTTGCCCCTTGCCCTTGACACTTTGACCCCCTCCCTTCCCAGCCACCTCACTGACCAGGGTTCAGTGGGGCTCTGTGTGCAGCGCACTCAACAAAGGCCTCCAGCTGAGCGGGTAAGGAGGTGTTGAAAGCTAGCCCTGTGCTGTCTCCAAGCCCAGGCCCTGCCCTGCAGGAAGGACAGCCTCTTCCTGATTGAAACAGGCTCCATGTAGCACTAAGGCCTGGACAAGCAGGCACTCCACACCAGCGCTGCGCCTACAGCCCTTTGGAGGAATGCCAATCTCTATCAGTGCAACAGAAATGCCAGAATGCTCCGCAGGGAGTCCAGCTGCAGTGGCTTGCAGAACTTTTATATCCGTTATGATGGCCCAGGTAGGTACATCCTGGCTTACTATATAAAATGTGTTTCTTTAGGTCATAGTCAAAGCACACTTGAAAGTCATGTCTACCCTCATAATAGATTGATCATCATAATAAATGGTCATGATAATGTACCAACATGGTACCTTCCACAGTATTTAAAAGCTTGCACGTGTTATTGCACTGGCCCTCGGAGCCTGAGGAGTTGGGTGGGATTATAACCCTGACTGGGTAGTCAGGTGAGGACATAGCCCGAGGTGGGCGCTGCGGTCTGAAGACATCTTCTCTCACCAGACCTAGGACCTGGGACGACAGGAAAGATGAATGGATGCAGTGAAAGCCGATGCTTTACTTTGAGCAGCTGTGGTTTGTTTTTAAAGTTGACCTGGATGTGAGGCCACAGGGCAATAAAACACTGAGGTGGCGAAGTGCAGAAGTGCATCCGGGGCAGTGATGATGGCTGGTCACCTGCTCAGGCCCTTGCCACAGGCTCCTGGTCCAGTTCTGGATCAGGAATGGACCAGGAGATGATTTGGAAGATAAAATTCCTCCATGAAAGAAGAGAGATCAGGCTAGAAGGGAACATAATTATTTATTTTAAAATATATTTTTATTTATTCTTAGAGAGACGAGAAGGAAGAGAGAGAGAGAGAGATAGAAACATTGATGAGAGAAGAATCATTGATTGGCTGCCTCCTGCATTTCCCCCACTGGGGATCGAGCCGGCACCCCGGCATATGCCCTGACCTGGAATTGAACTGGTGACCTCTTGGTTCCTGGGTTGATGCCCAACCATTGAGTCACCCCAGCTTAAAATAAGATATAAAACAAGACAAAACAAAACACAAAAGAACTCTTTTAATTATGTACTTTATCCTATCTCTAGGAATACAGTCTCAGAAAGTACAGCAACTGCTTCTGCATGTAATTCTTCCCCAGGTTTCTGTGGCCTGTGGATCAAGCCTCGAGCTGCAGAAGGTTCAAGGCCAAAGCACCCCTTGGATTCTGCTGGGAGGCTATTTCCTAGGTGGCTCCTTAGGGACCCGGAGACTTAGACAGAGCCCCACACGCAGGGACCCCAGGTCACGCCAGAACCTCTCTGGTTACTGGGCTCTGTTACCAGCTTCACCTGGGCAAGGAGTCTTTGAAAATAGTTCTTACCTGTACTTAATCCAATCACAACTAGAGCTGTAAGGCTGGGGACGGTCCTCAGAGACTGAATATAGCCACTTTCCTTTTACAGAGCAGGAAGCAGGCTCAAAGTCAGCCACCCACACACATGCAGCTGCACACACATGCACACATGCATACACACTGGCACACACATGCACCTGATGTGTACACACATATGCAGCTGAACACACACATACATACACACTCTCACACACGAACTCGATGTGTACACACACATGCACGCACATGAAGACTTGGGCTTGGTCTTCGCTCCTGACACACTGTTCTGTGTTCCCTGTGAAACCTCAGCCTCCCAAGCCGAATCCCACCTGACAGGGAGCCTGGGCACACCCATTGGTTCCTGAAGTTCAGTTGGATTTTGGCCCCAGGACTGGCACCTCTCCAGCCCAGAGGGGTGTGTCTGGCCTTTTCCTCCAGCGGCCCAGACCCCGCTGCCCAGGCCCACTGGGCACAAGCAGGGCACAGCTGCCTGGCCCTTGGGCACTCAGCCCTCAGGTAGGAAGAGACGCCATGATGGGGAACTGACTGCCAGGGACCCCACACCACAGCCACAGCTGAGGAGTTTAAGAAACTAGGGAGGCCATATTTTCTAGTTTTTGAAAAAAAAAAATTCAGATTAAAAACAACAACAACAACAACAACCTATCTTTTTCAATTCTTCAATGAGATTGTAATTTAATTAAGCTAAAATAATTTGTTAAGTTTTTAAAAGATTGTCACTTGCTAAGGTCACAATGATCATTTCCCAGCAATATGTTTAAAGTCTTTTTTTTAATTATTAAATGAATTGAACCTAGCTGTCATAGGATTGATCTTTTTCAGATTGGGAGAAATTTCCTATGAATCCATTAAAAGTTGATTTTTGCTGTTGAAAATATTTGTTTTCCCTTGTTTTTTAGTTTTATATTTTTTACAAATAATGAATTTAGTAATCATTAAAAGAGGAAATAATTAACAAATCAAGCCCT
The DNA here is from genome assembly GCF_964339955.1 of Pipistrellus hanaki. Taxonomy (NCBI): domain Eukaryota; kingdom Metazoa; phylum Chordata; class Mammalia; order Chiroptera; family Vespertilionidae; genus Pipistrellus; species Pipistrellus hanaki. The sequence continues at coordinate 56,925,207 of NC_140514.1, forward strand.
GTCTGTCAGAGGCACATTTTCTGAAGACTGGGGTTCCTGCTGGTGGATCCGGGATGTGGAGTGGGAAGGAGGTTTGTGCCACGGTTCCGCTGGTTCTGAGATGCAGATAGTGGACTTCCTAATATAATCTCCCCAAACTGAGGTCACCTTTTATTCAATATTCCACCATCAAATGCACAGGAGCCTCGAGAGATTCAAAACTAATTTTAAAAAATTAACACATGATTAGTGAAACCGATACAGCTTTTATTTGTAAAAATGTGAGACTGCCATTCTGTCTCACACAATGATGCTGCACTCCCCCCTCCCCCGTCACCTCCCTTCGGGATGGAGGCCGGGCCCGTCATGGTGGTGAGCAGCGGCCTGCGGATGCAGCCTGGAGCCTCCGCCAAGGGTGATAAGCCTGCATGCATTTTACGAGTCTCAGTATCAAGGTTGCCCTCGCCCAAGGGATTTGAGAAGGAGGGCGGGGGAGCAGGCAGATGTATGAATAACCGGCATTGTAAATCTTCACCGTGGCAACCCACAGCCAGGAAAAGTCTGTGATGGGCTCAGGACTTGAGAAGAAAGAGACACAGCAGAATGTGAATGGATTTTCTTCAGCTACTTAGAGCGCTGCTTAGAGCGGCTTAGTGGGTGCGTGTGAGTGTGTGTGGGGGCACCGGCGTGTGTGTGTGTGTGTGTGTGTGTGTGTGTGTGTGTGTGTGTGTGTGATGGGGGGGGGATAAATGTAAGAGGAGGAGCTCTCTAGAAATTTGTTAGGAGCATTACCAGCGTTACACAGATTGCCAGCTTTGGGGACAAAACAATACCGTTTAGCCTCAGAATACAAATGACTGGATTTTGTTTGGGGGAGGGAAGAGAGGCTGTGGGGGAGGGGCACAGGATTATGAAGCAAGTAACAATGAGCAAATTGGACCCTCTGCAACACAGAACAAGGTCACCGCGAAAGTCACGGTGTTGGTTGGTGGAGGTGGTTGATAGGAGAAATGGCTCATGATAAATCACTTCCCATTTTGCAAAATCTGGCAGTTAATGAAAATAAGATGCATCTGAGTGGTCTATATGAGCACCTGATTTCTCTTTCTCTCCCTCTCCCCGCCCGCGTACACACTTATGCACACGCAAGGCCTGCTGATGTATGAAAGTAGCCCTGGCTCTAATTGTGCAATTATAAAACGGAAATGATGCAGGTTTGGCAACACAGGGAAAGAAGGCAGCTCAATAACATTGTTTAATAACAAGCAAATAAAGCTCAGAGGGGAGAGAGGTGACTATTTCTGCTTTAGACTCATTAAGGAGCCTGGAACATATTGTAAAGGAGTGATATTTAATTACGGGCTGGACTGATAACACAGAGCAGGGCCTCACTGGGAGAGAGACCCCGTGCTCCCAGGAACTCACAGCTCCAAACATCAATTACCGTGATTATCTACCCGGTACTTACAAAACTCGCGTCTCCCTGTTCATCAGTGACCCGCAAACAGGCATCGCTCGGCAAATTTATGGGCACAGGCACCAGGGCCAGGTGGGCAAGCTAGCTTCCCGTTGGCGGCTTCTCAGAGAGGAGGAAAGAAGGGAAGGGAAGAAAAATCTGTCTTCTGCGCTGCTGAGAGACAATTTATTACAGGGCCCTCAGAAGCCGGCGCTGGCTGCCCTGCTGCTTGCTCCTTCCCCTCTGCTGTGGCCTGTCTGAATGAGGAATGGGAGTGCCCGAACTCAGTCCTGGTTACAGGGGACCACGTGACCTGGTCCATCAAACCTTTCGGTGCCACACGGGCCACGGGTCCAAACCATGAGGTGTGAAATGTTCCTTTCTCTTTTTAACCTCAGCCTCAGGGAGGAGAGAGGATACCTTGCTTGTATTAAAAGTGGAATTTCATAGCCCGGCAGGCATGGCTTGGTGGTTGAGCGCTGACCCATGAACCGGAGGTCGTGGCTGGGTTCCCGGTCGGGGCACATGCTGGGGTTGCAGGCTCGGTTCCCCTGTGTGGCATGCAGGAGGCAGCCAGTTGGTGATTCTCTCTCATCATTGATGTTTCTAACTCTCTCTCCCTCTCCCTTCCTCTCTGAAATAAATTTAAAAAAATAGGATTGGTAAGAGTCACATGTGTGCAGAGGAGATCAATGTCCCCTTGGATATACAATAAGTGTCTTTTTGTTGTTCTGTGCCTTTTGTTGTTGTTGTTTGTGTGGTTCTGTTTTCACTGTGGTTTGTATTGTGCTTGGAGACTGTAGTTCTATCAAATCTACTAAAAATAATAAAGTACTAAGAATATGTCTGTCTACATATTACCAATTCAACTAAAAATATAGTATCTATGAACAAATCATTCCAACAACTGGCAGAAGAATTGACCAAATAAATGGCTCAGATATTTTTCATCCTCTGTGTTAATGTGTATATTTCAAAATAGAAGGTGTCTTTCTACTTTAACCTTAACAGCAAATTTATAAAAAAAAATACTTTTTACAAATGTATTTTTATTGATTTCAGAGAGGAAGGGAGATGGAGAGATAGAAACATCAATGATGAGAGAGAATCATTGACCTGCTGCCTCCTGAAGGCCCCACACTGAGGATTGAGCCCACAACCCTGGGTATGTGCCCTGACAGGGAACTGAGTTGTGACCTCCTGGTTCATAGATTGATGCTCAACCACTGAGCCACACTGGCTGGGCAGCAAACTTTTTTGAGGCAAGAGGTCAGATACATGCCATTTGAACTTAGTCAAGTCAAGCTCCTTTATAACCACTTTCTGCAGCAACATTGCCCATAAATAATGTATTCTGATCGGCAGACAGCAGCCCATTGGCTGAGCCATCCTGTGGGACTGTAGGTGGTCAACTGGACCACATTGGAGCCAGGTCCCTGCTGTACTCCCACCATCTGCCTGTGCAGCTAGGATTTCTCATGCCTTTCAAACTGATAAGGACTGAGGAATATACTGGCTGCAAACGTGCTTGTCAACCCCAGCCTGGAGAACAAAGGGAACTTGGGCTACTTTTTAATTCTACCCTCTCAGCTCATCAACACTTGGTTTGCATTAAAATGTAAGAACATTACACTCCACACTCTGCTAATAATCAGAAACTACTGCTTTGAAGTTTCCCTATTTCTCAGCTACTACCCATGACAGATGTTTGCCAGAGAAAAACTCAGGGGGCATTTTCTTGCAAGCCTTTTGCCATTGTGCCACTTAATATTTCAGCATTCTCCGGAGGAATCGGGAGATAACAGTGACTTATTTATCTCACGTCCTGCTCCTTGCTAGGTCCTCACCACCATCGGCGCGACCTCTGAAGACAGGCATTAATTTCACCTCAGTATTTCTATAGCCGCAATTAATAAAAACTGACTACGTTTTCAACAAGTGCACATGTCCTGATAAATGAGGGTCTTGACTTAATTGCTCTGTAAATTAAGAGCTCATGATAGTGACAATAGAGAAGAGTTTTAATATTTAAAAACTCATTAACTTTGTGTACTTTTTGAATAATTAAAGTTGCAGGACAGTTTTAAGGAGCTAATTTAAGTTTCATTTTTAAATGTATGTCCCGGATGAGGACACTTCATCTGCCCCAAAGCTGGGCAATGCCTACGAATCGGCTTACCTGTGTCCTGATTGGTACTAGGCTCTGGTTTATTCCTCATTTCCCTCCCGCACCCTGCTCCACCCCAGTTACCAGGATTGAATGAAAACTCCTAGGACTGAGGGTTTAATGTCAGGCTTCTATTTACCCAATGAGAAGGATCCAAAGTCAAAAGACACATGGCTGGCTTTACCTTTTTACTTTTATCTGAACCAAACTTTTTCATTTGCATTTATGACTTTCATTTGAAGTATGTTCTAATTTAGGGTCTAAATATTTTTCAGGGGAAAGTTCTGTTGTTTTTGTTTATGGCTTTCAGCTGTGTAAAGATCTAAATGCTCAAGTATGCGTGGAGACAAGGCTTGAAAGGGTCTGTACAAACCACAGATCCCTACGAGGACAGAAGGGGTTCTTTCAGAAGAGCTGAGGCTGAATCCCCACTACACACAGAGGGGAGGGCGCCCCTCGGGCCAGAGGTTTTACTTAAAAGTGACGATGTGCTCTGGGCATGATAGATGACCGTCCACTGGGTGTTAACAGTTGGAAAGACTCAGATTCTGAGTGGACGAGGCTTCTGTGTCATTTCCGCACACTCACGGGGCTCCCTCCTTGTGTCCCCGTGGCAGTGTGAGTGCCACCTACAGAGGCCTCAGTGAGGGCACCGCCCAGTCTGCTTCACCTTCGGCGACCCCTGGGCATGTGAGGTGCGAACTCTCCCCTGGGCATGTGAGGTGTGAACTCTGCGGGAGCTGAGCATACGGAGGCCTGTCTGGATTTTGTTCTAGAAAACTTGCGAGTCATTTTGCAACTTAAGAATCATTTTCCTGTGAACCTGATGGTTTCAAAAATAAAAATTAAAGAACCTGGGGTGGGAAGGTTTGAGTACAAGATAACATCGATCCATCCCTAAATAAAACTTTATGTGGAAGAGGTGAGCACAGAAGAGGAGATACTATTCAGAAAGCATTGGTTCCCAGGTCGGAGGGAATGGCACAGCTTTTCTAGGCTATGAGATGGGAAGAGGGCATGTACAATTATTACAAACCCGGGAGCCAGTCAGAGTCTGTGTTCCTGTGCCCTTCTAACAGAGAGACTGTAAAAGTACAGGGGAAAGTAGGGAAGAAATGTACACACAGGAGAGAAAATGTAAAAGAGAAACTATTTTCTCTGCCACCCATTCATTATCTGAACCCGGCTTAATGTCCTCCTGCCGTAGACGAGGCGCTATCACGCTAGCATTTTCCACTATAAGAAAACTATCATATTAAACTGTGCTCACAATGAATCCCAGGGGGCTGGGGAAAGCTATGCTGCAAATGGGATTTTGCACCGTGTGAATTGCCAATCCCCCCAAATCGTGAAATCCTGTGGCTACGCACAGGTTGTACAATATGTGCATTTGTGAAAAGGGAATGTCATCACTGCACGTTATTTTTACCTTTGGCAGGAATTTTATAAAATTTCAGAGCAGAGCACACTCAGAAATACTTCTATAAGGAGGACAGAATTAAAATAAAATAAAAATTTTCTGGGTACCATACCACCATGTATGTATTAATTTGTTCTCATATTGCTTTTATTTTATATGACCTGGAAAATAAATAAAAACTCTAGGTGGCTGGTCCCTTAAAGTCATTAGTCTGTTGAAAGCAATAGTATACCAAGTATGTTAAAGGGCACAAGAGAGATAAAGATAAAAAGGAGAACATTTTTAAAGGATGGATGCCAGGAAAAACGTCAGAGGAGGAAATCGGGAGAGATCAAAGTGCCCTTTCTCTCCTTTGCTTCTGTTTTGGATATGAGCACACGAGAAGGGGAAGGAACTGATAGAGCGACACATGGTGGGGAGTAACCGAAGACCACAAGACCAAAGCCACTGTCCCACAGAAACATCAGTTCTCATAATAAAGGACACAGAGAGCACATGATTACCCGTGGCAAATGCGTGCTTGGTTACAGCGTATTCCCTAAAAGGAAGAGTGGGTAAATCTAACCGCATCATACTTTGCCTTTTTCAGAAACCAACTTTCAGAAACCCATTAAAGTCTCCTTTTACAACTAACACAATGGGCGTGTAGAGATGCGTCTCCATCCACCAGGGGGCAGACAGGAGCCCTCATGTAGGCCAGAGATTTTTGGACATGAACTTTGATTTTGAATGGTTGCAATTTGCAGAGCCTTTTCGCTGTCAGCTGTCATGCGCTGGTACCCATCTGCATGGGCTTCTCTAAGAAACCTTAGTTCTAGTGCAGCTCAGAGCTTCATTTTACTGTATTCATTACTATGATCTCCGAATGCATAATAACCTGGTCATTCAGTGTATATCCTATATAATTAAAAGCTAATATGCAAATTGTCCCCTCGACCAGTTTGACCCTGGCCAGGCTGGTTGGACCCCAGCCCACCCTTGCACGAATTTATGCACTGGGTCTCTAATATATATATTGAGTGGCCAGATTATTATGCGTTCAGAGATAATAATAATCTGGCCACTCAGTACATAACTCGCTTTCCTTACACAGAAGAGATGTGTTGAAGGTTCTGGACCTGACATTTAGTGGTCTTCGTATTTCAGTGGACTTGTTTTCTGAGGATGCGTGTGTGTTGTTTGTGTGTGTGTGTGTGTGTGTTTTTCAGTGTCTACAAGATTCATTGGCGTATGAACTCCGCCACTCTTTTACAAGAACACATAAACTGGACTGTTAAACACTTTAATGCCTACCATTTTATACAGTGTTTTTCACTAAACATGGTTTTCAAAATATCAAATTCTTTGTCCCTCTGTAACCTCAGGAGTTCTGTGCTCTGCTGGTTGGCATGTGAACGGCCCCTGAAAAGAAGGGGTGGGCCTGGTGGATATAAGGTCATCGTGTGCTCCCCTCACTCTGCCCAACACGGGTACTCAGTGGTGATGGTCTCTCTCAGTGGCAGAATCAAAGAAAAAGTAGCCATTCAGGAGAAAAACTAAATGTTAAAAATAATTAAAATAACTACAACTGACATACACTCAGGGGAGCTATAAAATGTAGTTTTCTCTGCTGGTGCCAAATGTCTAGCCAAACTGAAATATAATCTTTCAGCAACTGAACAAGTAAAAAAAAAAAAACTCTGCCTCAGGAACGGTCACTGGAGTTGGTTGTTCACCACATTTCTGAACAGTTTACATCTGTTGACCATCTCTAAATCCTACTAAACATGAACTCTGATGAGAGGTCACAGTCTGAATTAATAGATGTGAAATGGATTGAGTTTAATTAACACATCTTTACAATTCCATGTTGAGGATTTGGCACTTAAAGAAAACTAGAGCAGTATTCAGTAGCACAGACATTATAGTACATAGAGATTTAAAAATAAACCATAATAAGAAACATAAAGCTCATGGAACACTATGAAGGCAAAAGGCATGGAGATGGAGGCTGCCAGTGGCAAAGGACAGCTCTTGGAATGTCATCGAGCATCAGCCGGGGCAGCCAGGTCTCTGTTGCTGGATCACATGTGATTTCAATGTGATCATTTGCGAAGAAATGCACTAATAAAACAAATGCAGGTGATTTCAGAACTAGTCTTATTTCCTCCAAAACAAGACATAAAAGGTGCTCTTTAGAACATGGCTGCTATTTCCTGGCAGGGAGGGTGCCTGGCCCCAGCTCGCACGCTCTGGAAGGGCCCCATTTGCGTGAATCCAGATCCCCTTTGCTGGTCGTTATCTGTCCCTGGGCTCCAGTGACAGGGCTGTTCCGTAATGATTTTCTGAGATACGCACGGCATTGTTTAGGAGACACACTGCATGTACTTTAACACACGGTAAAACCCACAATAAACAAATCCTCCAATAACGCATAGATAAGCCAGATGGCCAGTAGCTCAGTCTTTCCTAAAATTATGTTCTCACGTGTAGGCGGTGCTTTTCTACCTGCGTTCATTCACCTTACCTCTACGTCTTCTAGAGTCTAACCTCATGAACATACCTCTTTCTTTTTCCTTACACTTCCAGCTATCTAGTTTTAATATTTTAACTATTAGTAACTTGGGTTTTCTTTTATAAATAACAGTGGAGGTCAGGTTTCAATGAAATCTTGGACTGTTTAGAAGAATATCACATGCGGCCACATTGTGCTTTTTCTGAAATTGTGGTGCGCCCAGCCCACAGCCTTCCCTGGTTCACTGTCCCCTCTCCCCATCACACGCCTTTAACCAACGACTGTGCTCGGAATAATGGCTCATGGAGAGGCTCAGAAGCAAAATGCGAAAGTGGCTGCCATTGGTCTCATCACTGCTCCCCACTGCTCTTCTTTTGTGTCCACGGTACCTTCCTCCCACATAAAACTTCTGAAGGACGCAATTTGTGGATTATCATCTGTAATTAACTGAAACTCAATGGTTTGGCCCTCCCTTTAATTTCTTTGGTGGTTTGATCAGTGAATTCATTAGTAATCAATCTGGTTAATAAGTGTGTGTGTGTGCATATTTGCTATCACACACAGCACTTTAAACAAAGTATCATGTAACTTGTGCAGAGTTCCAAATCTTGATTATTTAAACAAAAGCAGATTTTACCTCTGCAAAACTTTACAAAGATTTCCAACAACAGAAAGAAAAAAAAAAGACAAATAGTTATTTGGTTTCAATCTAACATGTGCATCTTTTTGGCCTTAATAATTTCCCTCTGTTTATTTTCCATTTAAAAAGGAGGTGGTTATCCAATCTGACGTGAATATTTATAAAGACCCGGAGCTTCCTCTGAGAGTGTTCATTAGTTCAGACCATTGCTAATCCACAAGGATCCCGGTGTTGTTTATGGTACAAATTGCCGTGTAACGTGGTTGGATTCTGCAGCTGGGGGTGTGAACACCGCGCTAGCCGCTGGGGTGTCCCTCCTGTCAGTTCCCTCCTCAGATGCCCTGATACATTGTTGATTGCTTAGAAAACAAAGTTGCAATATTCATCACTTTGTGAGCACCATGACAAATTACAGAGCATTGTTGTTTAAATTAAATGTTAAAGCAGGTTAGTCCAGACATTTATAATGGAGCATGTAATTAGCCCAAACACCAGTGAAATATCAACAAATTAACTGTTTTTGAAGAAAAAAAATATATGTGAAATACTCCAGCATGAGCGCCGGGGCCTTTAAACAAATGATGTCACACAGTCTCGGAGGCTTTGTCATGTTCAGTAAATTAGCGTGGCCTAACCACAGCGCAGAATTTCCTTGAGCTGCAATAAAGACTAAATGCTTTCAGACTCCCATGATCCTTTGTAGTCACCATCTGAAAGCAGTGCCTCGGTGAGCTGAACCTGTAAAGTTTTCTTTGGAGCGGCTGTGCGCTGATTAGATCTATTTCAGCCTGTTCGTGGTAATAGGCTCCTCTCTGTGCGCCTGCTTACCCTCTGCTCCCCGGCAGCTGGAGAGGCTGGGATTAATCAGGTCTGCTGGGGACTTCCTCGGCGGCTCCGCAGGCCAGCGATATGGAATCATTTACCACAGAATCTGACTGTCAACTCTTTGTCATTGGGGCTTTTGATTATGCTTTCTTTCTTTCTTTCGTTTTTTTTCCTTTTTTTTCCCTTCAGGGAAAAAAAAAAAAAAAAAAAAAAAAAAGGAAATGCATGACAGATTACCCTAATGCAGAATTTTCTAGTGACTTTTCCAGGTACCCCTTATCACCTTTGATCTGTCCGTTAAAAGGTATGTGTGTGCTAAGATAGTATTGGCCTGCTATTAAAAGTAATGTTCTCCCCTGTTAAGGTATCTATCCACCTAAAGAAAGAAAGGCGGGCATTGCTACGTGATCTTTGATCTGAAGCAAGACACTTTAGAGAACTCGTCTTTGAAGAGCCCGCTGCTCGAAGCGGCAGCGCCCCCGGAAGGCCCGGCCAGGTGCCCGCCCGGCGCAGCCCTGTCTGCCTGAGCACCGCAGACACCCCCTGACCCAGAGCGTATTAGCATTCACGGCCCAGCACCCACCGGCATGACAAAGAAGCAGACTCACGTCCACATAAAAGTCTGAGTCTAATTTCAGTATTTGATTTTCTCAGATGCAAATATCTTGATAATTGAGTTGCCTGATTTTATGCTTAAAATTAAAAAAAAATCCCATAATGTCATAACAAAAATAAACCACCCAAATCAAAGTGCAATTTTACATTAAGAATTTTTTCTTGGGGCAACTTTTCCTTCAATTTAACAACCAAGACTATTTTCTCTTATTTCAGCATTATAATTGTTTGACATGGTTCTCTTCTGAAGAAAATACATACCCAACAGACAGGGGAAAGACATTTAAATATCTTCTCTAGGGTATAACCATGATAATTATATGTAAATGGTGGGACTTAATGTTTCTAAAATTGTGATACAAAATATTCTAGAATAAATGTGATCCCGAAAAGTATTTTCACAACCAATATTTTCTTTCACTGGATTGGCATGAAGGCTGTAACGAGCCAAACAGAGAAATACTGTATAGTGTAAATGCCACGATGTAATGCATACATCGGTATCACATAGCCCCTACCACGAGAGTGTTTCTGGAACAGACAACAGCCTGGGTGTGTTTACCTATGGCGTGAATGCCCTGCTTTCTGTATGGCTTTTCCGAGCTCTGCAACAAGTCTGAACTAAGGAACTGCATTATGGTGGGCTTGTGGGCCTGTGTGGAACGCGGCCTCCTCATTTGTTCTCCTGACACTGTTTATGTCTGGCTGCGCCACAAACAGACATAAATATAGCAGAGATCTCGGGCTCCTTTCTGTGCGTGCGTGGAGGTGGGAGTGTGAGAAGAGGGAAGGAGGCACTAGAATAAACTGTGTGAAGGGCACATGGCTGATTTACACTGCACCGGCCTTTGGGCGTATGTATTTTTAAGAACGGCATTATTTCCAAAAAGGGGGCTCAGGCCTTCCTTAAGGCCATTCCTGCCCACAAGGCTTGGCAGAGCCTTTCCTTTGTGGCCTGCATGCCCCTGGTCTCCGGTCCCCGCCTCTCTGCTCAGGGGTGCCAGCTCCGGCCCGGCTGCCACCTCAGCGCTTTCTTCTGTTTGGGCGGGCAGCATGCCCAGGTGCGTCCCGAGGGCCCTCACCTCCATTGCTCATTAGCCCCTTCGGAGGGAGAGGCAGCCTGTGCTGCTCCGGTTCCCACAGGCCCGGGCGGCGGTGTCTGCCGCTCTGAGCTGCCCTGGACATCCGGCTAGACAGGGGGGTTGCTAGGCTGATCTGGCATTGCCCTTCCAGCAGTGCGGCATGCACTTGGCAACATTCACTGAGGGAGAGAGAGGGCAGGAGAGGGAGTGAGGGAAGGAGGGAGAGAGAGGGCAGGAGAGGGAGTGAGGGAAGGAGGGAGAGAGAGACAGCGAGAGGGAGAGAGCGGGAGGAGAGCCGCTTGCTAATTGAGCTATTACCAGGCTGCAGAGGCACCTGGAAAGCAGCCAGCCATTACTCAGTGTCTTAATAGCACAGAGACTGGACCCCTTACAAGGAGAAGTTTCACATGTTTGCTTGTTTCGTTCTGCTGTCTTCGGGGCGACGCGGGAAGAGGACTGGGTGGGAGAAGCAGAGAAGAGAGGAGGGTGGGAGGAAACAGCAGTGGAGAGTATATAGATCCAGGCATGGAGGAGGAGAAGCCAGTCAGTGTCCTCAGACTGGCGAGGAGATAGTTCACCAGGCAAACCCAGCGGTCACACACAAACAGGTTGGGGTTTAGGAGGCTAATTGTATTTATAAAGTTTCCTTTTTTCTTCCCTTTGAGTAGGTGACCTTTTACCTTCTCGGGCATGTTCTAGCTAGCCCCTTGCCCGTGGCCACGCTGACTGCAGGACCTGGGGGAACCGCCCTGGGGAGAGAGGGCTGTGGATTGGCAGGCCCTGGAGGGGGCAGGCTCTGCCAGCCACCCCCCTTTCCTTCCTATCCTGGCCGGAGAGCTCCCTCTTCCTGGAAGCTTCTGGACCATTCCCTCTGAGCTCTCCTTTCAGCCTCTGTGTGCGTCTCCACGAGCGTGTCCTCAGGCTCAGGTTCCACTCGGTGATTCCTCTCTGTGGCGGTCCCTCCTCCGTGATCAGACGGAAGCCCTGAGTGTGCGGCCCGCCCTCCGGTCCTCTCACCGTTTTCCTGGTGCTTCCTCGGTGCTCTGGGCTGGAAGCCTTCCGGGCTTGCTCACTGAACTACCACGGAGAATCTAGCTGTCGGCTGAAGCTTCCAATCGGTTAAAACCTTGGCCAACGCACCCAAACCCTCCTGCCCTCTCTGTCACATGAGGAGAGCCCCAGCGGTGTGCTCTCAGCGCTCTCTGAGGACCATGGGTGACGAATGGCCACGGTGCTGATCACAATAAAGAGGCGGCTCTGCAGCCAGGCTGCCTGCGGGGCCGGTCTGTCCGGGTCTGCTCGTTAAGGTGATCTCACCTTCCATTTTAGGCTGGAATGTCTGCTCCGGGCCGGCCACCAGGACAAGCACCTCATCAGCCTTCCCCCCATCACCAGGCGCCTCTGAGACACGCACCTAGCGTTCCTTCTGCGCCGAGGGAGGCCGAGTGCCAGCGCGGCGCTTGGTATATGGCAGGTCCTCGGTAATGGGGACACTAAGCCCGTGATGGATCCCGTGCTTTCTGGGAGCCGACATGAAAAGGAAGGGCGGGCTGGCGGCTCCTGTCTGCAGCTGCTGCCGCGCAGGCTGGGCCCTGGGCGGCGTGGGCTGCGTGACCCGTGCACCCGCAGCGCCCTCGGGCGCAGGGAGGACTGAGCCGGCTGCCCACCGCTGCCCGCGCGTGGCTTCCCGCTGGGGGTGCCGCCACGGGTCGCCCCGGACCTCACTGCCCGGCCGGCTTCTCCTGTGACTGTCAGAACCACTGCCACGTGTTGCTCAGCCAGAGCCCCATCTCTCCCCTTCCAGAACACTGACATTCTCTGTGGTTTTTAAAAAGTGCATTTCTCTGCGTGTGAGTTATTGTGTTTCTGTGTGTGTGTGTCCTGAGGCACTGGGTGACATGTTTGGGTCTGATTATGAAGGATTACATCAGTAATTGAACTTGTCGGGACTCTGAACACAGACTATAGATGTGTCCAGAGTTTAGTCAGCAGTTGCTGACGTTTATAAATGCTCAGAGAGTGCTTTCCCTAGCTTAGTGTTTTCATTACACGAGCCTCTTGTAAATATTACAATGTTTTGTCTTGTTAAAGTCTTGGCTAACCCGTTCAAATTCTCTGTGCCTCGTTTTATCAATGTGAAGAACAAGCACAGTGATGCATTTTCAAATGTTCTATGAAAAGTAATGGATAATTAATGGCAATAAAAAGTAATATATTTTATTATTAAAAGTAAACATTATGCCATCTTTATTCCTAGAGCAGTTAATTCAGTTTTCTAAAAAATAAATAAATAAATAAATAAATAAATAAATAAAAAATAGGTATTTAACATAAAACTTTTTAATATATAAACTCACTTGGAAATATTCTCACTTTTATTAATTAAAACATTACCACCCTCACCAGTTGGCTCAATGGTATAGAGCGTCAGCCTGAGGACTGAAGGTCCCAGGTTTGATTCCTTTCAAGGGCATGTACCTTGACTGCAGGCTGGATCCCAGCCCTGGTCAGGTGAATGCGGGAGGCAATTGATCAATATGTCTCTCTCATATTGATGTTTCTCTCTCTGTCTCCCCCCTCCCTTTCACTCTCTCTAAAAATCAATGAAAAAATATCCTCAACTGAGGATTAACAACAACAAAAAATTACCAGGATTCAAAGGCATTTAGGATCCTCCCATAGCAATTAAATGGGACATGGATTATATTTTGTATTTGTTAACAAGAGCATTTTCTAGAATAATTATATCTTCCACTTTCTGAGCACTAATTACTTTTTATTAGATCCCAATTTAGATCCAGAGAAAGAGATGTGACCTCCATTATACAGATAAGGACACTGAGGCTGAGAAACAATTCTGTGTATGTGGGCCACATACGGGTATCAGAGCTTATCCCATACAGGTCTCCCTGACCACAGCCTCACCCTCTAACGGCCATGCTATCTGGCACCCGAGTTTCACCATACACATATCAGAAGCTCATATTTTTTGTACAGACCAGCATGGTGTCAGATTCCAGATTCCAGATAAAATGCAGGCCATTGGTTAAATTTGGATTTCAGATAAACAAGTAGTTTTGTAGTGGTAAGTTCTGAAGTATGTTGCATGGGACGTACTTATACTGACATGTATTCATTGTTTATTTGAAATTTAAAACTAACTGGGTGCCTGCATTTTTATTTGCTAAACCTGGCAACTCTGGTCTGAATGCTCTCAGGAAGCAAGTGCCATGCAGCTCTCCTCCGTCTCCGCCTCCCTGGAATGGATTCCCTGTTGTCATCGGGTCCTGAGAGGCTGTTGCTTCCTCCCTTTCCGTTCTTCTTCCTGTTACTCGAGGGTCCCTCTGTGGCTTTCCTGCTCTTCCTTGTTGTGACAAAGCCCCCGGAAGCTGCCGCGGTCAGATGCAGCCTGTCCACCGCAGGACCATGTGGGCCTGGCTACTGGAGACCTGCCTCAGGCTGTGCTGGCTGTGCCTGGTGTGCCAGGCAGAGTGCCTGCCCTGGGCGCACCGTGATCCTCTGTGTCCATGAGTTTCAGTTTCCTGTCCCACATAGGAGTGAACTCACATGGCTCTTAGCTTTTTCTGTCTGACTTATTCTGCTTAGCATGATATGCTCACGGTCCTTCCATGTTGTTGCAAATGGCAGGATTTCACCCTTTCTTATGGCTGAGTATATACCATTGTGAATGTGTGCCACGTCTTCTTTTTCCAGGCCTCAATGGAAGAGCACTGTGGTTGTCTCCAGGTCTTGGCCATCCTGAACAATGCTGCAGTGAACACAGGGGGCATATATCCTTGGGAATACACAGACAGCAGTGCGGTGGTTACCAGAGGGAAGAGGTCGGTGAGAGTAAGGGGTAAAGGGGGGCAATACTAGTATATGGCGACCAGAGATGATTGGACTTGGGTGGTGGCACACGGTGTCCTCTGTAGATTACGTATCATAGAAATCTATGCCTGAAACCTATGTGATCCTACTGACCAATGTCACCCAATAAATTTAAAAAGTAGGAACAATTACTGAATGATACTGACAAGTCCATGGCGGTGCCCGAAGAGGGCAGGTGAAGCTGCTCTTTTAGGCTTGCACTTTGCAGCCCTGCACCCTACGTTTTGATCAGAAGTCAACGAGGGCTGAGCAGGAAGAACATTTGTGTATTAACCACCACAGTCTGCTCAGATGGCCTATCATTCCCACCACACCCCAGAGGACACCTTTCCTGTAGGCCTCCCAGCCCGGTGTCAATAAATCCCATCTGCTTTCCTCCCTGCCGCCCCCGCCCCCCGCAGATGCTGGGACATGCCTGCATCCAATGGGCCATTGTTTATGCTCAGTCAGATCGCCTACTAGACTGCTCTCCATTCATTTTGGGGAGCTTTTTCCATTGTCACTTGAGTGAAAATGCTATGTGAGTGAGGGGACCATTTATAGTGCATTGGATGTTTTGAGGTGAAAATCAACAAGCATAAAATAGGATCCTCTGAGGTGCAGATCATAATGGATATATAAAGGAGGCTGCCTAATAGACTGAGAAAGCAGGCAAGTTTGGGTGACATCCAGGTCACGCATTTATCATCTGTGTGACACCACACCAGTTAAACTACTGAGTGCTCTAAGTGGACCCCAAGGGGTCAAGATGCCTAGCACTTTCACACTTTCGGTAAGTTTGGAAAAAAAGGCATTCTTCCAAACTTTCAGCAGCTCCATCAGAGACAGTTACATTCTTGAGAGTAGCCCTATGTCCCTTCTCCTGTGATTGGATGAAAGGCCTCAGGTACCTGCTGCACAAAGCGAAGACCTCACAGTGTGCCTGCTGCCTCCTGCCACGCGGTCGGGCCCTGCCCGTGGGTGGAGTGTGCTGGAAAGAACTCAGTGCCAGCGCTAGATCTAGATTCCATTCAAACTGCAGAGCTTCGCCAGCTCAGAGCCCTCGGGCAAGTCCCGAACCTCAGTTTACTCATCTGTAAACCTGGAGACTTGTAATTATTGACATGTCCTAGAGCTGCAATCAGAGCAGGGATTAGTACAGCACCCTGATACCACCCTTAGGATAGTCAGCATTATTAGCACCAGCGATGCATCCACACAGGTAGACATGCTGCTGTTGTACAGACCAGCAGATCGTTCATACAGGTTCATACAGTGTCTTATGTTCTTTGAAGCTGTGCTGGCCTTCGGTTGTTAGTAGCCTAATGTGACTATTAACCACTTTAAATGTTGTGAGCTGTATATGTACACTACACACTAGATTTTGAAAAAAATAGTATGAAAATGAAAATATATCTTATTAATAACTTTTACATTGTTAAATGTTAAAATAATAATTTGAAAAGTCCACCTGCCTTTTTACTCATACTGAACGAGGGGCCCAGTGCACGAATTTGTGCACCTTGAAAGGAACTGTGGGCTATGAGGCTGCAATGGGCACAGAGGTGGGTCTCAGCCTATCTCTGCACCCCCATCTGGCCCCTCCCCCCATGGCCCTCCTGCCCTCAGTCTCCTGTCTGTCAGCAGCCCTGCTCCTGCCACCGCCACTCCCAGGTGTTGAGGGTGCTGGCCCTGCTTGCACCTGCTGACAGCATGGAGTGATTGGGGCTGGCACCAGCAGTGGTGTGAGCAGTGGATGCTGCCCCAATCACCCTTCAGGAGCAGGGGGATGTGGAGAAGCCCTGAGGGGTATTGAGGCTGGCACCAGGTGCTGGCGCAGGTGCAAGTGGTGGCTCCAGCACTGGCAGTGGGTGTGAGCAGGGCTGGTGCCAGAAGCAGGTGTGAGTGCCGAGTGGCACCGCAGCACGTGGGATCAAAGAATTTTCAGTAACTACCAGAGGCTCACCCCAATGACAGTGACCTGGTTCCCAGGACCACCTGCTCTACCATCCCACCACAGCCAATGCCCATCATGTTCTATGCTCTGCTGTCTGCTGCTGACACTTGCCATATCCCCCCGGTGGTCAGTGCACGTCATAGCACCCGGTTGTTCAGTTGTTTTACTGTTCGGTCTATTTGCATATTAGAGTTTTATATAGAGAGATGTGGCTATTAGAACATTGTAAATTATAGAGATGGCTCACTACCTGTGCCTACACAGGCATACCTTAGCAACAGGAGGGCTTCGCTCCAGGCCACCACAATAAAGGGAACATTGCAGTAAAGAGAGGCACGCACATTGTTTGGTTTTCCAGTAGGTATAAAAGCTATGCTTATACTATGCTGTAGCGTGTAATGCTGTGTCATAGCATGTTACTCAGAGTAGGACTTCTTTCCTGATTGGAGTCAGTCCTCCCAAGCCCTGCCTCTGCTTCTCAACTCACTTTATGTAATATTCTACATCCCTTTTTGTTAATTAACAATCATCTTAGCATCTTCACCAAGAGTAAATTCTATCTATAAAAAAACCCAAGACAAAACACTTCCTGTGTTCATCTATGACAAGCAACTGCTCATCCACAAACGCCCACCATGCGGCTGCGGTAGCTGCATGTCCTCGGGCTCCCTGCTCCCTCTGGTTCTCTGGCTGCTCCACCGCCTGCAGGCATGTTCTCCATTGGTGTCTTGAACTGCCAAGTTGTCCATGAGGGTTGGAATCAACATCTTTCAAGCTCCTGTTAATCTTGGTTTTCTGACCTCTTCTCATGAATCACAAGTTTCTAATGCATGTAAAATGGTGAATCCTTTCCAGACGTTTTCAGTTTACTTTGCCCAGACCCATCAGCAGAATCATAGCCTTGCGGAATGTTTTTCTTAAATTATAAGACTTGAAAGATACAATTACTCTTTGATCTATTAGCTGTAGAATGGGTATTGTGTTAGCAGGCATTAAAACAAGATTAATCTCATTGTACATCTTCCTCGGGGCTCGTGGTGACCGGCGCACTGTCAATGAGCAGTAATATTTTCAAAGGATCTGAACAGTAGGTCTCAACAGTGGGCTTAACACATCCAGTAAACAATGTTGCACACAGATGTGCTGCCACCCAGGCTCGCTGTCCGTGCATAGAGCACAGGCAGAGGAGCTAGCATCACTCTTAAGGTTCCTAGGATTGCCAGAATGGCAGTGAGCACGGCTTCACCTCCTCAGCTGCTTTAGTCCCCAACAAACAAGAGAACTAGCCTGTGCTTGGAGCTGTGGAGCCGGGCACTGTCTTCTCTCGGCTGTGCAAGTCCTAGGTGGTACCTTCTTCCAACATCAGGCTGTTTTGTCTTCACTGAAAATCTGTGGTTTGGTGTGGTCACCGCACTGATGACAGGAGTCAGATCTTCTGGATAACTTGCTGCAGCTTCTGCACCAGCACTTGCTGCTTCACCCACACTTTCATGTCATGGAGATGGCTTCTCCCCTTAACCCTTGTGAGCCCCCCTCAGCCAGCATCAGACTTTTCTTCTGCTGTTTCCTCGCTGCTCCCAGCCTCCATAGATGGAAGAGACTCTGGCCCTGCTCTGGCCCAGCTTCTTGTAAGGGATGCTGTGGCTGGCTTCATCTTCTGCCCAGACCACCAGCTCTTCCTCCAGAACAGAAGAAGGCCTGCTTCTCGTCTTGTTGTTCACTGAAGACACGCTCATAATTTCCTACAAGACCTTTTCCTTTAGTCACAACGTGGCTGTTTGGGACAAGAGGCCTGGCTTTTGGCCCATCTCAGCTTCTGATCTCCTTCCACAGGAAGGCTAATCATTTCTAGATTTTGATTTGAAGGCAAAGCCTTGCGGCCCTTCCTTTCACCAGAACTCTGAGAGACCACTCGGGGTAATTAACTGTCCTGATCCCAATATTGTATCTCAGGAAACAGGGATGCGGAGGAGGGGGCACAGAGAAATGTGGTGGAGCAGTTAGAACACCCCCGACGTTTGTCCACTATGTTTTTTGTCTTATCTGGGCTCTGTTTGTGACACCCAAACCAATGTGAATAGTAACATTCAAGATTACTGACTACAGACCACCACACCAATATAATAAAGTGGAAAACTTTGAGAAATTGCAAAAATTACCACAACACGGCACTGAGACACAAAGTGAGCAAACACTGTTGGAATATGGTGCACAGAGCAAGGTTGTCACCAGCCTTTCAGTCTGTAAAAGCAGCAACAACACTGCAGTGTCCACGAAGCACAGGAACGTGAAGCAGCCTGCATGAGGTCTGCTGGCATCACCTTTCTATTGGACGCATGGCTCTAGGGAACTCAGACAGTAGGACTGAAGGAAAGTGAGATTCAGCTGAGCTCTTTTCTCTTTTATTTGTGTTATACGGGGACTTTTTTCTGAACAATAATATTTTGTAAAATATTTTCCCCTAGTAAACAGAAAAAGGCAGAGCTAGCAAGGATGAAAAATGTAGAAGGAACCAAAATAAATGATGACAACAGAGTTTGTAACATTAAGAGGTGTTCAATGTTACTTTGAAATGGAAAAAAAAAAAATAACCAGCTCAGATAATTATATCTGGACTTATTTTCAATTCCACGTAGCAAGAAATCTTCACTGCAGAACTTGAATTGCAAAGTTTACGAAAATGGAAGAATAGTACCTGGATGTTTGCTGAAATATTTGAGGAGTTTATTATTGACTCAGCTAGTGAAGTTTTATAGAAAAATAGTCAAATATAGCGTATGTGTGATTGCGTGACTCCCAATTAAAATATTCAAGGTCTTCATTTGTGAGCCAACATCTAATAATTTTCCACATTTTATAAACAGGTAGAAAAAACATGTGTATACCTGGTACACATCAGTGTCCCCAGGTCCTGAAATTTCCCTTTACTCACTATGGATGTGAAACTTGGGGCAAGCATTTTTTTTTTTTTTGTATATATATATATATATATATATATATATATATATATATATATATATATACTGTCATTGTTGTTTTTTTGTTGTTTGTTTGTTTGTTTTGCTTCATGTCTTTGCTCTATGTAATGCTGTTGAACCGGGTGCGGGTGGGGCTCTGTCTTTACATGGAATCAATTCACCGAGAAAACATTCATTAAACTTTTAAAGATTAATCAAAGTTTGCATTCACAATTGGCTTAAGCCTGCCACTATATTTTGGAACTCATGTAATGTGATAGGAATTAACTCAATTAAAACAAAATTGTACAGTCCCTAACAGCAGATCACATTTTCAGGCTTCTTGGAACCATGCTGCTGTTGAAAATTTGAAAGGGGAGGGGTTTAGAATTAGAGAGAAAATCTTGACTATTAGTAAATGTCAATGCTCAGAGGCTGTGCCTGGGTATCCTACTGCAGCATTTAATACTCTCATAATTACCACATTACATTCAGAAGATGAAAGAAAGGAATGAGGTAAAAAAGAAAGCCTTGCTCTTTCACTCCCAACAGGCCAGCTCCATGGAGGGAGGCCAGCTCTCCCTGCCTCTCCCCTCTGTCTTTCCTGGGGTAAGTCTGGCCCCTCTGAGTTTGGGACAGAGATGTTCTTACATGGTTGTCTGCTGGTATTGAGGAGGTGGCCTGGGTCTCACTCTCACTTGGTCCTATTAAACCTGATGCTGGTGATTTTTTCTTTCAGTGTCCTCGCCTCTGCATAGAAGGTGTGGGGGTTTCATAGAGCAGTGCTGAGCTGAGGACACCTCCAGACAACAGCAGCTCCTCGTCCTCCCAGTGGGCCATGCCCCCAACTCCCTCTCTAGGAAGGGCGTCCCCTCCTTTCATCTCTGGGCTCCTTCCATGGAGTCATGTCCGTTTGCTGATTTCCCTTTTTCTGCCTCCAGGTGTCCAGGGAATTAGGGAAGGATGTACCTCATGTCTGCTCTGCTGCCAAAGGCTACTCCTGCAGTCCTTCTATCCTCCCCAGATATTGCCGGGCCAGTTGTAGGCACCGATTCTGATGTTCTCTGTACTGGTCGGTCACGACCAGAATATACATGTCAAGTTTATACTCTGTGATACTTTCTGTGAGCACCACAACTCAACCACTGATGCTCGTACAGACCCACTAATTTGACTTTGGAGAGGAGAGGAAGAAATTTCTTCATTACATTTCCTGCCTCTGAGGTCACCCACTCTACTGGCCAGCCCATCCATCTGTACTTTTCAATCTTCTTAAATAGATAGAAAAAAAGGGGAAAGGGGGGTTATAGCAGGACCAGTTCTGCCATCTATAATAATAAAAGCATAATATGCGAATTAGACTGGACGTCCTTCCGGACGACCTTCCAGATGAAGCCGGGGCTCTGAGGGAAGCCCAAGTCTGGGTGCCAGAGGCAGCTGGTGCCAGCAGCCAGGGGAAGGAAGGCCTGTTCTTGCATGAATTTCATGCATTGGGCCTCTAGTTTCTTAATAAACAGATAATGTTGTTGGGCTGTATCAGTTGTATTATCTTTTACTTGTCAGTTTTGGATCTTAGAACATATTCCAGCCCAAAGTAAAAAATGCACTTATTATCTTGCTGGTGTATTTTATTTTAATTAATTAATTAATTAATTTATTTATTTATTTTACAAAGTCAGTCAGGTGTGGTTGTGTGGAGGGAAACAATGTTAATCAGCTTAACAATAACCCACAATTTAAAAAATCATTATTTTCACTAGGCAAATACTTCTGGTTCCCCTTTGAGGGACATGATAGAATTGCATTTCATTACCTCCTTAAGTCAGATATACAAAACATTCCCAAAGAAGCAGAACCAAAAGAATGTGTGTGTGTGTGTGTGTGTGTGTAATACAACACTTACACACACACCAAGATATTTATTATAAAGAATTACCTTATTTGTTTTATTATAAAGAATTATGAAGACTGACAAGTAGCAAGATCTGCAGGATGAGTCAGTGAGTCCTGACCCGAGAGAGCAGATAGTGTAGATCTAATCTTAAAATCAGCAGCCTGGAGACCCAGGAAGCACTGATGCCTCAGGTTGAGTCTGAGGCAAGACAAAGCTGGTGTCCCAGCTAAAAGGCCCTGAGGCTCAGGCTTTCTCTCTCACTCAGGAAAGGGTGAGTCTTTGGTTCCATTCAGGCTCTCACTTGATTGGGTGAGGACCACTCACACTGGGGAGGGCAATCTGCTTTACTGTTTCCTGATTTACCTCATCCTAAAACACTCTCTCAGACACACCCCTGACAATGTTTGACCAAATATATTGGGCACCCAATGGCCCAGACCGTAAAATTAGCGATCAGATGTATGGCCATGCTTTAGTCAATAATGACCTCACTTTGGGAAGGATGTTTTGAGAGCTATGGTATAATTACTACACTCACATTTCATGGCAAGGTGATTGTAGAGGAATGCAGGTGCATGAATTTCCTTTAGACTGGACCCTCAGGTATCTATAATAAGCAAAGTCACCAGCTGTCTTTTCTCTAGAAAGGAAATGTGTGAAAAATATATAAAATTATTATTATTAAATCACAAAGATTTTGAAGTTGTATTTTTTTCTCCCACTACAGGAAAATATAGCCTATCCTGACTAATACAATGTTGGATTGCACATGTGAAGTCATTTGGAAGTTGAATCATATCTAGAGGATTAAAATCTTCTCTATGTGAGATGCTAAAGAGGTGCCCAGACTGTACCTAGTATTTTCTAAAGTAACTTGACTGTGTGCCAAGAAAAGGCAGCTCTGGGGTCAAAGTCATGCCCAAGGTAAGTTACAGTCTTTGCAAAAATCTATTTAGACTCTGCACATCCTGGCTCACATTTTCTGCCCTTGCTATTTCTACAATAAATATGGAAGTAAATAATGTAGTTTTTAGGTATTAACCATTGATAATTTACCTTCCTTCAGTTGACCTGTGTTACCTTTAAATAAAGAACTATATTTATAATTGTAGTTTCTTGACTGAGTTCTGATAGAAAG
This sequence comes from Pipistrellus hanaki, assembly GCF_964339955.1. Lineage (NCBI taxonomy): Eukaryota > Metazoa > Chordata > Mammalia > Chiroptera > Vespertilionidae > Pipistrellus > Pipistrellus hanaki. Next base: position 56,947,701 of record NC_140514.1, read on the forward strand.
TAAGGAGCACGTCCAAGTGCCCAGATCATGTCAGAGTTTGAAAGGGTGAACGTGCAGTGATCTAAGGGTCTGATGAAGTCAGAAATATCCTGATGAGCAAGCAGGTGGAAGCAATGGCTCAGAGCACACATTCTCTGCACAGTGTCCAACTGAAGGCATCTGTAGGAAGTAGGTTTTGGGTTGGTTACACATGGGAATTCCCTAAATCATAATCTTTTCACTTTAAAAATGAAGAAAACATTACATGGATGTATTTTGAAGGCGCACTTGAGAGAAGGAGGTTGGGACCTGTGTCTACATTCTCAGGTTGGGTGTAAGGATCTGCTGGGCTCTGGTTCTATTCATGTTCATGGTCTGAGATTGTTGCTTCCTTTGGCTGCCAGCTGAGCCAAATGTGCGGCAGGAATCATCCATCCTTTCACTTTGTCGGGTTCCTCGGGGAAATATGTAATAAAAATTCTAGAATTTTTATAACTCTCTCAATATAAAATCATGGATCACGTGTTTGTTAATTATTCTGAGTATTGGCCATTTAAGTGGAAGGTTGTTTTGAAGAAAACCTACCTGCATCAAAACAATGAGTGATCCAGCCATCCCTGGCATGCAGGGTTAAATCCGGGAGAATCTCAGTCCCGAACTGCTACATAAGCACATACTGGGTAAAAGCAGCAAAACTGACTGAGCAAGGAAGTATGGTCATTAAAAGTTAAGTACGTAAAAATTGGATAAGTGCATGCTATTTGTTATCCTGACATATCTTGTGTTAAAGGGTACTGTGTAGAACCATCTTTTTGAAAAATAAACAGATGAGATGATTCAACAAATGATTGTCTCAAAGTTCTGTCAGGGAGAGAATGCCCTCTGCTCAAGAAATGCCTAACTCAGGGTCTCTGTCATACATTAGACACTCAATAAATCTATGTTGAGTCTATTTGTGTATGAATGTAAGCAAAAATCTTATCTTTCCGTTAACATGGAAGTGAGTACAATAGAGAAAATTATTTTAAAATATGTCCCAGAATCAACACAAATTATCTTCCTGTGGCTCTTAATTAGCTTCAAGAGTACATTAGTTTTATTAGTTTTCAGAATTTGTTTAATGGTCATGAAATAACTGGAATATTTGTGCTATCTTCTCTTCTGCAATAATGCATTTGGCATCCTCTCTGAATTGCTTGGGATGTATTTTAGAGATGCTAAGGAAAATGTCTGGGTTATAAAACTCAAATCAGGATTTTCTTTGCAGCTTCAAGCTAAAGACAGTAATTCAGCGCTGAGTATATGTGGAATGAAGTCATGAAGGGCCGAGCCTTGGGGACTGTTTATAGAGTGTAGATAGTTTTATGCTCAGTAGAAGCTCTCTCGCCGACAGGTAACTAGTAAAGTGATTCACAATAGTGTATGTGTTCAATTTGATTGTCTGTGATCTGTGGGAGGTGAGAAAACATAAACTTTCCATTGCTGATTGGTAACCACTTGGTCATAGTAGCTTTAAAAATCCTGAATTTTCAATTAAAAAAAAAAATCCTCAGTGAGGGAGGAGGACTTGTCAGGAGATGTTTTTCAGAGAATCTCATGTGACCAATAAATTTCAACTAAAAGAAGACCCGGTACTCATTACTGTTGTTCTAGCCCCTTTTGGAGAAAACTTTTCTTTCTTAACCCTCTACAGAGGTCAAAGCTACAGAGGTCAAAGCTACAGAGGTCAAAACTACAGAGGTCAAAGCTACAGAGGGCAAAGCTACAGAGATCAAAGCTACAGAGATCAAAGCTACAGAGGGCAAAGCTACTGAGGCAAAGCTACCTTTGGCCAGGCTTCAGGTTTGCTTTCATGATGAGGACCCACCAGTCCTCTTCCCTAAAGCACATCTTATTGCCCCTCCAGGATTTTTGCCTTTGGGGGTGGCCTGACATTTTTGAGAATAAAATTTAGCCCCCAGGGAATCTCATACTTTCCTCACTCCCGGGTGTGTCCCACCAAGGGGCTTGTCATTCTATAGTCCTAGCTCCAAAGAGAAATGGAGCTAAATACAAGCTACCGGATATGCTCAAAGTCACAGACACCCACTGGTGTTAGGGTTAAACATGTGTTTTCAGGCTCTGGATTCGCTCTTCAGCTTTTTGCTCACGGTGTCCACAGAGGTGGGTGGTGCCCACACGTGACCCCGAGCCCAGGGCACAGGCAGTGCCCGGGACACAGGAAGCCCCACAGTGCTGACCTGTCCTCCTGGCAAAGGCCATCACAGGCCAGAGTGGGGTTTTCTTACTTTCTCCAAGAATACTAACGCTTCCACACGATGGGCAATGCTGCTATCACTTAGGAAATGGCGCTTTTATATATACTGAAGCACTTTATTTCGTCATGTACTTCTACTGACACCACTTCACAAGGTAACCTTCCTCCACGCAAAGCTTTGGATTCAGCCGTCACAAGGTCATGGTCAGGCACCCGCAGTGATCTGCACTTTCAGACACATTGACTCAACTCACGATTTCACACCCACTGACCACGTACTGCCTATGGGAGCCCCAGCCAATCTCCACAAGGTGGTTAGGGGCACAGGCGCCCCGCGGGCTGGCCTGGGGGGGACCTCAGCGCACCACTGCCTCCGAAGCTTGTGGTGGGGGCAGGGTGTGCCTTTACCTTCCCAATTTGGGTTTCGAGTCTAAGATAAAAGCACCTTTTGTTTGTGTTCCTCAGCAAGAATGGCATGAGCAGTTTTGAGTGCCAATTTAGATTTGGTGACTATTCCTTTGTGCTTATCGGCTCAGCAGCATTCTCTGCTTTAGATTCCTTCCAGGAGCGCATCTGCCTGAGCCATGCCTCAGTGTCCAGCAGCAGCCAGGGCTCCCAGCTGTCCTCCTTCCTGCCTCCCATCCGCATGTCCATCTCCCTGAGAGGTTAGCACCCCCTGGGACTGGACAGGCCCCCAGCCCCGTGCTCAGGCCCCTCGCTGCTCCCGGGTGTGGATGAGGCTGCACGCCTGACCTGAGCCTCATTGGAGAGCTGGGGTGTCAGAGCACGTCCAGCTCCAAACTCCTCTCCACGCGGTCCTCCCGTTCTCACCGCTGCGCTGAGCAGCCGGATACACGCATGCCCTTAAATAAGATCTCGCTAAATTGCCAACCTCCTGAGAAAAACCTGATAAACTAAATTTTAATTAATCTCCTCTTGCCCTTCTCATCTTTCCTCCAGTGGATTGACTTTTCCCACAGCAACTCAGCGCCGCGTTCTCTCACCACGAGGTTTTCCTTCGGGCCCGCGCTGTTTCTTCCATTTTCTCCACATTGAACCCCTTCCTCCACCCCTTTCCCCAAAGGCCACATTTTTAAACCTCGGTGACTCTTCCCCGGGTGCGGGTGGGGCTCTGTCTTTACATGGAATCAATTCACCGAGAAAACATTCATTGAGCACCTTCTCTGTGCTGGGTCCTGGGCACAAAGTGGAACAGAAGGCCATTCTGGCCATTACAGCCCACACCGAGGGCAGGGCCCCCAAGGAGAGGCAGGCACCGTGCAGGCCTCCCACAGGCGCTGGGGCGGGCAGCCTGTGTGCCCACTGCAGTGGGGTGCAGAGTGAAGTGCTCTGCTTTCCCAGCTGTCTGACCCGATTTTGAGGTTCTGTCTGGAGGGCAGTCAGCCCCCCTTCCTGCCCAAAGACTTCCCTTGAGGGTTCATCACCCAGGACCACTAGACACAACCCAAGTCTCCTGGGGCCAGGCACCAGACAGCCAGCGCCTGATGCCCCGGAGCCTCAGAAAAGATTCAATTTTCTATTTCTTTCCTCCCCTGCTGCCTCCCTGCCTCCCTCCCTCCCTGCCTCTCTTCCTCCCCCCTCCCTTCCTTCCTGCATTAATTTATTTTTGTGTGGGAGAGGTTTGAGCGTATTTACCAGAAGGAGAGCTGGAGTTGAGGAAAGGGAATGGTGGTAACCCAGTGGTGCTAGAAGTGATGAGGGCACAGGCAGAGGACACGTGCTGGCACAGATTGCAGAGACTCTCTACCTCATGGAAGGGCTGGTGACATATATGTGTCTGTGAGTATACAGCTGAATCTCATTTTATACTCATGTTTTGCCGACTTGCTAAAATTGATTTGTAACCCCCAAGTCAATACCCATAGTGCTTTGCAGCCATCCCAGGACGTGCAGAGTGGGGAGAGTTGAGTCATCCAGCCTGCACATTTTCAGCCACATCGGAGCAAAGCAGCGTTCTTCCTTCTGTCCAGCTCTCCTGCTGGGAACATCGTCCTTTCACAGTCTTATTTACTAACACTTTTTTTTTTTTTTTGCGTTTCCATGCTCTTTTACTTGTCATTTTGCTGTTTAATATGACCCTCAAGCATGGTGCTGAAGTGCTGGTTAGAGTTTCTCAGAGTAAGGAAGGTGTCTTTAAACAGAAACATACATAAAAAGGTTTTATCTTGACCAGGGGATGAAAATGTGACCAGAGGCTCACAGGAACCTAACCATGTATTTTCCTGGAAGCAGTAGTTCGGTGTTTTTAGCAACTTTGTAAGATATAACTATGGCAAGTGATGAAAATTGAGTGCATATATACATACACACACACACATATCAATGAGCATGTATGAGCCAACTTATGAATCATTTAGTGACTTACTTAACAGCTCATTTAATCTATATACTGCCCTGGCTTGTGTGGCTCATTTGGTTGGACATTGTCCCATGCACCAAGAGGTTAGTGGTTTGATTCCTGATCAGGGCACATGCCCAGGTTGTAGGCTCCATCCTTGGGGTGCAGAGATGGGGGAGAGTCATAAAGGAGTCAGCTGATAGATGGTTACTCTCATAGCAATGTTTCTTTCTCTCTGAAATTCAATAAAATTTGATTTTTTAAAAACCACATCTCAATGCAGTAGGCCCCTTTGTTTTCTCACCATATAAATGAGGATTTGGAGACTGATTGGTTAATGAATTGCAGTGTCAGTAGCAGGTGTGGGTGTGATGTAGGCAGTGCAGCTCTAGGGCCTGTCATGCTATTTCCTCTGTCAGTGCCTGTTTGTGTGGCTCTGGAGTAGGGTAGAGGCATCAATAGGGCATCTCATTAGCACCGTTGGTCACCTGGTACACAAGAAAGGCAAGTGGATCAGAGGCATAAGGACGAACGTAAGGAGATCTTAGTGTTGAATGTGTTTCCCAGAAAGATTCAGAGTGGAGAGGGAGAACACAAGTTGAGGCCAACTTTTAATCGTTATTCAAACAAACAAACCATCAAAACTAAAACAGAAAGTATCAGACACTGTTCATGGCCCCAGGGCTGCAATGGTTTATAAAAGAGGGTCCTATCCTCAGAGGATTGTCACGCAGAGTCCTGAGTCACACATGACTCAGAGGGCCACACAGGTGCGTGTTAAAGGCAGGGGGAGTGCTTTCCCAGACCCGCCCAGTCAGAAGAGGCTGCCTGCAGGAAGAGCCACTGAGCTCCGTCTCGGAGTGTGAGTAAAGACGTGTGACTTTACACACTGGAAACTTCAAAGTTGATGCCTCAACTTTGAAATGGGAATCTAAATAGTTTAACAGATTTTATGAGAATCAAATAGGTTAATTCAGTGAAAGCATTTAGTATGGTGCCTAAGACATACTAAAGCCTCATTAAATGGTGCTATGACAATATTATTTAGTAGAGGAAGAGCAGAAAAGTATATGTGAGAAGGCTGAGGGAAGAAACAAGATAGTTCCTGACAGAGGGGTGAGCAGAAAATGAAGCTTTTGTTGAGTAAGGAGTGCCATGGACTATGGCGGGTAGAAGTGGGGAGCCAAAACATTGTTTAGGGACAAAGAGGAAGGGTGGGTTTTTTCATGGGATATGATTCAGGAGGCAAAACTTTGAGTAAATCAAGGGTCCAGGTAATTGTCTACGATAACTGTGCTGAGATTTAGCAGATTTTTATGATTTCCATGAAACGTCTTGTAACACAATTTAATCTGCTATTGCTTCATTTTCCTGAATTATCAGTTTGACTTTTAATCTGGATCCTCAGGGGAAATGAGCTGGACATATCATCTCTGGACAGCTCATTTATAAACTTATGCATCCACTCATTTATCTGAAAGATGTCTATTAACTCCTGTGCACATGGCTTCCATTTATATGCCGAGGAGTGCAGAAAGAGTAAACATGGGGATACTTAGAATCATGGCAGAGAGATAGGAAAATAAAGAAGAAGAATACAGTTGTGGGGAGCACTGAGACAGTGATGAGAACAAGCTATCAGGGGGAAATACCTGAGGGATTTGATGGAGGATCCAATGGAAGGAACCAAATCAAATACACACATGTTTGTGAGTGTAAGGTGTTCATGCTTGACCACCTCTGACTAGCCTCTTATATTCTGGCTTTTTTTTTTTTTTAATGTGACAACATCTTACATTTTGGATAAGGCATGCCCAAAGAGCTTTCTTTAAGGCAGTTCTTCAATATTTTTAGGTCACCAATTAGAAGCTAAAGAAGACAAACCATTTTCATAGAGAAAAAAGAGTATATATAATCACAGAATCTTGGGTATAAGATAAAAGAATTACTAACCTTCTGAAATCCATTCATGGCTGACAATGCTGAATTTTGCTTTGAATGATAAAATTATGTGATGAATTCCATCTCTTGTGGGACCAGCACAGCCCAAACCTGATGCTCCAGTAAGGTATAATGCAGAGGAGAATATGAACCAAGAGGCCATCAGTTGCCTCCCACCCACCTCAGGCCACCCCAGCACAGCTATTCCTAAGTTCATTAGTTCCAATTGAAAATACCTTTCTGAGCACTGGAAAGGATAACTCAGATGATAGCCAAATGGCTTTCTGAGAAGGCATGAACCTCTGTTGACAAAAATACATAGATTACTTTGTTTTTATTTGGAGGATTCAAAATATAATTGCTATGGCAGTGATGCAGTGATTGATCCTGTAGTCTGGGTTAGAAGAGATACTTTTTATTAGGAGGAATTAAACAAAGTGGGATTTTATATTAATTTTACATTAACCTATTGATAAAATACAGCCAAAATTTTTTAACAAAATCAAATGTATAGTCAAAATATTCTGTAATTTTTTAAAAAGGACTCTATGTTGTAGATGGTAAGAAAATAAAGAGGAAGATCTTTTGTTTTCCTCTCTATCACTATGACTAGTGAACTATATGTCAAACCTTCAATAAAAGAGTTGATGTGAATTTGGCCTATCTCTAATAACCAATAAGCACTTCAAACTCCCAACTCAGATTTTTTCATGATTGTTAAGAGGCATTTCTTAAAATATTGAACTTTTCTTAACCCTGCCTGTCTGATTTTAAGACTTTAGCCAGCTTTCTACAAAGCTATGCCTGATATGTAGAATTCAGAGCTCACAGTGATTCTATTCACTAAGTGGTTATAAAAAATCAATATTAGAAAATAGTAAAAATTATAGAAATGTTATATGATACCACCTTAATGTCTCAGTGAGTTCTGGAACAAAGGAAATATTGGGTACATATACTTGTGTTTTATTTTTAAAATTTTTTATTAAAGTATAAATGAATAGAATATTATATGTGTTTCAGGTGTACAACATAGTTATTCAACATCTCCATACCTTACAAGTGACCACTATGATAAATGTAGTAACTATCTGTCATTGTACAAAGTTATGATACTATTGGCCATATTCCTTTTGCTGTGTCTTACATTTCTATGGCTTATTTATTTTACAACTGAAAGGTTGTGGGTACAAATATATTAATCACAATAAAATTCAGTGTGACTTTTATTTAAATTTAACATTTCTCCCAGTCTGATTATTCTGGCAAATTGTAGCTTCAGACTCAAGTGTATCTTTGAATCTGTGCATTCCTTCAGAAAGTAAAGTCATCTTCAAGAAGAAGCTCTGCCTTTGCAAGTAGAAATAATTGACTGAACAGGCATAATGTGATTCACTTTTAAAGTATGTTCTTCAACATGACACTTCAGTAGTAACAGTGACTATCTTTCTTATTTTATGCTCCACTAGGGCATATGTGGCCAATTGTATCGCCAGTGTAAGTCTGGATTACTTTCTATGACTTACTATTGATAATTTTTAATAACTGCAGACATTTGAAACTAGAAGGTAGTCAGTGGTGCTTGCAACAAAGCTGGGGCAATTAAGATGGTGAGGGTTTAAAACTCTGCATTGGTCTGTGCACATTGGAGAGGCAAAGGCAGCCATTAAGAAAAATTAAACCATTTAGGCCTTGGCTTAAGGTCTGTGAACTGTTTAATGTCATAATTGCCTGCTGCCTCAATCATCAAACTGAATGAACTTCTAAGTCGAAATGTCATAAACGCTCAGCATAAAGATTTATATAACCCAGGTATCCGACCTACCGCCATGCTATGCCTGTGGCAGGAAGTGTTTGTTATGTCTTACTCAACCTTTGGGAAAAAAATAAATAAATCCGGAAATGTGCTTGTTCTGGCAATGATCAAAACATTAAGAACCAATTCTGTTATCTGTATGGCGTGTTCAGAATCTGTGATAAACAGCCATTTTCTATAAAAATAATTTATATCCAAATTCCTTTCGTGGATATGTGCATGTTTATTATACCAAATGAAAACGGTTATATAATAGTTTTCCGCGGTGCGTTTTTCTAACATAGTTAGACTCTGTGTTCTGAAGCAGGACATTATTTTGTTAATCTCAGATTTTTATCCTTCTTTAAAAAAAGTCCCCAAATTTTATCATGTTATGTTAAAAATTTTGTTAAATAAAGCAATATTTTGTAGTCACATGCTATTTGCAATTTCCCCTTTCTATACAATATGGGAATATTTTAAAGTCAATGACTTTTATAACTTAAAACAATGGCATACTTGGCTATTTATAAGCATTATTAAATCAACCAATTTGAGACACTGTGACAAGAGTTCTCTTATGAAGTTCTAGCATATTTTATATGAGACCAACCTATTAATTATATGTAGCAAATTATTAAAATGTGCACATTAAATTTTACAAACAAAGACTATATATATATTTTTTTCAAGAATTCATACTTTAACTCTTTCACACACACACATACGCACATATACTGGGTGATCCCCCCAAAATCTATACACACTTAACAGCTGATGGTTCAGTTTTAAAAATGAAATGTATTTTAATAAACATGCCTTTATAATTATTCAAAATGTATGTATACACTTTTTGGAATACTACACACACGTAAGTGGATAATAAGTATGTGAAAAGCTGATCAACATCATTAGTTTCTAGAGAAATGCAAATTAGTGTGACAATGAGATATTATTACAATTCTACTAGTATGGCTAAAATTTAAAAATGCTAAAAATATTTAGATTTGGCAAGAGTATGGATGACCTGGAATTGATAGTGAGAGTGTGTATTAAGTGTCTGATATATACCAAACCTTAACTAATGCACTGATAAAAATAAGGAAGTGTACGAGATGTCCCTGCCCATGATATGGCTAGTCTTGTGGGGGAACTGGACAGATAGATAATAATCACTGTGTAAAGAGCAGGAGCAGGCACCTTAGCCTCATGGGACAAATGATGGAAAACAGTGGGAGGATTTTAGGTGGCATGTCAGCTGAGCTTGAGTAGACTAGGAAGGACCAGGAAAGAAGAAAAGGAGAGAGAAAAATACTGTAGCCACAACAATATGCTACTCACAAGTGTAGACATGAAGGAGCATGGCAGGTCTGGAAGCTAGAGACAACCATAGGAAGGCAGAGGAGCAGGCGAGCGATCAAAGAGACAGGTAGGAAAAACATATTTGCAGTACTATGTACAATACCATGCTAAAATATTTGGTACCCATCCTGAAAACTTTAAAAAATTCAAGAAAACTTTTAAGTGTCATGATCAAATGACATTTTGGTTTTTGGAATGAATACTCTTTTAGCAGCACTGGAAATTGAGTGTAGGTAAGATTGAAGACACAGTGCTAATTTGAACAATTAAACACTTATAATACACAGTTACCAACTTTGGTTATCCGGGTCTTAATATTAGAAGTTTTCACCAAACGTGTGTGTTTGTGTGTGCATGTTATTTGTTTAAATATTTATTTTCCTGCCAGAATTTATGTAGTAAATTATAAAAATGCAAAATATCCCTCAGTAATGTTGCTAAAGAAAATTCATGATGACAACATTGTTATTATTTAAAAAATATTTTTATTGATTTCAGAAAGGAAGATAGAGCGAGAGAATGGCAGAAACATCAATGACGAGAGAGAATCATTGATTGACTGCCTCCTGCATGCACCCCAAATCCCTGCAGGTGCCCTGACTGGGAATCCAACAAGTGACTCTTATTACCTGCGTAGATGCTCAACTGCTGAGCAACACTGGCCAGGCAACGACATTATTTTGCCCAAAGGTCATTACATTTAAAAAAAATCATCACAGAGAAACCACCTTCCAGAATAGACGGTTAGAAGCCAAGGCTCCAGTCTAATACAAAATGAGGTGCAGAAGTGTTAGAAGATCCAAAAACAGGGTAATGAAACAATCCATGGCTTACAATTGTGGGAAGTGATAATAGCCCCAGGGACCAGAGGAGCAATGGAAAGAGGGAGCTGGGCCCTTGGAGGACGAATCTGCTGTGCAGGAACAGATTTCTGGGGGAGACAAAGCCACGGCTGGTGAAGCATGAGGAAACAGAGATGGGTGAAAATAGTATGGCTTTACTCCTCCTCGGCCAGCCATCTAACACCCTGCCAGTGTTCCCATTGTCCAAAACCAAGTGGGCAAGGGGTTCTGGGAAGTGTACTATGCAGCTCTCTTTCCACTGTGCCACAGGACAGGGGAGCTACCTAAAGGCTGACAGATGGATAACCTACCCAATATGGGTAGTCTTCACTGTTGACCTTGGCACATCTTTCCTAAGGTCAACAAAGAGCAGTCAATTTGTCTGCTTCCAGTGAGAAGTCAACAAATATTGCATAGTAAGATCAGAAGGTCTCAAGTTTCCCACAGGTGCTCTGTAACATGATTCAAATTTATAAATAGATTTCAGTCATACTTAGTTTATTTAACAGAAAATATGGTTCTGTTTTTTCTAACACAGGAGCTGCACAATAAGGTTTATTGAAAGAATACTTTTAAAATGATTGGGACATGCCGAAACTGGTTTGGCTCAGTGGATGGAGCGTCGGCCTGCGGACTGAGAGGTCCCAGGTTTGATTCCGGTCAAGGGAATGTACTTTGATTCCAGCCAAGGGCATGTACATTGGTTGCGGGCACATCCCCAGTGGGGTGTGTGCAAGAGCCAGCTGGTCGATGGTTCTCTCTCATTGACGTTTCTAGCTCTCTATCCCTCTCCCTTTCTCTCTATGTAAAATCAATAAAATATATTTTTTAAAAAGAGTGAAGAAGAGGGACAATAAAAATGACTGTTCAGACCCTCCTACCTCTGTCCGTTCACCATTTTCTCCTACAGTACAGTGTCTCTTGTATGTCACAAACAGTGACATTTCCCTCAGCCTCTCAGAGATCCAAGGTTCAGGACAGTTAGCTGAGCTCCCTCTCCTGTGTGATTTTATTTCATTTTGTGTTCATTTAATTTACTCCTCCCATATTATGCTTTGTTCTATTATTTAACTACATGTATGGAATTCTTGTTTTAAGTTTGACATTGAGTTAAATATGGCCCAAAACCAACCAACTAACAAACAAATAAAAAGAAACAAATGAAGCTGAAGGTATGATTTTTTTCTTTATTAAGGTATTACATATGTGTCCTTATCACACCAACCCCTCCCCCTCCACTACCCCACTCATGCCCTCACCCCCTGGTGTCTGTGTCCATTGGTTAGGCTTATATGCTTGCATACAAGTCCTTTGGTTGATCTCTCCCTGTTACCCGTATCCTCCCTTACCTTTCCTCTGAGGTTTGATGGTCTGATTGATGCTTCTCTAGTCTGGATCTGTTTTTGTTCATCAGTTTATGTTGTTCATAATAGTCCACAAATGAATGAGATCAATGGAACTAAATAGATACTTTTATTTTTAAAAAATATATTTTATTGATTTTTTTTTTTTACAGAGAGGAAATGAGAGGGATAGAAAGTCAGAAACATCAATGAGAGAGAAACATTGACCAGCTGCCTCCTGCACACCCCCCATCTGGGATGTGCCTGCAACCAAGATACATGCCCCTGACCGGAATTGAACCCAGACCCTTCAATCCGAAGGCCTACACTCTATCTACTGAGCCAAACCGGTTTTGGCTAAATAGATACTTTTTGAAAGAGGACATAAGGAAGGCCAAGAGACATATGAAAACATGCTAAAAGTTACTAATTCTCCGAGAGATACAAATCAAAATGACAATGCGATATCATCTCACACCTGTCAAAATGGCTATCATCAACAAAGCAACAAATGACAAGCGCTGGTGAGGATGTAGAAAAAAAGGAACCCTTATGCACTGCTGGTGGGAATGCAGACTGGTGCAGCCACTGTGGAGAACAGTATGGAGTTTCCTTAAAAAACTAAAAAATAGAACACCAATTTGACCAAGTGATCCTACTTCTAGGAATATATCCCAAGAAACTAGAAACACCAATCAGAAAGGATATATGCATCCCTATGTTCATAGCAGCACAATTCACCATATCTAAGATTTGGATACAGCCTAAATGCCCATCAGCAGATGAGTTGACTAAAAAACTGTGGTACATCTACACAATGGAATACTATGCTGCCTTAAAAAAGAATGAACTCTTACCATTTCCAACAACATGGATGGAACTGGAGAGCATTATGCTGAGTGAAATAAGCTAGTCATAGAAAGATAAAAATCAAAAGAAGGTATGATTCTTAATCTCAGGGAATTTGAGATTATTTTCTTATACTTTTTCTAAAAGTTTCTTCATTTAATAAGCATACATTGATCAGCTGGGGATAACAGTTCACATTCCTTAAGCAGTTATTACACATGAGGCACTTTATTAAGCATTTGACATGCTATCATTTTTTCCCCTTGTAATCAATGTTATTAGGTATGTCCTATTGTCATTGTAATTTGACAGAAGGTGCAAAAGAGACACAGAGAGGTTATTCCGGCCTGTATATGGTAGACTCAGGATCAAGAACTCCAAGGGCAGAGGGTATGAAACAGGTGTGGAGTTCATAAGTTTTGGTGTGATCATGACTAATCAGAAAGGGCACCTTGATATACATCACACTAGTCAACCAAGTGCCAGGCACTGTGCTAAAAACTAGGACACCGACCACAGCCAGGAATCACTCTGTAAAAAGTTGTAGTCTGATTCATAAGACTGTGTACAAAGTGTAGCAAAGGGTGCTACAGATGCTGAGAGATGGAAGATGGCGAAAGGTTCCTAAGAAGAAACAAAAAAGGTATGATTAGGTTATTCTATCTGCACAGTGAGAGAGACTTGGGGCAAATCATGGAGCTGAGCTCTCTCACAGGGAAGGTGGTAGAGGATGATGATGGGGAAAAAACATCAAAAGAGACTCTGTAAAGACTAGGTGGAAATCAGAATGGTACTTGAAGCATGGACCAGTAGATCACTCAACCTCTTGGTTACTAAATGAGAGATAGCAGAGATAAGCACCAAAGAGATGAGGATGGCACCATCATCACCTCACTAAGAAGTGTGAACTACACCCTGACAATAATGAGGCGGCAACAAAGGATTTTCAGCAGCTTTTGTTTATAGAAAGGCAACCAAGAGCAGTAAGAAGCAAGCTGGAGGGGCCTGAGACAGCAGCAGATTAGGTGTGATAAAGTAAAGACTTGAAATGGGTCAGTAGTAATGGGAATGCCTCTGGGAAATTTGGGGGGGTGGGCTGGTTTGAAACTATAGCATTGTTAACATACTTGTACTTAGAGACTGAGGGGAACAATGGGAAATAAAAAACCTGACTTGAGTAACAAAATAGATTTTGGTATCATTCTTCAATATAATTAAGTAGGAGAAAAAGTTGGCTTGAGAAAATGCTGGTTTTTTCTTTTCCTGCCTTTTCAACTTTTGAGATTTTTCTTTCTCCATATCTTAAATTTGTATTTCATATTCTTTTCTTGTGTCCTTCAGGGTCAGACTTGTGAGAAGGTGGTGGGTTTTGTTATATGATTTGAAATCAGCATGGCAAGAATCTTTATGCGAGCATAGATCCAAACATGAGAAAATTCTCATCCACTTTTAGAGAACCAAATATTCCCTAGTGACTTTAAATATTTTTTATATTATAGAAATAAATTTCTCAGATTTAAAAGATAATTAAAAGATAAATTTGAAGGCTGTGAATAAGTGGGTGCGGAGTTCAATGTCTGGGCAATATGAGTCATACTCAACTATTTTAAATAAAACAGCAATTTGGGGGAATAGATGAGGGTTTTTGTAATGCTGCCTTTGTGTCTGGGTTTCTATTAGGCAGGTAGATGCTGGTTTTTCAGCATAAGAGCAATATTTGGTTGGGATATAGAATTATTGGTGACATCAACACATGGGATTAATGTCACACCCACACGTTTATAGGTATAAAGATGGAAGAATACCACAAGTAGAATCCTACAGTTCACAATGTCAGATTAAAGTCAGGCAGAAAAAGAGGAAGGAGAAAAAAATTGTTGGAAAAAAAGATCAGAGAAACAGAAGACCCCCAAAAACCAAGTTGATGTAAGCTAAGAGGGGGTAAGATTAAGAAGGAAGAGATCCATGTAGCAGAGGTCGACGATGTTGAAGATGGAAGGAAGACACTGTTTGGTTATTAAGGGACCATGTGATTTTGACATAGAAATTTAGTGGAATGTTAGGAATAGAAAGTTGATTGCAATGGGTGATCATCAAGTCTGGTATGTGGGAAAGTGTTGCCTCTGAGAAATTTTGCATGAAAATCAAGTAGAGCAGGGTGCAGGGAGTTTACTCTTCATGGGCACAGAGATTGCCGCTATTGCTGGAAGCAGTGGCGAGGAGGTGGGAGTGCCTTGTGCACTGCGCCATGGAATTTATGCAATTGAAGCCGGGACTGAGGATGGGGAGAACTACATCAAAGCTAAGATAGCTAAGCTGATTATAAATAATTCCATACACCACCCCACCAAGATCCCAAAGTATTTCAGTCTGTTCTAAGAGTTCCAATACCCAAACCACAAAATAGCCCACGGACGTCATGGCAATCTGAGGCATATCCAAACGAGATTAGCCTATGTGCCACTCCATTCCTGCTCCTATTTACTGACCCAGTCTCTCCAGTAACATCAAATCCCTCTAATATCAGCACAGCGGGTCCAGCTGGGGATGTTTAGATATTTGAGTGATAGCCTTAGGCTGAGATAGATGGTAATATCTAACGAAATGAAATTCACTGTTACAGGAAATTCCAATGCCCAAGCTTTCAAGTGCCCCACATTTTCAAACTGGAACTAGTATGTGATAACTATGTGAACAAATTAGGCACATCACCCAGATAATATATAGATAGTCAAGATCATGTTGGTCATTTTCCAACCCGAATGTCTACCTTTAGGCATGCTGCTCGGTAAGACCCTCTGGTGAATCATAGTTCATGGTCTGCTGATCTGCTATTAATACAATTTCTGTTGCCTTTTGAGCTTTTAGCCCCACATGTGTAATTCCTCCAAGAAATTCAGTATGTTATCTGAAAGGTCTCTCAATGCCACTGCATCAATGCAAACCAGACTGCACTGAGATGAACAAAGGAAATTTAACTTTCATAAGTTGGTTTTAAAAATGCATTTACTTTGACTGCACTGAAAGAATCTAAAAAAAGATGAAAAGCATCTTTAGCATGCCAAAAACATCTGGTTTCATATTTTCAGACCAAAAGGAAATTGCATGAAGACTAAAATCTTATGTTTTGATTTATATTATTATTGGAGGGCTGAGAAGCTGCCAGTCACCAAGTAACATTTTATGATGATAAATAAATAAGAAAAACAATCTGACAAAACATGTTGTGGAACAAAGCTGCATTTCAAGTTTAATTAACTGATAATAATGTTTATGACGGGAGAACTGTGCCACCAGTCCCATAGTTAGTAAGCGGGTGATCCCAATAAGAAGACAAGCCAAAAAGCATATAAGGGCTCTTCCTCAACATGGTATTTCAGCCTATCCAAGAGAAGCTTTGCTTCATGCAGTAAATTACACACGTACCTATCAGACCCTTTCTCCACACCTGCAGCAGGTGGTCTTTTAGAAGTATTTTTTAAAAATTGAACAATAGTAGGAGCAATGCATTCCTAACAAGCTGTGTGATGGTGTCTTTTTCAAGTGGCAGGCACTGAGACAGCAGAAATATCACCGTCAGGAAAGAAAGAAGAGAAAAAAACAGCAAAAGAAAAAGGTATGTTTCCATCTTTTTAATGCTAACTCTTCTCTCCCCCAAAATCTTAGATGAAATTCTAAGGAAGTGTGCTCTCATAAGAATGCTTTCATACAGCCTGCAATCCTTTCCTTAATCGTGTATGGAAGAATACATCCTTTGCTGTTCTGCATCTTGCTTTTAAAAGCACAGCATACTCTGTTGTTGCAGTTCAAAGAATTAGGATCACAGCTATTGTTTGTTCTCAGAATAAACTGTTTGCTTTGTTTACCATTGAGACTATCCCATGCCATATTTTAGCACTTATTATATTTTTAGAGGGAAACATTTAGCAGATCTTATAAGTTGGTTTATGCAAACTGGGAAAAGAGATAAACCTATGCTGATCTGTTCAAGATTTTTATATCCAATCTTCCTCAGTTGGAATGCTGTACTATATCACCAAATTCAGGAAACACTGAACTCCAGTGACTCCTGGCCCATTAACCATTCTGCTCTCACCCCAACAGAATTATTTCAATGGCAATAACTGTCACTATGCTTTTGGTCTTTCTGACAGTGAGCACCACACGGAAATAAGATCAGTTAGCACATTAAGCAAATATTCCAAATATTCGGTAGTTTCCCAGTGGATACCAAATGAAATTGAAAATGAATATATATCTGATATTAAGGGAGTAGTATTCAATCAAATGCTTTTGTTGGTAAAACTCAATATTCTGTAGTCAGACAAAAGACCAGGAGAATGCAGAACAGTTGCAGAAAATTCCTGGTCTTTAAACTTAGGCACAGCTGCCATCAAAAACATTCTGAAGAGCATTTGTTGATTCAAAAGGAAGTACAAAGAATTTGGAATTTTGTTTTCCTAGAATCCACTCAAATTAGTGCATAGCAATTTCCTTTGTGATTCCCCCCCCCCTCCATTTCTCCAGTTATATTCTTTCATGAGTTAATTTAATGCTTTTTTCTCTGCCTATTAGAATTATTAGCAATCAACTCAATTGTTTGGTCAGCTAACCTTTGTTTCTCTCCTTTTTAGGGATATGCAGTAATTATAACCTGTTCCTTTAATGAAATGCACTTTTCCATATGAGGGAGGCTGGGTTGGATCATCTCATGTCTGTCTGCATGCATGTATGTGCGTGGAAAAGTTAACATCCTGTCTTCGACGCAGTTGGGAATTACTAGTGGCATGTTTTGACTCATTATCTTGAATCTTAATCAGCTGATGAAAAAAAATTAGTTTCATCAGCTGATGAAGGCTCAGGGTAATGAGTCAAAACATCCTGATAGGGCTTCTCAGCAGCCAGAAATGGGACGGGAGCGCTTCACCTGCCACAGCTGTCTCTCAATGCTGTCCAACAACTGACTCACCCAGGCTCTGTGTTTACACAATGTGGCAACCAAAACATGGCATGAGAAAGGGATTGGCACATCATGAGCTCTTTCATCTCCTAGGAAGATGAGTTGGATGCTTATTAATGTTTCTATTGTAATAAATATGCATAACTAAATTTCCCTTTCTAGCCATCTTATAGTGCACAGTTCAGTGGTATTAAAAACATGGTTGTGCAATCATAACCACCGTCCATTTCCAGTATGGAGATTTATCTTTCCAAGTTGAAATTCTGTCCCACAAATAAATCACTCTATCTTCCCCAGTCCCCAGCCTTGGTCAACCACTTTCTACTTTCTGCCTTGCATGACTTAGACTATTAGTCCAAGTACTCTTGATAAGTGGAAGCATGCAGGATGTGTCCTTTTGTGACTGCCTTATTTCACTTAATGCAGTGTCTTCAAGGTTCACCCAATGTTGTAGCATGTATCAGATTTTTCTTTTAAAGGCTGAATAATAATCTTTTGAATGTATAGACAAATTTTGTTTATCCATCCAATGATGGACACTTGAGTTGCTTCCAAATTTTGGCTACTGTGAATAATGCTGCTGTGAACATAGGTGCATGCATATCTGTTCAGTTCTCTGGCTTAATTCTTTTGAGCTGAATCATATTCTATTTTTAATTTTTGAATAACCGGATGCTTTTATTTTTAATAGATAATATCTTTTTATGTTTTTAAATTGATTTTAGAGGGAAAAGAAGGAAGAGAGACAGAGAGAGAAACATCAATCAGTTTCCTCCAATATGCACTCCACTACTGATTAATCTGCAACCTGGGTATGTACCCAGACTGGGCATTGAACCAGTTACCATTTGGTGAGTGGGGCAATGCTCAGCCAACTGAGCCACACTTGCTAGAGCTATATACTTTTATTTATTTATTTATTTATTTTAAAAAATATATTTTATTGATTTTTTTATAGAGAGGAAGAGAGAGAGAGAGATAGTTAGAAACATCAATGAGAGAGAAACATCAATCAAGTGCCTCCTGCACATCCCCACGGGGGATTTGCCCACAACCAAGGTACATGCCTTTGACCAGAATTGAACCTGGGACTCTTGAGTCCACAAGCCGATGCTCTATCCACTGAGCCAAATCGGCTAGGGCCATATACTTTTATTTTTAAAACCATGGTAGCTACATAACTTGGAGAATATCTGGAGGTACGTGCAGAGTGCATGGCTTGCAATGCTCCTGTGATTAGGTGGCAAGTGTAGGGAGAAAGTGTAATCCTTGTCACAAAACTGTTGTGATAGCTCCTTGCTATTCATCCTCAAGAAATTTAATGGGGGGGTGGGTGGGGGGAATCAATTGTAACTATGAGTTTTGAAGAAAAATAAAAATATCTTTACAAAAATATAAGCCAAAGTTTAAAACATTATGATTTTTAAAACACTTTATAAAGAATCAATAATTGACCATGTATACGTGTTTTAAAATGAGATACTGAAAGGCTGTTTCTCTTGTAGACAGGACAATGAAAGCAGAGACTGAATTGTTGTCCCCAACATTGCATTTTCTCACTCTCATTTGTGACTGTCACCTTGTCTCCCTTTTTCTCATGTTTCTTTTCCAAATTGGCACTTTATTTAGGTCAAATCTCCTTGCTTCCATTGCACAACTAGGAAGTCACTCAAAGGAAAGATGAAATGAATAAGAACATGAGGGACTTCAGATACACAGCTAGGGAAGTCCCAAGAATAAACACTGTAAAAAAAAATAAAACCAATTGTCATTTTGAAGTAAAAAGATATCAGAAACATCAGAAAATTTGAAATGGTGGAATACAAGGCCAATGATTGGGAATGGCTGTCTATAATTTTTTAACTTATAAACACTAGTTCTCAAATTGTCAATGATAGAGTGGCATTGGCATTGTAACCTGCAACATTTTTTATTTATTTATTTTAAATTTATCTTTATCGTTGAAAGTTATACAGATGTACCCTTCCCACGCTCCCTACCCCCACATTGACCCCTCCTCCAACTCCAGGCCTTCACCACACTATTGTCTGTGTCCGTGGTTCTGCATATATGCAAATAAGTTCTTTTATTAATCTCTTGCCACCCACCACTATCTTACCTATGAGATTCTAAAGAATAAAATAAACCAGTGAACAAAACAGATCCAGAGACATAGAAACATGAAACAGACTAATGAATATCAGAGGGCTGCAATGTTTTTAAACCAAAGGGACTTCAAGGACCACCAACCCCCTTATCCCATATTTGAACAACAGAAGACCTTGCAGTCATATAGTTGGTAACTGAAAAGCCTACTGAGAGAACAAATTGACTATTTTTTATCCTTTAGTATGTGTCTAAATGTGATTTTTCAAGGTGCTTTTACATTTTATTTTTCATGTTCCTGCCTAAATAGCTTTGATTTTTCCTCTGTTCCTATCATTCTTTCCAGATGAGACACCAAGTCTATATATGAGCCTTTCCAAATTCTAACCACTGCAGATGAATTTCTTCATAGTACATTTTCAGTTCTTTCTAACTGGCCATGTCTCTTTGTTGCATTTCTGATATCCTTGTTTTACTTTATTGAGTTAATATTCACTCAAATTACTTAAACCCTGATACTGATAATTTCCTTAGGGTATCATGGTTTGAAACTCCCTTATTTTTAGAGTTCCTCATAGGCATAATGGTTGTTTAGTGGGCATTTGATGAATTGAAAGAACTATTTTTAAAAGGAGCCAATGAGAAAAACATTGAGACATAACTATCCTTCAATCCTCCCATATTCTATGAGAAAAATTAAAACTTTCCCCAGATTATCTTAATGTATTACTAAGTTTCATTTTGTGAAGAAAAAATTCAATTTTTACAACAAAGGTTATGAAGTCTACTTGCCCCAAAGTCCTTATGCCATTTACTTTCTCTGTAAGTATCATTATATTTCTGTACTTCTAGAACAATGGTTTCTAATGTCAACCTTTCTAATGTCGCGACCCTTTAATACAGTTCCTCATGTTGTGGTGACCCCCAACCATAAAATTATTTTCATTGCTACTTTATAACTATAATTTTGCTACTGTTAATGAATCGTAATGTAAACATTTGTGTTTTCCAGTTTGGCTCCGTGGATGGAGTGTTGGTTTGTGCCTGAAGGGTCCCAGGTTCAATTCCAGTCAAGGACATACACCCAGGTTGTGGGCTCAATCTCCAGTAGGGAGCATGCAGGAGGCAGCTGATCAATGAGTCTCTCTCATCATTGATGTTTCTATCTCTCTCTCTCTCACTACCCCTTCCTCTCTGAAACCAATAACAATATATTTTAAAAAAATATATCAATGGTGTATTTCACTGGACCAGAACAAATATTTCAAAAATTTATAGGGAACTACAAAAGACCTCAAATAGCCACAGCAGTCTTGAGAAAGAAGAACAAATTTGGAGGAATCACTTTACCTGATATCAAAATATACCACAAGGCCGTAGTAATCAAAACAGCATAATACTGGCACAAAAACTGGCATGTATATAAATGGAACAAAATAGAGTCCAGAAGTGAACTCACACCTTTATGGTCAATTCATATTTGAAAAAGAAAAGAAGAACTTACAATGGGGTACAAAAAGACTATTCAGTAAGTGATGTTGGAAAAAGTCAACAGCTACGTGCAAAAAAATGAAGCTAGACCACATTCTTATATCATACACAGGATCAAATCAGAGTAGATTAAAAATAAATATTAAGCTAGAAAATGTAAAAATCATAGAAGCAAACATATTAAAATCTCAAACATTGCTCACAGCAATATTTTTTTTCTGATATATCTCTTCAGTCAAAGAAATTAAAAAAAAAAAAAAAAAAAAAGCCAGTGGGAATACATAAAAAACTAAAAAGGTTTTGGTCCTACCTGGTTTGGATCAGTGGATAAATCATCGGCTTGTGGACTGAAGTGTCCCAGGTTCGATTCCGGTCAAGGGCATATGCCTGGGTTGTGAGCTTGACCCCCAGTATGGGGCGTGCAGGAGGCAGCTGATCAATGATTCTCTCTCATCACTGATGTTTCTATCTTTCTTTTTCCTCTCCCTTACTCTCTGAAATCAATTAAAATATATTTTTAAAAATGTTTTGTTTAGCAAAGGAAACTATCAACAAAATTAAAAGACAACCCACTGAATTGGAGAACATATTCATTGATACATCTGATAAGGTGTTAATATCCAAAGTGTATTAAGAACTTATTGATAGATTAAATCAAGGGACATTCCTGGACTACCTCCTCAGGTGATTAGGAAGATGGGGCCCTGAGCCTCATAAAACACCTACTACCTAAGGCCTTCATACCAAGATTAGGATCCATAGCAGATCTACCTAATACACAGAAATAAATACAGAGGCAACCAAAATGGGGAGACTAAGAAACATGAACCAAATGAAAGAAGAGAAGAAATACACAGAAAAAGAACTAAATGAGATGGAGGCAACCAATATGCCAGGAGCAGAGTTCAATACATATAAGAATTCTCAAGGAACTTAGGGGAAGATTGGCTGAACTCAGTATGAACTTAATCAAAATGATAGTCAGCATGAAAAAGGACATAAAAACCATAAAAAAGAACCTGACAGAAATGAATAATACAATATGTAAAATGAAGACTCCATTAGAAGGTATGAACAGGATTAGCAATTCAGCAATTTTGAACATGATAGCAAAAAACACCCAAGCAAAGCAGCAAAAAGAACATAATAATTTTTTAAAAGTGAGAAAAGTCTAAGTGACCTCTGGGAAAACAACAAGCATCACAACATCCACATCATAAGGATGGGTTGAAAGAGAAGGAGAAGAGAGAGATCAAGGGGTTAAGAACCTATTAGAAGAAATAATGTCTGAAAACTTCCCTGACCTAAAAAATTCCGTGAAGACTCACAAGTCTAAGAAGCACAGAGTTTCTCAAGAAAAATTAATTCAAAGAGGCCCAAACCATAATATTTAATAAAATATTAAATCATAATTAAAACATCAAAGGTTATAGCCAAAGAGAGTATTTTGAAAACAGCAGGGGAAAGACAATTACCTACAAGGGAACTCCTACAAGACTGGCAGCTAATATCTCAACAAAAACAATTCAGACCACAGGTGACTGGCACAATATATTCAAAGTTATGAAAAACAAGGACCTACAACCAAGACTACTCTATCCAGCAAGGCTGTCATTTAAAATTAAAAGATAAATAAAGAGCTTCCTATACAAGAAAAAATTAAAATAATTTATCACTAATAAAATGCTATTACAATAAATGTTGAAGTGATTTCTATAAAAAGAATGAAAAAAGAGAACATAGTTATAAAGACTAAAATGACAATAAATATGTACCAATCAATAACTACTTTGAATGTAAATGGATTAAATGCTTCAATCAAAAGACATGCGGCAGCTAAATAGATAAGAAAACAAGACCCAGGAGATCCCAACATTGTGGCTGGCAGGACGGCAGGTAGGGAGAGAGTGTGAGTGAGTAAAGTAGCAAGAGAGGAGTGGGTGGACATGTGTGGTGTGTGTGGGGGTGAGTGAGGGACAGATAGTTCTCTCAGCAGTCTTGGGGACTGGCAGATCCTCCCCTAGGCAAGGAGCCCCTGCTACTGCCACAGGCACTCCTAGGTCAGGCATGACTTTGGCATGGGGCCCATGCCATCTTGTAGAAGGGAGCATTGGTCAGAAGGGAATGGAATAATGTATACAAAGTGATTCAAAGCAAGGGACTGAATCCAAGAATACTCTACCAAGCAAGACTTTCATTCATGACTGATGGTGAAATCAGGAGCTTTGCAGAAAAACAAAGGCTAAGAGAGTTTATTACCACCAAGCCAGCAAATGCAAGAAATGCTGTTGTAAAAAGAAGAAATAGAAATGGAAAACAACAACAACAACACAGGCATAAATAATAAAAATGACAACAAAAAAGTACCCATCAATAATAACTTTATAAATAAATTCATTGCTCCAATCAAAAGGCATAGGGTGGCTGAATGGATAAGAAAACATGACCCATATATTTGCTTTTTGCAAGAGACCCACCTCAGAAAAAAAGAACTCACAGAGACTGCAAGTGAAGTGATGGGAAATTTTTTTTTCCAGACAAGTGGAAATGAAAACAACAACAAACAAACAAACAAACAAAAAAACAGGGTAGCAATACTTATATCTGACAAAATTTACCTCAAAATGAATGCCATAACAAGAGATAAGGAAGGCCACTTCATAATTCTAAAGGGATCCATACAAAAAAAGGATATAAGTCTGGTAAACATATATATACCCAATACAGGAGCACAAAATCAGACATGAAAAAGGTAAAGTAACAACCAACCCCATAGAAATACAAAGAATTATTAAAAACAAAAACAAAAAAAAGCAAGTAAAAAAAAAAACAAAAACCCACAACACTTTTGGAAGATATCAAATGAGAGATCATCAGCAATAAAATCATAGTAGGGGACATTAATACCCTATTGACATCACTGGATAAATGCTCTAGACAAAAAATCAGCAAATAAACAGCAAGCTTAAATAACTCACTAGATCAGGTGGAACTAATTGACATTTTTAGAACATTTCACCCAAAGCTTTGAGATATATATTCTTCTCAAGTACACATGGGACATTTTCAAAGATAGACCACATGTTAGAACACAGGTGAAGTCTCTTCAAATTCAAGAAGATTTAAACCATATCAAGCATCTTCTCAGATCTCAATGGCATAAAATTAGAAATCAACTACCATGAAAACAATCAAACACTTGGAAGCTGAATAGCATGCCATAAGCAATGATTGCATTACCAAAGAGATCAAAGAAAAATAAAAAGACATCCAGAAAACAAGTAACAGTGAAAACACAACAATCCAAAAATCTATGGGACACAGTGAAAGCAGTCCTGAGAGGGAAGTTCATAGCACTACAAGCCTACCTCAAAAATACAAAAAAAAACTGGCAATAAATTATTTAACCCTACAACTTAAAGAATTAGAAAGAGAGCAACAAGAAAAGCCCAAAGTAGAAAGGAGGGGGGGAAAAGAGATCAGAGTAGAAATAAAAGACATTGAGACCAAAAACTACAAAGATAAATAGAACCAAAAGCTCTATGATGTGTGCTGACCAGCAGGGCTGGTGTGGAACATGGCTGATGTTGGCGACATGCTGCAACCTCTCACCGGCTATCTGGGGGTGGATGAAGGATATGGAGAAGCAAGGTGTCCACCGAACTCACTTCACTCCCTCTGCTACCCTCCCCCAGGATGCCAGGGAAGCCCCACTCTCAGGTGCTGGGCGCCCATGAAGATCCACTCACACCCGCACAGCCTCTCCTGGGTGAGCAGGGCTATAGTTGCTGAGACCACAGGGGCCAGTGGGGCTCCCCGTGGGTTCATGCAGGAGCTGGTCTGCAATGCTGGCCAGGAGAGAGCGTGCTGCCTGCCCAGCTTCAGTGCAGCGCCACTGGGTGACCCAGAGGCCCACACTAAGCCTGGCCTGTGTTCTCTGGCTGTGCTCACCACATCTCCACATGGGGACTCGGGCACCGTGACTTAGGTGGAGGAGGGCGCACAGGGCCCAGAGGTCAGCTGGTTCCTGCCCTTCCATGCCAGATGCTCGTGCTTGGATTGCCTGCCAAGCGTGCGGATCACACATGTGCAGGAATTTCATGTGCTGATATTATAATAGCTCTGTATGGGGCCAGATAGATCCTTGAAATACCAGGAATCACTTTGTAAAGCAAGCATGTTAAACTCACGGCCCACAACAAATATTTTTGTGGCCCAACCAATATAATGGTATGTAAGAAATATTTTAACAAAAAATTTGTAACTTAATTTTTACAATATCCTGTTATACATAACTATTAATAACAAACTACAACATTTGCTAATGACTGATGACTTACATCTTGTTGCATTCATTTCCCTTACACACCTTACAAGCAGGCACACCATTTCTCTCCACTAATATTAGCAGCAACCAATGGCCATGTCATTATTCTTGGACTGACTTGTTTGGTGTGTGCAACAGGAGATATTTTGTTTTTGGTGAACAAGAAAAATTAGGTTTATTTGCATTATGCTTATTTATTTGTGCAGTTATCCAGTATCTGGTAAGTTAATGTTCAAGAAAAAATATTAATTTTTATAAAAATGTTCTATTATTTTATGTTAACAATTACTCATTTATTTCATCTCTTTGTATTCAACATGTCTCTATCAAAATAAACCTACGTTTCTATGAAAATTAAAGCTTTTGTTTTTTGCAGCCCACATACACTTCAACATTGTTTATTAGGCCCGTGTTAGCCTTTGAGTTTGACATGTTTGTTGTAAAGTATATGATTGTCTTACCACTATGCAATACACTGGAGATTACTAAGGAATAATATTGAAAGTAAATGAAAAGATAACTTTAAAAAGCAAAAAGAAGAAGAAATGACATTTTTTTATTGCTATTAGTTTTACCTAAGGTTCATAATTTTCATTTACTTTCAACTTCTCTTTTCATGAAAATTATATTTGCATCAGAAGAAAAAAAAATAGAACCATGCCACATTTCAATGTTTGCATGGAAAACTTCATATTATTACCATTTAACTCTGTTTCTACTTTCTGAGAAGTTGGCAGGTGGCTCTCTGCCTCTTATATGAGGCTTATGCCCATGTGGACCCTATGTGCTTGCCATGAGAACAATACCTGGTTCCCTTACCTGGCATCGTGGCACTCTGCCGTTATTTACCGAGATTTCAGGCATCACCACCTCCAGAGAGCTGTCCAGGATGCCCACCTGCCCAGCCCCGAAGGAAGACACTCGGAAGATAGGGAAGGAGAAAAGGTGCTGCTTTCCCCCTGCTGCATGCTCCTAGAAACACAAGTCTAGATTTTCATAGGGAGTGGTAAGGCTTAAAGTAGTTGGAATATTCAGACTTTTCACTTATGTTGCATTGGTCTAGGGTTCAATGTAACACCCAGAACATCACACAATCAGAAAAAGAGAATTTGACTAAGGTCAAAACAGGGATTGACAATCATACAATAATTTCCTAAATCTAACTCAGTGTGTTGAAAGTCCTCAAGGAGTCAGATGCTTATTACATAACTTATGCAAACTGTACTGGGGCTGAATCAGTATTGATTTGAGGCAAACTCAGAGTGTGTTGTGTATTGTGAGAGTGGGGTGGATGGTTTGACATTATGCTGTGGCTTGAGGCTCTTAGACCTTGAAGACGTGGGGCTTTTAAGCCCAAAAGCAGTCAGTAGGGTCTGTGAGAGCCCCCATTATTTATTCCCAAGATATTGTCACTGGTTATGGGCGAAGAAAGGGAAAGGGCAGAAAACTTGCCACAGATTCTGGAGTTACTTCTTACAGAATGTGGAGCCAGGCCATGGACCTGGGTGATCCCCAGGTAGAGTCTATCGCTCTTCCCAGGTAAAAAGAAGCAAACACCACCAGTTCAGTTACTCTGAGTATCTCTTGGAGCTTTTATATGATGAGGTTTTATTGGCTAATCTGGTTTGGCTGAGATATCATCTTACAGTTCTCCCAGAGACTCAAGAAATGAGTATCCGCCATGTTTAATTTCTATATTTCTAACTTTATTTTTCCTTATTTTCTCCCTGACAAAGATGTGAATGAGATGTGAATGTGATTGAATCACTTAAATGAAGGGAAATTTTTCTTAGAAAAGTGCACTAGATGACAAGGTGGTCCCCTGGACTCACATTTTGTTGATCTGGCCCCCAAGTCCAGAATGACATGCGTCCCGCAGGTATGTTAGGTGGTGTGACCTCTGTGGTGGCATCATGTTCCCGCCTTTGAGGACGTGCCCTGCCCCCAGACACAGGCACAGGCACAGACCCATGCTCCGGGAAGAGATGTCACCTCAAGGGGCAGCTTCTAAGCTGAGTTGTGCCATCAGGATCTTCACAAGCAGGATCTTGGCCAATGACTTATTTTTGGTGAACATTTGAATTTACTGGGATCATTTTCCATGAAAAAATATGATTGCCTCAGTTCCCAGCTTTGGGTGACTAATTCCTGTTTTCCCACTCCATCCACAGGATGATTTCCATGTGAGAAAAACATTGTAGTTTTGGTATGCTGCTGGATAATTGTGTAGTTCTTTTCTTTTGCCCCTGTGCGTGCTTTCAATATGACACTGGGCCCTGAGCAGAGAGCAGAGAGGCGGACACTCAGCACTGTTTGCTGATGGACAGCCTTCCAAGAACAAACACCTGCAATTGACACTGTCACTCTGTACCTGCCTCTTTCCATCTCCACCTGGACCCAAACTTCTGCTCCATGTTTTACATTTCAGAGGCTCTGCCCACAGCAACATGCTCCTGACACCTAAGACTTGGCATAAGACTATCTTCTCCTTAAGTCTGGGCACATGCCTTGGTTTTATTTTAAAATAAATATTGTGGGGCACTAGGTAACTAAAGAGGGGAGGGGCTGTAGGTTTGGGGAGCTCTTGCCTGAGAAGCAGTATCTCAGAGGTGCTCAGTCGGAAGGTTCTGATGAATACAGGATCAGATTGGGGTCTCCTATAGGGTCTCAGACAAACTGTTCAACTGTGACCCCTGTGGTGGCATCACGAGCTCACCCCTGGGGCACAGGGAAGCTCCTGCTCTGCCATTTCCCTCCCACCCTGCCAATACCCGCTAGCTTTCTTTCTAGGCCTTCCTGCCCCTCGTGGCTTCAACAGAGCTTCACTCGGTCAAATCCAGCCCACCAAGAGCAGCTGCTCCATCACTCTGTTAGACGGTCGACTCCTTTCACTAAAAGGACTTCGTCAGCCCACGCTATTCCACCTGCCCAGGCCCTGCCACAACCCTGGCACCTTAGAGAGGCTGTGACTCACACTGGCCCAGAGGATGGGATTCAATTCAAGACCATCTGCGTCCAGGCTGTACCGGGAGCTCAGGAAAGACGGTGCACTATGTGTCTTCTGAACAGGCTGCTGTTTCCCCATGAACTCCGACCCCTAGAAAAGCAGAAGCATAGGGTATGGACAGAACTGCTGGAAACCTATGTCGATCCTTGACTTGTGGTCTTCCACACTAACTCGGGGAAAGAGATTTCAGATGCGCAGCCACTTCCTAGCCTGCTGTGCGGCTGGCCCCAGAGGAAGCTGCTGGCGGCCAACAGACTGTGTGCCAGGCCTGTGCTAAGCACAGGGTTGGAAGGGAGCTTTGCAGTCCCTGGTGTTTCCATTCCTCAGCCAGCCTTGCTGAAGGTGGCCAGGACACACCTGGCCGCACCCCACCTGGAAGTCCAGAGAGCTGGGTTTCCTTCTGATGATTTTTCTTCAGAGTAATCTCTCCAGACTTCACCCCTAAAATGTGGATAATACTAATATCTTTCTGACTGCACTCCTGAGGCTGGGATGACTTAGAGATTAAAAAGTTAAACCATATTTGTATTGAATTTATTGTGTTTCAAGGGTACAACTGCATAACACATCCTCTGCACACTTCATTGGGCCTCACTGTCCAAACTAAAGTCTCTTTCTGCCACCACTCATCTCCTCTTCCCCCATCAACCATACTGTTATCTACCTGTTTTTGTGGGGTTTTGTTTGTTTGTTTGTTTGTTTTTGGCTTAACCCTTTTCCCCTTTTCAACCCAAGTTCTCATCAATAGGTGAATGGATAAAGTTAAACCATACAGTAGAAAAAAGGAAAGTTGCTATGAAACTGCTGTCTTCAGGTTGTATTTAAAAATTTATTTTCAAGAAAGTGAATTTGCACAGGACAGAAATGAGTATAAAAGTTGGGTAATTACAAAATGATTCAGATACATCATCTGAGAAGAAATGAAAGGGGGAGTTTGGCTTGAACTATTTATATTGCCATAACTCTTTATTTTATTTTGTTGATTTTATGAATTAAACTAAGTATTTAAAATGATAAATGACATGAAATTCTTTTTATTCTTATTAAATTAGTTTGAGGAGCAAACTGAAGATTTATAAAATGTTTAATTGTAATTCTGGTGACAAAATATCTGTGATTTAAAACTGATCATATGATTTTTTAATCACTGGGGATGTTTTTATATTTGAGTTTTCAATTCAAAAAAAAGTTTCCATTAAGTCCCAGATAGCTGAAAAGTTTAGTTATTATAACAGTTATAATTAAATTCATGATAAAAAGTAAACATGTTTCAGTTGAAGATATGGCAGCTTTATTTGCAAAATTTTATTGATCAATCTTTTGTTTTATAAACTTTCATTGACTTCAGAGAATTTTTTTTATGGCAGAAAACAGTGATTCCTCAGAGAAACACTGCAATCACCAGTTTCCAATCTGCATAAACTTTATCTAAACAGGTTTCTACCAAAACTGAAATCACTAAAGGACAGTAGAGCCATTGATAAAAATTACTGATAAAGCAGCTGGATTGATGTGAGAATGATGAATTTATGGTTTCATTGAAATCATTATAAACTAAATTTAAATTCACATACCTAGTAGAAATTCAATTGACAGTAATCAAAAGATATATTTTGATACACACAGTTGATTTATGTATTTTCTTGAATTATGACAAGTACAGCTAATTTCCTCTGAATCATGTTTTCATGCACATTATCTCATTTGTTACAATAATGTCCCTGGAAGGGACAGATGTAGCAGTCTTCAGTTTACAGATGAGAAAAGTTAGGCAGAGATGGACAAACTTGCCCTAAGTAAAGCTGGACCACCAAACTGGCTCCCACTGAGATTTCCATGATTTTGATGTTAAATTCTGTGTTTAAACGGGGATAGGGAGGTGTATAGAATATGTAGCAAATGGTAAATGTTACTCAATCCCCACTTTCTTTCCTTCCCAAACTAAGAATAGTAAGTTATCATTTATCAGTCCACTCTTACTATGAAGGTAAGCCCCAAACATCTTTCTATCCATCTTACAATGCAATTATGAATGGATGAATTAGCAGCTGGATTGCCTTGGTTGTAAAAAATAATCTAACTCAGGCTGATCAGTGTGACTCAGTGTTTGAGCTTCGACCCATGAACTAAGAGTTCACTGGTTCAATTTCCAGTCAGGACCCAGGCCCAGGTTGCAGGCACAATCTCTCCAATTCCTTGAATGTTTCCAGCTTTCTATTCCTCTCATGTCTTCTCTCTCTAAAATAAAATTTAAAAATAAAATAAATAATTATCCCAGAAAAAATTTTGGAACTAACTGAGAGGTTTGTAGTCTTACTCAAACCTTATCTATCTCATTATGCTCCATCAATTCAGAGAAAGTATCATTTTATTTAGGGCTTGCAGAGTTTTAAACTTCTGTGTTAGTCCCATCATTGGCAGGGGCTGATTAGAGTCCTGGTTGAGAAGGATTCTATGTCAGGTCAGGACTCCGTGTGGGAGATTCCTGACCCATTAGGCATACTCTGATAGCTTCAAGTCAGCTGGGGTCAAAGGTGATGATAGATATGTGTATCATTAATAATAAGCAGCTCCAAGATCCAGTAGCTTAAAACAACAGCTATTTTTTGCTTATGATTTTGTATTTGGTTTGGGTTTAGCTGGATGGCTCTGGTCTTGGTCTGGGTTAGTTAATCAACTGCTGTCCATTTGTTTCAAGGGGAGGGTGCTTGGTGATTCAAGAAGACCTCACTCACCTCACTCACATGCCTGGAAGTTAATTGAGGTAGTTGACTAGAGCAACTTGGTTCTCTTCTTGTGTCCTCTTCAGCTTGATAGCCAGGAGAGGATTTTTTTTTTATTTTTTTATTTTTTTTAATGATTCTGGCAGTGTCCCAGGAAAGTAAAACTTATGGTGCAAGCACTTATCAAGCTCTTGCTAGATCAGATTTCCCAACATCCCATTGGCCAAAGCATTTACACGACCAACTTTAGAGTCAGTGTGGGAGGAATCTACTACAACTGAAGAGAGCCGTGAATGGAGCTGAGAGAGAGCCTGGAGGTTGATAAGCAGAGCTTGTTGGTGGATTATATGTGGGTGTAAGAGAAAGAGAGGAAAGAAAGTATGAGAAGCTGGATCTATAGCTGTCATTTAATGAACTGAGAACCCACAGAAGAGGGTTGGGTTTCAGAGTGCGGCTCTGTTTAAAAGAGTGTTTAGACATTTGGTTGACAATATAAGAAAGGAAGTTGCATTAGATCCCACATGTTAGTGAGATCATATGGTATTTATCTTTCTCTGACTGGCTTTTTTCACTTAGCATCAGATGAACAAAATAGAACCAGAGGTATAGATACATGGAACAGACTGACAAATGTCAGGGGAAGAGAGTGGGGGACAGGGTGGGCCTGGATAAAAGAATGTAAAGAAATTAGCCAAAGGCCATTTATGCATAGACCAAGGACACAGACAAGAGGGTGGGGAGGCCAGGGGAGGGAGGATGGAGTCTGAGTGAGGGAAATGGGAGACATCTGTAATAGTAAACATCTGTAACAGTAAACAAACAAACAAACAAACAAAAAAGTAGGAACTCAGTGAATTAAAAATAATTTGGAAGCTAAAATGATAATAAAATAAAATAAAGAAAGGAAGTTGCAGTCATGAGTTCTGACTCTGAGGAGAGATGTGAGCTGAGGCCATGTGAAGCAGGACTGATTGTACCTAAACACAGGGATGTGAACTTGAGGCCCCAATGTTGCCACTGCTTGTCTTGTAACCCTGAGGAGTAGCCCTGGGCTGAAGCCTATGTCGGTCCAAAGCGGTGCTTTTCCACTGGGCCCTGCATGCTAGGACTTGCCCAGCACCAGCCTAGGCACAGAGGAAGACACAATTGCAAAATGTTCCTTATTCTCAGATCATATCCCAGAGCACCGTATTTTCAGTGCTAGGGCTTCTGGATAAATAAAGCTACATTGCAAAGGATAAGTTGTTTTATGAAATATATCTGGAAATTATCTAGTTTATGCTTATGTGTAAGTATTTGGAAATTATTATTTTTTTTTAAGTTAGAGTGGTTGCTTGCTTTTAAAGTGATTTATGAAACCCAAAACAGCCAGCATTCTTGAAATACTTAAAATATTTTAGATTTAATTTTTGATTCAGTAAAAACTAGCATAGTGAAGTTATGTGGTGCTATCTTAACAAACATTACCTAGCTTTTCTAAAATCACTTTTATGTTTACCTTATAGAGGAAACATATCTTATTCCTTGTCTCAGGATCTAAGATAAACTGTTAATCAAATTCAAACAGAAAAAGGAGGAAGATTTAGCTTTAAAAAGTTCATGTGGGAAAATGGTATGGATACTTATTTATTTATTTTTAAAATATATTTTATTGATACTTTACAGAGAGGAAGGGAGAGGGATAGAGAGCTAGAAACATCGATGAGACAGAAACATCTACCAGCTGCCTCCTGCACACTTCCCACTGGGTATGTGCCTGCAACCAAAGTACATGCCCTTGACCAGAATTGAACTCGGGACCCTTCAGTCAACAGACTGAGAGTCTATCCACTGAGCCAAACCAGTTAGGGCTTGGATATTTATTGATTACAGTCTGAAGAGGGTAAACTATGCATAAAAACAAATAAATATTTTAAAAATATACAAAGAAATCATTTCTACATACATCAGTAGCTTAACAATAAGATAATTAGTTGCTGAAGCAAGTTAGGTGGCCTTTCTCCATTTGCATCGAGACCCTCCACGTGCCAGCTGGAGTCCAGGGAGGGTCGGAGACAGAACAGTGACTCCTCATCACCCCATCCAGACAGTGACACACTTCATTTCCTCCAGAACCCTTTTGCCAAAACTAGTTGCAAGCTCCCAACCTAACTGAACAGAAGGCAGACAATTCCAGGGAAGCCCACGAAATGTTTGATAGTTTGGCCATACTGGATGAGTCAGCAATGTGGGAAATTAAAACTGAAGGCAGAAGTGGTAGAAATAGATACAGAATCAAACTGGGAGGAGGTGGTGGTACCTGCGAAAGGCAACTGATGTGACTGCACTCAGAAAGCACTGGGTAGGTGGAGGGTCACTCATTCAGAGGCCTGAGAGGGATGGTGTGGAGAGATTAGGACATGGGAAGTGGGTGCACTCTCTTCAAATGCCAGCAGATTCATTCCACTGACTCCAGAAGTGGCTGGCAGATGTCGTGTAAATAGAAAAAGGAAACTCTCTCTCCAAATAGAATGGGGTTCCTAGAAATAGAGTGAGCTTGCTATATTTGAAGTAATTCCGACAGCAGCAGACCAACAAACATGAGTGGACTTCTGCAATGAGTGTGGTAAAGGATCTTTGAATATTTATAATTCAATGATTCTCCATTAACCGTTGTCTCCATTAACATATTTAACTTTTTTGAACTTGAAACTGTGAAGATAAGGAAATTTGAAGGTCGAGAAGGATGGTGACACATATCTATTTTTAAAATACTTTCCCATTCAAAATTACAATTAAGTCAGGTTAATAATTGGATGTTGTCCCCCCACATGTCCATTTATTTACTACTAGAGGCCTGGTGCATGAAATTCGTGCATGGGGGGGGGGGTTCCCTCAGCACAGCCTGCTCCCTCTCCAATCTGGGACCCTTCCAGGGATGTCCGCTGCCCATTTCGGCCCGATCCTGATAGAATCAGGCCTAAAGGGGCAGTAGGACATCCCTCTCAAATCCATGACTGCTGGCTCCCAACTGCTTGCCTGCCTGCCTTCCTGATTGCCCTTAACCCCTTTTGCCTGCCATCCTGATCACCCCCTAACCACACTGCTGCCAGCCTGATTGATGCCTAACTGCTCCCCTGCCAGCCTGTTTTCCCCTAACTGCCCTCCCCTTAAGGCCTGGTCACCCATATCTTCCTTCCCCTGCAGGCCTGGTTACCCCTAACTTTCCTCCCCTGCAGGCCTGGGTCCCTCCCAACTGCCCTTCCCTGCAGACCATCTTGTGGTGGCTATCTTGTGTCCACATGGGGGAAGGATCTTTGACCACATGGGTGCAGCCATCTTGTGTGGTAGAGTGATGGTCAATCTGCATATTACTCTTTTATTAGATAAGATAGAGGCCTAGTGCATGGATGGGAGCCTACTGGTTGGTCCTGAAGGGTGTCCCAGATCAGGGTGGGGGATTCCTTGGGTGTGGGATGGCCTGGTAAAGAGGACTGTGATGATTTGCAGGCCAGCCACGCCCCCTGGTGACCCAAGAGGAGGCCCTGATATCTGGAATTTGTTTACCTTCTATCATTAAAACTTTGTAGCCTTGAATGGAGGCTTAGGCCAGCAAGGCTTAAGCCTCCTCTGTTGCCTTGGCTTCCTCTGTTGCCAGGGAAACCCAAGCCTCCTTCCTGCTCTCTGTGGCTGTAGCCATCTTGGTTGGGTTTATTTGCATACTCACTCTGATTGGCTGGTGGGCATGGCTCACGGGTGTACCAGGGGTGTGGTCATTTTGCATATTACTCTTTTATTAGATAGAATAGATCTTGAAGTGTAAGGAAACAGGTCTGCCTGACCTAATCCCATGCTGACTTTGATTTTTTTTTTTTTTGTCAGTGCAAGGTTTCCTTTGGTATGTTTTTAAGATCTGATGGGAATGAGAAAAAACCCACACAAAATGAGGATAGTTTTCCATATAACTTTTTAAATTAGAAATTCTATTTCTTGTTTGACTTCATTTTTGTTGTCGTTTCATTTCACTTTTGATCCTGCAAAGTTACAGCTACTGCCTTAAGTTAGAGGTGCATAATTGTTTCATTAGATTTCAATCATTTCAATACCGAAGGTCTGTCTTTGTTTATTGTCTCTTCCCTTCTGTCTTGGAGGAGACATCCTACTTTTTTCAAGTCTACATTCATCCTGAATTTTTATCGGATTTCTTTCTTCCTCTTATATGATTGATCTCTTAATTCCTTTCCCTGTTTTCTTTCTTCACTATCACTTAACTGGCTCATCCTCTCTCTGTGACAAAGAGGCAACTTCAACACCAGATTTAGAGGGAAACTCACCCTATTGCTCCTTGCAGGACCCTTTCTCTGCAGCCATCTCTCCCTGCTTAAAGCTAAGGCTGATGCTCTGCCTGGCCCTCAAAGCATATGGGCCCAAAAGGTATCTCTTTAATTCCTTCTTCCCTCTAGATCTCCCTGGAAGGTGGCATCTTTCTGCCCATCTGGGATCATTATTGACCCAGATTCCAATTAGGTAACTTCTACAGCATGACAACATCCTTTTTCCAGTAAGGTTAGTGGCTAATTTCTGACCTGATCTGTTTTGTACACAGTTGTCAGATTAATTATCCGCCCCCAAATACATTTGACTGTCATTCTAACCAGAACCCTCTACTATTCACCACTGAGACTGTTGTAAAAAATCTGAAAGCAGCATTTTTGTGTGTGAAAGTTTTACCCCTGTCTCCAGCTTCATCTTTAACCATTATCCTAAACAGGCCCTATGTAGCAGCCATTCCCCAAATGCACTCCACACTTCCTGCCATTATTTTGCTTTACTTGCCCTCTTTCCACTCACATTCCCTGGTGAAAACCACACTGAGCTCCTGGAGCCTTCTTCTGAAAGAGCTGCAGTTCTCCCAGACACTGATCCTACACCAGTATGTTTGTATTTAAAAATCTTCCATGTCATTTATGCTTCACACTCTTTGAGGGCAGGACATGTGTTTATTTTGTTTAAACACTAAAGCTCCAAGAGCAGGACACTGAAATGAGTAAACTAACAGAATGATTGCTGATGAAGCAATCATGCTCCTTTGTTACAGCACAGTAATTGGTCTATAAAACCTGGGAAAATCTAGATGCTTTAAACTTATTTGTGTTTTTGTTCTTTTGTTATTCTGTATATGGTCTCTAAATTTTTTCAAAACAATAATTAAACTTATCAGAGTGACATTAGTTAATAAAATTATATAGGTTTTAAGTATCCTATCTAATAAAAGAGTAATATGCAAATTGACCATACCTCTGCTAAAGCCACAATCACCAGCCAATCAGGAGTGAGTATGCAAATTAACTCAGCTAAGATGGCTGCAGCCACAGAGCTAGCAAGAACTTGGGTTTCCCTGGCAATGTATGAAGTCAAGCTTCCCACATACCCTGGCCTGCTATGGACTCCACTCAAGGCTACAAAGTTTCAATTATAGAAAATAAATCCCAACAAAAATGGCCACAGCCAAGGAGCAAGCAGGAGGATTGAGTTTCCCCAGTGATGGAGGAAGACAAGCATTCTGCCTGCTCTGGCCTGCCCTAGCCTCTGCTCAAGGTTACAACGTTTCAATTATAGAAGAGAAATAAATCCCAGGTACCAGGGCCTCTGCTTGGATCACCAGGGTGTGTGGCCAGCCTGAAAACCAGCACAAGCCCCTCACTCAGGCCACCCCATTTCCCAAAAGAACCCCATCCCCTAATCTGGGACATCCTTCAGGGCAAACCAGGGCAAACCAGCTGGCCCTCACCTGTGCACCAGGCCTCTATCCTATCTAATAAAAAAGTAATATATAAGTTGACCATCACTCCAACACACAAGATGGCTACCCCTATGTGGTTAAAGATCCTGCCCCCATGTGAACATAAGATGGCTGTCACAAGATGACCAGCAGGGGAGGGACCAGGCCTACAAGGGAGGGCAGTTGGGGGTGACCAGGCCTATAAGGGAGGGCAGTTAGGAGTGATCTGGCCCGCCATGGAGGGCAGTTAGGTGCAATTGGGCTGGCAGGGGAGCAGTTAGGGGGTGATCAGGCTGGTAGACAGAAGCAGTTAGGGGCAATCAGGAATGCAGGCAGGTGAGCAGTTGGGAGCCAACAGTCCTGGATTATGAGAGGGATGTCCGACTGCCACTTTAGGATCAGGCCTAATGAGTAGTTGGACATTCCTCGAGGGTTCGCAGATTGGAGAGGGTGCAGGCTGAGCTGAGGGACTCTCCTCCCCCTCCATGCACTGATTTTGTGCACTGGGCTTCTAGTACAATTCTATAATACATCAGCTGTATATATATTTTAAATATATTTTATTGATTTTTTTTTTTTATAGAGGAAGGGAAAGGGATAGAGAGTTAGAAAGATTGATGAGAGAAAAACATCAGTCACCTGCCTCCTGCTCAACTCCTACTGATGATGTGCCCACAACCAAGGTACATGCCTTGACTGGAATTGAACCTGGGACCTTTTAGTTCACAGTCCGATCCTCTATCCACCAAGACAAACTGGTTAGGCTATCATCTGTATGTTGTATTGAGTGTTCACCACCCTAAGACAATTCTCCCATCACCATTTATGTGATGTCCTTTTATCTCTTTATCTCCCCCTCCCTCCTTCCCCTCTGGTGACCACCATATTGTTTTCTGTGTTTGTGAGTTTTTGTTTGTGTCCTTTTATTCATTTTTTTGTTTTCAGTTTTATATCCCACATTAAGTGAAATCATATGATGGTTTTTGACTTTTATTCATCTGACTTATTTCACTTAGCATGAATTTAAATTGGGTAAATTTGTGTACCTGTTTTCTTCCTGCAAGAATTTAGTTGTTTTTGTTGCTGGTGGTGTTAGAGTTGATATTCTATAGGAGTGTTTACAATTCCAGGCATTTGTCAGTGAAGAAGAGTTCAGCACGACTTTCTAGGATCCTTAGGTATTATCTGAAGAGCTACTGTCATTGTCATTAAAGTCTGTTACAAATTTTACTTCTCTAAATGCCAGTGCTATTCCCCTTAGTCTCTAACTTGTAATCTTCAGGATATTTCAGTTCCTGTAGCAACAATGCTGCTTTGTTGATTTCTATCACTGGATTTTACTATTGAAGACATGAGTCAGAGCTGTGACTTTTATATTTCCTTGATTATTTAATGGCATTTGCATTTTTAAGGTCAACTAATGTCAAAAGACAGTTCAGAAATTTGTCCAAAATGGTGTAGCCCAAACAATGAAGCCTCAGACTTCTATTTTCACCAAATCTGGGTTATTCTGTTATTGTGTTTTAATCTCCCCTATCCCCATATGAACGCTATTTGCAATTTCATAACAATTTTCAGCTTTGCTTTCTTCAAAGGAGATTTCTAAGCACTTGAACATACAGCATCATCATTCCTCTAATTAACGCTTATACATCTTCAAAAATATAAGAAACAATAGGATTGCATTTTTATTGCAACATCAAAGCAACTTAAATAGTATAACTAAATTTATTTTAGTAGCATGGGACTCCTAACACATAGCAGGCTCAGAATAGTATCTGTCAAATTTAGTCATTTGACAAATAATAATTTTTCCTGTTGCTATGTTCCAAAAGACATTTTCTATCATCCTGTCTTGTGCATTTCATAGTTTTCTTGGTGGAGACAGGCAAACAGGTAATCTATGCTTCTGTCTCTATTTTGTTCATTAGATTTCACATAAGTGAGATCCTGTGGTATTTATCTTTTCCTAATGGACTCATTTCACTGAGTATATTAATCTCCAGATCCATCAGGCTGTCACAAAAGGTAGATTCGCGGCCCCCCCCCCTTTTTTTTCCCCACAGCTGTGTAGTATTCTATTGTCTAAATGGACCAGAGCTTTTATTCACTCATCTACTGATGGACACTTGTTTCCAGATCTTGGCTACTTATAATAATAAAAGTATAATATGTTAATTTGACTGAACAACCGAACAAACTTCCAAACATCCTTCTGGTATGGCTTTCCAGAAAAGCCACGACTGCGAGGGCCATGGCAAGCCACACAATTCTAAGGGCAAAGCCTCTTGTATGAATTGCCTGCATTGGGCTTCTAGTCTATCTTACTTAATAATAGACAAACATGTAAATTGACCATACATCTGCTACACCCATAGTCAATCAGAGTGAGTATGCAAACTAACCCAACAAAGATGGCTGTTAATTTGCATAAATGGGCACCCAGTACCAGGTTCCCAAGAATGTCCTGGCACCCAGGTCACTCTGTTACAGGCCCCACGTGGGCCTGGGAAAGGCCTGAGCCAGGGGGCTCCTGAAGGGGCCACACCTGCAATCAGAGCCGAGGGGGTGGGAGCGGAGCTGGCGATCAGAGTGAGTTGGAGGTCCCCTGCCCAGGCCTAATGTTTCGGCAAGAGGCTTCAGGCCTTGGAAGGGCCCAGCTGGCGATTTGTCTGAATTACAGAGGAAACACCTTTTCTAACTGTTCATTGGCTAAGCTTCCTGTATGCCACTGGTAATGTTCTTAGTAACTTGGGTAATAAGAATTCAAAAAAGTGACTAGGGTTTTTCTACCACATTTCTGGAGAAAAAAATGATGGTCCACTGTTGGAGGGCTAAGGAATGTCATATCCTGCCCTAGCCAGTTTGACTCAGTGGATAATGCCTTTGCTTGCCAACCACAGGGTCTGGGTTCAATTCTGATCAAGGGCATGTACCTAGGTTTCAGGCTCCTTTCTGGTGGGGCCTAGGTCAGGACTCATGCAGGAGGCAACCAATCAAAGTGTTCCTCTCACTTTTGATATTTCTCTCTGTCTTTCCATTTCTCTTCCACATTCTCTAAAAGTTGATGGAAACATATCCTCAGGTGAGGATAAGAAAAGAAAAAATAAAGAAAGAAATGTCATATTCTATGCACGACACATCTTGAAAATGCCTAAAGAAAGTTGTCATTTTTTCATTGTGAAGGGACGAGTCCATGTTGATGAAAATACCTTGGCGGCTGTGGTGACTGGCAGTAGCTGCAGTAGTGGGGTGATGGGGCTGGTGTCTTCCTTGATCAGCTCCATTGCCTCCCACAAAGGGAGGCAAGATTGTGGCTTAAGGGAGCTATGGGGAGCAGGCCTAAGCCATTAGTAGAACATCCCTTGAGGGCTCCAAGTATGTGAGCTGGAGCAGGTTGGGCTGAGGGACTCCCTTCCCCCAGTGCACAAATTTCGTGCACTGGGCCCCTAGTATGTATATAAAAGCCTAAGCAACTGAATGACCAAATTACTGAAAAACTGGTCAACTGGTCACTATGACATGCACTGATCACCAGGAGACAGACAATTAATGCAAGAGCTTCCCCCTGGTTGTCAATGCACTCCTACAGCCAACCTCCAGGGGATGGCCAACTTCCCATGGTCCCTCCCACCAGCTGGCCAGCCCTGATCACCAGCCAGGCCAATGAATCCCATCTATGTACGAATTTGTGCACTGGGCCTCTAGTTGCAAATAATGCAGCAATTAATATAGGGATGCATATATTCTTTCAAATTATTGTTTCAGGTTTCTTTGAATATATTCCTAAATATATATATATATATATATATATATATATATATATATATATATATTCCTCCCCCCTTTGAAATATATTTTAATTATTTCTATTTCTTGCTTTATTATACAGGCTAGAATGTCCAATTCTGTGTTAAATAAGGATAGTGAAAATAGAAATTTTTGTATTTCTAATTTTAGAAAGATAATTCCCCACTAAGTATGCTGTTAGCAATAGATTTTCTGTAACTGTTCTTTATTTGAAGTAATTTCCCCTATTCATAATTGATGAGAATTTTTAATACAAATAGGTGTTGGATTTTGTCAAATACCCTCTTTTTGCATCAATTGATATAATCCTGTGATTTTTCTTTTTCTCACTTTTAGATATGGTGGCTTACATTAAGTGATTCCTAATGTTGAGACATCCTTGTATAACTAGAATAAGTCCTATTTAGTCAAGGTGTAAAATTCATTTTATACCATGTTAAATTGGACTTGCTAATATTCCATTGGACAATATTTCACTCTCGCCAGTTTTGCCCTTTGACTAAAGGGCCCCAGGTTCAATTCCAGCCAAGGACACATGATTGGGTTGTGGGGTCAATCCTCAGTAGGGGGTATGCAGGAGACAACCAATTAATGATTCTCTCTCATAATTGATGTTTCTATTTCTCTCTTTCTCTATCTTTCTCTCTGAAATAAAGAAATTTATTTTAAAAAAGCATGTAATTCTAATTTTTTTTCATCTACATTTATATGGATATTAGTAATTCTCTCTCTTTTCTCTTTTTTTTAATTAAAAAAAGTATCAAAGGAATGAGTATCAAAGGAATGAGTATCAAAGGATTGCTGACCTCATAAAATGGGTTAAAAAGCATTCCTTCTAATTGGCTTTTGAGAAGAAAATGTTTAAATTGATGTAATTTATTTTTAAATGATTATTAAAATTTTCCAGTAAAGCCATTTGGACTTGGAATTTTTTTTCCCCTAGGATGACTATATAATAGAAAGCCAGGGTCATAACCACCATTATGATTGAAGTCTCAACCAGTGCTGGGTTGCCGCTGCTTAAAGGGCTGTGGATCAGGCTCAGAGAGTGGCCTTCAGAGAGAAAGGCAGGGTCTGATCCGTAGCCTCTGTGGCAGCCCTTGATCAGAATTTGCTTCACTTTCTCTTTTGGCTTGGCCAACAGCTGTACTTCCATTTCTCTCCAGGCCTCCACAGGGTTGATGATCAGCCCTGCCTTTCTGATTAGGTCTCATTGATAGGCCCACAGATGCTTACTGGCATAGAAACTGGCCAATCAGAACCAAATCTGGGTGAATGTAAGGATCCAATAGCTTCCTAGGAGGTGGAGCTTTGATGCTGACTGGCATAGAAAATAACCAATCAGAACAAAATCTGGGTGAATGTAAGGAGCCAATGGCTTCCTAGGAGATGGAGCTTTGATGCTGACAGGCATAGAAACTGACCAATCAGAACAAAATCTGGGTCAACTGAGAGGAGCCAATGGCTATCTAGGAGACTGAGCTTTTGATGCTGGCTGGCATAGAAATTGACCAATCAGAACCAAATTAGCTGGCAGAGGAGGTCAGTTTGGGGAGAGATCAGGCCAGCAGGGGAGGGCAATTAGGGGTGATCAGGCAGATAGAGGCATTTAGGGATGGTAAAGCTAGTAGGGGAGAGCAGTTAGGGGCAAGATCAGGCCAGCAGGAGAGGGCAGTTGGGGGCAACCAGGCTGACAGGGCAGGGAAGTTGGGGGCAAGATCAGGATGGTAGGGTAGGGCAGTTATGGGCAATAAGGCAGGCAGGCAGAGGCAGTTAGGAGTAATCAGGCAGGCAGACAGGGAGGTGAAGGGTGGTCAGGCAGGCAGGCAGGTGAGTGGTAAGGAGCCAGTGGTCCCAGATTTTGAGAGGGGTGTCTAACCATCAGTTTAGGCCCACAGGAATTGGGTCTAAACCAGCAGTTGGACTTCCCCTGAAGGGGTCCCTGATTGGAGTGGGCGCAGGCTTAGCTGAGGGATTTTCCTCCTCTGTGCAAGAATTTCATGCACCAGGCCTCTACTTACATTATAAATTACTTTTCTTTGATGGTTATAGGACTATCCAGATGACTTTACTTCACCTTGTTGAGTTTTGGTTGTTTGTGGTTTCTGAAGAATTGGTCCATTTTCTTTTCTGATTGTCAAATGGTGAACATAAAATTGTTTATATTCCCTTATAATTGGTTTATTAGCTACATAAAATGTAGTAATATCCCCTGCTTAATTCCTGCTATTAGTAATTTTTGTTTTATCTTTATCAGTTTTGTTGGAGACAACATTATTATTTTTGAAAAAGGACAAATGTTTTTCATTATTTTTTTCTTTAATTTTGCCTCTTATCTTTATCCCATTCCTTCTACTTGCTTTGGGTTTGCTTTGCTCCTCTCTTTCTAGTTTTCTGAAGTAGAAGTTTAGATTATTGATTGAGAATATTCTTATTCTCCGCTATAACACTTTCCCTGTCAGCACTGCTATGCTTACATTCTACATATTTCCATGTCATATTTACATTTTAATTCATGTCTAAATATTTATTGACTTTTTTTGAGACTAGAGGCCTGGTGCACGGGATTTGTGCACTGGTGGGGGGGTGTGGCCTGTGGGGATCTGCCTGCTGTGGGAGTGCTGCTCATCCTGGACAGCTGTGCGGTGCACCCACTATGGGAACTCACTGACCACCAGGGGCAGCTCCTGAGTTGAGTTTCTGCCTCCTAGTGGTCAGTGTGAATCATAGTGACTGGTCAACTGGTTGTTCTGGGCTTGGCCATTTGTTTTGTTGAGATCTGCTCATGGCAAACCCAGCTACTTTGTGTCAATTATGCCAGATGCATCTCAGTGGGGAGTGCAGTCTCAGGCCCAGTGAGATGGAGAAGAAGAGCACTTCTGAGTGTTGGTAATAAGCAGGATCCACAATTGTTCTCCATTTCCTGAGCTGCTCAGCTCACCTTGTACTGTTGGTGGGACTCCAGTTCAATCCTCTGGAGGAGTGAGCATATCTAGACCTTCTTCTGTTGCTAGGTTGGGAGACGCCAGGGTAGGTTTTATGTCAGCTATTGAGTGAGCGGTCCTAAAATGCCACAAGTTGTTTCTCTACTCCTGGGTCCACAGCAAGTTCTTTTTCTTTCCACCTTTCAAAGTTTTCTTTTGGTTGCCTCTTCTACTATTTCCAGGGATTATAGTTGTACTTAGAGTTGGAGGAGCCAAAAGAAGTGAGTCTACTCCATCCTGTTTGAACAAAAGATCAAATAGCTTTTAAAAAGCTGTTGTTAATACTTCTTTTTCATGTCCAATTAGAATATCAGTTAGCAAAAAAGGTCATTTGAGCTGTGGGAGTAATGGTAGCATAAGTATTATTTTCATAGGCTTGTATTTCAAGTCAGCTATGAGCCAGCGTGTGCTACAATAATTCCCTCAGCCAAAGTATGCCCAATGGCCATTCAGAACCACACAGAATGTGGTAGGATTTAGGGATGGGTATACAAATTGCTGCCACTAAAGAACTTTTTAGCCAAAGAGAAGTGGGTTCCCTCTATTTAATGGCCAGCAACCCATGACTGCAGGTGTCCCTTTGAGTTTGAAGGACACTCTCCAAGATGTCATGTGCCTCAACCAGCGCAGCAGCATCCTCCACAACAGCCTTGATTTTTAGTCCTGAGGTTTTCAAGTGCTTCAGGCATAAACTGTTTCATGAACAGAGCAGGGAAAACATTTCAGTTCAAATAAATCACCAAAGAGACTTGCTTACTCATTGACATGTCAAATTATAGAACTTTGTTCTTTGGTTTTGAACATCTTTGAGGTTTGATTGCAATACAGAGTGATTTATTCAGATCAATTGAATATTTAAAAATGATTATACACCAGAATCTATTTGGGGAAAATACCCTGTGCGATTTTGCTTAATTTTGTGCCATATCAATTCATAGAACCATGCTTCTACTA
Organism: Pipistrellus hanaki; assembly: GCF_964339955.1. Taxonomy (NCBI): domain Eukaryota; kingdom Metazoa; phylum Chordata; class Mammalia; order Chiroptera; family Vespertilionidae; genus Pipistrellus; species Pipistrellus hanaki. The sequence goes on from NC_140514.1 coordinate 56,992,551, forward strand.
TGCTAAAATGATTATTAAGATTCTTTGATACACACATTGGTGACTCCAAAAAAAAAAAAAAAAAAAAAGGAGATAAAATCTCATTTTCAGGACTAAGCTCTGCTTGAAGTGATTTTACTAACATCCCTAAAAAGAGCCTTTGATACAGAGCAGCATGTAATTATGTGTCAGTGGTTGATGAGGAAAATGGCAGCAGGGGCTTAGAAGAGAGAGTGATCACTGTGGATTGGGTTCATAAGAGAATGTTTCTGGAAGGTTGTGTATTCAGGACAGGTATGATCGGATGAGTGGGAGGTGGCACTGAGAAGAAGGCATGAAAGTTAATATAGACAAATGCTACACTGAGGTCAGGCTGTCTGTTGGCCGAGTGGATGTTTTGCAGATGGAAGTTAAGCTGAGACCATATTCTAAAGACTTGAATGCCAGACTGAGTGGATCTTTATTTAATGAGAATCTGTGGACTTGAAGGTGTTTTGAACTGAGGAGCAGTGCAAGTCAATACAGGGTGGGTGGCCATCAGTTTGCAAAAGGAGGTTGATTTCTGTGGCATGGCTAGGAATCAAGAGGATGATGATGTTGAGGTAGGGGAAGTAAAGACCTAGAAAAGGACCACTGTCACACTTTGAATAATACATTTTTCGAGAATAAAATTACTTTGTAAGTGAAAAATCATATTAAAAAGTAAAAAACACACACAAATGCACATAAAATAGAGTGAATATTTTAATAGTATGCTAATTTGTATTTTGTGTCCAGTATCACTGTTCACACTAAACTGCTTTCTCCAATGCTTTAAGTATAATTTCAATTTATCCATGTGTACTTAAAAGTAAATAATATTAAGATTAGTGGTTTGACTATGACTTTGCTATCTAATTCTGTCTTTATCAACCCTGATAAGGCTTGGCTGAATACATGGGATGAGAAAGTGAAAAGAGTCAAAGATAGCACCAAAGTGTCTACTCTAGTTAGTAGGAAGAACAATGAAAAGTGCATTAATTTTGATTTAAAAATTTTAGATTCATAAAAATAGTTTATATCTTATACATGGTAGCCAAAATACTGTAAGTAATCCTATCTAATAAAAGAGCAATATGCAAATTTACCATCACTCCAACACACAAGATGGCTGCCCCCATGTGGACACAAGATGGCCACCACAAGATGGCCAGCAGGAGAGGGTAGTTGGGAGGAATCAGGCCTGCAGGGGAGAGCAGTTTGGGGCGGGGAGGACCAGGCCTACAGGGAAGGGAAGTTAAGAGTGACCATGCCTGCAGGGGAGGGTAGTTAGGGACAAACAGGCTGGCATGGGAGCAGTTAGGCATCAATCATGCTGGCAGGGGAGTGGTTAGGGGGTGATCAGGCTGGCAGGCAGAAGCAGTTAGGGGCAGTCAGGAAGGCAGACAGCAAGCAGTTGAGATTGTGAGAGGGATGTTTGACTGCCAATTTAGGCCTAATCCTGGTAGGATCAGGCCTAAACAGGCAGTCGGACATTCCTTGAGGGGTCCCAAATTGGAGAGAGCGCAGGCTCAGCTGAGGGACACACTCTCCCGTGCACAATTTTAACGCATTGGGCCTTTAGTAATATTACAAATTTAAAAAGCATATATAAAGTCTTTTAACTTATAGGATTGATAGTCATTTATTGATAATGTGAGAGAAAAAAACAGATAAAATAATGGATTTGTAGGAGAAATGAAAGCAGGCATTAAAAACCAACAGTGAGATAATCTCTCTAAAAAGCATAAAGGTAGCTTTTGTTTGAAATAATAGTTATCCTAATGTGATTCCTAAGTAGTAAGAATACTATCCAGTTGCATATAAATTATGACTCAAGACTGACCTAACAGGGTTAAATAAATGTTTCAGATTCTGGAATGAACTCAAATGGAATAAAACACAGTATAATATAATAATTATTTTATTCACTATGTTATTGCTCTAGTGATACATTTTAAGTCCATTGACATTGCTAATATTATTTTTTGTGTGTGTTTTCATGTGTAGTATCAGTGATATAAAAATGATAGGAAAGACATTAATAGATATTTCTTAAATGGAAATATATCACTGGAAGAATACATGATTACCTACTATCTATTTTTCCTTCAGAAACCTGACATAGGAAAGGAAGTGAAGCAAAGGGAACAATCCATGGAAATGGCTGTGGAAAGTCAACTCATCAACAGTCTGGGCTTAAATCAGATTTTCCCATCAATTTTGCTTAACTCCTCAAATAATCTTTCATTCTACTGTATCATTTACATAAAACACATAAAAAATGATATGAGAGCAAAATAATAAACCTCTCCTTTTGGAACTTACCTGTGTATCTCATTTAAACTCATTTGAACACTGTTAAACTCACTGGACAATGTTCAATGTGCGTGAGATTTAAATGATGCAGCTCTAGTTAACTGCTCTGCAATTCCCATAAACAATAAAATCATTAGTGTGCATTTAAAATAAATAAATAATGAGATGTGAAATCATTATCATAATGTCTTTCTAAGTAAAAGCAGCCAACTTATATCAAAATTGTATCATCCATAGCTTAAATAAAGTTGATGCATTTCCTAAAGTGCACCACTGTACTGTGTTATCACAATCATTTGCGTCTTTGAAATGAAAGGTCTATTCCATCTCTTAAAAGTAATTACAGGCTGAGAAGTTGCTGCTGTGGTCTCCTTCAGCCTTTGTCTCTGAAGCTGGTTCCTCACCACTTCACTAGCAGGCACACTGATGTAGAGAGGAACATGAGTAAAACGATGAAAACCCAGCTGAGGTTATGGGGTTGTTGGGTGGGGTTATGCTACCTTCACCACTGAGTGATTCAGCAGTGAAGGTAGCATACATTTATGGTTAACAACTTTTTTAGGTTCATTTATACTCAGTGCTCAAATCATGTGTTGTCTTTGATTTACAAACCCATGAGGTTATTTTTTTTCCCTATAAAATTTGAAGTTTAGGTAGAAGAGAAGAAACAGGAGAGTAGAAGATGAAGTGTTATCCTGTCCATCATTCCAAAACCAACCACAAATACCCATTTAATGTTGAAAACTCATCATGACTGGTTGGAAACCCATGCTCTAGTCTTAGCATGATATCTGAGCTTGCACACACACAAACACAGCTTGTTCGCCTAGGTGATCCAAGCACCACTCCTCTATCTAGAAATAAATGTTATTTTAAAAAATACAGCTACTGCTTTCAAAGAATTAGCTCCCTTGTTACAGAACAAATATGGTGTTAAAATAGTGAATGTTGTTACAAAATAAGATAGGTGGTATAGGGAACCACAGAGACCATGAAGCATAAAATCCCAGCAAGTTCACTGCCTCTGAGAGCACTCCACAGGTGAGGTTAATTTTCTTCTGGTCCTTGACAAGAATGTACTATTTCTTTTTAAAAAAATATATTTTATTGATTTTTTACAGAGAGTAAGGGAGAGAGATAGAGAGCCAGAAATGTCAATGAGAGAGAAACATCGACCAGCTGCCTCCTGCACACCCCCCACTGGGAATGTGCTCACAACCAATGTACCTGCCCTTGACCGGAATCGAACCTGGGACCTTTCAGTCCCCAGACCGATGCTCTACCACTGAGCCAAACTGGTTTCGGCAAGAACGTACTGTTTTAATGAACAGATTAGAAAGAGAAGGGACAGATGATTAGTCCTGGAAATATCATGTCATGCATTCTGAGGTAAAGGTGATTAGAGCCTCTAGCAAACATCACTCTTGCCTTGCCCTCTAACTCTTGGTCCACCTCTGAGCTCACTGCAACTTAGGAGCATAGTTGCTATATTTAGGACAGCTAAGCAACTGTGTTTCTCTGCTTCTCTGCTTGAAGGTATTTTCTTGTGTTGTAGGAGCTTGTTGTAGGAACAATCAAGAAGGGCCTCAGGTATAGTGTCCCCAGGAAAACCCCAGCCCATTGTGGATGAATGAATCTATCTACTTCCTCACCCTTCATTGGAACAATTCCTCACAAGCTGCCCACAAGGGAAAGAGATATTGCAATAAACAGAATAACAATTCCCAAAGATAACTACATCTTAATTCTGAGAATCTATACATATGTCACCTTATAAGAGACGTTTTAGATGTGATTAATAAAGGATTTTGAGATGGAGAGGCTATCCTGGATTATCTGGGTGGAGCCCATGTAGTCACAAGAATCCTTATAAGAAAAAGAGAAAGGCAAGAAGGTGAAAGTCAAAGGGATTTGAAGATGTTATGCTGCTGGCTTGAAGTTGGAGGAAGGGGCCACAAGCCAAGGGAAGCAAGATGCTAGAAGGTAGAAAAAGTCAAGAAACATTCTCCTCAAGAGACTCCAGAAAGAAAGCAGCCTGGCCAACACTATGACTTTCCAGGGCATGGTCTCCTTACATCTTGAGTTGTTAAAATAGCCTAACTTAATTCACCATTTCTCTGTTTCAATGCAGGCTTCATCAGCCTGACAGGTTGCTCATTCCCAAACACATCACAGAAACCCCGAATTGATCTTGTGACACTGATGTCAACTAATAGAATTGACTTTATGAGACACAGGCTCTGGAGCCTACCTATCTCTTTTTATATTTTGGAGTTCTTAAACATTGATGTGTAAAAGATTTTCTTAAACTCAGGAAAGCATGTTAAAATTGCATATTATCAATCTCCATCTACTATGGTAGACTGATTACATTTCTGGCCCTAATAATGGCATTTCTATATCCAAGCCTTTTGCACTATGACTTTGTAGCTACTCCTATCAAATGGTAGCATCTGTTTCTCGTATTGTGAATTGCTATTTGTTCTAATTCCTAAAGATTCTGATTCCTTAAGTAGGATAGGGCAAAGCCCTGAAGACTCATTATGTGTGGGTGATTGTATTTTAGGATGGTCCAGAGACCTAAATTGACAATGAGATTGGAGAGCGAGGAGAATTAAGTTATTGCCATAATGACCTATAACTGAGTCAGGTCTCACAGTGCAGAATGTGCAGGTGCAGGTGCACCGCACACACCTAGAAGAGCCAGCACAGTGTCCATGAGAAGGTTTTCTGTCTTAGGAATGTGACTTTATAGAGTCATAGGTATTGATTTATAGACAAAAAATCTACAATTTGTTAATTTTGGTATGAGAGCCTTTAAACAAAGGCTTACTTAGAAGCCCAGCATGAAAGTGGTAGAAGTAAGTGGCTGGGCAATCTAAGTGCTGTCTTCCTCTCCAACTCTGGGCTCCACTCGGTTACTGAAGTGTCTGTGAACCAGAGTTAGAAAATCATTGTTTTTCAGGATGCCTTAGTCTGCTATGCAAAGTTTCTGTAATATAGTTGTATTGTTTCTGTTATTTACTGCTGCATAAAACCACCACTAACTAAGTGGCCTAAAACAATGACTCTTTTATTGCTCTCACTGAACCTGTGGGTCAGGAATCGAAGCTTTGCATGGTAGCAATGCCATCTCCCTGCTATTTTGGATGTCTGGAACCTCATCTGGGAAGATTCAAGTGTTTGTGGCTAGGAGCTTCCAGAAGTTTCTTCACTCACATGTCTGATACCTAGACTGGGATGAATTGAAGGCTGGGCTTGTGTGGGGAGTGGTGACTAGAACACTTCCATGTGGCTTCTCCATTTGACTTGGGTAGCTGGGTTCCAAGATAGTGTGTTGGGATATGATAGTGATTATGTAAGTAGTAAGTGTTTTAGGAAATTCAGAAGTTGTGTGAACTTTTAGAAACTAGCCTTGAAAGCCTCATATCCTCACCTCTACTGTACTCTTTGATCAAGGCAGTCACCAGAGGTTTATACAAGTTCCACAGGAAGAGACGTAGACTCCATTCATTATTTGGTAATGGGAGGATTGCCATTTTCTTGAGGGATGTGAGATATTCATGCTGCCATCTTCAGGATACAATATCTTCCACACTCACCCTCTGGCCATAATAATTCATACACATACACATACAAAAATGCACAAAGCATTCCAAGACACCTCCAAAGTCAAGACCTCACCAAGATCAGGTGCAGAGGAAGAAGAAGCTCCTCAGGTCAGAGTCCTTGCCTGCACTTCTTTGAGACAAGCTATCTGATCCCAATGTGGGGAGCAGCATTACAGATTACACAGGGTGTGAGAAGTATTATTGTGCCCATATCTGGAAAACAGAACTTACTAGAGTTGTTTTTTTCCATTTTCCATCCACTTACTTCTAATGTGAATCTTGCATACCCTAAATGTGTCATGCTTTTATAGGGTTCTTTGCTTTTGTTCACAAAATTTCTCCTTTATAATCATCTCACTCTTCCCTGTCATCAAAATTTGTTTCTTTCAAAAGCCCCCAAAGACTTTCTGTTTATAGAAGTCTCTGTGATACTCCAGCCTACAATGACCTGTTCATATTCTCAATCATTGAGTCCCCATTATGGGCCATCCTAGGGATAAAAGAATGAGCAAAAACAGAAACAGGCACAGAAAAAAAAATCTAGACCTAGACCTTATACCCCTGACAAAAATAGATCACAGAACTAAATATTAAATGCAAAACTATAAAACTCCATAAAGATAACATGAAAAAAATCTAGATAACTTGGGATTTGGTGATGACTTTGAAGATTTAATACCAAAGGCACAATCCATGAAAGAAATAATTGATAACTGAATTTAATCAAAATTAAATTTTTTTTTCTGTGGAAGACAACATCAAGATGAGAAGCCACACACTGGGAGAAAATTATGTGTGAAAGACATCTTTAATAAAGGACTGTTACCCAAAATATACAATAAAATCTTAAATCTCAACACCAAGAAGACAAATGATTAAAAATAGGCTAAAGACCTTAACAGACACCTCACCAAAGAAAATAGCAGATGTCAAATAAGCATACCATGGATGTGAGGGCAATCTGGCTGTGGCATCTGTCACCCCATTGATCTCCAGGGTTGATTCAGCTGATCTGGCTGGGTAGGCAGGTGTCTGCCTCCTCCCTCACTGATCCATGTGTGTCCCTCCCACAGCTCCATGCTAGGTCAAAAAGGATGACCTTCCCTCCCCAGTGGAGAGGACTGGTCTTCAGCCAAGAGTATACCAGTAGCTGAGCTCCCCTGCTAGAACCTCCAAATGCTCTCAAATAAGCACATCATGAGAAACTTCCCATCATGTCAACAGGGAAATGCAAATACCACTACCCACCTAATAGAATGGCAAAATCTAGAACACTGACAACACTAGATGGTAGTAAGATTGTGGACCAACAGAACACTCATTCATGGCTGGTGAGGATGCAAAATGGTATGGCTACTTAAGAACACAGTTTGGTGACTTCTTACAAAACTAAATGTACTCTTACCATCTGATCCAGCAATCCTATTCCTTGGTATTTACCTTAACTGGTTAACTTATGTTCACAAAAATACCTGCACGTGAATCTTTATAGAATCTTTATTCATAATTGACAAAACTTGGAAGCAACCAAGATGTCCTTCAGTAGGTGAATGAATAAATAAACTATGGTAAAACTAGATAATGAAATATAATTCAGAGCTAAATACAGGAGTTAGCAATCCATGAAAAGATATAGCAGAGTTATAATTGCATATATCTAAGTGAAAGAGCCAACCTGAAAAGTCACTAGGGAGGTGGGTGGGGCCATCATTCCACAAACAATGGCAGTGTTGATGAATTTAAATTGGAGTAGGATTAGGTGGCAGTGGCTGACATAAGATTCATTCATTAAAAGTATTTTTCTTCAGTTTGCTATGTGGAGAATGGATTAGATGGAGCCTGATGTGAGTAGCAAGTCAGAGACCTTTGAATAACTTAGTCTAGGGTGTGGTATTTGAAGTATTGGCAGTAATGAACAAAAAAGATACCTTATTGGACACTTAAGCCAACCCTGTCTTTTACAATCCCATTATTTTGTGGCTTTGAGTCATCATCAAATACATTTATTTATCTGATTACACAAGTGCATTTCTTTTTTTCATTCAACCTATATGATAAAAGCCTTGAGGTAGAAAGTTTTATTTATATATTTTTAAGGGCCCACCATATTGCATATAGTACTTCCTATTCAGTAAGTATTTAAAGGAAATAATGGCTTAAAGAACAAATGAATAAATTAATTTGAGGACATTATTATTTATATTGCCCATTTTTTTTTTAAGTTCTCTCTCTAAAACATCAGCAGAACTCATTGAAATTTTATATTGTAATTTGTTTCACAGGGCAGAATTTGGGGCCACATTCAGAGGGGCCAGCAACATTTTAGAACCAATAGGAGATGTGTCCAAAAACCAGCTATTGTAGTTTTGCTTTTGAAGAATGAACTGGCCTTATACACATTTTTATGGAAACTATGGCCCAAGCCTGGAAGCAATTCATCCTGGCCCACCACCACACCATGAAGGAGCTGTTCAGTCTGGACCTGAAACTCTCGGGATCTGCCTTAAAATTAATGGTCCTATGACCTGCCTCACTGCTGCTGGTCTTACTCTATGAACTTTGCCTGACTCACACTTCTCTAGGAAGTCTGAGGGGGGTGGAGGGTGCTCGCTGGCTATTTGCTCTCATCATATGGAAGCTATTGCCATGAGCCAGCTATCAGGCCAGGCACTCATAATGACCTTTGGAAGATAATTAATTGACTATAGATCAAAGACCTATTGTATGAAAACTTCATTGAGGCAGAGTTGCACAGCTGGGCACAGACTATTCTTGAGAATAAGTCTCATGAAATCCTGAGCTCCAAGCAGAATTCTTTGGTAATTATTAAAGATCTTTAAGGAATCATTCTGGAGGGGAAAGACCCTAGTCAGGGAAAAACTAAGCCATTACCCTTTATAGAATTTAGAAAAAAAAATACATGAATAACTAACCCTCTTGTGATGTGGGAGGTACATCAGGTATGATGTACAATCAGGTACATTATAAAAGATGGAAGAGGTGGTAAAGATGGTGCACAGCCTCTGGTTGGCAAAGAAGAGAATAACCCCAAAATTGTATCCTGAGCTTAGGAGATTTGCACAATAAAGCATGAGCCTAGAAAGAGGATACCTGGACCGTGTTAACTGACTGCCGTCTGGGAACACTAGAATCCTCAGGACAGAATTCAGATTCATGGCAAAAGCATTAGATGTCCAGCTGTGGATGTCTTTGATCACAGTCAAGAATTAGGGTATTCAGACAAGATTTAGTCAGGCAACGGACCCTTTCCTGCTCCACTAGACTAACATTGGACTGTCCTTACAGTGAGAGATGGATGTTAAATCCTGCAAAAACCAAATCAAGACAAATTGCATCCACTCTGTCCTTGTCACAAACTGGTGTACTGGCTGATCCACTTCCCTAGAACTAACACAAGCTCTGAATCTACCTACGGTTTCAGGGTCTATCTTCTCCCATCTCTCATCAGTCAGTGACCCAGAGTCTGAAGTAGGAAATGGTTCAGATCAGCACCGCTGCAGGGGAGATTTTACCCCAAAACCTGACTTTCTCAAGCAGTTGAGATAATAGGACTAAGCCTGTGCCAAAGGCTTGGCAGACAAACTTGTGGCTCTGACATTAATAAGCTGGGTATATAGTGAGTTATGTGTGAATGTCTTTTGTTTGTTTGTTTGTTTGTTTGTTTCCAGGATGAAAAAGGACCCCAAACCACTGGAAAATATTTGGAAGCAGTGTTTCCCTAATGGTCACTGAAGCTGGCCTTATGATTGTCTGGACTTGCTCTTACTAATGGCCATCTCTTTTCTCACAGGTGCAGCTAGAGGCCTGTGTGTTGGCAAAGGGCATTTCTAAGCATGCTTTAGTGTCCTCTGTGGCTGTGTCAGTGAATGACTCATACATGTTAGAGGCTTAAACAGTAAGGGTTGTGGATAGAAAGGGGTATTAAAATTGGGGCCATCTTTTGGGTTGGCAGTGTAGACAGAGGAGCAAAAGGCTTACCTAAACTGATCTCAGAAAAGAGTTGGCCTCTCACAAGTATCCATGCAAACTTCCCCAGTCCAGGGCTTATGGCACTCAATCCAGTCTGCTGCAAGTTTTAGCCCCTATTTCTTCCCTCCCATGCACAACCCCTGCACGCAACGCCACAAGAGAAATTACTGCTACTCCTATCCACAGCCATTAAGATGGCAGGATTCAAGGTTCTATCATGTCATGTCACTTTCGTGTCCTGGCCCCTCCCTGTGCCACTTTCCTAACCAGGCATTATAAAGGCTGTACAGTGTGAGGGACAGGTACCTGCCTCAGCCGTGATACTCAGCCTGCTGGTGATCAGGGCTGTCCTCTCAGGAAAGGGCGAGGAGGAGCCCACCTGCTATGATGGCCGCAGCAGCAGTGACTTTGCTGCTCGCTGCTCCTGCACACCTGGAAGGCCTCTGGGCAATGTGCGAGACTCGGAGGCTGAGAGGCATTTGACTTTGCCTGTTTTGTCAAGAAGGCAAGCTTACAAAGGCAAATAGATATTAATGGGGAAACCATGCCTGGGCTGTGAAAGCTGGTGGAACTGCTCATTGCAGGCTCTCCAAGGCACATGGTGCTGTTGAAACTCTAAGACAGGTGGAAACCCTACCGAGGACGTCACAGCCACTGAAAAGGTAGCCTCTTTGATATCACCTAACTGTTGGCCTATGTCATTGATTATCAGCGTAAAAGACTCTGAATTAATCTCATTGTTCTTGCACTGTGTTTTTAATATTCCAGACTATGAAACAACAAAAATCATATTAGTACTTTCCTCTATAGGGTCTTAGCAAATTATTTGGCAACTAATGTGGCTTGTAACTTATTATACAGTGTGGGCAAAAGTAGGCTTACAGTTATTTGTGTGGAAAGTCATACAATAATTAATAATTCATAAATAATACAAAATATAAACTGAGTTTTATATTATTATTTATACATAATATAAATTATTATGTATAAATAACTATATATATATATATATTCACATCAATATAATATCTATATAATACTCACAGCTGTAAACCTTCCACCCCCCCTCCACCATCACCCCTTCTGTACATGATCAAATGTTACAGCCAGCACTGGAGCATCAGTTTTCTGACAATCCTGAGAGAAAAATTGTGCCCACTCTTAATTAAACCTCATTTCTGCTGTCCTGGCAGCTTAGGTCTGACTCTTTCCTGTGTCTGGAAGGAGTTTGGAGAGGGCTCCTCTGGAAGGGTGGTGATGAAGGGTGACGCACTTGGTGACGCACTTGGTGATGTGGGTAGCAGCGGCTGGAGGACTTGTCCATCCGCAGAAGCTGTCTCTCTGCACTGAGGAAGAGCTGGGGCCACCAGAGCACAGAGTGAAACCACAAAAGCATTAAACTGGTCTCAGGCTTCACAGGGCCTCACAAGTTGGTTGAAGAAGCAAGACGCAAAAGAGAAGTAAAGAATGGTATGTTTCCAATCTAATGTTAGATTGCTAACAGGTAAGTCACAGCGATCAGAGGTGTTCTGTCCTGTTCATGCTGCAAAGAAAAACTGACTCCATGGCGCTCAGATGTGAAGAGGGCACAAGCCAGCATGACACGGGAGCCTGTGATCAAACTCTCACACATTTCATGCATACTATTAAACAGATATTGACTTTCATGAGGTTATATCAGGATTTATTGGCCCGAGAGGTAAATATTGACTGATAAGATGTCGAGGTCAATAATTACCTCCAGGGACAATAAATCTTTATATTCACAGACACACAAATTCAATAGTCAGTGTGGTTTGTTAGATTAAACGCAAATTCCAAGTCATTAGAAATATCTGGAAATCCCTTTTCATAACCATGGATTCTGACAGTTTATAATTCACCTTAAAATAGCATATTTTAAATCAGATCTGATATAACTCAAGAAGAGAGGGAGTTAGCTTTATTTTTAATCATAGCCTTATGGAAAAAATCCTGTTATATATGTCTTCAGGTTGGCTGGTGCTAGTCCAGCAGTAACCAGTGATTGCTGCATGATAGGCACTCAATGTACATTTAAAAAATGAAATTAGTCTCATGCAATTAGGCATTCAAACTCTTAATCAACAACAAAAACTGATTTAAAAGCATATATTACATAATGATCACAAACGTTTTAAATTCACTTAGTCTACCATTACAAAAGTATTTATTAAGAATGTATTTTAAGGGAAAGGGAATATCGGGCAAATAATTTATGCCACTGTTGAATTTTGAAGTATTTGGATAGTTCATATTATTGTAGTTTTTTACTTCAAATTTATTCAGAAATTAAAATTTCAGCGCTTTTTAAGTGCTTTGATGTAATTGAGAATTTAAGTTTATACAGCATGAAAACACTACAGACTGTCATTTCAAAGGGCTCATTGTATGAAGGCAATCCATTATTTTGAGAAACTGTCTAAAGACTGACCACATCCACATCAAGACAGTGTTGCCTTGTGGAAGGAAGATGCTAGGGACTGGCAGAGAGATTGGGGCTGGGGCTGGGGCCTGCAAGCAGCAGGGTGCTGGTACACAAATGAGTGCTCTTGCTCAGCTCAAAAAGATGCTGCATGAGCTACAGCCTCCTTTTACATGGGCTGCCCTTTGCCAACATCCAATGCCACACCGAAGGCCACTCTCATTAGCTGTCTCCTGCCCCCACAACCATTCCACAGCCCCCGGCTCTCAACTTGCCAACATTCTCCTCGAGCAAGAGCAAAGAATTGGTCCTGAGAATGGCCAAAAGCAACTGGACTACACTGGGCATTGGATACTGTCGGGAGATTTAAAAGATGTCTTCCAAAGCACAAAAGATAATCAGGCCAGCCTTCATGGATCAACAACTGTTAACAATTTACCAAGTTTCTGCTGTTTTCTCACACAAAAATGGAGATTATAGATAACAATCTAGTTTTATTGTTATTTCTCTCTCTTATTCAGGGCAACCACTATTAGAAGCCTGGTAGTTGGGAGGTCAATGAGGGAAAAAGGAGACAACGTAATACTTTAAACAATAAACTAAAAAGAAGCCTGGCAGTGCCCCTCCTGCTAGGTCTTGTGCACTTTAAAGCATACACACACGCACATACCAACATACATCCCAAACATTGCTCACTTCCGCACGTGTATTTTGTGTATGTACAATATTATTCCACTTGGACATTTAAAGATTACTTAAATGTCCCGTATCTACATAGTATATGTATTGTTCTGCATCTCTTTTTTCACAGTGCATTTTTGACATCTAGTCAGTAAACTTTTTAGAGTAATTGGTGCACAGGCTACATCCCCAGATAGTCTTGGAAATGGATGAGGGGATTAATTACATTCCAATACATTTCCTGGTTCAACTGTATCAGTCTATAGATGAGAATTTCTTACAGTGACATCCTTATGTACTATGGAAATAAAGCTATGCCTGTTGGAGATTGTATAAATGCATTTTGTGTGTGAATATGTGTGTTTATACATGTGTATTTTCATTTAAAATATTATTTCTAAGGAAATGTTGAATAGCTTTTATAAGATTCAAAAGCAATTAAGTGAATTCCAATTTTTGGAACCACTTTTAAGAGTTTCAATTAATTTCAGTGCCATAAACTGAAGTAAAATTTTCTTAGTATTAAACTAATGAAAATAAAAAGCTATATGTCTTAATCTGCTATAATAAACACAGTGAATTTGTAAACCGTAGAAATTTATTTTTTATAGTTGTGGAGGGTGGGAAGTCCAAGACCAAGGTGCCAATGCAGCACCCTCTGGACGAGGCTCTCTTCCTGGCCTCCAGCTGTGCCTTCTGTCTGTCCTCTGGTGGTGAGAGAGGCTGGGGGCCTCCCGGAGCCTCTTGTACAAGATATTAATCCCCTTTAACCTCCTGGCTCCACCCTATGACATAGGTACTTGGCAAAGACCCACCTCTAATACCATCATCTTTGGGGATTAGGGTTTTAACATATGGATTTGCAGGGACACAAATATTCAGACCATTGAAAAATATTCAGACTTGTTGGAAAAGAGATAAATTTTGAAATCATGAATATAACTTTACTTTTAGGAACTTGGACATTTTACAAGCCACATGTAAATATTTAACCCATGGAATATAAAAAAATGAATCAATTAATACATGTTTGAATTTTAAAAATAGGAAGCATCAATTCCTATGGATCTTTTACAGGGAATTCAATTATTGGTTTAATGATGTCTTAATTATTTCTGCAAATTATCTAATTTAACCCCTTTATGTCACAGAGAGGGGAAACTGAGACCCAGAGAACTAAAGAGACTCATGTGTAATCACCTGTTCTAAACTTAAGATTATTAAAATATTATGAAGAACTTCTAAATCAATTTGGTGAAGGGAGAAAAAGAGACGCAGCCTGCCTTTGATATCCTTGGAGGACATTTGCATATGGGCTAATAGTGAATATCCACTTTCATATTCTTCTCTGGACCTAATTGGTGGAACACTTAAGCAGTGAATCTGGACACATGGTGCAAAGTAATTTATACAAATGTTAGGCACTTGAGTAGTTCAATGTCCTGGCCATAGGTACAAATGCAAACAGGTATCACGTGAGCTTTAAGAATCGGTCTCAGAGGTGAGCACAGATGACACTCCTCAGTGAGGCAGTCTATGCTTCCAGTCCTGAAGTAGAGCAATATTGTAGTTTTGTTCCTTAGTTGGTGAAAAGGAGCTTTAGAAAGTGCTTCTTCCTCCACTCAAATCAATCAGTCAGCTACTTACAGAAAAATGTTTACAGGTAAAAAGAGAAGCTAATCTTGTTCTACAATTTGTAAGTGAAAAATGAGATAAAAAGTTAAAAATTTAGCTGGTGAAGATTGTTTTCCTTATGACTGAAGACCTTGGTCCTAGCTTTGCTTTTCTGCAGAGGTTGGTAGAGTACAGTATATCTGTGTATAAAGGTATGTTCTTGTGAGTGCATGAGGAGCCGAGCATGCAGTTAAAATGTGACTGTGGCCCTAGCCAGTTTGGTGACTGAAGGGTCTCAGGTTCAATTCCAGTCCAGAGCACATGCCGGGGTTGTGGGCTTGATCTCCAGTGGGGGGCAAGCAAGAAGCAGCCAATCAATTATTCCCTCTCATCATTGATTTTCTCTCTTTCTCTGAAATCAATAAAAAAATATGTGTTTTTTTTTTTAATGCAACTGTGAGATTAGAATTTTGAGCTAATGATTCAAAATCCCATTTGTAAAATATACCTGGACTCAAATTCCTGATTATTGATAGAGCAACCAAAGCTATAGCATATGTGATTAGCAATGGAGGTACTAGAGTTTCCAAAACTGTGAAGAAAACATAAGCAGCAAAATATCAGACATCCCAAGTAGCAAAATTTCCACTGATAAAATGCCTAGGACAAAAGAAAGAAATAATCAAAATGAAAAGGGAACCCACTGTATGGGAAAACATATTTGTCAATGATACATCTGAGAGGGGTTAATATCTAAAATATACTATAAAGTACTCATACAACCCAACAAAAGAAAGACAAACAACCCAATCAAAAAATGGGCAGAAGACCTAAATAAACACTACTTCAAAAAGGACATACAAATGGCCAAGAGACATATGAAAAAATGCTCAACATCACTAGTCATTAGAAAGTGCACATTAAAATGACAATGAGGTATTACCTCACACCATTATTTTGCTACTTATTGCAGGCAAAAGCCTCATTCTTGGACTTACTTTCTTATATTCACTTTCACTGACTTACATTTTAAACTTTATTTTTCTAGGACATTTTTAAATGTACCAAAAATTACAACTTCCCATATACCTCACACCCAGTTCCCCTTATTTATGAGATATTGGATTAATATGGTACATTTAATGAGCTTATATTGATGCATTATTACTAAAAAAAAAAAAAAGTCAATACTTTATTTCCATTTCCTTAGTTTTTACCTTAGTGTTTTCTCTGTCCCAGAATCCCACATTTAGTTGTAATGTTTCCTTAACTGCAGTTGGTGGTGACTGTTTCTGACACTTTCCTTGTCTTTTATGACCTTGAGAGTTTTGATGGATACTGCTCATTATTTTGTACAATGTCTCTCAATTGGGACTGTTTTTCTCAGGATTAGAATGGAGTAATGGGAATGGGGAGGAAGACTGCAGAGGTAAAGTGTCCTTTTCATCACATCATATGAAGGGTACATATTGCCAACATGACATCACTGTTGATGTCAATTTCCATCACCTGGCTGGGCTTTCAGATTTCTCCAGTGAAGTTTCTCTTCCCTACCTTCACCCCTTTCCACACCATCCTCTTTGCAAAGAAATCATACTTGAGGAGTCAAGACTTGTGCTCCACCTTTTGGAGAACCTATTAAATTATAAAAAATAGTCTCTTCTTCCTCATTTATTTATTTATTGTATCTTCAATCATTTTTATATCAGTACTAGAGGCCCTATGCACAAAATTCATGCACTGGGGAGAGGTGTCCCTCAGCCTAGCCTGCACCCTCTCCAATCTGGGACCCCTCGAAGGATGTCTGATTGCTGGCAGTCGGATATTCCTCACAATCCAGGACTGCTGGCACCCAACCACTTGCCTGCCTGCCAGCCTGACCATCCCCTAACCACTCCTCTGCCAGCCTGATCAACACCTAACTGCTCCCCTGCCAGCTTAATTGCCCCCAACTGTCCTCCCCTCCTGGCCTGGTCCCCCTCAACTGCCCTCCCCTGCAGGCCTGGTCCCTCCCAACATCCCTTCCCTGCTGGCCCAGTTGCCCTAATTACCCTCCCCTGCTGGTCTGGTCTCCCCTAACTACCTTCCTCTGCAGGCCTGGTTGCCGCTAACAGCCCTCCCTTGCTGGCCATCTATTGGTGGCCATCTTTGACCACATGGGGGTGTCCATCTTTGACCACATGGGGCAGCCATCTTTGACCACATTGGGGCAGCCATCTTGTGTGAGGGGCGTGAGGGTCAATTTGCATATTATCTCTTTATTATATAGGATGGACTAGATATGTTTTGTGTGCTTTGCATTATAAGCCAACACTGCTTGACTTTATTGTGCCAATGGTTCCAGCCTCGGTCATGGTGAACTCTTTCAGTTGGCCCCTGTGTACCTTTGACATACTCCCACTGGTGTGGGTTTTTTTGTCATTATTTTAAGCACTTTCTTATTTTCTGGATACTAGTTGCTCCAGGCTCTTCTTATATATGTCCTGCCCCGGTTATAAATCACTGACTTACCTTTTATAATTCTTCTAAATTTATTATATACTGAGTGGCCAGATTATTATGATCTCTGAAAGCATAATAATCTGGCCATTCAGTGTAGACTGATCACAGAGTTGGGATTTTAAAATAAGGTTTTTCCATGTATAAGCACTGCATTGTGGGTAGTTAGAAAGAAGCAGAGGACTTACTAGCCAGAGGCTGGAGGCCACTAACTCCTGGTCCCCTGACACATCAAGATTTGCAAGCTTTCCCTTAGACATAAGTACACTGAGTGGCCAGATTATTATGTGTTCAGAGATCACAATAATCTGGGCACTCAGTGTATAGTGTGATAGTGTGTGTGTGTGTGTGTGTGTGTGTGTGTGTGTGTGTGTGTGTTTGGGGGATGAGGTTAAGAACCACTGGCTGGCCGAAACCGGTTTGGCTCAGTGGTAGAGCATCGGTCTGCGGACTGAAAGGTCCCAGGTTCGATTCCGGTTAAGGGCATGCACATTGGTTGCGGGCACATCCCCAGTAGGGGGTGTGCAAGAGGCAGCTGGTTGATGTTTCTCTCTCATCGACATTTCTAGCTCTCTATCCCTCTCTCCTCCTCTCTGAAAAAATCAATAGAATATATTTAAAAAAAAAAAAAAAAGAACCACTGGCTGGATGACTTCCACTTACCTCTTCAGGTTCACATTCAACCCTTTTCTGCCTGCTCTGTTTCCAGAGAGGCTGACCCATATGGACTTCAAAAGAGTCCCTTGCCTGCTAGCTTACAGCTGGGTCCTGACGATGGGGCCTTCCTACAGGTGACAGAAGAAGCCCCAATACTGAATGCATTTATTTTTCTATTCTTTCTCTGAGTGCTTTGGCATGCTTCATGCTTTGTTGAAGATCTCAGCTCACACACGACAGTCCTCTCCACACAGGCATCTCTATCTTAGTACCCTCCATCCTGCCTCCCCATAAGCCTCCTGCCCACCTCCTCACTTTGTCCACTTCAGGTTAGGGGTAAGACTTAGGTCACTGCCCTAAATCTTGCAGTTTCCTCCCACCTTGCTTATGTTTTTGTAAACAGTCTTTTTAGAAACTCTCCAAAACTCTGCATTTAATTGTATCATCTCTTTTCTGCTGGTACTCTTTCCAATATCTTTTGGAATAAGGTGATCATATTGTAGAGAAAGAAAGGGGAAATTAAGGAAGAAAAGGGCAAATAAGGGAGAAGGAAGGAGTAGCGAGGGTGACCAAGTGGGAGAAGAGGTTAAGAGAAGTTCTGAGATCATATAAGTGTTTTGCGCTAATTTGAAGGATGATGCTTGGATCTAATGTCAGAGGACAGGTTTCCAACTTACTACCAATCTAAACATTCTTATTCTTCTTTTTAAGTCCATGTGGGCTAAGTGATTTTGTTTTATAATTTAAATTTATAGCTAATACTTATAATATGTGAAGTAACTATTAATAACTCTTATGGTATGCTGACAAAGTGTTAAACACTGAATTCTCAAGTTGCTTAAGAGTAAACATTTCATATTAGTCCAAAACAACTGTGCAAGTTCCATATGTATGTATTTATGATGTTTCATATTTTCATTTGCGTTACTTTGGATTGCTTCTTAACTGAACAATAAAAATCATCATAGACAATTCTTTAGATTTTGCAAAGAATATGATGAAAATGTGTTCTTGGTAAAATAATCTTAAATTTCCAAGTAGTTTAAAATGCTTTCATTGCATTATAATTTCTTTTTATAAATACTGAAATATGAACATAGTTCATTAATTACTTATAACAATCTATTGATATGTCTTTATTGCTTTCTAACTACATAGGTGGCACTTAATATATATTACTTAATTTAATTCTCAAAACAATCTGTTCTGTTAGAAATGCAAGTTTTACAGATGAGCAAATTAGACAAAAATATTAAGGTTATTGCCAGAAAACACACCATAGGGTTGGAATTTGAACCTTCTTAACCATAATTCTGTGCTTTTAAAATCACACTATTCTATATATAAAAGGACAGCGATCATAATGGTTTAACAACTGGAAAGACTGATCAACCAGTCGCTATGAGGTGCATTGACCACATCTCAGTCCCTCCCCCTGCTCACAGGCTCCAGTCACTGGATGGCCAACGGGGAACCATGGGGGAACACGGAGTGAGACTGGAGGCTGGGTAGCAGATGGATGATGGCCCTGATTGCAGGCTAGGCCTAGTGACCTTACCCACACACAATTTTGTGTGCTGGGCCTCTAATTAGTTAATATTAGTATTTATTCTTTGGGGCATATTATAAGTATGAAGTGAAAACTTAATTTTATACTGTGCCTTAACTTTTTAGGTAGTATTGAAAATTCTTTTACTTTATGTACTGTGCTTTAAACTTTTTTTTTTAAACAAATAAAATGAAATAATTTTTTATGATTTTTATTATTTGCTGTCAAGGTATTTAATTTTGGTTTTATTTCAGAGAAACAAATAATCAGAATTATATTAATGGGAGCAAGAAATAATATTTTCCTCCATATGAAGTTTTGATTCATTTAACCCGATCAAACAAACTTTCACTTGGTGAAGAGAACGGAGACACACTGCTTTAATGCGAGCAGCGCGGCTAACGTGCATACAGCCAGTATGAGAGTCCACACGGGCAGAGTCCACACAGGTTACTCTGTCTTGGACAACTACTTCTACTCTAATTTAAATAATGATTCATTCACCAAGCTGTAACACTATTCTTTGATTCATTTCACAAACGATTTCGCACATTTCACCATGGGTTAAGCGTTCTACCAGACTCTGCAGTGACAGACCACCATGTTACATGCAAAAGCAGTCTTAATAAGTACTGGTTATTTTTGTGTCCAACACTTTAAAATATCTGTTACAGATGGTTGGGAATGGCTCCCAGAATCCTACAGATCCGGTTGAGAAGGTCCTCAGAGGCCTGAGATCTTCCAGTGAATATGCCCTGCATATTTCCGGGGTCAGGAAATTTTGGAGGTAGTGACTTTCTCAGTCTCAGAGCAAAAGTAGAGACCTGTTTGCTGACTCTCAAGTATGCTCTCAAAGAGGCTATGCAAGGGTATTGAGGGAATCATTCACTCACTTATTCATTCATTCTTCTTTGGCTCACTCAATTAACACATACCTTTTGAGCATCTCTTTCAGGCGGGTTATTCATAGGCCAGGGGCTGGCTATTCTGTCCACTTCAGTACTAGATGTATGGTAAAATACTCACTAATACATTATTAAGTAACGCTAATATAATTCATTAAATGAGGAGATTTATCTATGTGTATAGGAGAAACTAGAGTAAACTGATAATTAGTGAACAGAGTAGGAAGCCGTAAGAAAGAAAAAGGAAGGTGCTCTAACATTGTTTTGGGAAGGGGTAGGCTTGGCTAGGCCTGGAAAGCTGAGTTATAAACGGAAAGGTGTGAAGGAGTTGGCCAATTGGACAACAGGATGGAGGTGGGTAAGGGATCTTCACGCACAAGAAAGAGAATATGACGAGGCCCAGAACTGCGGTTGAGAAGAAATCAGAGAAGTGATTGTAAATGGGAATGTGTACATTCATGAAGAACTCAAGGATGACAATATTACTCTCTGCTTACTTTGTGCCAACATGTTTCAAATGTTCTACATAAACTATATTCCTCAATCCTCACACCAAAACTGCAAGAAATATTATCCCCATGTCTTTACAGAAGAGTATACTGAGGATTACAAAGGTTAAAGATCTCACCCAAATCATACATGAGGGATTGATGAAATGGAATTCACCCAGGTGTATGGGTCAGTGTTTGCCCTTTCCCACAATCCTACATTCTCTCTGAACTGAAAGCTAATAGTTGGTGTTTTATGTCCTTCTAGTCTTTCTCCATACTTAAAGTTCAATTCATACCATTGGAAAAATTGCTCAAACCTCCAAACAATCTGAATTTATGCCTGTCATACTACATTTGCTTAATGAATGCAAACCTCTATATTTCCTTTATTTGTGAGTTTATGAACATCAGCATCATACTTTAAATTTGCTCTGACTCTCTAAATGCCTGACCTGCTATAATTAAAGATACCTACATTGTACAAAAACACTTCTCTCTTACTTATAACGACCCCCACTAAGCACTCCTAAAGTAAATAAGCAAACACTAAACTGTGAGCTCAGACAAGCAGGGCTTTATGCTTTCACTGTCCCTGCTGTGTCCCTTGCCAGTTTCTGGGCTTGCTTTCTCCCCCGGTTTCCCTGTATCATTTTTGTGGCCGCGTCAGTTCTGTTTAATATTTGCTTATTCTCGTTGAAATCCCCAGCGCAGAAACCCACAAACCAAACAAAAACGAACGGAAAACACCGAGCAGCTCCCATGTCCTTGGGGACACCGTTTTTGTTTGTTTGTTTGTTTGCCACCATTTGTCATCCTCTGCTCAGAGAGAGCGGTTGGCGCGCACAGATCAATATTCCCTTAGCCCAGCCTGACCCAGGGCGGCCTCTCACCTTGGCCAGCTCCTCTGAACCCGAGTGGCCCCCTCCCCCCAAGCCCAGAAATAATTCTGTCTGAGCAAGACGGCAATTTTTCATCCTTTGGTCAAACTGGTGACAAAAGAGGGAATAATGGCTGCTGACATACGGAATGATGGATTTGACACATGGCGTGCGGAGCCCGGAGCTTTGGTGCCAAAGTCGGAAGACAGATAATCAGGCTCTGGCTCCGCTGCCTTCCTGCGGCCCCACCAGTCCCTCTGATACCAAACAAATTGTCACCTTTAAAAAAAAAATTTTTTTTTGCCTTTTATACTGAAGAAGTTTTTGTCTCTGACTCTAGGAGGCAAGTAAATGCACTACTGTTCAGCCCAAAGTACACATTTCCCGTCCTGCAGTAACGACCCCGTCTGCCCCTGCCGCTGCCCCTGCCCGTGCCTCTGCCTCTGCCTCTGCCTGTGACCCCTGCCCCTGCCCCAGCCTCAGCCTCTGCCCCAGCCGCTGCCCCTGCCCCAGCCTCTGCCTCTGCCCCTGCCCCAGCCTCTGCCTCTGCCCCTGCCCCAGCCTCTGCCTCTGCCTCTGCCCCAGCGCTGCCCCTGCCTCTGCCTCTGCCCCTGCCCCAGCCCCTGCCCCAGCCTCTGCCTCTGCCTCTGCCCCTGCCTCTGCCTCTGCCTCTGCCCCAGCCTCTGCCTCTGCCTCTGCCCCAGCCTCTGCCCCTGCCTCTGCCTCTGCCTCTGCCCCTGCCTCTGCCTCTGCCCCTGCCTCTGCCTCTGCTCCTGCCTCTGCCTCTGCCCCTGCCCCTGCCCCTGCCTCTGCCTCTGCCTCTGCCCCTGCCTCTGCCTCTGCCCCTGCCTCTGCCTCTGCTCCTGCCTCTGCCTCTGCCCCTGCCTCTGCCTCTGCCTCTGCCTCTGCCTCTGCCTCTGCCTCTGCCTCTGCCCCAGCCTCTGCCTCTGCCTCTGCCCCAGCCTCTGCCCCTGCCGCTGCCTCTGCCTCTGCCCCTGCCTCTGCCTCTGCCTCTGCCCCAGCCTCTGCCTCTGCCCCCGCCCCAGCCTCTGCCCCTGCCTCTGCCCCTGCCTCTGCCTCTGCCCCTGCCTCTGCCTCTGCCCCAGCCTCTGCCCCTGCCCCTGCCTGTGCCTCTGCCCCTGCCCCAGCCCCTGCCCCTGCCCCTGCCCCCGCCCCAGCCTTTGCCTCTGCCTCTGGGGCACAGCCCTGGATGCCCTGCAGGCCTGGGGATGCAGGACCTGGGGCCGCCCTGGCACAGGCTGCTCTGTGCTGTCCTGAGCACCCAGCGCCAGAAACACCTCTCCTGGCCCCCGCAGGCCGGGATGCTGCCACAGGGCACAAAGAGGGGCCTTTCTTAGCATCTGGCAAAAAGCACCATCAGCAGAAATGCGAGGGCCCAGGGGGACAGTGCGGCCTGGGGGCTCTGGACAGACGGGTGACCCGCCGCTGAGGACCCCCACATCCAGACATCCGCTCACACACAGCTGCTGTCAGAACCTAAGCAAGCCCAGCAGAGCAGGTTTTATCCCTGCCTGGGCTCCCGCCTCTGGCCCCGTTTAAAAGCCTGCTCACCTGGGAAGCCCTCCTGCCTCAGTCTCAGTCACCTGCACGGCTGGACGGGCCCAGGCTGCACAGAGGGTGAGCACAGCTCCAGGAGCTCCTGGCGAACCAGCCTCACCCCCTTTCCTCCTCCCAGCCGCTCTGTCCGCTGGAAGCTGTGCTCCCACCCTCTGCCAGGAGCACTGACAGAGCCTTCCTGACGGTGAGAGGTTCAATAGTCCAGGTCCTGGACTCTAGGGGATGTGATTTACAAAGCCACACGTTGTCACTTTTCAATTTCATTTGGAAGATTGTTTAGGAAGTATTGTATTTTTAACCTCTCTCATACAGTGACCTTTTCTTTAAAACGGCCAAGCTTACCGGGTGGACCCTTGCTACACACAGAGAAGATTCTCACTCCGGCTGCTCTCTCCTAAGCAGGCTTTCTTTCTTTCTTTCTCCTTTTTCATTTTTCTCTATTGTGTGTGTGTGTGTGTGTGTGTGTGTGTGTGTGTATTGATGAAAGGCATTTTTCTTGTAAAATATTATTGGACACATTCTATGGTATTTCTCACACTTTCTACATGTTTGGCATTTTAGCCAAACCTGTTAAAAGGGGAAACCAATTGAAGAATTCTAATATTCAGTTTCAAATAACCAATGCCAATGCAACAGCTGAAGGAAAGAAGTATTTTTTCAGGAAGACTATATTTCAGTATGATCTTTACAACTCAAAGAGAGTTCACAGGAGCTAATAAAGATGTATAAATATTTTGAGATGTGTAGTCTATGAGGAGAAAAAGAGGAGAGGAAGTCAAATTTGAAAACAACAACAGCATCAAACCCTGATAGAAATCAACGTTTCCCATAATGAGAAATATTCTGTAAAAAATGTCCAAGTAAGTTATTATATTTTACTCTTTTCCTTAGGAACTAGGTTCCTCGCAAAACCGTGAGTTCCCTGAGTGCTGTTGGGGTGTATTTACATTAATCTGAAGGTCAGGAGTGAGGCTGCACTGGCTGGTCCAGCGGCCTAAGTGCAGAGTGTGAGCAGCCGCCGGCATTCCCTCTCCAATAGCAATTTCAAGTACAGGATTGCCGCGTGTAGAACCATTTGAACATGCTCCCTGAGGCAACAGTGCGATGAAGAACATTTCAATGAGTCGATGAAATAGAAATGAACCAGGCAGCATTCTCTGAAAGCAGCGCTCCTGCTCTCTGGCCTCACCACCCCCCTGGACCTGCCTCCCCCTGGACCTGCCTCCCCCCTGGGCCTGCCTCCCCCTGGACCTGCCTCCCCCCTGGGCCTGCCTCCCCCTGTGCCTGCCTCCCCCATGGGCCTTCCTTCCCCCACCAGACCTGTCTCCCCCCTGGACTGCCTCCCCACTATGCCTGCCTCTCCACCAGCCAGTCAACTCCAGAGCTGAAGGGAGCTGGGAGCTGCCTGGACTTCCCTTAGAGTTTTTCTTAGGAAAAGGCTCCCTTTCTTAGCAGAGAATTTGGTGACATGGCTTGCCTGGAGAATGTTTTCTTTATCATTTTGTCCCGGAGGATCTCAGGACAGGGGTGGCCGCAGAGGCGTGGGCTTGCTCCCCGCAGTCTTCCTCACTAGAGAATACAGAGCTAAGATGCGGCTTCTTGCTGGAGAATTAATCAGATTCTTATTAGTTGGAGTAAATGTCATGTTGGCGCCTTTTCCTCCTCGCACCTTACCGGTCCCAGTCTCTGCCATGAGGAAATAATGAAGATGAGATATGCAGTGCCATATACCAAGTGCCTGTTTGTCAGACTGCATACGAAGTAAGCTGTATCTGCTACTGGGGGGTCATAAGCCCAGCAAGTGAAGAAGACTGCTTAAAGAAATGTCATGTCAAAGGAAACAAAACTTTTCTTAGTACTTCCTCCGTGGACTGCCTTTTTGGAAATAAAATGTTCACAACTAGCCCTCCGAGGTAAGGCTTGGTCATCTTCAATTGCTACGCACCAAACAGCTCTGAGGTTCTCACCGCTTTCTGAGATCAATGAAACCAAAATACCTCCTTTGAGGCACATGGAAGCCCAAGGTGGCCAGAGAGGGGGCCATGCCCTCCGTGCCACACTGTGGACAGTGGGCTAGGCTGCAGGCTGTTCTGGTGCCCCCTGCCTGCGGGGGACCTCTCTGTTCTGTAGTAGAGCAAAGTTTTCTGGAACAAGTGGTTCAGCCTCATCCAGCCTCTTTCATCATAAAGTGAGGGCTATAATAGGGCCCATCTCATAGGACTGTTGCAAAGATTAGGTACTTAATCACATACAGAATTTGAAATATGCTGCCTTATATACTGAACAAAGACTGAATAGCTCAATATATGTCAACTGTTAACAGAGATTCATTAATTTATTCAACTAATGTTAAGTCATTACTTGTGAGGTAGAATATTTGCGAGATTCAAGAAAATAATTGGCTTGGATCAGATAGATTGTGATGGATATTAGGCTAAAAAACTCTCTATGCAGTCAAGAGTAGAGAGCAGCAGTCCCTAACTTGGCAATATGAAGAAAATAGTGCAGCTGGCACGGTGGCTCAGTGGTTGAGCGTCTATTTATGAACCAGAGGTAACTGTTGCATTCTGGTCAGGGCATATGCTCCAGTTGCAGGCTTGATCCCCAATGATACAGGAGGCAGCCAATCATTGATTCTTTCTCCTCATTGATGTTTCCATCTCTCTCTTCTTCTCCCTTCCTCTCTGAAATAATATATATATATATATATATATATATATATATATATATATATATATATATATATTTAAAAATAAAATAAGGAAAATAATAATCACTTATAAGCTCCTCCAGGGGTGGTGGCTGAATGAGAGGTGACCCATCAGAAAACTGGAGAACGGTAGGCAGAAGAATGCAGTTGCACTATTTGACACCATCCATAGAACTTAGCTTGAAATGGATGAAAGGCTTAAATAGAAAGCTAGAAGCTCTAAAACCACTAGAAGAAGACGTAGGGAGAAGATTCCTTTGAATTGGTCTTGGCAATGGTATTTTAATTGTGTCAACAACAGCATAATAAAATAAAGCACTGGTGGAACTACCTCATACTAAAGTTTCTGCACAGTAAAAGACACAATCAGCAACATTAAAAGTTGCAAATCTTATTTCTTTTTTTTAAAAAAATATATTTTATTGATTTTTCACAGAGAGGAAGAGAAAGGGATAGATAGTTAGAAACATCAATGAGAGAGAATCATTGACCAGCTGCCTCCTGCACACCCCCTACTGGGGATGTGCCCACAACCAATGTACATGCCCGTGACCGGAATCGAACCTGGGACCTTTCAGTCCGCAGACCAACGCTCTATCTACTGAGCCAAACCGGTTTCAGCCACAAATCTTATTTCTGATAAGGGGTTAATATCCCAAATATATAAATGACTAATATAACTCAAGGGAAGAACAAAACAAAACAAAAATGATTAAAAGGCAAAAACTTGAATAGATAATTTTCCAAAGAAAACATTCAGATGGCCAATAGGTACATGAATAGATGTTCAACATTACTACTCAAAGGGAAAATGCAAATCAAAACCACAGTGAGAACCACCTCACACCTGCTAGAATGATATTATCATTGAGATAAGTAATTACAAGTGTTGGAGAGGTTATGGAGAAAATGAACCCTTTTATACCGCTGGTGGGAATGCAAATTGGTACAGCCAATATAAAGAACTGTATGGAGGTTCCTCAAAAAGTTAATAGAGTTAACATATGATCCAACAAGGCTTCTTCTGGGTACCTGACTCAAAATTTTGAAAACATTCTCTAAAATATATGCACCCCTATGTTCACTGCAGCATGATTCACAGTGGCCAATTCAGGGAAACAACCAAAGTGTACTTGCCCAAGTAATTAGATAAAGAAGATGTGGTACATATATACAATGAAATACTACTTAGCCATAATGAAAGAAGAAATAATGTCATTTGCAATAACAGGGATGGATCTTGAGATAATCATTCTAAGTGAAATAGGTTGGACAGAAAAAGTAAACACAAGATTTCACTCATATGTGGTATAGATAGAAAACTAAAAGCAACAAATGAACAAACAGAAAGACAGTATGGTGTTACAAGAGGGAAGGGAGTTGAGGGTAGAAAAGGGTAAGGGGGTTAATTATATGATGACAGAAGATTTGACTTTGGGTGGTGGGCACAAAGTACAATCAATATACAAATGGTGTATCATAGAAATGTATACTTGAAACCTATATAATTTTATTAACAATGTCATCCCAGTAAATTGAATTAAAAAATATAAGAGATTGGTGGGGCTGTGAAGAAAAGAGAATCCTTGTCCCTACTGGTGGGAATGTAAACTGGTGAAACCATTATAGAAAACAGTATGGAAATACCTCAAAAATAAAAACACAACCACCATATGACCCAGAAACTCCACTGTTAGTTTATATCTGAAAAAATAAAAATGCTATCTTTTCTGCTGTTGTTGACAGTGTTAACGGCTATTCCATAAGTTTCTCCTTTGCCTTCTCAAAGCTATCTGCATGCCCACATTCATTTTAACATTATTCACAACAGTCAAGAGATAGAAACAACCTGTGTTCATCAATGGATGGATGGATAAAGAAAATGTGAAATAGAATATTATTCAGCCATAAAAAGAAGGAAATCCTTTTATTGCAACAACATGGATAGACCTTGATGGCATTATGCTAAGTGAAATAAGTCATACAGAGAAAGACAAACCCTATAGGTTGTTACTTATATGTGGAATCTAAAAAAGTCAACTTATAAAAATAGAGAGTAGAATGGTGGTTGGCAGGGGCTTGGGGTGGGTGGGGAAAATGGGGAGATATTGGTCAAAGGGTATACATTATTGGCAATAAGGTGAATAAATTCTGGGGATCTAACATACAGCATGGTGAGTATAATTTATAATAGTGTATTATATACTTTGAGTTGTGAAGACAGTAGATAATAAACCTTATTATCACCTTCAAAAATAAAATTATATGAAGAGATAGAAGTGTCAATTAACCATATGGTGGAAATTATTTTACAATACATAGAGTGTCCCCAAAACTGCTATATACACTTTGAATAATTATTAATTCTAATGGGTTAAATCTGAAAGGAAACAGCATAAACATAATTGAGCTATCAGAAAAAAAGTATGTATACATTTTTTGGGAAACCCTATATATATATATTAAACTTTAAACCTACATGTGTTATGTCAATAATATCTCACAAAAAATGGCTCAAGAGTTGTTTTGTGTGTGTGTGTGTGTATGTGTTTGCATTTCTTTACGTCTTTAGATCCCTTCACTTTATATATAGAATTACTTTTCCATTTTTATCTCTGGTCCTCTAATGCTTTTTATGAAATAATAGTAGAGGCCCAGTGCACAAATTCATGCATGGGTGGGGCTGATTGGGTGAGGCTGGCCAGGGGGAGGTGCTGTAGGCCATTGGCTGGCTGGCCCACCCCCTGGTGGAACTCCTGGTTGAGAAGACAGTTTGCATATTACCCTTTTATTATATAGATATTATTATATAGGATGACTTAGTCTTTCTTATATATTTTCTCTCTTTTTCTCTCTTGTTCTCCCTTCCTCTCTCCCAGAAAAATGAAAATGTAAAGGCTTTATTTAAACTTCCCTGGTAGTTTTTAAGGAAAATAATTGCTCCATCTCAGATGAAAATACTATATTGTCATTTCCCCCAGCATCACATCATTTGAAGGCATATGGGAAAGCAAGTGCAACTGGGGATAATCAATATTTTTGTCAAAAAGTTATAAAACTATCTTACCCTAGAAAACATACTGTTTGATTATTGCCATTATTTCATAATCTGCTTTATTTATTTAGGATTTACCTATAATGAAATTTGCCCATTTTAAGTGCGCTGCTTTTTGAGTATTGACAGCTATATACTGCATGGTTGTGAGACTGTAACCACTATCCCATAGAGAACATTCTCATTGCTCCAGAAGGTTCCCTGCCTTGAGACTGGTCTCCGCTCCTGCTGCTGGCATCCAGCAGCCTCTGTTCTTCTCTCTGCTTCTATAGTTTTCTTTTATTAGAATTTCCTATAAGTGGAATCATAAAGTAGGTGTCTTTTGTGTCTGGACCTTTGACACAGCATAATGCTTTAGAGATTCATGCCTGCCTCTGCATGTATCAGCTTTTCCCTTTTAATTGCTGGGTAGTATTCTATAGTATGAGAATACCATAATTTGTTTTTCATCAGTAGGAGGAAATTTTCATTATTTTCTGTATTTGGTAATTATAAAAAACTGCTATGGACTTTTCATATTAACCTTTATGTGGACAGATATTTTTTAATTGGGTAAATACCTAGGAATGGGATTATGATAAATGCATGCATATGTTTTTAAGGAATTATAAAATTGATTTCCAAAGTGGTGAATTGCCATCAATAAATATGAATAAATAAATTTTAAATTGTAAGATATACTTTTTATGACATCATAACCAACATTTATAAATGACATAAATATAAGACATTTCTGTGGGATTTTATGAGAAAGATGGAACAAGTAACTCAACAAACTCTTACTTGAAAATAAAGTGATCCTCTAATTGAATCCTTTTTTATTGCTTAAAGTATTACAAATAGTAGTACATACCTCTCCTTCCCTCCCCCATTAATCTCCCCCCTGCCTCCCCTACAACCCTGCCCTCACTCCCTTTCCAACCTGCCAGCCACCATTGTTTATGCTTATACACATGCATACAAGTCATTCAGTTGATTTCTTATCTCCCCCCTCAACCCTCCCAGCATCCCCACTGTAGTTTGACAGTCTGTTTGATGCTTCTCTGCCTCTGTATCTATTTTGTTCATCAGTTTATAATGTTATTTCTTATCCATAAATGAGTGGGATCATGAGGTATTTTTTTTCACTGACTGAATTATTTCATTTAGCATAATGCTGTCCAGTTTCATCTATGTTGTTGCAAATGGTAAGAATTCCTTCTTTTTTTTTTTTACAGCAGCATAGTATTCCATTGTATAGATGTACTACAGTTTTCTAATCCATTCATCTGCTGATGGGCATTTAGGCTGTTTCAAAATCTTAGCTATTGTAAATTGTGCTGCTATGAATATA
Source organism: Pipistrellus hanaki (assembly GCF_964339955.1). Taxonomy (NCBI): domain Eukaryota; kingdom Metazoa; phylum Chordata; class Mammalia; order Chiroptera; family Vespertilionidae; genus Pipistrellus; species Pipistrellus hanaki. The sequence goes on from NC_140514.1 coordinate 57,022,861, forward strand.
GGGGTGCATATATAAAGCAATTTTCTCATGAGATAGTTATGAGGTTCAAGTGAGCAAAGCAGATCCAACATTCTGGAGCAAGGCTGGGACAGTCTTGTGGTCAGGGCCCATGTTTTATTCAACTTTTGCGCACAGCCTTGGTCCTCTGTGTTGGCTTTGACCACCAGGACTGTGGGATCTTCACAGTAATTGTAGCGTCCCTGAGTAGCGCAGTGGCCATGTTGTTGGGTCCAGCAATGATACGTCTGGACTCTCTGACTCTTGGAATGGATTGGAGTGTGAGCTTCACCTCAATCATTGCCCCAGGATCCATTCATTAGATTCTCTGACACCTTGTGTGAGACAGACTCCTTTCAGCTGAATCTTACCTATAGCACTTCCTCAGACCCCTATGGGGCAGGAAGTTCAGCTACTGTATCCATTTGCATAAACAAACAAACAAACAAACAAAAAAACAAAACAAAAAACTGGGAATTTAAGAAAACTTAATGGGACTTAAATCATATGGAATTTAAAAAAATACAACCAATTCTATTGCTCCCTCCCCAATTTCCATCTTTTTTATGCCCAGCTAAAGAAAAAAAAAAAATGGGTCCCAGAAAAAAACATAACATATTTAAATTAAAAAAAAAGAAAGTTGTTTGTTTCAACGTGGTTTTATCCCATAAGAATTAGTCACCTGGTAGTATTTGATGTGTCCCATCATTGAAAGGTGTTTTTGTTTGTTTGTTTGTTTGTTTTTATTCAATGTGACAATTTGACTTTATAAATTTATCTCCCTACTCTCCAAACATAACACAAAAATAGGCAAACAAAATTAATTTAGTGTCCGGGTTGGCATCTGGAGGAAAGTGTCATCTGTACTCCTGTGTGATGCAACGTAGGTGAGACCCAAGTAAAGGAGAGGACCGACTTACATGTTATATGCAGGAGAACTCTTAATGTTGGCCAGGAAAGGAGTGGAAGAGACCACTAGTGAGTGAGATCATGACACACTGGACGGGGTGGGCAAGTCAGAGAAAGGCAAGTACCAATGATTTAACTTATATGTGGAATCTAATGAACCAAATAAACCAACAAAACCGAAACAGAGTCCTAGATATAGAGAAGAGACTGACAGCTGTGAGCTGTCTGGGGCCTGAGGGACTGGGGAAAATGGTGAAGGGATTAACAAAAACCTCATAGACAGACAAGAGTGAGGTGATTACCAGAGGGAAACGATGAGGTAGAGAGGGTAAAGGGGTGTGAATGGTGATGGAAGGCACACTTGACTTTGGGTGGTGAACACACAATGCATTATACAGATGATGTATTACAGAATTGTACACCTGAAATCTATATTTTATTAACTTTTGTCACTCCAATTAATTCAACAAAAATTAAAATTAAAAAGGTCATACATGAGCTCCTCAGGTCTCCCATAAGCCCTGCAGCAAGCCATGGCCTGGCCTCAGTTCTTGCTCCTGACAGGTGCTTGGTGAGGACAGAATATGGCAGAACAAGGGCTCAGTTGCTAGGGAGAGCTTGGAAAAGCTGGAAAGCCTGAGAGAAAGTCGGTGACATTAAGCTGCCACCTCAGACTGAACAAAGAAATGATTTGGCCCAAAACTAAAGGTCACAGCTACAGCCTCTTTCTCCTTGACTTCTGATGCCTGGCAGGTTGCTGGTTCTCCGTGGCCTGCCAATGTAGGCTTCTCTTTGTCTTTGACCTCTCCCTGGGAGACTTGAGTGGGCATCCACCAACATGAGGTGGAGCCATAGTAAGGCTTCAAGGGACAACACTTGTCAAATATATTTCCTTTCCCAATCACTATGAAACAAGAAAACAAGTACCACTGGATATGACATGTATTTAACTGTTTAATCATTTTTTAAATTGATTTCAGAGAGAAAGAGAGAAGGAGGGAGACATAGAAACGTCAGTGATGAGAGAGAATCATTGATTGGCTGCCTCCTGAGTGCCCCACACTGAGGATCAGGCCCTCAACCCCAGCATGTAGCCTGATTGGGAATCAAACTGTGACCTCCTGGTTTATAGGTCAACACTCAATCACTGAGCTATGCTGGCCAGGTCTATATTTAACTTTAAATCAAGAGATAAAAGATAAATACAGTATACTTTCAGCACATATAAATTATTAAAGAAAAATAAAACCTCCAATGAAGAGGAATTTTAAGAAATTATATATTAGGAAATTGCGAGTAAAGAGGAAGCAGCCACAGCATCTTTGACATCAGCTGAAAAAAAGCACAAAGAAGAAGTCTTCACACAGTCATTACACAGTACTGCCACAAGGGCTACTTAATTTTTTTAAATTAAAAATGAAAGGAAGATTTTGATACCCATTTTTATTTTTCAGCAGATTAAGTGGATAAAAATAAGTATGGACTTAATAGACTTGCCTCAAACTTTACATTCTACAAATAAACAATATGCACTTGAGATGATTGTTTTAGTTTCATTAAACATGTGATGAGTCTGTACAATGAACCAAGAGAGTTTACATATTTATTTATTCTTCAGAATATTCATGTGATGTTCTGTTTTTCCAGATTTCCTGATAAGTAAAAAGTTGTCAGGTTACATAGTCTAGAGTGATCCATTTAAACAGATGAAGATTTTTAAACCTTTTATTGGAAACAATTTTAGTTGTTTTTTTGTTTTTTTGTTTTTTTTTTTAAGTTTCCAAAAATACTAGAACTAGTCCCTTTGCTCTTCACCAAGCTTCCCCTAAATTTCATGCCTTGTGTGCAATTCACAGTGGCACAATTTTTTTAACTGAAGACCTTATTCAAATTTCACTCACTTTCCCACTAATGTCCTTTTTCTATCCTGAGATCCAATCCAGGACCCCACTCAGCATTCCTCCTTGGTCTTCTTCAGCCTCTAACAGTTCCTGTCCTTACCTCTCAGGATTTTGACATTTTTGGAGAGTTGGTCAGTTGTTTTGTAGAACGTTCCTCAATTTGGGCTTTACTGATATATTCTGATTGAATACCACAGATGGTATTGGTTCTGTCTCAGGGCGTCATATCAGGGGATTCATGAAACTGACATGTCTAATTATTTGCAATGTTGACTTTGATCAGTTGGTTAAGATGGTTTCAGCTGAGTGTCTCTAACTAGAAAGTTTATATTTTGCTCTTTGTTGCTAAGAAATATTTTTGAGAGATATATGCAAACACTGCAAATTTTGTTTTGCTTCAACTTTGGGAAAAATTTTTAAAATTGATAATTTGCCAGGCAACAAAGTAAATAATAATAATAAAACTACAGTTCTATTTTACTGAATAAGAGTTGTACCTGTCATGTTATCTGAGAAAAAAAATATCAATAATATGTTATTTCATATTGAAATGTATAGAATAATACTTTGTTTTACAGTAAATAAGGAATCTACTTCTAATTTCAGATTATTTAGAAAATAATGGAATAAATTGTGGAAATTGCCAAACATAGGAAAATTTATATCCTTACATTTTAATTAATTAATTTAATAAATAATTTACTTTTTGTTTACTATATTCTGAACACTAACTACATGAATAGTGAACCAAATAGACATGACCCTTGCTATAGAATTATAACAGTAAATAAATTAACATTTCATCTCAGGTATCTTTAAAGGAAATCATTAAGTACATGTAGGGAAAACAAGATAAAAGGAAATTAGTGCATTAGCAAATAGAGAAACATTAGAATTAATAATTAGAGTATAAATAGAAAATGTCCTCTTAAAAATACAGGCAAATGCATGTCAAGGTTAATCAGAAAATGTACCCAGAGCATCAAAACTCCCGAACTTCATTTTAAAAGGACAAACTACTTTTACCCTATGGTGAAAAACTTAATGAAGGATGAAGATAGACAATTCATTAAAATAGCCCAAAATACGTTTAACTTCGCTACTAACTAAAGTCTAAAGCAATAATATCCTGTCTTCCCCCAAATATCCTGTCTTCCCCCATCATACTTATACTAAAAAAAGAATGCAGTCACTTGGTGTGCTAAGATTTCCCGAGATGTTCCACACATGGTAACAGCATTATTGATTGGAGACTTTTGATGGACATTTCCCTTAGTATCAGATCAAATCCTGTAAAGCGCTTGTGTATTTGACCCATCTCAAAGAAATCTAAGCTTTTATCCTAAGATATAAGCATTCATAAATTGAGAGACAACATAGTTGATAATAGAGGAAAAAATAGAAGTAATCTAAAAAAGGAACTGATTAAATAAACTATGATAAGTTCACAAAATAGAATGTCATGTGTACATTAAAAATAACATTGTAAAGACTACTGCTATAGAGGAATATTCACAAAATATTCAAGTTATTAAAGCTGTTTTTTCCAAATAATATGTTTAGTGTGCTTTTATTTGTCACATAGAATATTAATTTACATATATATAACATATATTTAAGTTGTTAATAGTGGTTCTCACTATGAAGCAAGATTATAGACAATTATACTTTCGGCATTATCCCCCAATTGAAACATAATTTAAATATATACATACTAATGTATATATAGATATAAATTTATATAAATATATACATGTATTTATATATAATTTAAAAATCTGGTTTAAATCACAAGCTATATCAAACTGATTTTACTTTTAAGTTCTGGAGATCATTTTGACGTGTTCCTCATTTTTTTTAAAACTATGCCACTTAGTCTTTTTACTGAAGCTTTTTTCTTCTTCTTCTTCTTCTTCTGAGAGGAATAGAGTAGTTCTTTTAAAAATCCATTCTTGGAAGTTCTTGTCAAGATGGCAGCATAGGTCAACACAGTACTCAGAACCTCCCACAACCACATCAAAATTACTGCTGACTACAGAACAACTGTTACTCAGAACCTGTAGCCCAATGGATCAGAAGTCCTGAAACTAGGATCTAAAGAACAAGTGAAGTGGAGACTGGTAGGAGGGGCAGAGACATGGGAGTGCCTGGTTCCATACCCACATGTGGGAAATAAAAATCAGGGAGGGTTTCTAGGCTGCAGAGGTATCCCCTGAGGAACAAGGGGCCCCAGCCCTGAATTGTCTGGCTTCAGGACAAAGGAAGGAGGGGCAGTTTTATCCCATAGAGAAGTGCTGACAGAGGCCATTTTTCTTTGCTAAGCCCTCTCCCCTCAGACCCTGCAGGTGTGCACCATATCTAAGTTTCCTTCAGCCTGGCTCACACTGTTCACCCCACTCTGGTGATTCTCTGAGACCCTGCCCCAGTGTACTTTTTGGCCTGCCTAAGCTCATTCCATTGGCTTTTGCATACAAATGTCCTGTCTTGGACATTCCTAAAATATCTCAAACAAGCAGCATCTGGCCCTGGTATGCCCTGTATCTCTTGCTAAGTAGTCCCAGGCTCAGCACTGGTGATAGCCAGCCTCTGTTCACAGCTTGGCCTCTCACAGGCACCTGTAAGCCCAGCCAAAAAGCAGTCATCTTCAGATCACTCTGTAGCTCATGCCAGGTGGCCCAGGCAGAACATAGGTGGTGGCTGACCTGTCACCTTCTGGGAGGCTCCAAACCCCTGTTCACTGGTCAACAGTTTTAGACCATACCGGATTACAACACAACCACCTCTCTAACAACACACTCAAGAGACAAACTGGGCAGGCCCAAATCCCTACTGAAGTGAGTCCAGCTCCATGGAGTTGGCCCCTGCATAGAACCTCTCTGTTGTAACCTTATCTGATCCTTGTAGTCATTGAGCCTAAGGGACAATCCCTCAAGTGATGTGTTGTGGGGAAGCATGGGACTTGGTTGGAAAGTCTGTAAGGAGGATTCTCTGAAAGGTTGGAGTCCTCTAGGGGAAACTTGCTGACAGTTGCAGAGCTCCCAGTTGTTCTATAGTCAGTAGTAATTTTATGGGAATCTTTAGGTTTAAACTTCAAAAGGTCCTTGTTTTAAAGACACTACAGATACATGTGTTTTCTCAAGCATACTTACACTGCTAATAATATCTAGAGGTTAATTTTAGTCCAAGCTGTTGGTACAATAAAAGCCTAAAGCAGCAGGCAAATGGCGTTGTCTGGTTCCTTTAGCCAGGCAGTCCCTTAGCCCTCTCTTTTGTAGAAGTATGTGTCAGAGTAATCATTCATCCTTCACTCAGGGTCTGCTGGTCAGCCCCGGCAAGTGGTGTCCTGTGGGAGGACCGAGGAACACAGCGAAACACGATGAAAGCCTCAAAAAGGAAGAGGAAAACAATGAAAGTAACAGCACAGTAAGTCAATGGAGCACACTTGGGATTTCCAAGTTCGAGGGCATTGTTTCTCAGCTAAGGTTTCACAATGGGACAACAGTTGTCTACAGAACAGCAGCAATATATCATAGTGCTAAAATAGTTATTAATAGCAAGTGGTCCTCTGTTACAAGAACAACTAAAAATTTATTGCAGACTGTTATAATTTATAATCCTTAGCTCCCTGATGCTGAAACACTAGACCTTAATCTCTGGGAACAAGTGGGCACAAATTTAAAGAGAAATCGGGCCCAGGAATTTAAAGAGAAGAGGAGTGACCTTATCATCATTAACAATGTTGGCTTTTACTCGAGTTGCATTGTGCCCACTTCCTACTGAAGAACGAAAGCCTACAGAGCAACAGGAGGATCTACCACTGCCCCCTCCTCCTGAGACAGAGTCTGTAGAGCCTGCAATAGCCAAACCCCCGTCGCTGGAGGAAATGGAGAGTCCACCCCCTACATCCTCTATTGTGGAATCCTGTGTCAAGTAAGTCATGTTAGAAGGAGAGCTTTTGGCTTGCTCAGTAATGCAAGATCAATATGGTAATACAATCCATGATCTACTCTCCTTTAATACCTTTAAAGAAATAAGGAAGAGTATCAGAGAAAATGGGGCTAACAGCCTATTTACAAAAGGACTCCTTAATGCCTTGTCTGAAAATTATCACATGACTCCGTAAGACTGACAGATTTTGGCCAAAACAACTCTGGATGCCAGTCAACATTTATTATGGAGAGCAGAATAAGATGAGATATGTGAACAACAGGATGTTTGTGGGTGTTCCCTGGCTACCCCACCTAGGAGCCCTCTGGGCCACATCCTAGCTGTAAGTCCCAGGCACTATAAAACATCTTCTGAGAGATCCATGGAAAGGATTCTGATTTATTAAGTCTCGTCTGTAGGTTGTGTGTACCTATAGATATTGTACATAGACTGGCTCTGTTAATTGTTGTTTTTTGTCTTTGTTGTTTGGTTTAATTTGTTTAAATATGGGTCATATTTCACTCTGCTAGGGGTCCCAGCTACTTTCAGCAGGCTGAATATGTGACAGGAGTTGCAGGAACTTCCCAGAAGCTGCCAAGAATTCTTAATCTTGAGGATTAAGATTTCTGCTCCCCCTTTCAAGACATCAGAGTTTCCCCACTAGAAACTCTGAGTTAGTATGGGCTCCTGTCTGTCTGTAATGTAACTTGGCTACTGCTTGATGACCTTTACTTGCTTTCTTATCTTTGGGGAACTTAGTTTGCACTTTGCCATTGTATGAATATAGGAAATCTGCGGTTTCTACTGTTTGGACTTTATGCCACTCAAAACCCATTTGCTGTACTAGGTTAATAGAACATGAAATTCTAAGGCTACTGTCCCAGTCCATCCTTTTGTCAGAACTCATTTATTTACTGTAGGGTTTTTTATTTCTGTTTTTAAAATCCCTTCTTATATAGAAGATTTCATGTCATTAGTCTACTCAAAAAGAGAGAAATATGGGAAATAATCATTTAAACTCCCCAAGTATTTATCTTATAGGGCAGAGCTACAGATGTACCCTTAAAAAGGCTGCAGAAGTGGCAGCAATGGGGAGGGGGAGGGAGGCCGTCACTTTTAAAGAAAAAACAGTACTCTCACACTAAAGCCTTTAGGGGCCCAGGAGTTACTGCAATCCTGGGAACAACCCCCGGACCTGCTGTCTCCCCACAGAACACCCTCCCTTTCTCCAGCCTTCTGAGAGCTGTCAGGTCATATTATCTCTATTATCCTTTTAAAGAATATGAGTATATTTTCCATTGGAAAAATAAGCCTATTTCTAAAAGTAAAGGGAAAAAAAGTTTTTTCTGTATTTGTCTAAGAAGCAAAGGTTATATATATATATATATATATATATATATATATATATATATATATTAGAGGACTGGTGCACGAAAGTCATAATCATGCATGCGGTGGGAGGGAGGAGGGTTCCCTCAGCCCAGCCTGCACCCTCTCCAATCCAGGACCCTTCTGGGATGTCCAACTGCTGGTTTAGGCCTGATTCCAGGCAGTCAAACAGCATAAAAAAGGACATGGAAAGCATAAAAAAATCAGAAATTATCTTAGTTAATGATGAGAATAAGATGTGCATAAATAAATATGTATGTTTATAGTTTGCCCCTATTGATTTGGAGCCATTATCTTAAAAACAAACAAACAAACAAACAAACAAAAAAACTTATTTAGAAAAAAATAATTTTGAACAGGACATAACTATTTACATGTAATATTTTAAACTCTAAAATGTAATTTCTTTACAAATTGTTTTTATTACTATTTATGTATGTAAACTTTTTTTAAAAATATATTTTATTGATTTTTTACAGAGAGGAAGAGAGAGGGATAGAGAGCTAGAAACATCGATGAGAAAGAACCATCGACCAGCTGCCTCTTGCACACCCCCTACTGGGGATGTGCCTGCAACCAAGGTACATGCCCTTGACCAGAATCAAACCCTGGACCTTTCAGTCCACAGGCCGATGCTCTATCCACTGAGCCAATCCGGTTTTGGCTATGATTGTAAATTTTTATTGTGAATTTGAAATAAAGTTTCTTGATACAATTTTGGGGGGGAAAATCCACTAAATCTGTTCTTGAATTCTTAATATAGGTTTTTAAATACATTTCTGGTTGTGTTTTCTCATCTATTTTGCATTTGTCCATATTTTTGCTTTCTTTGGCTTTGGCTTTTCCCTCAATAATTATTATCTAAAAAGAGAGCCTTTTGATTATTGGTGACTTTCACATTCTCAAAAGCAATCAATCAAAACTTGACTCCTCTCCCTACTGCTTCCTCCAAGTTTAAGAACTTGGTGATTTACACATTCAATCCTCAACGGCTCTTCATTTATACTTTCCTGTAGGTTTTGAATTTTTTCCATTTATACTTTTCCTTATTTACATCTGAGTGAATTAACTATTCCTGGCGTTTCTTTCCATCTGCACCTCACAGAGTTTTGGAGGTGGCACCTTTCTTGGTCACACCTGCTCCTGTTCCAGTTCCAGGCCAGCGCTTAACTAGCTGGAAAGGTAGAGAAAAGGCACAGTTCCAATTTCAAAGGTTTCTTATTTTACTTTTTGTTCAGATGTGAATTCTGGATTCTTCGAACCTTCCTGTCGTCATACGTCTGTGCAGACGTGGGACACTCCTCAGCACCACTTACTAATTGCCATCGGGGCGCAGCCAAGCAGTGCTGCCCATGGCGGGGCAGGGGCATCTCCTGGGGAATTCAGAAAAGTAAACATTGTATAGTCCCTGGGAGAGGGGAAATAATGGTAGCCAATAATAATTTCATTAGCAAGTAACATCTGAAAAACCCAGGAGGTATCTTTACAGGAAATGGTAGGATATAAAATGACTTGCAGGGGCAAACATTTGCATGCTCCTTCTCAAATTCTAAACCCTCCTAGCCCAATCCCAGAGAGACAAATGTGTGCTTAAGATAGTTGTCCCTGGTTTGATAGTGAATTTAGGCAGTCCCAGATGGGCTTTAACTATTTTTCACTAAATAGGTAATTATGACTGAACATCTTTTTATTACTCTCCTTGAACAAAAGGTGAGTAATAAATAAAATAGCAGCGCCATTTTAAGTCATGTTGGAATACCTGACAATTGCATGATGTGTGTGAGTGTATGAGGTAAGTCCTGAATTCATCCAAATCCCCACACCAAGCATATCTGGATTATTTTATTTATGAAGACAGCTGAACTGAAATTCATTTCCTTTACAACTAAGTCAAGATTTCCAAGAGTTAAATCTTCTTTAAGTCTAGTTATATTCTAACAACTATTTATTAAAAACTGAAATCAGACATTTCATGTTCCTTATAAGAAATTTATTGATGATTCCTTTACTCAAGCATGTATTGAGTCCTGCTTTGTGCTTAGCACAAATTTAATAGCTACTTGCTGTTCTTTAGGTCACCCATTGCTACTTCTAGGCATTGGGAGAGAATCAATGTGAGATAGGACCTAGATCCAGCATGTCAAACTCAAAGGCTAACACTGGCCAAATAAACAAGCTTTAAGTTTTTGTGGACTGCAAAGAAACACAAAAGCTTCATTTGTCATGGAAATGTAGGTTTATTATGATAGTGACATGCCAAATACAAAGGGCTGAAATGAATGAGTAATCATTAACATAAAATAATAGAACATTTTAATAAAAGAATATTTTTCTTGAATATTAACTTACTAGACACTGAACAACTGCACAAATTAATAACTATAACACAAATAAAGCTATTTTTCTTGTTCTCTGAAAGCGAAATATTCCCTGTTTCATACACCAAACAAGGCAGTCCAAGACTAATGACGAGGCCATCAGCTGCTAGAATATTTGCTGCTGGTATTAGTGGAGAAAAATGGTGTGCCAGTAAGTAAGGCATGTGAAGGAAATGAATACAACACGATTATAGTAATCAGTCATCAGCGAACATTGTAGTTCATTATTAATAATTATGTATAACATGATATTGTAAAAGTTAAGTTACGGAATATTTATTAAAATGTTTCTTACACACCCTTGCACCGTCTGGGCTGCAAACATATTCGTTATGGGCTGCATGTGGCCCCTGGGCCGTGTCTGACATGCTTGACCTCGACGATGAAACAGGCATTCAGCTTATTGCTTTCACTAGAGTTGTTTCTATTTCCCTCAGTTTCATCTTCTGTAAAACACCACAAGTCAAACCACACTGTTCCATTCATTACTTCTTTGATGACATCATAAAGAGGTAATCTGTGTACTAGAGTTATAACACTATCATCCACCCCGTCTCCCATGAAGATTGCATAATATTGTGGTTAGAAGCATGGATTTGGAATCTGACAGAACTAGGTTTGCATCTTACTCTTACTGCCACGAGACCCAAGTGTTTTGACTTTCCCAAGCCTCAGTTTTCTCTTCTGTCAAGTGGTGCTGATACTATTACTATATTCAATGGATTGGCAGATTAATGACTGGGCACAAAACCGCTCACAAAGCAAGTATCAATTAATATTAATTGTTATTAATATTATAATTAATATATATTAATTAAATAATAAAATTCCTCCATAACTATGTTATACCCCTTGGAGGCTTAGATAGCTCAAGATTAAGGTGACCAGACACGCTTTTGGTGGGACAGTCCCGATTTTTAACAATTTGTTCCGCATCCCGCTGCGTTTTAAAGAAGTCCCGAAAATCCAGCTTTTACAGACTGGGAGAATGGGATTTCATAAAAGGAAGCTGAGTCAATAATAGGTACAGTGTAGATTTTGGACTTCGAGGTGGGAGTGCAGCTCTAATGCAGGTTCTTCCTAACTCAACAACCACAGAGCAGACAGTTCCATTTATAACTAGTCAGAGGGCTTGAATGGACATTTCTCTAAAGACATGCACATGGCCAATGAGCACATGAAACAGTGCTAAGCATGTTTAATCATTAGGCAAATGCAAATCAAAACCACAATGAGATACCATGTTATACCTACTGGGATGACTGATACATAAAATGTAAGTGAGGATATTGCAACTGGGCCCCTGTGATAACTGGTGGAGAAATAAAAACTGACACTGTGGGAAACCATTTGGCTGTTTCTCAAAAAGTTAAACCTAGGCAGGGTGGAGGGGATCAATAGGGGGTAAAAGGGGGTACCTATAATACTTTCAACAATAAATTTTAAGACAAATTAGGGGGGAGAAAGTTAAACCTAGAGTCACCATATGATTCAACAATTCCCCTTGTGATTATATATACACAAAAGAATTGAAAGCAGGAACTCAATTGAACACCACTGTTCACAGCAGCATTATTCACAATGTTTGAAATTGGAAACAACCCCAGTGTGTATGGAGAAATGACTGGATATACGATGTGTGATATATGCCTAGAATGAAATATTTAACCTTTAAAATGAAGGAAATCCTGAGATGTGCTACAATATGGATGAACCTTGAGGATGTTATACCCAACATAACGAACACTGCATAATTCCACCTTCATGGGGGTACTTTTCTTCAAATAGGCAAATTCATAAAGATAGCAAGTACAAAAGAAGCTGAGGGAGGGAGAAATGGGGAATTGTTGAATTGGTAGTTTCTGTTTGGGATAATGGAAAAATTCTGAAAATGGATAGCAATGAGGTTGCACAACTTTATGAATGAATGTACTTAATGCTACTGAATTTGTATACCCCAAATTGTTAAAATGGTAAATTTTACATGTATATTTAACCACAATTGAAATTGTTTCCAATTTCAACCCATAAAATACCATTAAATAATTTCAAGTAAGTGATTGCTAAGCATGCTAGTTAAAATTGAATAGCATTTCCTAGTTTTTATTTTTGCAAGATGACAGGAAAAGTTTAGTTTCTCTAAAGATTTTTTTTTCTGAAGTGAGTCTAGGAATGTCTAAGAATGATAAGATCATTAAATCTGTAGGTTATGAAATAGTTCTTTTGATATTCTTTAGTCTTAAACAGGACATAGGGTCGATACAGATTGAGCCGCTGTTTGAGATCACTTTTGTGGCAAGGCTTCTATCTAGTAGGTTTTTAAATTTTTGTCTATTCAACATAAAATTTATTTGCACACATAATTTATCTTTCCTTATAATTATCATTAATTTATCTAATTTTACTTTACCTTGCTTTTTTGGTTCCCCTAGTGCATGTGTTGAGCTGGTGGGGATATTGTGTGTGTGAGTGTGTGTGTGTAATTATTTATTTTGAAAATATTTCTTTTTGAAAATATTATATATGCCCCCTTCTATTTTTTTATTTTCCCCTTCTAGCTCACCATAATTCTTATTTAGATACTATTTGTTAATAGGTTATTATTTACTGCAATTTTCTTAGATAAGCATTTTGTTTTAATTTTAGGCATTTATTATATCTCAGGATAAGTTTAAAAAAGCCTACAATAAGTTTCTTTTTGGAATTTTATTGATTTTTTAAATTCTTAATGTATACCTCTTTTTTCGTTGTTCAAAATAAGGAGCCATGAATAATGGCGGTTTTGCCTAGGCATTTTTATATTATTCATTAAAGGAAGAGTCACGCATCGACTGCAGAAGGGGCTGAGGAGACTGTGAGAATGACAACAGAGGATTTATTGTAGAATATCACTGAAATCACGTAGGATTTGATATTTCTTTCATTTTTTCAGCATTGTGATTATTTTTAAAAATGTTTTTATTGATTTCAGGGACAGGAAGGGAGAGGGAGAGAGATAGAAACATTGTTGATGAGAGAGAATCATCTGTTGGCTGCCTCCTGCACACTTTCTCCGGGGAATAAAACCAGAAACCTGGGCATGTCCTCTGGTCAGGAATTGAACCATGACCTCTTGGTTCATGGGTTGATGCTCAACCACTGAGCCACACCTGCTGGGCCAGCATTGTGATTTTTTTCTATATTCTTAGATCCACTTAATGTGAAAATGGAACTTGAATTGCTTTGACTGATTTTTTTATTGTTTAAAGTATTACATATGTCTCCTTTTCCCTCCATCGGCCCCTCCCTGATGACTCTCACCCCCCTAATTACAAGGAGGCATGCTTTAAAAATCAATACCTGTTTCTTCTTCTTGGGATTGGGAGTATTTATTGAATTCAGACTACCACCAGAAGGTTGAGCCTCACCTTTTGAACAGCTCTTTATGCCTGAGTCCTTTAGAAGTTTCTCAGATAAAGGATGAGGACTTGTCACAGAATTTCAGTCTGGATTCTTCTACACTTCTCATCTCTCACATACTTGCAATGCTTTTTCTTCTTCACCAGGTCTTTGAGGAGCCTACATTGAATACTCTGATGGGAGAAGGAATTCATTCACTTATGGACCTATTAGTTCAGTTGGCAAGGTAAATACTGTGTGTAGAGTGAAAACTTCCAGGAGTGCTCATATGACTCAGAAATTGGCCTTCTTAAGAAACCAGAGCATTTTTTTTTTTTTGTAAAACAGAATTGTTTGAAGATATTGGTTGTGTAAGGGTCCGTGAATCATCTTTGTCCTAAGATCAGCAGGAAGTCAGGAAACATGTTAAACGCTGGGGGTGATCCACAGAACATTTCATGTTGACAAGCTGACTGGCTGCGCTGAGGTGGAAGTTTGTTTTTAAATACATTTTATTGATTTTTTTAGAGAGGAAGAGAGAGGGATAGAGAGTTGGAAACATCGATGAGAGTGAGTCATCAATCAGTTGCCTCTTGCACACCACTTACTGAGTATGTGCCCGCAACCAAGGTACATGCCCTTGACTGGAATCGAACCCAGGACCTTTCAGTCCGCAGGCTGATGCTCTATCCACTGAGCCAAACCAGTTTCGGCGAGGTGGCAGTTCTATAACAATACCTGCTGTACTGTAACAATATCTACCTTCTATAGGTGCTTACAGTTTAGAGAATTGCAATTTAGCTACATAAGTTGTCAACAAGGTCAGGGAGTCATGATCCCCATTTAGTGATGAGAAAACCTGTCTGAGTGTGTTTCCAAGAGCAGCTGAACTTGTGCTGTCTCCTTTTGTGTCTTCCAGGCTCCTAGTGGATCTACATTTAGATGTTCTAACTCTGCACTTTTACAGCTTCGCCAGCACTCTGTTTGGCACTGAATTCTAAAGATCACACATTTGGGTGTTGTGATCCTTGATAATAAAGAAAATTGAATGAAATAAAAATGTCAACATCTGAGTTAAGATTACAACACATTTCCTAATTTTTGTTATCTTCCTTGAGATACTGAAGTTGAATTCTGAGACATGGCAGTTTTAATTTTTTGATTTCTCTTAGAACAAATTATTATTATCATGAAAATTATTTTATTATGAAATGATTTCCAACCCTAATTGTGGGGTCTGGTATATTTCACATATCTTATTTAGTTTTAAAACTTCACAGTGAATTAACTGGTATTTCCTCATTTTGTGGAAGAAAATATTGAAGTTCTAGAGATGGTTTGCTGAAGATCACATGGCTAATAAGTAATGGAGGAGAACCTAGACCTTAGTGTATTTACAGTAGTTTCACCTCCACAAAATGTGTCTAGCGAAAGGAGTTCAGGTTGCACTTAACCATATTGGACAGTGGAAAGTCCAGAAATAGAACAAAGGGATTCTAGATTTGATTATCTTCTTTATCACAGGTACATTTTTAACTTGGAAAGCTCAATTGATGAATCCCAACTGTTGTGGTAAAATGTTGTAATACCTTCCTTGTTATTTCTATTTTATATGTTCTTGTTGTTTTAGGGATTTAAAATGGGAGTTTTACTTAGATCATTACTACAGGGATCACACAGTGCTTTTCAGAACCACTGAACATGTATGCTCAATTGATCGAGGTAAGCATGTGTTGTTAAAGATTTGGTGAACAGTATAGTGACATCTGTTTGTATTTCTCTTAAGTTTAGACTCTATATCATAAACTAGACTCTGAATAGTGTAGAGCACAGGTGAGATGATGGTCCTGTTACTTCTCTTATACTCTCGTTCTTAAAGTCCCTTTCTTCCTCTAAGCATCTACTTCACTTTCCCTCTGTATGTGAGTCTGTCTGTCTGTCTGTGCCACTGACCTGTTATTCTACCTTTAAGTTAGTCAACACTCTTTTCCACACCAGGTTAGTGAATCTTAATGTTAATATTTTGGTGTATATATTTCCAGATCTTATTTTTCAATTAAATAAGTTTATACTTAATTAGTAGAAAAAATTAAATGTTTCAAAACTTATTTAAAAAATGTATTATATAGTGAGCATCCTTTCATATCAACATATATTTCTACTAATGTATGTGTGTGTATACACACACACATGTGCAATTATGTATGTGTACATAAATATATACGGTCTACACATGTTTTTATTCAACAACTTTATTTCTAAATATTTATTCAAAAGAGTACTTAATTTAATGGATTATAGTCTATATAAATAGCTAGGTACTATTGGACATTATCATTATTTACAATTATAAAAATATAGTTGGGGTGTATTCCTCTTAGTTATTTAAGATAATTGCCCAGAACTCTTAGGACAGCATCAGAGAAGGCTTCCATCACTGCCAGCAGCTGGCTCCATAATGGCTTTAGGTACTGCCTCAGGCCAGCCCAAGCCAGGGCAGGGCCTCTGGCTGGACCAGGCTCTGGCCTCTGAGCAGGCCCTTCCTCTGGCTCTGCAGAGCTCTGGAGCTTCGGGTGTGAACCTAGAGCAGGAGAGAGAGAGAGAGAGAGAGTGAGAGAGAGAGATTTACTCACATACCTGGCTTTTCCGCGACTTTCCATAGATAGGAAAGGTGCCACCGCCTTTAAGCAAACTCCAGCCCGTGAGCCTGCCCTCCCAGATTATCTGCCCAGATTATCAGTTCCCCTCACCTTCCTGAGTTGCCTGGGTGGGCTCAAGATGCTCCAGCTCTAGATTTTGAGCGTGGCCCACCAGGTGTGATGCAGTGGAGTTGATGGGCACCAAGGCCTGCTCTACCTCCAACAAGGCGAAAGGAAGGGGCTGCCCAAAACCCTGGACCTGGTTCAGCCAGGTCCTGACCATCGAAGCCATGGCCCTGGGGAGAGGCAGGTGGACAGTCAAGTCAGAGTTCTGGTCTTTCCTTCTACTCTACCCTACCATGGCACTCTTGTTTGGGACTGAGCCTCTGTGCAGTCCCTTTCCTATCCAGGGAAAAGCCCCACGCCATACCCAGCCCTTAGGTGTCTGTTCCATTTGTAGCAGGTGTGGGATCCAGCAAGTTTAACGTGGAGTCTGTGTGAGACTCTCCTTCCCACTGGCAGCTCTCCTGAAGGTCCTGTACACTGTCCACCCCAGCGCTCCATGCCCCTGGGCATCTGGGCTGAGGACTGAGACAGACTCCTGAGCTGCCTGCCCACCACAATCCTGTCCTGAGCCCTCCACTGTGGTCAGTAGAGGTGGATGGAGAGAGGGGCAGGCAGAGCACGATGGGTCTTGGGGGGAAGGAGACTCTGAGGGACAACTTAGCCCAGCCTCCCCTCTGGGTCTACAAGACCAGGGACCCCATCCTCTGTCCTCTTTGACTCGTGTGCTCCTGGAATAGTAGCCACCAGAGATCAGGCCTTTCTTGGGAATCAGAAGGTGTATAAGATCAGGGTTCTGCCAGGCATTCCCCCAACTCACAGTCCCCACTCTGCTGACACAGGGGGGCCTTCTTCTGGACCCAGAGACCACTCACTTTATGACTTGGTCCTGCGGTGTGTCTCCCTGGTCCTTATGAGAAGGTGTGCCTGCAGATGTCAAAAGCACCTTGATGGCATCAGCTACGATGGCTGGTGGACAGGACCTGTCAATGATGGACAGCGTGACTGCGGGACCCACTGCCTAGGACTGAGGCCCAGGGGTTGTGTCTGCTTCATCCCTTGAGTCGGGCTAAGTGTCTCCAAACCTGCTTGCCTGCAGTAGGAGCTTCATACACATTGTCTAGTAAATAAACTCCAACCAGCACCATCCCACCCATCTGAGTGGGCTTGGGGCCCCTGCTACCCGCCCAAGATCCCCTATGTGGCTACTACAACAAGGCCGAGGACCAGCTAGGTGAAATCTCCAATTGCTTGACAGGTTGCTTTCCATGTACTTTTCCAAACTCCCATGCCACAGGCCGCTGATGGGTGAGTCAGCGTTCTTTCCATGGGACAGAGTGAAATCATTGCCACAAACAGCCGGCACATACCCAGCAACCCTGTCTGAAGAGCCAGAGAGCAGGTAGGACCTGCCATGGCTTTTCCCCACAGCAGTGCTATGAGGTTTTCCCCCTACCACCCCACTTTTCAGAGGAGGATACTGAGACTCAGAAAGATGTGGTGACATTTTCAAGACGCACAGCTTGCAGCGGGCAGAGTCACGAGTGTGAGCTCACCTAGCTAACAGCTCCTCCAGGAACTGTTGGGCTCTGCAGAAGGCCAGGGTGGAGACCTGGGGGACGTTTCCCCCCGGGAGAGCTGGTACCATGGATGTGGCCACTTGCTCCAAGGTGCCTTCATGGAGGTCCTGCATCCTGCAGGACTCAGGTAGGTTACCAGTTACCTCAGCTGCGCACTGGGTGGGACAAGGAGGGACATCCAGTCAGCGGCATGACCGTGAATCCCACAAGGATTGAGGTCTGGAGCTCATTCGGGAGGTCCCAGCCCCACAGGCATGTGTTCAAGAGAAGGGCAGGAGTGCCCAGGCTGAATGAGGTTCTAGGTCTTCAAAGTGCCACTTAAGTTCTGTGCATATTCATACAATTGGCACCTTCTAAGCATCTTTTTTCCCCTCCCTCTCAGCTGAGGAACAACAAACCTCCTTGTAGGAATAGTAGAGCACGGGCCCTCTGAGTCCTCTAGAAACCTCCCCTTACAGAGCTGAGAACACAGAGGCTTAGGGATATCAAATGTCTGATGAAGGGCATGCAGGTCAGAACTGGGACCTGTCCTGCATGGCATCCCCTCTCAGGTAATGGACACTCATCTGTTCCTGACTTGGGTAGAAAGGGTGTGGGAGCCTTGTTCCTCCCCAGCATGGGAACAGTGTACACGGTAGACATGGCCTATGAAAACCATTGACTTCAAAGGAGAAAGTTATGTTCATCCTTTTACACTAAAGGGCATTTTAAGGTCTTCATAATGGAGATCCCAGATTCTGCAAGATGGCAAATGCTTGAAGACTGCAGACTAGAGAAAGGTGATCACCAGGCAGTAATCTGAGCAGAGGACTTGAGAAGGAGCAAATCTATGTGGTGGCTGAAAGGGGAACAGGTGACTCAAAGTACCCATGAGGCAATTGCCAATGAAGGAACACTGTGATAGAGTTGGACAACCTGGCATTGGACAGGACAGGTGAAAATTTCAATGAGTGAGAAATGCCCGGCCAGGATGGGAGCAAGGCAGCAGCCCTCATCAGAAACTGCTTTTGGCTATGTCCCTGCTCCAGCCCTTTGGATTTGGAATCCGCTTGCAGCCGATAAAAGTTTTTATGTGCACAGCCTTCTCCCAGCAGTAGGTGTCCATCTCCAGCTGAGGAAATTACACGTACTGTGGTCTAAACTGTGTCCCCTAATCCCATGAATTTGCAACCCCTAGAACTTCATTATGTGTCCGCATTTGAGTTTTAGTCTTCAAGCATGTAATTAAGATGAACTGAATTCAGTGGTGAGGGTCTTAATCTAGTCTGACCAGTATCCTGAGAAGAGGAGGGGAGGACTCATGGCAGTGCAGTGGGGAATCCTGTGACACACAGGAAGAAGACGGCCATCTACAAGCTGAGGAGAGACCCCTCAGGAGAAACCAGCCCTGCTGACAGCATCCTGTCTCACTCCTAGCCTCTGGAATAGCGAGAAAATGAATGTCTGCTGCTGACACCACCCAGAGTGGTCCTATGTTAAGGCAGCCCGATCAGCCTAACACAGCCCATTCCAACACACTCAGTGCTCCAGGCAGCATTGCTGATATGGCAGCTGAACTGAATCAGGCCCATATTCAGCAGCACTGAAGGGCTGTATCACTGGGGGAAGGACATCTGCTATTGGGCCAAGTTCTGCAAGGACTGTGGACAGAGTGGCAGGGATAGTTTAAACAATAGAATCAGCGAAATGCCCAAGTGCTCATAGAGTCTACTGTGAAGTCAAACCACCTCTCTCTCTCTCTCTCTCTCTCTCTCTCTCTCTCTCTCTCTCTTTCTCTCTCTCTCTCTCTCATATTTACACAAATATGTGAGGAGTGTCTTTCTACCCTCCCATGTATCTGGAGGGAGGAGTGGGGGTCAAGATTGCTTTGTTATGGGGCTGTGGGAGAGTCTAGGGAGAGTCCTGCAAGGGTCCTGGGGGGAGGGGTGTCCGCAGATCTGAGTGTGTGTCTGGGCACTGCCAGGTCCTCTTGGGGTTGTGGATGTGGAGACCCTTGAGGCCGGCTCTCACCTCTGACAGGCACTGGACTGTGTCATCAGCCTGGTGCACCTGCACCATGACCGCGTAGGCGGTGTAGTCAGGTCCTTGGGCCAGCACCTCAATGATGTCCTCCTGGGAGCTCTGCAAAGACAGAGTGGGTACTGAGCCAGGAGGCCTCAGGAACCTTCTACCCAATCTGTGGTATTGTGTCATGGCAGACCTCGTCCATCAGGACACAGGGAGGATGTTCCTGGCAGCCCTCTGAGCTAGCAGCCATTGGTTTGTGTCAAGGTCTAGCAACAGGGAAAGCCTGAATCACTGATGAAAACTGTGCCCTTGTTGGGATGATATGGAGTTGGGAAAGGTCACAGCTCCTGACCTGGCCTCAGTGCAATGGTTTGTCTTCCACTGTGAGGTGATAGGTTGCAGAGAAAAGTATTCAAGACCTTAATCCCTCCCTTACCTGCAACCCTCTATTTTTAAAATACACAGCACTATCAAGTAGGATGATGTTTAAGACTTGGGAAAGGTCAACAAGGACAGTGGAGCTGGGACTGGTCCACAGGTTACTTGGTGCAGGGAATTAATCAATTGAAAGGGGCATAAGGCAGATGACAACAAATGCCTCCTCTATGATCCCAGCAAAACATGAAGAAAGATTGCTTTTCTACCCTCGCAGGGACCTGGTCTGGTGGACTGAAGGTACAGCTCTCTTTGGGAGTGGGTCTGTGAGGTCTTGGAGACCCCTGGTTTGAGTCTGACTTTTGGTCTCGGTCCAGTCACTTCAGGGTCCTGGGTGTGGGCCAGCTCTCACCTCCGTTTGGCACTGGACAGTTTTCCTGGCCTGACGCACTTGTCCTTTGTACCCGTTGATGGCATAAGTGAACCCGTCTGCCAGCTCCTCTACGACATCCTCATTGGAGCTCTGCAAAGACAGAGCCCGCTACCAGAACAGGAGGCACCGGACCAGTGCCAGTGGGACAGATGCCTGCCACCTGCTCTGCTCCCCAGATCAGGCAGAGAGGGGCATCTGCAAAGACCTCCAGGCAGGGAGTGAAGTTGATGACCCCCTTGAATACTCCCTACCCCGACCCATCCTAACAAGTGGGTAGCAGATCTCTGAACCAAGCACTCACATGACACACCCTCAGGCTTCTGACACCGACCAACCTGCTCCTGCCCAAGGATGTGCCTCTCATCCCACGCTGTCCCTCACCATCCCAGGCATGTACACACACACACACACACACCCGGAATGAGGGTAAGAGGTGTGGGGCTCCCAGGTATGAGCCCTTGGTGCCTGGCCTGTATGGGCCTGGCCCGGGCTGCCCTGGGTTACCTGTGGGTGCCTCCTGCCGGAGGGCAAGGGGTATTGGTGGTGGTGCTTGCGCCTGTTTCTACACCAACAGAAACATCTCTCAGCCTGGGCTTTCTTCTGCCCTGAGCCTCGGAAGGATGGGAAGCAACACAGAGACATCCTTGTCTCCTGACCCTCTCCACTCAAGTGAGCTGCAAAGGCAGTTGCCTCCAGAATGTGGGTATCTGGTTACCATGGTTCCAATTTCTCTCAGCAAGGAAGTGAGGTCACCCCTTCAAGGTTCCACGACCTGTGCCCCTCCCTCCAATCAGAGTCACCCAAAGGCCCCGTGGGCTGTTGACATCTTACCCTCTGGGCCCATGTTACCTCCACACCTGTACACCAATCAGTACCCAGTATCCAGCACAGCCTTCTCCCCAGCTCTCTGGGAATGTGTGGCTTGGCAGAGAAAGCTGTGTTCACACCTCCTTTTCCTTACTTGTCCTGTGCCCTGAGGAAGCCTCTGTGCCTCTCAGGGCATCCCCCAGTCTGCAGAGCTGCCCAATGAGGATGATGCCAGACACCATTTCCATAGGAAGTCATCAGGTGTAGATGAGACAAGGCCCCTGACACCTGTGGGCTGGCGTCCCCAAAATCTGATGAACAAACATAGAGGTGGAAGCGTGACAAGAATGAGTGGGACATAGCATAGGACACTGGAAAAAACAGGCCTGAGTTCCAGCTTGAGATCTCAGGGAAGTCACTGCTCATGTTGCCCTCATTTTCACATCTGCACCTTAAAGGTTTGAAGTGACAGGAAATTCAGAGCTTATGGCCTAAAACCTCGCAGTTGTGTCTTTTTACACTTAGCATCAGAGCCAGTGCCATATGTGGGCCCAGGGGTTAGGGGGCCTTCACAGTGGCTTTCATTGAGTCCAGCCTCCTGGTGGCAACATCCTTGTGTGTCCGCCGAGAGCACAGTAACTGGCTTCTGAACAACATAGCGTCCATCCCAGGGGATGGGATGTCAGGTCCTGTCACTTCTCTCATTCTCTCTCTCATTCTCGAGGTCCTTTCCTTCCTCTCAGCCTCTCTCTCACTTTCACTCTGTATGTGTGTCTGTCTGTGTCTGTGAACTATGTTCTGTCTTTACACTGAGTCCACATCCTTTTGCCCCCCACTTTAGTAAATCTTGGTTTTGGTAAGTTCTCTCCTTTGTTCTTAGAGTCTCTTGGTCTTAGAAGAGATATGGCATCTTTTGCTACTTTATTATAACTTCTAGACATAACCTGTTAAGTCCCATGAGCATAATAGATTTCAACCGTGACATTCCTGATACCATTCTAGTGTGAAACCATCAAGGTTAGCACCAAGAGTACTAACCCCATTCGCCTAAGGGCCTCTTGATAACATGTGTTCTCTCTGACTTGTCAACCTCTAGTATCGCTGGGTCCCTAACCATTCTCTACAGGCAGCTCAAAGGATCTTTTGAAAATGTAAATGCGGTCATGCCCCTTCTGGAAACATACCTTGGATTCATATGGCCTTTAGAATTAAGTCCAAAATCCTTAGTGTGTCTGTCCAGGTCCTCCATGATGTGACCTTATCTTCTATCCACTCTTATCTCCCCCTCATCCCTTTTCTCTGGTCATACTTTTGAGATCCTCGTTGGCATCACACTCTTCCAGCCCAGCTGTGTCATTGTCATGCCCCAAGTCCCAATGTTTCCCTCTGGAGTCGTTGGAAGACTGGTGTTCTTTCAGGCATATTTGGTCTTTCCTCTGACCTCCTCTCTGCTCCCATACTGGTTTTTTTTTTTTTTTTTTTTTTTTTTTTTTTTTTTTTTTTTTTTTTTTTTTTGTGTGTGTGTGTGTGTGTATGTTTGTTTGGGGTTTTTTTGGTATTTTTTGTTATACCATGAATTGCTACAGCCCTGTTCACCCTCAGGAGTTTTAAGGATCTCATTCAGTGTGGAAGCTGAGAATTATAAGCAGCAGAATACTGATGAAAGTAACAGTAGGGATGTGTTTTTCTCACAAAATAACCAATCCATGGGTAGGTGGATCCAATGTTGAATTCAACTGCTCAGTGATAGCAGGGTAAGCTGCCAGTGACAAAGTGGCTGTAGCAACAGCTCCCAGCATCCAAGAGAGGAAAAAAGTTCTGTCTTCGCTGTTGTGCTTTTTATCAGGGAGGAAAATATTGTCTCAGAAATCAATTATGAGACCCTTGCCTGAACCCTTGGCCAGAACAGGCCAAATTGCAAGGGACATGGGGTCGTTTAGTAGCAAACTGCTCCTGAAGGAGGTGCCTCAGCCCAGGAGGAGGAGGAGGATTAGCAAGACAAGGAGGAAGAGGAGGAGCAGGAAGAGGACAGGGACAGGGCAGTTGGGAAGTGTGTGATCGTGAGCTTCCTGTTTCTGCTGTGAACACTAATGGCCCCATATATTTCTTCTTTGTGGACATGTGGAGGAAAGGTGTCCCAAGATTCAGGGATGACTGTTTTCAAATCTGTTTCCTTGTGTCTTGAAGTACTCTGTCTAATACGGTCCATATTATACATTTGTAACTTAAAAAAAAATCTGCTCAAATGGCAATTGATGTCAGAGGGAGGAAGGGAAACAGAAGGGAGAGAAAGGAGGGTGGGGAGAGAGAGTAACACCAATGATAAGAGAGCCTCATTGATCGATCACATAGCCCCTAGACAGCAAGCCAGGCATGTGCCCTGACTGGGAATGAAACTGGGACTTCCTGGTTCAGGGTTTGACGCTCAACCATTGAGCCACAGCAGCATGGCCACCCCATATAACGTTCTAATTTTAAACTTTCATTAATTCAAATTAAGTAAACGTTAAAATTCACTTAGACATTTAGGTTTCTCTTGTTGGATACCCAAGGAGGAGTGTTGGCTTTGTGTATAGACCAACCGGTTTCCCTGGAAAGCAAGTATGAAATGGAAGGAAGGAACTATGTCTCCCATCAGAGCAAGAGTGTTCACGTGAGAACGATGAGCTTTGGATGATTGGGCCACGGCACTGTGTGGATCCCTCTTGCACAGCATGCCTCCTTTGGAAATACTCACCCACTACTCCTTTTTCCTTTTCAGCTTAGAAGTTTTTGACATAATGGTTTTAATTTTAATTATAGATTGTTCAAGTGGTGACAGTGAAGCATGCCCCCCCCCCCCCACCACCACCACCAGGGCTGTGTACCCTGTTTCCGTACCGTTCTGTGCTAGTGGAACCATTGCCTCTTGCTAAGAGGAGTTTGACTGGTAAGTAAAATTCGGGGCTCATTGGGGAAGGAAAATGTTTAACAAAGTTGAGTGGAGAGGGTTGTTTTGAATTATTCCTGTTGCAACCAAAGCAATGCTCTTTCCATCCCCAGTGATTTTAAATATTGTTAACAGTTATCCTAGTGGTTGTTGCTGCTCAAATGGCAACTCAAGCTAAACACTGAGTGAAGTGGAATGCAGCCCAGTAAGTAATTTTTGCTCTTAATGAGAGCATTTGAAGATATAAATTGGCACACGGGAAAGTTTGGAAAGATATTATTGAGTCTGGCCAGTGTTGCACAGTGGTTGAGGGTCCGCCTGTGAACCAGGCAGGCATTCAGAGTTGGTTTGATTCCAGGTCAGGGCACATGCCTGGGTTGCAGACTGGATCGCCGTTGGGTGTTGTGAAGGAGGCAGCTGAGGAATGATTCTCTCTCGTCATTTTTGTTTCTCTCTCCTTCACTCTCCCTGAAATCATTCTAAGTATATTTTAAAAATATACATTTAACCTAGCCCTGGCTGATGGGGCTCATTTGGATGGGCATCTCCCCTTGCACTGAAAGGTTTCTGGATCAGTTCTCAGAAGGGGGGCACTTGGCAGGGTTTTGCAGTCAGTTCCTTTCAGGGGTGGGCAGGAAGCAGCTGACCTACCTTTCATCGATGTTTCTCTGCCTCTCCTTTCCTCTCTCTACTCTATATTTATATAGTGGATATATGATCCTAGTGTAAAGCCAGAAACTATACAAAAGAAAAGGAGAAGATACTGTCACTTCTAGTAGTTTCAATTCCTCCAGTTCACTAGTGTTCACATTTGGATGCATACATTTCCAGATTTCATTTCTCCATTTCATCAGTTTATACTTACCAGAAAAAATTAAATGTTTCAAACATTATTTTAAAACTGTAATATGCAGGGAGCATCCTTCCATGTCGACATATGTGTGTACATATGTATGTGTGCATGTATGTGTGTGTACATATATATTATGTATATGTACATGAATATATCAGGTTGACACATGTTTTCAATCAACAACTTTATTTCTATTTATTCAAAAAAGTTCTTAATATAATGGATTACAGTCTACATAAATAGCTAGGTACTATTGGACATTATCATTATTTACTATTATAAATATGCAGTTGGGGTGTATTCCTCTTAGTTATTAAAGATAATCGCCTAGAACTCTCATGACAGCAACAGAGAAGGCTTCCAGCAGCTGGCTCCATAATTGCCCCAGGTACGGCCTCAGACCAGGCCATGACAGGGTGGGGCGAATGGCTGGACCAGGCTCTGGCCCCTGAGCAGGCCCTTCCTCTGGCTCTGGAGAGCTCCAGAGCTCTGGGTGTGGACCTGGAGCAGAAGAGAGAGAGAGAGAGGGCAGGAGAGAGAGAGAGAGAGAGAGAGAGAGAGAGAGAGAGAGAGAGAGAGAGAGAGAGAGATTTTCTAACACACCTGGCTTTCCCCTGACATTCCATTGACAGGAAAGATGCCAGCGCCTTTAAGGGAACTCCAGCCCATGAGCCTGCCCTCCCCAGGTTATGTGCCCAGGTTATCAGTAACCCTCACCTTCCTGAGTTGCTTCAGTGGGATCAAGACGCTCCAGCTCTAGATTTTGGGTTTGGCCCAACAGGTGTGATGCAGGGGACTTGATGGGCACCAAGGCCTGCTTTACCTCCAACAAGGCGAAAGGAAGGGGCTGCCCAAAACCCTGGACCTGGTCCAGCCAGGTCCCAACCATCGAAGCCATGGCCCTGGGGAGAGGCAGGTGGGCAGTCAAGTCAGAATTCTGGTCTTTCCTTCTACTCTACCCTCCCATGGCACTCTTGTTTGGGACTGAGCCTCTGTGCAGTCCCTTTCATATCCAGGGAAAAGCCCCACGCCATACCCAGCCCCTAGGTGGCTGTTCTGTTTGTAGCAGGTGTGGGATCCAGCAGGTTTAACATGGAGTTTGTGTGAGACTCTCCTTCCCACTGGCAGCTCTCCTGAAGGTCCTGTACACTGTCCACCCCAGCCCTCCATGCCCCTGGGCATCTGAGATGAAGACTGAGACAGACTCCTGAGCTGCCTGCCCACCACAATCCTGTCCTGAGCCCTCCACTGTGGTCAGTAGAGGTGGATGGAGAGAGGGGCAGGCAGAGGACAATGGGTCTTGGGGGGAAGGAGACTCTGAGGCACAATTCAGCCCAGCCTCCCCTCTGGGTCTACAAGACCAGGGACCCCATCCTCTGTCCTCTTAGACTCATGTCCTTTTGGAATAGAAGCCAGCAGAGTTCAAGCCTTTCATGGGAATCAGAAGGTGTATAAGATCAGGGTTCTGCCAGGCAATTCCCCCAACTCACAGTCCCCAATCTGCTGACACAGGGGGGCCTCCTTCTGGACCCAGAGACCACTCACTTTATGACTTGGTCCTGCGGTGTGTCACCCTGGTCAGTATGAGGAGGTGTGCCTGCAGATGTCAAAAGCACCTTGACGGCATCAGCTCTGATGGACGGTGGACAAGACCTGTCAATGATGGACAGCGTGACTGCGGGACCCACTGCCTAGGACTGAGGCCCAGGGGTTGTGTCTGCTTTATCCCCTGAGTTGGGCTAAGTGTCTCCAAACCTGCTTGCCTGCAGGAGGAGCTTCATACACATTGTCTAGTAAATAAACTCCAACCAGCACCATCCCATCCATCTGAGTGGGCTCGGGACCCCTACTACCCGCCCAAGAACCCCCAAGTAGCTATACCAAGGCCGAGGACCAGCTAGGTGAAATCTCCAACTGCCTGACAGGCTGCTTTCCATATGTTTTTCCAAACTGTGATGCAACAGGCCGCTGATGGGTGAGTCAGAGTTCTTTCCAAGGGACAGAGTGAAATCATTGCAACAAACCACGGGCACACATCCGGCAACCCTGTCTGAAGAGCCAGAGAGCAGGTAGGACCTGCCATGGCTTTTCCCCACAGCAGTGCTATGAGGTTTTCTCCCTACCACCCCACTATTCAGAGGAGCATACTGAGACTCAGAAAGATGTGGTGACATTTTCAAGACGCACAGCTTGCAGCAGGCAAAGTCACGAGTGTGAGCTCACCTAGCTAACAGCTCCTCCAGGAACTGTTGGGCTCTGCAGAAGGCCAGGGTGGAGACCTGGGGGACGTTTCCCCCCGGGAGAGCTGGTACCATGGATGTGGCCACTTGCTCCAAGGTGCCTTCATGGAGGTCCTGCATCCTGCAGGACTCAGGTAGGTTACCAGTTACCTCAGCTGCGCACTGGGTGGGACAAGGAGGGACATCCAGTCAGCGGCATGACCGAGAATCCCACAAGGATTGAGGTCTGGAGCTCATTCGGGAGGTCCCAGCCACACAGGGATGTGTGCAAGAGGAGGGACAGGAGCGCCCAGGCTGAAGGACGTTCTAGGTCTTCAAAGTGCCACTTAAGTTCTGTGCATGTTCATACAAATGTCACCTTCTAGGCATCTTCCTCCTTCCCCTTTTATTCTTTCTTAGCTAAGGAACAGCAAACCTTCCTCTAGGTATAGTCTATATGAATAGCACGGGCCCTGTGAGTCCTCTAGAAACCTCCCCTTAGAGAGCTGAGAGCACAGAAGCTTAAGGATCTCAAAAGTCTGGTGAAGGGCATGCAGGTCAGAACTGGGACCTGTCCTGCATGACATCCCCTCTCAGGTAATGGACACTCATCTGTTCCTGACTTAGGTGGAAAGGGTGTGGGAGCCTTGTCCCTCCCCAGCGTGGGAACAGTGTACACGGTAGACATGGCCTATGAAAACCATTGACTTCAAATGAGAAAGTTATGTTCCATCCTTTTACACTAAAGAGCATTTTGAGTCCCTCATTTTGCAGATCCCAGAATCTGCAAGATGGCAAATGCCTGAAGACTGCAGACTGGAGAAAGGTGATCACCAGGCAGTAATCTGAGCAGAGAACTCAGGAAGGAGCAAATCTTTGTGGTGGCTGACAAGGGACAGGTGACCCAAAGTACCCATGAGGCAATTGCCAATGAAGGAACACTGTGATAGAGTTGGAGAACCTGGCATCGGACAGGACAGGTGAAAATTTCAATGAGTGAGAAATCCCCGGGCCAAGCCGGAAGCAAGGCAGCAGCCATCATCAGAAACTGCTTTTGGCTATGTCCCTGCTCCAGCCCTTTGGATTTGGAATCTGCTTGCAGCCGATAAAAGTTTTTATGTGCACGTCCTTCTTCCAGCAGTGGGTGTCCATCTCCAGCTGCGGATACTACATGTACTGTGGTCTGAACTGTGTCCCCTAATCCCATGAATTTGCAACCCCTAGAACTTCATTATGTTTCCGCATTTGAGTGTGAGTCTTCAAGCGTGCAATTAAGGTGAAGTGAACTCAGTGCTGTGGGTCTTAATCTAGTGTGACCAGTGTCCTTGGAAGAGGAGGGGAGGACACATGGCAGTGCAGAGGGGAGTCCATGTGACACACAGGGAGAAGGCGGCCATCTACAAGCTGAGGAGAGACCCCTCAGGAGAAACCAGCCCTGCTGACAGCCTCCTGTCTCACTCCTAGCCTCTGGAATAGTGAGAAAATGAATGTCTGCTGCTGATACTATCCAGTGTGGTCTTATGTTAAGGCAGCCCGATCAGTCTAACACAGCCCATTCCAACACACTTCAGTGCTCTGGGCAGTAGTGCTGATATGGCAGCCGAACTGAATCAGGCCCATGTCCAACAGCACTGAAGGGCTGCATCTCTGGGGGAAGGACATCTGCTATTGGCCAAGTTCTGCAAGGAATGTGGACTGAGTGGCAGGGGTAGTTTAAACAACAACAGCGAAATGCCCACATGTTGATGGAGTCTATTGTGAAGTCAAACCCCATCTCTCTTTCTCTCTCATATTTCTACAAATATGTGAGGAGTGTCTTTCTACCCTCCCATGTAGCTGGAGGGAGGCGTGGGGGTCCGGATTCTTTTGTCATGGGGCTGTGGGAGAGTCTAGGGAGAATCATGGGAGGTTCCCAGGGGGCAGGGGAGTCCGCAGATCTGAGTGTGTGTCTGGGCACTGCCAGGTCCTCTTGGGGTTGTGGATGTGGAGACCCTCGAGGCCTGCTCTCACCTCTGACAGGCACTGGACTGTGTCATCAGCCTGGTGCACCTGCACCATGACCGCGTAGGCTGTGTAGTCGGGTCCTTGGGCCAGAACCTCAATAATGTCCTCCTGGGAGCTCTGCAAAGACAGAGTGGGTACTGAGCCAGGAGGCCTCAGGAACCTTCTACCCAATCTGTGGTATTGTGTCATGGCAGACCTAGTCTATCAGGACACAGGGAGGATGTTCCTGGCAGCCCTCTGAGCTAGCAGCCATTGGTTTGTGTCAAGGTCTAGCAACAGGGAAAGCCTGAATCACTGATGAAAACTGTGCCCTTGTTGGGATGATATGGAGTTGGGTAAGACCACAGCTCCTGACCTGGCCTCACTGCAATGCTTTGTCATCCTATGTAAGGTGATAGGTTGCAGAGAAAAGTATTCAAGACCGTAATCCCTCCCTTATCCACAATATTCTATTTTCAAAATACACAGCACTATCAAGTGGGATGATGTTTAAGGCTTGGGAAAGGTCGACAAGGACAGTGGAGCCGGGACCAGTCCACAGGTTACTTGGGGGAAGGGAGTTGATAATGAATTGAAAGGAGCATAAGGAAAAGACAGCAACAAATGCCTCCTCTAGGATCCCAGCAAAACATGAAGAAAGATTGCTTTTCTACCATCCCAGGGGCCTGGTCGGGGGGATTGAAGGTACAGCTCTCTTTGGGAGTGGGTCTGTGAGGTCTTGGAGGCCCCTGGTTTGAGTCTGACTTCTGGTCTTGGTCCAGTCACTTCAGGGTCCTGGGTGTGGGCCAGCTCTCACCTCCGTTTGGCACTGGACGGTTTTCTTGGCCTGACGCACTTGTCCTTTGTACCCGTTGACGGCATAAGTGAACCCGTCTGCCAGCTCCTCTACGACATCCTTGTTGGAGCTCTGCAAAGACAGAGCCCACTACCAGAACAGGAGGCACCGGACCAGTGTCAATGGGACAGATGCCCGCCACCTGCTCTGCTCCCCAGATCAGGCAGAGAGGGGCATCTGCAAAGACCTCCAGGCAGGGAGTGAAGTTGATGACCCCCTTGAATACTCCCTACCCCGACCCATCCTAACAAATGGGTAGCAGATCTCTGAACCAAGCACACACATGACACACCCTCCAGGCTTTTGACACCGACCAACCTGCTCCTGCAAAGGATGTGAGTCCCTCATGCATGCTTTCCCTCACAATTCTCGACACACACACACACACACACACACACACACACACGCACACGCACACACATACATCCCGGGAATAGGCATAATGGGTGAGGGACTCCCTAGGTGTGACTCCAGCTGGTGCCTGACCTGGATGGACCTGGCCCGGGCTGCCCTGGGTTACCTGTGGGTGCCTCCTGCCAGAGGGCAAGGGGTATCGGTGGTGGCGCTTGCGCCTGTTTCTACACCAACAGAAACATCTCTCAGCCTGGGCTTTCTTCTGCCCAGAGCCTCGGAAGGATGGGAAGCAACACAGAGACATCCTTGTCTCCTGACCCTCTCCACTCAAGTGAGCTGCAAAGGCAGTTGCCTCCAGAATGTGGGTATCTGGTTACCATGGTTCCAGTTTCTCTCAGCAAGGAAGTGAGGTCACCCCTTCAAGGTTCCACGACCTGTGCCCCTTCCTCCAATCAGAGTCACCCAAAGGCCCCGTGGGCTGTTGACATCTCACCCTCTGGGCCCATGTTACCTCCACACCTGTACACCAATCAGTACCCAGTATCCAGCACAGCCTTCTCCCCAGCTCTCTGGGAATGTGTGGCTTGGCAGAGAAAGCTGTGTTCACACCTCCTTTTCCTTACTTGTTCTGTGCCCTGAGGAAGCCTCTGTGCCTCTCAGGGCATCCCCCAGTCTGCAGAGCTGCCCAATGAGGATGATGCTAGACACCATTTCCATAGGAAGTCATCAGGTGTAGGCCCCTAACACCTGTGGGCTGGCGTCCCAAAATCTGATGAACAAACATAGAGGTGGAAGCGTGACAAGAATGAGTGGGACAAAGCATGGGACACTGGACAACACAGGCCTGAGTTCCAGCCTGAAATCTCAGGGAAGTCACCGCTCATGTTGCCCTCATTTTCTCGTCTGCACCTTAAAGGTTTGAAATGACAGGAAATTCAGAGCTTGTCACTCATGACCAAAAACCTCGCAGTGGTGTCTTTTTACACTTAGCATCAGAGCCAGTGCCTTATGTGGGCCCAGGGGTTAGGGGCCTTCACAGTGGCTTTCATTGAATCCACCCTCCTTGGGAACATCCTTGTGTGTTCCCCGAGAGCACAGTAACTGGCTTCTGAACAACATAGCATCCATCCCAGGGGATGGGAGGTCAGGTCCTGTCACTTCTCTCACACTCTCTCTCATTCTCGAGGTCCTTTCCTTCCTCTCAGCCTCTCTCTCACTTTCTCTTTGTATGTGTGTCTGTCTGTGCCCGTGAACTATTGTTCTGTCCTTAAACTGAGTCCACACCCTCTTCCTTCCCATTTTAGTAAGTTTTGGTATTGGTAAGTTCTCTCCTTTTTTCTTAGAGTCTCTTGGTCTGAGAAGAGATACAGCATCTTTTTATACTTTATTTTCAAGTCTCATGAGTGTGATAGCTTTCAACCTTGACATTCCTGATACCATTCTAGTGTGATGCCATCAAGGTTAGTACAGAGAGTACTAAGTCCCATTGGCCTCAGGGCCTCTTGATATCATGTGTTCTCTCTAACCTGTCAACCTCCAGTATCACTTGGTCCCTAAACATTCTCTACAGGCAGCCCAAAGTATCTTTTGAAAATGTAAATGTGGGAGGCGGAGCTTGAAGATGGCGACCGAACAGTCGGACTTGTTCTGACTCTGGTCCCAGAACAGATAAAAGTAACATCTGAGTGGCTCAGGGAGGGTTGATTGGCAGCTGAGGGGCAGCAGAGGTTTCAAGGAAGCTAGGCAGCGATCCGCTGGACAGGATTTCCAGCCGGTGGCCAACACTGCCACAGCGGCGGCCGCGGCGGCTGCGGTGGCCGCAGAAGCAGCGGCGGCGGTGCTGTGAGAAAGGAGTGGCTTCTCTGAGGCCTGGAAAGCCCACAGCGGAGAGGTCCATCCAGTAGCTGAGACGCCCGAGTTGGCGCTGGCGCGTGGATTCAAAGGAGTTCTTCAGTCACCCACGGAAAGGTCAGAATTTGCGGGGAAAGCCTGAGAGATCGCAGTCCCGCGGTGCCGGCAGCCACAGTAGCCGGGGAGTTCCGGCCCCGCCTCCATGGAGCGCCCGCAAAGCTGAGCCCTAAGAAGGCTGCAGCGACATCTAGTGCTGGGTTTGGCATAAGCTTCCCCAGAAGCGGGAATTTTTTTTTTTTTTTTTTTAAAAAGCCAGGGGACACGGGACAGAGTGTTAAGAATCGCGGCTGTCCCGCCAAGGGCGGAACATCTGGACACCTCGGCGCCTGATCCCCTTCACCCCCTAGCTTCGGAATACTAGGGAAGATCAGCCTAGTTGGGCATATCCGGGGAATTTGCAGGGAGAAAGTGCCTCCCTGGAAACAAGGGATCGGAGCCAGAAGAGATAGTCTGGGAGCCAGCTGGCACCCTGCCAGCTAGAGCCATAGAGAAAGAAGGCCGGAGCAACCAAAAAGACTGGGAGGTCAAACCGGAAACACTGACACCTAAGAGCTGAATTACAAACTGCCCTTCTTTTTTTTTTTTTTTTTTTTTTTTCTCTTTTTTTTTTTTCCTTTCTTTTCTTTTGTCTTTTAATTAATCAAAAATAAATGGACACAAATATCTAAGATATAGTCTACTAAAAATTAAGGATTACCTTACAAAACTGAGGTGCAGTGGAAAGCTGGGAACTGCAAGACTGTCTGGTCCGAGAATCAGAAGTGCCAAATACATTAACTGAGGAAGTGAGTGACCAGTACTGGTCATTTTTATGCTAATTTTGCTATACTTTATTTTATTTTCATTTTTTACATCTTTTATTTAATTTTCATTTTTCATATCTTTTACTTAAGAAACAATTTTTTTTCTTTTTTCCTTACTTGATTTTACCTTTTCAATTACTACATTTTTCAATCTCTATCACTATTACTACTGCTATTTTGCAATTTTTTTAAAAAAAATTTTTATTTATTTTTTCTTTCTTTCTTTCTTTTTTTTCTCTCTCTAGTACCATTTTATTTTTTCTTTATTTTACATTGGGAGTAACCTTTATTCTATTTTAATCTCTACTATAGCATCATTCAACCCTATCTCAACTCAACCTTTACACTATCACTCTCTTACTAAACTTTACCCTTTAGTCTACAGTTTATCCTATCCCTTTCCGGCTTTAGTTTTTCCTCTATTCTCTCTCTATACCCCCTGCTAAAGCTCTCACTATACTTATAGACCTAAGTTCCAACCCCTGATCCAAGTGTATAAATACCAATCTCTGCACTATATTAACTAGTTAAAAAAAAAAAAAAAAATCCATTCTCCCCTCTATCCTTTTCGCATTGTATGTGTGAAGGTTGATTATTGTGAATTTTTATGCCTTTTAGTGAAATTGTTATGCTTATTCCTGTATTGTTATTGTTGCTTTGTATTTTTTTTAATCCTCTGTTTTTGTTTGTTTATTTTACTTCTGTATATCATAGCCTTACTTAATAATAGTGGATATTGTAGTTTGTATTAATCTCCAAGTATTGTTACTGGCATTGGCTGGGTCCAGAGGTTTTTCTATGGCAATTTTCTCCACATATATATAGTTTGTTTCCCATTTCTCTTTTAGTTTGCTTCTTCTCTCTCTTTCTCTCTCTCTCTCTCCCTCTTCTTTTTTTCCCTGTTTTCCAACTTCATTTTGTCATTACTTTTTTCTTCTTCTTCTTTTTCTATCTCTTTATCCCTCTTTTTTTTTAATTTACTTAATTTTTTTTTAATTTTAATTTTATTTTTTTTTTAATTTTTCTTTATGTTATTTTTACCTTTATTCCTTCTCTCCTATCCCCTAAGTTGCCTTTCTCTAGTGGTCACCTTTATTAGAGGTTATTAATATTGTAAATACATTCCTGTTAAGTGCCGCTTGTGTTGTACCTGGTAGTGTTGTATTTTGTACCTCAAAATCAACGCAGGAGAAGGAATACCACATAACCAGACATCCTGAAAAGAGAGGCCATGGGGAGACAAAAACATAGTCCGCACTTGAAAGAAAAGCAGGCATCACCAGAAAAGGAAGTAAACGAGCCAGAGGTAAGCAGCCTGCCAGAGCAAGAATTCAGAGTAATGATCATAGCATGGCTAAAAAGAATGGAAGAGAAATTTGACAAAAGCAAAGAAGAAATGAGAAAGAACCATGAGGAAATGAAGGAGAGCCATGAGGAACTGAAGAAGAACCAAGAAGAAATGAAAAGTGACATCGCTACCATGAAGAACTCAATAGAAAGCATCAAGAGTAGACTAGATGAAGCAGAGGACCGCATCAGTGAGCTAGAAGATAAGATGGAAAAAAATACCCAAGTAGAGCAACTTCTAGAAAAAAAGATTAAAAAGCAGGAGGAGAGCCTACGGGAGCTTTGGGACAAAACAAAACAAAATAATATTCGAATAATAGGGGTTCCAGAAGGAAAGGAAACTGAGGTAGACATGGAAAAAGTATTTCAAGAAATAATGACAGAAAACTTTCCTGAAATAGAAAAGAAAAAACCCACACAAATCCAAGATGCCCGCAGAGTCCCAAGCAAAATGAATCCCAGAAGACAGACTCCAAGGCACATTATAATTAAATTGGCAAACAACAACGACAAAGTAAGAATCTTAAAAGCAGCCAGAGAGAGACAGAAAGT
Organism: Pipistrellus hanaki; assembly: GCF_964339955.1. NCBI lineage: Eukaryota > Metazoa > Chordata > Mammalia > Chiroptera > Vespertilionidae > Pipistrellus > Pipistrellus hanaki. The sequence continues at coordinate 57,058,451 of NC_140514.1, forward strand.
TACATACAAAGGAACCCCCATCAGACTAGCAACTGATTTCTCAACAGAAACTTATCAGGCCAGAAGGGAATGGGATGAAATATACAAAGTCATGCAAAGGAAGGGTCTGAATCCAAGAATACTGTACCCAGCAAGGCTATCAATCAAAATTGAAGGGGAAATCAGGAGCTTCACAGACAAAAAAAGACTGAAGGAATTTATCTCCACCAAACCAGCAATGCAAGAAATGCTAAAGGGTCTACTGTAAAAATAAAGAAATAAGAAGTGAAGAAGGAACACGGGTATAGAATAAAAATGGCGTCAAATGAGTACCTATCAATAATAACCTTAAATGTAAATGGATTAAATGCTCCAATCAAAAGACATAGGGTAACAGATTGGATAAGAAAACAAGACCCATACATCTGTTGTCTACAAGAAACCCACCTCAGAAAAAGAGATGCACACAGACTGAGGGTGAAGGGATGGAAAAAAGTTTTCCAGGCAAATGGAAATGAAAAAAAAGCTGGGGTAGCAATACTTATATCTGACAAATTAGATCTCAGAGTGAAGGACATAACAAGAGATAATGAAGGCCACTTCATAATACTAAAGGGAACAATCCAACAAGAAGAAATAACCCTGGTAAATATATATGCACCCAATACAGGAGCAACCAAATACATTAAAAAACTGCTAGAGGACATTAAGGGAGAGATTAATAGCAATACAATCATAGTAGGAGATTTTAATACCCCACTGTCACCCTTCGACAAATCATCTAAACAAAAAATCAGCAAAGAAATATCAATCCTAAATGACTCACTAGACCAGATGGAATTAATTGACATCTTCAGGACACTCCACCCCAAAGCCACAGAATATACATTCTTCTCAAGTGCACATGGGACATTCTCAAAGATAGACCACATTTTGGGACATAGGCAAAGTCTCTTCAAATTCAAGAAGATAGAAATCATATCAAGTATCTTCTCCGACCATAATGGCATAAAACTGGAAATTAACTACAATAAAAATAATCCAAAGAAATCAAACACATGGAGACTAAACAGCTTGCTATTAAACAAGGACTGGGTTACCAGAGAAATCAAGGAAGAAATTAAAAACATCCTGGAAACAAATGACAATGAAAGCACAACAATCCAAAATCTTTGGGACACAGCAAAAGCAGTTTTGAGAGGGAAGTTCATATCCTTACAAGCCTATTGCAAAAAACTAGAAAAAATAGTAACAGATGATCTAACTCTACAACTCAAAGAGTTAGAAAAGGAGCAACAAGAAAAACCCAGTGTAAGCAGAAGGAAGGAAATAACAAAAATCAGAGCAGAGATAAACGACATAGAGACCAAAAAAACAATACATAAGATCAACAAAACCAAGAGCTGGTTCTTTGAAAGAATAAACAAGATAGATGGACCTCTAGCCAGGCTAACCAAGAAACAAAGAGAGAGGACCCAAATAAACAAAATCAGAAATGAAAGAGGTGAAATAACAACAGACCCCACCGAAATACAACGGATTGTTACAAAATACTACGAACAACTCTATTCCAACAAACTGAACAACCTGGAGGAAATGGACATATTCCTAGAAAAATACAAACTTCCAAAACTCAATCAGGAAGAATCTAAAAATCTCAATAGACCAGTGACTTGGGAAGAAATTGAAACAGTCATCAAAAAGCTTCCAGCAAACAAAAGCCCAGGGCCAGATGGCTTCACAGGAGAGTTTTACCAAACATTCAAGGAAGAACTAAAACCTATCCTCCTCAGACTATTCCAAAAAATTCAAGAGGAAGGAACACTTCCAAACTCCTTCTATGAAGCCAGCATTACCCTAATACCAAAACCCGATAAAGACAACTCAATGAAAGAGAATTACAGGCCAATATCCCTCATGAACATAGATGCCAAAATCCTCAACAAAATTCTAGCAAATCGGCTCCAGCAGAGCATCACAAAGATCATACACCATGACCAAGTAGGATTTATACCAGGAATGCAAGGTTGGTACAATATCCGCAAATCAATAAACATGATACATCACATAAACAAGTTGAAAGATAAAAATCATATAGTCATATCAATTGATGCAGAAAAAGCATTTGATAAAATCCAACACCCTTTCCTGATAAAAACTCTTAACAAGGTGGGAGTACAAGGATCATACCTCAACGTAATAAAAGCTATATATGATAAACCCACAGCAAACATCATACTCAATGGGCAAAAACTAAAACCATTCCCTCTAAGAACAGGAACAAGACAGGGATGCCCACTATCACCACTCCTCTTTGACATAGTACTGGAAGTACTAGCCATTGCAATTAGACAAGAGGAGGAAATAAAAGGCATCCAAATTGGAAAAGAAGAAGTAAAGTTATCCTTATTTGCAGACGACATGATATTGTATATAAAAAACCCAAAAGACTCCATTAAAAAACTAATTGGCTTAATAAATGAATTTGGCAATGTAGCAGGATACAAAATTAACACCAAGAAATCTATGGCATTTCTATACACCAACAGTGAGTTTATAGAAACAGAGACTAAAAAAGCAATTCCATTTACGATCGCACCAAAAAAATTAAGATACCTAGGAATAAACTTAACTAAGGAAGTAAAGGACCTATTTGCGGAAAACTACACGACACTGAAAAAAGAAATAGAAGAAGATGTAAACAGATGGAAGAACATACCATGTTCATGGATTGGTAGAATCAACATCATCAAAATGTCCATACTTCCTAAAGCAATCTATAAGTTCAATGCACTCCCCATTAAAATACCAACGGCATATTTCACTGACCTAGAAAGAACTCTCCAAAAGTTCATTTGGAACAATAAAAGACCCCGAATAGCCACAGCAATCCTGAGAAAGAAGAGTAAAGTAGGAGGTATCTCAATACCAGACTTCAAACTGTATTACAAAGCCACTGTTCTCAAAACAGCCTGGTACTGGCACAAAAACAGACATATAGATCACTGGAATCAAATCGAGAACCCAGATATCAACCCAAATCACTATGCTCAATTAATATTTGACAAAGGAGGCACTAATATACAATGGAGTCAAGACAGTCTCTTCAATAAATGGTGTTGGGAAAATTGGACAGATACATGCAAAAGAATGAAACTAGATCACCAACTTACACCATACACAAAAATAAACTCAAAATGGATACAGGACTTAAACATCAGACGGGAAACCATAAAAATACTTGAAGCATCCACAGGCAACAAAATCTCAGACGTATGCCAAAAAAACTTCTTCACTGATACTACCCCTAGTGCAATGGAAGCTAAAGAGAAAATAAACAAATGGGACTACATCAAAATAAAAAGCTTTTTTACAGCAAAAGAAACCATCAACAAAACAACAAGAAAGCCCACTGTGTGGGAGAACATATTTGCAAATGTTACCACTGATAAAGGTTTAATCTCCAACATCTACAAACAGCTTATACAACTAAATAAAAGGAAGATGAATGATCCAATTAAAAAATGGGCAATGGACCTAAATAGAATATTTTCAAAAGAAGACAGAAGGAAGGCCAAAAAGCACATGAAAACATGCTCAAAGTCACCAATTATCCGAGATGCAAATCAAAACAACAATGCGGTACCATCTCACACCTGTCAGAATGGCCAACATCAACAAATCAACAAACGACAAGTGTTGGCGAGGTTGCGGAGAAAAAGGAACCCTCCCGCACTGCTGGTGGGAATGTAGACTGGTGCAACCACTGTGGAGAACAGTGTGGAGTTTCCTCAAAAAACTGAAAATGGAACTCCCATTTGACCCAGTAATCCCACTTCTAGGAATATATCCCAAGAAACTTGAAACACCAATCAGAAAGGATATATGCACCCCTATGTTCATAGCAGCACAATCTACAATAGCCAGAATTTGGAAACAGCCTAAGTGTCCGTCAGCAGATGATTGGATCCAAAAACTATGGTACATCTACACAATGGAATACTATGCTGCCATAAAAAAGAAGGATTTCTCATCATTTGCAGCATCCTGGATGGAATTGGAGAACATCATGCTGAGTGAAATAAGCCAATCAATGAAAGAGAAACACCACATGACCTCACTCATTTGTGGATAATAAAGAACATTATAAACTGGTGAACCATAAGATAGATATAGAGACAGTATATCAACAAGTAGACTGTCAAGTTACAGTGGGGACGGGAGGAAGATCTGGGGGAGATAATAGATCAACCGAAGGACTTGTATACATGCATATAAGTGCAACCAATGGACACAAAACTCTGAGGAGGGAGGGGATGTGTGGGAGGGAGGGAGGGGGTAAAAAAAAAATCAATAAAATATATTAAAAAAAATAAATAAATAAAATAAAATGGGAAAAAAAAAAAAGAAAAAAAAGAAAATGTAAATGTGATCATATCTCTTATGGAAACTTACAATGGTTTCCTATGGCCTTTAGAATTAAGTCCAAAATCCTAGTGTGTCTGTCCAGGCCCTCTATGATGTGGCCTTATTTTCTTTTCCACTCTTTTCTCCCCCTAATCCCTTTTCTCTGGTCACACTTTTGAGATCCTCATTGGCATCATACTCTCCCAGCCCAGCTGAGAGCTATGTCATTGTTATGCCCGTTGTCCCAATGTTTCCCTCTGGAGTTGTTGGAAGACTGCACTCCCACACCCCTTTCTCCTATAATTATCAATCCACTCCCTTTCTTTGCCCAATGTTCTATTATATTCATCAATTTATTCTGTTCCTCAGATTTTTAGTTCACTTGATTTTTAGATTCACTTGTTGTTACCTGTATTTGTTGATCATAATTTTTTAAATCTTTTTTCTTCTTCCTCTTCTTAAAGAATACCTTTCAGCATTTCATATAATACTGGTTTGGTGGTGATGAACTCCTTTTTTTTTTCTTATCTGTGTGCTTCCCGTCTTCGTAAGTCTATTTCTTTTACCAGGTGGGGGAAGTTTTCTGACATTATTTCTTCAAATAGGTTTTCAATATCTTGCACTCTCTTTTCTTCTGATGTTGGTACGCTTGAAGTTGTCCCAGAGGCTCTTTGCACTATCTTCAACTTTCTGGATTCTCTTTTCTTCTTGCTTCTCCAGAGGAGTGTCCTTTGGCTCTTTCTATCCCAAATCTTTGACTTGATTCTTGTGTTCCTCCAGTCTTCTGTTAGATCTCTGTATAATATTTTTTATTTCAGTCAGTTTATGTTTAATTTCTAGTTGGGTCTCATGAAATTTATCAGCCTTTTCTAGGAAATTCTTGAAAAACCTTATAAATGTGGTTTTGAACACTATATTCAGTCTTTTGTTCTCCATCTCTTTCATTTGATAACTATTTCCTTGTCTCTGCATTGTTGCTGCCTCACAGAGTTGGTAGGATCTCTTTGTGTGTTTGGTGTCCTATATGGCCCAATGGGTCAGCCTCCCCAGTTACTTGAGGTAGACATTCTTGGTGCTCCCCTTTGTGGACTGCCTGAACAGTCTTGTTGTAGTTAAGGCTTGATTGTTATTGGTCTCACTGGGAGGAATTGACCTCCAGGCCCATTGGATGTGAGTATCAGCTGTGTCTACTCAGGGATACCTTCTGTATTGGAGATAGTCTTATAGGATCAGACTTGCAAAATTGCAAAAACCTTTGTGCTCAGCTTGGATGGTGCGGAGTCTCAGTCTTGGCTTCCTGTCAGCCCTCCCCTTGTACGCTTGCCTGAGTTTCCGCCTGATTTCTGCCTTCCGAGGCTCCCCTGAGTTTCCACCTGACTTCAGATTCCCTGTGTAAGAGCGTGGGTGCCCCAGGGGCTTGCCCAGAATTGGGTTGGGTCTCTGTAGTCTGGAGCTTCTGACAACCTCTGCAACCTCTGTGGTCAGACCTCTCTGCTCGTATTCACTCATGTGCATGACTGTAGACCCAGCTCACTGAGTCTTTGGTTGCCTTTCTCTACAGTTTGGACTCCACAGTATGAGCCTGGGTCCACGTGGCTTTGGCTGGTGTTGGGGTTCAGTACAGTCGGAAAGGGTTCAGTGCAATCAGGACTTCCTTTTCCCGCCCACTAGCCATGTATTTGGCTGCTCTTCCTCTCTGTGCATGAGCGTCTCCCTACCTCAGCACTTTGCAGCTCCCATTCCCATCTGTGAACCTCTCTCCTTCTTTCTAGTTGTAGATTTCCCACTCCACCAGCTTTCCTATGATTTTGGATGATGTCTGTTCTGTCTTTTAGTTGTTGTTTTGAAATTGTTTTGTGAGGAGGCAGCTTAGGTGCTTACCCAGGCTGCCATCTTGGTTTCTCCTCGATGGTTTTAATTTTAATTATAGATTGTTCCAGTGGTGACAGTGAAGTATGGCCCTTCCAGTAGAACCAGGGTTGTGTACCCTGTTTCTCTACTGTCCTGGGCCAGTGGAACCATTGTCTCTTGCCAGATGTCCCGCTTTTGGCGGGACAGTTCCAATTTTTAAAAATTTGTCCAAAAATCAGGACTTTTTTAAAAACGCTGCAGGACGCGAGACAAATTGTTAAAAATCGGGTCTTTACCACCAAAAGCAGGACATCTGGTCACCTTACTAGGACCTAGGCTAGAAGATTAATGCGATTTTTTTTTGTTTGTTTCCATCATTTATTCCATGTATACCATGGTTGGATTAAGCATATGACTAGATTTCTAACTACACACTAACTTTGTTCTTTCTTTATCCTTAAATAAAAACAATACACACTATTCCCAATGGCTAACCATATTGGGTTTCTGGCGAGAGAGGCCTGAACTAACAGGGAGAAAAATATGTATTCTAATTCTTTCACTACTTGACTTTAGAGAATTGACAATCTCTCTCAGTCTTATTTCTCAAATGAGGGATGAACTGGATGATTTTTAAATAGATTTTACTTTTTTTAGAGTAGTTTTAGTTTGACAACAGCAAGCATGTCAAACTCAAAGGCTAACACCAGCCAAATAAACAAGCTTTAAGTGTATGTGGGCAGCAAAAAAAAACAAAAGCTTCATTCTTCATGGAAATGTAGGTTTATTTTGATAGAGACATGCTGAATATAAAGAGCTGAAGTAAATGAGTAATTGTTAACATAAAATAATAGAACATTTTAATAAAAATTAATACTTTTCTCAAACATTAACTTACCAGACACTGAATAACTGCACAAATTAATAAGCATAACACAAATAAACATTTTTCTTGTCCTCTGAAAGCGAAATATTTCCTGTTGTGCACACCAAACAAGTCAGTCCAAGACTAATGATGTGGCAATCGGCTGCTAAGATATTCGCTGCTGTAGTTCGTTGTTAATAATTATTTATAACAGGATATTGTAAAACTTAAGTTATGAAATTTTTATTAAAAGATTTCTTACATACTGTTATATTGCCTTGGGCCACAAAAGTATTTGTTCTGAGCTGCATGTGGCCCATGGGCTGCGAGTTTGACATGCTTAACAACAGAATGGAGTAGAAGACACAAAAGTATTTCCCATAAAGCCCTCACCCCAACATTTGTGTAGCTACCCTATTATCAACATCCTCTGACAGAGGGATACATTTGGTAAAATAAATGATCATACATTGATACATCATTGTTACCTGGAGTGTATAGTTTACATTAGGGTTTGGTATTGGTATTATCCAAGGGAATAATGACATCTATGAGCCAGTGTTGTGTCCTATAGAGTAGTTTTGCTGCCCTAAAAAAATCTTCTGTGCACTGCCTCTCCATTCCTCCCTCTTCCATACTTCCTCCCTCTTCCATACTTCTGACAACCACTGATATTTGATATTTTCACTGTCTCCATAGGGTTTTTTTTTCTTTCCAAAATGGCATATAGTTGGAATTATATAGTGTGTAGTCTTTTCAGATTGACTTCTTTCATATAGTAATATGCATTAACATATCTTCAAAATAACATATGTTATTTCAAGCCTAGATAGTAAATGATATTAGAAGTGAATCATATTTCATTATCTTGATGGACTATCATTTATCTATTCACTTACAGAAAGACATTTTGATTGCTTCCAAGTTTGGCAATAGTAAATGAATAAAGTTGATATAAACATTTTGTGCATATTTTACATGGACAAGTTTTCAACTCTGGATAAATATCAAGGAATGTGATTGTCAGATCATAGGATAGGGGTATGTTTAGTTTTGTAAGAAAATAACATACTATCTTCCCAAATGTCTGTACTATTTTGCATTACCACAAACAATGAAGAGAATTTCTGTTGCTCCAAACCCTCACCAGCATTTGGTGTTGTCAGTGCTTTTACATTTTGATCATTCTAATATAATAGAGGCCCAGTACATGAATTTCATGCACAGAAGGGGTCCCTCAGCCTGCCTGCACCATCTCTAATCCAGGATGCTTTGGGAGATGTCTGACTGTGGGATTAAGCCTAAACGGGCAAGCAACATCCCTCTCACAGTCTTGAACTGCTGGTTCTTAACTGTTCGCCTGCCTGCCTCCTTGATCACCTCTGACCACCTCTGCCTGATGGCCTGATGTCCCTAACTGCTCCTCTGCTGGACTGATTGCCCCTAACTGCTTCTGCCTGCAGATCTGATTTCCCCTAATCACCTCTGCCTACCAACCTGATTGCCTTCTAACTGCTCCCCTGCTGGCCTGATTGTTCTCTAATTGCTCCCCTGACAACCTGATTGCCCCTAACCACCTCTGCCTGCTGGCCTTATTGCCCCCTAATTGCTCCCTTGACAAACCGATCACCCCTAACTGCCCTCCCCTGCCAGCTTGATCACCCCTAACCACCTCTGCCTCAGCCCCTGCCACCATGGCTTTGTCTGGAAGGACGTTTGGAAGATGTCTGGTCTAATTAGCATATTACTCTTTTATTAGTATAGATCTGTAGTGGTATACCATTGTTTTAATTTGCATTTCCCTAAGGACATATAATGTTGAGTATCTTTTCAGATTCCTGTTTTCCATTTGTACATGTTGTCTGGTGATGTGTCTGTGAAGGCCTTTATCCATTTTATGATTAGGTTGTTTGCTTTCTTATTGTGGCATTTTTAAAGTTCTTTGTATAGTTTGGTTAACAGTCCTTTATCAGATACATCTTTTATAATATTTTCTTCAAGTCTAGGGCTTGTCTTCTCATCAAGTTGACATTATATTTCAGAGGGAACATTTTTAATTTTAGTGGGAATCAGCTTATCGATTATTTTTTTTACATGAGTTGTGCCTTTGATGTTGTAACTAAAAAGTTATCACCAAATCCAAGTTCATCTAGATTTTCTCCCATTTTATCTTTTAAGAGTTTTATAATTTTGAATTTTATAACTGGGTTTGTGATACATTATGAGTTCATTTTTGTGAAGGGTGTGAGGTTTATGATTATATTTAATTTTTTTCACAGAGATGTCCAGTTGTTTCAGCACCTTGTTTGGAAAAAGACACCTTTTGCTCCATTGTATTGCCTTCTCTCCTTTTTCAAAGATCAGTTGATATGTGGGTTTATTTCTGGGCTGTCTGATCGGCTCCTTTGATCTATTTGTCCATTCTTTAACAATAGCACACTCTCATTACTTTAGCTTTATTTTAAGTCTTGATATCAGGTAGCATCGAGCCTCTCACTTTAGACCTCAGCATTGTGGTGGTTATTCTGGGTCTTTTGCCACTCCATACCAACCTTTTGTTTGTTGATATCCACAAAATAGCATGTTGGAATTTAGATTGGGATTATAATTTAATCTATACTAGAAATAGGGAAGTACTGACATCTTGACAATATCGATTCACTCTATCTATGAACATGGAATTTTTTCTGTGTCTTTAGTTTTCCTTTTATTTGTTTTATCAAGAGTTTTTCAGGTTTCCTCATATGGATGGTGTAAATGTTTTGTTAGCTTTATAACCAAGTACTTCATTTTGGGGGGTACTAATATAAATTGTACTTTTTTAGTTTCAATTTTTATTTTTTGACTGCTGTTATATAGGAAAGAAGTTGAGTTTGTATACTAATTAGCCTTGTATCTTGTAACCTTAATATAACCACTTATTAATTTCAAGATTTTTATATCAATTAGTTTTATACTAGAGGTCCAGTGCACAAAATTCGTGCACTTGGGGAGAGGGGTCCCTTAACTCAACCTGCGTCCTTTCCAGTCTGGGACCCCTCAGGGGATGTCTGACTGCTGGCTTAGGCCCGATTCCACAGGGATCAGACCTAAACCAGCAGTCAGACATCACTTTTACAATCTAGGACTGCTGGCTCCCAACTGTTCACCTGCCTGCCTTCCTGATTGCTGCTAATCACTTCTTCCTGATAGCCTTATCACCCCCTAACTACTCCCCTGCCAGTCTGATTGATACTTAACTGTTCCCCTGGCAGCCTGATTACCTCTAACTGCCCTCCCCTGCAGGCCTAGTCACCCTAACTGCCCTCCCCTATAGGCCTGGGTCCCCTTCAAAAGCCCTTCCCTGCAGGCCTGGTCACCCCTAACTGCCCTTCCCTACAGGCATGATCACCCTCTACTGCCCTCTCTTGCAGGCCTGGTGCCTCCCAACTGCACTCTCCTGCTGGCCATCTTGTGGTGGCCAACTTTGTCCACATAGGGGCAGCCATTTTGTGTGTTGAAGTGATGGTCAATTTGCATATTACTCCTTTGTTAGATAGGATAAAAGCCTGAGGCATGGGTGGAGGCCAACTGGTTTGCCATGAAGGATGTCCCAGATCAGGGTGGAGGTTCCCTTGGCCATGGGGTGGCCTGGGTGAGGGGCCTGTAGTTGTTTTAAGACCAGCAATTCCCCCCGGCAACTCAAGCAGAGGCCCTGGTATCTGGGATTTATTTATCTTCTATAATTAAAACTTTGTAGCCTTAAGCAAAGGCCAGGGCAGGCCAGGAAGCTTGGCTTCCTCCATCACTGGAAAAAACACAACCCTCCTGCTTGCTCCGTGGCCTCAGCCATCTTGGTTGGGTTAATTTGCATACTCACTCATGATTGGCTGGGAACTTGTGCTCATGATTACTGTATAATGGTTTGACCTGGGAACCTCAGGAACTTCCTAAGAACCAGTGTTCCATGGCATGCATTTTAGTACATAGTATCTTCAACATTCCTGCCCTCATTTCCTCATCCTACATTCATGTGCAGTCCTCTGCTGAGCTCAGGGGTCATGGTTTTGCAAGCTCACATTCAGCTGGAAGTAGATATGTAGGTACAAGTATTTGTTCTCTACAGGAAATAGCAAATCCACTCTTTCCTCATGGCCATGCCCATTGCCTCATCATGTGAAGGTGCTAGGCCTACTCTTTGTGTCATCCCTCCTCCCCTAAGTACATATGTTGAAGCCTTAACTTCCAATATGATGGTATTTGGAGATGGGACCTTTAGGTCATAATTCAAGTTAGATGTAGTCAAGAGGGTGGGGCCCTCATAATATGATTAGTGTCTTTATAAGAAGAGACACCAGAGTGTGCTTACTCCCTGCAGGGGAAGTGAGTCCTTCTCTGCTGTGTGCGAGGACACAATAAGAAGGTATCTATCTGTAAATCAGAAGCCAGTTCTCAGCAGGAACCAAATTGCCTGGACCCTTGGTCTTGGACTTCCAGCCCCCCTAACTGTGAAAAATGAATTGGTGTTATTTTAAGCCATGTGGTATATGGAATTTTGTAATGTCAGCCCCAGTTGCCTGAGGCAGAAGCATATGTCTCCAGTTATACTATGTCCACTTGGCCTGCTGGTGGAGGAGGCGTATAGGAGATGAGTTTTTTCTGAAAGTTCCTCTGTGGTGGAAAAAATTGTTCTCACCCCCGGAAGTAAGGAAAAGAAAGATGTCTTAAGATTTCAAGAGATGAATCATACTCTGTTATTCTAGAATGGGATGCCATCTTTGTGTCAACTTTTCAGATACTTCACAGGCTGGATCACTGGGTCTTCCTGCTGTGACTGGCCTTGTTCATCTCAGTAGGATAACTCACGGTAAAGAGAGCACTGTCTGTCTACACAAATATAGTAATTTATTTGCTCCTAACCCTGTACTTGTAAAAATGTAGAGAAGGATTACATGTCATTATCTTGTTGAACAAATCACCTTTACATTCTGGTTGGCTAAATTCAAATGTAAACAAGACTACAGAGGAATTTTAAAGGACTTTGGGAATGTGTTTTCAAGAAACTATACATTATCTATTCATTCAAAGAGCACCTCACCTGCCAGCCCAGAAATAGAATAACATTACCACCTTCCCCCGACATTTGTCTGCTCACTGCTAGTACTTAGTAAGCCTTTTCTACTGATATTAATGAAGAACTTACTATGTGCAACATCGTGCAGGGCTCTAGATACTAAAGTGTGACCATAGTGGCTCTATGACACTAGTACACAGGTAACTTATAACTCAGCGAAGTCAGACACATTCACTGTGCTCAGACAACCACAGAGGGGGCAATGCGTGAAGTATAGTTTGAAAAATGAATGGGAACTTATTTAAAAGAAGTGAAACATTTTGCTAAAACTTTTTGTTAATTCAAAATAGTTCTTAGAAAATAATAAAGTAGGGCCAAGTTTGCCTGTGACGACTTCTTCTTCTTCTTCTTCTTCTTCTTCTTCTTCTTCTTCTTCTTCTTCTTCTTCTTCTTCTTCTTCTTCTTCTTCTTTCCTTCTCCTTCTCTTCTCCTTCTCTTCTCCTTCTCCTTCTCCTTCTCTTCTCCTTCTCCTTCTCCTTCTTCTCCTTCTTGTCTTCCTTCTTTTTTCTTATTTATCCATCTCCCATTTCGAATTGATCTAGGGTCTTAATTTTTTGTCACACACACCTGGGCCCCTAGAGCTTCTTCCCAGGATAATTGTGCTAGTGCTGCCTCCCCTGGCCTTTGCCTTGTGCCTGCCTTCATCACTCACGAACATTTTACTTAGAAAAAGTACCTTCCCAGATCTCATTGCCATAGTGTCTTAGAGAGAACCTTCTAATGTCTACTTACCTACATGTGTTCTTAAGCAAATGAGAGATAGAAGAAAAGAAGGTCTTTTCTTCTCCTAACTTTCTGGATGAATATGCTTGCTTGCAATCAAGAATAATTTTTAAAAATGCTAGAGGCCTGGTGCATGGATTCATCCACTAGTAGGGTCCCTCAGCCAGGCCTGAGCCCTCTCAAATTCCAGGACCCTTTGGGGGATGGTGGAGAGCCAGTTTCAGCCTGTTCAAGACTAGAGGGAGCCTGATCCCCACAGGCCTTATCCAGGCTAGAGGAAGCCTGATCATGTTCATGGAGGGTCCTGGTGGTCGGTGTGCATCACAGTAACTGTTCAAATTATTGCTTAGGCTTTTATTTTATACTAGAGGCCCGGTGCACAAAATTTGTCCACAAGAGGTGGGAGGATGGGAGAGTCCCTCAGCCCTGCCTGCACCCTCTCCAATCTGGGATACTGGTGGGATCAGTCCTGAAGGGGCAGTCAGACATCCCTCTCACAATCCAGGACTGCTGGCTCCCAACTGCTTACCTGCCTGGCTTCCTAATTGCCCCTAACCACTTCCTCCATGCCAGTCTGATCACCCCCTAACCACTCCCATGCCAGCCTGATTGATGTTTAACTGCTCCCCTGCCAGCCTGATTGCCCCCAACTTCTCTCCTCTGCCGGCCTGGTCACCCCTAACTGCCCTCCCCTGCAGGGTTAATCACCCCCAACTGCTCTCCCTTGCAGGCCTGATCCACCCAACTGCCCTCCCCTGCTAGCCATCTTGTGGTGGCCATCTTATGTGCACATGGGGGCAGGATCTTAGACCACATGAAGGCAGCCATCTTATGTGTTGGAGTGATGGTCAATCTGCATATTACTCTTTTATTAGATACGATAGAGGTCTGGTGCGTGAGTGGGGGCCAGCTGGTTTGCCCTGAAGGGTGTCCTGGATCAAGGTGGGAGTTCCCTTGGGGTATGGGGCAGCCTGCATGAGGGGCCTATGGTTGTTTGCAGGCCAGCCACACCCCCTGGTGACCCAAGCGGAGGCCCTGGTATCTGGAATTTATTTACCTTCTACAATTGAAACTTTGTAGCCTGGAGCAGAGCCAAGCCTCCTGGTCACTCCATGGCAGCAGTGGTTTCTGTTTGGATTTGTTTACCTTCTATAATCGAAACTTTGTATCCTTGAGTGGAAGCTTAGGCTGGCAAGTGCAGGCAGAAAGCTTGGCTTCCTCTGTTCCCAGGGAAACACCTTCTTCCGGCTCTCTGTGACTATAGCCATCTTGGTTGGGTTTATTTGCATACTCACTCTCATTGGTGGTAGGCCTGGCTTGTGGGTGTGGCTTGTGGAGCCGAGTGATGGTTAATTTGCATATTACTCTTTTATTAGGTAAGATAATAAATTCCCAGCTATATAGATGGCAGACGACAAGAATGGCCAGAGACCAGAATGACCACAGCCCCTAGCCCAGACTGACCCTGCCCCCTAGAGAGCGGTAGGGGCAATCCGGCAGGCAGGTGAGCAGTTAGGAGCCAACAATCCCAGATTGCAAGAGGGATGCTGACTTCTAGTTTAGGCCTGATCCCACAGGATTCCTATACTGGCAGTTGGATATTCCCAAAAGGTCCTGGATTGTGATAGGATGCAGACTGGGTTGAGAAATGCCCCCTCTGTGTATGAATTTCATGCACAGGGCTTCTAGTCTATACTAATAAAAGGGTAATATGCTAATTAGACTGAGAGACTTCCTGGGCGTCCTTCTGGACAAAGCCATGGTGGCTGGGTCAAGACAGAGGTAGAAAGGGGCGATTAGGCAGGAAGGGAGGGCAGTTGGGGGTGAGTAGGCTGGCAGGGGGGCCAGTTGGGGGCAAGCAGGATGGCAGGGGGGAAATTTGGGGCAAGCAGGCTGGCAGGCAGAGTGGTTAGGGGTGATCATCAGGCAGGCAAATGAGTGTTTAGGAGCCATCAGTGTCAAATTGTGAGAGAGATGTCCAACTGCTGTTATAGGAATCCCACAGGGATCGGGTCTAAACTGGCATCTAGATATCCCCCAAAGGGTCCCAGATTGGAGAGGGTGCAGGCCGGGCTGAGGGACACCCCTCTATATACGAATCTCATGCACTGGGCCACTAGTTTAGATAATAAAGGTCTAAGTGACCATTATGGCAGAATGACCAGGACAACTGGTCATATGTTTCGCACTGACAACCAGGGGGGCAGACACTTGACAGAGGAGCTGCCCCCTGGTGGTCTGTGTGCTTCCACAGGGGAAGTGCTGCTCAGCCAGAGACTAGGCTCATAGCTGGTAAACACAGTGGTAGTGGCAGGAGCCTCTCCCACCTCCAAGGCAATGTTAAGGAGCAGCGAGCTGAGTGGTAAGGAATAGGGAGCAGGCGGGCAATAAGGAGCAAGGAATCCCAGACTGTGAGAGGGCACAGGCCAGGCTGAGTGCCACCCCCAGCTGCACAGGTACACAAATTTTGTGCACCAGTCTCTGGTCTACCTAATAAAAGAGTAACATGCTAATTGACCATACCTTTGCAACATCTACCAGCCAATCAGGAGTGAGTATGAAAATTAATCCAACAAAGATAGAGGTTAATTTGCATATGCAGGTGCCTAGCAGCTGGGGATGATGCTGGCATTCCGCATCACCCCAGCTGCTCAGGGCCTCTGGGCAGTGTGGGAAGGCAGAAATGCAGCTCTGGGCCAGAATGGAAAGGCCATAGTGAAGGCAGTGCCAGCAGCCAAGGGAATGAAGGCCCATTCTTGCATGAATATTCATTTGTGCATTGGGCCACTAATCTATATATAAAAACCTAAGCAACTGTTACAACTGGTCAACCAAACAACTGGTTGACTGGTCACTATCACTACACAGTGACCACTGGTGGCAGACACTCAATGCAGGAGCTGCCCCCTGATTGTCAGTGTGCTCCCACAGCCAACCTCCCACTACCAGCCAACTGCCCGCAGTTCCTCCCCCGAGCCAGCCAGCCCCAATCAGTCCCATTCAGTATCAATCTCCAGCCAAGCCTAGGGACCCCACCCATGTATGAATTCGTGCACAAGACCTCTGGTATATATAGATTAAACAACTGTTAAGACAAAGCTACTGACCACTAAGAAGGGGTGTTAGCCATTGGGCTCAAACTGGGTCCTGAAGGAATGAATAATGACCTCTGGGAGGTGCCAATGGAGGTTGTGGAGGCGCCGCTGTTTTGGGGAGGGCGTTTCAAACTTAACTATTAACTGTTAGTATGATAGTATTGGTCTTTACCAGCTAAGAAGCAGCCATATGCTTATGGTGAATAAGTAGTTGGACACCTTTACTCAATAAGAGAATAAAGAGCTTGCCATTTTGACTTGATGATGGAGATTTTAGGGAAGTTAGAAGGGGAAAGTGCTGTCGTAAGGGCTCGTCAGGAAACACATTGGGGTGCTCTCGGGCTCCCCTCCCCATGGCCTTCCTCTCTGTCCTCTTGCCAGACACAGGCAACTTGCCAGCAGTGTTATCAGCACACCCTTACAGTGATAAACTTGATTTTAGGTCTCGGGTTATGATGTTGCTCAATTATGAAAACATTACTCAAATTGCATGCCTTGAATTTACTCCTTAGTAATCTGCTCAGACTATTTACTTTGATTTAAAACTTTAAGTTTATTTTGCTTTTTATTCCACTTAAGCAGAGAATTTGAAATTTCTCTTGATATTGAGCATTTATCCTGAAAAGAACAGGTGCTTCTGTCTGAGTGTGGCTTTCATATATATATTTATATCTGAGGAAGTAAGAGGGAATTTGAAGAGGAAGGGAGAAAGAGAGGTAGAGGAAGAGAGAAACATCAATGATGAGAGAGAATCATTGATCAATGGCCTTCTGCATGCTAGGGGTCAAGCCCTCAATCCTGGTTGAGCCTGCAACCCCAGGTATGTGCCCTGACTGAGAATCTAACTGTGACTTCCTATTCAATGGTTACACTCAGTCATTGAGCCACACCTGCTGGGCTGGATTTCTGATTTCTATGCCATTGCATGAACCTTTTATGAATAGAATCTTCAATGTCACTATGAATAAAATAGAAGATTAGTGTGAATTAAAGGAATACATTTAATATGTTAGCATGTATAACAATGTAAAACAAAGTGGAAATATGTACCTGATTTAAAAGTAAAAACATTCTACTGAACTACTAGTATTTTTCCTTTGAATGCAAGCCTAGCAAACAGCTGGCTAATGCAGGCTCTGTAAGGCAATTCAGGAAGGAAGAAGTCCGTGGCCACCGCATTCGGTGACCAACTTGAATTCAATGGTGATGCAACAGGAAGCAGCTTCAGCAACAAATAAAACTTTTATTGACTCAGAAATTGCTAGAACATTTCTGAATGCATTTGTTTATTTTTGATAGCACTGGATCTGGATGTTGTTTTATCTACCTTTGTTAGTGAGCAGGAAATCTGCTCCAGGAGGCAGGCGATGGGAAATATTTTTCAACCAGTGAGGGTTTGCTATCTGCCTCCAGGAAATGTGGATGTTTCATTGCTCATTTTACTGGGCCACCACTATAGTTACTTAGCATGAATCAGCCAATCTGCTGTGGGAGGAGTTTCTGTGATTTTCTAGCTTATGCCTGTACCTAGGACATGGGTACAAGTGGAGGCTATAATGAATGACTGGAAATTGGCACCTTAAGGTGGATGTGGTTTTCTTTTAGGCAAAGTTCTAACTAGGTCTTTCAGTGCCGTGAACAACGATAGAAATACTAGCCCTTTAGATGTGAAGGTACTATAATATGATATTGTCCTGACATAGACTTTTAATCTGTGGTGTTAGCTTGCCTCCAGCAAATCCTGTCTATAGGATGTTTTTAGGGGGATTCTAAAATGTCTTTATCCAGCTAGCACATAAAAATGATGATACTTGTGATAATTCAAACAAACCGAAAAGCAATAAAAATCCTCAACACATTTAAAGTAAAAAAGCCCCTTTGGGGGGAAAGTGGAAATTAAAGAAAACCACTCAACTAAACACTTCCTGACTAACTAAAAATATGTATACTGGAGGGAAAGCAGGCTGTTAACAATGCCCAATTAACACACAACATGGGCAAAGCCAATCCTTATGTCTATTCCAAATGCTTTACATACCTTTCCAAGTAGAACTATGAAATGATTCCTTTAATAAAATAAAAATCAGAGCCATGATTCCTATTATTTTATGATAAGGCAAAATCACAAAATCCTATAAACCCCAGAATTCCTTGTTCCAGATGTACCAATTTAATTTATAATTGCAAGACACTGCCTGGTTTTAATGAATTTACAACATGTGGATCAGTTCATGTCACTGCCTTTTACATATAAGTCCTCAAAAACAGGCTAGACCTTGTCAAGAACAAACAAGAGTCTGCAGATTAAATATTTTAGGAATGATAATTTCTATTAATCTAGTGAGTTGCACCATATCTGTGTCTAACTTGTTGTGCCTCGTATGTAATTTGGACATTTCTGAAGACTGACTACCAGCAGATTAGGCCTTGCCTACATAATTAACTTTTTAAAAAGTCATTCATTAAACTACATGTTTATGTCAAACCAAATAGTACAAACTTTCTCAAAGGCAGTGTGATTAGAATAATTGCCACTCTAGGCCACTGTGAATCATGCTAATTAGTTTTACCAAAATTTAGAATTCTATAATGATTTTGCTACCAAAAAAAAAGAGTCATGGGCTTAGAACAAATTAAAGTGGAATCCAACTACTCCCCTTAATGAGAACATAGAGTGATCTTAGTCATTAAGTTAAAAACAGATAGTGAGATAGGCTTGGGGAGGGCTGTGCCATTTGTGCGTTGTTGATCTGTTCGACCTTTGGGGATGAAGAGCAGCACTTTGCCCACAAGGTGCTTCACCTGGGGTTTCGTGAGGAAGGATTTTCTGGACAAAGGAGGGCCTTGAAGAAAAGGTGTAAGAAAGAGTCTTGTTGATGTACTTTTAGTTAGAACATACTGTTCATTCATCCATAAACAGTATGAGGACTAGTCAGCTCTGACCAATAGAGGCCATTGTGACATTTTTTTCTACCTACTGATTCTCCTGCGGTGGGCAACAGTGCGAATGTACTACAATAGCCACCTGTGGTGGACAACGGGGAAAGAAGGACATTATAGAAGTTAAGGATTTGGAAATGAACTGTTTATACTTTTATAAGTTTAGATGGAAGCTTTTCGGAGTCTGTGATGTGAGAATGCATGTGTGACACACAGTCGTTCATCACCTTTCTCCTTCAGTGGACACCAGTGTGAATGTACTGTGATACCAGACTACATGTATCAAACAGTGAATTTACAGAGGGGTAGTGATTACCCCTGTCTTACTGATTGAGCTTAAAATCTAGGGAAATAAACATGTGATATTCTTGTCACTTAGTCCGTAGGTCTCATAGGATAATTACAAAAAGTGATGAGATTTATAAGGAGACCCAAATCAGCTCTTCCTGGGTCAGAAAAAAGTGGCACTAGAACCAAGGTTTGAAGAATGTCCAGATGGAGATGATGGGGCACATTTCAATCTGGAGACCAGTACAGAATCTAACACATGAAAGAAGGAAGTGGTAAAGTCCATTGGGTGAGTCATCTGGTTTATCAGCATTTATAGTAAGAACAAATGGCATTTAATGCTGGTAAGATACACTATAGTATAAGAAAAAGAGCTTTAAGTTTCAGGTTTGCTGAAATAATATTTTATTCAGTAGTCAAGAAAAAATATAAAAATTGTTTAGCCAGAGAAATATACATATTTATTTAACAACTAGAGGCACAGTGCACGAATTTGTGCATGGGGACAGGGAGGGACCGCGGGAGGTTGGCCACTGGCCCCAAGGAGGGAGCCGGCCCTCAACCCTCCTGGGAAAGGGACCACATCTGTCACCACCCACCCCTGGTTCCGCATCCCAGCCCAGGCCCAAAGGCCCTGGCAGGGTCGAGAGAGGAGGAGATGGTTTCCAGGCCGGGTGTGGAAGGAAATCGACCCCAGACACTGATGCTGCCCCTCGGCGCCCCATGACTAGACGGTTCCCCACCTCCCCCCTCTCCTCCTTCCCTTACCGCTGCACCTCCAAACCTCGTGTCAAAGGCTAACTTTCAATATATCACAGTGAGGGAGCTGCTCTGCTATGTACGAAACCCTGACGCAGAAGCAGGCCTCTATGAATGGTTTAGCACCAGGGACCGATGGGGGCCAGCTGGCCAGAGGGAGAGCCCATGGAAGATTGGCTGTGGGAGTGCAGTGACCACCAGGGGGCAGCTTCTGTGTTGAGCGTCTGTACCCTGGTGTTCAGTGCACATCAGTGACTGGTCGACTGGTCATTCCGGTTGTTCAATTGTAATGGTCACTTAGGCAGATAGATAGATAGATAGATGCATAGCAAGTATTTATATCCTACTGTATAACTATATGGTCCTATTCCAAGTACTTTACAAGTATTAATTAATTTATTTTTATAAGCCCCTTGTGAGTTAATACTATTAGCCACAATTTACCTGCGAGGAAACCAAGGCACAGAGATTAAGTTGAGAAAGGTTGCTGAGAAAGTAATTGGAGCTGGGACTTGAAGTTAGGCATCAGCCTTGAGAGCTGTTCTCACAGCCATTGCGTTGTGCTGCTCTCAAGGGGAGACAGTTTACAGAACATTTAATGTTGTGACTGTGCATTTGCAGTGAGAGCAGGTAAAGAAATCTTTCAAAAATGCCAGTGAGTCAGAGTGGGGTCTGTCACTAGCTTTGGGAGTTATATACCTTCTCATTTTGAAGTATGGTTTTGTTTTATTTCAGTTTTTAAATAAATAATTACTGCTTTTTTTCATTAGTGTTTGATATATTTTTTTACACTCTTATTTTTATTATTTCTAAGTAATTTTATTTTAAATACTAGAGGCCCCGATGCATGAAATTCATGTTCTTGAGGGAGGTGCATTCCTCAGCCTGGCCTGCACCCCCTCACAGTCTGGGAGCCCTTGGGGGGTGTCCGACTGACAGCTTAAGGCTTCAGTTGGACATCCTTAGTGCTGCCACAGAGGCAGGAGAGGCTCCTACCACCACCGCTGGGCTCATCAGCACTGAGGGGTGCTCCCTCTGTGGGAGCACACTGACTACCAAGGGGCAGCTCCTGTGTTAAGCGTCTGCCCCCTGGCAGTCAGTGCACATCATAGCGAACAGTTATTCTTCCCTTTAGTCAATTTGTATATTAGCCTTTTATTATATAGGATAGATTTCACACACTTTGATTTTGTTTTCTGATACAATTTAAAACATTTTTTCTTTCACTTGATAACTTTATCTACATTTATTGATATGAAAGATGGCTACCATCTGTTTTGTATGTATGATTTCTTAATTCTTTATCTTAAAAAGTCCTTTGCTGGTTGTTTATGCTGGTTGTATATATGTTGTGTGTGTGTGTGTGTGTGTGTGTGTGTGTGTGCGTGTGCACATATTCCTTTTGTAAATTGAAAGAGGTTTTGAAGATAAAAAGCCAATGAATCTTAGTGACTTTGTAGATATGGATGATGACAGAGAAGGAAAAACCAGGACTAATGACCTGTGTTTTCAATATGAATGACAGTGATGATGGCATTGAGATGGGTAGATAAATCAGAGAAGGAAGGATTTTAGGGGAAGAGCAATCATCTTAAATGTGTGAAGTGCTTGTGTGTCACTTTTGTGGAAAGGTAAGCAGATATTTGGTTGGGATGGGAATGATGGGAAATGAATTTACCAGAGAGGCCAGGTTAGATCTCACAGTTCCTGCAGCGGCAGTGAGCAGGGCCAAGCCCAACAGTAGGAACTTGGTCTCTGCAATCAGACACAGGGAGGGAGCATTCACTTCCTTCACTCACAACTGAGCCACTCTAGGGGGAATGCTCAGAATTTTCTCATTACAAAAACAAAATGTAAGAGTATATACCTTTTATAGTTGTTTTAAAGATTAAATAAAATCACAAAAGCAAACCAGAACTTAGTATAAAAGCTGGCATAGACTGATCCCTCAAAAAATTAGCTATTATAATTATACTAGAGACCCGGTGCACAAAATTCTGCATGGGGGGGAGAGTGTAGGAAAAGTCTCCTCAGCCCATCCTGCACCCTCTCCAATCCAGGACCCCTTGGGGATGTCTGACTGCAGGTTTAGGCCTGATTCCACAGATTGGGCCTAAACCAGTCGGACATCCATCTCACAATCTGGGACCACTGCTACTAACTCTGCTCACCTGTCTGCCTGTCTGATTGCCCTTGAATGCCCCCTCTGCTGGCCTTGTCACCCCCACCTGCTTCCCTCTGACAGCCTGGTTGTCCCTAACTGCCCCACCTGCCAGCCTGGTTGGCTTCTACTGCCTCCCCTGCTGGTCTGGTCACCCCAACTGAACCCCGTGCTATCCTGGTTGCCCCCAAATGCCTCCCCTGTTGGCTTCGTCACCCCCAACCGTCCTTTCTGCTGGCCTGGTCACCCCAGACAGCCTGCTGTTCAGTCATTACTGTTACTATGATGGCTTTCCGGACAATTTTGAATATTCCTCTATTAGTATAGATACATAGTGATTATTATAAGTATCATACCAACACATAAAATCATTGAGAGAGTGAGTTAAAAGCAAGGGATTTTGAGGGACAGGGGATTCAAAAGTAGAAGATAGGTAAAGGAAAAGGAGGAGGGATAAAGAAACAAGAGTAGTGATCCTTTGAATGAAAGAGAAGCTGACTTTAGAGTAGCAGACAGAATAGAATAGAGGTTTCCAAAGCAGTACTTAGTTAAGTCTGTTCCATGTCCTGCTCTCAAGAGAAATGATGGGGAATGAAAACATGTCACTGAGCTTGGCTAGCCGATTGTCCATGGAGATATGTAATTTGCCAAAGAGGGAATATCAAAGAGATTATAAATTATGTATTTTAAAATTATTTTCAATTGCTTTTAGAGAGAGAGGAAGGGAGAAGGAGCGAGAGAAACATCAATGTGAAAGAGAAATATGGATTGGTTACCTCCCCCACATGCCCTGACCTGGGATTGAACCTACATTCCTGTTTGTGCCATGACCCGGAATCAGCAGCAACCTTTTAGTACACGGGAGGACTGACATTCAACCAACAGAGCCACACCAGCCAGGGCTATGAATTGCACTCTGATTACATGAACCTGCTTCTGAGATTGTTCTTTTAGAAAACTTGGTTGTGACTGGAATGAAGCTAGTGCCATCATAAAAAAATGGAGCATTTCCTGACATCTGTATTTCCTCCCAATTGTAGGAAAGATCTAGAGGCTTGATTGGATTTAGGTTCAATTACTTGGCAAGACTGTCCTGGGTGAGACATGCATCCTATAGTACCTTCAAGGCCCATAAAGTCTGGCTCTCTCTCTGCAATGTTAATATTGATCAGGATTTAGAAACATTTATGTGGTTCAAAGTACTTCCATGCATGGGGTATGGGATGGTGAAAGAAAAGTAAGTAAGCAGTAGAACTGCAATATGATGCATACATGGAAGTTCAATATACTCTTGTTTGGACTGTGCTTTTGAACATTTCTGTTGTAAAAGCATTTTTAAAACAAAATATGGAGCACTTAGAGAGAATCAGTAAAGACTGAAGACATGAGAAGAAAATCAATTGGTGTGACAATTGGTGGCCACCGCATAGCAGTCAACTTCATTTAAGTGAATAACTGAATTAATTCACTGCAAGAGGAATGGATAAAGAAGCTTGCAGCAGAAACTTCTGAAGAGTAAACAAAATAAAAGTTTTAATTTAAAAATTACCTAATGCAATTTTAAGCAGACAGTGTATTATTGTAAAAACAACAGAATATTACATGAAATTTAAATGGTGTGTGTGGGTAAAACTCCTACAATTTCCATCATACTTATATAATTAAAGTAATTTCTGTATATTCCCTTCCAGTCCTTTATTCATAGGCAATCATATTTTTACATAATTACAACCACAATATACAGACAATTTACATTCTGCTTTTTAATGTGGTTCAAGGGAAGTATAGCTACAATTATTTAGAATAAAAATATTATATGTAAATATTCACTATGAATGCAGGAAAGTTTCATTTATCTATCTTAATATACCATGTAGAAAGGGTGATTGATTGAAATGGGGTAGAGTCATTCACCAACTCTTTGCAGTTCTTATTGGAGAAAAAAAGAACTTCCAAACTTATGAAACTGAATAATATATTATAGCTAGAAGCACTGGTAATATTATCCTAAGCATTGCTTCATGCTAAATCTTTATGCATTCTGTTAAATTGCTTTTAATGCCTTACTGTAAATATCTGCTTTGTAATAGAACATCATTATTATTATTATTATTATTATTATTATTATATGACAACATGTAAATTTACCAACAACATTTGAAAAACTCCATTTGATCTTTACCTGGGAGATATTATGTAAATTAGACAAATACAATGTTGGAAAAATTATGATAAAATAATATGATTTCAGCATTGGCTGGATTTCAAGCTAGACTGGTCTGCAAAGGATGCACTGTTGAGATGATGTCTGAATGTCATAGAAGTTTCTGTTCTGAATATATTTTGCCTATGATTCATGAGTCTGGTGAAGTTTATAACTTTTGCTTTCCTGAGGCGCCCCCTCACAAGTTCTGCAATTTCCGTAATACTCCTAAATTAAAAAAAAAATCTCTGAATCTAGAGGCAGCTTCCGAAGATGAAAAAAGGGGCTTCCGAAGATGAAAAAGGAGGCAGACTTATTTTCTCAGCCCCAGTCTATATTTTCTATTAACATGTTTGCAAAATGGGCAGTTGGAGGTAATCATAATAAAAAGAAAGAGAGGATTCATCAGTCATCAGTTAATGGAATTTAAATTTATTTTTGAATTAAAAATGTAAGTTTCAAAATCATTAACTTCTTGAGTACTTTTTAATAGTTCACCAGTACATCTAACAGTGATTAAAAAAAAAATCTTTACTGTTGAAAGTATTACATATGTATGTCCCCCACTTTTTCCAACATTGACCTCTTCTGGCCCATCCAAGCCCCAGGTCTTCACCATCCTATTATCTGTGTCCATGGCTATGCATACATGCACACGAGTTCATTGACTGATCTCTTCTCACCCACTAACTAACCTTCCCCTGCCTTCTCTCTGAGATTCAACAGTTCGTTCCATGCTTGTGTGTCTCTGGATATATTTTGTTCATCAGATCATTTTGTTTAGTAGATTCCACATATGAGTGAGATCATGTGATGCTTGTTTTTCTCTGACAGGATTATTTTGCTTAGCATAATTCTCTCCAGGTCCATCCAGGCTGGTTGCAAAAGTTAAGAGTTCATTGTTTTGTTTTGTGTGTGTGTGTGGTTTTTTTTTTTTGTTGTTGTTGTTGTTTTGTTTTGTTTTTTTTTTACAGCTGGGTAGTATTTAACAGTGTAAATGTAACACATTTACACTGTTAAATACTAAATGTAACACAGTGTTTTTATCCACTCATCTGCTGATGGGCACTTAGGCTTTGTAATTGCACTGCTATCAACAGAGGGGTGCATGTATTCTTTCTAACTGGCATTTCCAATGTCTTAGGATATATTCCTAGAAGTGGGATCACTGGGTCAAATGGGAGTCCCATTTTTATTTTATTTTATTTTTTTAATTCTATTCTATTCTATTCTATTCTATTCTATTCTATTCTATTCTATTCTATTCTATTCTATTCTATTCTATTCTATTTTATTCTATTCTATTCTATTTGGAAACTCCATACTGTTTACCATTATGGTTGCACCAGAATGAATTCACACAAGCAGTGTACTAGGGTTCCCTTTTCTCCACATCCTTGCCAATATTTATTGTTTGTTGATTTGTTGGAGATATCCATTTTGACAGGTGTAAAGTGTAGCTCATTGTCATTTTAATTTGCATCTCTTGGTCACCTGTATGTGGAGAGGTGTCTGTTTAGGTCCTTTGCCCATTTTTAATTGGATTATTTGTCTTCCTATTGTTAAGTTGTATGAGTTCCCTATATATTTTTTATTTTAACCCCTTATCAGATATATCATTGGCAAATTTGTTCTCCATTCAGTGGGCTTTCTTTTGCTGTGTAGAAGCTTTTTATTTTAATGGAGTCCCATTTGTTTATTTTCTCCTTAGTTTCCATTACCCTAGGAGCTGTAGCAGTAAAGATATTGCTACAGCATATGTTTGATATTTTGCTGCCTATAGATTCTTCTAAGATTTTTATGGTTTCATGTCTTACATTAAGTCTTTTAACTATGTTGAGTTTATTCTTGTGTATGCTGTAAGTTGGTGGTCTAGTTTCACTTTTTTTTTTTTTCATGTATCTGTCCAATTTCCCCAACATCATTAATGAAGAGGCTGTCTTAATTGCATTGTATTATAACTGCATTATTACTTCCTTTGTCAAATATTGAGCATAATGACCTGGGTTCATTTCTGGGTTCTCTGTTTTGTCTCAATGATCTATATGCCCATTCTTGTGCCACTACCAGGCTGTTTTGAGTATAGTGGCTTAGTAGTAGAATTTGATATTTGGTATTGTGATTGCTCCAAATTTGTTCTTCTCTGTCAAGATGGCTGTGGCTATTCAGGGTCCATAGAGATTGTATTGCATCTATAGATTGCTTTGGCTAGTATTGACATTTTAATGATTCTATCAATCTATGAACAGGATACATTCTTCCACTTGTTTATATATTCTTCTATCTCTTTTTTCAATATCCTGTAGTTTTCTGAGTACAGGTCTTTTATCTCCTTGGTTAAGTTTATTCCTAAGAATTTCTTGTTGCAATGGTAAATGAGATTGTATTTTGTTTGTTTGTTTTGTTTTGTTTTTAGTTTCTGTTTTTGAGAGTTCATTATTGGTGTATAAAAATGCCACCGATTTCTGAGTGTTAATTTTGTATCCTGCTATGTTGCTGAATTTATTTATTAAATTTAGTAGGTTTTTTTTTTATGGAGTTTTTAGGGTTATCTATTTTCCAGCTTTTGTTTGCTGGAAGTTTTTTGATTACTGCTTCAATTTCATTGGTAGTTATAGGCCTATGCAGGTTTTCTGATTCTTTCTAATTGATTGTTGGAAGATTGTATTTTTCTAGTAATATTTCCATTTTGTCCATAATGAAATCCTTCATTATGCAGTCTGTGAATAATGACAGCTGTACTTCATCCTTTACAATTTAGATGTCTTTTATTTGTTTCTTCTTATCTGATTACTATGGCTAGAACTTTAGTCCCATTTTGCTGAGTTTTTATTTAAAAAGGGTGTTGGATTTTGTAGAATGCTCTTTCTGCATCAATTGATATGATTGTGTGATTTTTTTGTCTTACAATTTATTTATGGGGTGTATCATATTTATTGATTTGTAAATATTGTACCAGCCTTGCAGCCTTGGAAGAAATCATACTTCGTTATGGTGTATCATCTTTTTAATGTACTGCTGACTAAATTTGCTAAAATTTTGTTGAGAATTTTAGCATCTATGTTCATCCGGGATAATGGCCTGTAATTCTCTTTCTTTGCAATGTTTTTATCTGGTTTGGGATTAGAGCTATGATGGCCAAATAGGAAAAACTTAGAAGTGTTCCTTCCTCTTTTTTTTAAGTTTGAGGAGGTTAGGTGTTAGTTCTTCTTTAAATGTTTGGTAAAACTCCCTGTGAAGCCATCTGTACCAGAGCTTTTGTTTGCTGGAAGTTTTTTGATTACTGCTTCAATTTCATTGGTACTTATAGGCCTATTCAGGTTTTCTGATTCTTTCTAATTGATTTTTGGAAGATTGTATTTTTCTAGGAATATTTCCATAATGAAAGACTCATTTTTTTTTTGTCTTGTTTTGCTTTGTTTTTTGTTTTTTACTATCCTTTGTATTTCTGTGGGGTCAGTTGTTACTTCACCTCTTTTCTTCTGATTTTGTTTATTTGGGTCCTCTCTCACTGTTTCTTGGTGAGTTTGGCTACAGGTTCATTAATCTTGTTTGTCCTTTCAAAGAACCAACTCTTAGTTTTATCGATCTTTTCTATTGTTTTCTTTTTATGTCATTTATTTCTGCTCTGATCTTTATTATTCCTTCCTTCTACTTACTCTTGGCTTTTCTTGTTATTATATTTCCAATTGTTTAAGTTTTGTAGGGCTAGAAAACTTACTTCAAGTTTGTGCTATGAACTTGCCTGTCAGGATTGCTTTCACTGTGTCCCATAGATTTTAGGTTGTTGTGTGTACACTTTCACTTGTTTCCTGGATGTTTTTTTATTTCTTCTTTGATATCTTTGGTAACAGTTATTATTTAATAGCATGCTATGTGTCTTATTGTTTTTGAGTGTTTTTATTTTAGTTGGTTTCTAATTTCACACCATTGTGATCTGAGAAGATACTTGATATGATTTCAATGTTCTTGAATTTGTAGAGATTTACCCTGTGTCCTAAAATATGGTCAATATTTAAAAATGTCCCATATGCATTTGAGAAGAATGTATATTCTGTAGCTTTGGGGATAAATGTTCTAAAGATGTCAATTAATTCCATCTAATCTTGTGTGTCATTTAAGATTATTATTTCCTTGTTGATTTGTTGTCTAGAAGATTTATCCAGTGATTTCAATGCATAGTAAAGTCCCATACTAAGATTTTATTGCTATTGATCTCTCCCTTTATATTTATAATTTGGATGCACCTGTATTGGATGCATATATGTTTATCAGAGTTATATCTTCTTGTTGTATTGATCCCTTTATTATCATAAAGTGGCCTTAAATATCTTATAATGGGCTTCACTTTGAAGTCTACTTTGCCAGCTATAAGTATTGCTACCCCAGCTTTTTAAATTTTTACTTGCCTGAAATTTTTTTCATTCCTTCACTTTTACTCTGTGTGCGTTCTTTGTTCTGAGGTGGGTCTTATGTAGATAGTATATATGTAGGCTGAGTTTTGCTGTCTATATATTTATATATGTGTGTGTGTGTGTGTGTGTGTGTGTGTGTGTGTGTGTGTTTGTATCCATTCAGCTACCTTATGTCCTTTGTTTACAATACATTTACATTTAAGGTTATTATTGATAGATACATACTTGTTTGTTGTCATTTTTATTCTTTATGCCTGTTTTCCTTCCTCTCCTTCTATTTAATTTTTTATAGCAGTCCCTTTAACATTTCTTGTCTTGATGGTTTGGTGGTAATAAACTTCTTTACTTTTTTTTCTGTAAAGCACCTAACTTCACCTTTAATTTTGAATCATAGCCTTGCTGAATATAGTAGTTTTAGATTTAGTCTATTGCTTTTTATTACTTGGCATACTTCATTCCATTCCCTTCTAGTCTGAAGTGTTTCTATTGAGAAATCAGTTGACAGTATAATGGGAGATCCCTTAAAAGTAATCTTCTATCTCACTCTTGTAGTATTTAAAATTCTGCCTTTGTTTTAACATTTGCCATTTTAATTATGATCTGTCTTGATGTTTGTCTTTTTGGGTTCATCTTGATTGAGTGTCTCTGTGCTTCCTGAACTTGTGTGACATTCTCTTCCCCAAGTCAGGGAAGTTTTCTGTCATGATTTCTTCAAATAAGATTTCTATTTCTTTCTTAGCTTCTCATTCTGGCACCCCTATTATGCAGATATTGTTTCGTTTCATGTGCCAAAGCTTTGGTTGAGTAGTTGCAAATGAAAACTCCTGTGCTCAGAGTTTAGATGACTAGATCAGAAAACTATGGTTCATCTGCACAATGGAATACTATGCTTCCATAAAAAGAAGAAATTCTTACCATTTTCAACAACTTGGATAGAACTGGAGAATATTATGCTAAGCAAAATAAGCCCTTCAGTGAAATAAAAATACCACATGATCTCACTCATTTGTGGACAATAAACATTATAAACTGATGAACAAAAAGATAGATATAGAGGCAGCAAAGCATCAAACAGACTGTCAAATTACATTGGGAAGGTAGAGAGAGGTGGGGGAGATAAGAGATTAACCAAATGACTTGTATGCATGCATATAAGCATAACCAATAGACGCAAAACACTGGCGGGGGTGGGGGGGAGGGAAGGGCATGTATGGAAGTAGGGTGGGGGAGGAATGGTAAGATATGTACACATATAATATCTTAATAAAAAATGGAAAAAATAAATAATAATAATAATGAAACTGTAGCATTTTCTCCTACCTGCCACAGTCTGCTGGCCAGCCACATGCCACCTGTTGCAGCTGGATGTTATGTGGGCCGAGGGTCTGGGCTCTGGAGCTCTGGGGCTAGGGAGCTCCGCCTGGGCATGGGCCTCTATCTTCTCAGGGAACAGCCCCTCCTACAGCCCAGCACTCCCTCCTCTCTCATCTGCTGGGCTGCCGCCCTGGGAGCTGCATCAGCTCCTCTAGCTCCTCCGCCCTTCCTACCCTCTGCAGGTGTCTTCTGTCCTTCCTTGCTATGTCACCACCACAGCTGGACCTCAGTTGGTAATTCCAGGTGAATGTTCTCCAGTTTCATTGTATTTCCAGCCTGGCTCTGGGATGGGGTGTACAACAGGTGTGCCTGCTCTGCCACCATGTTCTCTTCCCTACATTGACTTTTGATGAAAGTGGAATGGCAGAAAGTTAAATAACCAGATGCAAGAAAGTAAGCTTGCTCCTTTGGTTAAAAAATGCTTTTCCTAAATAAATGAAGTTCCAATTCATGTCCACTTTTCTGTCTAGGCAGCTAGAGAGCAAAAGTAAAGCATAGGTAGCCACATAAAATAATTGGCCAAAGGGGGAGAACTTCATGAAATTTTAATAATTCATTTCTAATTAGCTAAAATTTAGTCATTCCACAAAGACAGGGTACCTAAGTACATTGATGTGTTTACATGTTTTCTTTAGTCCTTCAAAGGAAGGTAGCAAATTGGGAATGGTGCAAATTTTTATTATAAAAATAGCCAATTTTTGTTTTTTAAATGAGAAACAAAGAGATGACACTGTTAGTGATAGAGCTAATATTTAAATCCAAGTAGTGTTTCTCTGCTCATACCCACTGAATTATATGCCTCATCTATCATTAGGACTAAATATAAATTTAAAAAAGAGAAGATGAAAGTTAATTTTAACATAGTTCTACTTCATGTCATAGTCAAATTGTTCTTACCCAAAAAGTTATTCCTTAAAAAATACTATAAATTGGAGGATGACTAAAACTAGCAAAAATCGAAAGGGACTCTACATTTGGAAGAAGGAATGCCACTGAGTGAGTTGCCCAAGGTCCACAGCATTTGGATTGGGTCAGGCCCCCCTCCCCACGTGGCTGGCCTGTGCGAGAGGAACATATTAGGTCTCCTGGCCAGGGCAGTCCAGGCACTGGTTTAGAAGCCATCACAACAGCTGGGAGGTGAAGGGCCAGAGGTCTGTTGGAAAGAGAAAACCACAGATATAGTATCCCAAGTGATGCACTTATTTCCCCCCACCCTTGGGCTGTCCATGCACTGGGCAGATTTTAAGTAGTGCAGCCAAAGTTAATAGAATATCTCAGCTTCTGCTTACCACCCAGTTTAAAAATTAGGTTCAGCCCAGTTAAATGTCAACTGAATAAAACAACATTCTTGGGAGGAGTATGGAAGGCCCCAGAATCTCTACAATATAACACAAAACCATCAGCTTTTGGTCTAAAATTACTCATCTACAAAGAAACGCAACAAATGACTCATACTTGGGGGGAAAGGCTGTCTATGAGGACCAGCTCTGTGAGGAGACAAATACTACATTTGCCAGAAGTTTTAAATTGATGTTGTAATGATGGGAACATACTTGTAACCAACATAACAAATAGAAAATGTCAAAACAAAAGGGACAATACAAAAGGAACAAGTGGAAACCCTAGCACTGAGAAACACATAATCTGAAAATTTTAAAAAGTACTTAATGTGAGAGAGAAAACTCAAGAAGACAGAAAGAAGGATACTAAACTTAAAGGCCAATAAATAGAAATTATTAATATAAAAAGGAGAAAAAATAGGAAAAAGGGAATAGGGCCTTAGGAACTGGGAGATAGAGAAAATAGGACAATGAAGAGATTTAAAAAAATACGACAGAAACAAAATATTTAAAAAGGAATTTCCTTTTTTTTTTTCTTCAAAATTTGTTGAAAGACATAACTTAAACAGAGAAGCTCAATAAAATAAAGAGAAAACATTGACCAGGGGAAAAACAAAACAAAACATCATGTTCCCTATAAGAAAGTAATCATATGAATGAGTACTAGTAACAAATATAAAAATGCACTAAACTAAGATAGAAAAAACTTGGGTTTAAGTTCCTAATCTTCCATAATCCTTCTCAATGACCGTGAATATGACATTTAGTCTCCCTAAGAACATGTTCTCTTACCTATAAAATGAGGCAATTTTTATAAGTCTTAAGTGATGACTGATAATTGTTCATGGATATAACAGATTCTTATGGGCTTTAAGGAAAAAACAATGAATAGCATTATTCAATATCCTAGAAGTACCCTTAATTGCTGTTGCCTTTTACCCATTCTTCATAACTCAGATATAACTGGATTTTTGTATAAATTATATTTTATTACACAATTTCTTTATTTTTTATATAATCTTATCTCAGCTATAAGGAACAATTTAATGACACCATTCTCTGAATAGGATATATATATATATATATATATATATATATATATATATGAAGAATTAATTTATTCAACTCACCATCTTCTGTCTCTGACACTGAGTGAAGGTACATGGAATTGGATGCCTGTCTGATAGGGACTGCCTCACCAGGAAACCGAGTCTCGTACTTCAGTTGTTCTCAGGAGCAACAGATGTGAAATCTAGTCTAATTCTAAGATATAGATCATGAAGTGTGTTATTTATTTAGCATTTTCTACTATACAGGTGATATACTTGTTGTAGAATATTAAGAAAACAGAAGAGAAAGCACTTCCATTTTCATAAACTATAGCAATATTTTGGTGCATTTCTCATTAGATTTTTTTTTCAACTCTCTAGTATATAATCTGTTCTTTTCTAAGAGAAAAATGACAGAAAATGTATGTGTCTTTATAAATACTGATGACTTTTGAATCATGAAAGTGTTGATTTAATTTTAGAGTCTGCTTTTTGAAATGTTTATACCCAAACACAGATTTGTGAGTCCAAGAAATCGCCTCCTCTAATGTACAAACACGCCTCGCTACCTTCCAAGATTCCCTCCTCTCCTGCTTCTTAGGCCAGAGACTAAGACTTCCTCACTTAGGGATCCTGTGAAGACAGAGATTGATTTGGAATTTAAAATGGGACCCAGGGTCAGAGACAAATATCCCGTCAACTGACAAAGTAACTGGCCTTAAGTCGTTAAGCACTTGCGCTGCAGAGCTTTCTGATGGGCTCGGGGTAGCAGTGTCACAGTCTCAGGGAGGAAGGCACAGCGACAGGGCTTTTGACATCTGTTCTGCTTCTGCCTGAGAGAGGGAGAACCTCAGAGCCCCATGGTGTGCAGGCTTTAGGAGCCAGCACACATTTAGGGAGCCCTGTTTTCATCTGGCGGCGACCGATGTGGGGATGTGGGTTGTGCACCAGGTATACATATTTGGCATAGTGCTTTTGTCCATCGTGGCTTCCTAAGGGCCAGTGTTAAAACTGTTTCCATGTCTAAGCAAAGAAAACTGCCTGCATTTTGATTTGTCCCAGTGGGGAATGAGCAGGGTAACTGGTCCCAGCTACAAGCGCAGTTGTGGTGGGTATTTACACTCTGCAGCACTCAGAGGGCTGTGGCAGGAATGGATTTCCCAGGACAGTCCAGGCTGCCCGAACCTCTGTGGACGCTCAGTGTCCTGTGCGCACCTGTGACTGCAGCTGCAGGAGGGCTCCCTCGCTGTGACCCTGCCTTCCCTGGGTAAGGGCTGGACAGCTCACATTCCATTCTTGGTCAAGTTACCTGCTGTTTGCTTTTATTATTTTTGCTACACCACTCATTTTATTTGTAGTGAAATGTTTTAGGCAATCTAAGAGCAAACGTAAAAGTAAAGATGAAGTAAAAAAAATTGCTTGATATTCATTACTGAATGTATATCAAACAGAATCAAAACAAACAAACAACAAAACAACAACACACATATATTTAAATTATTCTTTCTTTCTTTCTTTCTTTCTTTCTTTCTTTCTTTCTTTCTTTCTTTCTTTCTTTCTCTCTTTTTTTTTCTACTTGTCTAACATCCATGTCCCCAGGGAAACCCCTGGAGATGCTGGCCAGCTTTGTTTTAACGTCTTATGAAATTTTCATGAACAAGCTAAGCATAATGGTTGAGAACACGTGTAGTAGGTTCATGTGAGTGGAATAAAAGTTTATGAATTAACTTTTCAACAACTTCTCTACAGATTTTGATGTAAATTCGTTTTTTGGTTCTGAATCTTCTCTAAAAGAAATTGTACAGTTTGGGGAATTTGTTTCTCATTCTCTCTTGGCTGCTGATGGGCTTTTACCAAGTCTAAATACAAAGTTCATCTGACAACAAAATACTACTAATAAAACTACTACTGTTCCCAACCACATTCCATTACCATCAACCTCCCTGAAAAAAAGAAAGAAGAAGAAGAAGAAAAAAAAAAAGGTGTTGGTTTTTGTCTTTGTTTCTCATAGGCGGGGGCACTGGTTGGGAAAGGGTAACTTGTTCCATTTAAAGTGGTAGTACACCGCATTTCCTAACTTTGGAAGACAGTGTTTCTTGGTCCATCATGACCCTGAGTAGCATTAAGTTTTGTGCTTTCAAATCACTTCTGTTTTTTTAAGAAATCCTTGAGCTCTTAGCCTGCCTCCAACTTGTTGGTGCACTGGGTCCCTTTTTTAGCCTTCTGTCCCATCACCAGTCATTCCTGTCTGGTGGCTCTGCTCATGGGAAAAAGGCCACCTGATCTTTAGGCTCTGCTGTGTCTAAGGCTGCTCTGCTCCCTTTGCTTGCATCCCGCACACTGTCTCCCTCACCCTACTTACTCAGCGAATCTCTCCGTGGGTGATGAGATGGTGAAGGCTGCCTGCCCACTGGCTGCCTGTTAAACCCTTCCTCTTCTCTTCTTTAAATAACAGGGCTAAGTTGTACCCAAAGCTCACCTGCAGCCTATTTCCTCAACACCCAGTGGAACACAAGTGAAAACACCCCTGTAGAAGAGGTGCATGTCTTTCTCTCAGAAGGC
This sequence comes from Pipistrellus hanaki, assembly GCF_964339955.1. Lineage (NCBI taxonomy): Eukaryota > Metazoa > Chordata > Mammalia > Chiroptera > Vespertilionidae > Pipistrellus > Pipistrellus hanaki. The sequence goes on from NC_140514.1 coordinate 57,093,575, forward strand.
AAGCCCTCCAGAGCAGGGCCAGTGTTTGCTGTACGTTCTTCTGTGCCAAGCACGCTGTAGATGCTCAATGAAGTTTGATAGTGGGGATAAAGAAGAGATCTCCACACCACTGCCTTCTTTGCCCTCTTTTTTTCTTTTTTAATACATTTTATCGATCTACGCAGAGGAAGGGAGAAGGACAGAGAGTCAGAAACATCGATGAGAGAGAAACATTGACCAGCTGTCTCCCGCAACTCTCGAATGAGAAGGTCAAATCTATAGCATATCTCCTTTCATCATACTCTTTGCGGTCCCGCTGATCTTGTCAGTTCAAAGATTTTTTATTAATAATGTGTAAACCTCAGACTAGAAGATTGTGAGTTTAGCTCCTTTGGTTACCACAGCGAAACAGGTAACATGAACCAGGCGTGGTGAGAATAAAGGGTTATAGTTTCCCTGAAAGGTGTAGCGAGTCTCTGAGGCCAGACAAGCTGCATCCAGCTCTGGAACCTTTCAGGGGGTCACTGCCCTTTGGGGCTGCTGGGGAGGTGTCCTGGAGGAACTGAGGGTGCCACTGAAGTGGGGCTACCTCGGCTCTGCAGCTGCCTCCAGCCCAGGTGGTTCCTCCGTGCCCCGAGGCAGCACAGGTGGAGAGTCGAGGGATTCCCAGTGTTACCATAGCCAAGGCACCTGGCCACCCTCTGCCTGCTGGGGAATACTCACTGTAAACCCACCCAGAGTGTGTCTCATTCCTTTGCAAGGTCTGAACACTCAATTCCCTCAGCCTTGAATATAGTTGTAGATTGTCTCAAAAATGGCTGGAAAAACGCAGATACTATGAATAGAATTCAAAGCATGGTGGCAAGTTTTATGTTTTTCCTGTTTTAAAATACCTGTCAAATATAAAATAGATGTTTTTTTGAAAAGGAGCTTGACTTAAATTTTTTTAACTTTGCAAAACAAAAGTGTGTGTGTGTGTGTGTGTGTGTGTGTGTGTGTGTGTGTGTAAAGGGGAGAGAGAGAAAGAAACAGAGAAAGTAGGGAAAGAGAAAGAGAGAGACAGAGAGAGAGAGACAGAGAGAGAGAGAGAGAGAGAGAGAGAGAGAGAGAGAGAGAGAGAGAGAGAGAGAGAGAGAGAGGGAGAGAAGCCAATTGCAAATGTCAGAAAAGTCTGTTGTCAGAGGCAGCGGCCTTTGTCTGGGGGAGTGAACTGCGCTCTCCTGCCTCCAGGGTCTCGCTGTGCGTGGTCAGCTCCAGATGGCTCTCTTGTGAACAGAAATTTCTGACTCAGCTGCCACATTACTTTTGGAGATGTCACTCCCAGAAATGATACCAGCTCCCAGAAAGGTTCCTTTTGATGTTTAAAACCAATCTTGTATATATTTTAATTTGTAATCATTGAAATTGCATGACATACCAAAGCATAAAAGAAGCTGACCTTCCAATGTATTCAAAGAAAGAATGCAACAAAATATACAAGTAGGGTATATTTTTATCATGCATGTGCTGAAAATATCAAGGTCAGTATTTGTAATGTCAAAATTTACATACTGTCTTAATAAATTTGTGCTCTCTGAAAAATATAGTGTCATTAAATTAAACAAAACAATAATTTGCAATTGAAAGAGTGCTAAATATTTTCATTTTCCTACCAGATCTGCTCTGACCTTCCCCAGCGTGCTCCAGGCCTGGAGGTGTTCCCTGCGGCCCTCTGGGAACAGGCCCCCTTGCCCTGGGAGTTGGATTTGGCTTGAGCTGTACACAGCACTGGCAGAGGGTCAGGCGGGAGGAGAGACGGGCAGGGAATTCCCTCCCTTTTCCTCAGCGTGGGGTGTGGCTGGGCAGTCCTCTCCAGCGACCCTCTGGGCAGTTTCCCAGACCTGTTCTCTCCCCGTGGGTCTACAGGTCTAGCCATCGCTCAGGCCAGATGCTTCACTTAATCTCCTGGTTTCCGTTCACCCTGCCCACATTCCTGCACTAAGCTCAGTCCCAGCACCCTTTGTGAGTGGGCTGCCACAGGATTGGAAGTGCATGGCTGAAGACACTTTCTAATGAGAACTCGTTGCATCAACAACTGCTTTGCTGAGTGCCTTTTACATACTTGGCATTGCAGGTTATATGAGGAAGTTATTATTTTTTAAATCCTAGTCAACCCAAAATTTATAATTTTGTTAAGGGGAGTGATATTTGCTTCTCACATTATAGGCTGAACTTGGAGGTTCCTAACAGCAGTAATTTTTGTTTGATCATTTAATGCAGACTGTGATTGCTCTCTACTTGAATGTGTCTCACAAAATTCAGATCTTGCACCCAATACAATAATATTTGGAGGTGGAGCCTTTGGGAAGTGAGTAGATCTTGAGGGCAATGCCTTAACCAGTGGGATTAGTGTCCTTATAAAGAGGCCCCATGAGCTTCCTAGTCATGTGAGGGCATAGTGAGAAGACAACATCTGTGAACCAAGAAGCCAATTCTCACTAGGCAATGAGTTGGCCAGCCCCTTGATCTTGGACTTTCAGCTTCCAGAACATTGAGAAATAAATGTTCTTTAAGCCACCAGTCTATGGTAGTTTGTTATAACAGCTTGAATGGACTAAGGAAGTGATCCCTATATTAGTTCAGCAATGGTAGCAAAAGTTATTTTTATTCAAGAATCAAAGTAATGGAGAGATGTTAGAAACTCAACAATATAATTAGGTCTCCTTATTATTAAAACTAGAGGCCCGGTGCATGAAAATTCATGCCTGGAGGGGATCCCTCAGCCAGGCCTGCCGCCTCTCACAGTCTGTGAGCCCTCAGGAGTGGGAGGTGACCCGATGATCAGGGGAAGGTAACACCCTCATCACACCTCTACTGCTGCCACTGTTGGCAGCGCAAACCTCAGCTAGCCCTGGTTACCTGAGCCACAGGTGGCCATGCGTGGCTGAGTAGCCACTACCTGAGGCTTGCCTGCGCCTCAGACCAGCCCTGGGCTGCTGGGTAGCTGATACTCAAGGCTTGCCTGTGCCTCAGACATTGGCTTGGGAGCCAACCTCCAAGGCTTGCCTGAACCTCAGGCCGGCCCTGGGTGGCTGGGGGGGTGAGGGGTCTGGGTGACTCTGGAAGCAGGCATGTGGAGCAGCCACACCTGTCTGGAAGCAGGCCCCGCCATGCTGTGCACCTGCCACCCCAGCAGGGCTGAAGGAACTGGGTGCTGCCATCTTATGGCTGTGGGCACTTCCATCTTTGAGGCTGTGGCAGTCATTTAGCATATTCCCTCTTTATTGGCTGTGGGTGCCACCATCTTTGTGACAGTGTGATGGTCAATTAGAATATTCCCTCTTTATTAGATAGTATGTCAGAGCAAGTGTTAACTCTTAATTGTTTATACTAGTGGCCTGGTGTACAAAATTTGTGTGTGTGTGTGGGGGGGGGTAGGTTCGCTCAGCTCAGCCTGCACCCTCTTCAGAGACCCCTTGGGGGATGTCTGACCATCCTGTGGGATTGGCGATTAGACATCCCTCTTGCAGTCTGGGACAGCTGTCTCCTAATCACTCACTTGCCTGATTGCCCCTAACTGCCCTCCTCTGCCAGCCTGATCTCACCCCCAACTGCCTCTGCCTGGCTGATTGCCCCCAACTGCCCTCCCTGCCAGCCTGATCTCTCCCCCAACTGCCCTCCCTGCCTGCATGATTGCCCCTAATGGCCTCTGCCTCAGCCCCCACCACCATGTCTTTGTCTAGAAGTAAGTTAGACATCAGGAAGATGGCTGGTTGACCCTGTGTAATTAGAATATTACCCTTTTAGTAGTATAGATAGAATATATAGGATAGGATTGCTTAAATGGTGTGTGTCGGGGGGGGGGGGGTTTAATCAGGAGGAGATGCTCTTGGCAGACAAAAATACATAATCCCTATATTTGGACTGATAGCCAGCCATATGCACTATACTGCCAAACCAGTCATTAAAAAATTGAACTGCTTTCTTACACCTTACACCAAGCAGCTGTTGCCCTGAAAACCCCTCCTCAGCCCCCACCTTAGGTTCTGCCTTAGCAGTTCACCCAGATATGGTTCTGGTTGGTCAGTTTCTATGCCAGTCAGCATCTCCAGGCCTATCAGTGAGCCTGATAAGATAGGCAGGCTGATCAGCAACCCCAGAGGAGAGCAGAGAGAAAGAGAGGTGCATCTGCTGGCCAGGGCTGGAGTGTAAGAGAGAGTGAAGTTCTGATCAACAGCTGCCACAGAGGCTACAGATCAGACCCTGCTTCTCTCTCCCCAGCCCTCTCTCCAGGCCTGATCCAAAGCCCCCTATGCAGTCAGTGCTGGATCTAGGCTCCCACAGCAGAACCATGCCAACTCAGCACTGACTTCCAGTCCATTGAGCCTCTGATTGTTGTGGATGTTATGGACCCTGGGTTTTTATATATTAGGATTACATGTGAATGTTGAAGGATAATATCTGCCTTCATAAATAGTTGGTCTAAATACCCATTACAGAGAAGAAATGGTTATTCAGGAAATGATTTAGTTAGACTCAGAGATAGTCTTTCTTCTTTCTTTTTGTATTGCTTATAGGTGGACCACAACAAATACTGTCCCTCAAATGCTAGCATCCACTATTTTGTAGAATTGTATATAATCTGAGCTGCAAATTACAAAATTTAACTCATATTAGCTTAAGCAAACTGGATGATGGTTCCTATAAATGAAAACTCATAGTTTGGGCTTCAGACAGAGTAGAAATCTGGGACTTAATACCATCCTGGTTTCATTATCATTTCCTCTTAGAATTTCTGTGTGTAGTTTTCTTTCTTCCGATAAAGCTTAAAACAAGCTCTACTTTCCATTTTTCTTGTCACTTATGACACCAAAGAACGAAAGTATCTTTTCAGAATTCTGGGCTAGAAATGTTTTGAGGGGACTCATTGTCCATTTAGATCTTGTGCCCACTCCATCGCAACTGCTGTATGCAGGAGAACAGATATCTGGGCTGGATCCACACACTGACAGGAAGAACCAAGGGGAGTCGGGGAGAAATAGTAGAAGATGAGGGGTATGGATGGTGAGCTATAACTGGTCAAGACTGGCATTGGTGATTTCACACACCTCTATTCACACAGCAGCTTGCAATCGGTGTTAGAGATGGAGCCCACCCCATTAAACATTTTCTTGGCAGCAGCTGCAATGATATCTTAACATATATAAGTCTAGATTCCCACACAGATGAACCCAATGGCTCACAAAGAAAAAAATGAAATATAACACTTTTTCTTTTACACTTATAAAAACTCTGTGGGACAGATGGCTCCAAAGACTATATGGGCTAACCCACCATGTTTACTGCAGGTAGACCTCTTTAACTGGTATCAAGGCCTGAGTGTGGCTATCTAGCCATCAGTCCACAGACTCTTTCCTTCTACTCATGAGGCCTTAGTTAAGATGATTTCAGTCCAAAAAAGAGTTGTTAATAGCACTTGGATCTGAAGATCCACGGGATGGGGTAGGTGTATTGACCCTTTTGCCAGTATTCCTAGCCCCTCTTCAGCCCATCAGAACAAATTCTTCCTTATGTAAAACTAAACAAAACATTGAGAGTCAAACTTAATCAATCAGCAAATACCAATCATAGCAAACTCAGAGTCAAATTAATCACTTGTGTCATGTTTATTAAACTGTTATGTCTCTAAGTAATTGCTTAGGAAACAAAGAAATGATAAAATATTTTAGAGCACCTTTTTATTGCCCAAATGCCACCAATAAGTTTACCATCATGTAAGAAAATATTTCACTTGATGTCAGTAAGTTAGCATAGCCATCACAGCACAATATTCTTTTGAAAAAATGACGTAAAAGCCAAATCTACTTTGTTTATTGATTTGAATGCAAAATGCTTTGAAATATTAGAAATTAGTTATTTAAGAAAATATTATTAAAAGTATTGTTTCTGCTAGTAACATAAAATTTATATGTTATTAAAATATAATATAAATACAGTGACAAACATAATTTTCATCTCTGGATTGGAAAATCAATAGAGACAGAGACTATTGCTGTTATTCACTACTGTATTAGAACATAGTAAGTGACAATAAATACTTAACAAATGAATTAATTAGACAATTAATCTCAGATGTAAATGGGCCTTTGGCAGTATTAAAATACTCATTTTTATATATTTATAAGTTTAATCCTGATATTATAAATTCTACTTACATAATTCGAAAAGATAGCCTCATATTAAATTATGAAAACTAGGAAGACACTAAAATCAAGAAAAAATGTGGATGTTACTATGACCAATATTTTCTAACACTGGCTTAAAGTACAACGAGAGTGAAAATACAAATAAATTGGATGTATTTTGTAGATCAAATGCTTATCAAGAAAATCTTAAAGCAAAATGAAAACCTATTGCAACTAATAGGAGACTTTAGTAATATCTAATTGGCATTAGAGTATGGATATCAAAAACTTTTCCATATGTCAGAGATAGAAAATCTTATAGAATAAAATTGACCATATGCGAAGAATGTACAAGAAAACCTTATGTAGCTTTACAGATGGGTATGATTTGAATAACATACAAAAGAACCATAAAATAATATGCAAATTGTGCTAAACATGGGGTTCTACAAAACCCCAACATATCTGGCATTGGCTTCATACTATGTGGTGGGTGGTGAGGAAAATGCTATTACATGGCAGAAAGATGGTGAATCATAACAGTCTTTGGCAAGGCATCACAAGAAAGAGACAAGCACTAGGAAAAACTGGCCAGCTTGCAAGAGAAATACAAACAGTAAAGGAAAATGCCAGAAATTTGGACCCTGACAATACTGAAAAAGTTGACTGCTTATAAACCTTAAACTCTAAGAGACATTGTTGTAAGATGGGTCTTTGCAATGTAAAGGCTCTTTATATGTCAGCTCTGTGTTAAATACATATGTATATCGGTAGGTAAGGTTTTACATATAGTCAATATTCATTAAGTACAGAGAGAAAGAATATGGACAAGAATGTGAAGAAATTCCATGTAGAAAATGCATTGACTTGAGAAGTGCAGCCCATGTAATTGAATGAAATGAAATATGTAATGGATCCAATAACTTCTACTACATGCCATGTCCTAAGTATTATGTGAAGGAAAAGTTTTTTATTCAAGTGAGTAGAACATTAGTGATTTTAACAAAGTTTGATGTATTTCTCAGAACTTACTCGCTAACGAGCTTCATAAGTCTCTAAAAAAGTGACTATGAATGCTAGCATTTCTAAAGGTTTGTGTTCCTGAATGTTCTATAGCTCTGTTCCAATAATAAAACAACTATCAGCATGCCTACCCATGGATTAGATTAAAAATAGACATTCAGAAAGTATAAATATACTAAAAAGAGAATGAAAAATGAAGACAAAATCCACTTTCCTGAGGCTGAGAAAGCCCTTACCATCAGCCTGCCCAGAGGTAACACTATAAACAACACTCTGAAAGCCCTGTGGAGAATAATTAAAAAATGAGTGACAAAATGTCAGTAAAGTTACAGATTATCTGAATGACATATTCAACCACTTCGACCTCGTTGGCATTTGGAAAACCCTACTCTGACAACTTCAGAATACACATATTTCTGCATGCATATGCATTCACCATCATAGCCATAAAATAAACAATAAAATTAAAAAGAATACTCTGAAATCAGAGTATTCTTTGACTATAGTGAATCTAAATGATAAATTAAATTACAATAAAATACCTGAGAATACATGAAATGAGAAATGAAATATGTAAAGAATTTAAACAAAGAAATGAGAAAATATTTTAGACCAAATGATAATGAAAACATTTCATATTTCCAACTATGATGGTCTAAAACCCTTCTGAATGGCCTTCTTCTGCAGAAAACCTGGGCATAATACAAAAGAAAGCAACATATAAAGGTTTTGGAGAGTGATTAGAAGATGACAGACATTGGTGGGAAATGCACATTTGGAAGAGGAGAGATGGAGAACCATACAAGTCAGTTCCTATCTTCCCAGCCTCTAGCATGAGACTAAAGTGGCTGCAGCAGAGGTACTTTTTGGATGCTTCTTCCTCAGAACAAAATTATTTCTTTGCATGATGAATCACTCTCACTCTTGATGCCACCCCAGATGTGATTTCTGTTGGAAACACATCTGACTAATCAGAGAACTTTTTCTTAGTTCTCATTTCCATAAAATTCTTTGTACCAAATCCTTATTACATTATATTTTAAACACCAGTCTTGTTTAATAAATTGCTACACCTTAAGAAACTGGACTGTGCCTTACTTTTGGACATTTGCAAACATCCAGCTCTACCTCCCTCCCCCTCCTCCCAAACTCCAAAATAGAGCTTAATGAGTGCATGGTTTTTATGTAGCAATTTCTAGTTTCCTAAACAACAAGTTTTACTAAGGAGACTTCTGGGTTTTTTCATTTTATTTTTGACACTGTTATATATGTCCCAATTTTCTTCCTCCACTTTGCCCACCTCCATCCAGCCTCGGCTCCCCATTCCCGTGGCCATCACCATACTGTTGTCTGTGACTATGGGGAATGCATACACTTTCTTTGGCTAATCCCTTCACCTTCCGTCCTCTAGTCTCCCCTGTGCCGTCCCCTCTGACAGCCATAGTCTGTTCATGCATCTATGCCTCGGTTCTATTTTGTTGGCTAGTTTACTTTGTTCATTAGATTCCACATATGTGTGAGAGCGTATGGTGTTTGTCTTTCTCTGACTGGCTTATTTCACTTAGTGTAATACTCTCCAGGTCCCTCCACACTGTCTCAAAGGGTAAGAACTCTTTTTTTTTTTACCGCTGCATAGTATTCCATTGGGTACCACAGCTTTTTTTATCCATTCATCTACTTATGGGCACTTGGGCTAGTTCCAGGTCTTACCTATTGTAAATAATGCTGCCATGAATATAGGGGTGCACCTTATGATTGGTGTTTTGGGATGCTGAGGATATATTTCCAGAAATGGAATCCCTCATTTAAAAGTAGTTTTATTTTTAATTTTTGGAGGAAACTTCATATTGCTTTCTACAGTGGCTACACCAATTTGCATTCCCACCAACTTAGGGTTCCCTTTTTTCTACTCCTCGTCAGCACTTATTGTTTGCTGACTTCTTGATGGTAGCCACTCTAACAGGGATGAGGTGATAGCTCAATGTGGTTTGAATTTTCATCTCTCTAATGATCAGTGATGTTGCACATTTTTGCATATGTCTATTGGCTGCTTGTGTGTCCTCTTTGGAGAAGTGTCTATCTGGTCTTCTATCCATTTTTAAATTGGATTGTTTGTCTTCCTGATGTTCAGTTTTGTATGTACTTTATGTATTTTGGAAATTAACTTCTTAGCCAAGTACTTGGAAAACTATAAGACATTGAAGATAGAAAGTGAAGAAGAGGCAAATAAGTGGAGGCATATGCCATGGTCATGGATAAGAAGAATTAACATCATTGAAATGTCCATACTACTCAAAGTAATTTATAGTCAACACATCTACTATTAGAATACCAATGGCATTTTTTCACAGATATAGAATAAATATTCCAACAATTTATATGGAACCTTAAAAAAACCAAAATGGCCTCAGCAATCTTGAGGAAAATAAGAACAAGTTGGAGATATCACAATACCAATATCAAATTGTGCTACAAGATAATTGTAATCCAAACAGCCTGGTACTGTCATAAGAAGAGGCATATAGATCAATGGAACAAATAAGAGAGCCTAGAAATCAATCCACATCTCCATGGTCAATTAGTATTTGAAAAAAGAGGTAAAACATACAAAGGCAGTCTCTTCAGTAAATGGTGGGGAAATTGGACAGATACATTAAAAAAGAAAGAAAAGAAACTAGACCACCAACTTAAACCATGCACAAGAACAAATGCCAGCATGATCATCCCGATCCACCTCTGCCTGCTGGCTTGATTGTCCCTCACGGCTCCCCCTCCCCAAGCCTGGTCACTCCTAACTGACCACCTGCTGGCCCAACCACTCTTAAATGCCTCTGCCTGTTGGCCTGGTTGCCCCCAACTGCCCCCCCTGCTAACTTGGTTGCCCCACGCAGCCTGCTATTTGGTCTTTTGGTCTCTCCTTACTGACCCCCTGCTAGCTTGGTCACTCCATGCAGTCTGCTGCTCAGTCATTTTGTCACCCCACACACCTGTTCAGTCTCCTGTTCAATTGCGATAGTAACCATCTTTGTGTGTGTGTGTGTGTGTGTGTGTGTGTGTGTGTGTGTGTGTAGAGGGCCAGACTGTTGCTGATACTTATTTTTATAACTTTATTTTTATTGTTGACACTATTACAGATGTCTCCACCACCACCCTCTTTACCCACCTCATATAATTTTGTATAGTATTAACATATTTCTCAACCTTGCCCCAATTTCTCTAAAACTTTCTTATAATATTTACATTTCCTTAATTTTAATCCTTTCTAGACCTTCTCCAGTATTTTCTTAGCAGTAGACATACATGCTCTAATGATACTACAGTTCACTGGGGCCTGTGATGATACTGTGAAGTAATTACACACCACAATTTTGTTAATATGTCCTAATAATCATGCGAGCTGCCTTAATAAAAGCACTATTTCCAAGAAGTCTTCAGGAGGGGGATTTCTTGCTAATGATAATTAGAATAGCATTGCATAATAGAAGTCGTATATTTTATAAAGCCTTTACAGATTCAAGAATACTAGCAACTCCTTGGTGATTAAAAGGTAATTTAGACATGTTGGGTGCAGCCAGAAACTTTCTGACTAATAATCCTCATTAGTAAAACATTGTCAGGAGGAGCATCTTTCTTCCATATTCTAGCTGTTATCTTAGAAAACCTAACGCCCATTTTATACATGACTCAGTGGAGATTAGTAGACAATGCTTTGTGGAAGTAAAGAACTTTCTCTATCCCAGGGTTCAAATGGCAGAGCTAGACATGACCGCAGGTCTGTCTGATATCAAACTGAATGCCTTTTCTGAGATACCAGGCTATCTTTCTGTGATGATCTTAATATATTTATATTTTAAAGAGGTAATATGCAAATTGCCCATTATGGCATCACAGTAAGGACCATTCAACAGGCCATGCACACAGCTTGCGTGAGGCTTGCTTCCCTGCCCCTGGTGCCAGGCCGGTAAGTGAGGCTGCGTCCCCTGCCCAGTGCCAGAGTCCTCTTTTTCTCCTGGGTGCCTGAGCCTGACAAACACCTGGTGACACCACGCCTCATCTGAGAGCCCTCTGCCCGGGACGCCACCCCACCTCTGAGGTGGGGTGCCCTGAGGGGTGACATCCGCATAGCAGAATCCCGGTTCTTGGGGCACGGTAGGCAGACACCACGTGGGGGTGTGAGCATTGGCGGTGACCCCCTGGAGGGGTCACACACGCAAATTGAGAGGGTGTGGACTCAACATAAAGGAAGGGCCCAGGCACGATGACAGAGTGGATATCGAGGTAAGGCACCAAACCTGGACGGCCACTCGGTAAACAATACGGGGGTCCCACCGCCACAGATACACAGGGCAGCCCCTCCACTCCCGGGACACTGGTTGATGCTCCCAAGTGCACAACCTTGAAGCCTCCTCCTGCCGCGCAGACCCGGCCCACCACCTTGTATACCACAGGTGACACTCACTCCACAGGGAAAGCCCTGCGGCTTTCTCCAGCCATCCGGCCACTCACCTGCCTGGTCCCACCTGGACGGGGTCTTGCATCCTGGGCAGAATGCACCCAGGGGACAAGCGGGGCCCCGACCGTGCTTGTGCAAGCATGCACATCGCCTGCAAATTCAGGACTTGAGTGGACGGAGAGTGGGCAAGCTGGGGGATGAGAAAGGCCTCCATGTTGCCCCCGTTTAGCACAAAAGAGAAAAGCCTCCTGCGTGCAGGAATGCACAGGCACACACACGCAGCAGTCCCCAGGATGAATGGTGTACCTGGCCTGGTGAGACCCGCCCCCAACTCGGAGGGGGGGAGACATGGGCCGTGGTAGGAAAGACTTAGCAGCATCATCACTCCATCCCTCAAAGCCAGTGCAAGAGGGGCCCCAGCACCCAAACAGAGGCGGCTACAGGTCCCAGAAAGGAAAGCAGTCAGTACTAAGGACGAAAAGCATAGGATTTTTAATTAACCTGTAAAAAGAGTAAAGGAGTGAGAGAGGAGGAGGGAATACGGGGAAGAAGGGAATGAGGGAGGGAAGAACTTTATAAAGGTGCAAGTAGAGAGCAGAGTTAAAGAAGGAAAGAGGATATATGAGTGAACTAGGAGCTATAATAAAAATCAAGAATCAAGTATAGCTGTGTACTGGGGGAAGATTTCAAAAATAGGAGTCAGAAAATAAAAAAGATAAATGATAGTGAATAATTAGGCACATAGATATATATTAAAAGGGTGTAAGTAAATAGAGAAGAATGTATGGGAAAGGTAGGATGAGAGAGAAAGAGGGAGGGAAGAAAAGTTTTAAAGGGGGGCTGGTGGAGCTTAAAAGGAAAATGGGAAGAAGGAAGAAATGGGGAAGGGAGAAAAGCAGGTCTCTGAGGGAGGAAGTGATGAAAAATTAAGGTGGAAGGAAGGAAAAGAGGAGGGAGGAAGGGGGTAAAGATAAAGGAAAGAAGGAATGTGGGGAGGGAGGGAGAAATGATAGAAGAAAGATGGGAAGAAGGATGATGGAATAGAAGTAGGAAATGAGGAAAGAAAAGTTTATAAATGATGAGTCAGCAGGAAAAAGTGTTACATAAAGGAGAGAGAAAAATTGTGTGAGAGGGAGAAGCCAATATGGAAGTCAAATAAGTTAATAGGGGTGACCAGGCTAGCAAAGGAGGGGAGTTAGGGGGATCAGGTAGGCAGGCAGAGTGTTTAGGGCAGGCAGGCAGGTAAGTGGTTAGGAGCCAGAGGTCCCAGATTGTGAGAGGGATGTCCAACTGCCAGTTTGGGATTGGGCCTAAATTGGCAGTTGGACATCCCCAAAGGCTCCCAGATTGGAGAGGGTATGGGTTGGGCCAAGGGAACCCCCTCCCGTGCATGAATTTTGTGTACTGGGATATATATTTATCCAAACACAGAAAATCTCAGAATAGTATAACCAGCACTGAGTATCAGATTCCACATTTATCAAAATTTTGCCATATTTCTCTCTCTTAATTATGTGTATCTCTTTTCCTTGCTGTAGTAGAAGCAAATCTCAGATGTCATATCTTTCATTCCTATATATTTTTGTATGCATCTTAAAAAAATAAAACTTTTCTTGTATAACAATGCCTTTATTACACTGACAAAATTGACAGTAAGTCTTTGGTATAGATATCTAAAAAATACCTGTGAAGATTATAAATCAGTATCCAGAGTCTACACATCATATTTCAGTGCCATGACACCTAAGACTTTTAAAATCTAGAACAGTCCCCTCTCTCACATATCTCCTTCTATTTACTATTTTTATGAAGGGAAAACCTTTGGAGCAGGAATTAGTAATATTCTTATAGACTGTCCCAGTTCCCACCTTTTGTTATAACTGAGCTTTCTTCTCTGTCCCTTACATTTCCATAAAAGTTCCCATGGGCTTTAGAGGCTTGATCAGACTCAGGTTCAGATTCAAATTTTTTCTTCCAAAATCTATCATAAGCAGTTGCTGTGTGTTTCACAGTTTGGTGGTCCCATTTTCATAGATGCTGAGATTGATCATTTTCAGGTGCTGAAATCTTGTCATTGCCAAATTTCTCATCAATTGTTAATTCCACTGAGGATTACTTTACAAATGCATTAATACTTTTGGTGTTGAAAAACGCTGATTTTCTAAATTTTTCATTCTTTATTGGCCACATTTCTTCTGAAAGAAGAAACTTATCCTATCAAAGAGCTTTATTTATTTAATGTGAATTATAAGTACAAGGGAGAGTCAGAATCAATGTTATTTTTATTCACAATTTGTTGGTGCAGAGTTAGTACCTTGGTTATTTTATATCTCTTCCCTGTTCCTCACCCCATGTCATTATGAATTTATGTATCTTTACATATTCAATATTTTCAAATAAATTATTCTTTTTGATGCTCCCAACCTTGGCTCTTGGCTTGTGAGAGACCCATAAGTTGCCTTCTTTGTCCTTCATGCTCAACTCATCTGTCTCTTGTTTTCTTCCACAAGACATTGCTAAGGTCATCATGTATATTTCCTAATTTATGTCTGAAATTATCCAATGCTCTAAGATGTTCTAATACATGTTAGTTGAGAACAGCATTTGGAGAACATAATCTGGGCATTAGGGATGCTGATTGTTACAGTGGTACAAAAAACTGGACTTCTCATGTCCTGTTGTTTTAATTAACACTGTTTTTGCACCTTTTGGATTAACAGTTTTATTTTCAACCATATAGTATCAATGTACAGTATATTACGGTATGTTCGAAAAATGTCATTCATTAAAAATTTAATTAAAAAAAAAAACTGGTGTTGCCTCGGAAGTGGGGGGTAGTCTTATACAGCGAATATAGGCCTAAACCTATGTTTTAACTGTAAAATTAGGGGGTCTTCTTATACGCTGGAAAATACGGTACTAACAAATATACTACTGAATATTTTAAGATATATGTGCAACTTTTATTTATTTATTTATAGCATAGCTTCCTATGTATACATTTGTGGATTTACAGTTTAAACCCTGTGTTTTATAATCATTTGGAATTGTTCACTGACAAATTTAATGTTATGATATATTCAGGAAAGTCTGGCTTTCTTTGCTAGATTTTCTAACCTAGACCTTTCTTCATTTCAGTAAATTATCAACCTAATAAAAGAGTAACATGGTAATTGACCATACCTTCACAATGCCCATTAGCCAATAAGGAGTGAGTATGCAAATTAACCCAACAAAGATGGCTGGTTAATTTGTATACACAGGCATGAGCAGCTGGGGGCGAAGCGGTACACAGGCATTCTGCACACTCCAGCCACTCTTGGCTTCTGGGAAGCCAGAAAAGTGGCTCTGGGCCATGCAGAAAGGCTGCTCTTGCCAGAGCAAAGGTGGTGCTTGCAGCCAGGGGAAGGGAGGACCATTCTTGCATAAATCTTTGGGCATTGGGCCTCTAGTACATTTTATAAAATCCTATTTATTTCATTGTGCTTTTTTTTTCTTTTCTTTTGTTCCTCAATGTTGTATTAATGAGTTTAGTTTTTTTTTTTGTCATTGTTTTAAACAATTTATTCTATGACAACTATTTTCTTTTTACTTTTTCTTTTTAAAATTAAATGTATTGTGGTAACATTGTTTAATAACATTATATAACTTTCATGTGTACCACTTGATAATATGACATCTATAATCTCCATTGTGTGCTCACTACCCAAAGTGTAGTCTCCTTCCATCACCATATATTTGACACCCTTTATCCTTTTTGTTCTCCCCTCATCCCTCTTTCCCTTGGCAATCACCATTCTGTTATCTATCTATGAGTGTGCTTGTTTATTTTTTGCATTTTGTTTTATATCCCACAGATGAGTGAAATAATGTGGTTCTTGTCCTTTTGCATCTGACTTATTTCACTTAACATGATACTCCTTATGTCTGTTCTCCTTTTCTAAAATGGTAGTATTTATCTTTTTAATGACTGAGTAGTATTTCATTGTGTATATGTACCACTTCTTTATCAATCATCCTTTGAAGGATACTTAGATTGTTTTCGTATAACAATGAAATAAAGATAATAAAACAGAGGCACTACATTTATGGACTTTGGTTTTTGTGAACCTGACCCCAAAAGCAATGGAAGTAAAAGCAAAAATAAATGAATGGGACTCCATCAGACTAAAAAGCTTCTGCACAACAAAAGGAAGTTGTTTCCTACAGGCTTCTAGAAAGAGCAGCACTGCATGCGAAGAATCAGGAGAAGTGAAGATGTTATTGTAGAATAGGAGAATGCCAAAGAAGATAGCAAATTGATCCTAATTTTTGCATTTTTACAATGTGTGTCTAGGATGGGCCACCTTCTCCAGTTTCCATAAGTAAATCAGGACCTTGTCAAAATGTGTATGATCCACATTTCCTCTTTGAGGTGAGTTTGGGGATTGGAGAAAGGGAGTAATACAGGGTGACTTGCAAAACTCAGTTACTCATAAGTTCTTAATGTTCATTTTAGTGTACCACCTAGATCTCAGAAACAATTCTTTTAGATAGACATACATTTTAAATGAGATTAATAATACTAAGTAGCCTTACAAACTGTGTGTGTGTTTACATGTGTGTGTTTACATTTATATATTACATAATATTCTTTATAAAATAATGCTTTCATTTGGGAGGTAATTTCTGAGAGTGCCTTCCAAAAATATAATTATTTAAAGAAGATACTACAAAAGAATACACTAGACAATTCAGATTAAATGGGAAGGCTTTAAACATAGATTCTTACACAGATGTTGTGGTGAGGTTATTCATTGTATATTAGCCAGCTAAGTTTAGTTTTATAACATTATATTATCTAGTTATTTTGTGGAATAAGTAGACAATAAAGATGGTAAAAAGAAAGAAATTAAAGCAGTTAAGTATGAGATTTTTTTAAATGTTCAAATTGTGTAGTCTCTGAAATCTTCCAGAACTTTTATTGCCATGAAACTTATTTGAGAAACATAGCATTTTCTTTTCTTAAAAAATTACTTTTTGCTTTTCATGGCAGAAAAGCCTAGTTGGTTGGGAAAGTTTTAAAGGAGCCTTCAGAAGAGGGTGAAAAATAAAAGGCTTTTCAGTGGCCTGTGGGAAGCAGGGTTTGTCTTGAGGTGGGATTTGGCACACAATAGTTCCCTGAGTAAACTGTCATTCAGTTGATAAGGTGGGATTTAAGAACCCCATTGTTTTCTAAGAACTCCTACTTTGACCACAATGTTCTCTGGATTTACAACTGCATTGATTCTTTTCCAAAGCTTTTACTTTCAAGATCTCTTCTTGAGTATTATCCTGTCCTGTGTGAGACTTACTTTCTCATCAAAATAATGGAGCTCATACCTAACAAATCTGAGGTGAGGAATTTAATTTGACTTTCCAGAGGCCAAACTCCAAAATACAAATTCGTTCATAAGTGAATACAACATAGAATTTCAAAAAATAAATAAAACTTCTTGACAGGGGAAAGAGAAAAACTCCTCCTAACTTCTGTAAAGGGTTGGCTTTGAAAAATTACTTACCGCTATTAGAATTATTATTTGCTTTTTCTCTAGTATTTAGTGTATATTTAATAGTTTTAAATGAAATAATCCAGATATCAGTATATAGTTACGATAATATCTTCAGGATGGAATATTTGAATCAGAAGATCCAATAACTTTGGCATTAAAGGAGGGGTTCTATAAGTTTCAGGAGTTTATTGTAAACCATTATTTGCAATAGTCTTTTTACCTGAAAGTTTGTTTCCATAATACTATCCCACATGATACTTATTTATCATATATATATATATATATATATATATATATATATATATATATATGATATTGTTATATGACATAAATAATCCACCCAACAGGAATCATGGTTTGAAAACTTTGTTGTTTCATTTAGTTATCTATCTATTATATAGCTATCTGTCTCACAAATGTTCTAAATCAGTGTTTCCCAAACTTTTGACATATGTGTACCCCTTCTATAATTTTCATAACGCTGAGTACCCCTTGTACTCATGAGTATGTAGAATTAGGCGCAGCTAAGCACGGTGCAGTGCATATCCCCACCAAACTCCGGTGCAATGCGTACCCCCACCAAACTCTTCCCGTACCCCTGGGGTACACTTACCACACTTTGGGAAACACTGCTGAGTGATCCTAGAGAAATTGCATAATTTGCCTAATGTAACATAACTAGCAATAGTTTGGAATTAAATATTTTTTTTCTTTTAATCAAAGGCTCATTCATACATGGAGAAAAAGTTAATGGTGTAAAGCAAGATTAGCAAATATTCTAATATATAAAAACCCAGGGGTCATCACATTCTAAATGACCAGAATGGACAATCAAACAGGAGGTTGCATGGGGCAACCAGGGTAGCAGCAGGGGCAGTGAGAGATGACCAAATGACTGGGCCCTGGGCCCTGGATAGGCCAGGGGACAAAGGGAGCTATGGGCCCTGGCCAGGACATGGTAGAACTGTGATGCGGGCATGGCCGGCCTTCAAACCTAGGATCCAGAGCTCCCTGTTGCCACTGCCCCCAGCCAATGCTCAGAATTCCTTCATACCCAGGGCCAGAGCTCCCTGTTGGCCACCCACAACCAACATGCAATGGCCAAAGGGAGGTCTGGGCCCCAGCTGGGACACAGCAGAACTCTGGGTCTCCTGCGATTGGGGCATGGCTGGTCCACAGCGCTCTGTTGCCACCCCCAGCTGGGGCTCAGAATTCCCTCCTTCTAGAGCACGGCAGCCAAAGGGAGGTCTGGGCCCGGTCTGATGCTGCAGAACTGCTATCAGGGCATGGCCGGCTGGCCTTCAAACCTGGAGCCAAGAGCTGCCTGCAGAAAGTGCTTCTGTTTGTTTAGTCCAGTGTTTCCCAAAGTGTGGTATGCATACCCCTGGAAGAGTTTGGTGGGTGTATGCGTTGCACTGGAGTTTGGTGGGGATATGCACCATGCTTAGCTGTACCTAATACATCCTTTTTTTTTTTTTTTTTTTTTCTTGACCAGGGGTACTCAGCTTTACGAAAATTATAGAAGGGGTACACTTATGTCAAAAGTTTGGGAAACACTGGTTTAGACTTTTGGTTTTAAATCAGATTACACTCCCACAAATGGGATAAGAGAAAACTGTTCAAAGCACCTTCGACAAATTGCAAACTCTTGCTGAACTTGAGCGATCCCTTACCGATATAGCTGTATTTGCACTTTTCAGAGAACTTTTGAAGGAAGAAAAGGGATCCAGCACCCCTATGGCTCTTTAGTGGGGCCATGCCAGGACACTTTCTGCACTCCAGGGGTGGGGCAGGGCCCATGAGATGGGACATCAAGTGGTAAAGGTCCAGCAGACGCCCGGCCTACAGGCTGCCTGAGGAGGAGTGTCAGATGCATAAAGGAAAGGCTTAGCATTTCTGTCACTGCTCTGGTTTTCAGGATTCCCTGTTTTCCATCTGTCAGCTCCCTCCCTCTGAGGGGAGCTGTCGTCCTCACATGAGTGCAACTGGAATATTGTATCTCGAGAGGATTGCCCCAATGTACATATCCTTTTTCCGAATGTGAAAACAAAACAAAACAAAACACCCCAAAGAACAAGAATGGAGAGAGACTACTGTCCTTTAGGCTTACAAAAACCCAGAAGTGTCCTGTGAAGAGCTGAAACTTGGTTCTGTTCACGCACCTCAGAGAGATTGGATGAGGAAATGGCCCAGCTTAGCCCTGACTTTACCCACTTATGTTACTCTTGAAGGTGTCTTTGCCACAATGTGAATAAACTGCCACCTTTTGGAACTGGGGCTCATACGAAAGTCTGCATTCCCAACTTTTCTTGAAACAGATCTATGTTCTGCAGCTGTGGCCACTGTCCTGAGACCAGGTCCTGTCTCTGGGAATCAGGGGGCACTGGAGTGGAGCCCCCTTCTGCCCCGTGCCCTTTTTTATTCAAGGATTGAGCTGAACTCACTTTGGGGGAGGCCTGGCAAGGGTGACAGGTGTCACAGATGGAAGGATGGAGAATGGAGAGGCGGACACCCTGCTCAGTCCCTCCCCGGGTGGGTCAGGCCGATGAAGGCCAGTCCACCCCACAGTTGGGTGAGGTAGCATCCTCTGCGTCCACCTCTCACCCAGCCATTCCCCTCAGCTCCGGGCAGCCCTCTGCGTTCCACAACAGCACGCTCTGCCCTCACATGCTGCCGTCCTAAGTGAGAAGGAAGAGAACAGACAGCTACGCAGAAAGATAGGGCTCGTGGCTGGTGAGCACAGTGGCGGTGGAGGAGCCTTTCCTGCCTCTGTGGTAGTGCTAAGGAGCAGTGAGCCAACTGGTAGGGATCAGTGAGAAGGTGGGCAGTAAGGAGCTAGGGGTCCCAGAGTGGGAGAGGGATTTCCAACTGTCAGCTTAGGGCCTAAGCCATTAGGAAGACATACCCTGAGGGATCCTGGACTTTGAGAGGGTGCAGGATAGGCTGTGGGACCTCCCACCCCCACCCCAGTGCATGAATTACATACACTGGGCCTCTAGTTTTCTATAAAGTACAAATACTAATTTCCATTAATATTAGAACCTTTGTGTGCAGTGTGGCTATGAGGTCTCTGTAACAGACCACTTGTGTAGCCACTACAGTGTTAAAGCAGTCATAGACAATGCATGAGTGAATACACCTGCTGTGCTGCAAAAGAACTTTACTTATGAAAGCATGGAAGTCCACATTTGGATTCAAGGCTATCGTTTACTGACTGACCCCTGTGTAAAGATATAGAACATGTTTTGGGGTCTCACGACCATAAACCTTTAGCCTTTAAAAGTAAATTTACAGGTCTCTCAGAAGGCAGCTCATAACCTATTTCATTGGCTTAGAAATAAACTTGATGGGAGAGATTACTCTGTAAACCCCATGACTAGTTTGGGTGAGTGGGGCTGAGGATTCAAATGTTAGCATCGGCAGTGGCGTGGATGGACCTAGGGAGTATTACGCTCAGTGAAATTTATCACAGAAAGACAAATACCATGAGATTTCCACTTACATGTGGAACCTAAAGAACAAAATACATGAATAAAACAGAGACACACTCTCAGGTATAAGAGTCTCATGCTCTACCGACTGAGCTAGCCGGGAGAGATCACTCTCAGGTATAGAGTAGAGCTGGTAGTTGCCAGGGTTGAGGGCATGTTGGGGATTGTGTGAAAGAGGTGAAGGAACTAAGAAGCACAAGTTGGTAGTTACAGATTACTCATGGGAGATTAAATAAAACTCAGAGAGTGTAATCAATAATATGGAGATAACTTTGTATGTCCCAGTTTGGTTACTGGAAATATTGAAGGGAATAATACATAAAGTATATGATTGTCTAATCACTAATATGTACACCTAAAACCAAAACAACATAAAATTTAAATATATATATAACAGAGAACAGTGATTTTGCAGATATAAGGTACATATAAATACAAGCTCAATTTATTTTCCATTTCTGAGATAAAGTTAAAGACCTGTGCAATGAACTGGTCTTAAGTGTATGACCCCATGTCCATCACCCTCAAGTGTCCCTTCAGGTCTCTTGCCACTCATTCACCTCCACCAGCAGCGGTAACCAATGTTCTGCATTTTTCACAAAATAGCTTTTTGCTTTATCCAGAATGTTATATAAGTCATACTATTCAGTAGTAGTCCCTTATGTCTGGCTTTATGTCGATTTCTATTGCTCTATAACAAATTACCACACATTCAGTAGCTTCAAAAATTATTATCACATTGTTTTCACATGTCATAAATTCAGGCATGGCTTGGCTAGGTCCTCTGCTCAGTGTCTCAAAAGATGAAGTCGGGTCTCCAGGGCTGCCTTCCCCTCTGAAGCCCCAGGTCTCCTTTCACTTCACTGAGATGCTGACATAATTCAGCTCCTTGTGGTTTTAAGATTAAAACTACTGAATAGTACAGTTATATAGAATAGTTATATAGCATCCTGGATAAAGCAAAAAGCATATTTCGTGAAAGATGCAGAACATTGGTTACCACTGCTGGTGGAGGTGAATGAGTGGCAAGAGGCCTGAAGAGACTCTTGGGGGGGGCCATACACTTAAGACCGGTTCATTGCACAGGTCTAGATGTTGAATTGATGGGATGTAAGACTGAGGTTCCCCTCTCTCCCCTCGCCCTCACCTGTGGGCAATTTACAACATGGCTGCTTGATGCCAGAAAGCCCACACTGCCTTTCCTCAGGAAGACCTGTCATTTGGTAAGTCATACCTACCCAGATTATGTAATCCTATATAATAAACGGATAATATGCAAATTGACCGAAACCTCAGAACATCTGGTGGCAATGATGCACACTGACCACCAGGGGGCAGACACACAATGCAGGAGCTTCCCCCTGGTGATCAGTGCACTCCCACAGGGGGAGCACTGCTCAGCCACAACCCTACGGTGAGTGCAGCCGCAGTGGCGGTAGCCTCTCCTGCCTCTGACAGTGCTAAGGATGTCTGACTATGACACAGGTCCTCTCCCCACAGGGAGCAGGCCTAAACCTTCAGTCAGACATCCCTTAAGGGCTCTCGGACTGCTAAAGGTCACAGGCCAGGCTAAGGGCCTACCTCCCGGTGAATGAATGCCATGCACTGGACCTCTAATTTAATCATAAGAGTGACATCTTTCCTATTCATAGTTCCCACCCACACTCAAGGGGGGTGAATTATGCAAAGTTACATGGAGTGAGGGGATTCCTCCTTTAAGACCTACCATAGACATCTTTTACTTTTATAATATTCATCCATATAGCTGATGTTATTGCACATATTAGTAGTCTTTCATTGTATAAATATATTATAATTTTTAATCTACCCTCCTATTTATGGAAAATTCTTGTAAATTTTGATGTTATGAACAATTAATTTTTATATAAATTTTGGTGAACAGATTTTTTATGTATTTAGATAAATGTCTAGATGTTGAATCGGTGGGATGTAATTTATTTTAAGTCCTTTCTTTTTTTTTAATATATTTTATTGATTTTTTACAGAGAGGAAGGGAGAGAGATAGAGAGTTAGAAACATCGATGAGAGAGAATCATCAATCAGCTACCTCTTGCACACCCCCTACTAGGGATGTGCCCGCAACCAATGTACATGCCCTTGACCGGAATCAAACTCGGGACCTTTCAGTCCGCAGACCAATGCTCTACCACTGAGCCAAACTGGTTTTGGCTTAAGTCCTTTCTTTCATTAAGTGTAGGGTCTTTGCAATATGTTTTCTAAAGACAAATTTAATTTTCTGTTAAAATTTCAGTTGAATTAATTTACTTAAATATTTTATAACACCTGGCTCTTCTACCCTTCCCTCTCTTTAAGTATCCACAGTTATTTTAAACTCAGCTGTTTATTTTCCCCTAATAAAAGAAAAGCAACCCTAATGTCCAATATTAGTAAAAGTGGATATACTTATGTATATCTCTCTCTCTAAAAATAAATAGTTACTAAGTCTGGGAGTTCTCCTTAAAGATCAAGAAATTTCTGGTTATAACAAACCAAGACAAAACAAAACAAAAACTTTACAGGGATATAATGTTTGATCATTAGCAATTTACTACTTCAATGTGCTTTTATATATCAATAGTTAAGAGAGGCCTGATGCACAAATTTGTGCATGAATTCATGTACCAGTGGGGTCCCTCAGTCTGGCCTACAGGATCAGGCCCAAACCAGCTCTCTGACATCCCCTAGGGGTCCCAGATTGTAAGAGGGTGTAGGCCAGGCTGAAGGACCCCACTGGTGCATGATCGGGGTCAGGGAGGGATGCAGGAAGCTGATAAGCTGAGGAGAGACAGCAGAAGCACTCCAGAGTATGTCTAGTCCATCTTGCTCAGTCCCAATCGGCTGGATCCCAGCAGCAAACTAGCCTACTGGTCAGAAAGTCTGCCCCCTGGTGGTCAGTGCACATAATAGTGTACACTTGAGTGGCCTTAGCAAATCATTAAAATATTACATTTTGATTGGTTGAATGGTTGACTGGTCGTCAGGACATTTAGCATAATAGGCTTTTATTATATAGGACTAGAGGCCCAGTGCACAAAATTCATGCACGGGGAGGGGGTGTTCCTCAGCTTGACCTGCACCCTCTCCAATCTGGGACCCCTTGGGGGATGTCCAACTGCTGCTTTAGGCCCATGCCTGAGATTGGGCCTAAAGCAGCAGTTCGGCATCCCTCTTACAACCCAGGACTGCTGGTTCCTAACTGCTGGCCGGCCTGCCTGCCTGCTTGATTGCCCCAATCACTTCTGCCTGCCAGCCTGATTGCCAGCCTCTTGCTGCTGGCCTGATTGACTCCTAACTGTTCCCCTGGTAGCCTGACTGCTCCCAACTGCCCTCCCCTGCCGCGACCTGCCTCCTCTGCCAGGCCCTGCCTCCATTGTGTGCATGGCCATCTTGTGACAATGCTAGAGCATGATGCGTGAGGGTGTGACAACCACCTAGGCTATTATTACTATAGATAGTCAAAGTTTTATAGGTGTTTATACACATAATTTTAGGGAAAGCCATCAGATGTCAGCTAAACCTTTCTTCAGTGTTAGTAAAGAAGTTTCAGAATTTTTTGAAAATGGAGCCAGGTGACAAGGTTGAGCCTGCCTTGTAGGACATCCTGATATGGCTGTGCTCATAATCTCTTTCCTTTAGTGTTGTTTGTGATAGGTGAAAAAGAAGCCCCTTCAGTCCAAGGGAAGTCACAGGCTATGATGGAGGTATGCCCCTCTTCAGAGGGCCTGGGTGAGGAGCTTGAGGGTTTATTACTAATAAATCCCAAAGGAAATTGCATGACATGATTGGACTCTTATTTCTAAAACTATGCACTGCTCCTCATTTACTATGACAATAATTCAAAATAACATTGTAATATACAGTAAAGATATTGTATATTTCCATATCAATATTTTTATGATTTTTTTTTCAACCAGGAGAAAGACTTGCCAGTGAAAAGCTAGCAAAAACCTCCCAAAGGACCAACCACTTCCTCAAGCTGTTATTCCCCATTTTTTGTGTGTAAGTATATGTGTTCACATGATTGTCATGTACACATTATAATTGTTTTGAACTACAATTTCAATTTGTAAATTTAAGAAAAACAAAAATCAGCTGCTTGCTGTCATCCAAACAGCAAGTAGATGCCTTTATAAGATGGCTTAGTGTAGCAATCGGCAGCTCTTTATGCCAATCTAGCATGATGGCACTGATGAGGAAATTGGGATGGCCATGGCAAATGCCATACCAATAGGAGAACTGGCACCGAAATGTTTACTATGTCCAGGTCGCAGTGTTACTGGAGGGGGCCAGGCCCAAAGCAAGGCTGCCCCGAGTGTGGGTTCTTAACTTTGAGCAGGAAAGGGTTCACAGGTAACTTTGAAATTCTGTGATTCAGCCATCGGTTACTTTGCTTTCTGCTGTATCATAAACACAAGCTCTGCTTTTGGAGGCCACTTCTCTTCCTCAACATCCGGCTGCACTTCGCTTCCTTCCACACAGGCATTCGCCCCGCTCTGGCACGGGGCCTTTGCACATGCCAGGACTGCCTCTTTTCCTCTGGCATCTTCCCTCTTCTCATCCTTGACAGCCTCGTCCACATGTCTTTCTGCAGGAGCCTATTGTGACCAGCCTCCTGTGCATGTCGATAATAAGATGGTTTTCTGTTTCGGCTTATAGACGGTGCTTCTAAGGGATGAATTCCTTCCTCCAGCCCACACTGTAACTGTGAGACCCAGACTGTGCATACGGTGCTCACTGTGTTATCCCTGGGGCCCCTGCACTGCCTAACACAGAATAGGCCCTTGGTAGATGAAACTGTTTCTGATGTTACGCATATTTTGAAAATAAAATTACTCTTGGATCCATCGTTCATTATATGAACTAGGTCTTTATTTTCTTCCTCCCTCATTTCTCATTCATTCTTTTCTTCCATTCTTAGACTTTCAGGAGGAAAAACAAAACAAAACACCAACAAAAGCCCTCTGCAATTGACTTTCTCAAAAGGTTGGAGATGGGGATAGCTTGAAAAATAGGTCTTTTTGATGAGAAAAGGTACATTAACTTTAACTCCACTCTGCAGTAATGTAGCAGGAACCCTCCAGAGCTGGGGCCTGAGATCTGGGGTGTGGACCGCTTCCTGATCCTTCCCAAAGGCTCTGCACTTACAGCAGCGCCTGGCACCCAGGATGAGAGCGCCACTGTTTAGATGAATAAAGCAACTGAGTGGGCAAGGGATACAACAGCAAACACAGTGCTCTCGCTGGCTTACAAAATGTACTCTTCTAGTCAGCTTTCTAGAATGAATGAATCGTTACCTTTTGCCAGAAGCATTAGACTTACGCTCTGGATCTGGCAGGTGACCTGAACGGCTGCCATGTGGGGAGAAGGACTGCCTTCCCATGTGCTGCTCGGGAACGTTCGCAGGAGGAAAGGGGAACAGTGGGCCTGTTTCCAGCACGGCTGACTCTCGGGGTGTGGCCTTGCACTATCCTGGAAGGAGTCTTCTCAACAGCTCCATTGGATCAATGCTCCCCTTCTACTTACTCCCTGGGTGTGCCCTGCAGGTACCGTGGTGGGAGGAGGCCATGTTTGTCTTGTTTTATGTGATTTTCTCAATCTTCTTTTATTTGTAGAAGGAACTCCCCCCCCCACAAAGGATTACAGTCATGTTATAAAATAAGCCGTGAGCATTTATATACCTTTTGCTATCCATTATGTAATAATTTCTTCACCATTTGGATTGCGATATCAACTGCTGAAATGGTAATCCTTAGTGATGAGGCTAAATTCATCTTGGCCCCAAGGTGCTCAGCTCCTGGTGAGTGAGTGGCTTGGGAAGCTGGGTTCACTCCTCCTCCCAGCGGCCGCTGTGGGATGCGGAGCCATTCCTGCAGCGGACGCAGGTGTTTGGGAGCTGGGGCCGGAGCTGGGGTTCATACAGAGTCCCGGGAGCCTGGTGGCAGTGGTGTGGACAGAAGCAATAGGCATTCCTTGCCTTGTAAAGTACCGGTTCACGGAGGTGATTTTTGCAAAGTTTTGTTTTTCCTGCAATATTTATTATTCTAATGAATAGACTTCACTATGTTTGAGCAGTTCCACGTTTACCACAAAACTGAGCGGAGAGCACAGAGTGGCCCTGTACTGCCATCCTCCGCCTTCAGCTTCCTTAGGAACATTTGTTACCACTGATGATCCAATATTGACCCGCTTTATTAACTGAAGTCCGCAGACCGCATTGGGGTCTGTGTCTGCCTGCACTGTGCAGTTCCTCGGGTTTTGACGTTTGTGGTGCCATCTGTCCGCAGTGAGGCGGTCACACAGTGGGTCTCAGCCCGCAGCCTCTGTGCGCGGCGCCTGGATCCGCCTCTCTGGGTCCCTGGCAGCCGCGGCCTTTCACTGTCTCCATGCTTCCCTCTGTGAAAGGCCAGAATCGTGCCCTATGCAGCCTCCTTAGATGGCTTCTTTCACTTAGTTATATGCATTAAAGTTTCTTCCACGTCTTTTCATCGATTAATAGCGTACTACCTTTTAGCGTTGAATAACAAATACTGCCTTGTATGTCTGTGCCCGCTTGTCATCATTCTTGGCTCCTTGGATTCTGAGTGAAGCTGCTGTGAACATGTGTGCAGTGTCTGTTGGTCTTTACATTTCTCCCTCCTTCAGGTGAACGCCCACCGGCCTGGCGCTGGCTCCGGGGTGATGTGCGCTGACTTTTGCAGAAGCACAAACTCCCTTCCAGAGGGACTATTCCTGCCTGTCCCCCAGTGACCGGCAGCCCCATGGCCTCAGGCTGTGTCAGCGTGGGGAGCTGTTAGCATTTCATGGTGTAGCCATTCTAATAGAAATATATGGGATCTCCTTGTTGTTGTTATATGTATCTCTTAATGGCATATACTGCTGCATAACTTTATATGTGTATTTGTTACATAGTTTTAAGTATTATTAAAATACTTCTAATATTTTTGAGAGGAAACAATATAATACCTCAAATGATTCGGAAGAATTGGTATGAATTTTTGAATAAAACCCCCTAGTCACTTTCTATAGAAAAAAAAATTAACTAGCAACTATGTCAAGTAATCTGAGAGAGACAATACAATACAGTTCTTTAAAAAAAAAAATATATATATATATATATATATATATATATATATATATATATATATATTGTTGATTTTTTACAGAGAGGAAGGGAGAGGGATAGAAACATCGATGAGAGAGAAACATTGATCAGCTGCCTCCTGCACACACACACACACACACACACACACACACACACACACACTGGGGACGTGCCTGCAACCAAGGTACATGCCCCTGACCAGAATTGAACCTGGGACTCTTCAATCCCAGGCTGACGCTCTATCCTCTGAGCCAAACTGGCTAGGGCAATACAGTTCTTTTTACACATCAGACTCCAATGTGTATCAGTGACTAATTTTCCCTCTATGCTTGCCTATGGCAAATGTAAGCGCTGCAAAAGCTGCCCATGACAATATGATGATGACCTCTCAAAGCAACGGAGGCGTTTTTGGCAGGAAGGAACCTTTTACTGGCTGGAGACTCCTGTGGACGCCTGAGAAATCTTCCTGTCCGCTTGCCCTGGTGTGCCGCTCCTGTCCGCGTCAGGTCAGCGAGGCTGCGGCCTTGGCCCCCTGCGAAGCAGGTGCCCGCAGAGCTGAGCCACCGCTTCCGGTTAAGCCTGCTCCTGGCGGGCCACATGGACCTCAAAGTGCTGTCAATGGTGCTGTCTCAGACACCACGTGTGCATTGGGGTTGCATTTGGACACCTGCCTCCCTGAGGGAAGGGGGGACACCCCTGAAGAGGCTTATCCGGGAAACTGGATAATTCCATTTCCTGGAGAAGTCAGCACTGAGGGTGCACTGTTGGGGCAGAGTTTCAATGCTCTCTGACGCGTATTAACAGCAAACCACAGTCACTTTCTGCCTGTGCCTTCTTTAAAGTAGCTTTTATATTTGAGTGTCACTCTTGTGCACTGTATTTAAACAGCAGAGTTAATAACTTCTTAATTATTTTAAGGTTTATTAAAAAATATTAGGGTAAACGAGAGTAAAAAGAGATTGGATCATCTTTCAATCCCAGAGAACACCTGGCATGGATTATTTTCCTAGCATCACTGAATTCTCTTAATATATTTCCGGCAGGCTATTGTTCTTTAAAAAAAAAAATACCTTCCCTTGTCTAAATAAATTAAACCGTGCTAATCTCCACATACACTTTAAAAGAGACCAAAATTATGACAGATTTTTTAATACAGAACTCCAAATATTGCATCTCCTGGAATGAGAGGAGAAAAATGAATCCAATAAAAAAAGAGTTGTTCCTTTTTTATGACAATCCTTTTCTCTCCTGTAAGGTAATTAAACTAGCTTAAGAGATAAGAATGTGAGGGTCTGAGATACAGAAAGCGATTTCGAAGGCCAGAAGTGAATGTTTGCTTGCAAGACAGATCTGTTAGAGGCATACAATCAACAAAATGTTAGCTTGTGTATTATATTATTATCAATAGTGAGATGACCTAAAATGATACCAAATGTAAAAATATTATTCTTTCTTAGGACAGGCTGCCACTTAACGTGTTTTAATAAATGAAACTTAATTGGAGTAATTGTGTTGTTAATTATAACTTAATTTCCTCTCCCCCACCTTCCACTTTTGTCTTTGAAAAAAAAAAGCATCATTAGTTTTAACTTTTTTTTAAGGATGTGATGGTGGAGGATGGGCTTCAGCTAACAATAATAGTAAAACATGTTGGCTGCAGTAAGAATAGTTAACTAAATAGTTTACAATTTATCTGGCAAATTAGAAAAACACTTAAGAAAAATATAGGCGAATCACAAATATAAACTATGCGCAGGCATGTTTCAAAATTTCTCACAAATAAAGAAGGTGACTTTTACACCCAAGATCTTGAATAACAACGCATACAAATGTGCAAGTGCACACGCACACACACACACACACACACACACACACACACACACAGAGGAATAAAATAAGCAAGGACATTTTTTCCAATAGTTGGCTCCAGGAGTACAACTGCTCTCCTGTTCCCAGGGCCAAATAAAACACCCTGTTCCACTAGGAAATGGCTGGCTAAACAGAACGTGCAATCAATCTGCCGCTGATGAATACACAAACTTCTCCGTGAGTCCCGGTGTCAAACTTGTCATAGAGGCTTTTTTGTTGGTTAGCACACTTCCCGCACTGGGTGCTCAGTGTTATGTAAATGACAAATGACTAGAAACAACATTGGCCCGTAAATAAGGAAGTCAGTTTCCTAGAGAAAGGGTCCAAGCTGGTTCAACCACCATCTAAATGAAACTTCTTAGTGTCTCAGAGAACACGCCTGTATTCTTTGGTGAATTTAAATATTATTTCTAAAGCATTATAAATTTGTCCTGTTGAATCTTAAAGGTTGGGGAAGGAAGGTATTCAGAAACTATGGTTAAAACCCTTTTGTTAATTCGTAAAATGGACCACTTTTAGTTTCATCTGACTGTACAAATATATGGCTGAGGATTTTGTGACCTGGTGAATCAACATCACAGATAGTTCCTATATTTATATTTTATGTTGACAGATCTTTTTTAATGATTTGTGTATTTTTTATGTTTTTTACAGAGAGGAAGGGAGAGGGATAGAAATTTAGAAACTATTGAGAGAGACACATTGATCAGCTACCTCCTATATGCCCCCCACTGAGGACCCAGCCAGCAACCAAGGTACAGGCCCTAGACTGAAGTTCAACTCAGCCCGGGACCCTCTAGTCCCCGACCCGAAGCTCTATCCACTGAGCCAAACTGGTCAGGATTGATAGGTCTTTTTGTAATTGATTCTATAACATATTAGTCATAGTAAAAAGATTCATTAATATGTTTTCTCTTTTTGCAAAAACTTGCCCATGCTTGTTTTAGTAATGATTTAAGATGTATTATTAATACATTATATGCCATAATTTTATTTATAATTGTCAAATATTCCAAATCCATATAAAATACTAAAAATAACAGACTTATGTACAGGTTCCACCTATATCAAACAAATATTAACATGAAATGTTTAGTATATTTCTTTAATGACTGAAAAGTAAATTTTTAAAAATCTTAAAACAAAGTTGCTATTAATTTTTACAGCATAGTTTTGATTCCAGGAAAGAAGGTAAAATTAAAAACATAGACACCTTTCTATGGGATTGACTGAAACACACAATGATGAATTGCCACAAACCTTAAACTAGTATAAATTGAAATGAGGGATGAAAGTTTACATTGGGAATTTCTTTCAGCTGACAATATCTAATATGCAGGTGAGAATACAACTATTTTACTTGCAGGCTTGTTCTGAAAATCTAAAAGTAGCCATTTAAATAATTTTCTCCAGTTTTATATTTCACATATGAGTGAAATGATATGGTTCTTAACTTTTCCTATCTGACTTATTTGGCTTAGCATGGTATTCCCAAGGTCCAGCATGTTGTTGCAAAAGGCAGAAAGAAATTAATTGAGACTATCCTTATTAAAAACCTATTAGGTGACAGGCATTATGCTGAGTTCTGGAAGAGATAAAAGTGTGTGTGTGTGTGTGTGTGTGTGTGTGTGTGTGTATGCTAAGATGAAACTCATGGGAAAAAGAAGGTTAGGGACTTGAAAATAGTTTCTAACTCCTTTACTAACCATAGGCCATGATGTTAGAATTACTATACTGTCACTCTCCTTTTCAACCCAAGTCTCACATTTTCTGTGGTGTCTGACCCAGCACCACAATTTCTTGGAGTTGGTTTTTTTTCTAACTTTTTAAAAATATATTTTATTGATTTTATACAGAGAGGAAGGGAGAGAGATAGTTAGAAACATAGATGAGAGAGAGTCATCGATCAGCTGCCTCTTGCACAGCCCCTACTGGGGATATGCCCGCAACCAAGGTACATGCCCTTCACCGGAATCGAACCTGGGACCCTTCAGTCCCCAAGCTGACGCTCTATCCATTGAGCCAAACTGGTCTCGGCTTTTTCTAACTTTTTAAAGTTAGGAACTATAGCTCCCCTTGACCCTTACTTCTTGAAAAGCAGCTCTCTGTAACTGTTAACTGTTAAGTTTGAACTTGCAAAGTTAGCACCTCAAAGCATGTACCTGCAATTGTTATGCACCCTTCCTAAGTGAGCAACCAGTTCTGAAGGGACCAGTTGTTTCTGCCACTGAATGCATACATGGGGAAGTTAAAGGAAAATGCAGAAAGATGTGAATTTCAACCCTATTGCCTGGTGGCCTTAAGAGCTATTTTCTCTTCAAGTGAGGAATAAATCTGGCAGCTTCAAGGACGGGGAGAATTCTTCCTGGGAACCACAAATATGAGGGCTTTGTTGCAGATGAGCCTTCCCTTGTAGAATGTGGAAAGGTGGTGGGCCCACGAGGTATAATTAGGCAGCGCACTGCCTGCACCACCATCGCCTGGATTCCTGTTGGGAGGGTTTGTAATGGGAAAAGCTTTCACTTGGTGGTGATGATGAGTCCTACGTGTGGTCAGTGATAAAAGAGGAGCCAGCATTTAAATGAGTTGGAGAGGATACAGGCAGAGGAGGACTCAGCAAAAGTCCTCCTAATGGTGAGACTAGGGAAAGTCAGAAAGTGCCATGGGAAGATAAGGCCAATAAGCCATCTGAGGAAGAAACAAATCTATAAATATTACCTGTGAAGGTTTCCATTACATTTCATAAATCCACATGCCAATCTTGGTAATTAATAAATATTTGTAATTAATGCAAGTTGGAGAAATCATCTCCATTTTTTAGTCCTATATATTGCAATATTTTTAATATGTATAATATTTTTAAAATATATATATTTATTGATTTCAGAGAGTAAGGGAGAGGGAGAGAGAGATAGAAACAAAATGATGAGAGAGAATCATTGATTGACTGCCTCCTGCACACCTCCTAACTGAGGAATTGAGCTCCCAACCCAGGCAATCTGGACCCTTTAATCCACAGGTTGACACTGAGCCAAATCAGCAGGGCACAATTTTAAATTGTTATCAGTCAGAGAAATGATTCCACTGATTCACAATTATTGACTCAATGTCAAGGTGACCATTTTTCCTAAAGTACAATAGCAGTAGATCCTATCTAATAAAAGAGTAATATGCAAATTGACTGTCACACCAAGACACAATATGGCTGCCCCCATGTAGTCAAAGATGGCTCCCCCCATGTGGAAACAATATGACCACAACAAGGTGGCTGCCACAAGATGGCCAACTTGTGGGAAGTTAGGTTTGAACAGGCCGCCAGAGGAGGGAAGTTGGGGGAGACCAGACCAGCAGTGGAGGGCAGTTGGGGGAGACAAGGCATGTAGGGGAGGGAGTTGTGGGGGACCAGGACAGCAGTGGAGGGCATTTGGGAGCCAGCAGTCCTGGATTGAGAAAGGAATGTCCAACCACCCGTTCAGGCCTGATTCTAGTGGGATCAGGCCTAAATAAGCAGTGGGACATCCCTCAAGGGATCCCAGATTGGAGAGGATGCAGGCTAGTTGGGCCTCTAGTTTTAATATATTCACGCACATTCTCGTTCTCCATGTTCCTGTAGGAAAATATAGCCAAAATTTACATGACTGATTCAAGTTTAACATGGAATCAGGAAGCAGAATAGAGATAAGTGCTCCTATTGGCTGTGAGCAATGTTATCAAATGTTATTAAGGAAGCTCAAGCATTGCATATATATCTCAGGGGACAAAGACTTAATACAGAGCCCACCAATGTCTAATTTCCTGTTAAGGAGCTTGGCGACTATATATATAAAAGGCTAATATGCAAACTGTTTCTTCCGGAGTTCAACTGGGAGACTGGGAGATCTCTCACTATGATGTGCATTGACCACCAGGGGGTGGCATGGAACAAAGGAAAGCCCTGGATGGCAGCTGGAAGGCCCCAATTGGCCCTGATTGGTAGCCAAGCCTAGGGACCCTATCCATGCATAAATTTCATGCACCAGGCCTCCATTATTTATATAAAACACCTTATTATATAAATGATGGAACCAATTCCAGAACAAATAAATTTTATTTTCAACATACTTCTTCAAAAGTTTTTCCACTATGCTTGGAGTTTTCCATGTGCCTGTCAAGTTCCTCCCACCTTCTCTATCCTGCTCTTTGCCCTGGAAAAGTGGCATTTAGGGGCTTGTACTCATGGTTCCCTTGCCCTTGGACTCTGCTAGTACCATCCAATGGAAATAAGTAGTAGGAGATCAGAGGGAAGGAACACAGTGCCCTTAAGTTATCAGCCCTCTTCTGCCTCCTAGTGGTGTTATAGGACTGAAGGGGCCTATTTGCCTGACTGTGTCAAAGCCCAATTTGACACTACATAGTTTGCAGCCAAGAAAGGATTTATGAGTTAAAAAGATGAGGCTATGACTGGAGTCACAGGTTTACTAATACTTAAAGATCTGGTTCCCCAGTGGTTTCTCGGGGATAGATTATATAGGGAAACATCATTAATCATCTTGACTAAAGGAATTAGAGTCATAGACTCTACTGATTGGTTGGAAAATTGATCATTGCATCTAGTCCTGACGTCATCCATGGAGTTATTTCATCATTTTTCAAGGATTCATTCAGTGGAATTGTTCCACTTTGCTTGGTCCAGAGCTAAAACACAACGGAGGCCAAGATATTATGTTTAGCTAGTATAATACACCCTCCAACTGAGGGCATGATAACTGCAACTATGAATCATTCTTTTTTTTTAATTTTAGCAATTAATTTATTTTAAATTATCTGAGCTTCATTATCAGAAGCGTTATATAAAATAATACATATTTCACAAGTTACTCCCTCTATTTCATTTAATTAAGGAAAAAGGCCAGGTATGATCATTACTTTAAATAAACAACAACAACAACAAACTGATAGCCTACAAAGCTCTATTATTTTCTTTGAATTTCCTAGATCTTCCCAATTTAATTTTGATGTAATAGTTAATGTAAACCATGGTACTTAGGATTTTATTTATGTAAAGATACATATAGTTCCCTTTTTAAAACATGCATTTAACATTTTTCAATCTTAATATTCTATTCTACAGCTTATGTTATTTCCTTAACATCTTTTCATTTTTCTTTCCCGAGGGTCACATTTCCTATCTCTCTCTTTGCTTTTCTCCATTGTAACTTCTGTCATATGTATAACTTTTGCAACCTCTCTCTTCTTCCCTGCTTCTGTCAGAGATATTCCAAGTCATATTTAGTTCATGACATTTGTTCAGTTTTGGCCCTTTGAAGAAGGCACATGAATAAATCTCTACTGACCAGTGTACTCTTTCAAGGGATCTTACTGTATATGTCCTGGACTGAGGGAGAGTTAACTCACACTTCCTTTCAATCTAGTTGCATTTATTTTTATTTTGCTTTTTCCACTGGTGGCTTAAGTTAGATATCTACCTTTTATTTCTACATATGTAAGTACTATAATTTCAGATTTATTTCCATTTTGACCAGTTTGTTCTACAAACTGTTAAATGTTTTCAGGATGTGTGTGATTATATGACCTTGATTACCTCTGAGACAGCAGGCTTCCAGAGAGGAGAGCTCTACATGCATAGCCAGACTTCTCTGCAGCCCAGATTCAAGCCGTGAGATCTTAGAGAAAATATTTTCATGATTATATGAATTATTAGGGCCTGATATAAAATTTCACTTAGAGGCTCCCATGAATTGCTCTATATGTCAAAACCCATCTCACACAATATTATCTTGGTTTCTCTGGCTGCCATAGAAACTGCACATGATGTACTAGCTTCTCATGTGCTAGAGATAAGTCACTGTTGGGGGACCCCATTCATTTTTATTTTTAACAGGCAGTTTGGGTTTTATTAATGCTCTTTGGGTTTTAGAAAGTGCAAATTAAATAGAGGATGAAATATTTTATCAAATAAAAATCTCTTTTTTTTCCCCAAAGACACCAGTAAAAAGTGAAGTTTAAAATACATAATTAGTCCAGGTGGTGTGGTTCAGTGGTTAAGCATTGACCCATGACCCAGGAAGTCTCTAGTTCTATTTCTGTGAGTTCATATGACTGGGTTTCAGGCTTGATATCCAGTAGGGGGCATGCAGGAGGCAGCTGATTGATGATTACCTCTCATCATTGATATTTCTATCTCTCCTTCTCCCTTCCTCACTTAAGTCAATAAAGGCATATTAAAAGTGCACATTTAATACCAAGTGAATACTATTTAAACACAACTTATTTGAAAGTATTTATATTAACTGCTTATAAAAAGGACAGCAAAAGTAGACTGTTGTAGTTGAGTGTTATTTTAAGTGAGATTAAGATTTGCTCTTTCAGTAAATTGAGATGCATTTATTGCCCAGCCGGTATTTGAGCTTAATGGGTATTTGAGCTTTGACCCATTAACCAGAGGCCACTGGTGGGCTCAGTCCTCAGTGTGGAGCATGCAGGAGGCAGTTTATCAATGATTCTCTCTCATCATTGATGTTTCTATCTCTCTCCCTCTTTGAAATTGCTAAAAATATATTTTGGGGGAAAAAATGCCACTCATCATTATCATCAACATCAAATAAATTTTCTCAAGCACCACACATGTCGACTCTCTGCTGGGAAATTTCTAAAACAAGGCCAACGGAAATGACATCTCCCTTCGGAGCTCCCAGGAGATGCTGATGAGGAGGACAAATAGCCACAAATGCAATGTTAGTGTCTTATAAAGTCAGCCATTTTGTTCACTTAAAATGAGAGATTTGCATTCTCACAGGAATATATCAGGATTTGATGCTAGACTGTTTGGTGAAATAGTTGCTTAGAAAAGTAAAAATTTCATATGGCATTACATTGCTATAAATTTATCCCATTATGGAAGACAATTTGGAGCCATTTACTAAAGTAATCTGTTACATATTTTGGACCCTTTTAAAATATTTTATTCAACAGATTGATTTACAAGGAGCATCTATTCATTGTGACATTTTCATAAAAAAAAGTTCAGCATCATCCCATGCTCATCACTATGGTCTTGCTGAATATGATGCTGTGCTCATAGAATCCTAATATATAAAAATCCAGGGTCCATAACAACCAATTGAGGGCTCAACCAAGCACTAGAAGTCAGTCCTGCAATCAGTGCTGGGTTGCCATGGTGACCCAGCACTGACTGCTGAAGGGATTGCTGATCAGGCCTGAAGAGAGACCCAGAAAAAGGCCTGAAGAGACAGGCAGGGTCTGATCCACAGCCTCTGTGTCAGCTGTTGATCAGCCATTGCCTCTCTTTCTCTTTGGGCTTTGCCAGCAGCTGTGTCTCTGTTTCTCTCCAGGCCTCCACAGGGGCTGCTTATCAGGGCTGCCTCTCTAATAAGGCCCAGAGATGCTGACAGGCATATAAACCAACCAATCAGAACCAAATCTTGGTGAAGTGTGAGAAACCAATGGTTGCCTAGGGGGTGGAGCTTTTGATACTGACTGGCATAGAAACCAACCAGTCAGAACCAAATTAGCCAACCAGGAAAGGCAGTTTGGGGCAAGATCAGACCTGCAGGGAAGGGCAGTAAGGGCTGATCAGGCAGGCAGAGGCAGTTAAGGGCAATCAGGCTGGCAGGGAGAGCATTTGGGAGCAACCAAGCTGGCAGGGGAGGACAGTTGGGAGCTAGATCAGGAAGGCAGGGAAGGTCAGTTAGGGGAATCAGGCAGGTAGAGGCAGTTAGGGGTGATCAGGCTGGCAGGAGTGAGCCATTAGGGGCAAGATCAGGCCAGCAGGGGAGGGCTGTTGGGGGCATCCAGGCTGGCAGGGGAGGCCAGTTGGGGGCAACCAGGCCAGCAAGGAGGGCTATTGGAGGTGAGATCAGGCCAACAAGGGAGGGAAGTTAAGGGGAATCAGGCAGAAAGGCAAAGAGGTTAGGGGCAATCAGGCAGGCAGGCAGAGGTAGTTAGGGGTGATCAGGAAGGTAGGCAGGTGAGTGGTTTGGAGCCAGCATTCCCAGATTGCAAGAGGGATGTCCGACTGCGGGTTTAGGCATGATCCCTGTGGGATCGGGCCTAAACTGGAAGTTGGATATTCCCCAAGTAGTCTCCAATTGGAGATGGTGCAGGTTGGGCTGAGGGATACCCCTCTGGGCACGGATTTGTGCATTAGGCCAATAGTGGAATATAAGATGGCTTTAACAAATGAGGAAATTTAAGAATAAATACAAAAATAATTCCAAGTGAAAATGATCAATATACAGAGCATGCAGAATATGTTGTTTCTGTGGAGAATATAAAAATGTGCATGTAAATGTGTACTTATAGTATATCTGGGGACAGAGATAGTACTCACCAAACAGAGTTTTATACATTAAAATATTTCTAACTCATGTGAAAACATTATATATTAAGACAAATGTTAAAGTTTAAAATAGTACTTTTAGGGAAAATATTTTATTTTTAACTTACTTTTTTTGTTGTTGCTACAAATTTTTTCTTTTACAGTGAAATGTTTACAGTGTCAACCTCCAAATGTAGTTATGGTTATAACCTCTGAAAATTCCTTACTTCTCTTTTCCTAGCAAACTTCTTCTAACAAAAACTTATACAAAAACTTATACAGACTCCCCTTTGAGTCTACTTTTGTCGTCAGTCTATATAACCTCTATGATTAACAAGTTCCTTAAATTTAGAACCAGCTTGATGAAGCAGCTAACCTTTTATCTTCTCTGTGGAAAGTAATCAATTAATAATCAAATATCAGAGGGGATCCAAGATGGCTGTGGAGTAAGTGGAAGCTACATCACCTCCTTCCAGAACCACATTGGGATTACAACTATAGGACAATCAATTTGAATAACAGCTGAACAGAAGTACAGTGTTTTATGCACCAATAATAAACTACCAGGAAGGGAAGGACAGGAGTTTGCTAGAAACACAGGCCAGCACACAAAATCTTGTTCACAGACTGTCACCCTGTGCTCCAACAGGGTGAGGGAGGGCAGCGCATAGCTAACTGGAATTCTATGAGGAGAGACTGGGTTATGTGTCTTGGGGGATGAAGTTCCAGACACAGCTGCCAGAGTCCTTGTGCTGAGTCCCTCTCTCACACTGACCACAGACACCATCTTTCCTAGCTCAAGTACTCCTGTTCATACTGCTTCAAGATGAGGAAATGCAGTAGCCTCACCCTCCCAAACCCCTCTCACCCCACCTTTCCAAGCTCACACCCTATAAAGCCTGATACCTGGGTCCAAGGTGTAGACATTCTTTGAAGAATCTTGAAGTTTGGGAGCACTCAGGGTGGTCAGAAACTGAGTTGCGTGGTTCTGGGGTGGGACAATTTTTCTCTCGCATACATGACCTGTCCAACTGTTCCTGTTCAGAACTCTTTATTGGACAGCCAAATCATGGTCATCTTTGGGCCTGCTGAACTATGCTGGCCTCACCCAGATGACTCCCTGAAATCCTGCCCCATAACAAAGCTCCATAGACACCACCCCCCCCCAAGTGGTTCTGATGAAAGCTAGCCTTGGATGCAACTTGGTTGCCTTGCAGGCACACCCATGTGCAGCAGAAGCAGCCACAAATTTGGGATCAACTTTGTAGCTCCAAACAGGTAGCTCAAGGCCAGTCATAGGCAATGCCTAACAGTGACATACATGATTCCCACCCCAAGAGGCCACAGAATAAACACACCACTGGCCTTAGACCACATCAGAGCACAACTCAATTAGACACACAAGTGGCACATCCAGAGGGAGATCCTGGCAGGTACCAGACTCTGCTGGGGCAAATTCCACATCATGGGCTCTGTTTCTGCACAGCCATTCATACCCTGTGGTTGGAGTTGATCCTTATTATCAGCCAGCTTGAGGCTCAGCTCCAATCAATAAAGAACCAACAACAATAAAGACTTAGCCACAATAGGTGGGCTCACATAACCCACAGAGGAGACATTTCTTGAACACATAGGACAAGTGATAAAGAAGCTAGAGCTGCATAAGACACCTATTACATAATTAGAGAAAGAGCAGATCTATCTAACACACAGAAGCAAGTTTAGAGGCAGATAATAGGGAGACAAAGAAACATGCTCTGAATGAAAGAGCAAGATAAATTTACAGAAAAATCCTATTTAATAAAAGGGCGACATGCAAATTAACCATGACTTGACACAAAATGGCAGTGCCCAATCCCCTCAGCCTTACCAGAGTCCCCCAGTCCTTGAGGGGCAGCAGCTAAGAGCAGGCAGCGTGGGCAGCCTAGCAGAATGCTTCTTCATCCCTGCAGCCATGAGGTAAGCATTTTGTCCAGGCTGTGGAGGGTCTCTGGGCAGCACACACACGTGGAGTGGCTGGGGCAGGACACTTGCCTTGTTGCCATGGCAAGGGGGCAAGCATGCCGCCCTGGCCACAGAGAGCTCTGGGCAGTGGGCGTGTAGTGGCCAGGCCCCACAGAGAGCTACTTGAGCACAGATTTGTGCACAGAATTATTAGTAATAAAATAATATGGAAACAACCAAGATATCAGATACAGAGTTCAGAACAATGGTTATAAGAATGCTCAAGGAACTTAGAGGAAGAGTGGATGAACTCAGTTAGCACTTAAAGAGATAGTAAGCATAAATAAGGACACAGAAACCAGTACAATAAACCATTCAGAAATGAAGAATACGTTAAAAGAAACTAACAGCAGGTTAAATCAAGCAAATGATTGAATCAGATATTTTGAAGACAAGGTGGCAGAAAACAACCTATCAGAACAGGAAAGGAGAAAGGAAAGAGAAAAAAAATGATAGAATAAGGGACCTCTGGGACAACATCAAGCATAAGAACATTCATATAATAGGGATACCAAAAGAAAAAGAGAGAAAGAAAGAGTTTGAGAACATGTTTGAAGAAATAATGACTGAAAACTTCACTAACTTAGAGAAGGAAAAGACACACATGTCCAGGAAGCACAGAGAATTTAAAACAAGATGAACCAAAAGAGGGCCACAGCAAGACACATCATAATTAAAATGGCAAAAGTTAAAGACAGAATCTTAAAAGGAGCAAGAAAAACATAGTTAGTTGCCTGCATCTTATTTCAGGCCAGAAGGGTTTGGCACAAAATATTCAAAGTGATGAAAAGCAAGAATCTACAACCAAGACTACTATAAAACTAGAGAATAAATAAACAGAAATAAACAGGGGGGGAAAAAAAAAAGCCTGAAGGGGTTTATTACCATCAAAACAGTATCACAAGAAATTTAAAGGGATTTCTTAAGATAGAGAAAAAAAATAAATTAAGAGGAACATAATGATAAAGAATAAAATGCAATAAATATGTACCTATCAATAATCTCTTTATTTATTTTTTAAAAAATATATTGTATTGATTTTTCACAGAGAGGAAGGGAGAGGGATAGAGAGCTAGAAACATCAGTGAGAGAGATACATTGACCAACTGCCTCCTGCACACCCCCCCACCGGGGATGTACCCTCAACCAATGTACATGCCCTTGACCGGAATCGAACCTGGAACCTTCCAGTCCGCAGACGTACTCTCTATCCACTGAGCCAAACCGGTTTCAGCAATAATCACTTTAAATGTAAATGAATTGAATGATCCAATAAAAAACATAGGGTAGCTGAATGGATAAGAAAACAATACCCATATACATTCTATTTACAATAGATTCAACTCAGAGTAAAAGATACAGACTAAAAGTAAAGGAAGGACAAATGATATTTTATGCAAATGGAGGCAAGCAAACAAACAAAAATCTGAAATAGCAATTGTTGTATCAAAGAAAATAGACTTTAAAACTAAGGTAATACTAAGATAAAAATAAGTGACCAATCCAACAGTGATAGTGATAGTAGGGGATTGACATCACTGGATAGATCATGAAGACAATCAACAAGGAAACAGTGACCTTAGATGACACAATAGACCAAATGGATTTAATTGGAATCTTCAGAGCATTTCACCCCAAGTGCACATTAAATATTTTTAGGATACACCACATGTTAGAATACAAAACAAGTCTCAATAAGTTAAGAAGATTGAAATCATATCAAACATTTTCTACAACCACAATGCTACAAAACTAGAAATCAATCACAAGAAAGAAAAAACAAACAAACAAACAACAACAAAAAAAATAAAATAAAATAACAGGTAGTGCCTAAATATGTTACTAAACAACAAATGGGTTAACAATGGGATCAAGGGGAAAAAATCAAAAGATACCTGGAAACAAATTAAAATGAAAATACAACAACCCCAAATCTATGAGATACTGGAAAAGCAGTTTAAGAGAAAAATCCATAGCATTACAGACCTACCTTAGGAAATAAGAAAAATCTCAAATAAACAATCTAACTTTACACATAAAGGAAATAGAAAAAGTACACCGAACAAAGCCCAAAGTGAGAAGAAAGAAAATAGTAAAGTACAGAGCAAAATAAGCAAAATAGAGTCTAAAAGAACAATACAAAAGTTTAGGTTCTTATAAGGGTATTTCCTGGATCACATGATCTCACCATCTAGAGGAAATAATGAACAACATAAACAGATCCAGAGAAAGAGAACCAGCAATCAAAGTCTCAAACCTCAGAGGGAAAGTAAGGGTGGATGAAGTTAAGGGGAAGAGATCAACCAAAGGACTTGTGTGCATACATATGGGCCTAGCCAGTGGCCATGGACAATGAGGTTTGGGGGGGGGGGCATATCTAGGGAGGGGTTTGGGGTGGGAATGAGGGAATAAGGACAATTATGTGAGACCATAATCAATAAAAAAAAAGGGGGGGGGAATACTTACTGCCTCAATGCCTCATTTTATTCAAAGACAAATATATTTCTTCAGCAAGGAATAAAGGAGCAAAGTTATATTGAAAAAAAGAAGATTAATGAAACCAAGAGATTTTTCATTGAAAAGATAAATACAATTAAACAAAATAGAGTCTAAAAAACACAAAAGAGACAAAACTGGTTTGGGTCAGTGGATAGAGCATTAGCCTGTGGATTGAAAGGTCCCAGCTTTGATTCCATTCAAGGGCATGTGCCTTGGTTGCGGGCACATCCCCAGTAGGGGGTGAGCAAGAGGCAGCTGATCGATGATTCTCTCTCATCAATGTTGCTAACTCTCTATCCCTCTCTCTTCCTCTATGTAAAAAATCAATAAAATATATTAAAAAACAAAAATTAAAAATATTAATTAAACCAAGATTTAATTCTTTGAAAGATAAAAATATTAATAAACCTTTAACCAGAATCATCTAGAAAAATAGAGAGAACCAAATAAAATTAGAAGTAAAGGAGAAGAAACATGTCTCACCACAGAAATACAAAGGGTTATAAGAAAATATGTGACTTCAAATTAGACAATCCAGAATAAATGAATAAATTTCTAGAAACATACAATATGCCAAAACTGAATAAAAAGAAATCAGGAAATCTGAAACAATGGATTACAACCAATGAAATCAAGGCAGTAATAAAATAAAATAAAATAAAATAAATGCCTAGCAAACAAAAGTCCAGGACAGGATGGCCTTATTGGTGCTTTCTACCAGACATTCAAAAAGGACTAACACCTATCCTTTGTAAACTATTACAAAACATTTCAAAATAAGGAAGAATCCCAAGCTTATTTTAGGAGTCCAGAATTATCCTAATTCCCAAACCAGGTAAGGACACTACAAAAAGAGAAATTTATAGGCCAATAACCCTATTTAACAGAGATGAAAAAATTCTTATAAAATATTAGCATATTCAGCAATGCATTAAAAAGATCATACACTACGATCAAGGGAGATTTATTTCTGGGTTGCTACATGGGAAAATATCTGTAACTCAATTAATGTCACACATAAAATGAAAAATAAAAATCATATGATATCATATCAATAAATGCAGAAAAAGCTTTGGACAAAATCTAGGACCATTTATGATAAATTGTTTTAGTAAAGTGCGAATAAAGGAAACATACCTCAACATAATAAGGTCATATATGACAAACTCACAGTTAACATTATAATCAGAGGGGGAAATCTAAAAGCATTTTCTTTAAGATCGGGAACAAGACAACAATGTGAACTTATACCACTCTTATTCCACACTTGAGGCCCAGTGCAATGCCCCTCGGCCTGACCTGCAGAATTGGGCAGAATTTCTGCCATCACCTGAGGGGTCGTGGATTGTGAGATGGTGCAGTCTAGATCAAGGAGCCCCACAGGTGCGTGATAAGGGCCTGGAAGGTTGACCAGCCAGGGAAATGCCGCAGGAGGGCTCCAGGGTGTGTCTGGCCCATTTCACTCAGACCCAATTTGTTGGACCCCAGCAATAAGCTAACCTACTGGTCAGAGCATCTGCTCCCTGGTGGTCAGTACACGATATAGTGAGCAGTTAAGTGTCCTTAGCCTATCATCAACATATTACACTTTGATTGGTTGAACAAATTACCTGACTGGATGACTGTACACTTAACATATTAGGCTTTTATTATATAGGATGGTACTGTAAGT
Source organism: Pipistrellus hanaki (assembly GCF_964339955.1). Classification (NCBI taxonomy): domain Eukaryota; kingdom Metazoa; phylum Chordata; class Mammalia; order Chiroptera; family Vespertilionidae; genus Pipistrellus; species Pipistrellus hanaki. The sequence continues at coordinate 57,137,721 of NC_140514.1, forward strand.
CTTAGCATTAGCAATCAGATAAGAAAAAAAATTAAAAAGCCATCCAAGTTGAAAAAGAATAAGTAAAATTTATTATTTGCAGATTACATATAAAAATACTAAAGATTCCACCAAAGAAATTCTAGAGCTGATAAATAAATTCATTAATCTAGGAGGATACAAAATATTCAGAAATTGGTTGCATTTTTACACACCATTAATAAACTACCAGAAAGGGAAATTAAGAAAACAATCCCATTTGCAATTGCATAAAGCAAACAAACCTTGGAATAAATTAACCAAGGATGTCAAAGACCTGTATTTGGGAAATTATAAGACACTAAAAAAAAAGAAATTTAAGAAGACACAAATGGAAGCAAATACTGTGTTCATGGATAGGAAGAATTGACATAATAAAGATGTCCATACCGCCCAAAGCAATCTATAGATTCATCACAATTTCAATAAAAATATCAATGACATATTTCACAGAACTAAAAGAAATAATTTAAAAATGTATATAGCCATAGCAATCTTGAGAAATAGAACAGTGATAATCAAAATAGACTATTATAAGTCCATAATAATCAAAACAGCATGGTACTGGCATAAAAAGAGACACCTAAGTCAATGAAAATAAAGATCCCAGGAATAAACAATGTCTATATGGTCAATTAATATTTGACAAAGGAGGCAAGAGCATACAGTGGTGTAAAGACGGTCTACTCAATCAGTGGTGTTGAAAAATTTGGACATAGACAATCTATGCAAAAAATAATAATTTATTACTTTATTACACCATATACAAGAATAAACATAAATGTAAGATTAAAAACCATAAAATGCATAGAAGAACATTTAGGTAATAAAATCTCTAAAATTTCTCTTAGCAATATTTTATCTGATATAGCTCCTCAGTCAGGGGAAATAAAAGAAAAGGTAAACAAATGGGGCTACATATGATTGAAAATTGGGAGAAGTGTTTGAGAGGGCAATAGGAGGAAAAGAAACATATGTAATGCTTTCAACAATAAAAAAACTGTTTAAATAATAAATAAATAAAACTAAAAATTTTTTTTGCACAACAAAGGAAACCATCAACAAAATGAAATGATAACTTAATGGGAGAAAATATTAGCCAATGATACATCTGATAAGAGGTCAATATCCAATATTTATAAACAACTTATAAAACTCAACACAGAAACAAACAAACAAATAATCCAATTAAAAATGGCCAGAGGACCTGAACAGACACTTCTCTAAAGAGGACTTGCAGATGGACAATAGACATATGAAAGGATGCTCATCATCACTAGTCAGAGAAATACAAATTAAAACCCCAGAGATATCACCTCATACTTATCAGAATGGCTATCTATCTATACTAATAAATGCCTAGGTGGCCCTCGCATGCAATGTCATCACAAGATGGCCACCACCAGATGGCTGCCACAAAGATGATTGACAAAGATGCACACACTTAGCCCTGAGGGTCCTGCAGTTCTGCTGCATGGAGGAGGCAGAATAGATATCTCTGCATCCTTGTGTAGAGGGGGGTTCCAGCGGAGGAGGTGGGTCATGGCAGGGGAGGGAAGTTGGGGGTGATCAGGCCAGCAGGGGAACAGTTAGGTGTCAATCGGGGTGGTAGGGGAATGGTTAGGGACAATCAGGCTGGCAGGCAGAGCATGTAGGGGCAATCAGGTAGGCAAGTAGTTAGGAGCTAGTGGTACTGGATTGTGAGAGGGATGTCTGACTGCCAGTTTAGGCCAGATCCCAAGGAGCTCCAGATTGGATAGGGTGCAGGCCGGGCTGAAGGATGCTCCTAACCTTGCATGAATTTCATACACTGTGCCACTAGTATATCTAAAAATTCCAGTGACTGGATTGCCATAAGGACCAGTTGCTATGATGCCCACTGCTGCCAGCAAACAGGCCTGATCAGGGGGGTGGGCTGGTGGCCAACTTCCTGTGGCCCCTTGCCCCTCCAAGTCCAACCCTGATTTGCCCCCCACCCTTATCAGGGGAATGGCTAAATGGCCAGCTGCCTGAGTCCCTTTCTCCTAGCTAGCTCTGCCCCCAATAGGCTCCCACCATCCCAATCAGCCCACAACCCCTCCCCCTAACCAGCTCCACTGCTGATCAGCATCCCCACTCCCAGGCTGCTGGCCCCTGATCGGACTCCTCCACCCCTTTTGGGGGTTGAGGCTGGCCAGCCCACTGCCCACAGCCCCTCCCTATGACCACCCACCTCAATCAATCCCCCACCCCAATCGAGAGTGGGGCCTGCCAGCCAATCACCCTAGGCTCCTCCCCCCAGCTAGCTCCACCCCTGATCATCACCCCTCACACACACATCAATCAGCAGTGGGGTTGGCCGGCCCACCTCCCCCACCCCAATAGGGGACAGAGCCTGCCGGCCCATCTCCCACAACCCCTCACCCCAGCCAGCTCATCCCTGATCAGGCCCCAATTGGGGTGAGATGGCCAGCCAACTTCTTGCCAGCTCCTCCTCCTGACAGTCCTGCCCTGACCTGCGCCAGTCGGGGCGGGCCAGCTGGACTTCACCCATGCACGAATTTGTGCTCTGGGCCGCTTATCATACATAAATTTACAAGTGCTGGTGAGACTATGGAGAAAGGAACCCTCATGCACTGTTGGTGAAAATGCAGATTGCTGAAGCCACTGTGGAAAATAGTATAAAGGTTCCTCAAAAAATAAAATTGGAACTGTCTTATGACCAGTAATTTCATTCCTTGGTATATATCCAAAGAAACCCAAATTATTAATTTTAAAGAATATATGCACCATTATTTTTATTACATGTTACTTACAATAGCCAAGCTATGGAAGCAACCCAAGTGCCCATCATACACAAGTGGAGTTAAAAGCTGTGGTATATATATGCAATGTGACATTACTCAGCCATAAAAAAGATGAACTCTTATCATTTGCGTCAGCATGGATGGACCTAGAAGGTATAATTCTAACTGAAATAAGTGTCAGAGAAAGATAAATAGCATATGATTTCACTTATACAGGGTTGGACAAAAGTAGGTTTACAATTGTGAGTATGCAAAACAGTTTATTCTTGTATTATTATTTATTAATTATTGTATTATTTTCCATATGAACAACTGTAAAACTGCTTTTGACCACCTTGCATATGTAATTTAAATAACTAAATAAGCAAGCAAACAAAATAAAAACAGACACATAGACACAGAGAACAGAGTGATTGTTACCAGAGGGGAGGAGGACAATAAAGGTGAAAGAATTGAAAGGATTAGTACAAATTAGTAATTACAAAATATCATGGGATGTAAAGTATATTATAGCAAATATATTTTAATAATATATTATAATACTACAATAATATTTTAATAATGAAATATAAGGTTAAGTGGTTTGTCTATTAAATCACTATGTTGTACACCTGAAACTAATACAAAATAATATTGAATGCAACTGTAATTAAAAAATAAAATTTAAAAAATAAAACATCATCCTATATAATAAAGAGGTAATATGCAAATTGACCCTCACACCCTCACAAAATGACTGCCTATGACCAGTCTGGCAGGGGAGTTAGAGAGGGAAGACCAAACGACTGAAAAAGCAGGCTGTTTAGGGCAACCTGGCTGGTAGAGGGTTTAGTGAGGGATGGCCAAATAACTGAACAAGCAGGCTGCATGGGGCGACCAGGTCAGCAGGGGTGTTGGATGTGAGGAGTGACCAGGCCAGCAATGGGGGTAATTGGCAGTAGGCAGGTTAGCAGGGGCCAATAAGAGGTGACCAGGCTGGCAGGAGAGAAAATTAAGGGCAATCAGGCTGGTGGGAGGTGGTGCAGTTGAGGGCAACCAGGACAGCAGGGGGGGTAGTAAGGGGTGACCAGGCCAGCAGGGAGGGTGTTGGCAATTAGGGGAGATCAGGCAAGCAGGTGAGCAATTAGGAGCCATAGGTCCAGGATTGTGAGAGGGATGTCTGACTAAACCAACAGTTGGACATCCCCCAAGAGATTCCAGATTGGAGAGGGGGCAGGCTGGGCCTTTAATATTATATATGTGCCCCCCAAAGTGCCCCCCCAAAAAATGTATACACAGTTTAAGAGCTGATAATTCAAAATTAAATGTATTTTAATAAATACTGCTTTTATAATTATTCAGTGTGTGTATACCTTTTTATATATTAGTAGCTCATTCCAGGAAGATTCCTGCAATAGGGCTTCCTGCTGTGCTCTCCCCTGTCCCACCTGCTTCCTTCCCTTCTCCCTGTCCTGCTTGCTTTCCTTCCTTCTCCCCTGGCCAGCTTGCATGCTGCTCTGCAGCTTCACTCTCTTCTGCAGAGCTTGGCTTCTTTTAATGCTGTCTTGATATGCAAATTAACCACCACCTTGGTTGGTTAATTTGCATACTCACCCTGATTGGTTAGTGGGCTTGGCTTGGGCATAGCAAAGGTGCAGTTAATTTGCATATTATTCTTTTATTAGGCATAATTGGTAGGATGGTATACATATTAAGTAAACCTCAAAGGGAGCTAAGATTTTATAGAATAATCAATGGTGATAATGCATAACCTTTAAGTATGTATAACCTTTACTAATGTGCTATATTTTTTGCCAATCTGTTTATTTACTATTTTTATATGGCAGAACTTTATGTCTTTTGTTTCTTTACTCAACTCACAAAGACGGAAATTTGACTCAGTTGTTCCTGCACAGTACAGGTTGTTTCATGCTTTAGTTATGTTTTCTAGTTTTGATTTTAAATAATTAATTAACTAATTGATTGATTAATTTTGTATTAATGTATGGAATAGTTTTTGAGAAATGAAGGATGGGCTGGAGAGGAATGGATTTTAAATAATAGACTACTATCGCTTGTGGATGGTTAGAAAGGAAAGGAAATGGAGGTTGCTGAGTCCCTTGCCACACTTGGAGGCTCTCCCTTTCCTCGCTCATGGCCATTGACTAGGCATTCCTTGGAGTTCCCTGTTATCAGTTTAGCATTTCATTTCCAGGAGCTGCTTAGCAGCAACAGAAGATTGGAGAAGTCACCATATACTCAGCATTCCAAATCATTTCAAAAACATTATTTTGGTTACAGAACTTACCTTTTGAGAGTTTATATTTTACAGTTTCTCATAGTGAAAAGTGCCTATTCATCTCTCTCTCTCTTTACTGTTCAGCATCACTTCTATTCGTTGATTTCTTTTTCTGAGCTGGTTATTTATCCATAACCAAGCATTACTCTGACACCAAACTACCTACGTTTATAATATTTATCTTGCACAGAAAGTTTGTAAGACATTTTGTGTTAAACCTTTATCATTGTGAGTATTACAGGTGCCCCTCTCTTTCCTCAGTGCCCCCCTCCACCAGGTTCCTGCTCCATACCAGGGCTTAATCTCCTTACTGTCTGTGTCCATAGGTAATGCATATATGCATTTAAATTCTTTGGTTAACTTCTTCCCCACCCCTTCCCTCTGAGATCCATTAGTCTGTTCCATGTTTCCATGCCTCTGCTTCTATTTTACTCATCAGTTTATTTTGATCATTGTATTTCTTCATTTATTTTATTTTAGATTCACAATTGCTGATAGATATGCATTTATTGCCATTTTTTCATATTTTGATCTTTTATTTCTTCTTCAAGAATATATTTCATGCAATACTGGTTAGGGGGTGATGCATTCCTTTAGCTTATTCTTGTTGGTGAAACTCATTATCTGACTTCCAATTCTAAATGATAGCTTTGCTGAGTAATCTTGGTTGTAGATCCTTGCTATTCATCACTTTGAGTATTTCTTTCTTTTTGAAAATATTTTTATTGATTTCAGTGAGAGAAAGGGAGAGGGAGAGATAGAAACATTAATGATGATAGAGAATCATTGATTGGCTGCCTTCTGCACACCCCACACTGGGTACTGAGCCCTCAACCCTGGCATATGTCCTAGACCAGAATCAAACTGGCACCCTTTCATCCACAGTCCAATACTCTATCCACTGAGCCAAACAGGCCTAAGACACTTTGAATCTTTTTTGCCTCTCCCTTCTGGCCTGCATAGTTTCTGTTGAGAACTCAGCTGACAGTCATATGGGCACTTCATTGTAGGTGTTTTTCTCTTGCAGCTTTAAGATTCTCTCTTTGTCTTTAACCTCTATCATTTAATTATGATGTGTATTGGTGTGAGACTCTTTCAGCTCCTTTTGTTTGGGAGTCTTCATGTCCTAAACTTGTAAGGAGTCTTCATGTCCTGAACTTTTAAGTCCATTTCTTTCACCAGGTAGAGGAAGTTTTCTGCCATTATTTCTTCAAATAGGTTTTTTATTTCTGGCTCCCCCAAATTTGGCCTGGTGTGGGGCAGGGACCCCTGACTACTCAGGGAAACCTCCACAGACAAGATATCCCTCCTGATATGCAAATTAACAAGGAACATTTAAAGTTGTTCCAGAGGCTCCTTATATAATCTTCATATTTTTAAAAGTATTTTTGCTGTTCTAATTGGGTATTTTTTGCTTCCTTATATTCCAAATTCTTGATTTGATTCTTGACATCCTCCACTGTTGATCCCTTTTAAATTATTCTTTATTTCAGTTAGAGTTTACTTAATTTATGACTGGTCCTTTTTCATGTTGTCGATGTCCTCACTAAGTTCCTTGAGCATCTTTATAACCATTGTTTTGAACTCTGTATCTGGTAATTTTTTTAAATTTTATTTAGTTATTTTTCTGGATATTTATCCTGCTCTTTCATTTGTAACCTGTTTCTGTGTCTCTGGCTTTTGGCTGCTTCCTTGTGTTTGATTTTATGTATTAGGTAGATCTGCTATGTCTCCTGGACTTTACAGAGTCACCTTGTGTAATAAATATCCTATAGGATCCAGTGGCTCAGCCTCTCCAGCCACAGCATTCCAGATTCACCCCTGTGTGAGCTGTGTGCACTGCCCTATTGTAGTTGAGACTTTAGTTATGTTGGTTCACTGAGGGGAATTGACCCCAAGGCCAATTGGTTGTAAGGATTAACTATGACTACAGCTGAAGAGCTGCTGTGCAGGAACTAACACTATGGATAAGGGCTTGCTTTAGTGGGGCTTTGGTGCTCACTGAGTCCACCCCTTGAGTGTGTCACTCATGAAGGTGGTAAGGTAGTAATCCACTGTGGTTGCAGTTGACCACTGGGCACACTGGCTCTGGTGCCTCCTGGGAGGTTCAAAATCAGCCTCTGCCAATGCCCTGCCCAGGGTCACCCAGCATGAGCTACAAATCAATCCAGGGATGGCTGATACTTGTGCTGAGTTTGGAGGTGCCCAGGAGAGGCCAAGTTGTGAACCAGGGTGGGTTGCTGCTAATGCCAGGCCTGGGGCCACTTATTGAGAGGTACTGGGAACACTGAGACCATCTGCTGCTTGTTTGATAGACTTTAGAAAAGTCCAAAACATGAGGCAATAGAGGCCATTTGTTTGGAATAACCATTGGAAATGGCTTGAATGAGTCTGCAAGTAGGGAGGGGCAGGGTCTCAGGAAATCACCAAAGCAGGGTAAAACATGTGAGCCAGGTTGATGGAGATTCAGATATGGTGCAGCCTGTCAGCTCTGTGGCAGGGAGGGCTCAGCAAAGGAGAACTGGCCTCTGTCAGAACTTCTGTCTGGGAGAAAGCTGCCCCTCCAGCTCTTGCCCTAATTTCAGACAAGATAGTTCCTCCCCAAATGTTCTAGGTTCCTTTCAAGCTGCTGTATTAGTGCTGGATCTCAGAAGGAGTAAGGCCATGAATGGGCCCTTTAAGAGGAACCGCCTGGGACTCCCATAGCCTCTGTGTCACTCAGCCACAATCTCCACTGTTTTTTGTAACCAAAAGTTGTGTGAGGACTTCTCTTCCTGCCACTGGAACCCGTGGCTGAGGGTCTGGTGTGGGGCAGGGACCCCTGACTCCTCAGGGAAACCTCTACAGCCAAGATATCCCTCCTGATTTTCAACCACCACACATGGGTGTGAGACCAGTGGTTCTATGTTTCCACCTTGCATCTCCACTCCTCCCACTAGTCTCAATATGTTTCTTCTTTAATTCCCTAATTGTAGGACTTCTGTTCCGTTAGATTTCAGGTGGATCTGAATGATGGTTGTTCTGTTTTAGTTGCAAATTTTGATGTGGTTGCGGGGAGCAGCGAAAACCACATTTACCTCTGCCACCATCTTGTTTGGAACCTGCAGGACATTTTAAAAATCCACTGCATTAGAGTCACCAGTGGTCCCTTGTTAATCTGCATATTTATAAATACTTCTTGTCCTCATCCGAGAGCTCTAGTCAGATTAGAATGTAAGATCCCCAAGGCAAGTGATTAATCTCCAGGACTTTTGACAGAGCCTAGCCCAGAGCACATGTTCAATAAATATTTGTTAAGTGGCTAAATACTTATTAAATGAAATAGATATTATTCTTCTGTATTGAAAGCATGTTTCATAGCACATCATAAATCATATTAGAGATTTTCTTATTTGGGATGGAATTACTGATGGAAGTTGCAAAAGAAGTGGGTCTTTGTAGGCCATATTAATTTCCTACAATTAATATGGGTTGCTATAACAAATTTCCATAAAAATTCTGACTTACAATAGCAGATATTTATTCTGTCATAGTCCTGGAGGCTAGAGATCTGAAATGAAGGCGTCAGCAGGACTCTACTCCCGCTAGAAGCTCTAAGGAGAATCCCTCCTTGTCTCTTCCACCATCTGGTGGCTCCCAGCACCCTGGCTTCCTTTGTTTGTGCCAATTCAATTTAGTTTCTCCCTTTGTCTCTATGTCACTCTCTCTTAATGTCTTCATCTCTTCTGTCTCATAAGGACACATCATTGGATTTATGGCCCACCTGGGTAAAAGGTGATAATCTAATCTCATCCTTAATTAATTAATTACACCTGCAAAGACTCCCTTTCCAAAGAAGATAACATTCATAGGTTCCAGAGATTTGGACATGACACATTTTCACTACCCAAGTGTTAAAAAAAGCATCCATGCTCAAATCAGCTACAATGAAAAATTGTTTATGGACCAGTGAGTTGGTTTTCTGATACACCTATGAAAAGGCCCAGAGCAAGAAATCTACTCAAATTCAGAGGCATGGGAACCTCATGTCCCAATGAGCTGCTGTACAAGGTGGACAAGACTACTGTATCTATGGGTTTTCATTCAAGAATAAACTGACCATGCAGTTTTTCTGACATTTCCCTCTACATGTGTCTCTCCATGTTAATGGATATGAAGATGGGGGATTCTAATTTGTTGAAGGATGTGGTCTGTGCATGGAAATGCTGGAAGCTCAGTGGTCCTATCCGTGGTAGCAGGAAGAACAGGCATGTATCCAGTGTTTGGGAGAGAGAAGTGAGTCTGTATTGGGGGATGGAGGGCACGGACTTCAGTAAGTGGTGTAATTTTGAGTGTTGTGTCAATTAAATCACAGAGAAGGCAAGATCAAATGATTCCTCTAAGTTTTCACACCACCACCCTGAATTATGTTGAAGTGGTATATTCAGGCTGTAATGAATATTAAGGGTTTATGTGATAAGACAAATCACTGTAAAATATTAAGAAGAGAGATGGGTTAAAAAGAGTTCCCACCTTTGTTTGGGTGACAATGGAAAGTGCCTTGACCCAATTTTACATGTATGGGACTAATATTTTTAATGTGTTAATTAAAAAACAAATCCAAATACCACATGAATGCTGAATCTCTTTTGTGCTTGGATCACTTAGCTGTCTAGTTCCTGTGCAGGAGTTGGCCTGGGGCATCCCGAGTTACCATATAGGAATCATGCGCCCTGCTGTTGAACTCACTGCCTTCCATGAGACCTGATGCAGGGGAGAATACAATGGAGGGCAGGCTCCTTACTCATACGCAATGTGTCTTGGAATAATATCAAGTGTTTTGTATTCCATCCAGGGAGAAGGGAGGACAGCTTGCTATGGAGAAGGTTATTGGAAGGAGTATTGTTCTCAACACAGAAGCACAGAGTGATAGCATCTCAGGGAATTATCTGAAATGCTAAACTCTCTTACGCTCCAGTTCACTTAGCAAGTGTTCCCATCCCCCTGCATTCTATATACCAGGACAATTCAGTGATCTTTGCCTGTTTCCACCTCCCCATAGTCAGGAGATGTCTACATCAGGAGAAGGTGCAGGCTCTTGGTTTCTGGGCCAAGATCACGGGCTCTAAAGAGGTGGTTCTCAACCTTTCTAATGCCGTGACCCTTTAATACAGTTCTTCATGTTGTGGTGACCCCCAACCAAAAAATTACTTTCGTTGCTACTTCATAACTATAATTTTGCTACTGTTATGAATTGTGTTTTTCAATGGTCTTAGGCAACCCTGCTAGCAGTTTTCAACCTCTTGCGAACAGCTGCAGTGGCGCCTAAGACCATTGGAAAACACAGATATTTACATTACAATTCATAACAGTAGCAAAATAACAGTTGATAGTAATAGTTTGATAGTTTCTCTGGTTAATAGTTTCTGGATCATTTATTGCTCAGAAAAAAACACCAGATGTCCCAGTGATTGACATATGGTAATTTCAAGTGACCATTAGACTGACACTTATTCTTACCTCTTGGCCCAGAAACCAAGAACCAAACCATCTAGCATCTGAGGCCAGTGGCTTTCTTTACAGCGAGAAGTGGTCCTTTCCACTGAGGAGGCACAGCCATGGTGGAAGCTGGCAGGCTGCCCCCCAGCCCCACAGGCACTCAGGTGAATGCATAAAGAGTCCCAGTCTCTGAGGCTGTTAAAACTGGCATTTCACAAGTCCTAAATTTCCCAAGCTAATAAACAAATGTTTTCTGGTGTATTTATATTTTGCACCCAAACTTGAAGCACATAGCTGGCAGAGAATATGTAAGTGCTTTGAAGACCTTGCCCTGCTGCAGCCGTCAATGGAAGTCTTTGTAGCTTGTTCGTCCCCGTCAGGATCTCCAGCCTGTGGCCCGCCTGGTGTGCACTTGGAAAGGCCCCTTCGACCTGAGCCCACCTGAGTGATGTCCAGGACCAAAGCCGAGCTCTACTTTAACTCTGAGGGGAAAAGCAAGTTGGCCCATATATTGTCCATGACTTATTATTTTTATATAAAATAAAGTCAGTTTCCTAGGGTTCAGTCTACTATCTTTCAAAGCAAGGTTTTCATTGGGTTACTGAAGATACTTGTCTACACTTTGCAAATAAATATAATTCTTTACACAAATTTTCTTGCTACAAAATGGGACATAATCAAGGAAGCTGAGACCAGAGTGATTGAGACTATAGATTCTAAAGTGAGGCAACTCTGGGTTTGAAGGCCTCAGACTCCAAATAATTTATTGAACTTCTTCATCCTCATTTTCTCCTCTGTAAATTGATGGGCAATAACACCCAGTTCCAAGAGAAGCTCATGAGAGAGTGATTGGACAGCTATTAACAGAGTGACTAACCTGTGAGAAGCACAAAATGAATGTTTGCTTTTACTCTTCATATTTTTTTCTACTCTTCCTCTTCTTCTCTCCATCTTCTTCTGTTACCACTGGGGCACACAGGTAACAAAAGGAAACAGACCAGAAGCATAAGCACAGATGTACATCTTATAGCTGTGGTGTGTAGCTTTCCGTGTTGTGCTTTGTAAACAACCTACTTTCCAGCTCATATATTAGGTATATGTAACATACTTCTGGATCAAAGGTCAGAAAACTATGGCTTATGGGCTACAGTTAGCCCTCTGCCTTGTTTTTGTAAATAAATTTCTTTTTTAAAAAAATATATTTTATTGATTTTTTACAGAGAGGAAGGGAGAGAGATAGAAAGCTAGAAACGTCGATGAGAGAGAAACATTGACCAGCTGCCTCTTGCACACCCCCTACCGGGGATGTGCCCGCAACCAATGTACATGCCCTTGACTGGAATTGAACCTGGGACCTTTCAGTCTGCAGATCAATGCTCTACCACTGAGCCAAACTGGTTTCGGCTGTAAAGAAACTTCTATTGGAACATAGCTGTTATAGACTGAATTGTGCCCACTCCCTAACTAATATGTTAGATTCTAACCTCCAATAGAATTGTAAGGTTTTTATAGTGAGATATAGAAGTCACAAAGGTGGGGCCATTAACCCAATAAGACTGGTGTCCTCGTAGAGAAAAGGAAGAGACACGACAGCTTCCTTTTTCCACACACACACACACACACACACACACACACACACACACACAAAAGAAAGGTCATGTGAGGACATAGCAAGGAGGCTGTCTGCCAGCCAAGAAGAAAGGCCTCTGGAGAAACCAGCCTGCTGACACCTTAAACTTGAACACCCAGACTCCAGAGCTGTGAAAAATAGAATTCTGCGGCTGAGTCTCCAGACTGTGCTGTTTTGTTTGGCAGTCCTAGAAGACTAATACAACAGCCTTGCCCATTCCTTCATATGTTGTTTATGACTCCTTTCTTGAGACCTTATGGACTTCAAATCCTAAAATATTTACTATGTGGGCCTTCATGCAAAAATCTTACTGTCTGTTCTATATGGTCTGTGCAAGTTATCTTTTTAGCAGCAGCATAGTACTTGATAATGAATTTCAGATGTGTCAAATCATGTCTTTAACATATTCCAGATTAGCATATGTTTTAAAGCATGTCATTATTTTCTCTTGTTTAATTTATTTTTTTAATAAATTCAAAGTTATGGTATGACCTTCTCAAAAGAGTATCAGCTCCTTTATTACTTTCTATATTAACATTAAAAAATGTTATCCCTACTGATCCATTAGCAGGGTATGTATGTGTGTATCTTAACAGTACTATTTCTCCAACAATGGATGTTGGTATTTGTTCTGATGTGCACACGAATATTGTTATTGTCTATACAAATAAGCAACCTAAATGCATCTTCTGCACTCATAGGTGAGGCCACAAATGCTCTAGAAACTGTTTCATTAATTTGCTATAGTTGTTGCTTCAAGGGACCACTTCTGAATTTATATTTTGTTCCTTCTGTTGATTCTTTCTTATGCTACTTTGCTTAACCTGGATTTCAGTCTTTTTCCTCTGCACCTGTAGCACCTGTCTTGACAGTCTTCCTTGTCTTTCTGGGGTGTGGCCCAGTAAGTTGTATTGCTTTTACATGTGCTATTTTTCATGCCTCAACCTCAGAGTTTAGCTCTATCAACTATCAAACTAAACCCATGCTTTTGAAATCCCACACAAGACTCTTCCCTTTGCTCTGGTGAGAAAGTTGAGTCAACTATAGAGTTACTACTTTAGCACATACCACCTGTATCCACTACTTGGATTTTTTTCATTGCTGACAAGCTCTGTTTATATTTTCAGTGATTTTTATATTATTTTTCTCTAGAAATGTCTTAATTTAGAGATAGGTTCTTCTGCTTTTCAGACACATCTGAAATTCATTATCAAGTACTATGCTTCTGCTTTTTTTATTCAAGTTAATCTTAAAATCAGCTGGATAACTTCATTCATTTACTAAAAAAAAAAAAATATTGAGCGTCAACTTCATTGAGGATTGAAGAATAAGGTTGGAGTTTTTAATGCCAGGTATTCTTCTAGGCACTGGAGATTCACAATGATAAAACTAATATTTGGAAAAAACAGATAATGAGAAGGTTAGCCAATAACACATATAGAATATGTAATGGTGATAAGACCAAAGGTAAATGTAGGGAAGGAGGATCAAGAGTGCTGAGGTGGAGGGTGGTGGCACCTTGCAATGTAACATAGCTTTGTGAAGGGAGCCCTGGCTGAGCAGAACTAAGGAAGTGACAGAATGAACCATAAAGTTACGTGGGGAAGTGAGGTTAGGCATAAGAAACAAAAGAGCAATAAAGACCAGGGAGGAGGAGAATCCTTCCTGGGATATTTGAGGAAGTATTTGGAGGCCAGTGTGGCTGAAGCAGAAGGATAGAGGGGAAAGCAGAAGAAAGTGAGGTCAGACGGTAACAGGGGCCAGACTTAGGTCATGACAAGGACTTTGCCTTTGAATGGAAAAAAATTAAAAATAATTGGAGCTGTTCAGTACATGACGAGTTTTTACAGAATCATTTGGATTAGTAAGGGGAATAATGGAAGCTGAACAAAAAGTTGGGAGGCCACTGCAGTCATCTTGGATGGGTGGGGGTGGGAAGAAGTCATCAGATTCTGCATATATTCTAAAAGCAGAGCCTACAGGGTTGATTGACAAACCAGTGCAGGGCTAAAATAAAGTGGAGTCAAGTTTTTTGGAATGTATATAGAGAAAGCTGGTCTTGTCACTGATGGAGAACATGGAAATTGATGAAAATAAAAGTAGGGTTCAGTTGGAAGCATGTTAAAGCCTAATAGAAAGGGAAGTGGGAAAATCTGGTAGGAAATTGAATTTATGTATCTGAAGTTTAGAGGAGAGGCCCTGAGTTCCATGTGTAATGTGGGAATGAATGCAGTTACAAAAAGAAAGATACTGCAGTTTTTAAAGGTTAGAGAACCAGTGAAAATTCAGAAAAAGAAAATTCAGATATAGCAGTCAATGAGATACAGTTAAATGAGGAGAGTCATATTTTGGAACCTAAGTGAAGATAGTATATCTTAGGCATGGTGATTAACTGCATCAGATCCTGCTGGAAGGTCACCTCCATTGAAGAATAGGTAAATTTTTTTTAATAAACAAGTCACTAATGACCCTGATAAAAATAGTTTTGTTGGCACTGGGGCAAACACCTAATTGGAGCAAATTAAAGAGAATACAGGGAGAGAAAAGCTAGAAACATCAATATAGATGAGCCTTTTCAGGAAGTTTGCTTCAAAAAGATAGCAATTAATTGAGAGAATGATCAAACACCAGTAAGCTATTAGCAATACATAGACTTAATTGTGGCAGAGACGAAACTATGTGCTCACCCAATACCATTTCCTTTTACTGCTGGGCAAACATCTAGAGCTTCTCTTCTCAGGCTCACAAGGATTGGTTGAAAACTATCCATGGTGTGTGGAGGGAAATGCTGTCTTCTTCACTGGACCTCAACTTTAAAACTACTTTCTATTTCACCCTCCAGCTCTTTCTTCTTTCCATTAAGGCTGATTGCACTGGATCTGGGGAGGACCCAGAAACTCTAGAGACAGTGATTGTGTCTGCATGACATAGAGCTCTACTACCAACCACTTTGTATTGCATGATATTAAGCATACAATATTAGGGAGTAGGGCTGTCTTTTATAGCTATTGATTTACCACAACTAACTTATCTTGAACTCAACCATCTCAGTGAAAGGACTCTACAAACCTCTACTTAACAATGATATTTCTTAACCCATTTAGTATTTTGGTAAGATTTCAATATTGTGGCACAATATCTAAATTCACCTACATTGATTAATGAGTCATAGCAAACAATGTCAAGATTTATAAGTGGATAGCTTTTGTGATACTCTTGAACTTTGAAATTCCTTGTCCTATGTGTTTGATTGGTGACTTTCTTGATGAAAATACCTGAAGGCTCCTTCTTTGTCCACTAACTGAGATCTGTTCCTTTTAGAAATGCAGGCAGTTTTCTACATCCTGTGCATAGAGAATTAGTCCACTCTTGAATTTTAAAATGTGTTTGCCTTATCTCAACCCACTCTCCAACAAAAATTGTTAAAAGTCTCAAGTGGAGTCACCAAGTAATGAGCAAATACCTTATAACTGCCCATAAACCTTTAAGATTTTCATTGATTTAAATTACTATAATAACCTAATTCTTCAGGTAGTCTGGTTTTGAAAGAAAGCATTTTACATAATATGTATCAATTACTTGAAAAAGCATTTCTGTATGAAGATCAGAGACAATCTGTAACTTTCAAATGCAGATTTTATAATGTCCATCTTCACTCTGGGGGAGTCTGGTGTAGGATTTCCACAGCAAGTAGACCACAGAATAATATCCATCATCGTTAAGAATGAAGTTAATATCTAGCTTTGTGCTTTTCACTTATAAATACAAGATTTCTTTAATTTAAGATGATGTGAACTGAAAAATGCAACTATTTTGTCTGGAGGACAAAAGAAACATTATTATTAACTTAAGTGAAAACCTTAATGGCAAGAAGCATCCATATTATGAAAGTCACTATAATGCCAGGGGAAAAAGTGTTTCTCAGACTTGAGGAAAAAGATCACTATCCCAAGTCTACATGGTATGGTGTGAGCAGGTCCTGAGGTGCAGCAGTCCCTGTCCCAGGCCACACAGTGCAGTACTCCAGCAGGATGTGAGGCTCTCTAGACTGCTCTTTAAACCTCGCCATGTTGTCTCTCTCCCTGCCTTCACTCTTCAAATCCTGGACCTTGACTAACTGGAATGGGACAATACACCACTCAGAACCAAATCTAGTGAATTAAATATAGTTTAAACTGAAAAAATAATGCATTTTTCTCATTGATAATTTTCTAAATCTTCTTTTTTTCAATTCATACATTTAGTGATTTTGAGCCAAGCATTTAAGGCTTGGTTGAATCTGAAGATAATGTTAACACTTTGTCAAGCATCTGAATTGCTTCCAGCATATTGTAGTATAATCCTCTGTCCACAAACATCCCTTCATTATTGCCTAATTACATGCAAATTTCATAAAATGAATGAGTTTTAAGGTCTTGTCAATCTGTCATCCTAGGAACCACTGAAACATTTTGACTGCTAGATAAATAATCAGCAATAATCACACTATGCAAATTTGATATTTTCTGTACAATTATCTGGAACCATAAATAACTGGACACAAAGACATTTGGCATTCTCTCCATGAGAGCTGACCTATGGGGCTTTTTTCCCTCTTTCCTCTTCTAACAAATGTGCTAGTGGGAAATCTGCTTTTTTCCTTTCTAATTCCAACTGTGCAAATGTACCCAGTGGAAAAATTATGAATACAGAAATGCAAAGAGAGTTTTGTTTATTTTTATCTGGAGCATGTTTCCCCCTGGCAAACATTTTTTGTTTTCATTTTCATTTTTGCTTTTGGTAATTTTCACCTTTTTCTCTTAGAGTTTTCTTTTTTCTTTTCTTTTTATCACTAGTGAAGAGAATATAATTGGGGAACATTAAGTGTAAATTTGTTTTCCTTAAATTTACTTTCTCCAGAACCCCTCAGAAGATGTCGGAGAGCAGGTTTTGGTCTGACCCCAAAGGCCAGGCCAAGGGACCCCACTGGTACATAAATTTGTGTCCAGGCCTCTAATTATTTAATAAAAACTTTGCTTGTTTGATTGATCAATTGATTGATCAATTGATTGATTGATTATAGAAAGAGGAACTTGTTAGTTGTCATCAATCAATAAGTCACAGCTAAGAGTATGAATAAGAGGAAACTGTGCTTGTATGTTTTGTTAATGGTTGGACTCATTGAGGGAAATAAATCCAGCATGCCACTTAGAAAATAAAAATATTGAATAATCATCCAATATGACTACTGAGTTTTAATTTTTTTCTTAATTTTAAGATATATAGGCAAGTAAAGTACTTCCACTAACTTCACTTAGAAGGACAATGAAAGAATGCCATTAAGAAACTTGGAATTTAAAATGCTTAATAAAGTGAGTTGCATCCACTCATTTTCTGCTGTAAGGAGGCCATTAATCAATAGAAAGTCACCCTGACTCATTGACATGCTTTCACTATTCCCAAGTCAGACATGTGTGGGCAACAGAGGCAGGAAACTTGGAGTTCCCTTGCATTTCGCTGACAAGTCCCAGACTAGCTCATGGAAGCCCTCTGCCTTCAGGGCTGGTCCTGGGAGTATTGTCTTTCCTTCTCATTTCAGTGACCCCAGTGCAGGCATATTGTAATAGGCAACTGCAAATGGCTTCAAGGCCTGAGATGGCAACATTCTCAACTGATAAAGGAAGATAATGTGTGTTTCCTCAAAGCCATTTTACAAAGTACGTAAAACTCTCATAGGGTGAGGCAGAGACAGAACGTTCTCAGGCTGCAGCCCGCCGGAGCTACTTAGTCCTGGAGGGATGGCTCTCAGGGCACCTCCGGAGCAGGCGTTTATTAGAGGGCCTGTTCGGAGGGAAGTCCAAGTGCGATTTGCACCTTGTCATATTTTACCATGTGGTTATATAGTTAGAAATAAAGACATAAGTACAACAGTTTAATTTATACAGTACGTATTTGTCAGGCAAATTATAAAGGCTGTTCCACATACAACATTAACTAATAGTGTTGAATAGCATGAAATATTATGCTTTGAAAGTAGCATTGGAAGTTAGGATATGTACTTCAGATGTCTTCTACAGAACTCTTGCTCTCATTTAATACTGATGCTCTTTGACATAAGTATGTGGCTCTCTGTTGAAGTGCCAGGTATAACCAGTTGCTCTGGCTGATGTAGCTCAGTTGATTGGAGTGTTATCAGGTACACTTAGTCAGGGCAACCAATCCATGTTTCTCTTTCACATTGATATTTCTCTCTCTCTCTCTTTTTTTTTTCTCTGCTTCCCTCCTCTCTAAAATCAGTAAGCATATTTTCTAGTGAGGATTAAAAAAAACAATATGTCATGTGAGTGTGTGTGTGTGTGTGTGTGTGTGTGTGTGTGTGTGTATGCATTTTTCCTTGGATTATAGCTATGAATAAAATAATAAATAATTTGGAACAGACATTTTCAATTGGCCAATTGCCTATGCAAATTAGCACATACATAGATATTGTTTGTGTAAGAACACCAGGCCCTGCTTTGCTATTTTGTGTCATAGGCTAGGTCTTTGATGTGCATGGCTATAATTGCAGGCACTGCTCTAGAAAGTGTCAAATTTTTGAGAAAATATGCCCGTGCAGATAGGATGTGTTTAAGAAAAATAGTTGGAATTGACTCAGAAAAGTAATGGTTTAATTTTGCTTATGCTATTTAAAGTACACTCTTCTTATTACTTAAGGCATTAAAATAATATTAATCACATTATTTTTATATAAAGCCCATCTACTTTAGTATTTCTGTTCTTGAATATATGTTATTGAATTCTCAAAGTGACTACTGCCATTTTAGTTATTGCACAAAACATTCTTTTGCATTTCTGAATTCTGGGCTTAGTTGAATAGTAAGCAAACGGAAAGCAGGTCTAATCATGAGTTTGTGCTCTCTGCAGGGCAGCATTAGACCTTGTTAAGCAACTCCATGCAATCGCCCTTCTGAGTGTCAGGATGCTTGACTAAGACCCAATTGAGAATGTTCCCACCAGCCTACAGGTTTTAGGAGCTGTCATTAGCACCATGATTACTATTGCTGTTGTCTGGAATAAAAAAAAATTTATTATGGCACAAATAAGGAAAAAAGATAAAAGTTTCTCCTTTTGTGTATTTATATCACAACTTTACCTTGAACACACCATAGCTTGTTTTGATGAATTTTATTTAACACTATAGGCCATTGCACAAAATTCGTGCACTGGTAGGGTCCCTAGAAGCTGGCAGCCAGCTGGGTACTCTCTCCCTTAACCCAGCAGCCTACCACTGGGAGGTGCTTCCCTCCCTTCCTCAGGCAGGCTCTGCCCCCTGGTTGAGCTCCAGGAAGAACTCCCAGTCAAGGGGACAATTTGCACACTACACTTTTATTATATAGGATATTTGCAAACATTGTAATCATGAATATGACCTCTCTTCCTTTATTAATTCTAGAGTAAATACCACATGTTTTTAAATGTGCAACCAAAGATAGTTACAATTTTTCCCTACAAATGTCAGAGCAAGTTCCCTTTTCCTGTAAAATAGAGCATGCAAGGAGAGCAGTGCACACATTACACAAGGCAGACTGTGAAGCAGCACTGTGCAGTCAACACCACATGGAATGCCTCGCCAGAATCTCAGAAGCTCCCTACGTACACCTCTCTTCTCCAAAGGCATCAGACTGCCTGGATTTGAAAATTATTTCCTTGTGTGTCTTGATAGTTTTTTAAACATAGTGATGCACTAAATTATATAACTTAGTTCACTTATGTATCAAAAAACTCATTACCTGGCTCTTTTGATCCAGTAGGATTCAGGGGTGGCTATACCTGGCCATCTTTTCCATCATGAGGAAACTTGAAGACAGACACTTGCCTTGACTTCCTTCTCTGCCATCTGCTCTACAGGGTAACTGTATAGAAAAAACAAACAAACAAATAAACAAAAACACAATAATCCTCCTATGTGGCTCCTTTATTTTCAATCAGAACACTTCACTTCTGTCACTTCTAGTCACCAAATGTATGGAGTTATCCCCCTGCCTCCCACATGCACACCCAGTAATTCTCCAGGACACCGACTGGGCATTTTACCATTTAACTCAACTTTGACACTATCTACCTGCAGATACTGTCACATCCCACAGGTTAACTGCCCAGTCCCATAAGAGTGCCTTGACCTTACTTTGGATGCCAATAGCACATAGTGTCCAGGTTACCTACAACTTTTGTTCTACCGAACTACAAATTAAGGGTTCCATGACCCCTCATTGGTTCAGTTAATTTGCTAGAGCAGCTCACAGAACCCAAAGAAATACTAATATTTATCAGCTATTAATGGACAACCAGGTGGAGAGATACATAGGGAGGGTCCTGGTGCAGGAGCTTCTGTTGTGTGGGGCTGAGGTGTGTCAGCTCCCAGTGTGAGGTGTTCACAGCTCTCTGATCTCTGTACTACTGGAATTTTCATGGAAGCTTCTTTACCTAGGCATGATCAATTATTAACTCCACCTCTACCCTTTCTCTCCACTCTGCAGTAGTGTTGGGGGGATGGGCCTCAAAGCTCCAAGCTTCTAACATGGCTTGGTCTTTCCAAACCACAATCAAGAGTGCACCCAGAGTCTCCTGGTGAGAAAAGGGATGATCCTAGTGCTCTTAATACTTGGGAATTTGTGTTTCTGGACACCTGTGTCAGGGCTGGGGGTCAAAGACCAAATATCAGAACAAAAGATGCTCCTGGTAGAGCCCTTAGAAAACTACAGGGACTTTAGGAGTTCTGTTCCAGAAAGCAGGGGCAGATAGATAGATATAATCTCACACTAAACTCATTTCACTGATTTCTGGCACCTTAAGTGAAATGCATACCTTATAGAAGGGTTTGGTAAATATCAGTGAGATTGTATGAGAAAGTGATTAAGAAAGCACCAAGCAGAACAGAGATATGTGCAGTTATCAGTGAGAGTGTGTAAGAGCCTCGTTGCCAACAGATGATTATCTGGAGACAAAAATGTCCAGGATGGTTGACATAAGAAGTGAAAACTATAAGGTAACCATATGAGCTGCTAGGTTCCTATATCTGAAAATCATCATGGTAGTGGCCTGCTTGGTGTTGTTTTAGATTTCAGAACCATGATCAGCTGTCCAAATATTCTAGACAGGAGATAGCAGATCAGTGTGAGATTTCAGAATTTTGAGCAATTACAACTGTTCAAAAAAAAAGTGGGGTGATAAAAACACAAGATTGGAAGTCAGCTGGGCCTGGGTTTATATCTAGACCCTAGCCCTTGCAGACTGTATACATTTGGGCAGGACCTGTATGTACCCAATATGCTAATTAGGGCTAAATACATCTGTATAGATTGTGGAATGAACTAGATAGCATATGCAGAGCCCTTAGGACAGTTGTCTGCCATGAAATTTATATTAAATTAGAATAAATGAATTCCCCAGTCTGCAAAGTACTCAGGATGGATGGAGATGACCCTAGTCAATAAAATTTGTGCAAGCAGAAGCTATGCCTGGCTTGTTCACAGCTGCATCCCCCAGCCCTAGCACCTAGCAGGTTCCCACTTAATCCTATCTAATAAAGAGGGAATATGAAAATTGACCATCACACCATAACAAAAATGGCTGCGCCCACAGTGGAGGCAGGGATTCCGTAACACAAGTTGGCTGTGCTCACAGTGGAGGCCGAGTTCCCATAATGAGCTTTAAGAAGCAATCAGGAGGAACCTGAGGCTGCGCCCCCCACCTGGTGGGGCTTGACAGGGGACTCCAATCTGTACCTCCTCCCCCCGCTTTGTAGGGCTTGGCAGGGTACCTCAGGCCATGACCCCACTCACAGGACTTGATGGGGGATCTCAAGCAGCACCCTCCCACCCACCCACGGGTTTGACAAGAGACCTCAGGCTGTGTCCCCCACCCAAGTGCCAGGATTGGGGACTTGAGGCCACACCCCTACCCAGCAGGGCTTGACGGGAATGGGGCCAGCCGGGTCTGGATCATAACAGGAGGAAGATTTTCACATCCTTCTCACAATCCAGGACCACTGGCTCCTAACTGTTCACCTGCCTGCCTGCCTGATCACCCCTAACTGCCCCCCCCCCTGCCAGCCTGGTCACCCTCAACTGTGCCCCAGCTGGTCTGGTTGCCCCCAACTGTCCCTCTCCCCCTGCCCCCTGCTAGCCTGGTCACCCCTTACTGCCTCCCCTGCTAGCTTGGTCACCTCTTACTGGCCCCCCTGCTGACCTGGTTGACCCCAACTGCACCCCTGCCAACCTCGTCACCCTCACTGATTTCCTCTGCTGGCCTGGTCAACACTAACTGCCTCCCTTGCTGACCTGGTCATCTCTTACTGCCCCACCTTGCTGGCTTGGTTGCCCTCAACTGCTCCCCTGCCAACCTGGTCACCCCTCACTTCCCCCCTCTGTTGGCCTGTGCTCAGTCATTTGGTCATCCCTCACTAAGCTCCTGCTGGCCTGGTTGCCCCATGAAGCCTGTTCGGTCATTTGTACAATTGTTTTGGTTGTGACTGTCATATATATATATATAGTGAGAGAAGAGATGTCTATAGTAGTTGAGCTTAAACAGATCCTTTATGTGATTGTTTAGTTCTTTAAAGGTCTATATATTTTTTTTATTTGCTTGGACTGACTAAAAGATGAAAAACAAACCCCAAAGGAAGAGGTTCATCTACTAGATACATCGTTGTTTGTTAACACATAGCACAAACCCTCACTAAGCACTTGAAGGTCTCAGGGCGGTGTGTGTCTGAGTGTAGTTCTCAAAATTCACTGTGACACTGAGATCCTTCCTGAGCCTTTGGAAATCCCTGGTTCAGTCCCTAGGATGTGCCAGTTCACATCCTATACCAATTAAATCTGCATCTCTAGGGGAGCGACTCAGGCATCCATGTTTTACAAACTCCACAGGTGATTTCAATGTGCACTCAGAGTTGCAAACCAGATTCTCAAGATTTACATGCCAGGCCCTGTTCCAGGTGTTGGGCAAGCAGCCACAAAGCTCCTTGCTTAAAGAACTGTCAATTCCCTCAAAAGTTTCACCCCTGGTATGTGCTACAGGTGTTGTCTATTACCCTGCACCCATGGTCAGACCTGCAGGGTGATTTTCTTTGCTTCTCCAGGCACTGGGAGATGTGAGTGGATGTTCACAGGGGTGGGTAGAGATGGACCTGACTCAAATATAAATTAAATATTTTATTAAACAAATAAAGGTTATTTTAATATATTTGACCCGAGGCTCCTACAACAACATTGCACTGCTGAGTACCAGCATCCACATCCACCTACTAGAGGGGGTTGGAAAAGTCCCTTTGATCTCAGCATATCTTTATCTCTTTCTAAGTAATGTGCCATTCCAATACTCAGTGGTTTAAACCAACAACAACAGTAAATTCCTTGAAAGGAGAAGCTGTGTTGCTTTGATGTCAAACAGACTTAGTTAAAGTTCTGCCTCATCATAGCCCAGCACCTAGTTAGCATGAGTAGGTTAACTTGAATCTCACGTTTCCAGAGAACAAGGATAGCAGGAGAGTAGTCCAACGTGAGGGTCAGGTGAGATGATTGCATCACCTACCCAGCAGGGAACATGGGTGCATCACTGTCTCTTGCCAACCTTCGCTCTCAGCACCTCACATGTAAGCGTCATCAAACACGTCTGCTGAGAGAATGGGTGAATAGAGCACATGCAATTTAAACCCTGCTAGTGTTTATATAGCCCACATTCTGAAGAGTATTATGGTTTAGGCTGTATTCTAAGGGTAACAATATTTATCACATGTAGCAAAGCAACTTTGTTTTTCACATAATTTTTTTAAATTGGGTGTATAATTTAATAAGACAGGATCAATAAATCAATACATGTAAAATGGCTACAATCCCAGAACTCCTTCGGTCATTTCACCTTCTTTCAGAAAGAAATGCTTTGCTAGGTTAGTCACATAAATTGTGTGTGTGTGTGTGTGTGTGTGTGTGTGTAGAAAGGATATGAGAAGACGTAATATGTCAGTGTAAATCGTTTCCCTTCCAAAGACTAGAGGAGGTTCTCTCAGCCCAACGTGCTGCAGGACATGCCAGGCTGTAGCCCTGATTTCTGGTGCTGACTTTGTTGCAATTCAATTACACTGGACTGTCCCTTGACTGCTTGTGAGCTTGGTAGCACTCTCCGACACCACCTTCCTCAATTAGTAATTAAGACATGCATTTTTATTTTTAAAAAGATTCTCAAAATTTCAGAAACCAGTTAAAGCCCCTAAATACATCTTTCAAACAGGCTCCCTCCTTGCTGGCACCCAGGCATTGTGAGGGAATTCTAGAGATGAATGGTATCCATCACAGGCAGTGCTCCTAGTTGCATGAGCCACTGATGGCGGTTGACACTAAATGACACAAAATTGGTCAGTGTGGTCCCTTTGGTAAGCATCTCTGCACCTTTTCAAATGCTAATTATATTCTGACCTTAGAAAAAGGAGCAATGCATAGTCTCAAACTCGCCTTTCCTCTGCTTCACCCAGGCTCACAGTAATCACCTGATTTCCTCCCTCTGATTCTCAAGCTCCCTAATTTTTGCCCTGGAGCACTTACCTGAAGTAATGTGCTGGTTGTTTGTGCTGATGCATTTAAAATCAAACATTTCCTTTTGCAGAGACTATTCTGAATAAAGGGGTGACCCAGAGTTATGCTCACATTAGCTCTCATGGAGGTAAAGAAAACAGGCTGGATGATGACTGATTGAGACATTTCAAAGACTTCCCTCGAATGCAACAGCTTTCTCTGCCGGTCAGCCAGCGTTTCAGATGGCTTAATTCCTGCACATTCACGCAGGTAGCCAGGAATAACACATGGAAAGTCACTGGGAGGTCTCTTCCATTGTTTACTTTCACAGAGGGAATGTTACATAGCAAAGGGGCTCAGCTGTGGCTTTTCTGAGCACCCCCTCCATGTCCAGAATGGGGAACATTTAAACTGCCTTTGAATCTGTTAAAATGTGGGGCTGGATGATGGTTAATTATTTTTTTCTTTTTAATTCTGCTGAGTTTCCAGATGGGACTTAGATTTTTTTAAAAATGAACAGGATTTAATATTTGGGTTCTTTGGAATATTTCTGTGGTGGTGGGCCTGGTACTATTACAGTGCAACTCTGAGGTACACAGACAACATATGGGGATAATTGATTGGCAAAGATAAAAATAACAATTACACACTCTCATTGCTAAATTGAAACAAATAGAAGAACAATGGGAAATTGTAAAGGATGAAGTATCTAAGAACAAGTTTTAAAAACATTTGACTATTTGCCTAAAAAGGAGTACACTATTTAGAAGTATCTTTCCAATGTTTGATTTTCCTCGGACCCATAGACAAAAGACAGTGAAATACAGGAAATGTCCAGTTAGCCGAAGGCTTTGAAGAAGAAAAACAAATAAATTCAGTTCAACACCCAGTTTACAGTTCTCTTTTTTAGCTTTCTGGAAGATTTATATAGAGCCTTCCTATTATAGACTCTCCTCTTCTTTGAGGACAACTCTTCAATCCTTTTCCTCCAACAGCCATCTGCTCTCCAGGACACATTTTTTATATATTCCAAATTTGTGCTCACAGGTTTTTCTTTTTCAGATTTAAATAAATTATATGTTTCCTTCCCCAAAGCCTTTCTATGAGGAAAACTAGAGGTAGAGTGATACCCATAAACCATCATATGCTACCGGCATTTTTGCCAAGTTATCAACTGTCAAAGTAAAAGTGAAATAAAGTAAAAGCCAGAGCCCTTCTTTCTGCCACAGAGTAGGCCTCTGGTGTTCTCTGCATATATCTATATCTATATCTATATCTATATCTATATCTATATCTGTATCTATTATCTATATCTATATCTATATCTATATCTGTATCTGTATCTGTATCTGTATCTGTATCTGTATCTATATCTATCTACATTTATATCTATATCTATATCTATATCTATATCTATATCTATATCTATATCTATATCTATATCTGTATCTGTATCTATTATCTATATCTATATCTATACTATATCTATATTTATATCTATATCTACATCTACATCTACATCTACATCTCTCTCTCTCTCTACCTCTATATCTATCTCTATCTCTATCTCTAACTCTATCTATATCTATCTATATCTATATCTATATCTATATCTATATATCTATATCTATATCTATATCTATATCTATATCTATATCTATATCTATAATATATCTTTATCTATATATATATAATGGAAGCCTATTTAGACCTCCCTCTGAAACACGCTTAGCTACAACATTTCAATAGTGTGCATATTTAATTTTTATAGTTTTCATTTAAATTGAATGTTTGGCTTTAGAAAGAGGGACACTGTCTCAGTTAATACCAAGTTTCTAACTGGGACACTGGGGACATGGCACTTCCATCCCCTGAGACAATGGTGGGAGGCAACTTAGCTTGTGAGTGGGAGGTGGGAAGGAGTTCAACTTGGTGAAAGAAAGGTAATGTTCCTGTGCCATTTCCAGGTAGAAATATGTAGTATGCTATTGGATGTCACGCTGAAACTCAGGGAAGTGTTTGGAGCTGATATTGTAGACTTGGGAGTTATCAGCCTACAGATAGTATTTGGAACCATAAAGGTTGGTGAGCTCACTCAGAACAGCAAGAGATGCTTGCTTTTCACCATTGTCTCAGGGGATGGAAGTAAAAGGGGAAGGAAACCAAAGAGCATAAGAGGATGGAGTGTGATAGAAATGGGGATGATGGAGAACTTTAAGTGAAGAATTAAAATTCTTCAGTGCAAAATTCAAAGTGATGTCTCATAGGATTAGGATGGAAAACAATATCTAACAGGCTGGGAATATCTTTGTGCCTCTGGTGATAGCCCTTTCACATGAGTAATAGAGAAAGAAGGTGGCTTGTTAATTGGGCTTTAAAGTGAGCCAAGTTTCAGGGAGTTTAGTGTATTCCTAGTTTCATGCTCAAAATTGATTGTTGTGTTGTCTCTGGAATATCAAGCTTACAATAAATATTGTTAGATTGATTCAGGAAAATTTACTCAATCTCCATTCTAAATAACAATCAAAATAATATACAGAGTCCATTATTTGAGATAGTTCAATTTATTATTTTTTGACTTTGTGGTTGTGCAAAAGTGATACACATTCTGTCAAAACTGTCCTGTGAATTTTGAAGTTTGACCTTTCCCAAGCTAGGGGGGTGCAGTGTGATGCTCTCCTGTGATGGTGGTGGGTAGCAACAGAACCAGAGCTCCTTGTTGGCCAGGTGATGTTGAGAGGAAACAACTGGTACTCTGCAGTGGACTGTGTTGTCAATGCTGTTTGGCTATTGTCTTCTGAGGGCCTTCAATGTAGGCTAGGCTAAGCCATGGTGTTTTGTAGGTGGATTGCACCAAGTACATTTTCTACTTACAATAAGTTCAACTTACAGTGGGGTTATTGG
Organism: Pipistrellus hanaki; assembly: GCF_964339955.1. Classification (NCBI taxonomy): domain Eukaryota; kingdom Metazoa; phylum Chordata; class Mammalia; order Chiroptera; family Vespertilionidae; genus Pipistrellus; species Pipistrellus hanaki. Next base: position 57,165,366 of record NC_140514.1, read on the forward strand.
GATATAAACCCTCTATAAGTCAAGGAGCATCTCTATCTCAAACTCTAAGCTAAGCTTAAACAACACAGAAGTCCAAAACAGAAGCTCTTCCAAATTAATTTAATAAACCAGTGGCTGTGGGAATACAAGAAGATGCTTTGTACGACCTCTTTATTATTCTGATTTTAACTTCAGTGTAACCTCCTCAGAGTGAATTATTGACCTCCCAAATTTAAAGTAGATTCTTGAACACTTCTATCATATTATTAATTTTTCTGCATAGCAACTTGCATCTGATTTTTTTCAAAATCTATTTTCACACCCACCCATTATAAAGTGAGAACCAAGAGAAGAAGCTATGACTGTCTTGATCCCATCTGTATTCTAGACACCTTGAATGGTTCCTTCTTGCAGGAACTTTGAAAAATGAGTTATCAACAAATATGTGTTAAGTGCATAGATGAAGGGTCTCCAACCTGAAGTTTATTGGCTTAAACTCTGATTTGATGTCAATAATATAATAATCAGAGCAAACTGAATGATTATAGTATGCCAGAAATTGTGCTAAATACACACTGTATCCTTCCAACACCAATCCACTGAGATAATCATTAATGTTTTTCTTCTTAATAGAAAATGCACTTGGGGCTTTGAGTAGAGAAATATTTTATCTACTAGTAAAACACCATTACGTGATTGAACTTGCATTTAAAACCAGACTTGTCTGACTATACATTTGGCCTCCCCTTTCCATTGAAAAATTGGCATCAGCTTGTATTCCAGGTACAGGTACACTAAGCTGAGGATAGTCACACCAAGGCTTCCCCCTAAAAGTATATCGCCATGAGTACTACTGTGATGAGTTTCCTTTTAATCTTTAGTTAATATTTATTTCATTTATGCTGTGGACAGATAATTAGGCCTAGAGACAGATAATCAAAACATTAGATAAAAGTCATAATATTGAATAGATATAAATAAATATAACATTTATTATGAAAATACATAAATATGATATTAGTGTCACTGCTCTAAAGAGCTATATATATTAATTAATTTTATCCTCACAACAACCTTAAGAGATAAATATATTATCTCCATTTTTACAATGAGACTAGGAGGAAGAAGTTAAATAACCACTCAAGTCACATGCTGTGGAAGTAAAGCAGGATTGTGAACCAGGAAGGTTGGTGTCAGAAGACCTCAAGTAGCCCAGGCCAAGCAAACCCAACATATGCTAAGGAACTTGATGTCCTAAAGATGATGAAGATCAGATTGTGTATAAATTTTTTTACTACCTTAAAATGAATCCTTTTATTTAACTAGAGGCCCAGTGCACAAAATTTGTGCACTGGGGGGGAGGGTCCCTCAGCATGGCCTGTGCCCTCTCACAGTCCAGGACCCCTCGCTCCTTACCATCCGCCTGGTCACGGCTCCTTAGTTCTGCAGCAGAGGCAGGAGAGGTTCCCGCCACCACCACTGTGCTCGCCAGCTGGGAGCCAGTCTCCTGGCTGAGAGGCGCTCTTCCAGTGAGAGTGCACTGACCACCAGGGGGCAGCTCCTGCATTTAGTGTCTGCCCCCTGGTGGTCAGTGCACATCATAGTAACTGGTCATTCTGCTGTAATGGTCGCTTACTAGTAGGTTTTTATTATATAGACTAGGGGCCAAGTGCATGAATTCATGAACCTTGAACTGAACTGTGGGCTGTGAGGCTGCAGTGGGCACAGGGACAGGTCTCTGCCCATCCTCTGTGCCCCTACCTGGCCCCTCCTGCTGCCCCCAGTTCCCTGTCTGCTGGCAGTCCCACTTTGCCACCACTGCTCCCATGTACTGAAGGTGCCAGCCTCTCTCACACCTATGAGAGTGGCGGCTCCAACACTGGCAGTGGGTGTGAGCTGGGCTGGCATCAGCAGCAGGTGCAAGCACTGGATGGGACCCTGACATATGGGAGCAAAGGACTTTCAGTAACCACCAGAGGCTCATCCTGATGACAGTGACTGGCGCCCCACCTTGGTCTGATGCCCCACTCACCTGCTCCACCATCCTGCTGCGGCCAATGCCCTCCACATTCTGTGCTTTACTGCCTGCTGCTGATGTCCACCATGTCCCACATGCCCCCTGGTGATCATTGCACGTCATAGTGACCAGTGGTTCTACTGTTCAGTCTATTTGCATATTAGTATTTTCTTGTATAGGATTATTACTTCAAGCTGGATAAAAGTGTTCCATATCAAAGATCTTAGCTAATTAAAGAAATGTATGGTAAGTTATCTCAAAATTTTATACTTCCAAGTCTCTGTAACTTTAAGTAGACAAGTGGATTGAATCTCTGACATTTACTAAGTTTATATCTTGGCCAAGTATTATAAATTTGCCCTATATGGGAGACATTGGAAGCTATGATTAAAGCAGTGATCTTAACAGATGATATAGAATTGTATCATCTTAGTTAGGATTTCCAAAAGAACTTTTTGTGACAATGGAAATGTTATAAAATATATGGTCATTGACAAATTGGAGTGTGGCTAGTGGAATTGATAAACTAATTTTTAATTAAATTCAATTTTAATTAATTAAAATTTAAGTTTAACTATGTACATGTGTGTAGAGGCAGTATACATTTACATTACATATAGACATATAAGTGTATGAGAGTTTATACAATTAGAAACCATAAAAAATATTAGGAAACTGGACACTGAAAAGGTTATTTCATGAAGGAGTAGGAAAGACAAGCTATACACTTATAAATGAATGTTGGAGGCTTTAATACATGAAGTAAAAACAACTTTAAGTAAGCCCGAGGCTTGTCAATTTTATTGATTTGGTCCTAGAAAGACAAATACTTTCTGCTTGCAAGCAATAGTTATTGATAAAATCCAATCTGATCATCCTAATCTATAAATAAGTGACTAATATTAGAAAGAATAATCTTAGACATAATGAGCATGATGATTAACATTTACTCACTAGTGGCAGGATGCATGAATGAAGATTCATGCAAGAGTTGGCCTTTGTTCCCCTGGCTGCCAACACTGCCTTCGCTCTGGCCAGAGCAGCCTTTCTGCTCTATCTCAGAGCCACCATTCTCACTTCCCACACCTATCTTGGAGCCCCATTCTTGCTTCCCACACTTCCCAGAGGCCTGGAGTGGCCAGGGTGATGTGAGACTCCTGTGTTGTTCCCATGGTGAAGACACAAGCATCCAGCCCTGTCCAGGGCCACTCTGCATCTGCATATCCAAATTAACCGGGCACCTTTGTTGGGTTAATTTGCATATTCACTCCTGCTTGGCTGTTGGGCATTGTGAAGGTATGGTCAATTAGAATGTTACTGTTTTATTAGGTAGACAAGAGAAAAAATTATAGCACTAAGTAGAGAGGAGCATACTTTCTTGGAATCCTATTTCTAGAGAGCCCTGTAAACCTCTTAGTATCTTTTGTGAAACAGGTAAATAAGGAACTTCAGAGCATCAAAGGAATTGAAATCTACCTTTTAAAAGTCAAGGAAATCACCATGCTATTTTTAGTTATATTACTAACAGGGATCAATGCAGTAATGATGGTTTCACCAAAGGGGCAGGAAGTACCACGTATAGCAACCCTTGGAATCTGCTGCAGTCTACCATGTACATCGGTAATTTGGTGTTGCTTGAAGGTGCTTATTATTTTTTTTTGTATAATGTATTGTAACAGCTTTTTTAGAATGTAAATACTATTTTGGCACGTTGTCTATACATACACCATTTCAAAGTTTAGTTTTAAAAAAAATTCATTCAAAATTTTGTAAATTCAGAGTACCGGTTTGGGCTTTAAAAGAACTTAACAAAGCCATTTGTTTTATTAACAAATCAAACATTCATTTTCAATTTGCTTCTTTGAATTTAATAATATAGCAGGAAGCAAAGGCAGTAACTAAAACTCATAAATTGTTATTTTTATTACAATTATAAAATTTTCTTTTTATTATAAACAATGGTCTTTTCTATATATTTTTATTATTCCATTTTATTTCCTGTCTTCCTACAGAAGTAGAAATAAAAAGAACAGAAATATCTTAAACTTTTGTGGTTTTATTGGTCATAAATATACATAACATTTTTTATCCCCCAGACATTTACCAATCATTGAAAGTTTACACTACCTGTGGTTTCCTTAATATTATAAGCTGCCCTTCATCTCTTCTATCCAGACATACCACTGAGCTTCCTCAGCAGATACATTCAACAGCTTCTGTTTACACCTGACATCAATTTCCTTTGAAGTTCACAGCCTAATTGAGAATGTTCCTGCAAGCTGTATTTGTGAAGTATATAGGATGCCTTACAAATGATGGCAGGTATTTTCGTCATTAAAGGAGCCATAACAGATAGTTAGATATGATGCTGTCCCTCACCTTCCTACTAATTAATGACTATGATTGCAACCCAAATAAGATCAGGCAATTAAATTTGATAACATTTCAGCCAAAACTGGTTTGGCTCAGTGGATAGAGCGTCGGCCTGCAGACTCAAAGGGTCCCAGGTTCGATTCTGGTCAAGGGCATGTACCTTGGTTGCGGGCACATCCCCAGTGGTGTGTGTGTGTGTGTGTGTGTGTGTGTGTGTGTGTGTGTGCAAGAGGCAGCTGATCGATGTTTATCTCTCATCGATGTTTCTAACTGTTTATCCCTCTCTCTTCCTCTCTGTAAAAAATCAATTAAATATATTTTTAAAAATTTGATAACATTTCAAAAGCAAAAAAATATATACAACAATCTTGGAATAGCTTTTTACCAATAAATAAAGTTGATCTTTGGAAAATTACCATATAAATATATTATTCTACCAAATAATTCACACAAACTAAGGAATAAAATAATTTTACTTTTTTTATAGCAAAGGTGGAGATTTATTGAAGAATAAGTACAGAGTCCCACAGAGAGAGAGAAAAGGATCCCATAGAATGGACTCCCACGTGGGGAGTTGGAAAGGTCCCATAATTTTACTTTTAATTGAAACATGAGTTACAAATCCTATTAAATAAAAATGTTGTGATTTGGTTGTAGTTAAGTCATCCTAAACAAGCTTGTCTGTATAGGACACAGAGCATGGTTCATTCAAGTGTGTCTTGGAAGGTATTTGGAGAACATGTACTCATCCTAACAAAATATCTAAGTAATTTATTTTTGGTAACTGAGTTTTGACTAGGTCTAGATAAAAATGAAAGTCTACCCAAGAGAAATGTTTAAGAGAAATTGTTGGTTGCATGGTTCACAAACAGGCAAGTACCACAAATATCTAAGAAAACATTCCAGAAAACATAGCATTATCAGAAAACCAAAGTTCATTAAGTAACCAACTGCTTTTTTATATTATCAACTATAATGCATTTCTATAATTTTAAGTCTAGATACTACTTTCATTACATATGCAGAAGCCATGAATACCAGTTGATTCTTCTTAGACTGTAGAGCAATGGTCTTGTAAAACTGTAGAGCTAAAATTCATCCCTCTTGCAATCTGGGACTACTGACTCCTAATTGCTCATCTGCCTGCCTGCTTTATTGCCCCTAACCACTTTGCCTGCCAGCCTGATAACCCCCTAACTGCTTCTGCCAAATGACCTCATTGCCCCTAACTGCCTTTGCCTGGTGGCCTGATAGCCCCTAACTGCCCTTCCCTGGCCACTGTGATCGTCACTAACTGTTCCCCCTGCCAGACTGATAACCCCTAAACACCATGGCTTTGTCCAGAAGAAAATCTGGGAGATTTCTAGTCTAATTAGCATATTACCCTTTATTAGTAAACATAATAAAAGGCTAATATGCAAATTGACTGAACAGCTGAAGGACCAGTCACTATGATGTGCACTGACCACCAGGAGGCAGATGCTCAATGCAGGATCTACCCCCTGGTGGTCAGTGTGCTCCCACAGGTGAAGTGCTGCTCAACCAGAAACCAGTCTTATGGCTGCTGAGTGCAGCAGCAATGGTGGAAACCTCTCCTGCCTCTGTGACAGAACTAAGAATGTCTGGCTCAGGTCTCTAAGCCATCAATTAGACATCCCCCAAGGGCTCCTGGACTACAAGAGGGTGCAGGCTGGGATGAGGAACCCTCCTGTCCAGTGCATGAATTTTGTGACCAGGGTGTCCAGTTCTATATGATAAAAGCCTAATATGCAAATTATCACCTCAGACAGTTGTTTAACCAGGAGTTCGACCAGGAGACCGGGAGTTCATCCATTTGCTATGACGTGCACTGACCACCAGGGTGTGGTAGGGAACATGGCAGTTGTTGGTGATGCAGTACTGGCAGTGGCGGCAGTGGAGGCACTGCTGGCCCCAAAGGGCATGCTGAAAACAGGAGCATGGCAGGATTGTGAAGCAAATGAGCAGGTGGTGCCAGGCCAAGGCAGGTTCAAGTTGGGGCCCAATTGCCTGGCAGATGGCGACCAGTGATGGTGGCTGGGGGCAGAGCTGATGTTCTGCTCCTAGGCACTGAAGAAGCCAGGCAGGAGGCCTGGGGATCAATTGTCCCCCTAGGCGGGATTGTGTAGCAGATGAGGGGCTAGCACCAGGCCAAGGCAGGGTGCCAAGCAAGGCTGCGGGGCTGTGAGTCTGGGATCACCAGCAGGGGCTGTGAGACCTGATTGCTTCAGGCCACCCTCAGGAACCCCAGCTGCGCACAAATTCATGCACCAGGCCTCTAGTTGACTATATTCCCTATGCTGTACTTTATATCCCTGTGGCTATTCTGTAGCTACCAATTTATAATTCTTAATCCCTTCACCTTTATTACCCATCCCCAACTCCCCTGCCATCTGGAAACTCAAAATGTTCTCCATATCTAAGAGTCTATTTCTGTTTTGCTTGTTGGTAGATTTCTTGATGGTTACAATAATCTGAGTATTATAATAGCAAGAGTAGCAGCAACGAGTACCCAATGAAATAATGTGCTTGTCTGAAATGCTCAGTGTGATAAGACCCTGAAAAAATATCATCTATAATAATAAAAGGGTAATATGCTAATTAGACCAGACATCTTTTTTGTTATCATTCTGGACGTCCTTCTGGATGAAGCCAGAGGTGGAGCGAAGTCGCCTGGGTCCTGGGGGGCGGAGGAAAGCTGGTGCCAGTAGCTGGAGGAAGGAAGGCCTACTCTTGCACCGATTTTCATGCATTGGGCCTCTAGTAAATAATGAAAAAAACAAAACAAAACAAAAAAAACACACATTTAAACCACTTTCTTCCAGAGATATGTATGTGGTTTGAAGAATTTTCTGGATGCAGCAAATTCTGGTCATTAATGTGCTTGGTGCTCTGGAGGTACAGTGGGTAGAGCTGTTGTTCCTCAGAACATGAGAGAAAAAGGCTGTGCTGAGGAAAAGCTGGTCCTCGTCTAAAGAGCTAAATACATGTATTTCATTCCTACATAAATATATGGAATATGTATTTCACGTCATATTACTATGTATACATTATAATTATATACATGAATCCAATAAAGATATAATTATTTTTAAAAGAGGACCTTATGCTTGTGGGTATCCTGAACACAGGACACAGAGCAGTGCCTGATAATTCTGAACAAAACCCACTGAAGTCTTGTTGAGTGAGTATACACACTCACACACAGGCATGCACTCACCGGGTGTCATTAGGGCCACATTTCCAATCTCTTTTCCTGTGTAAATATATGAAGTGTTATGATGTCTTTGTCATAGCCTCTCCCTCTTCTTACTTTGTCCCAAGATTATATTCCCTGTACCTCCCTCTATTTCTCTCTTCCTGTGAAATAGCAGTGAGCATATTGCTCCCAAAGCCATACAGAGCCTGCAGTTGATCTTGGCTTTATGTGAAGACAGGATACCCTTGTACTCCTTTGTGTGTGAGAAGTTGGGCAAATAGAACAGTATTTTCAAAGGAGCATCATGAGACCTAGTTATAAACAAAACTACAGGTGAGTTTGTGCATGGATGGGATCCGGCCCTGGTGAAGTCTGGCTAGCCAGGGCCACCCTGAGGGGGGCCTATTGAGCCAAGCAGGCCAGGGAGAGTGGCTGTGGGTGGTTGGCAGGCTGGTCCCACCCCTGGTTGAACTCTTGGTTGAACTCCTGGTTGAGTCGAGGGGACAATTTGCATATTAGTCTTTTATTGTATACGATAATTATTTTCATAGCTGACCCAGTGTACTCCAGGAGAGCTGCTTTGCCACCGTTCTCTGCCTCTTACTTGCTGTGTATCCAGACTCAAAAGCCTTAATTTCACAAAGAATTGCTTTCTTCAATGAAAGTGAGAATGATACATAAATTCATGGTTTTATGGACATCAAATAAGATAATAAAACTACTTAGTAATATACAAATATATCTAGTCCTTTGTGACAAATTTCAAAAGGGAAAGTGAAAAAAGTATACATCCAGAGAAAAGTGGTTATAATTCTAAGAGATTTACAATTACTAGCCTGTGGGGAAGTTACATTTGGAGGGGAGCAAAGAGGATGAACTTGAAAACTGTCTGATGATTTAAAGCATTTCTATGTGAACAGATGTTAATATTTGTAATTTCATATGGTAGTACCATAACCTATTGATAAAATTTTCGAAAACCTTGACTGTACATCAATGTAGCAAAAGTTAGTGTCCACTGGGAATTAAATACTAAAACAAAGGGTTTGGAATTGGATACCTGGGTTCCAGTTCTAGTTCATTAATTTGTTGGCTGCAAAGCACTGGACATAAACATCAATCTTTCTAAATGTCATTCTCTCCCTTTTAAAATGGAAAAAGTATCTGTCTGGAATATTAATAAATGTTCAGTTAGGTAATAGGCAAATCACTTAACATAATGTCTGAAATAATCAGCCCTTAATAAATTGCACTTAAGTTCAACTATTCCCTATGAAAGCAAGGACTCCAGCCCAGTACTATGGTCACTGGTCAAGGATGCTTCAAAAGGGCAGGGACCATGTCTATTTCACTCATGAAGACCACGTGGGTTTTCACTTGTTCCTTCTCCAGGAAATGAATAAATAGAAGGGATGGCACCACTGAGTGTGGTGTGAAGGGGATGACCTTTAGTCCCTTCCAAGGTCACGAAGCTATTCTTCTCGCATTTGGGATCCTAACTAGGAAGTAGAAAAATAATCCTAAAAGTTGGAAATAAGTCAACTAGATACATTCCCACCTCTACTTGTGGTTCAAACAAGCTGAAAGGACAGTTACCCTGTTCATCCAATGGTTCTTTAGTTGGTTATGATAGCCAAATAATCAACTTGTGCCTTAGAAATCAAATTATTCCTTTTGGTGGGAAATAATATAATGACAGTTTTATGCAATACATCTTTAAAAAATAAGGGTAAAGACCACATATTTTTTCCATTTATTTAGAAAACACAGATAACAGGATTATCAGATACAATTTTTGGTATAGGTCACAATTGACAGTGAGTCTTCTAATTATTCTAGTGGTGATTAATCAGAAAAGTCACCAAAGGCCCTGACTGGTGTGCTCAGTGATTAGAGCATTGGCACTCTCATCAAAGGGTCTCAGACTCACATCCATCTCTCTCTCTCTCTCTCTCTCTCTCTCTCTCTCTCTCTCTCTCTCTCTCCCTCCCTCCATTTTCTTTCTTTCCCTCCATCCCCCCTATCATTCTCTCAAAAAAAAATACTCAACAATAATGAGAAAAAAAGATCTTTAGTGAGGATTAAAACAAACAAACAAACAATAAAAGGGCAGTAAAATATTTCCAGAGTTGTATTTATTTCTTTTGTATTTATTTATTTTTGCTTAAGTGTCTATGCTTTTTTACTTAACTCATTTCTATGCATACACAATATTGTCAGCAAATCTATAGACAAAGGCAAGGCTGGAAAAAAGTCACAACTGTTAAAAAGTTCTTCTAAAAAGTGTAACGATATTATTTAGATTAGTAAAGAGCTAGTGAGGATTCTTAAAAACTCCAGAAGGATCTAATAAAAGTGTGAGACTGTGCAACATAATGACAGATGGAATTTAATGTAGATAAGAAAAAGGTAATGCATTTTGGGAGAAGTCATTTAAACTTTTCATGTATATTGGTAGGATCTGAATTAGCTGAACTTCTCAGGGAAAAAAATAAGGGGTAATTATGGATGGAAGTATTCATTGAAGACATCTGCTCCATCTTCAGCAGCATTTAAAGCTAATAGAATGATGGTTATATTAATAAGGCAAGGGAAATAGTATGGAAAATATTATGACATCATGTAACATAAGCCACTGATTTAATTTCACTTTGAACACTGAGTTAGTTTTTGGATTCCTAGCATTTTAAAAAAAGTAATGTTTACTAAGAAAATGCTTTAAAAACACAAAGAAGAATGAGAGCAGAGGCAGGGGAAGCTCAGGGAGCAGGTAACATGGAGCAGGAGCAGGCAGCTTCTGCAGCCTGGTTGAATTTTTAATTGCAGCTTACACACACTGCAGCTTTCTTCTGAAACCATTCCAGAAGATTATTTACCAACTAGAAGCCCAGAGCATGAAATCTGTGCACAGAGGGGGTTCCTCAGCCCAGCCTGCACCCTCTCCAATCTGGGACACATAGGAGGATAACCAACTGCTCGGATTGGGCCTAAACCATCAGTTGGACATCCCTCTTTCAATCCAGGATGACTGGCTCCTACCCACTTGCCTGCATGCCTGCCTGATTGCCCCTAACCCCTCTGCCTGCCAGCCTGATCACCCCAACCTTGCCCCCCTGCCCGCCTGATTGCTCCTCACTGCCTCTGCCTGTGTGCTTGTTTGCTCCTAACTGCCCTCCCCTGCCAGTCTGATCACCCCTAATGGCCTCTGCCTTGGCTCCCACCAACATGGCTTTGTCCGGAAGGAAGTTGGATGTCTGGAAAATGGCTGGTCAACCTGATCTAATTAACATATTAACCTTTTATTACTATAGATAATTAAGATAGAATTGCTTAAATGGGGGGTAGCCTTTTTCAGCAGGAGGAAATTCTCTTGGCAGACAAAAATACATAATGCCTATATCTGGACTGATAGCTAGCCATATCCACTGTACTGCCAAAATGGTCATTAAAAAATTGAATCACTTTCTTACACCTTACACAAACAGCTGTTGCCCTTAAAACCCATATTCAGCCCCCACCTTAGGTTCTGCCTTCACAGTTCACCCAGATTTGGTTCTGATTGGTTGGTTTCTATGCCAGTCAGCAAATCCAGGCCTATCTCCGAGCCTGATCATGGAGGTGGGGCTGATCAGCAGCCGCCCCAGGCTGCTGTCTAGTGGGCTGAACTGCTGATCTCTGGGGGGGAGAGAGAGGCTTGGCTGCTGGCAAGGCTGGCAGAGAGAAGCGAGATCTGATCACCCTGCTTCTCTCTCTGGGCCTCACCAGCAGCCACTGCTGCTGCTGTTCACCTCTCTCTCTCTCTCTCTCTCTCTCTCTCTCTCTCTCTCTCTCTCTCTCCAAGAGGTCAGCAGTTCAACCCACTCAACTGTTGTGGGCACAGCCTGGTGTTTGGTCAAATCTTTGGTCATTTTGGATGTTATGACCCTGGCTCGCTCGCTCTCTCTCTCTCTCTCTCTCTCTCTCTCTCTCTCTCTCTCTATATATATATATATATATATATATATATATATATATATATATATATATATATATATATATATGTGTGTGTGTGTGTGTGTGTGTGTGTGTGTGTGTGTTTTGAGCAAAGCATTTAATGCTTTTTTGGCAACAGGATTTTATCCTCTGTTTGCTTGATACACAATTGGTAGCTGCTATGTTGGAAAATAATTTTAGAAGTGAAAAAAATAATCCTTCTCTGCAAAGATTCTTTTCCTTTGTGGATGCATCACTTATAAATCATGAACTGTCGCCTGTGTGCAATACTCCCATTGGTTCTTTGCTGTTTGTTCTCCTTCCTAAACTTCTGGAAAGTTGATGCTCTCCTTCTAATAAAAAGACCTTAAGGGGAAGAGAGTCTAAATTTATAGCGATAAAACGTTCTCTGTGTACTAGTATTTTTTTATCTACTTTTATTTTTAATTTTATGTTAAGTATAATTGGTGTAAAATTTTATATAGCTATGCTAGTTTCTAGTATAAAATATAGTGATTCAACATTTTAAAAAAATTGTATTGATTCCAAAGAGGAATGGAGCGGGAGAGAAGAAATAGAAACATCAATGATGAGAGAGAATCTTTGACTGGCTGCCTCCTGTGCACCCCACACTGGGGATCAAGCCCACAACCCAGGGATGTGCCCTGACAGGAATCGAACCTTGAACTACTGGTTCATAGGTTGACACTCAACCACTGAGCCACTCCAGCTGAGCTGATTCAACATTTTTATACCTCATGATCACCATCCCACTAATTCTAGTCATCATCTGTCACCACACAAACTTATCACAACATTATGAATTATACTCCTTTCTTGTTTATCTTATTTAAGTGAGCTATTTATAAAGATGTGATTGTTTTCAGTGAAAGGCCCTGAGCCACTGCTTACCTGCACGGCATGGCTTGCTAAAGGGGCGCTCAGCCCCATGAGGGCCCAGCCAGTTCTGAGACCCATGACCTTATGCAAGTCCTTTACTCAGTGGGTGCTGGGTCCTCACTCCTATTCTGATGGCAGTGATGACATCTAGTTCACAATGCTCTCGTAGTGCTAAATGCAGTAATTTACATCAACTTCTTTGTTCATTGCTACGTGGTACAAAATAAATGGGTTTTAAATAAAAATAATCATATTATCATTTAATCTCAAAAACATTTTGCTTGCTTGGCAATTTAACTTCCCCAGATAGGGTTTCTAGAGGCTCTTCCGATCACCCAATTTCCCCTGGCTCAGTCCCAGTTTCCCAGGAAGGCCGTGCCTCCTCTAACGCCGTGCTGAAAGGAGTGATAGTATTTGCTCCTTTCTGAATGTCCTCCATTCTTTTCCAACTCAAGGCTGGTTGGCACAACCTTCGTGTCGAATGCCCAACCCCTCCTCAGGGCTGGCCCCAGTCCCACACAGAATCGCCCGGCCTATGTTCCTTTCCTTCTGGACTCCACTGTTTCTTTAAGGGCATGTGGTCAGTGGTTCCTGAAATTTCATAGAACTTAATCTGGCCTTCAACTTGCTTGTAATAGCATCATGCCTTGTGTTATTAGTATTATTTATCTGGTCACTCCCCATTCTGTTATAAGCTACCGACCTTTGTATGTCCAACATTATCCAGCACAGGACAGGGCACATTAATGAACTAATAATGTGAAAGTCATAGACTCCTTTCTAACCATGAGCTCACAGACTCGGAAAATTCAAAGAATAATAAGCAAACTTCAAAAAGAAAGCTATAATCTCATGTAGTAAACATAAAGATGTAGCTAATATTCATTTTTCCTGATGTTAGCATTCTGGAGAACTGTTATTAAAGAAGCCAGGATTTATGGTTTTCTGAAAACATGAAATCAGTTTCTTCCAGAAGGACTCCATTTTCGTCTCGGAGTTTTGACTGGATTAGATTAAAGTAGTTGAAGCTGATTTGAGGCGGGATGGGAGGGGGATGAATAGCAATCTGCAATATGTGCAAGACCATTTTTCTCTAAAAGTTCACCATGGAGAATAAGCAGAATGTGTCATTAGTAGTTAGTTTATATTCTTACCTATTTTATTTTGTGTGCCAATCTCCTTTTTCCAATTTTAAGAATTGTTTTTACTTTATTTCCTATCCTTTCCTTCATCATGACTAGCCATGAAGTTTCAGTGTTTCATATATAAATGAAGGAAAAGAAATAACATTTTAAAAGATCATTTCTTGCATTGGATTTTCCTGTTCTTTGGCTAGCATAAATTACAAATTTTCATGGATGAGGATCATTATGTTAGTCTGTGGTGAGTGTTATATGAGATAAAAGAGAAAGGATGAGATCAGCTCCTATACAGCTGCTAGGCATATCCCCTTTATTGAAAAACGTATTTAAAATGTCCCTCTTCAATGGATGGGCAATGATTTAAAAGACACAGCTGCTAGTTAAGTAACAGAAATGACACCTGGGCTCCAACTGGGCTTAGGTGTGAGAAATTTTGAGAATAGGATCAGAACAGAAAGCAATAAGGTGGGGGTGGAAATCCCTTTGCCATTAAAGTCAATGTCATCATCAAAGTCTATAGAGATCCCAGTTTTCAAGGTATGACACTTGGGAATTCAAAGCAATTTTGGGAAAAGACATGCACCATTACATCAAACTACCTTTTGAGTTAAAAATATTAACTGAATTATGTTAGATGATTGAGAAGGATTTTTAAATCATGCAAATGAAAGAGGTATTTTTCTCAGGGCAATGAAATTCACAGACAGAGGAACATTACTGATCATTAGCATGGGGAAGGCATACTTCTGCCTATTCAAATGTCCATTAATACTGAGAATGTCTGTCCTTTTCATTGATTGCAGTTTAAAAAGAAACACATGAAAAGGTGGTCACACAAGATAGAGATGCCTTCATTAGTCAACATGAATGGCATACCATTCTTTTTAATGTTCTTTCCTTCTCTTCTCTTTTTTCTCAGAGCTTCATAAAAAGTGGTGTGTGTAAACTCTCTATAAAATGCAATTAGTAAGTTAGGGATACATTAATCATATTCCCGTTAAAAGTCTCTCTTCTGCAGGATCCTCTTTACAGCATCTTAGACACTCTTCTGGGCCGTGGGGATGGATTAGATCTTCCATTTATTTTTGCTGTTGTGATGTTTGTGGCCCTGGGGGCTGGATACCGGGACATGGGATCTCCTCCCTCAGTTTTAGTGACTGGAAGCAGTAATTTGGTAATAAGAGCAGAGACATGGCATAGCAGAGGAAACTACTTTACTGGAATGCTGACCTTGGTCTGAATCCTGTTAACTGGGTACCCTTGGGTAAAATAAGCTATAGGATGCTTCTCTGTACCTCTGATGTTCCCATTGCACAGACATTTATGGAACCACTATTCACTGCCAGGCACTGTTCCATGGTTTGGCATCCCAATGGTAAACCAAACAGAAGAGGTGCCAGCCCTCATACAGCCTGTGTATGAGAAGGGGACATGAGCAGTGCATAAACAAGTGCACATGTGCTGTAGTGCCAAGTGGTTCGAGGAGGAATAAAGGAAAATGAAGTAGGGGACATCGCGATGGCAGGTGCTGTTGGAGACAGAGTGGGCACAAAGGGCCATTCTGCCCAGTCTGAACTGATGAGACCCAGGTGCGGGAAACAGGGTCCTCACTTCCTCTTCTCTGCAGTCTGTAATGGAGATGAGAGGAGCAATGCTGGTGAAAGTGCAGGCAAAGACCAAGTGACACATAGTAGCAACTCTTACTTACAGACAGTTCTGAAATGGGCTCCTTGGTGCTTTGCCTGCACTGTTCTCCTGGATATTCACTTTGCAGTTTGAATTCAAACATGATTTCTATTGCTTAAAAAACAAATCTCTTAGTATTAAAGAAGTTGTAGCAACTTATTTTTGTTGTTGTTGTTGTTGTTGTTTCAGACTGTTGTTCACAATAGAAATGAGGTTATTCTGCCTTCATTTTAATACTAGACATTTTCCTCATTATTTAGCACTAGGGAATAGAAAATGTGTTAGGTGGGATTATATTAATCAATAACAATGTTTGTATTGCCTTCAGCATTTAAATATTTTAAGATATGAATTCCATAGGATCTTTCCAATTTGTGTTTTGCCAATTAAAGCTGGTCATTGCACCTGTAACTCAACAAAGGACATGCAGGCAAATATGACATGGCAGGCAGGGGAGAACCTGCACAGTGAGCTAGAATTCACAGTTGGCTTCAAGAAAACGTTGAGGGTCAGGAGTGGGAATTCAGTGTAAGACAGAACCTAACTGAAGTATCTAGGGCAGTCAGTTGAAGACAATGCTACCTGGATACATCAGAGACTGGCTCCGACGTGGAGGAGGTCAGGAGAAAAATAGAAGGTAAGAACCAGGACCACTGAAAATAAGTTCCTAAGTGCAGTAAACAGTTTCACAGAAGTCATGACTAGTATACAACATAATGAATGAATAACCCACAATTTAAAGAAGTCAGAAACAGATATTTGAGTGATAATCAGTAGCCTCACAGAAAAAGGGAGTCAATTTCCGATCACACTGAACTAAAGCTAAGAGAGAGCAGAGGTATTGTAGGGGACAGAGGTACATTATGAGAGGAAGTTTTTCTTTCTTGGTTTATCTTGTTTTGTAATCCCTGCTGGCCACTCCGTTATCCAGCTGGCATTGTTTAGTTAAATGAACCAGTTGAGCACTTAATGAACATATCTAATACTTAAGTTCACCACTTGTTCAAAATCCTTTAATTGAACATTATGTGTTTTAATTCTCGGGTACATTTTGTCAGACAGCTGTAATGTTCCCCATTCAACACAAGAGGGAACTAGGATTCAGAGATGTTAAGTAACTGTTGCAAAGCCACACAGGAAAGTGCAGATCCTTAATCTTGACCTAGAGAGTCTGGCTCCAGGGTCCTTGCCATTATTGTACACTGTGCTGCCTCCTGCTTGCTCATTTAATTAAGCCCTTTGCAAATTCTGGGGGTTGCTATTATTTTTTTTAAATAAATCTTTATTGTTTAGATTGTTACAGGTGTCCCTCTTTTTCCCCCTCCACCTGATTCCCCACCTCACCCCACACCCTTACCCCTGCCACTGTCTTCAACCATAGTGTAAGATTTTTGTCAAATCTCTTCCCGGCCCATCACACCAACTTCCACCTGAGAATTGTCAGTCCACTCCCTTTCTATGTCCCTGATTCTATTATATTCATCAGTCCATTCTGTTCATCAGATTTTTTATTCACTTGGTTTTTAGATTCACTTGTTGGTAGGAATGTATTTGTTGTCATTTTGTTGTTCATAATTTTTGTCTTTACCTTTTTCTTCTTCCTCTTCTTAAAGAATACCCTTTGGCATTTCATATAATCCTGGTTTGGTGGTGATGAACTCCTTTAACTGTTTCTTACCTGTGAAGCTCTTTATCTGACCTTCAATTTTGAATGATAGCTTTGCTGGGTAGAGTAATCTTATTTGTAGGTTCTTGCTATTTATAACTTTGAATATTTCTTCCCACTCCCTTCTGGCCTGCATAGTTTCTGTGGAGAAATCAGCTGATAGTCATATAGGTACTTCCTTGTAGGTAACTAACTGTTTTTCTCTTGCTGATTTCAGGATTCTCTCTTTGTCTTTTTCAGTTGGCATTTTATTTTATTTTTTTAAAATATATTTTATTGATTTTTAAAAAATATATTTTATTGATTTTTCACAGAGAGGAAGGGAGAGAGATAGAGAGCTCGAAACGTTGTTGAGAGAGAAACATCAACTAGCTGCCTCTTGCAGGGGATGTGCCCGCAACCAATGTACATGCCCTTGACTGGAATCAAACCTGGGACCTTGTATTGCCTTCAGCATCATACTGATGCAGACCGACGCTCTACCTTTGAGCCAAACCGGTTTCGGCTTCCGTTGGCATTTTAATTATGATGTGTCTTTGTGTGGTTCTCTTTGTATTCCTTTTTTGGAGGGAGTTCTGTGAGCTTCCTGGACTTTTAAGTCTATTTCTTTGACCAGGTAGGGAACATTTTCTGTCATAATGTCTTCTAATAGGTTTTCATCATTTTTCTCTCTCTCTTCTTCTGGCACCCCAATAATTAGGATTTTGGTACGCTTAAAGTTGTCCCAGAGGCTCCTTACACTATCTTCATATTTTTTTATTCTTTTTTCTTTCTTGTTTTTCTAGTTGGGTGTTTTTTGTTTCCTCATATTTCAGATATTTGGTTAGATTCTTGGGGTCCTTTGATCTACAGCTGAATTTCTGTATATTCTTTATTTCAGACAGTGCATGCTTAATTTCTGACTAAAAATGACTGGTCCTTTTCCTTTTCTTTTTTCTTTTTTTTTTTTTTTTTTACATTCTCATTATGGTTATTGAATGTCTCACTAAGCTCCTCACAGGTTTCATCAAGTTTCACCTTGAATTTAAAAGATTCTTGAGTAATCTTATAAATGTGGTTTTGAACTCTGTCCAGTAGTTTGCTTTCCTCCATTTCTTTCATTCATGACATGTTTCTTTGTCTCTGCATTTTGCTGCTTCCCTGTGTTGATGGAATGGAAGAACTTCTGTGCTAGAGACATGCTTATGGGGCAGGACTTGCTTCTGTGTGGCTTTGGTGCTCATAGAGTCTGCCTCTTGAATGTGTCACATATGGATGTGAGTAGTTGAAATCTAGTGTTGTCTCATACTGACCACTAGGTTCACTAGCTTCTGGATCTCCAATGGGGTGCAGGCCACCCAGCAGGAGCTATAGCAAGAACTACAGTTTTCTCCTCTTTGCTTGGGGTTTGGAGGTTTTGGAGCTGTCTGACTAGAGATGCAGTTTGTTAGGTTAAGCTGTGATAGGGTAGGCCATTTTTGTGCTTGGAGCTTGGGTAGGCTTATAGATCATGTGGGGTGGGGTTTCAGGGAGTCACTAAGCTAGGGCGTGGCAAACAGTGATGGTGTCTCTGAGGTTCTAAGTCCCCATGTAATTCAACAAATTTGGATAGATACATGCAATATATATATATATATATATATATATATATATATATATATATATATATATAATCTGATTCTCTGAGTTTCCAAGTTCCCCCGTCCTGCTCCAAAGTGTAATAAACAATGATTTCTCCATGGACCTCTGCAAGAAAGCCACCCTCACTTTCCGACCCAATGGCAGACAGTCCAGCTTCTCTCAATAGGAGTTTGAGTCCCAGTATCTCCCCAGAAATTGGAGTTCAGAGTAATCGGGCGCTTGTCTTCCTTCAGGTTGAAAAAAGCAGTATACCCACTCACCCACCTCCAGCTGGATTCTCGCACCTCCTTACCTCAGCTTTTCAGCACTTGTGCATGCCTCAATGCTCTTTTCTCTTTGCTTCTAGTTGTAGAACTTCCACTCAGCCAGCTTTCCCGTGGTTCTGGGTGATAGACGTTTTGTCTTTTAGTTGTAGTTTTGAAATTGTTTAGGTGTTTACCTATGTGACCATCTTGGTTTTCTCTCTGGGGGTTGCTATTATTATTATCATTTCACATTAGAACATTATAAAATGAGGCATGGAGAGATTAAACAACTTTCCCATGACAGTGCTGGTTATAAGTAGCATAGGCCAAATAAATCTTCTCTGGGTTAAAAGCCTTATGCTTTTTTTATTGTTGACAGTATTACAAATGTCCACCTCCCCCCCCCCTTGCCCACCCAGCCACCCCTGCACCCCAGGTTTACCATTGTCTGTGTCCATAGACTATGGGTATATAAATATATGTGCTTTAGTTAATTTCTGTCAATCCCCCCTTCCACTGAGATCTATCAGTCTGCTCCATTCATCCATGCCTCTGGACCTATTTTGTTCACCAATTAATTTTCTTTATTAGATTCCACATTTGAGTGAGATCATGTGATATTGGTTTTTCTCTGACTGGGTTATTTTGCTTAACATAACATAATCCAGTTCCATCCATACTGTTGCAAAAGTTAACATTGCTTTTTTTTCACAGCTGCATAGTATTCCATTGTGCAAATATACCACAACTTTTATATCCACGTATCTCCCCTTGGGCACGTTGGCTGTGTCCAGATCTTGGCTATTGGAAATAATGCTGCTATGCACATAGGGGTGCATACATTCTTTCTGATTGGTATTTTGAGATTCTTAGGATATAGTCCCAGAAGTGGGATGGCTAGGTCAAACAGCAGTTCTATTTTTAATTTTTTGAGGAGAATCCATACTCCTTTAAATAGTGGCTACACTAGTCTGCATTCCCTCCAGCAGTGCATGAAAATTCCCTTTTCTCCACATCCTCACCAGCACTTTTTTTTTTGTTATTATTATTTTTTATTGTCTAAAGTTTTATATATGTCTCCTTTTCTCCCAATTGACCCTCTCCCCCATCCGTTCCCAGCCTGGGAAAACTCCCACCACCCTAGTGTCTTATCCATTGGTTATGCTAATACGCATGCAATTAAGTCCTTTGGTTGCTATCTAACTCCCATCCCCTACCATTTGTCTCTAAATCAATCTATTCTTGTTCATCAAATTATGTTGATCATTATATCCACAAATGAGTGAGATCATGGGATATTCATTTTTCTCCGACTGGCTTATTCGCTTAGCATAATGCTCTCCAGTTCCATCCAGGCTGTTGCAAATGGTAAAAGGTCCTTCTTTTTAATAGCGGCATAGTATTTAATCATGTAGATGTACCACAGTTTTTTAATCCACTCATCTGCTGATGGGCACTTAGGCTGTTTCCAAATCTTAGCTATGGTGAATTGTGGTGCTGTGAACATAGGGATGCATATATCCTTTCTGATTTGTGTTTCTTTTTTCTTGGGATATAGTCCTAGAAGTGGGATTACTGGGTCAAATGGAAGTTCCATTTTTAACTTTTATAGGAAACTTCATACTCTTCTCCACAGTAGCTGCACAGTCTGCATTCCCACCAGCAGTGCACAAGGATTCCTTTTTCTCCACATCCTCACCAGCATTTGTCATTTGTTGATTTATTGATGATAGCTATTCTGACAGGTGAGAGATGGTACCTCATTGTGGTTTTGATTTGCATCTCTCTGATGATCAGTAATTTTGAGCATGTTTTCACATGTCTCTGGGCCTTCTGTATGTCCTCTTTAGAAAGGTGTCTATTTAGATCTTTTGACCATTTTTTTATTGGATTGTTTATCTTCCTTTTGTTAAATTGTATGAGTTCTCTGTAAAATTTGGAGATTAAACCCTTTTTGGAAATATCATGTTTGTTCTCCCATGCAGTAGGCTTTCTTGTTGTTTTGTTGATGGTTTCTTTTGCTGTGCAGAAGCTTTTTATTTTGACGTAGTCCCATTTATTTATTTTCTCCTTAGTTTCTATTGCCTTAGGAGCTGTGTCTGTAAAGATATTGCTACGACAATATCTTTATAAAGATATGTCTACTATTTTGATGCCTTGTAGGATTTTTATAGTTTCCTGTCTTACATTCAAATCCTTTAGCCATTTTGAGTTTGTTTTTGTGTATTAAAGAGACTCCATTTATGCCCTGGCCTCCTTTGTCAAATATTAATTGAGCATAATGGCTTGGGTCGATTTCTGGGGTCTGTGTTCTGTTTTATTCATCTATATATACCAATAATGAAGCCATGGAAAGATAAATGAAAAAAAATCCATTTACTATAGCACACACACAAAAATTTTAAGATACCTAGAAATAAACTTAACTAAGGTCGTAAGAGACCTGTAATCAGAAAACTTCAGGGCATTGAAAAAAGAGATAGAGGAAGACATAGACAAATGGAATAACATACATGTTCATGGATTGGCAGAATCAACATCATTAAAATGTCTATACTACCCAAAGCAATCTAAAATTCAATGCAATTTTCACTAAAACACCAATAGCATATTTCAAATATCTAGAACAAACTCTCCAAAAATTCATCTAGAACAAAAAAAAGACCCCGAATAGCCACAGCAATCATGAGACAGAAGAACAAAGTTGGAGCGATCACATTACCAGATATCAAGCTATATTACCAAGCCACGCTTCTCAAAACTGCCTGGTACTGGCACAAGCACTTATTTTTGATAACTTGATGGTAGCCATTCTAGCATCTAGGAAGTAATATCTTATTGTAGTTATAATTTTTATCTCTCTGATGACTAGTGACAGTGAGCATTTTTTTCATGTGTCTACTGGCCATCTGTATGTCCTCTTTGAAGAAGTGTCTATTCAGGTGCTTTTCCAATTTTTAAATTGGATTGTTAGTCAGTTTTATAAGTTTTTTACATATTTGAAAAAACTTATCACTAATCAGATATATTATTGGCAAATATGTTCTCCTATACATTGGGTTCCCTATTCATTGTGTTGGTGGTTCTTTTTGCTGTGAAGAAGCTTTTTTTATTTTGATGTAGTCCCATTTATTTATGTTTTCCTTTGTTTTTCTTGCTGTAGGAAATATAACCATCAAGGTACTATTATCTGAGATATCTGAGATTTCACTGCCTATGTTTTCTAGGACTTTTTATGGTTTTGTGATTTATATTTAATTTTCATCTATTTTGAGTTAATTTTTGTGTATGGTGTAAATTAATTGTATGGTGAAAGTTGATAGTCTAGCTTCTTTTATTTTTTTATTTTTTTATTTTTTTGCATGTACCTGACCAATTTTCCCAACACAATTTATAGAAGAGACTGCCTTTACTCCAGTGTATACTCTCTACCTCCTTTGTCAAATACTAATTGACCAAATTTGTCTGAGTCAATTTCTGGGGTCTTTTCTCTGTTCCATTGTTCTATATGTTTGTTCTTGTGCCTGTAATAGGCTTCTTTGATTACAATGGCTTTGTAATATAGTTAAATAATTAGTATTGTGATCCCTCCAACTTTGTTCTTTTTTCTAACGATTGCTGAGGCTAGTCACTCTTTCTTTCTTTCTTTCTCTTCTTCTTCTTCTTCTTTCTCTTCTTCTTCTTCTTCTTCTTCTTCTTCTTCTTCTTCTTCTTCTTCTTCTTCTTCTTCTTTGTTTCTTTTGTTTGTTTCCATATGATGTTTTGGAATATTTGTTCTAGCTCTGTGAAATATGCCATTGGTATTTTAATAGGGATTGCATTGAATCTGTAGATTGCTCTTCATAGTATGGACATTTTACTGATGTTAATTCCTCTAACTCACGAGCACAGTATATGTTTCCATTTGTTTATATTTTTCTGTATTTATTTTTCAGTGTTCTATAGTTTTCTGAGTAAAGGTATTTTACTGCCTTGGTGAAGTATATTCCCAGATTAGTACTTCTTATTGTTGCAATAGTAAATGGGATTTTTGTTTGTTTGTGTGTTTCTCTTTCTGAGAGCTCATTATTGGTATATAAAAATGACATCAATATCTAGATGTTAATTTTGTGTTCTGCTACTTGCTGAATTCATTAATTAAATCCAACAATTTCTTGGTGGGGTCTTTAGGGTTTTCAATGTACAATATCATGCCATCTGCAAATAATGACAGTTTTACGTCCTTCTTTTCAATTTGGATGCCTTTTATTTTTTCAATTGCTGTGGCTAGGACTTCCAGTACTACGTTGAATAAAAGTCGTGAATGCAGACATGCCTGTCTTATTTCTGAATTAAAGGAAATGCTTGTAGTTTTTGCCCATTGAGTACGATGTTGTCTGTAGGTTTGTCATTTATGGCCTTCATTATGTTGAGGTATGATTCCTGTATTTCCAATTTGCTGAGAGTTTTTATCATTAATGGGTGCTAGATATTGTTGAATGATTTTTCGGCATCTATTGATATGCTTATATGATTTTTATCTTTAATTTTGTTTATGTGATGTACCATGTTTATTTCTTTGTAGCTTCTTTATCTAGTTTTGGAATTAGGATAAAAAGAGTGTGGAATTCTTCCTTTCATTTGATTTTTTTGGAATATTTTGAGAAAGATAGGTGTTACTTTTTTTTTTTAATGTTTCATAAAGTTATCTTGATAAAGTTTGAGAAGTTATCTTGTTCAGGACTTTTGCTTGCTGGGATTTTTAAATTACTGTATCAAATTCATTTGTTGTCATTGATCTATTCATATTTTCTGATTCTTCCTGATTGAATTTTGGAGAATTGTACAAGGAATTTATCCCTTAAACCCATGTTGTCCAGTTTGTTGGCATATAATTGTTCATAGTATTTTTTTTTCTACAATCCTTTGTATTTCTGTGATGTTAGTTGTTACTTTGCCCCTTTCATTTATGATTTTATTTGTTTTTCACCTCTCTCGTTGTTTCTTGATGAATCTAACCAAGGGCTCATAAATCTTATTTATGTTTTTAGAGAACCAGCTCTTGATTTCATTGATCTTTTATATTATTTTTTATTAGTCTCTATGTCTTTTATTAACCCTCTGATCTTTATTCTTTTCTTCCTTCACTTACTCTGGGGTTTTATTTTTGTTCTTTTTCTAATTATTTTAGTTGTAGGGCTATATTATTTATTCCTTGATCTCATTGGTAATCTATTTATTGTTTAACAACATGTTATTTAGCTCCCATGTTTTTGAAACATCTTTGAGGATGTTCCATGTGTATGTGAGAAGAATGCATATTCTGCCATTTGGGGATGAAATCTGTAAATATCAATTAAATCCATCAGATCTAGTGTCTTTTAAGGTCACTATTTTCTTGTTGATTTTTTATATGGAAGAAGTACCCATATTTATCAATGGGGTATTAAAGTTGCCTACTGGAACTGTATTACTACAGATGTCTCCTGTAAAGTCCTCCAACAGTCTATTTTTCATATATGTGTTTTGCTATCCCAATTTTTTTTTCATTTTTATTTGCATGAAATATTTTTTCCATGCCCTCTCTTTCAGTCTGTGTGAATCTTTTGTCCTGATGTACATCTCTTATAGACAGCATAATTATGGATCATGTTTCATGTTTTCTTATTCAATCAGCTACCCCTATGGCTTTTGATTGGAGCATTTTATCCATTTACATTTAAGATTATTGTTGATTTGTACTTATTGATTGCCACTTTTTCTTCAAACCTATGTTCTTGTCTTTCTCCATTTCTCCTTCTTCTTAAACCAATTCCTTTAAAATTTCTTATAATACTGGTTTTATAACAATGTTCTCTCTCTCTCTCCCTCCCCTTTCCTTTTATTTTATTTTATTATTATTATTATTATTATTATTATTATTATTAGGGAAGCTTTTTATTTCACCTTCAATTTTAAGTGATACCCTTGCTTTATTAATACACTTAAATTCATGTTGTTGCTTTTCATTACTTTGAATACTTCATTCTAATCACTTCTGGCTTGAAGTGTTTCTGTTGAAAAACCATCTCACAGTCTAATGGAACTTTCTTTTGGATAACGGTCTCACTCTTGCTGCCTTTAAAATTCTTTCTTTGACTTTAATATTTATCATTTTAATTATGATGTGTCTTGATGTGGGTATCTTAGGGTTCATCTTGCTTGGGATTCTCTGTGCTTCCTGAGCTTGTATTCCTTCACCAGGTTAGGGAAGTTTTCTGTCATTATTTCTTTAAATAGGTTCTCTATTCATTGCTCAATTTCTTCTACTTCTGGTACCTGTATGATGCAGATGTTATATTTCATGCTATCCCTAAATTCCCTGAAACTATCCTCTGGCTTTTTTATTCTTTTTACTTTTTGTTGCTGTAATTGGGAGTTTTTTGTTGTTGTTGTTGTTGTTGTTTTTCTACCTTGTCTTCCAAATCAATTATTCAATCCTCTGCTTTATTCAATATATTTTTAATTCCTTCCAGTGTATTTTTGATGTCAGATAAGTATTCTTAATTTTCAACTTATTCCTGTTCATGGTTTCTGTTTCCTTTTCCATGCTGTTATGATTCCCAACAAGTCCTTGTAATTCTCACTAAGCAACTCCTAACCATTATTTTGAATTCTATTTCTGTTAAATAACTTTCCTCCATTTCATTTAGCTTATATTCTGGAGTTTCATTCTTTTCTTTCATTTGGAGATTGTTTCTTTGCTTCCCCATTTTTTCTGTCTGTTGTATTTGTTTCTTTGTATTAGTTAGAACTGATATGCCTTCAAGTCTTTGTGGGTGGCTTTATGTTGTACAATAAATGATCGGTGGGACCAAATGGTACAGTCTCTTTGATCTCCTTGGCTGAATGCTCTCGGTGTGTCCCTTATGTGAATTATTGATTGTTGTAGTACCACTCATGGATGGAATCTCCCTTCAGGCTGGCTGACTGTGCAAGTTGTGCAAGTTGTTTTACATGTGCTAACCTTCTTGTCACTCTCCAGGCCACACCAGAGGCTGTCACAGTGCCCCACACACTTCTGCTTCTGGCCTACAGCATCCAGGGTTGTTAGAACTGGGGGCCAGGGCCCCTCCCCAGCACCCTCATTATTATGGCTTCAATAGCTACTGAGCACTCATTCTAAAAGCTGCATTCTTTGTATTTCACAATGCTAGGAGAAGACTAGATACTTTGTGTATAATGTCTGACAATTTGATAGCAAACTCATTGTTCCTAGCTCATCCTACTTGAATATTTCCAAAAGGTAAAATATTAGATGAGCTAGGATTTCCCCTACTCATGTTCGTTCTCCACTCTGCATAGGGGCAGTCTACACAGTGTTGGAGTTGGATTGAAGACAGGACACACACATACACACAGTCCATTACTTTTATTTTATCAAAGGAGGAATCCTATTTAAGAGAAATATTTCACAATTTGTCCCAGGTTGTCAAACTGGATTTTCTTTGCCCTTGCAGATTAGTTATACTAGTTATTTCATTTATTTACTCATACATCACATATTTGTTAAACACTTACTCTCTTCAAAGAATCTCACTTGTAATCCTATGGGAAAGAGAAAATGAGAAGAATATTACCCTCAAAGATGAGGCAGATGTAAACTAAGCACACAAACCACACCGCAGTGTAAAAAGAAATATGGTAAATTCTGTGTGGAAGTGTCAAATATGGCAGGGATAGAGATTCAGAAGTAAGAGCTTACTTGGAACTGATGGAAAAAGAAGGGAGGTTTTCATCCTGAAGTTGAATTGAGAGTTGTGCCTGAAGAGACTACCAGATAAATTTGGTTCTGGGAAGAAGATCAGTCAAGGCAGCAGATGAATCAAAGCCCAGAGATGGATGAATCTTCTACTCTAGTGGAGTACCAGGCCAGGTTTGGCTTCCCAGAAGTACCTAAATGTTGGAAAGTCCAGTGAGTGCCTCATTATGTGTCAGAGATTATCTTGAAGCACAAAATAGTCATCATTCAGAATTAAGAGATACTAAGGTTGTTAAGATATAAGATATATTTATTGGAAGGTAGTAAAAAGAGTATCTATGCAAACTGAATCAAAACCTGGGGCATTAGAACTAATACACTCAATTCAAAACACTCATTGAGGCAATAGTCATAGCCAACTATATGAATTATAATTAGCAGAATCAAAATCACTCACGCATTAAATTAGAACATTTGTATTAGAGTGCTTGAGGCAGAATGTGCTTTTTATGCTAGATATATGAAAGACACAATTCATGATAAAGCTATTACCTGGACTCAGGGGGTACTGGAGCAGACACATGCTCAGCCAGTCCAGACAGTGAGAACATATTTTGAGAGAATATGCTAATTTTATTACTTCTAAAGGTTACATATGATCCCCAGGTTTCTGTCTCATTTGATGCTCTGTCTAATAAAAAAATGTATCTATCTGGTTTTTATTATGACTGCTGTTGTTCTACCAAGGTCCTTCTTGGTATCTTCTGCAGCTCCTAGAACCCTACTTTCTAAAACTTTAAACCAAATTTCTTCTGAAATTATGAAAATCTTCATTAACTTAAATGGATTCCTTATTAAAATACTTTAATAACTCCACAGATAAGTCTGGGGGATCAGGCACATTGTTATTTATATTTATTTATTTATTTATTTATTTATTTATTTATTTATTTATATTCACTTAGGCTACCTATACACCCACCTTCAGGGGGACATGATGGTGATCTCAGGAAATCACAGGAAATTTCAAGGAATAGCAGGGGACTAAAAAGGCAGCAAGAAAACTCAGGACACCAATTGACTAGCAGCAGGCAAATCCTTCCAAGTGCACTTGAAAAATGTGAGATCATATTGGAAAAAGTGAAACCTAGCTTAGTAGTGGGAATCTGTCTAAGTTGACATAACTTCTAGACCTTGAAATACTCCCATTTTCCTTTGAGTAATAGTAGTTTCATTATCTAATATTTATCTTCATGTCTATATACTTGAGGGTTATTCTTTTTTGTGTTTTGCTACAGATGTCCTTAAGAAAGACTTAGTAACCATGCCAGGAGTCTATTATGATGCCCTGGAGACCCACCTGATAAAGGTCTCCTTCTAGAAAACAAGTGTACATGATAAAATATCACAAAAATATGCTGTTAAGCTGATGTGCCATAAATATCAGTGGCAACAAATCAGACACTGGGTCTTAACTGGGGATTCAACAATTATAATAATAAGACATGGTCCACATTCTTGGTAAAGACCCCTTATGGATAAGATGGAAATTCAAAGAGACAAATCCTACCTAATAAAAGAGTAATATGCAAATTAACCATCACCCCACTATGTCCACATGCCATGCCCACCAGCCACACCCATCAGCCAATCAGAAAGAGTATGCAAATTAACCACACCCAAGATGGCTGCAGCCACAGAGAGCAATTGAGAGGCTTGGGTTTTCCTGGCAATAGAGGAAGCCAAGCTTTCCACACACTCTGGTCAGCCTAAGCCTCCACTCAAGGGTACAAAGTTTCAATTATAGAACGTAAACAAATTCAAACAAAGTTAGCAGGGGACTTGGCTTCAATAGAGGCTACAAAGTTTCAATTGTAGAAGGTAAATAAAGTCCAGATACCAGGGCCTCCACTTGTTTTGCCAGGGGGCATGGCTGACCTGCAAATCACCACAGGCTGCCCTACGCCCCAAGGGAACCACAACTCTGATCTGGGATACCCTTCAAGGCAAACCAGCTGGCCCCCACCCATGCACCAGGCCTCTATCCTATCTAATAAAATAGTAATATGCAGATTGACCATCACTTTAACACACAAGATAGCTGCCCCCATGTGGTTAAAGATCCTGCCCCTATGTGAACACAAGATGGCCATCACAAGATGGCTAGCAGGGGAGGGCTGTTTGGAGACACCAGGCCTGTAAGGGAGGGCAGTTGAGAGGAACCAGATCTGCAAGGAAGGGCAGTTGAAGGCGATCAACCCTTCAGGGGAGGGCAGTTAGAGGTGACCAGGTCAGCAGAGGAGGGAAGTTGGGGGCAAACAGGCTGGCAGGGGAGCAGTTAGACATCAATCAGGCTGGCATGGCAGTGTTAGGGGGTGATCATGCTGGCAGGCAGAAGCAGTTAGGGGCAATCAGGAAGGCAGGCAGGTGAGTAGTTGGGAGCCAGCAGTCCTGGATTGTGAGAGGAATGTCCGACTGGGATTGGGCCTAAACAGGCAGTTGAACATCCCTCGAGGGGTCCCAGATTGGAGAGGGTTCAGGCTGGGCTGAGGGACACCCCTCCTCCCACCCTGTACACGAATTTCATGCGCTGAGCCTCTAGTTTAATATAACCTGGGTGATTTTTAAAACAGTTTTATTGCGATCAAACTTCTGTTTCATAAGTTCACCCTTGTAAGTTGTACAACTTAAAGATTTTTCTTAGTATACTCACAGAATTGTATAACCATCATATTTAGAACATTTTCATCAACCCAAGAAAAAACCATGAACTGCTGA
The DNA here is from genome assembly GCF_964339955.1 of Pipistrellus hanaki. Taxonomy (NCBI): domain Eukaryota; kingdom Metazoa; phylum Chordata; class Mammalia; order Chiroptera; family Vespertilionidae; genus Pipistrellus; species Pipistrellus hanaki. The sequence goes on from NC_140514.1 coordinate 57,194,681, forward strand.
ACAATAACTCACTTTGGTTTTGATTTGCATTTTCCTGATGACTAGCAATGTCAACCATGTTTTTGTACCTGTTGATAATTTGATTGTCTTCTTTGAGAAAATGTCTATTCAGGTCCTTTTATTAATTAGGTTATTATTATATTTTATTGCTATTGAGTTATATAAGTTCTTTATATATTTTGTATATTCCTCCTTATCAGATATAGAGTTTGCAAATATTTTATCCCAAACTATAGGTTTTATTTTATTTTTTCCCATAGTTTCCTTTTCTATGCAAAGCTTTTTAGTTTGACATATACCCACTTGATCATCTTTGCTTCTCTAGAGTTTTCTAAATAGAAGACCATGTTCAAACAAAGACAATTTTACTTCTTTTCAATCGGAATGCATCTTACATATTTTCTCACTCCATTGCTGTGGATAGGAACTTTAGTTCTGTATTTAATAGAGTTGGTGAGAATGGGCATCTTTGTCTTGTTAGTGACCTTAGAGGAAAACATTCAGCTTTTCACCGCTGAGCTTGATGTCAGCTATGAAGTTGTCATTTATAGCTTTTATTATGTTGAGGTACAATATAGCTTTTATTATGTTGAGGTACAATTCTTCTATACCTAATTCTTTGAGAGTTTTTATTATGAAAATATGTTGAATTTTGTCAAATACATCTATTGAGATAAACATGTGATTTTTATTTCATTCTGCTACTATTGTGCATTACATTTATAGATTTGTCTATGTTGAGATATCCTTGTATCCCAAGGATAAATTGAACTTGAGCGTGGTTTATGATTCTTCTAATATACTGTTGAATTTGATTTGCTAGTATTTTGCTGAGGGTTTTTATATCTATACTCACCAGAGATATTAACCTATAGTTTTCTGGCTTTGGCTTCAAGATAATGCTGGCCTCATAAAATGAGTTTGGGATTATTCTCTCTACTTCAATATGAGAAGTATAAGAAGTATTGGTATTAATTCTTTAAATGTTTGGGAGAAATCACAAGTGAAGTGATCAGATCCAGGGATTTTATTTATTGGAAGATTTTTGTTTACTGATCCAATCCCCTGACTTCATTTTGATCTGTTCAGGTTCTCTTTCTTCATGATTCTATCTTGGTAGTTTGTATATTTCTAAAAATGTATCCATTTTGTCTATCTTATCTAATTTGTTTACACATATTTGTTCAGAGTAATCTCTTGTGATCTTTTGCACTTCTAAGGTATCCACTACAATGTTTCTTCTCTCATTTCTTATTTTACTTATTTGAATCTTCTCCCTTTTTCCTTAGTCTACCTAAGGTTTTTGTTTGTTTGTTTTAATTTGGCCTACTTTTTCAAAAGTTCAGCCATTAGTTTTGCTAATTTTTCTAATGTTTCTCTGATTCCTGTTTCATTATTTCTTTTTTTAAATTTATTATTTTTATTTTTTAATTAAATTATTATCTGTGTACATATCTTACCCTTCTTCCCCCCCCCCACCCATTCATACCCTCCCTCCCCAGAGTTTTGTGTCCATTGGTTGTACTTATATGCATGTATACAAGTCCTTCGGTGGATCTATTTTCTCCACCAGATCTCCCTACCCTTCCTGCTGTAATTTGACAGTCTGCTTGTTGCTTTACTGTCTCTATATCTATCTTTTTATTCAACAGTTTATAATGTGCTTTATTATCCATAAATGAGTGAGGTCATGTGGTGTTTCTCTTTCATTGACTGGCTTATTTCACTCAGCATGATGTTCTCCAATTCCATCCAGGTTGCTGAAAAAGATGAGAATTCCTTCTTTTTTTATGGCAGCATTGTATTCCATTGTGTAGATGTACCATAGTTTTTGGATCCAATCATCTGCTGATGGGCACCTAAGCTGTTTCCAAATTCTAGCTATTGTATGTAGATTGTGCTGCTATGAACATAGGGGTGCATATATCCTTTCTGATTGGTGTTTCTAGTTTCTTGGGATATATTCCTAGGAGTGGGATTACTGGGTCAAATGGGAGTTCCATTTTCAGTTTTTTGAGGAAACTACATACTGTTCTCCACAGTGGTTGTACCAGTCTGCATTCCCACCAGCAGTGCACGAGGGTTCCTTTTTCTCCGCAACCTCACCAAAACTTGTCGTTTGTTGATTTGTTGATGTTGGCCATTCTGATAGGTGTGAGATGGTACCACATTGTTGTTTTGATTTGCATCTCGGATAATTGGTGACTTTGAGCATGTTTTCATGTGTCTTTTGGCCTTCCTTCTGTCTTCTTTTGAAAATATTCTATTTAGGTCCATTGCCCATTTTTTAATTGGATCATTCATCTTCCTTTTATTTAGTTGTATAAGCTGTTTGTAGATGTTGGAGATTAAACCTTTATCAGTGATAACATTTGCAAATATGTTCTCCCATACAGTGGTCTTTCTTGTTGGTTTTGTTGATAGTTTCTTTTGCTGTAAAAAATCTTTTTATTTTTATATTTCACTGACCTAGGAAAAACCCTCCAAAAGTTCATTTGGAACAACAAAAGACCCCGAATAGACACAGCAATCCTGAGAAAGAAGAGTAAAGTAGGAGGGATCTCAATACCAGACTTCAAGCTATATTACAAAGCCACTGTTCTGAAAACAGCCTGGTACTGGCACAAGAACAGACATATAGTTCAATGGAATAGAATCGAGAACCCAGATATCAACTCAAATCACTATGCTCAATTAATATTTGACAAAGGAGGCACAAATATACAATGGAGTCAAGACAGTCTTTTCAATAAATGGTGTTGGGAAAATTGGACAGATACATGCAAAAGAATGAATCTTGGTCATCAACTTACACCATACACAAAAATAAACCCAAAATGGATACAGGACTTAAACATAAGACGGGAAACCATAAAAATACTAGAGGCATCCACAGGCAGCAAAATCTCATACAGATGCCCAAAGAACTTCTTCACTGATACTGCCCCTAGGGCAATGGAAGCTAAAGAGAAAATAAACAAATGGGACTACATCAAAATAAAAAGCTGTTTCATTATTTCTGTTCTGATTTTTGTTATAGCCTTTCTGCTAACATTTTATTCTTTTTTTATTTTATATTATTTTTTTTCACTTCCCTGTGGTGTAATTTGGGTTGGGTTTTGCCATCTTTCTTTTTGGTTAGTACAGGCATCACTTACTATAATCTTTTCTTATAAACTGTTGATGTGCAGCCCATACGCTTAACATATGTGTTTTCATTTTTCTTTGTTTTAACATTTTTAAATTTTTTTCTTTAGCCATTATCTATTAAGGAGTATGATGTTTATTTTACTCATTTGTAAATTTTTCAGTATTCTTCTTATAATTGAATTCTATTTGTTACCACTGTGATTCAAAAAGATCTTGGCATATTTTCAATCTTCTAAAATTTGTTAAGATTTTTTTTGTCATATAACATATGATTTATTTTAGAAAATTTGCCATGTATGCTCGAGAAGAATATGTAACCTGTTGCTGTTGGGTGGGATGTTTTGTGTATGTCTGTTAGTTTAGTTGGTCTAAGGTATATTGTTTAAGTTTAAAGTTTCTTGTTGATTTTCTCTATGGATACTTTATGAATTATTGAAAAGAGTTTTCTATTGTATTTTTTTTAATTTATCCCTTCAGATATGATAGCATTTGCTTAATATCTTTAAGTGCTCTGATGTGTGGATTTGTGTATGTGTATGTGTATGCATATATATATATATATATATATATATATATATATATAATTTTTTTAATCTCTTTGTAAATTGACCATGTTATCTATACTAATAAAAGCCTATATGGTCGTCACACCCTTATGTCATCACAACATGGCCACCACAAGATGGCTGCCAGAAGATGGCGGTCCTCCTGTCATCACAAGATGGCCTCCACTATGTGCAGGGCAGTTGGGGGCGATCAGACCTGCAGGGGAGGTCAGTTGGGGGCTATGAAGCTGGCAGAGGCAGTTGGGGGCAACTGGGCCTGCAGGGGAGGGCAGTTTGGGGCAATTGATTTGGCAGAGGAAGGCAGTTGCAGGCGATCAGGCAAACACAGGTGGGCAGTTGGTGGTGAAAGACTGGCAGAGAAGCAGTTAGGGGGCTATCAGGCTGGCAAGCAGGCAGGTAAGTGGTTAGGAGCCAGCAGTCCCAGATTGTGAGAGAGATGTCCGACTGCTGGCTTAAACCTACACTCCATGCATGAATTTTGTGTACCAGGCCAGTAGTCATTATATAATTATCTTTTTTGTTTCTTGTTAATTTTTTTTTACTTAAATTTTAATTTATTTGATGTAAGTAAAGCTATTCCTGTGATTTCCATTTTCTTGGAACATCTTTTTAAATCCCTTGTTTTCAATTTACGTGCATCCTTAGAAGTGCATCTTTTGCAGGTAGAATATAGTTGGGTCTTGATTCTTTATCCATTCAGTCACTCTATGTCTTTTGATTAGAAAATGTAATCTATTTACATTAAAATAATTATTTAAAGGTAATAACTTAGTAATGCCATATTGTTAATTGTTTTATGGCTGTTTGCCTTTTTCCTCTCTCTCTGTCTTCCTTTATGAATTAATGATTTCCTGTAGTAATATGCTTCTCTTTACCTGTTGCATATCAACTATCAATTTGTGTTTTGATCTTTAAGAAGCTTACATAAAACATAATAACTACCTATTTTATAGTTGATAACAATTTTAATAGTATACAAAAATTCTAACCTTTTATTCTTCCTTCATATTTCATGTTTGATGTTACAATTTACATTTTTTAATATTTTGTACCCATTAACAAGTTATTATATATTTATAATATATAGTTCTGTTTAATATTTTTGTCCTTTATACTTTATTCTAGAGTTAAATGTTTAATGCATCACCATATATATTATTCTTATTTTGACTATACAACATACTTTTGCTAGTGTGCTTTATATCTTCATAATAATAATTAATGTCTTTTTTTATTTCAGCTGGAAGGACTCTTTTCAGCATTTTTGTAGGGCAGATCCAATGGTGATGAACTTGCTAAGTTTTTATATGACTGGGAAAGTATTTATCTCTCTCTACTTTCTGAAGGCCAGCAGTCCCAGGTAAAATATTGTTGGTTGACAGATTTTTTTTCTTTTCTTTTTTCCATCACTTTGAATATATCATTCCATTCTTTCCTGGCATGGAAGGTTTCTACAGAAAAATCTATTGATAGCCTTTAGGGAGTTTTCTTCTACATAAATAGTAGTTTTTTCACTTGTTACATTCAAAATACTCTATCTCTGATTTTTTTTTAGATAGTTCTATTATGAAGTGTTTTAGAGAAGATATTTTTATATTAAATTTTTTTAAATCTATGTATTTTATAAATACATAGATCAAATTCTCTCCCAGGATTTGGAAAGCTATCAGCCATTGTTTCTTTAAAGAAGATTTCTGCCACCTTCCCCCTCTCTCTTTTTTATAGTATTCCCGCAATGTGTGAATTGTTTTATTCTTTGGTATTCATAATTAAGGTAAATTTTCTTTACTCCTTGTCATTGTTTTTTCTTTCTCCCTTTTCCCCCTCTTTTTTGTTTCTTTTTTCCTTCCTTCCTTCCTTCCTTCCTTCCTTCCTTCCTTCCTTCCTTCCTTCCTTCCTTCCTTCCTTTCTTCCTGCTTTCCTTTCTTTTTTTTCTTTCTCCTTTGACTAAATAATTTCAAATTATCTTTCATATACCCCTCCCCCTTGGGCTTGATCAAATCTGATGTTAATGCTCTCTATTTATTTTTTTATCACCACCCAAAAACATGTTTATTGACCTTAGAGAGAGGAAGTAAATGAAAGAGAGGGGGTGAGAGAGAGAAAGAGAAATCAATTTGAGAGAAAGATATTGATAGGTTGCCTTCTGCACCCACACAGTCTGGGGATCAAACCTGCAACCCAGGTATGTGCCCTGACCAGGAATCAAACCCACAGTCCCCTGGTGTACACGATGATGGTCCAACCAACTAAGCCTCCAGCCAGGACTCTCTATTGAATTTTTAAATTGTATTTAAAGTATTCTCCAGCTCCAGAATTTCTGTTGGCTCTTTTTAATGGTGTCTTTTTCTCTGTTACACTTCTTCTTTTATTAATTACTAGAAGCCTGGTGCACAAAATTTGTGCACTTGGGAGGGGTTCCCCCAGCCTATCCTATGCTCTGTCACAGTGTAGGAGCCCCATGAATGACTGCTCCTATCAGTGCAGGAGCTGGGCGACTGATAGGCCCTGCCCACCTATCTGAGGCTCCTCAATAGATTCCCCCAAAGATGTAGGCTGGAGCTGGTGGTCCTACTTCCGTGCCACATGGAGCTGGAAGGCAAGACCCCAGTACCTCCAGGCAGGCCTTGCAGCATGGAGCCAGGAGGCGGCGGGATACCTAGGCAGACCTTGCCTTGCGGAGCCGGGGCACCTGCCTCCTCCCACCTCTGCGCAAGGCGCTGGGAGGAGGCAGGACTTCCAGGCCAGCTCTGTGCCAGGCACAGGCATCAAGGGCAGTCCCAACCCACCTGTGTGCCCCCACTGTGTGCACAGCCATTGTGACAGCCTGATGACTACTTAGGCTTTTACAGTAAGGATTTCCCCCCCCTAATTTTGCTGAGTTGGTCTTTCTGTTTGCTTGTAGAACTTTCTTAAAACTATTATTTAAAATTTTATTAGACAAATCATAGATCTCTTTTTCTTTGGTGATAGTTACTGAAAAAGTATTTTATTCCTTTGTCATTTATTTTTATAATTTATATTCTTTAAAGTCTTGTATTATTATCATACTTTGGTTTATCTTCAGATCACATATGTATTTTGCCTTCTTTTAAAGTTTTGCATTATTCTCGTTGCACTAGGGGCCTGGTGTATGGAATTCTTGCACTCAGGGGTCCCTTAATCTGGCCTGTGCCCTCTCACAGTCCGTGAGCCTTCTGGAAATGCCAACTGCCAGCTCCAGGGGGAGCGGGCCTAAGCTGTCTATAGGACATTGTTAGCACTGCCATGGAGGTGGGAGAGGCTCCCACCACTGCCGCTGAGCTCACCAGCCATGAGCCTGGCTTCTGGCTGAGCGGCAGTCCCCCTGTGGGAGCACACTGACCATCAGGGAGCAGCTCCTCCATTGAGCGTCTGCCTCCTGGTGGTCAGTGAGCATCATAGTGACCGGTCATTGTGCCATTCTGTCAATTTGCATATTATCCTTTTAAAATATAGGATTCGAAGAATAGTCATTTCCTTTAGACATTACTAAGTTGCTTGGAGGAGAAATTCCCATTCTGTAAGTCCTGCGGATTCTGAGGCTTACTCAAACTCTATCTATGGATACTCTTCTATACACTTCTTCTTCCTTCTTGGAAGGGAATTCTTAAGACTGTATGTTTTTCTTAACTTCTGTAAATTTAGGTTGGGTGCTTTTCTTAGGGTGGTATTAAATGCTCAATTTGTGTGATTTCTGACAATACCACAGTCAGGCTGGCTTTTTGCATTACTCACAAGCTGTCTTCAGAGGCTCACCCCCTTTGGAAACATCTACAAGGAGCTGATAGAGGGCATTTGGATGAGGTGTGGACAGCATTGAAGGTGCCTGTGAGTAAGTCAGCGTACAGGTTATTCCCAGCAGCTTGTTATATCTTACCAATGAAGTCAATAGATAGCAGGATCTGCAGTCTTTTGATAAATTCTGAGCCCTGGCTGCTATACTCTCAGCCTCTCCCCAACTCTCAGTTGTGCATATCACCTCAGTGTTCTATAAGTGAGAAAAATTCATCAGCATCCCACATAGATGGGTAAGCTGGAAGCTTACTTAGATACTTTCATTTCCTCTCTGGAAAGAATCACTGGCTGAGGAGGTCACTGCCGGGGCTGAGCTGTGCTGTCTTAGTGGAGAGGTGCTGCAAGAAAAGTAAAATTATTTCTCTTACTCTCTTTAATTCATCCAGTCTGGGATATGTTTTTCTCAAATGGCATGTTGAAACTTTTTTCTGGATGTTAATACTTTTGTTTGTTGCAGGTTTGATCAAAATTGGTGTACTTTTTAGGAAGATTGTACTTTTAGGAAGATTGTATACAAACCAATTCTGCCATCTTGCTGATATCATGCTTTCTGCCTATGTGAATTGGGTTATTTGTCTTCTTATTAAATTGTAGTCATTTTGTGAAATTAAGGTTAAGTCCCTAATCAAATATAAGTTTTGAAAATATTTTCTTCTATTCTTTAGGTTGTCATCTTACTTTAACTGTTTGCAGAACAAAAGTTCTTACTTTTGATGAAGTCCAATTACCTACTTTTTTTGGTGTTACATCTTAAAAAATTGCCTGACACATGGTAACAAAGATTTATTCCTACACTTTGCATTTTATTCAAAGCATTTATAGTTATATCTCTTATACTTAGGTCCACGATCTATTTTTAGTGTGTGTATGTGTGTGTGTGTGTGCGTGTGTGTGTGTGTGTTGTGTGTATATATATATATATATATGTGTGTGTAGAATTCTGTAGGGTTCAACTTGTTTCTTTTTATACGTATGTCCAATTATGCCAGCATCATTTATTAAATTGTTTCTCTGTTCTAGTCAAAAACAAAATGACCATAAATATATTTATTTCTGAACTCTTACTTCTGTTTTATTCATCTACATGCCTATCTCTGTTTCAGTGTCATTCTTTGTCCCAGTGTCATATTGCAGTATTAAATGTACAAGTAAGGCATTCCTTTGTCAAAGTTATTCCTAAGTATTTTGTAATTTTTGTAGAATCTTAGTTCAATTCTGATTATATTTTCAAATAGCCATGAAAAATGCAAGGAAGTACATGCACTGTTTTCTTATATTTATCTGTATCTTGCAAGCTCTTGTATTCTGCTTTTATGAAAGAGTTCATAAATAATTGATGTTAATATTTAAATGGTTCATAGAATTCATTAGGGAAGCCATCTTGCCCTTAACTTTATTTTTGTGGGAAGTTTTAAAATTAGTAATTTAATCTCTACTTCTTATAAGTTTATTCAAATTTTTAGTTTCTTCTTCATTCATTTTTATAGTATATCTTTTTAAGAATCTGATTATTTCATTTAAGTATCAAATATCTTTACTTACAAGTATTCATGGCATTTCCTTATGTTTTTAATTTAATTTTATAATTTTATTAGGGTGACACTGGTCTACATGAACATATAGGTTTCATGTGTGGATTTCTAAGTTTCAAAGTCTGTATATAGTACCATGTGCCACCCACTTAAAGTCAAGTCTTCTCCTGTCACTTCATATTAGGATGCTTTACCCACTTCCCTCTGGAAACCATCACTCTGCTATTTGTGTTCATAAGTTTCAGTTTTATATCTCACATATGAGCGAAATTGTATGGTTATTAGCTTTTTCTGCTGTCTGACTTATCTCACTTAACATAATGTTCTCAAGGTCCATCCATGTTGTTGTAAATTATGCTATTTCATCCTTTCTTATGGCTGAGTAATATTCCATTGGGCGTATCGACCACATCTTCTTTAGCCAGTCCTTTTTCGCAGGGCACTTTGGCTGTTTCCACGTCTTGGCCACCATGAATAATGCTGCCATGAACATAGGGTGCATATATCTTTGCATATAAATGATTTTGAGTTTTTCAGGTATATACCCAGGAGTGGGGATGTTGGGTCATATGGCAGCTCTATTCTTAATTTTTTGAGGAAACACCAGACTGCTCTCCATAGTGGTTGTACATCTACATTCCCACCAGCAGTGAGTGAGGGTTCCCTTTCCCCACAACCCCTCCAACACTTGTCATTGCTTGTCTTGTTGATGATGGCCACTGGAACAGGTGTGAGGTGATATCTTATTTTAGTTTCAATTTGTAGTTCTCTAATTGTCACTGAGGTTGAACATCTTTTCATACATCTATTGGCTGTTTGTATGTCTTCTCGGGGGAGGCGTATTTTCAGGTCCTCTGCCCACTTTTTGATTGTGTTGTTTATTTGTTTGGTGTTAAGTTTAACAAGTTCTTTATAAGTTTTGGAAATTAAACCTTTGTCAGAGCTACTGTTTATAACTATCATCTCCCATCTGGTTGGCTGCCTATTTGTTTTGTTGTCCATTTCTTTGGCTGTGCAGAAGCTCTTCAGTTTGATATAGGCCCACTCATTTATTAGCCTTTACCTCCCTTGCCTTTGGAGTCATTTCTATAACATTTTCTCTACCACCCAGATCTGTAAGTTTGATACCTATATTTTCTACTATGTAAATTATAGATGTGGGCCTTATGGTTTTTAAGATAAAAATGTTTACTCTCTTGTAAATTCTCTATTATTTATTTCTACTCTTCTAATTTTTCATTGTTAATTTTATTTTATTGTCTAAAGTATTACATATAGTAGTATATATATATCTCCTTTTCCCCCCATAGATCTCCCCCCAGCGTCCCATAATTTTAAAGTCTGTTTTGTCTAATATCAGTCTGCTCTCTTTTTGCAATTATATGCATGGCATATCTTTCCTTGTCCTTTTATCTTCAACATACTAGTGTCTTCATACATAACATGCATTTCTTAGACAGCACATACTTGTGTCATATTTATTTATGTGCTTTTTCAGTCTATTACTTTGGTTTAAGTGTTTTATCTACTTAAACTTAAGATAACTGATAATAAGGCAGGATTTGCCTCTGTCATTTTGCTGTGTATTTCTATATGCCTTATATTTCTGATACTTAATTTCTGTTACTACTCTTTTATATTAAATACATATTTTTGTGTTTCATTTTAATTCCTTTGTTATTTCCTATGTGTGTTTGTCTGTGTCCCTATTTGTGTGGTTTCTCTTTAGTTGTCATTCTAGAAATTACAGTTAACATCCTTACTTAAAGCAATATAGTTCAGATTAGTGTTAATTTAAATAGTTTACAGAAATTTTGCTCTAAGATTGCCCTATTCCCACTTATTGGGATAATATTGTGATATACAATAAATTAATATTTATCCATTATTAGGTAATTAATTATTAGTTTAGGCACTCACCTCTCTTTTGATTATTGTATGCATAGCATAAAAGTATTAATTATAATTATGGATTAATACAGTTGTCTTTCAAATTATATGAAAGGGGAAATATTACCAAAAATACATTTATGCTTTTTTATATGGTCCTGTGAAATGAACCTATTATTTTACATACTATCATTTTATTTGACCTGAATGATTTGCTTTAGAGTTTTGTAATATTTTATATTTTAAAATTATATTTTTGTATATTTTGTACACCCTAGTAACCAGACATTACATTACAATATTTGATCATCCCAATAAATCCCACACCCATCCAGCACCACACCTTAAAATATTACCATCTATATTCCTTATGCTACACTTTACATCTCCATGACTGCTGGGTCTGACCAGCTGACCCTGATCAATGGATGAATGGATTACTCTGAAGCAATGTTTTCTGTGAAAGAGGCTAAGGGAACCAGACAGCCTTAATCACCTGCCTCATTAGGCTTTTATTGTAAGAGCAGTTTGAGATAAATTTTATCTTTTAGATGCAACCAGTAGGGTAAGTACCATTGGGAGGACACCTGGGTTTACAGTGCCCTTTCAGCAAGGACACCCAGAGATTACGCATCAGGAATTCGGTAAATGCCCAGGGTCTGCACATGCTCAGACTTGTTTGGAAAGGTCCAGGGATAATTAGAAGCACCACCTTTGACACTCACATAAGCCAGAATTCCAACAAACAGGGCAGGCGGTCTTCCACACACTTCCTTTTTCTCGGAATGTCCTCCTTACAAAATTTCCAACCAAGTCTCGTGTGCTCCTTAAAACATGACTATTCTGTAACAACCAATTTTCACTTCTTAATCCCTTCACCGTTTTTATCCACTACCTTCCAAACCTTCCTCTCCTCTAGCAACCAAAAAAAGTTCTCTCAATCTATGCATTTGTTTTTGTTCTGCTTGCTCATTTTGATTATACATTCAGTTGTTGATAGATTTATTGCCATTTTTTTCATATTTTTTAATCTTATTTTCTTTTTCTTAAAAAAATACCCTTTAATATTTCATATAATACTGGTTTGGTGGTGATGAATTCCTTTAGTTTTTTCTTGTCTGGGAAGCTCTTTCTTTATCATTCAATTGTAAATGATGGCTCTGCAGGTTAGAGTATTTTTGGTTGTAGGTTCTTGCTTGTCATCACTTTAAATATTTTTTCCCACTCCCTTCTGGCCTACAAAGTTTCTGTTGAGAAATCAGCTGACAGTCTTATGGGATCTCCCTTGTAGGTAACTACCCTGTTTCCCCGAAAATAAGATAGTGTCTTATATTAATTTTTGCTCCCAAAGATGCGCTAGGTCTTATTTTCAGGGAATGTCTTATTTTTCCATGAAGAAGAATACGGTACACATTTATTGTTAAATGAAAATAAAGGAAATTTATTACCTGTATACGGTACGGTAGTACGGTAGTTGTCAACACAAACCAGACAAACCAGTCTCGTGTGCTCCTTAAAACATGACTATTCTGTAACAACCTACAGTTGAATCCTACAGAATCCTACAGTATCAAGAATTTACTTATTTATTCAATGACAATCATGTCATCATCTTCTGGAACATCATCATAACAATCTAATTCCTGAATTTCCTGGTAAATTTCTTGTGACTCCATTTCTTTCAGAATCAGTGGACCAAATCTCTCATGTTTAGCCTGGGGGGGGGGGGGCTTATTTTCAGGGGGATGCCTTATATTTCACTCAGAAGAAAACCTGTAAGTAGGTCTTATTTTCGGAGGATGTCTTATTTTCGGGGAAACACGGTAACTACTTTTCTCTTGCTGCCTTTAACTAAGTGACCCCAGACCCAGCACTAGCAGCAGCCAGCCTAGGTTCACAGCTTGATGTCACCTGGCACCTCCAAGCCCAGCACAAGAAACAGCTATCTGTATACGCTTTGTAGTTTGTGCCTTGTGGCCCTAACCTACGGAACACATGTGGAGGCTGGCCTTGGTCTGCACTCCTAAGAGGCCCCAGAGCGAGCATACCCAGTGGACGACTTCAGACCATGTCAAAGCATCACCACCCAACCACCTCCATTCGTGACACACTCAATGGCCGACTCTGAAAGTACCAGAGCCTGGTGAAGTACGCCCGCTCTGTGTGGTGCATCATTGCACAGATGATCCTCCAAAGTAGTCCGAGGTTGGTGGTCAGCGGTCATACCAACATTCACATCATAGGGTGCCAGAAGGAGAAGAGAGAACCAGAAATAGAAGAGTTATCTGAAAAATAATGACAAGAAGCTTCCCTGACTTGGTAAAGGAAACAGACATCCAATTTTGGTTTTTCTTATGGAGTGTTCTGCTAGCAAGAATTTCTCTCACTGTTTGTATGAAAATGCCTTAATTTAACTGCATGTTATATTCTTGATTAATAATATTTTCCTTTCAACACATGGAATGATGGGTTGCTTTCTGTTTTCACGCTTTCTGATAAGAAATCAGTAATTACTCACATTGAGGACCCTTTGTATGTGATGAGTCGTTTTTCTGGTGCTTGGAAGTTTTTGAAAAAGTTGATGATGGCAATTTGCCAGTGCTTTTGTTGCTTTTAATTGATGTGTAGATTCAGAAAGGTCCTCACTCCACCATTCAGGAAGTCTTGCCTGCAAGCTCTGTTTTAAATGGATGTTCATGAAGTGCTCTCACACACATGAATAGTATGTGTAATAATACAGCCCTTAATTTTTTCCAATGCAAATCAAATGAGCTATAGTAAATAAGGAACAGTGAGCCTGGAATGATATGTTCCTCAACACTACAGATTATTTTATGTTATATTTTGAATCCTTTAATATTAGCCATTTTTATGAAGCTAATAATTGTTTTTGATATATATTGTATATATTTGATAATGGGTGTATTTAAACAATGCAAACATACAAACCTTATTTTAAATTAACTATTAATAAATAAAATGATTCCACATACCTTTTATAAAGAAAACTATGGGCCCATTGCAGGAAGATTCCTGCAAGAACAAGGCTTCCAGAAGGCTTCCCTCCGCCACTGCCACCTCTCCCCCCGCAACCCCCCACTTCTCCCGCTGTGGCAGGCGGGGCAGGATGGGCGGAGTGTGGAGCCCCAGTGTGTGACTCGCCCCGCTCTGCCTGTCCACCCCACCCTGCCCACTGCCACCCACCACTGTGGCCGCACGCCATCTTTGTTGGATTAATTTGCATACTTGCTCTGATTTGCTGTGGGAGTAGCAAAGGTACAGTCAATTAGCATTTTTCTATTTTATTAGTGTAGATTATTCCAACTAGATAAAAGTTGTTAAAGTCATGTTTTATAGTAGTTAAATACTTCATGTTTTTCTCCAAACAGAAAACTTCATTTACATTCAAAGTATTTAATAAGACTTATTATTAATAAATATTGTAGAGTTTTCTGACTTGGGCCACTCTAAAATGCTCTATTTCTTCATATTGTATCTTTCAAGAGAAGAGATGTAATACAAGTTGTTAAAATACTTAATACTCTTTGCTAATAATTATTTTCCTCACTTTTTAAGTAAAAGTAAAACACAGCTTTAGTCACATAAAGACTTGATAACCAGTTTGGGTTTATATTAAATGTTTTGGGCAAGAACATATCTGAAGATAGCCATATAGTTTTGGGAAGTCATACCTATCAGTGTAGTTAGTATCCTATATGATAAATCGGTAATATGCAAGTTGACCCTAATGATAGAACAACCAGAATGACTGCTCAACCAATCAGTATGAGGTGCACTGACCACCTCTTGGTCCCTTTCCCTGGCTGGCAGGCTCTGAGCGCCCGATGGCAAAGGAGAACAAAGAGTGGGTGGTGGGGGATTCAGGCAGCAGTAGGCCAAGGTCCCTGACTTGCCAGTCACCCCCCACACAGAAGGTAACCCATGGCAGGGGCAGGGCCAGTGAGTGGGCAGGAACAACCTACCTCTCAGTCCCTCCCCTCAACCAGCAGGCTCAGATCACCCAATGGCAAACGGGGAACCGAGGGCTGGTGGCAGGGGGCAGGGATGGCTGTGGGCAGCTGGAGAAGATGGCTCTGATTGGAGGCACATGAATTTTGTGTGCCTGGCCTCTAGCATACTAATAAAGAAAAGAATATGATTCTTTTGGCTGAACCTTCCTATTTGAAAACTGTTGTATCTTATTTTTTTGTTTTTTGTTTTTTGTTTTAATCACTAGAGCAAAAAATCTCCAGAGAAAAATGTTAGGATAAAACAAAACAAAACAAAAAACAACTGTGTGACTTAGGATGATTGGCTTTTTTTGTTTGTTTGTTTGTTAAAATAAATAAATAAGAAAAAATGTTTCTTTAAAACAACTTATCCAAATTTTCTTTTACTTTTGTTATTGAAGTACAGATGACATGCCATATTATATGAGTTTCATGTATATAACATAGCTATTCAGGATTTATATACCTTACAAATTGATGACTGTGATAAATCTAATAACCACCTCTCATTGTACAAAGTTATTTTAATTCTATTGATTATATTTCTTAATCTATACATTTCGTCTCCCTAACTTATTTATTTTATAACAGAAAGTGTGCACCTCTTATTCTCCTTTACATTTTCTTCTTTCTTTATCCTTTCTCCTGGAAATCATCATCTTATTTTTTATATCTGAGTCTTTTTCTTTTTTGTTTAGTTTTTTTAGTTTCCACATATAGGTGAAATCATATGGTCTCTATGCTAATGCAATCTTTCATACCCCTATATTTTTTTAAGAATGATATTATACATCTTACCATATTTTATTGTTATTACTTTTAATACTATCACTTAATAACATGAAGTTGGCTGATTGACAAGAAGCCCAGAAACCACAGTTGAAATTCCGTTTTTTTTAATACACAGACTTCTCTAAATATTAAGGGGGTTGATTAAGTTATGGTGAGAACCAAAATTTATTTTTTTCAGTATAGTGTGAGAGAGTTTGAACAGAATCATAGGGGAGTCTAACTGCCTATTTTTATGTCATTCCAGCTTCATAGATCATCAGTGGTACTACCAGGTTAAAGATCCATAAAAACACAAGGACAAATTCATTTTGCTTTATGTTCATTCATTTTTATTTAATGTAATAGGTGTTCCAAGGAACCCATAAAGTAATTTTATAATATTATCTAATATATCAATATTAAATTTCATAATAGAGGAATCCAAGTTTTAGTAAATTTAAAAAAGTTAATACATAGAGAAATAAAATTCTTTAAAAATGTGACTACTCGGATCAATGTGCATAAAATTTACTAACTCTGTTTTATGTATATAGTCTGCTATATTTAATAGCCATTTATATTTACAAAAATTATTTCACATGTAATTACATGATATTATGAAATGGAATGTTGGGCTATTTTATTGATTGAAGGAGAGAAATGAGACTAATATTCAAAGATAGTTAAATGTACAGCATAAAAATGTTAAGAACAGGGAAGACAGCATTATTTAGTCTCCTAGCTCTCTGTGAAGTGTTCTTTCTTATTACACTAGAGGCCCAATGCACAAAATTCATGCAAAAATAAGCCTTCCTTCCCCCAACTGCAGGCACCGGCTTCCCTCTGGCCCTGGCTTCCTCTGGAAGGATGACTTGTCTAATTAGCATATTATCCTTTTATTATTATAGATGTGACTCTACTAGCTTGTTCTCCATTAATTCAAAAGACCTCTGTCGGTGGAATGACTCAGTGTGGCTATGTTTTGATTCAAAGAGCTACATTGCTGAATCAAAAATAGAATTCAGAAATTTTTTCTGCCTGGTTGCTAAGAATCTAGAAAACAGGAATGAAATAATAATAAATCCATTGTGATCACTGGTATGAATGAATTACCAGTAAATGAATACCCTGACATGACTGAAAGTATAGGTTCCAGGCAGAAATATGTGATCAAAAAGGTAGCCTAGAATAAAAGTATGCAAGTGTACTGGAGGACAAGAAATCTGGTAAAACCCTGGAGACGAGGTGAACTTTGCCTTACCCATCTACAGGTTGTGAAACTTGTGAAGTATTCAGGGGATGACATCGGATACTGCATACCTCTGACTAGGCAACACTTTTCTAGGGATCTAGAAGAAGGATCCTTTAGCACAATAAAAACTGTGGCAGTTAATACGATTAACTTTCGTGAGTCTATTAAAAATAAGAAGGTTAAACTTAGAATTTCGTGAAACACTAGACTGAAAACAGGAGAAGACAGCAGTGGACAGAAGGTTGTGTTAGACGTTTCAAAGAACTGACAATATAAAATATAGCAGAACATCCAGTAAGTTAAGGATTTATACAAATCCTTTACTTTTGGAAATAGAAGCATTGCTGGATACTCTTGACAGAGCTATTTTGGTAAATTCTAGAGTAGAAGCAGTAAACTCAGGAAATAAGACACTGAGAAACTAGAGAATGTGTTATAGTTTGCTATACCATCTCCCTCCGATCTTTTTTCCATCTTCTTTTTTCTTCTTTCTTGCTTGCTTGCTTCTATCTTTCCTTTATTTCTTCCATTTTATTCTACATTTTTTTTGCAAAGAGAGAAAGATGTGGTTCACTTTAGAAAATTCTAATGAAATATTTAACCTTTTAAAATCACAAATCCCTCTTCAAATGTTATTCAGCTCCTACCAAGAAAATTCTACAGAGTCACAAGATTTTGTAAATAGTTAAAAGAAGTTCAGAATCCCTTTGAAACCCATTCATTAAGTCCAAAACTTTCAGTGGATTCCCAGTTAAGAATCCTAGCAAATGTTAGAATGTAAGTAGTATGGGTATGGATGTTAAATGGAGGTATGTGAGCATGTGGTATACAAGTACCAAAACTTGTAAGTGTTAAATGAAAAGATAATTTGAAAAAAATATTATTCTCCTCAGAAGGTAAATTTTATGGACTAGTTTTTTATGAGGAAAATAAATTTAGTTATTTCTCTATTTTTATTTGTAATAAAATATAAAGGAGCTTTAACTGACGACATTGAAAACATTCATTCATTTACTAAGCATTTATTGAACATTTCTTAAAGCCAGGTGTTAAAGTAGATGCTGGGAATACAAATAAGAATCAAAGATTGCTGTTGACCTCAGATGCCTTCTTGGAGAGATGAGAAGCAAACAAATGATGATGATGCTACATGAGGTCATCTATAACAAATCTATATACATGATGTTTTCGCATACAAATTAGGAGCTACTTCATAAGTTTGAAAAGTGAGTTCTGTAATTTTTTCCTGGTTAAAATACTATTATTTTTAATGCTAAAATATATAATAATAAAATTATTTAAGAGTTAAAGTTTGAATAATGTTTGCTGTCTTCACTTATGACCCAATGAGTAAGTGTGAAGGGTGAGCTCTAGATCCAATCAGACCTAAATTCATGTCTGGGCAGTGGCATTGCCAACTTAATGACTTTGATAAAGTATTTGCTCTATAAAAGCTTCAGGTCCTTTGTTTGAAAGATCATATTATTAATAAAACATTGGCTTGCTATTCACATTTAGTAAGCTAAATACATTTACAGTACCCATCAGGATCTGATTTAAAATAATCAAAGGAATTTTATAAGTTGCTATTGATAAACTACTTGTGAAATAATTAAGATTATATATCTCTTAATAATAGAAAACAAAGTGGAATGTAGGTTAAAGTAAGAAAAAACCACTAAGAATATCAATGAAAAATTAGATAAATATAAATAAGTACAAAAAAAATGTGTTTTTTTAAACCATTATATAGGAATTTTACTTTTAATCAAGGTGCAGTAATGGAGACCATGTTAACCTTCCACCAAGCAACTGAAATGTATGCAGCAATGATTTTCAGGCACTGAACACCAGGCAACACAAGACTGATTTTTTAGTTTAGATAACATAACCCAATTACTGCCTGGAGATAATTTCCAAGCTTCGGTACAAGAAAAAGAACCCATTCAGAGGGAATTAATGAGGGAAAGCTGGAAGTACAGTAAGTCTGAGGCAGAGTACAAGGCAGAGTACAAGAAGAGTTTCCCAAAGAGAAAACTCTAAAAGTCCTCAGATTTTTCCTTCAAGATCTTCAGCTGATTCCTAATCAATGCATATATGCAAAGAAACTATCTGATCCAGAAAATAAACCACTCAAAAGGAGAAAAATATGTAAGTAGAGTAAAAGTTATTGTAAATTGTATTTTAAAAGTTCAATAAGTTAGACAAAAAATTGTGCAGAAATTAGGGACATGGACAGTATAAAGAAGATTGTGCAAAAGTTAGGAAAATAAAAAATATAAATAAGAATTCAAATCAAGTTTCTAGAGATAAAAAGTATGTCTAAAATTAGAAATACTATAGTTGGAGGGTTTATATCATGAGTAAGATTAAGCAAGCACATTTCACTCTGCCTCTCCCAATGATACAAATAATAAACATAAACAGAATGAATGGAACAAATATTTTAAGACTGTAGTAGGAGAAATTTTGCCCACTCTGACCTTTATTCTCTGATATTAGAACTGTGACTATGTTTGCGCTTAAGAATGAGTCTAAGAATGCATAAACAACTACATGGAGGTTCTTTGACAACTTATGCCCAAGTTATGCATAAATGTGAGACTAAGCCTAAGCACAATAAAAGACTTGAAGAATTAAAAACACACTATCACCCAGGTTTCAGAACTGCCATTAGAGGCAAGTACACAGTCATATTTATACTAGAGGCTCAGTGCATGGGATTCATGCACTGGTGTAAGGAGTGGGCTATGGGATTTGGCCTGCTGTGGGAGTGTCACTCATACCAAACTTGCTCTCTGAGTGGCTGCTCCCTGGTCAGGCATCTTCCATACATGAAAATTCTATAAGTTTCAATTATAAAAGATACATAAATTCCATCAGTAAGGGCCAGGCGGTAGTAGACCTCAGTGGCCATGAACCTGCCTCACAGCCTCTGGGGTCAGTTCTGTGAGCCTGGCAATGGTGCTGCATGACCTGCAGGCTTCCGGAGGAGATGAAAGAGAGCAAGGAGGAGGAGCCTGGGCAAGGAGGCAACAATCACAGCCCAGGTTCCTGCCTATCAGCCTGGGGATCACAGTGAGAGCAGCTGCTCATCCTGGTCAGCTGAGTGGTGCTCCCACTGTGGTAGTGTATTGGCTACTAGGGGGCAGCTTCTGCTTTGAGTGTCTGCCCCTGGTAGTCATTGTGTGTCATAGCAACTGGATGAACCGGTTGTTCTGCCGTTCAATTGCTGAGCTTTTATTATATAGGATAACACTGAAAATGCTATGAAAACGGAACTAATATTGGGACCACAGCCCCCAAAATGTTGGTTGGAACATTCAGCCTTAACATTGACAGGTTGATTTCTTGCTACAATAAAAATGTAAAATTTACCATAGGATTTAAAGGTGACCTAGTCTCATACATAATATTCAAAATATCAGATACAATCCAACATTACTCAGCATATAAAGTACCAAGAAAATCTCAACATGTATAAGAAAAGGTCAATGCTGAAATGATGTTATGTTGGGATTACATGGAATCAAAACAAAACAAAACAAAAGAACACATGACTTTAAAACAACTAATATAATGATGACATAGCAAGCCAAGTGTGAATACTCATTATAAATTTAAAAATAGAAAGCCTCATCAAAAAGCAGAAAATATTTTTATAAAGCAAAATCAAATTTTAAAACTAAAAAATTTAAAAATGCAGACTCAGTAGCATAATGAATGACAATTTGTAGGATGACAGAAAATAAAAATCATCCAACAGAAACTGCGAAAAATAATTGGGGGGAAAAGAACAGGTCCAATTATCTCTCACATTTATGGTATCAGAGTTATAAAAGAAGAGAATACTAAAAAAACAACAACATACAAAAAAAAAAAATCCCTGAAGATAAGTGACTTAAAACAGCTCAAATTGGGTGAAAGACATAAAGTTACAGATTCCAGCAAACCAAAAAAATTAACATTAAATAATCCATGCCCAGCCACATATATCATAATAAAAAAAAACTGAAATCTAACAATAAGAATAAGGATTTGATATAAACTATAGAGAAGAAAATTAGCTGTATTATCTGAAAGGGGAAGAATTTAAAGAATTTGAGTAATTGTGGATTTCTCATCAGAAACCAGGAAAATGAGAAGAAAGTGGCATTTTAAAATGCAGGACAAAAAAAGCCTCTCCACCCACAATCTTATACCCAGTGAAGATATGCTTCAGAAATAATAGCAGCATTATCTGTATATGTAAAAGGCTAGTATGCAAAGTGTCCCTTTGGAGTTTGACCAGGAGACCAGGAGTTCGATTGCTCACTATGATGTGTGTTATCCAACAGGGGGCAGTGTGGAAAGAAGGAAAGCCCCAGCTGGCAGCCGGCAGCTGGGGATGGAAGGCCCTGATCAGCCCTGACCACTAATCAGGCCTAGGGACCCTACCCTTGCACAAATTCCATGCACTAGGCCTCTAGTAAGTATATATTCTCATATGAAAGAAATTCTTAGATTTCATTATATCTGTCTAAACCATAACTAAATGAACTTCTTTATCCAAAGAAGAGAGAGAGAGAACTCATGGACAACAGTGTGGTAATTGCAGGGGAGGGCAGTGGGGTGGCTGGAGGTGGAAGAAGGCATAAAGGGCATGATGGAAAAAATTAAATAAAGAAGGAAAATGATACTAGAAGGAAATTTTCTATATCAGAAATAAAGTAAGAGCAAGAGAAATGAATACTATTTGGGTGAATATAATATAGAACTTTCCTATTCATTTTTTAAAATGTGAATATTGATGGGAATTTGGTATAATTGTTGTAACATAAAATTATAACATGGAGGGCTGAGAACAAAGGAACATGTATGATGGTAATACTTTTATATTTACCAAGTACTCATAAAATACCAATTCAGGGTAGAATATGAAGAGGTTAGGTATGCATATTATAATACCCAGAATAATCCTATCTAATGAAAGAATGATATGCAAATTAACTATCACTCTGCTACACTGACAAGCCACTCCCAACAGCTAATCAGAGCAAGTATGCAAATTAACCCCAACCAGGATGGCTCTGGCCACAGAGAGCAGGAGGGAGGCTTGGGTTTCCCTGGCAAAGAAGGAAGCCAAGTTTCCACACACACCCTGGTGGGCCCAGGTCTCCGCTCAAGGGTACAAAGTTTCAATTATAGAAGATAAATAAATCCCAACCAAAATGGTGGCAGCCAGTGAGCTGGAGAGAGCAGGAAGCTAGGGTTGCCTTGGGTGATGGAGGAAGCCAAGGCTGGCTGGCTCATGCCTTCACTCCAGGCCACAAAGTTTCAATTATAGAAGATACATAAATTCCAACAGAAATGACTGCCACCATGGAGCGAGCAGGAGCTTGGCTCTGATCCAGGCTACAAAGTTTCAATTATAGAAGATAAATAAATCCCAGATACCAGGGACTCTACTTGGGAAACCAGAGGGCATGGTCGGACTGAAAACCACCACAGGCCCCTAGCCCAGGCCGCCCCACACCCCAAGGGAACCCCCACCCTGATCCAGAACACCCTTCAGGGCAAACCAGCTAACTCCCACCCATGCACTAGGCTTCTATCCTATCTAATGAAAGAGTAATATGCAGATTGACCATCACTCCAACACATAAGATTGCTGCCCCATGTGGTCAAAGATCCTGCCCCCATGTGGCCACCACAAGATGGCTAGCAGAAGAGGGCAGTTGGGAGGGACCAGGCCTGCAAGGGAGGGAAGTTGAGAGGGGCTAATCCTGCAAGGAACAGCAGTTGTAGGCAATCAAGCCTTTAGGGGAGAGCAGTTAGGGGTTACTATAGCAGCAGAGGAAAGAAGTTGGGGGCAAAGAGGCTGTCAGGGGAGCAGTTAGACATCAATAAGGCTATCATGGGAGTGGTTAGGGGGTGATCAGGCTGGCAGGCAGAAGTGGTTAGGAGCAATCAGGAAGGCAGGCAGGTGAGCAGTTGGGAGCCAGAAGTCCTGGATTCTGAGAGGGATGTCTGACTGCCCGTTTAGACCCAATTCTGAGGTGGAATAGGGTTTAAACGGGCAGTCAGATATCATTCAAGGGGGTCCCATATTAGAGAGGGTGCAGGTTGGGCTTAAGGATACACCCCAGGCACAAATTTCATGAACCCGGCCTCTAGTTAATTATAAAGCTACAACAGAATAACATAGTAAAAACAAAAATGAAATGCTGAAAGTGTTCACATAATACAAAACAGACAAAAAAGAGAAATAGTTAAATAAAAATTAATAAAGAGAAAACAAAAATATCTAAGATTTAAATCTAAACATAATAATAACTTACTAAGTATCAATATTTAAATACTCTAAGTCAGAAAGTATCACAATGGGAGAATTAAAAATGACAGCAGAGTAAGTGGGTGCTGCACGGACATGCTCCAAAAACAAACTAGAATTACAACTAAAATGCAGAAAAACTTCCTGAATATTCAATGGAACACTCACAGGAGAGAACCATCATATGTGAGGATCAAAAGTGGAGACCACATTGGATAAGTAATGGCAGAAAATGTCTCTAACCTGGTAACACAATTTGGGTGAATATAATATAGAACTTGGATAAGTAATGTGATTGGATAAGTAATGGCAGAAAATGTGATTGGATAAGTAATGGCAGAAAATGTCTCTAACCTGGTAACACAATTTCAGGAGGAACAGAGAACCCCAAATAAGAAGAACCCAAATAGCCCTACTCCCAGACACATCATAATTAAAATGCCAAAAATTAAAGACAAGGAGAGAATCTTAAAAGCAACATGGAAAAGAAAACTATTACTTAAAAAAGAGTTCCCATAAGGTTGACACCTGATTTCTCATCAGAAACACTACAGGCCAGAAGGGAATGGCATGAAGTATTCAAGGTAAGGGAAACAAAGGATCTGAAACCAAGATTACTATATCCAGCAAGGTTATCAGTCAAAATAGATGGTCAAATAAAGAGCTTCCCAGACCCCACCCTTGCCCCCAAAAAAGCTAAAAGACTAAGTCATCACCAAACCAGCATTACTAAAGAAATGCTAAAATAATTATGTAATGAAAAGAAGAAACAGAGAGAGAAACCAAGACATTCAGAATAAAAATGGCAATAAATAAGTACCTATCAATAATAACCCTAAATGTAAATGGGTTAAATGCTCTAATCAAAAGGCATAAAGTAATTGACTATATACAAAAACATGACCTGACTATATGTGTTTACAAGAGCAAACCTCAAAACAAAGACATACAGAAGATGAGAGTGAAGGAATGGAAAGAAAGTTTTTCATACAAATGGAAAAGAGAAAAGAAGATGGAGTAGCAATACTCATATCCAACAAAATGGACTTTAAAATGAAGGTCATCACAAATGACACCAAAGGCCACTACATAATTCTAAAGGGATTGATCCAAGAAGAAAATATAACCCTGGTAAACATATATGCAGCCAATATACGTGCACCTGAATATATTAACAAACAGACAAACAAACAAACAAACAAAAAAACCTTCTAGAGAACTTTAACTTCTAGAGAACAAGACAGTGATATTAGGGGTATTTAACATCCTTCTGACATCACTGGATAAATCTTCCAGACAAAAACTTAATAAGGAAATGGAGACTATAAAGGACCCACTGGATCAGATGGATTTAATTGACATTCATAGAACATTTCACCTCAAAGCTGAAGAACATATAGTTTTCTTAAGTGCACATGGATCATTCACAAAGATAGACCACATGTTAGGACATAAAATAAGTCTCCACAAGTTCAAAAAGATTGAAATCATTTCAAGTATCTGATCAGATCATAGTGGAATGAAATTAGAAATCAAAGACAGTAAAAACACTAAAAACATTCAAACACTTGGAGGCTAAAAAGCATCTTATTAAACAATGAATGGGTTACCAAATGAGACCAAGAAATAAAGAGAGAAAAAAAACTTTTTGGAAACAAATGAAAATGAACACACAACAACCCAAAATCTCTGGGACACAGCAAAATCAGTCCTGAGAGAGAAGTTCATAGCACTACAGACATACTTCAAACAAACAAACAAACAAACACACAAACAAACAAAAAAATTAAGAAAAATCAGCAACAAACTACTTAACTCTACAAATTAAAGAACTATAAAGAGAATAAAAATAAAAGCCTGGAGTAAGTAGAAGGAAGAAAATGATAAAGATTGGAGCAGACATAAATAACAGAGACAAAAAGAAAATCAATGAAACCAAGAGGACTGGGAGAAAATAATTTAAACAACTATATTCCAACAAGGTGGACAAAGTGGATGAAATAGACAGATGCCTAGAAAAATGTTATCTCCCAAAACTGAATCAAGAAGAATAAAAAAGAAACCTGAATAGGCCAATAACAACTGATGAAATATAAGCAGTAAAATAAATAAATAAATAAATAAATAAATAAATAAATAAATAAAAAAAATTAAAGAGAGGGGAAAAAAGAAAACAACAAGAACAACAAAAACTCCTAGCAAACAAAAGCCTTGGTCCAGACAACTTCATGGGGAGTTTTACCAAATATTCAAAGAACTAATACCTATTCTACTCAAATGATTTCAGAAAATCCAAGAGAAAAAAACACTTCCAAATTCTTTTTAAGAGGCCAGCATTAGCCTAATTTAAAAACCAGATAAAGATACTACAAAAAAAGAGAATTACAGGCCAAAATCCTTGATGAACATAGATGCTAAAATCTTCAACAAAATATTAGCAAATCACATCCAGCAATATATCAAAAATATAATACACCATGATCAAGTGGGATTTATTCCAGGGATTCAAGGATGGTACAGTATTCTCAAATCAATAAATGTGATACATCACATAAACAAATTGAAAGACAAAAATCACATGATCATATCAATAAATGCAGAGAATGCATTTGACAAAATCTAATACCCATTTTGATTTAAAAAACAAAAAACAAAAAACCTCTCAGCAAAGTGGGAATAGAGGGAACATATCTTAACATGATAAAAGCCATATCTGACAAACCTACAGCCAACATCATACTCAATGGGCAAAAACTAAAACTATTTTCCCTAACAAAAGGAACAAGACAGGGATGTCCACTTTCACCACTCCTGTTCAACATAGTACTAGAAGTGCTAGCCATAGTGATCAGACAAGAAGAAGAAATAAAAGACATCCAAATTGGAAAAAACAAGTAAAACTATCATTATTTGCAGATGACATGATATTATACATAGAAAACCCTAAGGACACCATGAAAAAACTACTAGACTTAATAAATGAATTCAGCAATGTAGCAGGATATAAAATTAATACTCAGAAATCTATGGTAGAATCAAAATCATTAAAATGTCCATACAACCCAATCTATGGATTAAATGCATTACCCATTAAAACACCAATGGCATATTTCACTGTCCTAGAATAAATTCTCCAGAAGTTCATATGGAATAAAAAAAGACACAGAATAGCCACAGCAATCCTGAAAAAGAAGAACAGGTTAGAGAGATCACAATATCAGATATCAAGCTATACTACAAAGACACTGTTCTCAAAACTGCCTGGTACTTGGGCAAGAAAAGACATATAGACCAATGGGACAGAAAAGAGAACCCAGAAATTGACCCAAGTCATTATGCTCAATATTTTACAAATGAGGCAAGAAATGCAAGGGAATCAGGACAGTCCCTTCAATAAATGGGAAAAAAAAAACAGATACATGTAAAGAAATGAAAATAGAGCACCAACTTATACCATACACTAAAATAAATTCAAAATGGATAAAGGACTTAAACATAAGACGGTAAACCATAAAAATATTATAAGAATCCATAGATAGCAAAATATCAGACATATGTCCTAGCAATATCTTTACCAATACAACTCCTAGGACAATGGAAACTAAGGAGGAAATAAACAAATGGGACTACATCAAAATAAAAAGCCTCTGCACAGCAAAGGAGCCATCAACAAATCAACAAAAAAGCCCACTGTATGGGAAAACACATTTGCCAACGTTATCTCCAATAAAGGCTTAATCTCCAACATTTACAGGAAACGTATACAACTTAACAAAAGGGAGATAAACAATCCCATAAAAAATGGGCAAAGGATCTAAATAGACACTTTTCTATAAGGGGACATACAGAAGGCCAAGAGACATAAGAAAACATTCTCAAAGTCACTAATCAGCTGAGAGATGCAAATCAAAACGACAATGAGGTACCATCTCACACCTGTCACAATGGCTATCATCGACAAATCAACAAACAACAAGTGATGGTGAGGATGCCGAGAAAAAGGAACCCTCATGCACTGCTGTTGAGAATGCAGACTGGTGAAGCCATTGTGGAGAACAGTATGAAGCTTCCTTATAAAATTAAAAGTGGAACTCCCATTTGATCCAGTAATCATAATTCTGGGAATGTATTCCAAGAAATCAGAAACACCAATCACAAAGGATATATGTATCCCTATGTTCATAGCAGCACATTTTATAATAGCTAAGATTTGGAAACAGCCCATCAGCAGATGAGTGGATTATAAAACTGTGGTGCATCTACAGAATGGAATACTAAACTGCTGTAAAAAAAAGAAGAAACTCTTACCATTTGCAACAAAAAGCATGGATAACTCTGTAGAGCATTATGCTAAGCAAAATAAGCCAGTCTGAATAAGATAAATATCACATGGTCTCATTCATTTGTAGAATGTAATGAACAACATAAAATGATGAACAAAAATAGAGCAAGCGGAAAAAATATTTTGGAATGTAATAAAAGTAATCCTGTTATTTGTAGATTTTTTATATTTCCTACAACTTTTGTAATATTTTGTAATATGTTACTATAATTTTGGAAAAATTATTTTATTTAAATTATTTATTCTTAAAATATTAATGTTTATTGTATAGAATATTATTTTATTTAAAATTGTTTTTCCTTAAATATTAAAAGTAAAGAAAGTATCATAATGGGTTTAAGCAGTTTTAATTATATGCTGTTCACAAGAAATCATTGTGAAATGTGACATAGAAAAAATTACAGTGATTAAAATGTACAACATACAAACACATAAAAAAGCTGAAATGGCTAAATCAATATGACAAAATAATCTTAAGAGCAATTTCTAAAATATATTTTATTGATTTTCTATAGAGAGGAAGAGAGAGGGATAGAGAGTTAGAAACATTGATGAAAGAGGATAATTGATCAGTTGCCTCTTGCACATCCCTTACTGGGGATGTGCCCGCAACCAAGGTACATGCCCTTGACTGGAATCAAACCTGGGAACTTTTAATCTGCAGGCTGACGCTCTATCCACTGGTTTTGGCAAAAGCAAAAATTTTATTTTATAATTATATAAGGTTATCTCAGCAAAAGACATAGCAAACACAAATATGTATATTCCAAATGTCAGAGCTTCAGAATAGCATTCAGAAGTAAAATCTAACAGTTAAAGAAAATACTGACAAATTATAGTTAGAAAAATCAACCAAGATCTCTAAATAATAGACTGAACTACTAGAGAGAAAATCAATGAGAAAAAGAATTAAAATTCACCATCAACTAATTTGCTCTATTTGACATTTATAGAATTTTTCACTGAACAACATAATAATACCCATCCTTTTGAAATGAAGTTAGAACATTCACCAGCGTAGTGTATATCATGAGACAATAAACAAATATTAAGAACTAAAAAAAAAAAGTATATAGAGGTGACATCAGCAAAATGGAGTAGGAAACTCTCTACTTTTCTCACTCCATCCCCACCTAGAATACTGATGCTCTCTAATAAAAGAGAAACATGCAAATTGACTGTACCTTCACTACACCCACAAGCCAATCAGGGTGAAAATGCAAATTAACCCACCCAAGATGGTGGCTGATTTGCATATCCACGCCAGAGCAAAGACTGAAGACAGTGTAAAAAGAAGCCAAGTGCTGCAGAAGAAAGGAAAGCTGCAGAGAAACAAACAATTAGGGCAGCGGAAAAGGAAGGGAAGCAGGCGGGGCATTGGAGACCGCAGCAGAAAGTCCTATTGCAGAAATCTTCCTGCAAGGGGTCTCTAGTTAAAAAATAATACACAGACCAGCTCATTTGAGTGAAATCCTGACACCAGCTAAGAAGCTCCTACGCTCTTGGAAAATGCAAAAACAGGAACATTAAAACAATGGGAGAAATAAAGAACATATGTTATATTTTCAACAAAAAATATATTTTTTAAAAAGCTGGTTGGACAGTTTGATACTCCAGTTTTATCAGCATCTACCCCCTTGGCACAGTGCCTCACTATCAGGACAAAACTGGCAGCTTTCCTTTGGAAAGAAAGCCAAGTATGGGCTGTATTTCCAATGTGAATGTGCTGCCTTTTTCAGGGAACTGCCCGAGGGAATTTTTGTCCCTGTCTGAATCTGAAAGGACCTTAGGTTGAGAGCCACTGAAAACAAAGATGGCAGTTTAGACTAGCATGTATGCACACACCCATAGCTCTTCCACACATTTTCAACACAGACAGAGATAGCAAAAAATCCCCAATCTGGCTTCTCCCTGGCTAAGGAACACATTGATCCATACATCCACTCCAACTTTTCCAAAGAGCTGCCCTGGGAACTTGCTTCCATCTCACCTGTCTCAGAGTGCTGAGAAACATGCAAATTGACAGTACCTTTGCTACACCCACAAGCCACACCCACCAGCCAGTCAGGGTGAGTATGCAAATTAACCAAACCAAGTATAAGATGCCCAGGACTGCTGAGAATGGAAGTAAAGGGTTAGACTAGTACACAATCAACTGTGACAGCCCCCTTTTCCTCCACAGTGCAACATGATGGAGAAACTTTCTCCCTGTGGCGGGAAAGAGAGACTTAAGTGTACATCAAACATTCAGACTTTTGGGGGAGCTGCTTACAAGAGGGGTTGGATAATGCTGAGAATAAAGATGATGGTTTGGACTGTCATACAAATACCCACTACACTCCTTACTCTCAGCTCAGCACAGAATGTGCAGGAAAATACTTCAAATATGGTCTTCTTTTCAGGGCAGTAAAGAATTTGAACATAAATCACACATTCCAAGGAAGCAGCTCCTGTTTCACCTATGACAGAGTTCTGGTGAGACCCTGTATGCTCTATGTCTGAGGACTGACAAGGACAAAGATGAAGACTTGGACTAATATGTCCTCATCTGCTGGATCTTTAACCAATCTTTAACCAGCCATCTTTAACCAATACGATCAAGGAGACTTTCAGCCCAGGGCTCTTTTCTAGAAAGAAAAAAAGAAAAGGCAGAAACATAAGTCCAACATTCAGAATTTTTGAATGGCTTCTTGGAGACTTATTTTTCTCTCTCTGACTCAGAATACAGATGGCATGGGACACAGCATATTCTAGATGCCTGGGCACCACTAAGAACAACAACAACAACAAAAAGAGCCAAAACCAGTTTGGCTCAGTGGTAGAGCGGACTGAAAGGTCCCAGGTTGGATTCTGGTCAAGGGCATGTACCTGGGTTGTGGACACATCCCCAGTAGGGGGTGTGCAAGAGGCAGCTGGTTTATGTTTCTCTCTCATCGACGTTTCTAGCTCTCTATCTCTCTCCCTTCCTCTCTGTAAAAAAAATCAATACAATATATTTTAAATAAAAAGATAAATAAATAAAAAATAAAGAAAGAGAAAGAGAAAATAACATAGGACATTGCTTCTACTGAAGAAGTCTCATGGGAAAGCAGACAGACACCAGAGAAAACAGGAGATCATGAAATACTGGGGGGAAAAATACTTAAATATATCTGATTGGGAATTTTCCATGCACAAGTCCAGTGAAGTTGTATACAGAGAAAGGCTTTGAGAGGCTTCCCAAATTTGGGACCAGGCTAATTGGTTAAAGTCTTCTTATATGAGTCTAGGATTTAAAAAAAAAAAATAGATATATGGCTTTTTGTCTACTCCTTAGATAACAACACAAGGAACCAAAGAAAGTGATAAAATAGGAAAATGTGCTCATTCCTAAAGAAGAAAAAAAGTATCCACTACCAAACTTACTGAAGCAAAAGTAGACAAATTCCCTGACAGATAATTCAAACTACCATTTTAAAGATAATTAGCAACCTTGTGAGAAAAAAAAATGCATGAACAAATTAAAAGTTTGAACAAAGAGAGAAAATATGTTTTTAAAGACAAACAAAAATCTTGGAGCTGAAGGTACCATGATAATGGTACCAAAAATTTCACAAGAGCATTAAACAGCAAACTAGATCAAGCAGAAGAAATGATTAGAGAACTATGATATAGGTTATTTGAAACCTCCAATCAGAGAAGCAAAAAGAATGAAAAAGAATGAAAAAGAGTGAGGTAAGTTTAAGAGACTTATGGGATATCACTAAGAGAATCAATATATGCATTATGGGAGTCCCAGAAGGAAGAGAGAGAGAGAGAGCAAAAGATAGAGACTGCTTATTTGAAAAAATAATGATGGAAAACTTCCCAAATCTGGGGAAGGAAATAAAAACATCCAGATCTAGGAAATACCATGGTCTGAAAAAACCAAATCCATCAAACTCTACACAAAGGTACACTGTAATCCAATTGTCAAAAGTCAAAGACAAAGAGAGACTATTCTAAGTAGAAATAGAGCATTGACTGATTATATACAAAGGAATCCTCATAAGGCTATCAGCAGATTTCTCAATAGAAAACTTGCAGGCAAAATATTTAAAATGTGCTGAAATATTTAAAGTGTTGAAAGAAAGAAATTATCAGCCAAGACTATAATTTCTAACAAAATTTTCCTTAAAAAATGAAAGAAAAATACTTCAGATAAACAAAAGCTGAAATAATTTATCACCATTAGACCTTCCATAAGAGAAATACTAGGTTGAAATGAAAGGATGATAAACAGCAGCACAAAAACAAATGAAAATATAAAAATTGCAGGGAAAGATAAATAAATAGAAAAATACATAATATATAATATTGCCACATGGTCCACAAATATTTTAACTGTAGTACAAAAACTAAAGACAAAAATACAAAATATACCTATGAACAATGTCATTGAATACATTGTATAAAATATGTAAATTTTTAACAATAACAAAAATATGTTTGGGGAATAGTAAATGATAGAATTTTTGTACGTGATTAAAGTTAATTTTTCAGCTCAAAATAGACTAGTACACAGTGGAACCTTGTCTCTTGACCTTATTTCCTTCTGGAAGGCTGTTTGAGAAGTTAATTTTTTTAAAAAACAAATCAATTTTTTGCCATTAGAAATCATGTAAATTGAATTAATCTGCTCAATACCCCTGAATGATTCCTTTTTATAACCTTGCTGGCATAGAGTACACATCTAACATTCTGTTTAATCTATAAAAAGTACTTCATTTGTTAAATTTATCTAATCACCCCTTCTAGCCTTAAACAAGTTACGTTCAGTATTCATTCCAGGGGTGTCTTTCAGGAGGCCAGTATGTAACATCTTCAGTTTTTCAGATATCACTGTCTGAAATGCTGTCACTGGCTAACTGCTTTTCATTTATTTAAATTAACAACAGTTTTCTACCTCTTTAATTGCCTGTGATCATTTTTTTTGTGTGTGTGTGTGTAAGAGGACTTTCAAGCCTTTAGCAACATCAGTACTACTGATGGCCTCTATGTTTTAAAATTGTGCTAATCATCCATTTCACCACCAACAAAAGCAAACAAAACACACACACACACACACACACAAATATCCACACACAATTTCTCCAAGTGTTAAAAACATTATTTAGTGATAAACTGACTCACATTCTCTCCTTTGTGGCCCAAGAGACATTTTTTTTTTCAGGCTGCTGTATAAGCATGAAAAGGTTGTCAGTTCAAGAAATGAAGTTTTGTTTGAAAAGGGAAAAATTGTTTCCCATTAACAACTTAGTTGAGATCTGAATTGTTCTAGATGGGAGATGTTCAAGAACTGAGGTTTGACTAAACTGTTAGATATCCTATCAGATAAAGAGGGAATATGCTAATTGACTGTCATACCCTCACAAAGATGGTGGCACCCACAGACAATAAGGAGGAAATATGCTAATTGACTTCCAGGTCTTCAAAGAGGGTGGAACCCACAACCACAAGATGGTGGTCCCTAGTCCCCTCAGCCCTGCTAGGGCAGCAGGCAGGCAAGCCCCAGAAGTGTCTGGCCACTCTGTGCATCTGCTTCTGGAGTCCCCCAGTCCCCTCAGCCCCCAGCCATCCAAGGCTAGCCTGAGGCACAGGCAAGCCTAGGATGGCAGCTACACAGTCGCCCAGGGCTGGCCCTAGGTTCAGGCAAGCCTCAGATGGCGGTTGTCCAGCCGACCAGGTAACCAGGGCAGGCCAAGGCTTACACTGCAGGCAGTGGCAGCAGCAGAGGTGTGATGGGGTGTTGCCTTCCCCTGATCACTGGGCTGCCTCCCACTCCTGAGGGCTCCCAGACTGTGAAAAGGGGCAGGCTGGGCTGAGGGTCCCCCACCGCCAGTGCATGAATTTTTATGCACCGGGCCTCTAGTTTTATATAAGCCCCATTGTAACTACAAATAAAATAACTATACAAGATGCAATCAATAAATAAGAAAGCAATTAAAGCATCCTATATAATAAAAGCTTAATATGATAAGTGTCTAGTCATCTGATAGGACATTCAACCAATCAAAGCGTAATATGCTAATGATATTCTAAGGTCACACAACTGCTGGCTATGATGGGCACTGATCATCAGAGGGCAGATGCTCCAATCAGGACTGATTAAGACAGGCCAGACATGCCCTGGAGCCCTTCTGCAGTTCCTCCCCAGCTGGCCAACCTCCTGCATCCCTCCCAGGCCCAGATTGTGCACTGTTGGGTCCCTCGGCCTGGCCTGTGCCCTCTTGCAATCTGGGACCCCTTGGGGGATGTTGGAGAGTTGGTTTCAGCTCAATCCTTCAAGCCAGGCCAAGGGACTCTACTGGTGCATGAATTTGTGTACTGGGCCCCTAGTGTAATTATAAAAAAAAAAAAAAAAAAAAAAAAAAAATCAATAAAATTAAAAGAGATGGGCCAAAACCGGTTTGGCTCAGTGGATAGAGCATCAGCCTGCGGACCGAAAGGTCCCGGGTTCAATTCCATGGTTGCAGGTACATCCCCATTGGGGGGTGTGCAAGAGGCAGCTGATCGATGATTCTCTCTCATTGATGTTTCTAACTCTCTATCCCTCTCTCTTTCTCTTTGCCAAAAATCAATAAAATATATATTTTTAAATTAAAATAGATGAAAGAACTACTTGATAGAAATAAAAGAGCAAATCACAAGTGTGAGTCCTTCCATATCAATAATTACTTTAAATGAAAATAAATTAAACTCCCCAAACAAAAAACATACAGCAGCTGAATGGATTCTAAAAATGCCCCTGTTGCTGAAACCAGTTTGGCTCAGTGGTAGAGCATCGGTCTGCAGACTGAAAGGTCCCAGGTTCGATTCCAGTCAAGGGCATGTACCTTGGTTGTGGGCACATCCCCAGTAGGAGGTGTGCAAGAGGTAGCTGATAGATGATTCTCTCTCATTGATGTTTCTAACTCTCTATCCCTCTATCTTCCTCTTTGTAAAAAATCAATAAAATATATTTTTAAAAATGCCCTTGTCTACCAGAGAACCAGTTAATTTAAGAATACACTTAGACTAACACTAAATGGGGTAAAAATGATATTCCATGTAAATGGCAACCAACAGTGCAGGGTGGCTATAATAATATCAGACAAAATTGACTTAAATTTATAAACTAACACACACACACACACACACAAAACACACAAAGAATGAGAATTATATAATAAGAAAAATGTCAACTGACAAGAAAGTCATATCAATTTTAAGTATATATGCATCCAACCTCAGAGCACCTAGAAATATGAAATAAACATTGTAAAAATTGAAGTAAGGCATCAGTATAATAATAACAAGAGACTTTAATATTTTACTTTGAATAATGGATAGAACATACAGACAGAAAATAAATAAGGAAACAGATCAATTAAAAATCAGTATAGACCAAATAATCCTAATAGGTATAGATAGAACACTCAATCACAGCAAAATTCACATTTTTCTCAAGTGCACACAGAACATTTTGAAGGATGGATTATTTGCAAGGTTAAAAATAAATAAATTAAAATTAAAAAAAAAAGGTCTTAACGAATTTTAGAAGATGAAAATTCTACCAGGCAACTTTCCCAACTGCAATAGTATGAAACTAGGAATCAGTATCAGAACAAAAATTTAAAACTTCACAAATGTGTAGAAATGAATACAGTCTTAAACAACCAATGGATCAAAGCAAAAAAACAAATGGGAAATTGGAAAATATCTTGAGAGAAATAAAAAGGAAAACACAACATACCAAACTTATAGAATGCTGCTCAAGGGGGGACTTTATAGAAATAATGACTGCATTTTTAAAAATCACAAATAAACAGTTTAACTTTACATTTCAAGAAACTATAAAAATAAATAAAAAGACCAAAGGACAAAATGAGGATCAGAGAAAAAATACATAAAATAGAGATCAGAAAAACAATTTTAAAAATAAACAGAATTGCTTTTTTGATATTTCTACAGCATTAATGAAACTTTAGCTAGACTATAAAAAAGAGAGAAGACTCAAATAAATAAAATAATAAGTAAAACAGCAGGCATTAAAAGGTATTTGGATCCAAGATGGTAACGGAATAGCTGGATATTATCTCACCTCCTTCCAGGATCAAACTGGAATTACAACTCAGTTATAAAGCAATCAACCTGAATAACCAACTGAAGACCAGCTGAATAGAAATCTTATAACCCAAGATTTACAGAAGAAGCCACATGGAGACCACAATGTGAAAAGGGTTGGTCCTGCTCCCATGGTGACTGAGAATCCAGAGAAATATCTCAGCTGCAAATGTTTCTTTTGAGGTATGAATGGTCTCAACTCATGCCAAGCTCCACAGCCCAGAGCACCAGAACTGGGAAGAAGCATACACATAATATCTTCCTGTGAAAATCAGTCAGGATTCTGTTCACCAGAAAGAGACAGGAGTCTGCTAGAGATCCAAGCAAACTTCTAAAGGGCCAACACACACAATCATTTTTTGTAGCCACTCTTCCTGGGCTCCCTTGGAGGAAGGGCATACTGGACTAGAGTTGTGTGAGGAGAGATTGGCATTTGCGCATCTGGGAGACAACTGAAGGAAGACTTGCCAGGCACCCTATGATAAGTCCTTCTTTTACACTGTAGACGCCATCTTTCTTGGGTATAACACTCCTGCCCATTTGATTTCAGCCTGTAGGAATGCAATAGGATCACACTTAAGACTCCCTGCCACCTCACTTTGCAGAACTCACACACTGAAGAGGAGTCAGCTGCCTCAGCCTAAAGTATATAGGGCCTGATATACTATGGGGGTGTCAGTGACTCGCTGGGACTGACCAGCAGACCCTGAGTGATGGAGGAATGGGTTACTCTGACACACATTTCTATGAAAGAGATGGCTAAGGGATTGCTTGGCTATAGCAACCAAACAGCCCTGTTCGCCTGCCTCCTTTGGTTGTTATTGTAACAATAGCTTGTTACAAAAATCAAGTCAGGGGCTGCTGTTTTCAGCAATGTCCCCCTAGAGTTCCTCGACATTTCAGAAAATCCTCCTTACAGACTGTCCAACCACGTCCCAGGTTTCCCACC
Organism: Pipistrellus hanaki; assembly: GCF_964339955.1. Lineage (NCBI taxonomy): Eukaryota > Metazoa > Chordata > Mammalia > Chiroptera > Vespertilionidae > Pipistrellus > Pipistrellus hanaki. The sequence goes on from NC_140514.1 coordinate 57,231,396, forward strand.
TCTCCTTACTTTTTTGTTTTGTTGGCTGCAGAAGATATAGGGAGGTAGAAGGTTGGGGTCACGAAGCAGTTCACTGCCTGAGTTCAGATTTTGTAGACTATAAGGAAAACAAAGATAAGTACAAAGACAACAATGGTTTGTCTGATCAGGTACCAATTGATTCTAAGAAACAATGTGATGGGGTCTATCTATTCAAAATGCCCCTTTGCCATATTCCAAGTAGTAGTCTGTTTTTGTTCATTGATAGCAAGAAAGGCTCTTTAATTTGCCTTTGAACATGTTTACTTATTTAGTAAGCTTATCATGAAAGACTTCCCACAAATGCTTTTTAACATCAATCCATTGATAGTGACTACTGTTCAATTTTAAAGAGGTGACACCTATGAGCTTATGCTCCCAATTCAAATTCCCACTTGCCTGTATGCTATTGTGTATTGTCTTTCTCCCAGATATTTAATGGCTGCCTCTATTGCAGAATTCCCTAGTTACATTATAGGCCACATTGCCTACAAATGGGGCAGTTTGCATAGACTCAGAAAGGGCCTACGCTGGCTGTAGTAAGAATAGCAACAACAGAAATGATGGCAGCAATGAGCATTCCTAAAAATATTTTGGGCCATAATTGGCTTGATGCTCTTTCTAAGACTTTGATAGCTGATGAGCCTTGCCATTTCCTGGTGAGATTAACAGGTATTAGGATTTCTGCTTGTCTCCATGATTGTCGATGAGGTAATATTCTGGGTGGTAATACAGGATGCAAAATAAGCTCCTTCTCTAACCTGTATTAGAAAAGGTGAACTATGGCTTATTAGTAGATTGGGCCCATAATAAAGAGATAGGGGTGAATGGTGCAAATCAGGCTATTGCTGGTAAGATTATTAGTAAAAGTTATACTATAGTGGCCGCAGGAATTCTGGTAGTCAATGTCCCACAATTTCAAAGGCCAATTTGAAAACATGGCTTCATTTTCATAAAGTTTCCTGAACTAGCAAGCCTAATACTCAAAGTCATGGGGAATTCATCCCTCCCTCAGTCCAGACTCATCCCTATGCAGTTATGGTATGCCTGCATAACAGATGTAACTAGTATTAGATGCACGGTGTATCAGAATGTCAGTGTGATTGGCTTGTAAATAGCCATGTGGGCTCCAATCTATAACCTATTGGTCTCATAGAACCATCAAATGTGCATGATTTCCTCAACAAACTTCCCAATGTATTGATTCAGCAGAGGAGTCCCACTGCTTATTTTGCTTACATGGAGGGATGAGAGGAACAGTAACATTACTTTGATTGCTGCAGGCCAGACTGCCTGCTGAGATAAATATATAATTTACCAAATTGCTTTTAAAATTCTTTTATATATCCAAAAAACAGAAAGTTTAAAAATTATCAATACTTTCAATGAAAGTTACAAAAACTATATATATATATATATATATATATATATATATATCTCCAAGGATTCTGTCACATTTCATGGAATTCCTGGGTCCTCACATGGGCCACCACTTGCCGGGACTGACCAGCAGACCCTGAGCGATGGATGAATGGATTACTTTGACACATGTTTCTGTGAAAGAGAGGGCTAAGGGACTGTTTGGCTGTAACAACCAAAAAGTAACCATTTACCTACCTCCTTAGGCATTTATTGTAGCAACAGCTTGAACTAAAATTAACTTCTAGCTACAATTAGCAAGGTAAGTATCCTTGAGAAAGCACATGCTTCTACAAGGTCAGGTCTAAAGACTAAACACAGAGATTCCAACAAAACACCGGGTGGCTCGTACTTGTTTGGAAAGGTCAAGGCAGGGTTGTCACCTTCAGCAAGGTCCTCAAGAGGCCCCCAAACTTTCTGAAATCCTCCCTACAGACTTTCCAACCAAGTCCTGTGTTTCCCCACAGTGACTGAGTTGTGTGGTTCTGGAGTGGGGTCCATTCCATCAAACTTCCTATAAGCCTGACTGACACCACTCTTTTATGGGAGACCCACTAGCCCTATCTGGATTCCCAGGGGCCTTACAATATTGACCTCTGGCAGCCAGCCCTGCAGAGCTATGGCTTTCCTAGACGTCTTGGCAGAATTCAGGAGAGACTGGGTTGTGTGCCTGAATGATGGTGATCATTTCCCCCTCACACACCAGATCAATACAGAACCCTTCCTGCACACAACCAAATGTTGGTGTATTTGGGCCTGAATGAACTCTGCTGGCCTTATCCTGAAACTCCCTGAGATCCTACCCCACCACAAAGGTATGTGGGCACCCAGTGGTTGGCAGCTAAATGTGGTGTACCCCAAGACTTTTATTGTGTGGACTCAAACCAAGCACTGGCACTGAGTTTGAACCTGCATCAATATACTGAACACCAGTTGCTCCTACCTAGTGACTCACTAAGAACATCCTCTTTCAACTAATATAATAACACCAGAGGCTTTTTCAGTGACAGAGCCTAACTGGCAGCTGATAGGCAGAGACGAACAAATGGACTTTCAGGGTACCTGAGATATTTATTGACCTGCCCCCCAATGTGGTTCTGGTAAAAGCCAGCTTTGGTCCTCAGCTTGGTTCTTCCCATGCACACCCAGAAAACACAGAGCTACAATCAGTGGATCACTTTGTAGCTCCAAACAGGTTTCCCAGAGACAGTTACAGACAACATCTGACATTGACTTGCACCAGGTTCTGCCCCAACAGATTCCAGAATCACACACTCAGTGAAGAGATTCAGACAACTTCAGGTCATGATCCAATCAGTTCCACAGATGGCACATACAAAGAAAGGTCTTAGAAGGCATACCCTGCTAAGCCAATTTGCTTTGTATTGTCAGTACCTGCACAGCAGCTCAAAACCTGTGGTCAGGGTAAATCCTCAACAGTTAGCCAGCACACACAAATGGACAAATAGCAGTCAAGGCTTAATTACAAAAGGGGGATCCACATAACTCACACAAGGAATATTTCTGGAGCACTTTGCTCAGGAGATCAAGAAGACTGCAGAACAGAGTCTCACAATACACCGACTACACAAGAACATCCTACCAAGACTGGGAGACATAGCAGATCTACACACAGAAACACGCACAGTAGGAAGACAAAATAAGAAGTAAGAAATATATGCCCCAGATGATAGAACAGGAAAGATCTCCAGAAAAAAGAGATAAATGAAATGAAGGCAAAACATTTACCAGACATAGAGTTCAAAAGAATAGTTATCAGGATGCTCAAGGAACTTAGTGAGAACTTCAGCAGTATGAAAAAGAAAATAAAAACCAGAAAAAAGAGCAAGTCATATGTGAATAATACAAATCTGAAATGAATACACTAGAAATAATAACAGTAGGTAAGATGAAGCAGAGGTAAGAATCAATTATTTGGAAAATAAAATAGGAAAAACAAACAAACAAACAAAAAACTTAGCAGCAAAAAATAAAGAATTTTAGAAAATTAGAATAGTTTTTAAAAAATGGACAGCATGAACTGTAACAAAATATGCATCATAGGGTTAAAAGAAAATGAAAAGAGATAAATTGAGAACCTATGTGAAGAAAAAATAACTGAAAACTTTCCTAAGCTCGTGAAGGAAAAGGACAAGCATGGAGAATCCTAAAAGTGATGAACTCAAAAGGCTCACAGCAAGACACATCATAATGAAAATGACAAAGGTTAAAGAGAGAATCTGAAAAGAAGAAAAAGATAGAAAATTAGTTACCAGCAAGGGAGCTTCAATAAGACTGTCAGCTGATTTATAAACAGAACTATTTCAGGCCACAAGAGACTGGCATGAAATGTTGAAACTGATGAAAAGCAATTACTTATATCTAAGACTAATTTACCCAGCAAGGCTATAATTTAATATTAAAGGAGAAATAGAGAGAATTCCAGAAAAGTCAAGTCTAAAGAAGTTCATTACCAGTAAACCAATATTATAAGTGTTAAAGGGTCTTCTCTAAGAAGAAATTTAAAAAGAGGAACTGCCGAAACTGGTTTGGCTCAGTGGTAGAGCGTCGGTCTGCGGACTGAAAGGTCCCAGGTTCTATTCCGGTCAAGGGCATGTACCTGGGTTGCGGGCACATCCCCAGTGTGGGGTGTGCAAGAGGCAGTTGGTTGATGTTTCTCTCTCATCGACGTTTCTAGCTCTGTATCTCTCTCCCTTCCTCTCTGTGAAAAAATCAATAAAATAATATTTTAAAAATTATAAAAAGAGGAACTTAGTTATAAAGAATAAAATGGCAATACATATGTACCTATTAATAATCAATTTATATGTAAATGACTTAAATGTTCCAATTAAAAGACATAGGGTGAATGAATAGATTAAAAAGGACCTATATATATTCTGTACACAAGAGACCCATTTAAGAACAAACGACATACACAGACTAAATATAAAGGAATGAAAAAGAATATTTAATGCAAAGGGAAATAAAAAGAAAAAGCTGGGTAGCAATATTTATGTCAGACAATATAAGCTTTAAAATAAAGACTATAAAAAAGAGACAAAGAAGGGACACTGCATAATAATAATTGATCAATCCAAGAGGATATCACCCTTGTAAACATTTATGCATCCAACAAAGGAGCACCTAATTATATAAAGCAACTCTTAATGGACATAAATGGAGGCATTAAGAATAACAGTGATAGTAGGGGATTTTAACAACCATTTTACATCAATGGATAGATCTTCCTAATAGAAGATCAACAAGGAAAGAGTGGCCCTATATGACACACTAGATCAGATTGATTCAATTGATATCCTCAGAGCTTTTTCACATCAAAGCAGTAGAATATGAATTCTTTTCAAGTGCACATGGAACATTGTCTAGGACAGACCACATATTAAAATACAAAACAAGTCTCAATAAATTTAAGAGGACTGAAAACATATTAAGCATCTTCTCTGAACATAATGGTATAAAACTAGAAATCAATCAGAAAAAAAAAAAACCCTGAAAAACACACAAACACATAGAGGCTAACATATACTAAACAAGAAATGGGTTAACAATGATATAGGGATAAATCAAAAGATACCTTGAAACATACAAAAATAATAACATAAAAACCTCAAATCTATGGGACACAGTGAAAGCAGCCCTAAGAGGGAAATTCACAGTATTACAAAACTATCAGAAGAAACAAAAATAGTCTCAATCTAACCTTACACTTAAAAAAAATAGAAAAAACAACAATTAACACAGCTCAAAGTATGTAGAAACCCCTCAACTCAGAGCTGATTCTTTGGAAAGATAAAGAGATTGATAAAACTTTAACTGGACTCATCAAGAAAATTTTTAAAAAAAGAAAGGACCCAAATTTTTTCTTTAAATCAGGAATGGAAAAGGAGAAATAGCATCACAGAAATACAAAGGATTATACAAACATACAAAATATTTGCAAACAAGATGGACAATCTAGATCAGTGATTCTCAAAGTGGTCTATATCGACCCCCAGGGGTCTATGACAACCTGCAAGGGGTCTACCTCAGCGAAAAAAAAATTTGGGGGTCCATGAAATGAAAATGGGGGTCCACGATAGTGGATCTCAACATACACTGATAGTACCTATTTACTTACATCATATTATCTTATAATATAAAAACATATAAATTATTTATAAAAGTACCTATGAAGTAAAAAATTTATTATATATGTTTATAAAATTGTGTAAGTTGTAGGATAAAAACCTGCACATAATGATATACCAGTATCATCTTGTTACAAGCATACGCACAGTAAACATTCTTGCCAATTTTTGTCTCAAAGCTTCGCGAACTTGCACCGACTTGTTCAATCCGTCCCTCTATAAATATGAATGTGAGAAAAATACGTTCATTCGTTTCCTGAATCTTGAATAGGAAAGTGCTGAGAAAATATTTAAAAAAATATAAACTGGTAGTTTATCATACAAATTATAGTGAATCAGTGTTATTTTGTTTGAGAATGCCGGAGAAAAGTAGGTACATTATTTTTTATTAAATTTTAACACTAAACTTCACTACAGTTAGAAATTTACAAAAAAATCAATATCAGGTAAGTAGGGGGTCTACCCAAAACCGAAAATCATGGCAAGGGGTCTACGGCACAAACAAGTTTGGGAACCTCTGATCTAGATGAAAGAGATAAATTATTAGAAACATAAAAATTGCTAAAACATAATCAAGAAAAAAATCTGAATTGATTGATTTTAATTAGTGAAATTGAATCTGTAATTAAACAACTTCCAATGAACAAGGTCCTGGACCAGATTACTTCACAGGTGAATTTTACCAAGCATACATTGAGGCACTATCACCTTTTATTTCCTCTCAAAAGATTTGAAAAAACAAGAAAAAAGAAAAAAGGATTCCCAAGCTTATTTTACATGAACAGCATTATCCTGTTTCCAAAATTAGATAAGCCCCCCCCACCACATCCAAAAAAAAAATTAAGAAAATTACAGGCCAATATCCCTGATAAATACAAACGCAAAAATTCTCAACCAAATGGTAGCAAACCAAAGTTAGCAATACATTAAAAAGATCATACATAATGATAAAGTGGGATTGATTTCCCCAATTCAAGATTGGTACAATACTTGAAAATCAATTAACATTATACACTGCACAAACAAAATGAAGAGTAAAAATCGTATGATCATATCAATAGATGCAGAAAAAGCATATGAAAAAATACAGTATGCATTCCTAATTAAAAAAATCTCATAAAGCGTGAGTAGAAGGAAAAGATCTCAACAGAATAAAGATCGTATGTAACAAACACCTAACATCATACGCAATGGAGAAAAGTAAAATTATTTCTCTTAAGACAAAGAATAAGAAGTAATGTCCAGTTTTAACAGTCTTATTCAACATTAGAAGCCTGGTGCATGCAACTCATGCCCAGGGCGGGTGTTCCTCAGCTCAGTCGGCACCCTCTCCAAAACTGGCACCCCGAGAGGATTGTCCGACTGCCCATTGAGGCCCAATTCCAGGCGTTTGGACATCCCACTGCTGGCTTTTACCTGATCGCCTGCCTGCCTGTCTGCCCCTAACTGCTTCTGTCTGTGGGCCCGATCACCCCCTAACCACTCCCCTGCCAGCCTAATCAACACCTAACTGCTCCCCTGCTGACTTATTGCCCCTTACTGCTCTCCCCTGCCAGCCTGGTCCCCCCAACTGTCCTCCCCTGCAAGCCTGGTTGTCCCAACTGCCCTCCTCTGTTGGACTGGTCACCTCTAACTGCCCTCCCCTGCTGGCCATCTTGTGATGGCCATCTTGTGTCCACATGGGGGTGGCCATCTTTGACCACATGGGGGCGGTCATCTTGTGTGTTGGAGTGATGGTCAATTTGCATATTACCACTTTATTATATAGGATGATAAAGGAAGTCCTAGTTACAGTAATCAGACAAGAAAAAAAAGTAAAAGGAATCCAAATTGGAAAGGAAGAAGTAAAAATATCATTATTTATGGATGACATAATATTGTATATAGAAAACCAAAAGTTATACCAAAAGTTATTGGAATAATAAATGAATTCAGTAAAGTAGCAAGATACATAATAAATATTCAGAAGTCACTTGCATTTTTATGCACCAATAATGAACTATCAGAAATGGAAATTTAGAAAACAATCACATTTACAGTTGCATCAACAAATAAACAAACTCAGTAATAATTTTAACCATGGAGGTAAAATATCTATAGTCAGAAAATTATTAGACAATGAAGCAAAAAATTGAATATACAAGTTAATGGAAGCATATACCATGGTCGTTAATAGAAAGAATTAACATTGTTAAAATGCCTTTGCTACCCAAATCTCAATGCAATTCTTATAAAAATACCAATGGCATAGTTCACAGAACTAGAATAAATAATGTAATAATTATCATGAAACCACAAAAGACACCCCTTATAACAGCAGCAATCTTGAGAAAGTTGAAGTAATCACATTATCTAGTATCAAAATAAACTACAAGGCCATAGTAAACAAAACAGCTTAGTACTGAATAAAAGCAGACATGTAGGTCAGTGGATGAGAATAAAGGCCAAAGAAGCAAACCCATGCCTTTATGTTTAATTCATATTGGATAGAGGAGACAAGAACATACAATGGCATAAAGACAGTCTATTCGGCAATAATCTGACTTATGGATATTTGTGTAAAAGAAATCAACAAAGGATCTCAAAGAGACATTCACATGTTTATTACAGCATTATTAACAAAAAAACAAGATGCAGAAACAACCTAGTGGATAAATGGAAAAAGAAAATATGGCATAAGTGTTATGTAAAGTAAGTATAGGATAAGATAATTGTCTAGTTTCATTATTTTTTCATGTGACTGTCAAAATTTTTAACACTATTTATTGAAGAGACTGTCTTTTCCCCATAGTGTATTCTTGTTTCCTTTGTAATAAATGTTAAAAAAAATTAAGTGAATTTATTGTTCAATGGTTACATTGGTCAATAACATTATATAGGTTTTAAGTATACAATTCTACAATATCTTCACTGTGCTCATACATTCAAAGTCTATTCTCCTTCCATCTCCCTGGTTGTTTACCCTCTTCCACCTATTCTCATGGCCCCCTTCCCTCTGATAATCACCATTCTGTTGTCTGTGTCTGAGACTTTTTATTTATTTTTGCTTAATTCCTTTGTGTATTTTACCTAGCCCTCTAGTCACTCTTCCCTCTGACAGCTGTTAGTCTATTTCTAATTGGTTTACTGTGTTCATTAGATTCCACATGTGTGTGAAATCCTATGGTGTTTGTCTTTCTCTGACTGGCTTGTTTCACTTAGCAAATAGTCTCTAGGCCCATCCATGCTGTTTCAAAGGTAAGATTTCCTTCTTTTTTAGGTCTGAGTAGTATTCCCTATGTAACTGTACCACAGCTTTTTTATTGATGGGCACTTGGGCTTATCCCAAATCTTGACAATAAATTAATTGACCATATATGTATTTCTGGGTTCCCTATTCTATTCCATGAATTTATATGTCTGGTCTTTATGGCAATAACATAAAGTTTAGATTACTAAAATTTTATGATACAGTTTAAAATTAGCAAGTACAATGCCTCCAGGTATTTTTCTTTCTCAAGATTTCATTGGCTATTAGGAATATTTTGTGGCTCCATAGAAAATATTGGATTAATTTTTTATTTCTGTAAAAATAATGCCATTAGAATTTTACTAAGAATTACATTGCATCTGTATGTGTCATAAGTATTTTAATAATATTAATTTTTCTAATTTGTGAGCATGGAATTTTTTTCATTTATTTGTGTTTTCTTCAATTTCTTTCATTAATACCTTATTGTATTCATTGTTTAGGTGATTTATCTCCTTGGTTAAATTTATTTCTAAGTTTTATTCTTATTTCTAGGTGTCTTATCCTAATTATAAATTGGATTATTTTCTTATTTTGTTCTTTCTGATGTTTAGTATTAATGTGTACAAACAGATGAACTTATCCATATCATCTGGTTGTACAATTTGTTGGCGCGTCATTTTTCATAGTTTTCTCTTAAATTATTTTGTATTTCTGTGGTATCAGTTCATGTAACTGGGTTATTAAAGCTACCTACTACTGAATTCCTGCCTATTTCTTTAGTTTTTTTTTTTTAATATTTGAATTATATATTTAGGGTTTGTTTTGATGGATGGATAAATATTTACAAATGTTACATGTTCTTGTTGGATAGGCACCCCTATCATTATATAATGCCCTTGATTGCCATTTTGTACAGGCTTTGCTTAAGGTCTATTTGTCTCTTATAAGCATAGTTAGTCCGGATTTATTTTGGCTTCCATTTTCAGGAAACAGGTTCATTCCCTTCATTTTGTATCTGTGCATGTCCTTACATTTGAAGTGAATATCTTTCTGGTATAGGCAGCACATAGATGGGTGTTGTTTATTTTTCAATTCATTTAGCCATTCTATACTATTTGATTGAATAATTTAGTCTATTTATATTTAAAGTAATTATTGAGCCTGGCTGCAATAGCTCAGTGGTTGAGCATTGACCTATAAACCAGGAGGTCACAGTTCGATTCCCAATCAGGGCACATGCCCAGGTTGTGGGCCTGATCCCCAGTAGGGGGCGTGCAGGAGGAAGCTGTAGATGATTCTCTCTCATCACTGATGTTTCTATCCCATTCTCCCACTCCCTTCCTCTGTGAAATCAATAAAAATATATTTTTTACAATAAAGTATTTATTGATAGGCTAGAGATTAGTAATGCCACCTTATTATTTTCTAGTTATTTTATATTCCTTTGTTGTTCCATGTTTTACTTTGTGAACTAATAATTTTCTGTACAACATGCTTCTGTTTATTTTTTTGTCTATCTGCTGTTTTTGTATTTAATGTTTTGTGAATCTCTGTTAAGCTCATCTTGTTGAATGTGTTGCTTAAGGCCAATGTCTCCTTATTGATTTTTCTGTCTGGATGATCAGTGCATTGATATTAAAGTTCCCCTACTACTATTGTATTTCTATCAATTTCTCCATTTATGTCTGTTAATACTTGATTAATATTTTTAGGTGCTCCTATGTTGGGAAGGTAAATATTTGTGACTATTATGTTCACTTCTTGGATTAACCCCTTTATTATAATGTGACTAGAGGCCTGATACATGAAATTAATGCAAAAGCATGAATTCCTTCCCCCAGTTGCTGCCACACCAGCTCCCTCTGGCACCTGGGATCCGGGCTTCCCTTGCAGCCCCAGCTTCATTCAGAAAGTCATCCAGGATGATGTGTAGACTAACCAGCATTTTCAGGTTTAACTAGAGGCCCAGTGCATGAAATTCGTGCATATGTGTGTGTGTGTGGGGGGGGGGGGGCCTGCGGGTGTCCCTCAGCCCAACCTGAGCCCTCTCCAATCTGCAATTAGGCCTGATCTCATAGGATAACTTGCCAGCCTGATCACCCCCTAACCACTCCCCTGCCAGCCTGATCGATGCCTAACTGCTCCCCTGCTGACCTGGTCAACCCTATGTGCCCTCCCCTGCCAGCCTGATTGCCCCTAATGGCCTCTGCCTTCGCCCCCACCACAGTGGCTTTGTCCAGAAGGACTTCCAGATGGATGTCCAAACGATGTCTGGTCTAATTAGCACGTTACCCTTTTATTAATATAGATAACACATATGCCCTTTCAGTGCACAGGACCACATTCATGCTCAACCAACCTATCCACTTCAGCCTGGATGTTATTCAATTTCTGGAATTTCATTTCAATTAATTCTCGAAACAACCTCTTACTTTTTTAGACAGTATTCTTCCTTCATTGCTGCGTTTTCCTGCCAGCTCTAGAAAGGCTCTTGACAGTGGTTTTGCTTGTATCTATTGTCAGAAGCATTCTCCTCACCACTGCCCTCTCCACAGCCTCCTCTGCACTGGCACTGAGGCTGTCCCGGAGGGCACAGAGGCTAGAGAACAGAGACAAAGACAGGATTTGGACCACTGGAGCCACCGTATCCACCTTTCCTCTCCCTGCTGGAGAAGCCAAGGCCAGCAACTTCCAGCAGCACCGAGCTTCTGGATAGGCCAAGGTTTGCAGAGCGAGCTCTTTGGACACCATAACTGCTCAGTCTCTCCTCTCCAGAGCCGCTGTGGCCCCGAGGTTATAGGGCTGCCCCGGAGTCCTCTGCACGCCTTCCATCCTCAGCAAACATGGCCGTGGACTCCGATGGAACTGCTATTTTTAGATAATTTGAACACCCAGCGCTGAGGTGAGACTTCACTTCTTGGCTCTCACTCTGCTTCTCCACTGTGGGACATGTACAAACATCCTTAGGCATCTTCGACTTTCCCTCCTGCCGTGGCCTGAAGTTCTGCACGTTCACCCCTCGCCCAGCTGGGTGTGGACACCGCGTTGGCGGGAGGGCATCGGTGGCCAGGACATGTCTCTGCCTTGTCTCAGGCTCCTGCGGCTGTGGTTGAGGTGGCTGTGCTGCTCGCTTTGCTCCCCTGCCCTCTTTCCCAGCCAGCTCCGGGCCTTGACGATGTCCTGGGTCCCAGGGTTAGCTCAGGTGGGTTGGGGAGGGTCTCAGACCGCCTGTGTTTGTCAGCAGTTCAGAGACCGAGCAGGTCACGATGGCATCTGATTCCTAACCCTCCTCCCAGGCCCTTTTTCTAACGGGAGTTGGGTTGTCCTGACGTGACACTCATTCGGTTTAGGAGTCACCCACGGGGACATGAGGTATTTGCACAGACGGCTTCTGTGTGGAGGACAGCTGTGAGGGGGGATCAGCGTGAAGGAACCAATGGCGGTCAGGGAACCTCCTCACTCCCCGCGCTGGCCTGGGCGTGCGGGGCTCGGCTTCCTTCTTCCCGGGACAAAGGAGCCAGGCCTCCGCCCTCGGCCGCTCAGGGCTCAGGCCTCCGCCCTCTGCGGCTCCGGCTCAGGCCCACAGGCATTCTTTGTGGCTCTGGGTGTGGCCATCTTGGTCAGGGAGTGATGGTTAATTTGCCTATTACCCTTTTATTGGATAGCATTATTATAGACGCCCTCTCTGTCACCTTTTAGTCTTTATTCAAAGTTCATGTTGCCTCATATGAGTATTGCTACCCCAGGTTTTTTTTGTTTTGTTTTGTTTTTTGCATTTATATTTCCATGGTGTTGTTTCTTTTTTTCATATTTTTAATTAATTGGATTTTCTTTAATAAAATATATCATACAAATAAGAGAGTATAATTTATACATATAATTTAAAGAATAATAAATTAAATACTCATATACATATAATTCAATTTAAGAAAAAGAACAGACCCAAAATCTTTGTTCCCTTTCTCCCTCTTTTTAATTAATTCTGCTTTTATTGTTACTTATTGCTGTTTTCTATTGTTGAAAGCATTACTGATGTCCCTTTTTTCCCCCTATTGCCCCCTTTCTCCTGCTCCTTCCCTGCACTTTAATCTCTCTTTTCTTTTGAAGTGAGTCACTTTTAGACTTTATATAAATGTGTCTTTTAAATCAATTTATGTAACAGATGTCTTTGATTGGAGTACCTGATCCATGAAAATTTTAAATAAATATTGATAGGCTGTTCTTATTGTCATTTTGTTCATTTTTTTTTTTTTTTGTTAGTTCTTGGTTACTTTTTTAAAATGTCTTCTTTTGTGGTTTGCTGGTTTTCTTTAGTGTTATATTTAGCTTTTTTTTTACTTTTGTTTTTGTTTAATATTAAATTTATATTTTACTTTTCTACTTTTGCCTTTTGTTAATGTGAAAAATCCATTGAAATCTGCAAAGAATTATTTTTTTTAGTTTATTTGAGCCAAACTGTCAATATATGCTAGGAATCAGAAACTCAACAAATTAAGATAATGCTCCAGAGAATGACAGGTTACATTTGTATTTATACATTGCAATCAAAGGAGGGATGTAGGTGGGTTACATTGGTGATAGATTAAGGAGGTGGGATAAAGCAAAGTGGGGGCGGGGAAAACCCCTGGGATTGGATGAAAAGTAAAATGATGGACACACACTTAGGTGGGTACAGGAACAATTAACATGATAATGAAGGAATTTGTGGTATCTGTCCTGGCACCCATACACATTTGGTTGTCCTGAGGGGCTCCAGAAAAAGGGAAGTTACAAGTTACCCAGACATTTCAAGGGTCCATTATCATACTGTGTTTCCCCGGAAATAAGACATCCTCCAAAAATAAGACCTAGCGCATGGAAAGATAAGACATCCCCTGAAAATAAGACCTAGCACAACTTTGGGAGAAAAAATTAATATAAGACACTGTCTTATTTTCGGGGAAACAGGGTAGAAGCAAAAAGACAGGTAGGCTCAGTTAAGATAAAGGTTGACCTTGCCAGGGAAGATACCAGCCTAGGATGTAATTACCCACCACAATTGCTTTTAGTTAAAGTCTAATTTCAGACCATCCTTTGTAGTGACTTTAGGTCTCTGAGTTTGCAAGACCACCTTGCAGGCCTCCCCAGAGCTTCTCAGGTCAACATGTGGCCCCTTTGCCCACACTTTTAACTTTTGTGCTAGCTTTTAAAGTGACTGATCCACTGCGTTTATCATATATTTGCCTTAACTGTGAGATTTTTCTTTTATATATTTTTATTTGTGAATATAACATTTCTTGTTCTTAAAAAAAAAAAAAAAAAAAAAAAAAAGACCCTTTAACATTTCTTGTAAATCTGGTTTAGTGGTTATGAACTTAAAAATTTTTGCTTGTCTAATAAATTATTTATCCTTCAATTCTGAACAATGGCCTTGCCATATAGATTATTCTAGGTTATGCTTTCCTTCCTTCAGTGCTTTACATATATCCACCTCTCCCTACTTACCTTAAAAGTTGCTGCTGAGAAATCAGCCATATAGGGTTTCCCTTGAATGTGATCAGTTGTTTACCTCTCTCTGCCTTGCCTTCAAGATTCTTTATTTTTAACTTTATTTCATTTTAATTGCATTCTATCTTTATGTGTGTCTCTTTGGGGTTATTTTGTTTGAGATGCTGTACTTTGTAGAGTGGGATGCCAGTTTCCACCTCCAGGTTAGGAAAGTTTACAGCCATTAATTCTTTAAACATATTTTCTTCTTTTTTCTCTCTATATTCTTCTTCTGGGATCTCTATAATGTTAATGCATTTGATGTTGTCCCAAATAATCTTTTAATTTTTTTTCCCTGTTCTTATTTATTGATCTTCACTCTTCTCTCTTCTAGGTCACAAATTTGTTTTTCTCTAGTACATATTCTACTGTTAATTCCCTCTAGTGTATTTTTAATTTTAGGTACTGTATTCTTCAGCTCTGATTGGTTTATTGAATTTTCTTATGCTTGTTGAAGTTCTCACTGGCTTTCTCTGTTCTTCTCCAAAGTTGAAAATCTTTATCACCATTACATTGAATTCTTTATCAAGCAATTACTTATTTCTGTTTCATGGGGCTGGAGTCTGGTTTTATTTCTCTTGTTTTCTTATTTGAAACATATTTCTCAGTCTTCTCTGTTTGTTTTACTTTCAGTGTTTGTTTCTCTGGATTAGATGAAACAGCTGTCTCCTGATCTTGAAGTAGCCCTGTGTAGGAATGACCTCTGTGTAGACTGTATGCCAGGTGGTTTGGGCATACCAGTGAACACAAAGCATGTGCATATGGATCCTGGTGTGCCTTCATGTATTGGCTACCTAAAGGCTGCAGTGGGTACAAAACTCAGTGCCCTGCAGGCCCCTTTGAGGCCTGCTCAATGGGGCTTTAGAAATTTAAATTTTGCTGAAGTCCAATTTATTGATTTTTAAATTTTTATAATATCAAATCTATAACTCTTTTGCTAGCCTTATATCCTAAGACTTTAAAAAATATTTATAGCTTTATATTTTACTAGAGGCCTAGTGCATGAAATCTGTGCATGGGGGGGGGTGTCCCTCAGCCCAACTACACCCTCTCCAATCTGGGACCCCTCAAGGTATGTCTGATTGCCTGTTTAGTCCCAATCCCAAGGGGATCACAATCCAGTACTGCAGGCTCCCAACTGCTCACCAGCCTGCCTTTCTTATTGCTCCTAACCACTTTGACCTGCAAGTCTGATCACCCCCTAACCATTCCCCTGCCAGCCTGATTGATGCCTAACTGCTCCCCTGCCAGACCAGTTGCCTCTAACTGCCTTCCCCTGCCAGCCTGGTCACCCCCAACTGCCCTCCCCTGCAAGCCTGGGTCCCCCAAACTGATTCCCCCAGCTGCCCTTCCCTGTAGGCTTGATCACTCCCAATTGCCCCCTTCCCCCTTTGCAGACTTGGTCCCTCCCAACTCCCCTCCCCTACTGGCCATCTTGTGGCAGCCATCTTGTGTTCACATGGGGGCGGCCATCTTGTATGTTGGAGTGATAGTCAATTTGCATATTACTTCTTTATTAGATAGGCTAGAGGCCTGGTACATGGGTAGGGGCAAGCTGGTTTGCCCTGAAGGGTGTCTCTGATCAGTGTGGGGGTTTCCTTGTAGCATGGGGCATCCTGGGCAAGGGGCCGGTGGTGGTTTGCAGGCTGGCCATGCCGCCCCCACCCCCAGCAAACCAAGCATAGGCCAGGGCTGGCTGGAAGCAGGTATCTGGGATTCATTTATCTTTTATAATGCAATTTGTAGCCTTGAGTGGAGGTTACACAGGGTGTAGACCAGGGTGGGTGGGAAGTTTAACTTTCTCCATTGCCAGGGGCAACCCAAGCCTCCTGCTTGCTTCAGTTCCGTGGCAGAAGCCATCTTAGTTGGGTTAATTTGCGTACTTGTTCTGATTGGCTGGTGGCTGTAGTGGAGTGATGGTCAATTTGCATGTTTCTCTTTTATTAATGTAGGTAATTAATGCTAGAATCAATTCTGGCTCAGACCGGTTTGGCTCAATGGATAGAATCAATTCTGAATTAATACTTAGGTAAGGTATGAAATTTAGGTAGAAGTTTATTCACATATTTTATGAATTTCCCATTGATAAAACACCATTTTTTTTTAAAGCATATGCTTTCTTCCTTAAAATATGTATGCTTATTTCTGAGTTGTTTTATTCAATTGATTCATATGTCTATTCCTTTGCCAATTCAATACAATCTTTATTGCCAAGGCTATATAACAAAAGTTAATATGAGATAGTGTGATTTCTCCCACTATATGTTTCTTTACAAAAAATTTATTTTAGCTATTGTATAGCTTGTGACTTTTTTTATCTAAATTTTAAAATAGACTTATTTTTCTCTCCAATATATATTGCAGAGATTTTGATAGGGACTGCTGCAAACATCAAGATAAACTTGGAGAAAGTTAATGTTTTTACTAGGTTGAGCTTCCCAAATCATGAATACATTTTGTCTCTCCCGTTATTTAACTTTCCTTTGACATTTTTCATCAGTATTTTATCATTTTCTGCAAGCAAACACTATTCAATTTTGTTAAATTTGTACTTAAGTATTTTATTTTATTTTGAGCAATTTAAAACCCTATATAAGAAAAGGGTAGTATGCAAATTGACCATACAGTGGAATAACCAATCGCTATGATGTGCACTGACCATTAGGGGGAAGATGCTTAATGCAGGAGCTGCCTCCTGGTGGTTAGTGCACACCCATAGGGGCAGCTCCGCTCCGGGAGCAGGCCTAAGCCACAGTAGGACATCCTGGGCTGCTAGAAGGATATCTGACTGCCAGCTTAGGCCTAGTTCCCCAGAGAGTGGGCCTAAGCTAGCAAGTGGGCATGCTCCAAGGGGTTCTGGACTGTGAAAGGGTACAGGCCAGGATGGGAGACTCCCAGAGTGCACACATTTTCATGCACTGGGATTCTAGTAATGTTATATTTCATTTGTTTCCACAAGTTTACTTTTATTATATAGAAATTCAAATGAGTTTTTGACATTATCTTATATCCTGCAACTTTGCTGAATTCACATTCATTTTAGGAGTCTTCTTCTGTTTTATTTTGACAGTTTCCTTGACATTTTCTACATAGACAATCATATCATTATCAAAAGGGACAATGTAAATTCTCTTTCCAATTTAATAATAATAAAATACATATTGGGAATTTGCTAGAACTTTGTATGCTATGGTGAACATATAAGTAATGTTATATGTGAATATCTTTGTTTTGTGTTTAGTCTTAAGAGAAAGGTGTCTTTTTACTGTTAAATATAATGTTAGCTATATGTTTGAGTAGGTGCTTTTTATCACCTTGAGGTAATATTCTTTTATATCTAACTTGTTTAAGTTATATCTGATCACAGATAGATATTGAATTTTACAAATACTTTTTCTGAATTGTTAAATATCATATGATTTCTCTTCATTAGTCTATTGACAGGGCAGATCACATTGATTAATTTTCAAGTGTGAAAGCAGTCTTGCATATTTAGAGTAAGTTCTACTGGTCATGATGTGTAGCTATTTAAATACATTGCTGAATTCATTTTGTTGATATTATTTTTTTGACTTTTGTATCTAATTTCATGATAGATATTGGCCTGTAGTTTTCTTTTCAGGATGATCTTTACTGAGTTTCAATATCATGGTAATACTAAACTCCTTAAATAAATTTGGAAGTATTTTATTTAAGGAGTTTAGCTCCAGTCTTATTTCCTAGAATAGTTTCTAAACTTATTTGTTCATTTTTTTTATTAATTGCTGAGTATAAGTATTCAGTGAATAACCATAGGTCTGGAGCCTTTAAAACTAAGCTTTAATTTCTCAGGTATGAGTCAAACTGCCTCGTTTATCTTGATTGGATTTTGGGAGTTTGTGGGTTTTAAGAAATTGGTCCATCTCTTCTAAGATAATCAAATTTATGAGTATAAATAAAATTGTTTACATTTTTATTATAGTCCTTAAGAATCTGTGGTTATATCTATCGATACTATTTTCATCTTTATATTTGCTATTTTTGTCATCTCTTGTTTTACTTTTTTATTTTTCTCATATTGCAATAGGTTTATCAATTTTATTGATTTTTCTAAATGTTATATAATTTTTGTTGAATTTCTTGGGATGACATTAGTTAATAACATCATATAGGTTTTAGATGTTCAATTCTATAATTCATCTTCTGCATATTGTATTGTGTGTCCATCACACTAAGGCAAATCTCTTTCTTTCACCATTTACACACCCTTTACACTCTTCTACTTCCCAAACCCTCTTTCCCCTCTGGTAATCACCACACTATTGTTTGTCTATGAGGTCTTTTTGCTAAATCCTTTCCTCTTTACCACCCACATCCCCAGTCCCTTAAGCTATCAGTCTGTTTTCTGTATCAATGAGTCTGTTTCTGTTTTGCTTGTTAGTTTATTATGTTCATTAGATTCCACATATAAGTAAAATCATATGGCATTTGTCTTTCTCTGACTGGCTTATTTCACTTAGCATAATACTCACCAGATTCATTTATATAATTGAAAATGGTAATATTTCCTTCACTTTTACATCCAAGTATATAGTATTCTGCTTTGTATATATATCATAGTTTCTTTATTCACACATCTACTGATGGGCAATTGGGCTGCTTCTGAATCTTGGCTATTATAAACAATGCCACAATAGTTACAAAGATGCATGCTAGTTATATTCTTTTAAATAGTATTTGGAGTTTCTTCAGATTTATTCCCAGAAGTGGAATCACTGGGTCATTAAGACAGTTCTATTTTTAGTTTTTGAGGTAATTCATTACTGCTTCACACAGTGGCTGCACCAATATGCATTTCCATTAACAGTGTACAAAGGTTCCCTTTTCTGTACATCCTCACCAACATTGTTGCTTTTTGATTTATTGATGATAGCTGTTCCTCCAGGCATGAGGTGGTATCTCAGTGTGGTTTTAATTTGCATCTCTCTGATGATTAGTGACATTGAGTATCTTTTCATGTGTCTATTGGCCACCTGTATGTCCTTTTCTGGTCCTTTAACCATATTTTAATTGGAATTTTTTGTTTTTGTTTTTGTTTGTTTGTTTTTCTGGTGTTGAGTTTTATAAGTTCTTTATAAATTCTTATCATTGTATCATTGGTGAATATGTTCTCTCATTTACTGGTTGTCTTTTTAATTTTGTTGATGCTTTCTTTTGCTGTCCAAAAATAAAAAAAATTATTTTGATGCACTCCAATTTGTTTATATTTTGTTTCTCTTTTGCTATCAGAAATGGCTGAGATTTTACTGTCTGTGTTTTCTTCCAGGACTTTTATGACTTCAAGTCTAACATTTAATTCTTTTATCCATTTTCAGTTTATTCTTGTGTTTGGTGTTACAAGGTGGTATAGTTAAATTTTTTTGCACTTGTCTGTCTAGTTTTCCCAATATCATTTATTGAATGGACTGGCTTTAATTTACATCCATTGTATGTTCTTGCCTTCTTTATCAAATATTAATTGATCATAACACATTGGTTTATTTTGGGGTTCAATATCCTGCTCCATTAATCTATAGGTAAGTCTGTTTTAATGACAGTACCATGCTGTTTTCATTACTATGCCTTGCAGTTTAATTTGGCATCATAGCATAATTCCTTTAATTTTTTTCAACTTTCTCAAGAGTTCAATGACTATTCAGGGTGTGTTGTGTGTTTTGTTGTTTTTTTTTGTTGTTGTTGTTTTTTGTGTGTGTATTTGTATAAATTTTTGGAATATTTGTTCTAATTCTGTGATATACACCATTGGTATATTGGAATTGTGTCTGTTGATTGCTTTGGGTCAGTCAAGAAGAAATAAAAGGAACCCAAACTGGAAAGGAAGAAAAACTATCACTTTTACAGATGACATGATACAACCCTGAATATTTCACCAGAGAACTATTAGAGCTAGCAAACGAATTCAGCAAAGTAGCAGGATAGAAAATGAATATTTAGAAATCAGTTGCAATTTTATATACTAATAATGAACTATCAGAAAGGGAAACTAAGACAACAACCCCATTCACAATAGCTTCATAAGGAAAAAACATACCTAGGAATACATTTAACCAAAGATGTAAAACATCCGTAGTAAAAAATAATTTTAAGACACTGAAAGAAGAAATTGGAGAAGATACAAATAAGTGGAAGCATATACAGTATTCATGAGTAGCAATAATTAATGCTATTAAAATGCCTATATTAGCAAAGAATCAGTTTTTGATTAAATGACTTTCACCATTAGGTTCCCATTTCTTTTCTTAAAATTGAGGCATAATGGGTAGAACAGGTGTATAAGTTAATGATTAAAATTTTGTATACATTACACAATGATCAGCACAAGAAGTCCAGTTAACACTTATCATTGTGCATAGTTACATTTTTTCCTTTGGTAAAAGCTTTTCAGATTCACTCTCATAGCTACTTTCACATATGTGAGGTTGTTATAGTAACCATGCTGTACACTATATCCTCATGACTTGTTAATTTCATAACTGGAAATTTGTAACTTTGGCTCTTTTCACCTATTTTACCTATCCTCCCACCCCAACCTCAGGCAACCACTGATCTTTTCTCTATATTCATGAGCTTCTGATTTTGTTTTTCATATTCCACATATAAGTTAAGTTGTATAGTATTTATCTTTTCCTGACTTAATTCTTTCACTTAGCATAATTCTCTTAAGGTACATCCATGTTCTCATAAATGACAAGATTTTTAATGGCTGAATAATATTCATATATATATATTCATATATATATATATATATATATATATTCTTTATTCATTCATTCATTAATGGACATTTATGTTGTTTCTATGTCTTTGCTATTGTGAATAATGCTGTTGCATATACATGATTGACTTAATGTTATTGTTGTTTTTTTATATGTCCAAAGGTAGATTGCTGGATTATATGGTAGTTCTATTCCCATTTTCAATTTTATTAGTTGCTTACTTCATATCTTTATTCTTTCCTGCCTTCTAACTGTTTCAAGGTTATTTTTCTGTTCTTTTTCTAGTTTCATGAGGTAGAAACTTATTTTACTGATTGGAGGCATTTTCTTCCTTTTTAGTGGCAGCATTTGATGCTCATTTCTTTCTCAGTACTGCTTTAACTACATCTCACATATTTTGATATGCATTTTTATTGTCATTAAAGTCTCTGTGTTATCTATTTTTGTATTTGAAAATTTGTATTTTACTCACATTACATTTGGAAGTCTGCTATTTATTCCCCAAGTGTTTGGATATTTTCTCTTTTTTTTCTGTTACTTATTTCTAGTTGATTCTCTTATAATCAGAGAATATATATGATTGATTTCAATTTTTTTAAAAATTGAGAGTTTTTTTATGATGCATGGCTTGGCCCATCTTATTGAACATTCCAGTGTCCTTGAAAAAAAAAAAGTGTGGTGTTATGTTGTTTGGTGAAGTGTTCTATATATTTAAATTAAATCTGGTTGCTTGATTTTGTTGTTTAATTATGCTACATCCTTACTTGCTTTCTGTCTAGTATTTCTATCAATTATCCAGAATAGGATGTTGAAATATCTAACTCTAGTGTAAATTTATCAACTTCTTTTGTTGGCTTTACATTGTTGTTTCATGTGTTTTTATGTTGTGCATATGTGCACATTTTTTATTATTCCTTTCTTGTTGCATGTTCCTTTTACTGTTCATAATGTGGGGTTTTCAATCCAGTAATTTTATTTCTTCTGAAGTTCACTTTTTACCTAATATTAATAGGTCAAAATTTTTTTATAAATAATTTTATGGAATACCTTCTTTCTTTTTTCTTTAAATGTACATATGCTATTGGACTTAAAGTGAGTTTTTTGTAGGAATACATATTTTGAATAACTTTTTTAAATCTACTATCAATTTCTGGTGCTAATATACCAGTATGATTATTTATTATTTTAGTATGATTTTAGTATGATTATTTTAATATGATTATTGATATTGAAGGCTTTCTTTGTCACTTTATTACTTATTTTCTATTTATTTCCTCTGTTTCTCACTTTTCTGTCTCTTTTTTCTTAAATACTTGTATATTTGTTTGTTGTTTAAACAATTTTTAGGATTACATTTTAATTCATTTACAGTATTTTGATTATATCACTTAGTAAGCTTTCCTACTGGTCGTATTAGTTAGGTTCTCCAGAGAAATAGGACCAATAGAAGTGTGTGTGTGTGTGTGTGTGTGTGTGTGTGTGTGTGACAGAGAAAGAGAGAGAGAGAGAGAGAGAGAGAGACTACAAAAAACATACAACTAAACATGATACTTAATGGTGAAAGATTGAATGTATTTCACCTAAGATTGAAAATGGGGAAAGGGAAAGAGAAGAGAAAGGCTTGCAAGTCCCAATCCTGCAGGGTATGTTGGCAGGCTGATGACCCAAGGAAGAGCTGATGTTGCAGCTTGAGTTTGAATGCTATCTGTTGGCCATATTTCATCTTTTTAGGGAGATCAGACTTTTTCTTAAGGTCTCTGATTGGATGAAGCCCGTCAACATTATGGAGGATTTTTTAATTTATTTATTTACTCAAAATCTATTGATTGTTATCCTCATTTAAAATGCCTTCAAAGCACCATCCAGATGCATTTGATTGCATATCTGGGTACCATGGTCTAACCAAGCGGACTCATAAAATTAGCCATCACACTAGGCACTGCTACATTGTTCTGGGTATTAAAACTTGCACATTTACTTTATCACATTGTATGAGTATCAGTATTTATCACTTTGAGTAGATAGAAACATTGCCTTACCTTCTTCACTTTAATGTAATTATCTAGAGTATCTCTTCTACATACATTGAGTGCCACATCATATTGTTTTATGACTTTTGCTTCTATCACAAGTATTATTTAACACTTACAGGAAGGAGGGAAGTCAATTATTCTATCCTTATGCTTTTTTTTTTACATTTATACATTTCAATGTAATTCTTTCCTTTTTTTAATCTAACCATATTTCTGAATCATTTTCTTTCAGCTATTCTTTAAGGGAAGCTTTGCTAGCAACACATTGCCTGAGCTTTTCTCCTCTGACAATGTCTTACTTCATTTGAGCAGTTATAGAATTTGTGGTGTACAGCTTTCTTTTTCAGCACTTGAAGTATGTTAAGCCACTTCCTAGCTTACCTATGTGGTTTCAGGTAAGAAATGTCATTTGGTTGGTGTTTTCCTATAAGTTATACACACTTTATCTCTGGATGCTTTAAGTATTTTATTTTTGCCTTTAGTTTTTAAAATTTAATTATAATATATTTAATTATAACATAATTAATTATGCCATGTATAGTTTTTTGGGTGGTTTATCCTGTTTGGTTTTCTTACAGCCTGGAACTTACAGATTAATTTTTCTTTTGCTAAACTTAGAAGAGGCTGTATTTCTATGAAGGACCACATTTTTTGGAAATTTTTTTTGTCCCATCTGTTTTCCTCTCCTGTGATTTGAGTGATAAAATGTCCCACATGCACCTGAGTCTCTGGTTATTGTTTTTTACTCTATTTTCTCTATTTTGTTCATTTGGCTAATTTATGTTGTTTCATCATCAGGCTCACTAATTATTTCCTCTGACCCCTCCATTGTGCTGTTCCGCCCATGCAATGAATTGTTTTTAACTAGAAACACAGTGCAATAAATTCATGTCTTGGGATGGGGGGCATCCCTCAACTTGGCCTGCACCCTCTCACAGTCCAGGACCCCTAGTTCCTTACTGCCCATCTTCTCGCTGCTCCTTACTGCTTGGTTCCGTACTCCTTAGTGCTGCCATTAAGGCAGGAGGGGCTCTGGCCACCGCCACTATGCTCACCAGCCAAGAGCCCGGCTTCTGGCTGAGCAGCACTCCCCCTGTGGGAGTCCACTGACCACCAGGGAAAGTTCCTGTATTGAGTGTCTGCCCACTGGTGGTCAGTACATGTCATAACAACTGGTTGTTCTGCCATTTGGTCAATTTGCATATTAGGGTTTTATTATATAGGATTCTAGAACTTCCTTTGCTTCTCCTTTATATCTGCTATTTTTGCTTAGACATTCTAATTTTTGTATTTTATTTTTGAAGTATTGTTATGGCCACTTTAAAATCCTAGTCAGATCATCCTAACATTCTTGTCATCTCTCTGTGTTTGCTATATATATATATTTTTTTTTTCATTCAGTTCAAGGCATTTGTTTTTTGGAATGAATTTCTTTGCATTGATAACTGATAACTTTTTATATCATAAAATTGTATATCTTACTTAAGTTTTCTATTTTAGAAGACTTTGCATGGCCTGCTCTGTTTGGAGAGATCTGTGGCACAGGGCCTGGCACCACCCTGCCACATCCTGTAGGGGTGGATATTTAGGTTCATTGCTGCCTGGCAGAGATGAAAGCCACAGCTCCCCAGTTGGCCTCTTCCATCACCTTGCCAGGGGACGGGACCTGGGTTCCAGATGGTGAGAGTGGACAGCCGGGCTCTCCACTCAGCCTGGCTGGCAGGTGTGGAGCCTGTGGTCTCTGTTCCATGGTAGTGTTTGGCAGTAGCAGATTGGCCAATTTCTGTGAGTTTTCTTGTCATGTAAAGTGTTCTTTTATTTGACTAGAAAAAACAGGCTTTTCTTGGAGTTAATTTTGCCAACTTCTCTGGCATCTATTCTGAGATATTTGAGACAAAAAAAATCCAGAAAACTCTCCATTTCATTATTTCTTGAGTCCCAAGTTTCTTAGCTCTTTTGTATGCATCTCTACGTTTAAGAGTTTTTCTATTCTTGTTTTATATTTAACTTCCAGGATATTTATTTGTAATTAGTTGGAATATAAGCACATTTTTTCTGCTCCACCTCCCCAATCTGAAAAATGGTAAAAAAAATAATTCAATACAGAAGGGTATTCGTTTCAACAAATGGCATTGGAAAAAATGTATATCCATAATTCAGAAACTGAATCTAGTGCTAAACCTCATATGGTGAGCAGAAATTTAAATCTAAATGTAAAATGTAAGATACATATTTTTAGAAGAAAATATAAAAGAAAATCTTTGGACCTGCTGTTTGGCAGAAAGAACTTAAACATGATATCAGATGCATTATCTAGAAAATTTAAATTTAAAATGTTGGACTTTATCAACATAAAAATATTTTCTTCTCTGTTAAAGATACTGTGAAAAAAAAGTAAAGATTAATATTAGAATTGGACATAATATTTGCAAATATCATATATAACAAAGGAGTTCTTTCTAAAATAAAGGTATATTCTAGAAACCCAAACCACACTCCTGACCAATTAAACTAGAATCTGTGGCCTTAGAACATGAGCAAGTATATTTTTTCAAGTTCCCTTGGTGATTCCAACCTGTAGACATGTTTGGAACCCACTTGTATAGCATAAAATGCATGTACTAAAAATTAATACAAATTATTTTACAACCAATTATAGGCATAATAATAAAGTACAAAAAAAAGAGAGAAAATAAACATATTTTTAAATTCCTTATTGTTTAAAGTACCACATACGTATCTTTTTCCCCCTATTTATCTCACCCTACCCTTTCCCACCACCCAGCACATGTCCTCACTCCCCTACTGTCTGTGTCCATTCGTTATACTTATATGTATGCATGCATGTTCTTTGGTTGAACTATCTCCCCTCTCCCCTGTCCTCCCTCTGAGATTGGATGGTCTGTTCAATGTTTCTATGTCTCTGGATCTATTTTTGTTCATTAGTTTATGTTATTGATTATATTTCACAAATGAGATCATGTGACATTTATTTTTCTCTGACTGCCTTATATTGCTTAGCATAATGCTCTCCAGGCCCATCCATGCTGTTGCAAAAAAAGTTCCTTGTTTTTTATAGTGGCATAGTATTCCATTGTGTAGCTGTATCACAGGTTTTTAATCCATTCATCTGCTGATGGTCACTTAGACTGTTTCTAAATCTTAGCTATATTAAATTGTACTGCTATGAACATAGGGGTGCATATATCCTTTCTGATTAGTGTTTCTATTTTATTGGGATATATTCCTAGATGTAGGGTTACTAGGTCAAATGGGAGTTCCATTTTTACTTTTTTTTTAAAATATATTTTATTGATTTTTTTTTACAGAGGAAGAGAGAGAGATAGAGTTGAAACATTGATGAGAGAGAAACATTGATCAGCTGCCTTTTGCACACCCCCTACTGGGGATGTGCCCGCAACCAAGGTACATGCCCTTGACCGGAATCGAACCTGGGACCTTTCCGTCCACAGGCTGACGCTCTATCCACTAAGCCAAACTGGTTTCAGCCATTTTTACTTTTTTGAGGAAACTCCATACTGTTTTTCCACATTGGCTGCACCAGTCTGCATTCCCACCAGCAGTACACAAAGGTTCCTTTTTCTCCACATCTTCGCCAGCTCTTGTCATTTATCGATTTGTTAATGATAGGCATTCTGACAGGTGTGAGATGATACCTCATTTTTGTTTTGATTTGCATCTCTTATGATTAGTGACTGGTCATTTTTCATATGTCTCTTGGATTTCTCTATGTTCTCTTTCAAAAAGTGTCTATTGAGATCCTTTACCCATTTTTTAATTGGACTGTTTAATCTTCTTTTTACAGATTAATATCTAATCTAAATTTTGGATACTAAACCCATATCGGAGATAACATTAACAAATATGTTGGCCTATGCATTAGGCATTCTTGTTATTTTGTTGATGGTTTCTTTTGTGTGCAGAAGCATTTTATTTTGATGTAGTCCCATTTGTTTATTTTCTCCTTAGTTTCCATTGTCCTAGACGTTGTATTGGTAAAGATATTGCTATGACATAGGTCTGACATTTTGCTGCCTATACACTCTTCTAAGACTTTTTATGGTTTCCCCGCTAATATTTAAATCCTTTATCCATTTTGAGTTTATTTTTGGTGTAAGTTGGTGGTCTAGTTTCTTTCTTTTCTTTTCTTTTTTTTTTTTTTTCATGTATCTGTCCAATTTTCCAAACACAATTTATTGAAGAGACTGCCTTAACTCCATTATCTACTCTTGCCTCCTCTATCAAATATTAATTGAGGATAATGGCTTGAGTCGATTTCCGGGTTCTCTGTTCTGTTCCATTCATCTAAATGTCTCTTCTTGTGCCAGTACCAGGCAGTTTTGAGAAGAGTGGCTTTGTAATATAGATTGATATCTGGTATTGTGATCCCTACAACCTGTTCTTCTTTCTCAGAATTGCTGCGGCTATTTGGGGTCTTTTTGTTTTTTATTCCATATGATTTTTTGGAGCATTTATTCTAGATCTGTGAAATATGCTATTGGTATTTTAATGTATCACATTTATTTACTTGTGGATATTATACCAGCCTTGCATCCTAGAATAAATCCCATTGGTCCTGGTGTATGATCTCTCTAATGTAAGGCTGGATCTAATTTGCTATAATTTTGTTGAGGATTTTAAGCATCTATGTTCATCAGGGATATTGGCCTGTAGTTCTCTTTCTTTGGAGTGTCTTTATCTGGTTTTGGAATTAGGATGATGCTGGCTTCATAGAGAGAGCGTGGAAGTGTGTTTTTCGCTTCAATTTTTTTGGAGTAGTCTGAGGATGGTAGGTTTTATAGTTCTTTGAATGTTTGTTAAATCTCCCTTGTGAAGCCATCCAATAGAGGGCTTTTGTTTGCTAGAAGTTTTTTGGTTAATGTTTCAATTTCATCAATAGTTATTGGCCTATTCAGGTATTTTGTTCTTCCTCTTTAAATTTTGGAATATTTTAATTTTTAGGAATATGTCTTTTCATCTAGGTTGTCCAGTTTGTTGGAATAGAATTGGTCATAGTATTTTTCATAATCCTTTGTATGTCCGTGGGGCTGGTTGTTACTTCACCTCTTTTACTTCTGATTTTTTTATTTGGGTCCTTTTTCTTTGTTTATTGGTGAGCCTGGGTAGAGGCTCATCAAATTTGTTTATCCTTTCAAAGAAACAGCTCTTAGTTTCATTGATCTTTTGTATTTTTTCCCCCTTCTACTTACTCTGGGATTATCTTATTGATCTCTCTCTAATTCTTTTAGTTGCAGAGAAAGATAATTTATTACCTTTTTTATTTTTCTTGTAGAGCTATGAACTTCCCTCTCAGGACTGTTTTCAATGAGTTCAATAGATTTTGGATAGTTGTGTTTTTATTGTCACTTGTTTACAGGGTGCTTTTTATTTTTTATTTAATCTCTTGGGTAACCCAATTATTGTTCAATAGCATGCTATTAAGCTTCCAAGTGCTTGATTTTTTAAAATGCTTTTATTGTAGTTGATTTCTAATTTGATTCCATTGTGACCTGAGAAGATGTTTGATATGATTTCTATCTTGAATTTGAAGAGGCTTTTTCTGTGTCCTACTATGTGGTTTATCTTTGAAAATGTCCAGTGTGCACTTGAGAAGAATCTATATTCTGTAACTTTGGGATGAAATGTTCTGAAATTGTCAATTAGTTCCACCTGATCTAGTGAGTCATTTAGAAGTGCTGTTTCTTTTCTGATTTTTTAGAGGATTTATCCAATGATGTCAGTGGAGCATTAAAGTTTCCTACTATGATCTTATTTCTGTCTATATCTCTCTTGATATCTTCCATGAAGTTTTTTTTTAAAATGTATTTGTGTGCTCCTATATTGGCTGCATATGTTTACCAGAGTTATATCCTCTTATTGAATTGCTCCCTTTATTATTATGACGTAGCCCTCCTTATCTCTTGTAATGGCCTTCACTTTGAGCTCCATTTTGTTAGATATAAATATTGCTACCCTGGTTTTTTCCCCTCATTTCCATTTTCCACACACACAAAAAATTATATCCTGTCAGTATCACTCTGTGTGAGTCCTTTGTTCTGAGGGGGGTCTCTTGTAGACAGAAAATATATGGGTCATGTTTTCTTGTCCATTGAGCTACCCTATGTCTTTTTATTGAAGCATTAATCCATTCACTTTTAAGGTTATTATTGATAGGTTTGTAGTCATCTTTATTCTTTATGCTTATGTTCTTTCTTCCCCCTCTATTTCTTCTTTTTACAGCAGTCCTTTTATCATTTCTTGCATTTCTGGCTTGATAGTAATAAACTCTCTTAGCCCTTTGTTTCCTGTAAAGCTTCTGATTTCACCTTCAATTTTGAATGATAGCCTTGTTGAGTATAGTATTCTTGGATTAAGTTCCTTGCTTTGCATATTCCATAATCACTTTGTATATTTCATCCCATTTCCTTCTGGCCTGAAATGTTTCTGATGAGAAATCAGTTGATAGTCTAATGGGAGATGCCTTGTAGTTAACTTTCTGTCTCCTTCTGTCAACCTTTAAGATTCATACTTTGTTGTTGATGTTTGCCAATTCAATTATGATATGTTTTGTTGTCCATCTTCTGGGATCATCTTGTTTGGGACTCTGTGTGCTTCTTGGACTTGTGTGGCTTTTTTTTTTTTTTTTTTTTTTTTTTTTTTTTTTTATAATTATCAATATCAGGGAATTTTTCTATCATTTCTTCAAAGAGGATTTCTCTTCCTTGCTCCAGTTCCTCTCCTTCAGGCACCCTTGTAATGTGGATGTTCTTTTGTTTCATGTTGTTCCAAATCTCCCTTAGGCTCTCCTCCTATTTGTATAAATTTTCTTCCCAGTTGCTGCTGTGGTTTGGTGGTTTTTCTCCTTCTCTTCTATGTGGGGCCCAGCGTCTTCTAGTCTACTGTTGAAACTTTCCATCAAGCTTTTTATTGTTCATTATTTCCATCAGCATTCTTCATTTCCTCTTGATTCTTCTTCATACCCTCTTTATTCTTACACTTGTTGAATTTGCCTTCCATCCTTTTCAGCATTCTTATAACTATTGCTCTGAATTCTTTCTCTGACAAATAGCTTGCCTCCATTTCCTCTTTCTGGTGATTCCACCTTTTCTTTCAAAGGGGGTTATTTCTTTGTCTCCCCATTTTTGCTTTTCCTTTGTGATTGTATGTTTTAGATCAAATTGCTATGACAAAGATTTTTTGAGTTTGCCTAATATAGTAGATGTTTTGTGTGACCCAGAGGAGTATTCTCTCAGTTCTTTTGGGCTGGGTAATCAAGGGATGCCCCCTACCTGGGATATTTGGGTTCTCTTGGTGTAGTTGGGTCTTGAGTGTCATTGTCCTATTTGTGGATGGAGTGTCCTCTCAGGGTGTCTGGTTATGTGACTTGCTGTCTACCATCTTGACTGAACAGCACAAAATACAACTCATCAAGACACAACACATAGAGAACAATAGATTAATGTTCTTTCAACACCCATAACCCAAATAAAAGTGACCACCATAGAAAATTAAATTAGGAGAGAGAAAGAGAGCCAAAATTATGTCAAGTAAAGAAAAAAAAAAGGTAACATATAAAAAAAGGATGAGAAAAAAATATATATGTAGGGAGAAAACACCATATAACAAACAGATAAACCAAAAAATGCATCAACAAGCTCCAGAAAAAAAGTGTGGGGACATGATCTGTAGAAGAAGAGCTTATATACAGAAAGTAAGGTTAAGGAATTGAATGAATTGGGGGAGGACCTCAGTTCAGTATAGAGGAGATAGAAAGAGTAGATAAGAAAAAAAATAACCTTAAAAATTAAAAAAAATAAAAACATCAAAAATCAGATTAAAATAATAAAAATGTAATAAAGAAAAACTAATGCGGGGGGAGAAAAAAGACACAACACAAAGTGAACAAAACATGAGTGTACTCATGACACCAATAACTCCAATAAAAGTGACCACCAGAGAAAAGAGAAAAGAAAAGAGAATTGGGAGAAAGAAAAGAGAGCAAAAGGTGATATTGAGAAAAGAAATAAAAAGGTAAGATAAAAAAAGAAAAAGAAGAAAAAATATGAGAGAAAAACACCACAAAACAAACAAATAAATCAAAAAATGCAATCATCAACCACCCAGAAAGAGAGGTGGGCAGAATCTGTACAGGCAGAGTTTATATTCACAGAATAAGCTTAAGGAATTGATTAAATAGGGGAAAGACCATGGTTCAATTCAGAGGAGGTAAAAAGAGAATGAGTAGATAAGAATAAAAGAAAAGGAAAATATATAAAAAAAGATAAAAGAAAAATGTTATATTTATCTATTCATTTATTCATTTATTTTTTGAAAAAGATAATAGAAAGCAGATAAGGCTTGAAACTTATTAAACAATTTGGAGAAGAAGAGAATAAGAGAGGAGAAGAATAACAAAAGCATAAAAAAACTTGTCTAGCAAAGAAAGAGAAAAGAGAAGGATGCATGGACTTGGAGCAGGGAAGAGAAATTAAGATATATGAGTAAGCCAAATGAGACTACAATAATAACTTGTCAATAAAACATAATTTTTAATAAAGGGTAAAAAAAAGGAAGGAGGAAAACTAAAGCAGGGACAGGTGAAGAGAAAACATATGAAAAAGGGAGAAGTGAGGAAGAAGAGAGTAGAAAAAATAAAAATAAATAAAATATCAATTAAAAATAGAATTATGAAAAAATAATGCAAAAAATAAAAGAAAAAACATTTTTTAAATAAAAGATAAAAAATTAAAAAGCGAAGTTTTGTTCACGTCAGCTGAGTTTTAATGGCCCACGGGAGCTGGTTTAAGACCCCTCTTCTGTCCTGTCTGCTATATCTCAGTTTCCTGTTCGGTAGTCAGCACCCTGTGGAAGTTCCAAGTGACCCACTGCTCCTCTACTAGTGTCTGTCTGCACAGCTTTGGCTGCACCCAGGTGGGACAAGCCTGCCCACCGGTATCATGAAACACTTCATCTCTGAAGTGTCTGTTTCTGACAGGGCTTGAGGTGGACCTGGTGCTGTATTGCTTTCTGGGAATGAATGGCCTCTCTTCCACCCAGGCCCTGACTCAGAGTCTTTGTGGTTTGGGTGTGGCTGTGTTAGCTGCCTTGAGACTGCTGGGAGTGGCTGGCCCTCCAGGAGAAAAATGTCTGCTCAGGTTTGGAGGGTCACCCATGTCTCAGTGCCGGATTCCTGGTCACCTCTCCCTGTCCTGCCCCTCTCCACAGCCTCCCCCAGCCTCCACAGACCTGCACCTCCACTGCACCACAGCCTCTGTGAGTGTTTGCAATTGAAAAGTCCTGTGGACATTCTCCAGGCATTCTCTGGCCTTTGGCTGTGAATGTCTCATCAGCTGTGCCTAGTTCGCCAATTCTGGGTGGAGGTTACTCAGTTTTGTTGGTCCTTTTATCAGTTTCAGGACAAGGAGCAGGGCAGGTCTGCCTGTTCAGGCCCCATTTTTCCCAACCTCTCTCCAGAGTTTCAGTTTTGCAAGATGGAAAAGCTCCACAGATCATTAGCCCTTGCCCCCATAGCTCAGTTGGCCAAGTGTTGTCCTGCACCACAAATGTTTCAGGTTCAAATCCAGGTCAGGACATTTGCCCAGGATGTGTGCTTGATCCCTGGTATGGGTCGTGTGGGAGTCTGTTTGGCTCTGGTGTTGATGTTTCTTTCTCGCTCCCTCTTCCTCTCCCTTCCTCTCTCTGGTGGAGGAGATAAGTGGGCGCCATGAAAGCACCATGGTGTGGAGTGAAGATGCTGGGGGGGAGGCAGAGTGGTGAGATGGTCAGGCCAGGGTGCCGCATGCCTAGCGGGGCTGGGAGGGAGCCACAAACAGAGTTCTTGATGCAAAACAGATAAGGGACCAACAGATGCTTGGGATGTGATGAAGCTTTATATTTGGGGACAATTTCTAATGAATGATCATCTCATCCTCGATTCCCAGTTTATTTTCGAAGTAGAATAGTCAAAGAGATTACCGTAGAAATCATTGTCATGAACTTAAGAGTGAGGTCATTCCCAAATTAAATCTGCTGTTTCTCTCCAGCCTTTGTACAAAATAAAATAAAAATTTTTATGCATTTCAGTTTTATTTTCTTCTGCCAGTTTATATTAAATACAGTTTTACTTCTTTTCACTAAGGAAAAATGAGCTTCTTCTTTATATTTCTGCTCTCCAGGGCACACATTTTGGCTCTCCTATTCTTAGAGCACGCGGACACACCACCACACACATATTCTCACTGCAACCCCCTTCTTCCACAGTCCCTCTATCATACCCGCCTGCAGCGCTTGCCTGTTCACAACTCCCCTCAGTGCTCACTTAATATATGTCTCCAGCCCATCTCCTGGCTGCAATTGTGATGATTCATATTATGTGTCTTAATTTAAATTAATCTCTGCATCATATATCTGTCATTGTAATCACCACAATCTCAAACTAAAAATGCCATACACACCGTATTTTTCGGACCATAAGACGCACCGGACCATAAGACGCACCAGTTTTTAGAGAAGGGAAATGAAGAAAAAAAGATTCTGAAACAAATAGTGTCCTAAAATATTTTATGTGCATTAGAACCCAACATCACAGTCATAAACACATGTAATCAACCCTGTAAATTAAACAGCAGCATTTAGAACCATTTAGAACCATTATTAACAAATACAGTCAGCAAAAGACAAAATGTACTGTAAAACACAATAACGAGACTTCAGTAATAAATTAGAATAAAGTTGAAGATTTATGGTAAAGGTTCTGCTGAGATCTACAGTACGCCTACCCAGTAGTCAAGCACTGCAACAGAGGGCGGAGAGGAATGATTGGGGGAATAGAGGCGGCATTCTTCCGGGCACGGAGTACGGGCCAGCAAGGGGTACAGGCGATGATTACAGTTTGGATTACGCAGTTACCGTACACCACACCTGGGCTGACATGGAGATATGGCTGCAGCGAGGGCATGGAGGCTGATTACCATACATGGGAACTCCTCTACCACTCGGGGTTTACAGAGCGGGGCAGACACTCTGGGCACCGAGGAATGGACAGTGTCTGCAGCAAGCACACAGAGCCGGGCAAGCACACAGAGACCACACAGAGCCGGGCAAGTAAAAAAACTTTTTTTTAAAAGTATATGTGTAGGCTATATTTGGACCATAAGATGCAGGGACTTTTTCCCCCCACTTCTGGGGGGAAAAAAGTGCGTCTTATGGTCCGAAAAATACAGTAGTTCATGAGATATAAAACATGAAAAATTATAAATCTGTATTTAAAGTACAAATCATTTTGTAATTTTAATATATATTGAACTCAGTTGAAGATATTTCATTAGGTCTATCATATTTATCAAAAATTGGGTGGAAATTGTATTTTTAATAATTATATTTTATGGAATGGGGGAATTAGATGCTAACTCTGCCATTAAATAAAAGAAAAAAGAGCAAAGTAAATTTAATAAGGAGATTGTCTTATTTTATAAAATGAATAACATACTTGCCTAAGTTGTTTCATTAGAGAATTGTCCAGGAAATTAAAATAAAATAGCACAGTGTTGGACCAATTACGTTCCTGCCCCTTAGGGCCCCATGCTACTCCTGCTTCAGCTTTCAAGTACTTCCAGTCCCTCAACCCTGCACGTGGCCTTGATCGCCTCCAACCACTCCCAGCCTCGAGCCTCTGGCACCGCCATGGAGTGTCAGCAAACATGACTGTTGGGATGCGTCAAGAATCAAATAAAGACTGGGCCTGAATAAAGCACCTGGACACAGAAAACCCTACATCATCTCCGTCACTTCCTTTGGGAAGTTGGTGCACATCATGTATTTTTAGCATGAAGGGAATGGGATGACTCTGCTTAATGCCAGACAGCTGCTCGTTAGGCAGATCAGAAAGAGAAAAGCAAAATGAGATATTGGTTAAAACTGCCGAGTAGGTGCCAGAGGTATTAGGTTTCAAGTCTTGCTTATGATGAGTTCCTTTCCTGTCACAGTTGCTGGATTTCTGAGTCTCAGTGTTGGAACAAGAACACTGTCTCAACATCTTTGTGGCCACAGTCGGAATCTGCAAAGCCTGGCGATCCTTGAAACCACAAAATCCCTTCAGAATCACTGACCCAAACAGGTGCCTCTGTGTCAATACTCATGAAGCTTGGGAGGGACGTGCGAATAGTACTATTAGGAAGTGAAAATTTGATTTGGTAAAAGTGTATGCTTGGTGGGGTTAAAATTCTTTTACATCAAATTTGTCTCATGTGGTCCCTTGTTATTATGTAATTCTATTTCGCTTCAACTAAATTTAATGTATGTGGACAAGAGATCTGGAGTTGCATGCAAATACATGTTTTGGTAAAATCAAGTAAAGGGAGCCAGCTGCAAAGTTCCTACCTTTGAGTGGCCTACAGAGCAATATCTTTTTCTCCAGGCATGGGTGTCTAGTTGGAGTGGCATTCATATTCTTTCAAGCCCTCGGATGCTGAAGGAAATGAGGCTTTTGTATCTTAAATAACTAATGCCAGCAAACATGAGTACATTTAGATGTCAGCATTTTGACCTATTTTTGGTCTATCACATAGGTGAATTTCTTTTCAGGCCCTTGACTTATAGAATGATCTAGATATATAAAAGCCTAAGCAACCCAATGACCAAACAACCAAACAACCAAATAACCAGTCAACAGGTTGCTATGATGCACACTGACCACCAGGGGAGCAGACACTCAATGCAGGAGCTGCCTTCTGGTGGTCAGTGTGCTCCCAGAGTGGGAGGACAGCTCAGCTGACTAACAAGTGCCAGATGCTGGGCTTATGGCTGGCAAGCACAGCGTCAGTGGCACCAGCCTCTCCGGCCTCTGCTGCATCACTACCAAGTGGTTGGCCAACCCCAGGATCAGGCATCTTCCTGGCCGCCTGTCGCTTGTCACACTGCTACATCCCTCAGGGATGTCGGACTGTTGGTTTTGGCCTGATCCCAACATCCCCCAAGAGGTCCTGAATTGTGAGAGGGCACAGACCAGGCTGAGGGACCCCACCGGTGTGATTCCATGCACCAGGCCTCTAGTAAGATAATACTAATTTGAGAACTGCTTCTTTCAAAGAAATTACATCACACTCCAGAAAAACAGTTCTTGAGGCTTGTATTCTTCTACAGTGATTACTGTGGTAACTATTTCATTTTAGTCTAAGTTTCTTTTTAGTAAAATGTCAGTGATAATATTGACTTGGTTGCTGGCAAAAATCTGTAATTCTATTTGTTTGTTAATATGTAATTTTGGAATAGCTTTGGCTCCTTTCATGTTTCAGTGCTTCTATTTCTTTGAACGCATGATATTTAAGGGACTGCTGGTGGTGAAGCGTAATGTAGCTACAGCCCCATCCACCCACTGAGCCCTGAATGGGACTGGGTCACTGCTGATCACCTGGGGGGTGGCAGAGCCTGAGCAGCCACGATGCTGATTATGTGGTCTGTTCAGAGCGGGGAGGCAAAGACAGAGCCAGCATTCACTGTGGGTTTCCAAAATAAGTTGCCTATGGTCAGCATTTATGGTTCCAACCAGCTCTGCTGCCAAGGTTTAGATGCCATGGGCCCGTGCCCACACTTAGCTGGTCTGTGCCAGAGCTCTGTAGCACCATTCGTGGTCTAGGCACATTTCTGTGGGAAGATGTGACTCACTGCATACATTCCCATTACAATGGGTGGCAGAGTGATAGATCTACTTCTTATTATGACAACTATTTTTTATGAAACCTCTCCAATAAAAATTGATAGCATAATCAGATTTCAACTCTGTAAGTTTCCCCCAAAAATGCAGTTCAGTTTTCCAAATCCTGTGAGGTTAGAGGAAGAAAAGGACGTAAGTGCACTTGGTAGGAACACCACTTTCTACGCCAAAAGCAACTGTGGGTTTATTCCTGGTTAGGAAACATACCTGGGTTGCAGTTTCAATCCCAGTTCGGGCACCCATGGGAGGCAACTAATCAATATTTCTCATATCCATGTTTCTCTCTCTCCCTTCTTTCTCTGAAATCAATAAACATATTTTGGGTGAGGACTCATTTAGAAGTGCATATAGTGGGCAGTTGACACATAATTAACTAATGATAATGTGTTAGATAAATTGTCACAGCCTGAGATGGTCATAGGTCACCTTTACTTTATCTTGACCTTGAATTAAATCTGGTTTCTGGTCCTCACACCCACCAAAGGGAAATGCTTTTAAATATTTGCATGTGTGTGTTGGGGGTGGGGTATTATTTACCAAGAACACTAAGGAAAATATTACTACATTTTTGGCAATCCAGTTTTTCACCAGGAAGTAAAATCAGTACTTTAGAAATATTTAAGTCTTCACTGAAATGTTGTGCTTCACCTAATCTTGGTAAACTAGCTACGGAAGTCAAGCATTATCATTTTTCTACAGACAAATCACAAAGTATTTAATCCAGCTTCTTAATGAAGACCTGCTTACAGCTAACTACCACAGAGGGCGGAGGGGCTATAGGTAATGGACCCCTCCACCCTCTGTGGTAGGTCCCGCTGAGGTTTTTCCCTTTGCCATATGGTCCCCACTGCCGAGCCCACTTCAGAGGAAACTAAGCTTCTCCTGAGGCCGAGCACACTGTGTTCCCCCTGAGCGAGCCCTGCAGTACTTGTGAACCAAGGGGCTTTACTCTCCACAGATGCGACCAGAAGACAACTCCCTACAAAGGTGGGACAATGGGGAGTGGGGAAAGGGCAGAGGGTGGGGTGGGAACCTGGTGGAGGAGAGCAATGGTGCGGGGGACGGGGGGGGGGGGGGGAGGGCGAGAAGGAACATTTGTAATAATATGAACAATAAAAACTTATTTAAAAAAAAAAAAAAGTGGGGTCTGTTCATTGGTTGGTCAGATGTCAATTGATACTGCCAGCTAGAACAGGTAGGTTGGATTTAGCAACTCTGATTAATGAACAGCCAATGAGATTTGGTTTGAAAAAGCCTATCTTTTGTCTTGAATATTCTCTGTCTTTCTCTCTCTCTCTCTCTCTCCATCTCTCCCCGCCTCCCCACCTCTCTCATTTGGGGAGGGAGCATGCAGTCATGTTTTAGCTGCCCT
This sequence comes from Pipistrellus hanaki, assembly GCF_964339955.1. Classification (NCBI taxonomy): domain Eukaryota; kingdom Metazoa; phylum Chordata; class Mammalia; order Chiroptera; family Vespertilionidae; genus Pipistrellus; species Pipistrellus hanaki. The sequence goes on from NC_140514.1 coordinate 57,269,634, forward strand.
ATTGTGAGACCCAGTGGCAAGGTCCTGGAGGCTCTGGTCCACAGCTCGAGGAGACCTGAGTCTGCCAACAACCAGTCTCAGGCCTGGAAGCAGATTCCTCAGCCCTAGTGACACTGCTGCCCCAAGTGAGAACTGGATCGGAACTCCTTGAAAGAACCTGGGTCAGAACCACTCTGGTAAGAAGCTCCTCGTTTGACCTACCAAAACTATGTGAGCTGAGGCATGTTTGTTGTTTTAAGATGTGAAGCTAGGATTTGGGGAATTTGTCCCATAGCAATAGATACCTGGTACAGCCAGTTTCGATCACAAACTGTAGTAGGGGTGTGACTTTCTCACCTACAGTCGCTCCTCATAAGACTCTCTTGACTGCATCCCACTCCTCCCCTGACTTTAATTAGAATTTCTCTAGACTCTGTCCTTGGCTTCTCCTCCTCTTCCCTATAATCTTAGGTGATCTTATTTGCCTGTAATTACCTCAAACACTGATCAAGAGCTTACATTTACATATTCCAGTTTCCTGACCAAGTTGGTTCGACCTTGGCACCTTTGTCCTATTGGACTGGGTCATTCCTCGCTATGAGGGACACTGTCCTGGCACCAAGTGTGTTCGGCAGCATTCCTGGCCCATGCACGCCTCCTGCCAGGAGCACTGGTCTTCCCTCAACACCGGCAACCAGAGGCACCTCCAGGTATTGCCAAACATTCCCTCAGGGCCAGCGGGAATCAGTGATGCCTCTGAGGATCACTGCCCTACGCCTTTATTCAGAATCCAGGTCTACATATGCACCCACCTATCCATGCACAGTATACTCTCCTAAGAATTTCAAACTTTACATGTTAAAACTTAAATTCATCATCTCAAATTCCCCCGCAGCTCTTGCAAGGTAGCTCAAGTTACCTGGAGTGTTCCCTTTTTGTTAAGTGAAACTCAATCTACCAGTGGCTCAGAGTCTTAATGGCAAAATATCCACCACTGTCTGGGAGGTCTCATTGATTCTATCACTGCCTGTCTTTCCACCCTCATCTCCAACAGCTATGTCCTTTAGTCACTGCCCTATACTTACCATGCTCTGCTTGTGTTCAGAACCTTTTTGTCCCAGTCTCTTTCCTATGTCATTGCCATTGCTCTTTCAGTCTGTAATATAACCTGCATTTGTTTTTACCTTTCTAATTCCAAATCGCAGCTCAGATCTTAGCTAAAATGTCACTTCTTCAAGGAAGCCCTTCTTGATTGTCTTATACTAGGGTTAGTTCCCCAATTATAATCTCAGGCACTATCTGCTTCTGCTTAATGAAATTGTAATTAATTTTGGAAATTTTAGAGTTCCTCCTATCACCAATAATTTTAGCTTCATTATTGAGTGTACTATGTCTGTGTTCCCTTGCCTCTGAATAACTTACACCTTTGTCAGAGTCTGCCAAAAAGCACTCGGAAAATATTTGCTGATTTTTATACTGAATGGCTAAATGAACAAACCAAGAGTTCCTGGGAATTTTACTATTCATGCTACCAAAATCTGCAGATGACCCAGTAGAACTGTCTGAGTATCTTTTATTATTTATTTTTGTTAACCATCACCCAAGGATATCTTGTCCATTGGTTTATTTTTAGAGAGTTGAAGGGAAGGTGGGAGGTAAGAGGGAAAGCGAAACATCAATGTGAGAGAGACACGTGAATTGGTTGCCTCTTGCATGTGCCTGACAGGGGCCAGGGATCAAACCTTCAACCCAGGTGCATACCCTTGGTGGGGCATCACAACCCTGACCCTTTAGTGCACAGGCCAACGCTCTAACCACTAAGTCACACAGGTCAGGGAATGGGTATCTTTTATAATAATTATTTTGTACAAACATTTCCCATTCTTATATTCTAATATATGCTAAAATTTTAGGTGTGAGTTTCACTATTTCTGTAAGACACAAAATATCACTGAACTACATATATATATATATATATATATATATATATATATATATATATGCCTAAGCGACCATCTGACCATCTGACTGGTAACTGTGATGCACACTGACCACCAGGGGGCATACACTCAATGCAGGAGCTGCTGAGCTGAGATGACTTGGCAGCTGAGGTTCTCAGGTGACACACCCTGAACCAGAAAGGTGGTCACCTGAGAACCACCCTCTCACAATCTGGGACCCCTTGGGGGATGTCTGAGAGCCAGTTTCAGTCTGATCCCCGCAGGCCAGGCCAAGGGACCCTACCTGCCGGAAGGACCCCGCTCAGTCCGCAGAGGCCCATTGAGCCCCAGCACTGTCCCAAGTGTAGATGTCTGGGGAGGGACCCCTGGAAGTCAGCTCCAGGGCAACTCTGGCCCATCTCACCCAGTTCCACCCACAGGCCACCTTCTAATTATCTTCCTTTCAATGTGCAAGAATCTGTGTACCAGGCCACTAATTAATTATGAAACAGGTATTAGAGTTAATGACCCACTAGTTATAACATGGTGACATCTAAATGGAGTAAAATTTATTTTGAAAAGTGTAAAAATACTTCAATTTTAGAAGTTTAAATGAATATGCTTTCCCCTTAGAAATTATAATAAAAAAACAGATATATTTGAACACACTAAAATTTTTCTGTGGCTGAAAGTGATACCATCATAAAAATGGAAGAAAACTGGGAAAAGAAAGTGTAAAAATAGAAATGAATAATAAATACTATTTGAATTAAATAAAGCCCAATGTGTTTCATAATAACAAAACATTGGAACAACCTATATAACCAACAGAAGACTGTTCAGAGACTATACCTCCTTAAAATAATTTTCTATTCTGAAAATAAAATTGAGAATATGAATCTATATGTGTTAACAAGGAGGTATGTGTATGTGTACAAACACCTACACATAATTTTTCCTATATTAAGTGAAAAAAGAAAGCTTACAGAATGTGGATGTTATGATACTATTTTCATAATATGGTATGTGGAATGTACATATCAATACAAATGGGTTAGATAGAAGCATGTTAGTGTGGTGAATATGTCTCAATGATGGAATTCTATTATTTCTTAAGCTATATGCACTGGTATAAATTGTTTATGATGTATATTAATTATTTATATAATCAGAAAAAGCTTTATTAATTTGGGTAAGTAATAAAAATAGAGTAAACTTTAAAGATCCCAGATATTTTCCAGGGAAATAAAAATATACTTTAGAAACTTCAGCCCAAGTGTCTGTCTCTTAGAAATAAAGTTTTTAAATGTATCATTAACATATAGTATCCAAAATTCTCTTTCATAAAAACCCTAATACTCACTTTTAATAATATAATTTTTATTCTTCATGCAACTATCAATATTACAATTATAATTTTAAATTTTCCCCAAATTAAGCCATCACAGTAGTAAGAAAAATTGGGATATGCCTTAGTCTCCCAAATGAAAATTGAAGCCATCTGCTAATTCTGTAGCATACTTCACCTAAGTATTTTGCAAAAGTTTGTTGTAACTTGAGTAAAACAAGAAAAGAAGCAAACACGCCTCAGATCTTTCATCTTTGGCTGAAAACCCGCAATGGGGACCATGCCATCAACAGAAAAATGCCTTTCACAGAGGGGGCTTCTTCAGAAAATAAATGGTCTTGTTTGTCCCTGAGTTTTGTTTCAGTTTCGTAATGGTTAGCAAATGAGCTGGGCTCTTGCGGTGGGTCAGAAGAAGACTGTTAAAGCAGCATTTTATCTTCCTTTTGCCACAGATTTTCTGCTCGACCCTAAGGGCCACATTTAGAAATGTGGTAAACCAGATGTGCTCACAACATTAAATGCATACCTGAGCTGCCTTCCCAACAGCCCGCCACGTTCTGTTCCCACCTCACAGCGCTCCGATTCCCGCCTGCTGCTGCAACAGTCCCAGCCAGCGCAGCCCCCGCTTCCGGGCAGCCCGGCAGCTCCAGCCCGGAGGCTCCAGCCCTGAGACGTTAGTGACGAGGCCTTTGCAAATAAGCACAGGCTGCATCTTGTCAGCTCCAAATGAAATCACAACCCAAAACAACACGTTCGTAAATTGATAGAAATGGAGCATCACATGAGATATAAGAATCTTATCTCTCCATTTGTACATTCTTGTCTCCCTGTCCATAAGCATATGTTTGCACATGCTGTGCATTGATAGATTAACATGTAAAATTACAGCATTGCATTTGCAGCACTGTAGTTAAGGTTGTCTTCATGTTTCCATCTCTGAGGTTTTATGTCTGAACCACAAACAGCTCTGGGCTGAAGCTAGGAGCAAAGGGAGATGTGTCTTCAGTTTGTCCTGAACGTGAGGCAACTTTGACAGGAATTGTAAGAGCCTTTTAAGTATTGTTTTTAGTTAACCTAATAAAACATTTAAAAAATAACCTACAAAAATATTTAAGTTAAAATTCCTAAAAATGATTCAAAACAGAAAAGGAACAGAAAGTTTATATATTTTCTACATTATAGAGAATGGGACATGTGGTTAATCTAATTATACTTTAGATTTGTTAGATCATTTGTCTAAGTATAAGTATATTAGTGACTTCGAATCAAACAAGTTTTAAAAAACACATCATAACATAAGCAACCTACTTAGCTCTTGAGCAGATATGTATTATTTGTGACATAACTGACTTAAATTTGTTTCCAAAGTGATGTTAACAAGATGATTATGAATGCTGTGAAAGTCTGTATCTAAATGTTGTAAAATATTATTTTAGAAAAAGTTAATTGAGTTTAGTAAAGTGTTGACAAAAATTGAATGAGTTCAACATTCTGCTTTAAAATAATTTTTTCAAAATATTTATAAATTTGGAACAAAGACAATCTTTAAAAGTAAAATTTATTTACTGCTTAGATTATTTCCTGTATGTTATTAAAATTCTCAATATTTTCCTTATGGCTCTGGACACATTATTTTAACCTAGTTGCTTATTTGTTTGCATAAATCATGCTTTCATTTATTAGAACAACATGTTTTAAAAATGGAATCTCTCTGTAACAACAATGGGTTAAATAGCAGGCAAATGTTTTTCCAAATCACAAAGTTTGTTTCATAACTTACAAACATCTTTAAGTCATTTTTCAATACTTTCCAACTTTCTCAGAATAACTTTCTCTTTTTGAAAATCTGGGAGTGAGAAAAATGTGTATTTTGTGGCATGGGAGGCACATGTTTGTTCACAATTAGCTGTGAAGCATATGGGATGCATTTTTCTCATGGTTTACAACGTTAACGTTCACATTGGAAGATATCCGGGGCTTGTGCACTGGCCTTGAAAAATTGGTCATGATACTCCGTGATCCTAATGTGCTCCGTTTCAGCTGTGGGAGTGTTCCTGCATTAACTCAGAGCACGGAGGACGGAGTCAGCACGCCGCCTTCTGAGGAGTACCGACTGACTCTGACTTGCTATCCCGTTTAGCTCCATTATACTCTCATCTCATCCGCAAAGGCTCTGTTGTCTTATTTCCCAGCGTGTGCCACTGCGCCCCCGCTCCCCCGGCGCTGAAGCCACGAGGGCGCCCTGCCCTGGAGCCACCGAGGGTTTGATTCCGTTAACTGCGACCTTCACACGCACCGGGCTGAGCATGTGGACTTGCTTTCACTTCGCTGCCTGGTAGCAAATGCTTTGTCATCATCCCCCAGGGACTGAGTGGAATAAGCCACACACCACTGCAGAGGGACAGCTAGTGATGGCTGTGAAGCCGGAGAACCAACAACAGCAACACCTGCCAGGAAGCGGGAATTATTCAAAACCATGGGCCTAATCCTCTCATCTTTCCTGTAAATTTACATCGGGCAATCCTACTGTGTTTCTTAGAACATACACAGTTTCTTTTTCTTTCTCCAACGTAGCATATCATAGATGCAGAGGACTCCAAACTTGGCTAGTGAATTCTGATGTTTTAGCAGGAAAAGTAGGCAGTTTCTAGAACGTTTATTCCTCTGCTTGTAGTCAGTAAGCATTCTGGGGAAGGAAGGATTTATTTAACATAAGCAACATACTCTAACAATGGAAGATAGAAATTCATATTCATGTTTCCACTTGTCCTTCCATACCTTCTGACGTAAAAGGCTTTCTGAGAGCTAACGGCTGAATCTGCTTCTCAGGATGCTGCTGTCCTCTCCCGGAGGAGGGACAGAGTGATGACGCACCGCGCTGGGGGACAGCAGCATCGGGACGTGTTTGGAAGCAGGAATGAGTGAATAGCATTGTTTTTGGGGCCAGAGGCCAGGTAACCTGTTAGTGTCCTGGAAATATTTCTGAGGCACAGCACTCCTGGAAAAGTCTTCCATGAGGTCTTCTCCATCAGCGCTCCGTGCAGACCCAGCCACGGCAGCCCCGTGCAGACCCAGCCACGGCAGCGCTCCCTGCAGACCCAGCCAAGCAGCCCCGTGCAGACCCAGCCAAGCAGCCCCGTGCAGACCCAGCCACGGCAGGGCTCCGTGCAGACCCAGCCAAGCAGCCCCGTGCAGACCCAGCCACGGCAGCCCCGTGCAGACCCAGCCAAGCAGCCCCGTGCAGACCCAGCCAACCAGCCCCGTGCAGACCCAGCCACGGCAGCCCCGTGCAGACCCAGCCACGGCAGCCCCGTGCAGACCCAGCCAAGCAGCCCTGTGCAGACCCAGCCACGGCAGCCCCGTGCAGACCCAGCCAAGCAGCCCCGTGCAGAACCAGCCACGGCAGCCCCGTGCAGCTGCCAGCAGAGAGGGGCCCATGGGCAGATAATGGTGCCGCAGCCTGGCGTGGGATGAAGTCAGAACTTCTATCCATTGACTATTGGTGTTGAATATCTTATTAATTTTAAAAACTAATTGAAGATTTATGTTAATAACATCTATGGGGGGTGGGAAATTGTTACCATGAAATATGTGTGTCTCACTGAATGCATGTAAGGTAGCATTATCCCTACCAGGAAGGACACTCTGGCAGACATCCCCTTATGCCTACACAGGATTCCGGTCGGCAGGCCTTGCTCCCCGGATTGTTGTTGAGGTGACTGGATGGTGACGCAGCTGCTGGTCAGCATCTGAGCGCGCTGTCTCTCACGTGGCAGACCACGTCCCGGGCAGCAGCCCGCCTGTGCCCTCACAGCACTGCCGAACTGCACCACCTGCCAACTGGCCGCCGCCCTTCCTGCTCCGACTCCTGGTTCTTCCCTGTTGACATAAGACCCAGATTCTTAAAGGACTGTTCATATTTAATGCGTTAGACATTGTACATTCATTGCATGTGTGTAGACACGCATACATTACTCAGTATGTTACATACCCATTTACATTACTGCTCATAGTGACTGTGCAATGGCACTGAGGGGATCTTGATGCTGGGGGTATGCGCAGGCCCCTGGCTCCTCCCGCCGCAGTCTCACCTCCTTCCTCCCTCAGGAATCCTCTGTCGCCAGCAAGTGGGTCCCTATTATCTCCGCCATCTTGAATTTATAGATGATGTTTGTGAAAACGAGTCCTGGAGTCTGTATTTTTCCTAGCGCACCGGACATAAAGCGGCCACCCCTAAAAGCTGCAAACACACCAGCTACCGAGAGGAGGGTCTTCATTTTCCCACTGAGAGTCATTCAGTCTCAATGACATTCTTCCAACCAAAAAAAAAAAAAAAAAAAGGCTAAAGAAATGCAATGTTGTTCACCAAGTCTAACAGTTTGTTCTTTTTATGGAGCGCTGACAGAACTCACCTAGATGCTTTTAGAGGCTCCATTAGATTCTGTCCAGAATCGAGTTTACACTTCACAGCAAACTGGGGGAGAGACCCGGAGGCAGATCCCTCAGTGATGTGTCCAGACGGAGGGTGGGAGGGGGGCGGTCTTCTCTGAGGAGCCTCTTCCCCACACCCAGCAAGAGCCCGGCGGCGCCCAAGTGGACCCAGCACCACCCCCGGCAGGGAAGGGAGTGCTTTTAAAGGGACTTAAGCCGCCTTATAACCAGTCTGGATGTGCTTAAATGATCCCCAGGACTTCCAGAAAGTCTGGGTGTGTTTTCTCAAATAACTATTTAAAGCGTATTATAGTTTTCTCATTGCACTGGGAACTTTTCAAAGCATATCAGGACCAAAAAAACGTAGAGTATAGGCCCCGATATGCTAATTAATAGATGGCTAGACACCTGAAGTAAACCCGCAGCACTCCATTAATCAGACAGTAATTGAATTGGCACCGTGCTTTCGTGCAAACTACACGAAAAACCCAGGCCCGGCAGCAGTGAGGGTAAGGTTCTCCACAGCGGGGTGTAGCACAGGGCGTCCTGTGGCCTGGCCCAGTGGGCAGCAGGCCCTCCTGCCAGGAGGTTTGCACGGGGAGAGCTGGCCGTGCTGGAGCCCAGGGTAACGCTGTCTCCTGCCAATGTTCTTGAGGAATGTGAAAAACATCAGTGGTCCCAAGCTCGCCCCATGGAAATGCAGGTAATGGCTGGTAGGCTTTTCTCTGGTACCTAAAGACATCTGCCAATTAATGTGATTATAAAATAATAGCCAGGAACAGATGTTTCATTTGCTAATTTTATATCTGAGTCTTTGAAAGTGAAATACCTGGGGATTTAACTGGCAAAAACTACTTTGCTTACGAAAAATGAAACAGTGCATGCATTTTGCTCACCCAGCTGATGTGCTGTAATTCTGGAGAGTGGTTGCCTACAGTAAGAACTCAGTGAGAGGGAGCTGATTGCTTCTAAATGAAGAGAAGAAGAATAGCATTTTAAGCCTTTTGACTACAAACAGAACATTAAGCATATCTTTACACCAAAAATAGGCTGCTGCAATAAAAGAGGTTTGCTTGTCATGCTGTGATGAGGATGGGGAGGAAAAGATGTGGATAAAATAGCGATTGGCATGATTTTCCCATCTAGAACTTTAAAACAAATCATCTTGGAAAACGATAAAAACTTCCTACATTTCCCCGCCCTTCAGCTCCCAGGTGAAGCATGAGCGGTGTGAAGGCCTGTGAGAGAGCTCTCACTGCCGGGGCGTCCATGTGGAGAGAAGGTGTTTAAGAAATTTAGAAAGAAATAATTAAATATTATATTTAAACACTTTCCGTCTAACTTGCTCAGCTCCTTCCGCCCCGAAGTTGTGCTCAGTGCGGAGTGCGGCGGGGATGTGCATCTCCACGCAGACGCTCACCTGAACCAGGCTCTCCTGACGGTGTGCTCACGCTGTGTCTGTCTCCAACGCCCACTCCGGGCCGCAGCTCCTTCTGATCGCCTGGGGACGGCGAGTCCTTCTTAATAAAAGCACAGCTGGATGGAGGCACTGGACATGCCCCTGTGTCTGCGCTCGGGAAGTGACACAGCCTTCCCCTTGCTCCCTCGCCTACCTGAGGAGAAAGCTGTGAGGTCAGGGCTTCAGGACCTTCTTATGCCCACACCCGCTCTCACAAAAGTAAAATCCTGGGCTTCCCTTTACATGCAGAACTACCTCAAGAAATCCCAAATCAACGCTACATAAAAAATGGCTTTATTTTCCAGCCTCAATCGCTCCTGTGCTTCAGAGAAGTTGTAGAACTCACATCAGGCCCCAGCCTGGGGGCTCACCCAGGCCTGAGTGCCCAGGGCCAGCCGGGTGCTCAGTGAGGGATGTGCCTGCGCCAGACTGCCTGCCGTCATTCCCAGCTGGGGCTTGCAAACTGAACTCAGAAAGTGTATCTGAGATCTTGTGTTTCGTGTAATGGTAGAACATTAGCTGGTGTCCAGTGATCCTTCCCCCAAGCCTGTGCCCGTGCCCAGATCCTGGCTCTCGCCTTGGCGAAGCCACAACACACACATCTGCTGCTGCTTTGCTTACCTGGAGTCTCCTCAAGCCACATGCTTGGTCTTGCTTGTTCTTACTTTAAGGTATTACCCGGGGACCTTTTATGATCTATGTGTGTGTGCATGTGTGTGTGAGTGTGTGTGTGTGTGAGTGTATGTGTGAGTGTATGAGTGTGTGTGTGAGTGTGTGTGTGAGTGTGTGTGAGTGTGTGTGAGTGTGTGAGTGTGTGTGTGAGTGTGTGTGAGTGTGTGTGCGTGTGTGTGAGTGTGTGTGTGAGTGTGTGTGAGTGTGTGTGAGTGTGTGAGTGTGTGTGAGTGTGTGTGAGTGTGTGTGAGTGTGTGTGTGAGTGTGTGTGTGTGTGTGTGTGCTAGCATGGTGCCTGTGCGCCCCTGCAGCAGGCTTTCCCCACAGCATCTGCTCGGCTCTCTTTCCCTCCAGGCCTGCAGACCCTCAGCGGGTCCAGTTGTGTCCAGGCACCCGTGCTGCCAGGGCGGGACTCCCACTCCAGCACTGGCTTTTATTGCGCTGGTTTGGGGCTTGGATGAAGATGCTTGGAATAAATTTTAAAACATTGATTCCTTCTAACTTATTTTAATTTTTATACTTTACATCCAATATTTATTGCTTTCCCTACAAAACATACCTCATGTTCTCACCTCTCACCCTGGCCCTGCCCAGCTCTGTCACTTCTTGCCTCCACCTCGGCAGTAGCCCCAAGTATGTGCTTCAGCTCGGGCAACCAGAGGACCAAGGGGTTCTTGGGAAGGGATCCTATGGCCCGCCCCGGCCTATTTAAGATGTATCAGTTGTTTCCCATTGTGTTTAGAATGAAATTCCCAAGGCTCACTGTGATGCAAAGATACTGAATCTCTCTTCTCTCCACGTCTGCACCCTCTGCTGCTCAGCCTCACGCTGTCCTGGGGGCTGGCTCTGTCTTCACCATCCCATTGCCCGGCACCCTCCCCTGGGCTTTGTGTGCAGTGAGTTCTCGCATCCCTCGGCTTAATTCCGGGTCATTGCCCCAGAGAGCCCTTCTTACCTCCATCAGCTGCCCCATCCCACCCAGACCACACCCGCCCTCCTTATTGCACATCACAATCTCACCATCTGGTCCCGCTGTTGAAATTTGAGGTTTGTCTCCCACTATAAGCATGTAACCTCTGCGAGGACAGGGACTTGGTCATTTTTCCAGCCACATTCCCAGTGCCCAGGACAAGTCTCAACAAATACTTGTGAAATGAATTAAAAAACGTTTCCACTAACCGCATATGCTGTGCGAATGCGGAGGACACACTGCCCATTGGTAGATAGGAACCATGAATCCGAGTCTTGTCCGAGTGTTTTCAGAAAGAGTAATCCATACCCTCTTCAAATTATACTTTTTCCCTAAAACAAAACAAACACAACACTACAAAACTTAATTTTTAATGTAAGTCTATATCAATCAGATTTGGCTCCTTGGGAACAATTTATTTTAAGGCAAGAGTAACTTTAAAAAAAACCTGGTCCTGTGTGGAATAACGTGGCAGCCCCCGAGCCAGCTGTTTTACTTTTTTAGGCTTCCAGGCTAGGTAGTCTGTTTCCAGTATTCAGCTCTGCTGATGAAGGGAAAGAGCAGATGCGGATGAATAGATGGGAGAGGCTGTACCATTAGACTTTACGTATTTAGACTGAAATGTGACTCTCCCAGTTTCCAAATGTTATAAAATATTCTTATTTTGATTTTTTTTTAACATTTAAAATGTAAAGACATTCTTAGCTTATGGGCCAGATCACAACGCAGGGGTCTTCAAACTTTTTAAAGTGGGGGCTAGATCACGGTCCCTCAGAGAGCTGGAGGGCCGGACTATATGAACTACTAATCCCTACTGTAACACCTTGGCTGTGCTCACTGCCCAAAAAACCTGGCGGGCAGGATCAGACTCCTCTGCGGGCCGCATGTGGCCCGCGGGCCGTAGTTTGAAGGGACCAGTCTGACCCGTAGGCTGCAGGTACCAACTTCTTTTAGGAGCGTCGCTCTCTCCCTTCCTCCCTCTTTGGTTATTAAGGACTGAGAGTCGCCCTAACTTAGAGTCTCCAGGAGGTTCTCCCTGTGCATGGAGTCTGCGTCCGCTGGAGGCACTTGCACTGTTGACTTTGTTGCTAAGAATCCTCTGTGAGTGTCAAAGTCATTAATTCCTCTGCAAAGTATAATGGCTTTATTTCTTGATACTTCCAGGAAAATCTCACTTGTATAGGAATGGAAAAAGTACCCCTTTATGCCTTGTTTTTCTCAACAGTTGGCATCTGTTTTTGTTAGATTATTTCCATAAATCAATATGAACCTGCATACATTCTTGCATCATTCAACTCTGTTATTCTATTTTATGCTACTCCGTATATTCAATTGTTCCTTTCCTCCCAGATACAGACTGGGGGCTGGAAAATGGAGACAAAAAAATAATAGATCATATATGCCCCATGCCCTTGAGATCTAAAAGAGAAGCTCTTCTCTATGATTGCTCCTCTTTCTCCTCCTCTCTTCCTTCTTCTCCTCCTCCTCTTTCTCTTTCCTCTCTTCCACCTTCTCCTCCTCCTCCTCTTCCTCCTCCTCCTCCTCCTCCTCCTCCTCCTCCTCCTCCTCCTCCTCCTCCTCCTCCCAGGGGCTTAGTTTATTCAGCTGGAATTTGTATGCAGGAATTTAAAATACACAGAATAAACACCTATATTTCTTTTTTACTTTTGCAATAATATGTAACCTACTAGGTTTTCTTCATTAAAATTGTTATCAGTTAGACCTGGCTGGATGGCTTGGTTGCAGTGTTGTCCCATGTATGGAAAGGTGGGGATTGGATTCCAGGGCACATACCTATGTTGTGGGTTGATTCCAGATGCACATGCAGGAGGCAGCTGGTCAATGTTTCTCTCTGTCATCCAAGTTCTCTCTCTCTCTCTCTCTCTCTCAGAGGAATATGCTAATTATCCATTACACGCTTAGGCAGAAAGTCTGTCCTCATAACACCTGATCACAGATCTGCAGTTAGTGGGGCAGCGAACTACAAGTGGGCAGTGGAGAGCTACAGGAGGGCAGGGCGGCAGGGAGCTGCTGGTGCACAGATCCGTGTGCAGGGCTGCTAGTCACAGGATAAGCTGCTCTGAGTAGGAGCCTGTCATTTGTTGGTGTTTGAGCTTATAAGAGAGAGCCTTAGTTGCAATTCAGCTCTCTTCATAGATGTTTTGCCCATGTAGTGTAACTAGAGAAGTAAAATAAACCTTTAACTTAAAAAATTGTAGATTATCAATTTTCAAAAAAAAAAAAATCTAGATATGAAACAGTTGATTTACTTGGTATTTCCTTACTTGTGTGGGACTAACACTGGAGTTTTATTTATGTTGTATTTGGTTAGGAGTGGGGCTGAATTAACCTTCAAAATAGAGGGCAAACTCCACCCTTTTGAGGAGAATAATGTGTCCCTGAATTTAGCTACTGAGATGATATATTTACTGAGACAAACTTACTATTTTTCCATTTGGTTTTTGCTGAGTTTTGAGAAATATGAAATATGTCAGCTGGTCACTTTCCAGCTCAGACCCTTTGACTTTGGAAGCAGAGCCGGTGCCCCTGGTGCCCTCCGTCCTCGGTGGAAGGGAACGGACCCCACCCTGTCGTGTGGCCCATCTCCGGGAAGGGCCTCAACCAAACTGCTGGCGAACATTTGAAAAGTATCAACACATGGCTTCCTTCTCTAACATCGCAACCTGAATAGCATTAGCTGCATGGGGATGCCGGGACAGCAAACAGCTATTATGGGCACATCATGTATCAGAAGAAGCCGCGGTTCTTTGATTCAAAATACAAAGGAACCTACTGAATCCTTTTCCAACAGACAGTTTCACCCTATTAGGCATTTGAACTTGCAGGGTCCTACGAAGAAACTCTATACTTAGAGTGGGCCTGTTTAAAAACGTAGTGACACATCGGGGGATATTTTCTTGAGTTATCTTATTTCCTCTAATCATTGTCCCCCCCTCACTGGAGAATGTGCCATTCTTCAGCAACATATGGATGAAACATTTTTTTAGTAATCATGTCTGAACAAAGTAATCATTCTCTCATTAAGCAATTATTCTTCAAAATCAAATGGAACAGGCATGTTAGCTAGGAAATGTACTTTAATAAACCCGAGGAATCAGATCTCATATCCCTCATGTTCAAACGGGTTAATTCAGGATCACAGTGGAGATAACAAAGCCGTCTCTTGCTTTAGTTTTGCTGTTGTTTTTGTTTGTTGTTTTGGTGCATGGATAACACATGATCTCAAAAAGAATTCAACAGCTGGAGATGGAATAAAAACTCGGCGTTGAGAAGGTGGAAAAGATAAAAGAATGAGACATGTATGTATGTGCAGACATCTTAGCCAGGAGCCGTCTTTCCTTTCTTTCCTCCGGTGCCATCACAAGGCAGCAGCTGGTGTCAGGCCTTCTCCTGGTAGAACACGCTGGGTAAACAGCCAGACCACAGACAGGAGGGTGAGTGCTCTGCCCGAGGTGCTTCCCAAAGGCCCGGCATGGTGGCTGGGCGAGGCCATTTTCTCAGAGCGTCAGTGGCCCCTGTGGTTCTAAATGACAGCCCGCACCCTGGGGAAGGCGGGCGCTTTCAGCGTGTCCCCCGGTGGGCAGGGCGAGGAGCCCCGTGCCGCGCTCTCTGCCTTTCACCCAGGGACGTTTCGCTGGTGTTTCACTCCAGGGCGCTCTGCATGATTGTTGTTATTCCGTGGCTTCACTTGGAAACAAGAGGTGCTTCACTACCTCCTGCTTCCGTTTTCCTTGTCACTGACGTCATGGGCATCTCTCCGGAAGTCCAGTTCTGGGATGTCTCACCTTTTTTGAATTCAGAAACTAGAATGCTGCCAACAGAATTCCGGGCTTCCTGGCATAATCCAAGGGCACCCAGCATTTTCAGGCAGAGGTTTACCTAGTGAAAACCATTAAAGCAACGCCTAAGAACAAACACTCCTAAGTCCCAGTTTTTGCTTCAATTATCAAAATAATACTTGACTCACTACCGAACAAAAAATTAAAACTTATAAGTTATAGTCCTTCTTCTGCTATAAAGTGGTTGCATAAATAGATGTAAGTTAGAAATTTACCTTCTCTCTGAACCTCAGTTTTCTTTCCTATAAAACAGGGTCTTCTGCTCCCAAATTCTGTGATTTTTGGTCTACCACAGCAAATAAGGACAGATCTGCCAACGTCTAGCAATAGTAACAAAATACATAGAGTCGTCTATTTAAACCTTACAAGTGCGAATGACAAACAAAAACCTCACAATGATATCCATCTACAATACTTTACTCCATCGATTTTAACCTTTTGCATCTCATGACACACATAAACTAATTACTAAAATTCTGTGGCACACCAAAAAAATATATTTTTGCCAATCTAACAAAAATATAGGTTTAATTTCGATTTATTCACACCAGGAAGCTATTGTTGTGTTGGCTGTTGTCATTTTATTTGACAACCTGAGGGAACAGAGGTCAGTGCCCTGACTGCAGAGCCAAGTACTGTGTGTTTTAGAAGTTCTTGCTGCACACCAGTTGAAAATCGCTTCTTTACATAATTATTTAAATGGCCTCATATCCTTAGGCTGGTTTATCCATTATCAACAGGGTGATTTTTTACCTCCAGTAACTTTTTAAAAAGTTCCCGTCCCTGCTGTGAAATGCCACAAACTAATCTCACTGCAGTCATTGAGGCCTGCCGCCAGGGCCTCTGCGCTGGGCGGCTGGGCTGACAGCTGTCACGACAGCAGGATGCATTTGCTATAATAGTTTTATAATTCACCCTTTGAGATGAAGATGTGGACACCTGATACCAGCCTGCGATTTCCCCCTATAATTTTCAGAAGGGTAAAACCAAATAATAGCCTCCAGTCATAGGTCTTCTACCAAATGTTTCAGAAACAGCACTGTGGGAACTGAAACCCATATTTACTTATTTTTTCCAGTTTATGCTGATCACTTTCTTTGCTAGTGCTACGTGGTAACTGGAGTGGAGACTGGTGCTCCTTCAAAGTCACAGCAATACCAAGGCTTTCTCCTCATTCACCGTCACATGTGCGCTGTCACTGCAGCAGCATGCAATGTCCCTGACCATGTCCGTGGTCTGTAAGACATATCTTCAGCAGCATCCTGAGCATGCTGTCTTTGGAATGTAGGATCTCCTTAAAAGTATTGACTTCTATAATTGGATGGTGTAAACGCAAGTAAAAAGGAACATAAGCAGACTGACTCTTATGTGGTTCAGTACTGACAATGCACAGTCTAACTTCCTGCGTTCAGCAGTGCCTTCCTGACTTGTGTTGCTCACCTGGCTTGGGACAGACTCACTTGGGGTTCTGAGAAGTCTGTCTGTCAACGCAGGTTCTAAATGCCTCCTCTTTCTACACCTGGCACCCTATCAACACACGGACCGCCCTCTTCTCCTCTAAGACCAGTTCCCCGAAGAGATCAGACCAGTGCCTGAGCCCCCTGGGCTGGCTGGCACTGAGGACACACTCGGTAAATGAAGGTGTGGTCACTGGCTTCTGCGGTCAGGTAGAACTCAAGGGGCACAGTCAGTATTCTGCCAGGGCCTGAGGTGATGAATCTCTGCAGCGGGTACAGAGGGAAAACAGGCTGCCTTCCTAAAGCAGGAGCATTTTCACGGGAATGCTTAGAACCGCAGCCTGCTTAGCTGTCACATTCAAGGCAGAGGACAGGTGCAGTGCAAAGGGGCTACCAAAACCCCCACTGCATCATGTGCCGTCAAACAAACGCTCGCTGAGGGAAGAGCTATTCCAGAGCTCCAGGAGCAGAAGAAAGAGAGACGATGGCCATGTGCTCCTTAGAGGCTGTGCAGGCCTCTGGAGGGCAGCCCTCAGCCCGCTCCCACTCCGCAGGGAAGCCTGGGGATCAGTCCCCGCTCCTGCAGCAGGTTTGAAAGGGTCCTGATGAAGGAAAGCTAAGTGGGGAAGACAGGGCCTGATTACTAGTGTTGGGAAGAGCCTTTTGGAGTATGTATTTGTGAGAAGCTTAAAACAGATAAGAATTTAGCAGTATGTCATTGAGGGAAAAGAGAGAACTAACTACATTTAGATAGTAGTAACAAGATGTTGCAATGATCTGTGAGTAAGATTATGCAAGTTAATAAAAAGGGGTCCCATAAGAGGGGAGCATCTAAGCCACCCCTCTGCCGTCTCCTGGCCTTCAGTGTCAGAGAGTCAGTAGGACTGCCAGCAGCTGAAATGACCCTACAGTTTAATAGATCCTTTATCATAAGGAAAGGTAAACTATGGGACACTGGAGAACAACTGATAGTATTATTTAGGGGGGGGGGAAAACCACACACACATTAGAAATAGTGTAATGTGAAATTTATTTCTCCTTGATAACAGCGAAGGCATTTGGGAAGTTTAGAAGTCACACACTATTAGCCAGTCATCTGAGTTTGTGAAGTGCAGGGGACACTGGGTGGCAAGGCTCTATCCTCCACACAAAGCAGAGCCATGTTAAGAGGAGCGCTGCCCGGCCCCTCAGCTCCCAGAGGTGCGTGCCCGGAGGGGGCGGGCAATGGGCGGCAGCAGTGGCAGCCGTGCTGTGGAGTCTGAGTGCCCAGGCCCTCCCTGGCTGGGCCATGGTGGCTGCTTCGCTAACCAGGCCTTCAGGCACACATTCTTCAGAGCGGAGATAAGAATACAGGCTTCATGAAGCTAATGGAATTCCATAGCGTTTGTAAATGGTTTATGGTCCCTTCCCTGCTAGCAGCACATGTGAAAGGAATTGATCTTTTTCCGATCAATATTTCCAACATTGACTTGGAGCTCTATTCTTAGTCCATTAATGAAATTTTGGGTAGATTTCTTAACTTTTAGATTACTTTGGGTATTAAACACTGTTTAGTTTAAAGCTTCAGTTTAGAATTTGATTTAATTCTGTTCCTAGTCTCAAATGACACCACCAAGCTGAGCTACAGGGTGTGGCACAGCCTCTCCTTGGGAGCCCGTCCCTCCTCCCCTCTCCATCCCACAGCTGTTCCGGGTGTCTGCGAAGCTGTGCTGCCTCCCTGGCTCCCCTGGCAGGCTCTTGGTTCCCTCTGTGTCAGGCAACCAAGCGAGGTTCCTGTGTAAGGACATAGGGGCTGCCATGCACACAGCACCTGAGGCAGGGCTGCCTCTCTGCCCAGCATCTCCAACCCTCCCCTCCTCCATGCCCTAAGGTCTCTCGAGTGAAGTAGTAGAAAGATGGCTCCAGCCTTTCTGTCCTCTATGATGGGCCAACCCCTGAAACACAGGGTCCCTAAAAATGCCGTGCCTTGGATGGGAAGTGCAGGCTTCCTCAGCACCAGTCTCCACGTCTGATCGACCCCATCCACATAGGCATAAGGAATGTTAACAGACTCTGGGACTGCTCGCTGAACCTCCAAATGGGCAACAAGATCCTGTCTCCTCCTACTGCAGGCAGGCATCTGGATGCTTCATGAGCAACTGTCTTGGATTTTTTTCATCTACCTTGGTGAGGCAAATGTCCTCCCACCAAGGAAATGACCCACTACAGGTCCATGGTCCTATTGGGTCAACAAAGGTTGCAGCAGGATATCCAGGAGGAAGACTGCGAAAGACTGTTCTTTCACCTTTTGGTAAGACCCCCAAAATATTTTGGGGCTTGCATGGCTTGTACAGTTTCAATCTTTCAGCTTATATTACCATCTGTTATTTCATGTTGTCCACTCTTCTACTAGCATCCTTAGCATATTAATCATACTTACTATGGGCCTGGTGCATGGAATTCATGCATGGGGCATGGGTGCCTCAGCCTGACCTGCACTCTCTCCAATCTGGGAGCCCTCAGAAGATGTCCTATCGATGGCTTAGGCTTGCTCCCTGTGGTTCTCCGATCTCTGCAGACCTGCCTGCTTGATGCCACTGCAGGCCCTGGTGTCTGTTCTCTGTGGGGGCCTGCTTGCCCTTTGCTGCAGGGGCCAGGGGCAAGAAGGGCCCTGCTGTCTGCTCACTTGTTGGGGGGACATTCCCGCCCTGCCCCCGGCCACTTGTGCTCCTGCTGGCTCAGAGTGCCTGGATCCCAGGGATGTTCCTGCCCTCCCCTGGCTTCTCAGCACCTGCTTGCATAGACCTAGAGTGGTTGAGCACGTTTTGGGACCCTGGCTGCTCTGGGCCTGCATGCAGGCATATCGGCTCAGAGTGGGCTGGCTCCTGAGGACACCTGTACCTGGGACACAGACCACTCATTGTTGGTGTCTGCACAAGCAGCTGCCCAGCCCTGGACACTTGGAACCTGCATATGCAAATTAACAAATTTGTCAGGTTAATTTGCATACTAACTCCTGGTTGGCTGGTGGGAGTCATAAAGTGATGGTCAATTTGCATCTTTCTCTTTTATTAGTGTCAATTGTAAATTCCAGATATGATAATCTGCATGACTTTGCCATATCAGAGTCTGGTTTTCATTTCACACTGTGTTTTTGTTTGTTTTGTTTCTGTTTGCCTTTTTATCATGTCTTATAACATTAAAAAAAAGATAAGATATATTGAATTTAAAGAACTGGGTTTGAGAATCCAAGATGGCTGCTCGGGTAGGCACCTAGCCGCAGCCGCACGCAACAATTTCAATAAAATACAACTAAAATATAAAATGGACATTACCCAGAACTACAGGAAAGTCAACTGACTGGAAATTCTACAACGAGAAGCAAGGAGAAAACCAGAAGGAAGCGCGGAGGAGCTGTAAAAGCCCAAGGTACGGAGACACGCGGCGCGCGCGGAGAGTACAGAGCCGGAGAGGAGGGAGGCCGAGTGCCTGGCTGGTGTTCCCTAGCAGGAAGGAGATAAACACTCGGACTGTGCTGGGCCCCCAACTGCTCTGAACCCCCGTTCTAGGCCAGACCCTGGGGACCCAGGCTCATCCAGAGGGAGCTGGGCTGTAAGGCGGTACTTGGGGAAGCAGCGAAAGGAGGTCCCGGAGGCGCACACACTGCACACAGAGAAGGGCCGGCCGGCTGTGCCGTAGGACTGCCCTGGCGGGAAGGAGACAGGCTCCAGACTGCTCTGAACGCCACCTCCAACTCCACTTCCAACTGAACTGAACCCCAGTTTCGGGCCCATTGCGGGAGAGCTTACACTGTTTGGTAGCAGGCGAAAATCGAGGGCACCTTTCTCTCAGAGGCGCTTGCAACAAGTACTGAAGGACCCTGAGTCTCAGGAGTCGCATAGGGCGGGGCTGACGGAAGCCAAGGCTGTAGGCTCCACCCTGAAACTCCGCTCCATCAGAAAAGCTGCCTGCGAAAATGCCTAAACCAAATAGATCACAAACGAAAGAAATGGAGGACAAAAAGCGACTGGATATAGAGTTCAAAACCACACTTATAGGGTTTTTCAAGAGACTCCTAGAAAAGGCCGATAAAATAAATGAGACCTATGAGGATATGAAAAGGGATCAACAAGAAATGCTAAGGGATCAACAAGAAATAAAGAATACATTGTCTGAAATAAAAAATATTCTACAGAGTCCTAAAAACAGAATAGAAGATCGCAAGAATCAAGTCAAAGATTTGGAACATAAAGAGCCAGAAGACACTCCTCTGCAGAAGCTAGAAGGCAAGAGAATCCAGAAAATTGAAGATAATGTAAGAAACCTCTGGGACAACTTCAAACGATCCAACATCAGAATCATGGGGGTCCCAGAAGATGAGAGAGAGCAAGATATCGAAAACATACTGAAAGAAATAGTGACAGAAAACTTCCCCCACCTGGGGAAAGAATTGGACTTACAAGTCCAGGAAGCACACAGAACTCCAAATAAGAGGAATCCAAAGAGGACCACACCAAGACAAATCATAATTAAGATTCCAAGAGCAAAGGACAAAGAGAGAATATTAAAAGCAGCAAGAGCTAAGCAGGTGGTTACCTATAAAGGAGCACCTATACGATTGTCAGCTGATTTCTCAACAGAAACCATGCAGGCCAGACGGGAATGGCAAGAAATATTCAAGGTGATGAATAGCAAGAACCTACAGCCAAAAGTACTCTACCCAGCAAAGCTATCACTCAGAATCGAAGGTCAGATAAAGAGCTTCACTAATAAAAAAAAGCTAAAGGAGTTCATCACCACCAAACCAGAATTATATGAATTACTGAAGGGGGTTCTTTCAGAAGAGAAAGTAAATAAAGATAAAAATTATGAACAACAAATACGTAATTATCAACAAGTGAATCTAAAAACCAAGGAAATTAAAAAAAAAAATCTGATGAACAATATTAACTGTTGAATATAATAGAATCAGAGGTATGGAAGGGGAGTGAACTGATGATTCTTGGGGAAAAGGGGAGAGGGGAATGTGGGAAGAGACTGACCATAAACTGTGCACCTATGGATGAGGACAATGGGGAGTGGGGAAAGGGCAGAGGGTGGGGTGGGAAGTGGGGGGAAAGGAACACTTGCAATAATATGAACAATAAAAATTTATTAAAAAAAAAAAAAAAAAAGAACTGGGTTAGAAGGGACTTTTGTTGAGGTTTTCTATTTACTTGGCAAGGATTCAGACTGTGATTATGGTTTGCTATGGCTGTGGAGTCAGAAGCTAAATTTACCTGGTGTTCTTGCTGGTATTTCTGTTTTCTGTGTTGTCTTTGGGTTTACCTATAGAGTTCATCTTAAATAGGGTTTGAAACTTGAAATTATACCAGTTTGAGTCCATGAATCCTATTTATGTGGTGGTGAGGTGTGGAGAGAGGGGAACCTGTAGTGGGTAGTTTCCTTGGTCAGAGGACAGTCACCTCACCAAGCAGGTGAAGAAATCCTATGACTAAGTTTCAGTCATTAGTGAGTGTGAGTTGTGTGCGTTCCTTCTTGGAGTTGAGAATTGGCATTGGGTACCAATTTTGGGTAGCCCTCTGTTGGGTAGGCCCTGGTAAAATATTGATAGTTTTCCTTGCTATTAGATCTTTGTTAAAATGAAGAGAAAGTTCTAGATATATTTCACAAGGTTATTATTCCATCTTATTGGACCAGAAGGGTATATACATATTTTTTTATTTTTATAGAAAGAACCTGAGTAAGCTCCTAGAAGCTTTGGGTCCTCCCTAAGGCTGGGGCCTCAGGCATTTTTCTCTCTCAAGCTAGTTCAAGCTCAGTTTCCAGGAACTGTCAGTTATCTTGTGCTGACCCACCGTTGCTGGCTCCTGCAGTTTGTTCCCAGTGTTCACCTGTCTATCCAACTTTCCAACTGCAGTCTTTTTCTGTGACCACAGTCCTTTGATGGGTTTGAGAGGAGCTGCTTTCCAGTTTGTTCAGCTTTCTTCATGTTGTGAGAATGGCAGTGAAGACTTTAAAGATGTTTAATTGTTGGATGGGAAACCACAAGTCAAGTCAATAGCTTGCTTTTAGCTGTGTGACCTGGTGCCAATATATTATGTAAAACACCTGGTATTGGGCCTAGTACATAATAAGGAAGCCATTTTGAAAAAAGTTAGCTCCTTTTTATAAATCCTTTCATCTTGAAGTTGAACATTTAGAAGAAATCATGGAAACATTACTTTGAATGTAAAGAACTGTAAGAAATACAAATGTACCAGGAATCAATATATGAAGCCAAAACCATTTTTAAAAATCAAAAGGAAAAAAAAAACCCTGCTTATATTATCATTTTGAAGATTTATGACTTCTGTGGTTCACTGGATAACAACTAAATATTTATCTTCATGGAATGAGCGCAAAAGGCAGGCAGAAATGGGCAAAGTGCTGAGAGGCTGGGCAGTGGGTGCGATGGCTGAGGTGTGTGTGTGACCTCTTTGAAGAGCAGCTCACATGCAGTGGTCACCTGCATTTGTTTCCAGACATATATATATAAATTTCTTTACTTTCATATTTCCTAAGTTTTTGATCATTCTTCCAAACTTCTAATTTCATAAAGGACCACCTAAATCTCCCTCATGCCCCCACCTACTTCCTTCTATTTCTGCTAAATAAATGAAAGAATACATTTAATTTTTGTGAGTCCACTAATGTTTTTCAATAAATTATGTCTCCATGTCTTTCATTATTCTACTGTCTCTGACCTCTGATGCTGACTGCTTTTTCCTTAGTTCTTCCAAAATTTTTCTGATATTTATATAAACTTCTTTGTAATCTTCCTTTCATTGTTCACCTTTGCTTTTCTTATATATGCTTTACACTTCAATTCATTCTATAATATCCTCAGTTACTTCTCCATGTGGTGCTTTAGATTTCACATATTCTTCTCTCTTACCCAGATTACTTTCTGCACCTCCTCATTTATCCATCTTGACCTTTATCCACTCTGAGTGCATTTGTTGGTATGTCACATTCCTAACCCTTGGGTATACATTAATTTGTCATAGAATATTTTCCATTTCCCTTTGCTGGCCTTTGTACAATTCCATTACTTTATCCCACTAGATTGCACCCACCTCTTATCACATTCCTGCAAAGAATGTGCTGTCTTGAAATGTAGCTTTTTTTATTATTCAGTATTTGGTCCCAAACCAGCATCATTTATATGGTTGGAATCTCTATTTTGTAGTGAGCTGTCTCTATGCAGGGCACTGAACTTGGCAAAGAGTGCCGCTGTTTTACTTAGTCATCCTCCAAAGAGAAATGTAGATTGCACCATTTAGTTTGGTTCTGCACCTCAAGAGAAGAAAGCTAATAGCCAGCCTCATCACCTTTAGGTAACAGGACATGCTTGCAGTCTGACCTGGGCACATGAACAGCAGGCTGAGTGCCAAATTCTCACCTACAAGGCTTATTTCTCTCCTTCCCTATACTCACCTCCTGCCCACACTCTGCCATTGCCCCACTTGACCACCTTCCCTAAACTTATTTTGAGTCACTGGACTTATGTACATTTACAGGCAATAAATAATTCTAAAAGCAATTGACATGGGAATTGGGTAATAATCAAATATATTTCAGTCTCTACTTCCTTAGATTTATTGCTTTACTTAAAAGTATAAGAGTAATTTGTGGCCCATTTACTGTTGGGAGGGAAAGGTCTAGATTAAAAAAAAAATATTTCTCATCTGTGTGTTTCAAAGTGCTAAAGATTATAATAAAATATAATATTGAACTTTTAAACTACTGATATGATTATTGTATTGGTTTGTGCTTACAATGTTAGCCACAAAAATGATTCCTTAACACTTACTTTTCATGATCTTAGTAATTAAGTTACATATATATATGGAGAGAGAGAGAGAGAGAATGAGAAGCAATTATCAAAATAATCACAATACTTAATGCATACTGATATGTATTTTTCTTAAAAAAAAAAAAAAAAATCAGGAACCCTGGCCAGTGTGCTATATGGTTTGAGTGCCACCCACACACCAAAGGGTCTCAGTTTTGTGTGTTTTTTTGTTGTTGTTGTTTTTTTAATAAATCTTATTGTTCAGATTATTACAATTGTTTCTTCTTTTTTCCCCCCATAGCTCCCCTCCACCCGGTCCCCACCCCACACTCTGCCCTTAACTACCTCCCACTGTCCTCATCCATAGGTGTATGATTTTTGTCCAGTCTTTTCCTGTATCCCCCCTGCAGACATCCCTTTCCCCCTGAGAATTATCAATCTCCTCATTTTATGCCCCTGATTATATCATATTCACCAGTTTATTCTATTCCTCAGATTTTTAATTCACTTGACTTTTAGATTCACTTGTTCATAGATATGTATTTGTTGTTCATAATTTTTATCTTTACTTTTTCCTCTTTTTAGAGAATACCTTCCAGGATTTCATATAATACTGGTTTGGTGGTGATAAACTCCTTTAGTTTTTTCTTATCTGTGAAGCTCTTTATCTGCCCTTCAATTCTGAATGATAACTTTGCTGGGTAGAGTAATCTTGGCTGTAGGTTCTTGCTATTCATCACTTTGAATATTTCTTGCCATTCCCGTCTGGCCCCGTCAGCAGTTTCTGTTGAGAAAACAGCTGATAGTCATATGGGTGCTCCCTTATAGATAACCAACTGCTTTTCTCTTGCTGCTTGTAAGATTCTCTGTCTTTTGCTCTTAGCATTTTAATTATGATGTATCTTGATGTGGTCCTCTTTGGATTCCTTTTGTTTGGGGTTCTGTGCTCTTCCTGGACTTGTAAGTCTATTTCTTTCACCAGGTGTGGGAAGTTTTCAGTCATTATTTCTTCAAATAGGTTTTCAGTGCCTTGCTCTCTCTCTTCTTCTCGCACCCCCATAATTCTGGTGTTGGTTAGCTTGAAGTTGTCCCAGAGGCTTCTTACACTATCTTCAACTTTTTGGATTCTCTTCTCTTCTTGCTTCTCTGGAGGAGTGTCCTTTGCTTCTTTGTATTCCAAATATTTGACTTGATTGTTGCATTCCTCTAGTCTGTTGTTGGGTCTCTGTATAATATGTTTTATTTCAATCAGTGTATGTTTATTTTCTAGTTGGTCCTTTTTCATATCCTCAAGGGTCTCATTAAATTTGTTGGCCTTTTCTAGGAAATTCTTGAGAAACTTTATAACCGTTGTTTTGAACTCTATGTAAGGTCATTTGTTCTTCTCCATTTCTTTCGTTTGTGATCTGCTTCCTTGTCTCCTCATTTTCGCTGCTTTCCTGAGTTGGTAGGGAGGCTTTTGTGGTTCAATGGGTCAGCCTCCCAGATACCTGATGGTTCAATGGGTCAGCCTCCCAGATACCTGATGTGGACACTCTCTGTGCAACCCTTTGTGAACTGTGTGTACAGCCTTGTTGTAGTTAAGTCTTAATTGTTGTTGGTGTCACTAGGAGGAATTGACCTCCAGGCCAATTGGCTGTGAGGACCCCCTGTGTCTATAACGGAAGAATTGCTGTGCTGGAGACATGTTTATGGGGCAAGACTTTTTCCAGTAGGGCTTTGATGCTCACTGAGTCTGCCTCTTGAATGTGTCCCTTATGAAAGTAGTTGAAAGCTGGTGTCGTCTCACACTGACCACTAGATACACTAGTTTCTGGATCTCCGATGGGGTGAAGGTCACCTATTGTCTGAGGCCACACAGCAGGAGCTACCGCAAGAACTACAGTTTTCTCCTCTTTGCTTGGGATTTGGCAGTTTTACAGCAGTCTGACAGGAACTGCAGTTTATTTGGTTAAGCTGCCACAGGGCAGGCCATTTATGTGCAAAAGCTGTTGTGTGGAGCCTGGGTCTCAGGGCAGGGTGGGGTCTCAGGCTGTCACTAGGCTGGGGCGTGGCAAACAACAATGGCTGCTTCTCTGTCTTTCCATGTTTCCAAGTCCCCACATCCCTAGGTCCAACCCAGTAAACAATGAATGCTGTGCACCTCTGCAAAAAAGTGACCCTTACTTTCCAACTCCATGGCTGACAGAAACTGGATTTCAAAGTGATTGGGAGCTTATTTCCCTTCTGGTTGAAAAAAAGCCAGGCACCCAGTCACCCACCACCAGCCCAATTCACGTGCCTCTGTACCTCAACTTTTCAGCATTTTGCTCCTTTCTCTTTCCTTCTAGTTGTAAGACTTCTATTCAGCCAGCTTTCTCATGGTTCTGTGTGATAGACATTTTGTCTTTTAGTTGTACTTTTGAAATTGTGGTGCTAGGCAGCAGTTTAGTTATTTACCTTTGCTGCCATCTTGGTTTCTCCCAATGGGTCACACTCTTAATTCCTCCTCAAGGGTATCTACCTGGATTGCAGGTTGCTGGTGGCAACCAATTAATGTGTCTTTTTCACATTCATGTTCCTCTCTCTCTCTCTCTCTCTCTCTCTCTCTCTCTCTCTCTCTCTCTCTCTCTTTTCCTCCCTCCCTCTCTTCCTTCCTTCCTTCCTTCCTTTCTTCCTTCCTTCCATACTTTCCCCTGCCTGAATTAACTTTAGTTCTTTATTAAGAAAGCTCATAAAATTCAGCTTTTGTCAAGAATTCTCCTAAAGGCAGCTATTTTTCATTAGTTATATTTTCAGGCAAAAATCCATTCTGTAATGTGGGGTAGCTATATAGCTTTGTTTGTGCAATTGTACACACAATCATTTTTATTTATATTAGTGGCATGTTCATTGTCAACTGAAGAATCAGTTGTTGATAATTTGAACATATTTTATATTGAGAACATTAAGAAAATAAACTATTTTTAAAATATATTTTATTGATTTTTTTACAGAGAATAAGGGAGAAGGATAGAGAGTTACAAACATCAATCAGCTGCCTCCTGTACACTCCCCACTGGATATGTGCCTACAACCAAGGTGCATGCCCTTGACCAGAATCGAACCTGGGACCCTTGAGTCTGCAGGCCAGTGCTCTATCCACTGAGCCAAACCAGCTAGGGCTAAACTGACAATTTAAATGTCTTATCTCTGTGTGTGTATCCAATAAATGTTCTTATGGTGTTCTTATTCCTGGAAAAGATCAGAGGTGTAGTGAGAAGGAAAATATACTATCCAGGTACAAATTTGAGTTAATTACTTACAATGGACCTACAGGCAGCCTGGAGATTACTGTCTATACTGAAAGTCCCCATGTAAGTTACAAATAGTGCATGAGGCCAACTACCATTTGGGAGTTGACTAATAAGTGGTAAGTACAGTGAGAAGAAAAAAATACACACACACACACACACACACACACACACACACACACAGTGACTGGAATGGCAGAACAACAAACAGAACAAATGGTGGGTATGACGTGGTTGCCAACCAGCCTGATCGGAGTCACAATTGGCCCCCACCCCTAGCCAGCCCTGCCCCTAATCACCACCCTCAGATCAGTGGCAAAGTTGGCCAGCCAACCACCCATGGCCCCTTCCTGCTGCCAGCCTGACTGAATGGGCCCCTATTGGGACAGGATGTCTGGACCCTACCCATGCATGAATTTGTGCACTGGGCCTCTAGTGTTTAAATAATATAATTAATTGTGATAGAAATCATTCATTTTGCCTAAGGTATTTCAGATCCTTCAAATAATCTGTCTTTTGTAACCTAACAAACATAATATGAGATTTTACATAATTCAGATTTTACATTATTTAATGTCAAGTTTTATCTAGATATGACTTTAAATTTAACTTTTCAGTAAATCTGGGACTAAAAAGTGAATGAACAGTGTAAAATTTGAATTTTACTGACTGCTATTCTGAACTTTGAAGTGCTCAACATTAATGTTTAATGATATTGGGTATATGATTATATAAAGAATCTCTTGGGCCAGATAATGTGTGACAGTTGTGGAATTTCCACATGACAGACAATATAAATACATATGTGCAAGAGGAATTCTGCTTTGCTCAGACTATATTCATGATCTCTCTCAAGTTTGGGATCTGGCCCTGGACCAGTGGTTCTCAAACCTTCACATTAATTTGAAAACACGGGGGGGTTTATTAAACTACCAACTACTCGCCGAGACCGGTTTGGCTCAATGGCAGAGCGTCGATCTGCGGACCTTAAGGTCCCAGGTTCGATTCCAGTTAGGAGCATGTACGTTGGTTGCGGGCACATCCCCAGTAGGGGGTGTGCAAGAGGCAGCTGGTCGATGTTTCTTTCATCGACGTTTCTAGCTCTCTATCTCTCTCCCTTCCTCTCTGTAAAAAAATCAATAAAATATATTTTAAAAATAAATAAATAAACTACCAACTACTGGAGCCCACTCTGAGGGTTTCTGACTCAGCAGGTCTGAAATAGGACTGAGACTTGCATGATAATGACATCCTAGGTGATGCTGATGTTTCCATCCATTCATTCAGATAATTGCCAGGACAATCAAGATACAGAACTCTTCTATCATCTTGGATATCTTTCTCATGCTGCCCCTTTAAAGTTATACCCACCTCTTTCTATCCACCGCACCATTTCAAACCAAAGGCAAACATCAATCTGTTTTTAAGCTCAGAAGTTTGCCATTTTGAAAATGTCATATAAATTGAATTTTCATTTCCCTAGGACAAGTGTCCACGGGTGTAATGATGGGTGTATGATAATTATATGTTTATATTTAAGCAATTGACAAAATATTGTCTTGAGTGGTCACCATCAATTTCCATGAACAGTATTTGAGAGATGGAGGTTTTCAGCATTCTGGCATGCTTTTGGTTGTCACTATTTTTATTGTAGCCACCTGCCAGGTATGTAATGATATCTCATTGTGATTTTAATTTGCATTTCCCTGATAGCTAGTGATTTTAACATCTTTTATGTGTTTATTTGCCATCCTTATAGCCTCTTTGGTGAAATATCAGTTCATGACTTTTGCCCATTTTCTTATAGGATGATTTTATTTCTTTACCATTAAATTTTAAATATTCTCTATTTATCCTTGATATGAATTATTTGTCAGATATGTGGTTGGGTTTTCAATATTTTCTCTCAGATTGTAGCTTTTCGTTTATTTCTCTTAACAGGATTTTTTATGAAGCAAAATATATTTTCTCCTGTGAGTTTCCTCCGCCTGATATCCCTTTGATTCATTCAAAATAATTTTTTGATTCATTCAAAATAATTTTGCTGCCCCAAGTTTATAGCAGGTACTCAATCAGAAGAACACAGAGTGGGCACACACAATTGACAAGACAATAATTCATTTTGAACTAAAAATGACACATTCCCTTATACGTCTCTTTGATATTTCAGATGTTAATTACTACATTTACAGGGAGACATGTACAAAGTATCTAGTAGAAGGCATAGGCTATTATAATATTCCAAGTTTTTCACTTTTTGAATTACCACCTATTTTGTTGACATGACATTTTAATTTTTGATTCTGAATAGTTGTCTTCTCTTGTTTCCATATCACAGTGAAAACATTTATTTTCCTCCATGAAAAAATGATTTTTTTTGAAGCCACTAAATGTTTGTTTGTTTTTAGAAATTATTCAAAGTGTAAGACCCAGGGACAAGAAATGTGTCCTAAAAACTCCCATGTGTGATTAAGCCTGGTTGTGACATTGAAATTTTAGTGTAAGAGATATTTCTGTTATAGGAATAGACAGATCTGAAGTAAAGATAAGATGTTAGAAAGGAAAAGAGAATAAAATATTAATCAACATAAAAATAAAACAAAAGAATAAAGTTTAAGAACTAAAAATGTCTTAATGTTTAATGTAAGGATGACAAATGGGTGATCTGAATTGGAAATTATATTCTAGTTTAATGAATTGGCATCAGTAATTATCTATGCTAATAATAGCTTCCCTGGTCATCATGGCCTCACGCTGTGATGCCCTCACTCCGTCACAAGGAGGCTGAGTGCGCAGCACAGAGGCGAGGCCTGTGCGTGATTTCACGCTCCAGGTCTCCAGCAAGGGGATAAGAACTCCATGGATCAGAACTGCTCAAATGAGAATACTTTTCTCATAAGTAGCAAGAAATATAAAGACTGTCAAGAATGCATTGCATAAGTTGTCTTACTTCTATTATATTTTTATGAGTGATAGGCGGTGTTCTCAATGCATCGGCCATACAATCCAAACATAATAAATGTCCTGTGCTTTCCTGAAACTAGTAGACGTTCCATATTCTAAATATGGAACCATTCTTACCTTAGAAAAACTGAATTAGTGTTTTATGACATACATACAACTTTGGGAAATTATTTTTATATTAATTTTTTTTTCTTGTTATAAATGAAACAGATTTTTCATAATCCACTTTTAGAAAAAAATACTACAAGTAAGTTCTCATGAAACTGGAGAAAGCATAGTATGAAAGAAGATGCCCAACTTGCAGATCTGAGCAATGAAGTAGGAAGACTTTTTGAGGGTGTTCGTTGTTAATACACTTTCCTCGTATGCTAATAACTAATTGAAGGAATTAGTTATCACTTACTCTTTTGTAAATAACATCTTTAGAAACACGTCATGTATAGATAGACAGACGGCTTATATTTGCATGTAGTACAAATTAAAAACCTGCTTCATTTAGTCAGGAAGAACTGCATCCCTCCCTGCCTTATACCTAACCAGCTCTGCAGCCCTTGGAAGTACCGGAGTCTTCAGTGGGGCGTGCACACTGACTGTCTCTGAGTCAGAGGCGCTCTCTCTGGAAGTGAACGCTGAGGACGCTTGCTGCAGATGAAGTAACTTAGAGATGCAAAGACAGGAAAGCAGGAGAGAGCATGGCGCGTAGTACTGGCTCCAAGCAGAAATCGGCTGACTGGTGTGCAGAGAGGAGCCCTACGCTCTGCACCAGCTAGCTTTGGGTTCCCTTTTCCTGTCGTTGTGGGTGGCTAACCCAGGCCGTGCCATCAGGGGGGGCCTCTGAAAGAAAATAAAGCAACCTGGCTGACCTGAAGCCATTTGCCTGGGAAATGTCTTTGGGCTGCTGCTGAGAACAGGGGAGCGTTTTAGAGAAGGGAAGAGCAGCAATAACACCGTGCGGTGCCCGGGGCGGGGAGGCCTGTGGGTCCTCAGGCAGGGCATGCCCACGAGCTATGCCGCCCTGGCTGCACATGCTGCGGGCCAAACCTGCTCTCAGCCTTCATGCGGCCAATGGAAACTGACATCCCCCACATCCCAAGGTTAGCTTAACAGTAATTAAAGCATCACATTGCACACAAGTCTTTCCATTACAATTTAAGTGGATTTTATGCCATTTTAAAAACCATTCTAGTCCCCACTGTGAATAATGAATACAAATAAAGTTGAATGTCAGACCTGGAATACAAATCAAATAAGAAACCTGCAAATGTCCCAAACACCTGCCCTTGCCACCCCCAAGTCCCAGGCGCTCCGCTGCTGTCCCCGCACCGTCCTCAGTGGTGGCTCTGGTGGGCTTTGGTGTGGGGCACCGCAATGGGCCGGCTCTGCTCCATGGAGAGCGTGAGGCCCTCCCCCTCCACGACAGACACCCTCGCAGCTCCCTGCTCCAGCAGCTCACTCATGTTTCCCAGCAGCTGTAGCAGACACCCCCGCTCTAAATCACAGGTCTTCCACACATGATTGTTTTTACTGAAAAATGGGATTTTGCTCAATACATTTTCCACCCCTTCAGTCGGTGTACTAGGAGATGGCCCTGCCTCTCTGAGCTCCTAGGAGGGACTATTTATAGTGATGCTCTCCTCCAACTGCGGGTGTGATGTTGTCATGTTCTGACTCCGAGTGACACAGCAGAAGGTTTACATCAGCACTCCTAGCTCACCGCATTGTTGTCCCTTGAAGCAGGAAGGGGAATTGGAAACAGCCTCACGCTGGCCAGCTTGAAGGGCAGAGCAAAAAGGTTGTGATCTCTTAACTCCATTTGTAAGTTGGGGGGTGGGGAGAATTTGGAGGGGTGTCAGCTGCTTTCAGCACGAAGCTCAGAGAGGCAGACCAGGGGGAGAGCGGAGCCCTGCGGTCACTCACTGAGCTGCGGAGAGGCCGGGAGCAGGCGTGTGCTTTCAGTTCTTACTATGATAAATTGAAAAGCATCGCTATGGTCGTGCAGATGCTCACCTAGGCTGGAAGCTTATAGGAAGAACTCTGAATCGTGGAAAAATTATTCTAAATTTAGGAAAGCATCAGCTCCCTAATGCCATAGGTGGAGCCATGCTGCTAAGCATGTTAGTATTTCTCAATTCAAGCACCTGTGCTGCCCGTGTAACACATAAAAAAGCTCTTATTTATTGCTTGCGTCTCCAGTTCAGATTTAATCTTACTATAAATTTATCTCATGTTAATTTATGTGCAAACAAAGACACACACATTTTAAATATCTGAAATGCTGGAAATAAACTTATTTTTAATTTTGTACTTGTTTTCCATTTGTCAACCAGTAAATGAAAGACTGAATAAATCATGCGCTAATTGCCAGCGGTGCTAAATTTAGTGTGAGATCTGGAATCCTTTTGATCAAAACCGCTGAATATGAAATCATCCTCAGCTCTCTAGGCAACTTTATCCGCCTTTCTATTCTCCATCTGTCAGTCACCTGGGAATTTGTGAACTATTCCATATGTCAGGCTTGTCAATCACAATGGGATGTGGGAACTATCTGCCGACTGCATAGGAATTTTTGTTAAAAATTAATCTGCATTTAGCTAGTAGTTTTATATTTTGAAAATGTTTGCTATATATAAGGTTAAGGGAAATAAGTTATACTTAAGTAATATAAATCAAAAGTCTTCATTTAAACAACACTTATAAGTGTGTGCCTGTTACGCATACATTCCGCGTTATATATAGACAGTATAATACTTAAAAATAGAATGTGCCTTTTATGGAAACACTAAGTCTGACAGAAAACTATCTTAAGTATATATATATATATATATATATATATACGCACGTGTGTGTGTGTGTGTGTTAAAAAATAATAAACACATAAACATCTTACCATTTTGAGGTCCAAGGATTTATCAAGATAGCTCTGAGAGAGAAAATGGTTCACAAAGGTACTTTATTTTAAACTTAAACACATATAAAATATTAAAATATCTCATTTTAATAAAATTGTACTCATTACAAAATCATTGACTCTCATATAGTGCTATTATTTAAAACCAGATAGGAAAATAGAGAAAAGTAGAGAAATCCTATGAATAAATAGAGTGTGTGGGTAACAAGGGGCCACTATCCTAAACCTGAGGAGCTAGGGGAGATCAGCATGGCTAGCCTTCAAACTCGGAGACTGGAAGTACCCCTACAGGATGGTGTGAACATACAAGTTCATAACTAAAAGCGAGTCCTTGGCGTAGTCACATCCGTGGCCTGTAGCTTTCTTGACAAAGGTCAGTCTTCACCTTAACTGAGCCTGTTTGTTGACTTTTTGCATCTAAGATAACACACCCTTGTAATATATTATAAGAGTAATACTCTTTTCTCTGGACCCTTCACCACACTCTACCCTTACAGCCACCACCGGAGCAGACCACAGAGCCGCATACTGTCATCTCATTCCCCACACGCCATCTCTTTGTGCTCTCAGTGTTAGTTGTGAGCCATCCTATATCTACCAATGTAAGAGATGTGAGTGTCTCTGTTTTACTCTTTATCAATCTCAGAGATTTCTAAGCTTTTCTTTCTCCTGCTCCCTAATCTACCGTCTTTAAATTTCATCTCTCCCCCTCATGTCTCTCCTTTGATTCAAAAGTTAAAATAAGTTGCACAACTGCCATTCTCAGGGACATTTTCTCAGTCCATTGAGATTCTGCTTCCAGAAAATGCTGTCAGTGGCTGAAATAAACTCATCAAAACTCTTCACAGGTTTGAACATTTCTTACTTTGATGAATGTTTAAATTCAACCTCATTTAATTTGAAATGTTTATATATTACATATTTTAACTCCATTTAATTCTGATAGAATTTGAGATAAAAAAAAGGCAGAACTAATAAAATATTAAAGATTAAAACAACATCATGGAAAAATGATGATGATGCTAGAAATCCAAATGAGTGTACAGATGTTAGACCTGTCACTTAATTTTGGTAACTGAGGAATAGATATTAATGTACAAAGTTTTGGGGAAGGTGTCATAATATATGTGAAGAACTTAAGAAAATGCCTGGAAGAGAACTGAATAAATTATACCTACTGTATCATCAAGGTCAGTATCCATTCCAGGCATTTTTCAAGAAGAAATTAATACAGGAACTGTCAATAGAGTCATCAAAACAGCTGAAATGTTGACTCTATTTGCCACATTGAGCTCCTGGAAATCAATCATTTTTCTCCCACATTTAATGCCCATCAGTGTTTTCCCACTGTTCAGAAGAAGGAAGTTTTGAAATGGCCTGCAAGGCCAGAGAGCAAAACTCACATCAGTTCTGTGGTGGCTATCCCACCCTGTCCTACTGTAGTCTCCATCGTTTATTTCCCTTAAAAGCAGCATGCTTACCCCCTCCAGGCCCATGCCCAATGGATTCCATCCCCCCCAACCTTGACTGAAACATTCTTAGGTCTTAGCTCAAGTATTATTTTGCCAGCTTCCTCCTTCCTCCGTGCCCTCAGTGTCCCCCTGCTACTTTCTGATGCTATACAATCAGCCTCCAAAGGGACCTTTCTTTCTGTCCTTTAACTATACATTTATTTGAGAAATTTTTCTAAAAAAACAAAAAGAAAAAAACCAACACACACTGCTCTTTTATTCAGTGCTACATCCCTCTTCAAAGCAGAGTTAATCAAACACCAAAAAGAAAATCAACACACCCAGAAGTTTCTGCAGATAAGCCAGTCAGAAAATGGGCGAAATACATTATTGTCACCAGGAAGAGAGAAGGGAGGAAAGTGAAGCAGAATAAAACTCAAGGGAAGGGCTCAAACCATCCAGATACTTGGGATTGAAAGAAAATTTAATTGGAAGCCACCCATTGTCTTCTCTAGCAAAGAGGTGTTGACAAGGAACCTGGAAGGCTGGAGACCTTGAGCTCTGAAAGGTCAGAGCTCTGCACCCACTGTTTAGTTGAGACAAGGTAGCTGAAACAACTTCCACCTTTTAGTTTTATGTAAATCCTTGCTGATTGGCTATTGTTGGAATTGCCTGCCTAAGGGCTATGGGTGTATCCCAAAACCTGAACAAAAGGGATAGCAAGGCCAGAGCAAAGTGGAGTCCTTCTTCTTGAGTTGGGCTCCCTTCTGGCCCCCAATTCCCAAATTTATATTTTCTTGTCTAGTCTCTTTCATTTGTGTGCAGCCTCCTCCAGAACCTGAACTCTAAACCTGAACCCTGAACCATGCAAGACATGGGTGTGACTGTGACAGTCAGCCTAGCCAGCCCAAGAGATAGGCCAGTTCTTTGTCCTGAGGGGCCAATCGGGGAGTGACAAACCAGCAGTGGAATGGGAAGGGAGGTATAAGAGGAGGGACTGCCCCTCCATCGGGGCTCTTACCTGGGTGTTTGCCGCCCGCTGCATCAGCCATGGTTTGAGCCTGGATTCGAATCTGTAATAGATTCTTGCTGGCTTAATCAAATTGGCTTCTGTGGTCCATCTCTTGGGGACTCGCTCCGTAACAGTGGGAGGCACACTCACAGAGGTAGACTACAGAAATAACTTCCATAAAGGCAAAACTATACACAAGTCAAAGTCATAAAATAAGTGTCAGCCTTGGGAAAAGTGTTTGCAAGATATAGAAAACTCAAATAATAAAAAATCACAATATGAAAGGGACACTTTTAAATATAAAAAAAATACATGATAAATGAAGAAAGAATATGAACTTATGATTCAGAGTGTTAGTAAAATTAAAATTTCAAGCTTATTTGTAGCCACAGAATGTAAATTTTAAAAATAATGAACTAGTTTTCACCTAATTCATATAACTAATTTAAAATATTACCAAGTGCTACTAATATGGTAAAATGAATACTTTCATAGATATTTTTGTTGAATTTAATCTTGTGAAGCATTTTTTAAAATATATTTTATTTATTTTTTTACAGAGAGGAAGAGAGAGGGATAGAGAGTTAGAAACATCAATGAGAGAGAATCATTGAACAGCTGCCTCTTGCACACCCCCTACTGGGGATGTGCCCGCAACCGAAGTACATGCCCTTGACCGGAATTAAACCCGGGACCTTTCAGTCCGCAAAACAACGCTCTATCCACTGAGCCAAACCGGTTTCG
The DNA here is from genome assembly GCF_964339955.1 of Pipistrellus hanaki. NCBI lineage: Eukaryota > Metazoa > Chordata > Mammalia > Chiroptera > Vespertilionidae > Pipistrellus > Pipistrellus hanaki. The sequence continues at coordinate 57,305,917 of NC_140514.1, forward strand.
GCTGTTGTGAAGCATTTTTGAATGAAAACAGATTGTAGTAGCAGAAAGTATTTTAAGTATTCATATCCTTAACTAACCAATACTAAATATCTATGTGAAAGCAATAGCACATCTGTACAATAATAAAACACTTATTTTTAAATACCTTTTTTTGGGGAAAAGAGAAAATTAGAACTACCCATCAATGGAAAAAGTAATATATCACTTAATGTATTAAAATACTTTTCAAAACTCTCTATTACGTAGGAGAATGGAGGTAGAGCTATATAGACTAAAGTGCAAAGTTCCCAAAGTATAGTGTTAAATACATATTGATTCAGTACCTATGTGTAATTGGACTCAGTTTAAGAGAATATTGAAATTGGGGGAACATTTTTTTTAAGGAAAACAAGAAGATAATACAATCTTAAATGTGTACGCCCTAATAACAAAGCTTCAAGATACAAAAAAAAAAAAGTGTTCAATTAAATTTTGACGATAGAACCAAGAATACACAATTGGAAAACGATAATCTCTACTATGAAAGGTACTGGGGAAATTGGATTGCCACATGCTAAGAATGAAACTGGACTCTTACCTTACACCATACACAAAAATAAACTCAAAAAAAAAAAGGGGGTGAGGGGAGAAGACTTGAATGTAATACCTGAAACCATAAAATTTTAGGAGAAAATATAGAGAGTAATTCCTTTATACTAGTCTTGGCAGTGATTTCTTTTTTATTTGACACCAAAAGCAAAGGCTACCAAAGCCAAAACAAGTGGATGTATATCAAACAAAAGAGTTGCTTAGCAAAGTAAACCGCTAACAAAATAAAAAGATAACTTCTGAAATGGGTGAAATTTTTTGAAATCCACAATGCTGATAAGCTAGTTAATATTCAAAATATTCAAGGAACTCATGAACCACAACAGCAATAAATAAATAAGTAAAAATGGGCAAAGGACATGAACAGACATTTTCTCAAAGAAGACATACAAATAGCCAAATGTACTTAAAAGGTGCTCAATATCCCAAATTGTTGGAAGCTGCCCATTGCCTTCACTAACAGAAAGAGGTGGACAAGGATTCCCAAAGGCTGGTCAACCTTGAGGCTCTGGCAGGGTCAGAGCCCTATACCCACTGTCTGGTGGAGACAAAGGGATCTGAAACAACTTCCCCCTTTTAGTGTCATGTAAATCCTTACTGATAGATAGTTTGCCTGTTACTGGAAATTGCCAGCCTAAGAGTATAGGTGGATCTCAAACCTGAATAAAAGGGATCTCAAGGCCAGAGTGAAGCGTAGTCCTCTCTTGGGCTTCCCCTGGCCCCCAGTTCCCAAATTAGTATTTTCTTGTCTGTTTTATTTGTATGCAGCCTCCTCTAGGACCTGAACCCTGAACCATGTGGGATGTGGGGGTTATATTCTCTCCAAATCATCAAGGAAATGCAAATCCAAACCACAAGGAGATGTCACGGCACACCTGTTAGGAAGATTTTATGGAAAAGATAAGAGGTTAGTTTTGACAAGATGTGAAAAAAGGGAACCCTGCACTCTGTTGATGGTAAGGTAAACTGCTGTAACCACATGAAAAATAGAATGGAGGTTTCTCAAAAAATTAAAGAGAACTACCATATGATCCAGTAATCCCATTTCTAAGTGTATATCCAAAGGAAGCAAAATTATTATCTTGAAGAAATATATATACTTTCATGTTCATTGAAGCATTATTGACAATAGCCATGGTATGAAAATAATGCAAATCTCCATCAATGGATGAAAGGATCAAGACAATGTGAGTTCTATATCTATATCTATATCTATATCTATATCTATATCTATATCTATATCTATATCTATATCTATATATCTATTTATATCTGAATTATACCTAAGTATAATGAATATTATCAGCTTTAAAAAAGAAGTAAGCACTGTGACTTTTGAAAGCATGAATATCTGGAAATGCATTATGAAAATTGAAATAACCCAGACAGAGAAAGACAAATATCACATGGTATCTTATTTTGTGGATTCTAAAAAACAAAAAGAAATATTAAACTCATGTAAAAGTTTTTACCATGAACTGGAGGTGGGAAAAATAGAAAGAGGTCAGTAATAAGATGCCAAGTTCAACTATATGCTGAACATGGCCTGAGGATCTCTATATGACACTAGATGCCCAGTGCACAAATTCGTGCACCACTGGGGTTCCTCAGCCTGGCCTGCTGGATCTGGCCAAAAGCCGCTTTCAGACATGCTCTGAGGGTCTCAGATTGCAAGAGGGCACAGACCCCACCAATGACCAGCGGTGCATAATCAAGGCAGGGTAGGGAGGCAGGAGGTAGCCAGCTGGGGAGGGACTACAGAAGGGCTCCAGGGTCTCACTCAGTCCTGATCTGCTGGACCCCAGCAGCAAGCTAACTTACCGATTGGAGAATCTGCCCGCTGGTGGTCAGTGCACATCATAGTGACTGGTCAACCAATTGACTGTCTTCCCCCTGGTGGTAAGTGTATATCATAGTGAGCAGTTGAGCAGCCTTATCATATCATTACATATTATGCTTTGATTGGTTGAACAGAAGACTGGACAACCGGACACTTAGCATATAGGCTTTCATTATATAGGACTAGCAGCCCTGTGCAAGAAATTCATGCATGGGGAGGTTCCTCAGCCTGGCCTGCAACCTCTCCAATCCAGGACCTCTCAGGGGATGTCCAACTGCCAGTTTAGGCCCAATCCCACAGGGACCACTGGCTCCTAACCACTCTCCTGTCTGACTGCCTCATTGCCCCTAACTGCCTCTGCCTGCTGGCCTGATCACGCCCTAACTTCTCCCAAGCCAGCCTGATTCTGTTCCCTTGCCAGCCTGATCACCCCCTACCTGCTACTCTGCTGGCTTGATGTCCCTTATTGCCCTCCCCTGTCTGCCTGATCACACCTAACTGCTCTCCTCTGCCAGCCTGATTGCCCCTAACCACCTATGCCTCAGACCCTGCTACTGTGGCTTTGTCCAGAAGAACATCCGGAAGATGTCTGGTCTAATTAGCATATTACCCTTTTATTAGTATAGGTAGTGATTATAGTTGAAAACACTGTAATAAAATTTAAATTTGCTAATATAGTAGAACTTAAATGTTTTCACACAAAAAAATAGTAAAATAAAATACAGAAACAAAAACTTTAAAGTGAAATTCATAATTATAGCTAGGTATTCTAATATTTCTCTCTCTGTAAAAGAGAAAACAGGTTAACAAAAATAATCAAAATATAGAGTGTTTACACATCACTATCAATCAATTAATTTAATTAGCCTTTATGGAATGATATATCTGATACTGCATAATAACACTATATTCATGTGAACTTAGAACATTAATCAGGATAGGTCATAGGTTATATAATGAGTTTTAATAACTACAAAGGGTTGAAAATATACATATATATTCTCTAATCACAATGTAATTAAATTTTAAATAAGTAACAAAAATATGGGAAATACACAACTACGTAAAAATTAAGACATTCAAAATATCTCATAAGAAATGCTATAAAAAAAAGGCTAATATGCAAATTGACCGGATGATGAAAGGACTGGCCTCTATTAAGCACACTGACCACCAAGAGGCACATGCTTAATGGAGGAACTGCCCCCTAGTGGTCAGTGTGCTCCCACAGGGGGACTGCTGCTCAGCCAGAAGCTAGGCTCACAGCTGGCAAGTGCCGTGGAAATGGCCTCTCCCGCCTCTGCAGTAGCACTGAGGACCTCTCCGGGGATGTTCACCTGCAGGCTTAGGCCCGCTCAGCACCTAAGCCAGCAGGCAGACATCCTCCAAGGCTTCCCGGACTGTGAGATGGTGCAGGCCAGGATGAGGGACCACCCCCCTTCTCCCCCGCCACACACACACCAGTGCATGAATGTTATGCACTGGGCCTCTAGTGGTAAAAGAAATTAGAAAAACACCACGTACCAAAATTTGAGTGTTATAACTAAAGCAGTGATTAGAAGAAACATTATGTTTATATTTTTTAAAGTTTTAAAATAATCAATCTATGATTCCATTTTGAGAAGTTATAAAATAAAATTAAAGCTAGAATTGAAAACAAAGAAATAATAAAATTTATTATAAATTAATTTAGTGAAGATGGAAAAGCAGAAGAAAATAAATGAAACTGAATTTTGAATTTTTGAAACAATAAAATTGATGAGCCTCTACTTAAACTAAATATATTAATTAGAGGAAACACAACTAATATCAGCAAGATCACTATTAAAAGTGGAACTAGCCCTAGCTGTTTTGTCTCAGTGGATAGAGTGTTGGCCTATGGATGGAAAGGTCCCAGGTACAATTCTAGTCAAGAGCATATACATTGGTTGCAAGTTCCTACTTGGCCTGGGCCATGGTCAGGGCTCATGCAGGAGACAACCAATAGATGTGCTCTCTCACATCAATATTTATCTCTGTCTTTCCCTCTCTCTAAAAATATTATTGGGTGAGAATTAAAAAATAAAAAAAAATGGAACTAGCCCAGCCACAGTGGCTCAGTGGTTGAGTCCCTACCTATCTAATCAGAAGGTCATGGTTGATTCCCAGTGAGGGCACATGCCTGGGTTCTGGGCTCTATCCCCAGTGTGGTGTGTGCAGGAGGCAGCCGATCAATGATTCTTTGTTATCATTGATGTTTTTATCTCTCTCTCTCTCTCTCTCTCTCTCTCTCTCTCTCTATATATATATATATATATATATATATATATATCTTTTCTCTCTCTCTCTCTCTCTCTCTCTCTCTCTCTCTCTCTCTCTCTTTCTCTCTGTCTCTCTCTCTCCCCTTCTCTCTTAAATCAATAAAAATATATAAAAAATAAATAAAAATAAAGGAGGAACTATAAAAACTGATTAAAATATTGCATGCAAATAAATTTAATGATTTGAAGAAATGGACAAATTTCTTGAAATACACAAATTCCCAAATTTGCCACAAGAAGAAGAAAATTCCATATATCAGTTATTTTCCCCATTAGGACTATTGGCAATATCTAAAGACATTTTTATTTGTTTCAACTTAGGAAGAGATAAGTGTTATTGTATTTTATAAGTAGATAACAGACATGCTCATAAACATCTTTTTATTCCATAATAAACAAGCAAACTTCCACAAAAAGAATTATTGAGTCCAAATATCAATTATATCAAGGTTGAAAAATGCTTTAGTATACCTATCTCAATTAAACATTTTAAATTGTTAATCAAGAACTTTTGACAAAGTAAATTCCTTGGTTCAGTTGACTTCACTGTCCAGAGTCACTTGAACATTAGAGGGAAAATTAATACAAATGTTACACAAACGCTTTCAAAAAATAGAGAAGGGAATATTTCTTTCCCAAATGTATTTTATGAAGCCAACATTCCCTGATACAAGAAAAGAAAAGTATAGAGCAATATATCTTCATGAATATGGATGCACAATTTCTCAACAAAATACTTGTTATCATAATAACAACATATTAAAAGATTTATACATGACCAAAAGGAATTTATTCCTGGAATGGAAGGAGGAACATGTGAAAATTGATTGATAGAATGAACCACATTAACAGAATTAAGCAAATAAAACGCATAATTATCTCAAATGAAGAAGAAAAAGCATATTTCAGAATTCATCATATTTCACCATGAGAACACTTAACAAGAAATAGAACTTCAACATGATAAAGGCCTTATATGAAAAATCCATAGCTACTATCAAACTCAATGATGAAAACCTATTTTTCCTCAGACAATGATGCCCACTTGTATCATTTCTATTCAACACAGTATTAGAAGTTTTAGCAAGAAAAATTAGGCAAGAATACAAAATAAAAAGCATCAAAACTGGAAAGAATATAGTAAAATCATTTCTTCTCAGATGATATGCTCTTATGTGTGAAAAACCTAAACGTTCTTTACAAAAAAAAAAAAAATCTGTTAGATCAAATAAATCATCACAATTACAGGATACAAAATCAACACACAAATATCAGTTGCATTTCTATACACTCATAATGAAGAGTATAAATAGAAAACTAATGAAACAATTCCATTTATGATAACATCAGTGTATAAAATAAATAGAAATAAACTTTGCCAGGTGCCAGGATACTTGCACCCTGGAAACTATAAATTGTTGTTGAAAGAAATTAGAGAAGACAAATGAGTGGGAAGAAATTCTATGTTCATGGACAATAGGACTAAATTTTTTAGATTTTAGATTGTTCCCTAAGAATAAGAAACCACTGTTTTCTTAAATCATTGGGTATTCGCAGAATGGGAATGACTTCTGTTTTATGTTTCCCTATTTAATAATAGAGCCTATTATTAAACATTTTTGGCAATAAAAAACTAAACTTTTTAATGCAGAATAGTTTTACATTTACAGAAAAATTGAAAGTACAGGTTTCTCAAATACACCATATCAAATTTTCCTCATTATTAATATTTTAGTATGAAAAGTTTTATAGCTAATGAGCTAATATCGATACATTGTTATTCATTAAAGTCCCTATATTATTCAGATTTCTTGAGTTTCTGCCTAATGACGTTTTACGTTTGCATTTCATTTCGTCTCACTTCTCCATTGGCTCCTCTTGATTCTGACAGTTTCTCAGACTTTTCTTGTTTTTTCATAATGAACATTTTGTTATTTATGTTAAAATATATATAATATAGAGTTATGTTTTAAAACCTTTTCTAGTGTACAATTTAGTGAGATTAAGTAAATTCACAAATTTGTGCAAGTGTCATCAAGATTTTCAGCACTTTATCATTATCACCAATGGAAATTTTGTACCTATTAAACAGTAATTCCCATCTCTACTTCTCCTCAGCCCCTGGCAAACTTCTATTCTACCTTCTATCTCTATGAATTTGACTATTCTAGGTACCTCATAAAAATGGAATCACAGAATAATTGTCCATTTGTGTCTTATTCCAATTAGCATAATTTTTTCAAGATTCATTCATTTTGCAGCATGTATTAGAAAGTTCTTCTTTAAAGTTGAATGATATTCCCTTGTATGTATATACCACAATGCATTTTTGCAATCATTTACTTATGGACCTTTTGGTTATTGTGCATAATGCTGTTGTAAGTATTTGTAATCCCTCCTTTCAATATTTCTGATATATGCATAGAAGTGAAATTACAGAATTATATTGCAATTTTATGTTTAATTTATGAGGAACTGCTGTACACCACGTATAGTTTCTGCAATATTTTACATTCCCACCAGCAATCCACAAAATTCCAACATCTCCACATCCTCACTGACATTTGTTATTTCCTGCTTTTTGGAGAATAGCTATTTTAGTTAGTATAAAGTATACCTTATTATAATTTTAATTTTAATTTTTCTAATGATCAGGAATGCTCAGTATTCTTTCATATACTATTGGCCATTTGTACACCTATTTTGTAGAAATGTCTTTTTCAGTCCTTTGTCCATTTTTTGAGTTGTTTTGTTGTTGTTGAGCTTTAGCTCTTTATAGTCTTTAAATCAGTGTTTCCCAAACTTCTCTCATGATGAGAATCACCTGGTGGAGTTGTTAAAACACAGATTCCTGAATCCCAACTAAGAAGTGCTAAACTAGAATTTTTGGGAACATATAGGTAAAATTGTATACTTAACTAATGCTCTAAGACAGATGTTATATACAGAGCACTAAGTTAGCAATTTTACCTATATGAGAGTGCAGACTGGTGCAGCCACTGTGGAAAACAGTATGAAATTTCTTCAAAATTTTAAAAATGGAGCTACTTTTTGACCCAGTGATCTCACTTCTGGGAATATATTCTGAGAATCCTAAAACAGCAATCAGAAATAATATATACACCAGATTATTCATTGCAGCATTATTTACAACAGCCAGGATCTGGAAACAGCCCAGAGCCCATCAGTAGGTGAGTGGATAAAAAAGCTTTGGTACATTTACATAGTGGAATACTATGTGGCAGTAAAAAAGAAGAAGCTCTTACCTTCTATGATAGCATGTGTGGACATGCAGACTATTATACTAAGTGAAATAAGCTAGTCAGAGAAATACAAATGCCATATTGTGGGGGAGCTTGGGAGACTTGGTTAGAAAGTTTGTGTGGAGTTGGCTGATGGCAACCGCCCCTAACTGTTCCGCCACCTTTCCAAACAAGTCTGTGTGCCTGCGGACCCCTTGCTGTTGACAGGGAGCTTGATGCCTAAAGGGCACTGCTGATGCAGTGGTGGTGTGATAACTGCATGCCCAAGGGTTGGTTTTAGGCGAGGTTCCCTGTGTTTAGCCATTCTCCCAACATCACACAACCTATTCACAGCCTCTCCGTGTGGATGGATAGAGGACACAGCGTGCTTCTGATCTTTCCGTGACCAAGGCTCAGGTTTTTAAAAGTGCAAAACTTCAGGTCTGCTTTTGGTTATGTGTCTTACCAAACCATAACGGTCTGCAACGCCTCATGGCTCCAGAAGCATGTCCCATTGGCACCATCAGTTTGGGTCCTATCCAGGATGTGTATCTTTCCAGAAACATTCTGTCCCTTTAAACACTGAAGGACGGAGCCCGCTGCTCTGCTCTCCTCAAAAGGCTTCTTAAGGTTCCTATGGAGACTAATTTATCACTGCTCCAGAGTAACATAACTCAGTGTTGGGGACTAACATACAATACTAAGATTATAAAAACACTATTTTTTATTTCTGATAATTACTGTATTTGAGCAATGGGGAACATTAAGGAATGGGTCATTTTTTAAAATATATTTTATTGATTTTTTACAGAGAAGAAGGAAGAGAGATAGAGAGTTAGAAACATCGATGAGAGAGAAACATCGATCAGCTGCCTCCTGCACACCGCCTACTGGGAATGTGCCTTAACCAGAATTGAACCTGGGACCCTTGAGTGCACAGGCCGATGCTCTATCCATTGAACCAGACCGGTTAGGGTGGAATGGATCATTTTTAAAGGAAAAGTACTGTTCTGGTTTTCCATTTGGTAACTATTATTTATTTATTTATTATTAATTATTTATTGCTTATTTCTATTTGCATTTTAAAATGTACCACTTTAGGAGGGAAGATTACTACAATATAAAGTTGGTCAGTCCCTTTTCTGTCCCGCAAACATGCACTGTAAAGAGATCTGTGATGGCAGTGACCACACCAGTGTATAGACCATGAGCTCTCTGGCATATTTACTTTGATCTAATTCAGTTTTGTAAACCAAGAATGTTAACATAAAGCAAGTAAAAAATAAATGTGGGTTACACTCATGTATTCATTGAACAAAGAGGAATTCTGTCTTTTACTGTATAATGTGTGTGGAAGCAGGCATGGAAAACAGAATAATAAAAAAGTTATATGATGTCTGTTTGTTGAACTTATATTTTAAATTGTTTAAATACAACACAAAATAAACACAATATTTCAAGTAGTGTCATGAAGAAAAGAACAAGATGTTTTAAAAGTAGATCGCAGGGACTCATTTTGTGTGAATAAAGAATGAGTAAATAAATACTGTGAAACCATTGTAACATTTTATAAATATTCATATCAATAATTAGAAATAACCATTTAAAAACAAGATCTGAATAGGCCAAGATTAGTTCAATTGCCTAGAGAGAAACAGGAAGTTTCATAAGTGCAGTTAATTGGCAGAGGGTATAACATTAATGAAGGTCATTCAAGGAAGTTGGACGATCTTAATGGTTCTATTCCTCCAAATCTGTCTCCCTTCCTGCAGCATGATTGTTCAGATCTTCTGTGGCCCTCGGGGTGCAGACCACAGAGGATGCTGTGATGGAGCTCTCACTCCAAAGACGGTCCCGGTGAGGGACATGCATGTCTGCGCTGAGGTCCTGAGTGCTGGCATTTTTCCTGGTGAGCGGAGATGTGCTTTGTTAGTGAAGGTGCAGAGTTCCCAGGTACAGCACTGATGTCCCGGCATACCCTCTTCTACACAGATGTGATCAGCTGTGGGACTGAATCCTGCTTTTCTTGCTTCCCTCAGATCTATCAATTGCCCAGTACTATTTTATGTTACCATGGGTATTCAACAAAAGTTAATAGAATAAATGAATATTCATAACACTTGGTAAATAAGATGAAAACTTTTATATTAAATATAGCGTTTTTAAATTGATAGTTTATATTTTAGCTTCTCTTCATTTTTATAATGGCAAATATAACTAAATATAAGTAATAATAAAATATAGGTTAATATGCAAAACTTGTGTAAATATCAAATATACTTGTCATATAGCATTTTTACATTTTAGCGTGTGTGTATAGACACATAAGCACACATACACAAACATACTAGTACATAGTGTCATTTTAAAATAAGGAAACATAGCCATAAGGCATATTTAGTTTGAGTATCCATATAGAGTATGTGCAATCTCTTTGTTGATAAATAAAAAGGCCAAAACTTTTCTGGAAAACCTTTGTAAATAATTATGAAAACCATTGGAGTTTATGGCTTTTTGCCAAAACATTTGTAATAAATTCTCAGAGTAACAAGTTTACACATACCTAAAATAATTCATTTGACCTTCATGTACCCCTACGAACTGAATCTAAATGTCACACTTTTTTTCATCATTATAAATTAATAGAATAAATGCATGCATTTGCACAGCAAAAATCCAAATATGTAATACATAATGGAATATGTAGTATAAAAATCCAAATACATACACATGGTCATACACACACAACCACGTGCGCATATACACATTATAAAAAACACGTAGTCTTCTTTTCACTTGAACGTCAGTCCTCTGTCCCAAAAACTCTGGGCTGAGGGGGTAGGAGCCTGAGACACTTTATTCACTGTGTTTTCCCGTTCTGGAATGGAGATGGAAAGCTGAGAAAGAACACTATTTTACGAATTATTAGAGTTACTTTACCCTTATTTTCTACAGGTTCTATAGAATTGTTTCCCTACTTTTAGAACTTTCGTTTTCAAACTCCAAGACTCAGTTTTGCATATTAAAATCTGTAATATGTGAAGATGATAATGAGATTTTATGACATAACCAAAGAAACATTGCAATTATTTTTATACAAATAAATATTTATTGAAATATAAAATGAGGCTTGTAATTATTTATTTTCAAAACAATTCATTAAAAATTAATTTTACTATTTGTTTATACTTATGTTTTAAACTAGAGTCCTGGTGCATAAAATTCGTGCATGGGGAGGGGATCCCTCAGCCCGGTGTGCACCCTCACAATCTGGGACCTCTCAGGGGATGTCCGGCTGCTGGTTTACAGGTTAGAAAAAAACCTTTTGGGAGAACAAAAAGCAAAACAGAGTCCACTCCAGTGAGAAACTAAGGTTAACTTTCGCACGAAGATTCACCAGGCCAGGGAAAAGGGGAGGAAGGAGCTTGTGTGTGTGTGTGTGTGTGTGTGTGTGTGTGTGTGTGTGTGTGTGAGTGAGAGAGAGAGAGAGAGAGAAAGAGAGAGAGAGAGAGACCCCTCCCTAAAGACTCCAGACTCTTCTGTTGTAAAGCACAAAACTTTACTTTCTCCACGTTTACCGCATGTCTAAACACAAACCATTGTGTACTTCAAGCAGCATTGTTAGGGAAGGAGAATGCAGCCTAAAGCAGAGGGTGGGGTGTCAGAAGTGAGTAACTCCTCTTGTCCCCCAACTGAAGCTCCTCAGGGGCCTGCCTCTTTGTGAATCTGAGGCCTCTTTGTCAACACCCTCACCACCCCCAGCTTCCAGCCTGCAGGCAGCAGCTCAGGGTGTTCTTCCCCTGCCTCATGCGTGGTGCAGAATCAATCGGACTGGGTGTGGGGAGAGATTGGGTGGCTCAGTGGCGGGTGGCTCCACAGCTAGTACCTTTGAATTGCATGCCGCTGTGGGGAAAAACAAAAACCTCTCCAGAAACAGGTTTTCAAAAGCCTTCAGGGACCCAGAGGTTGGCAGGCCAGGCCTTTCTTCCCCTAAATGCCAGCAGCCACCCACCCCCTGCTTTGGCCTGGTGCTGTCCATATCTGCCACCATCCACCCCCAGTTCCCTGTTCCCCATCGGACAATTGGTGCCTGCTGGCTCAGGGGAGGGACCAGGAGGTTGGCCAGCAGGTCCTAATCAGTGGATGTCATAGTGACCAGTGGTTCTGGTCATTTGATCCTTCTGCTGTAAAAATCGCTTAGGCTTTTACATATATTGATTATACCCAAAATGATAGTTTACAAGAATGATCTGTTGTAAGATACTCTGGAACTTAACATTTCTAGCAAAACCATAATTTAGGTAAAATTTAATTAAAATTATTAGGAGGTGACATTACAATAGGATATTTAAAGCAAATGGCTCTAAATTCTGTATTCTTGTGTGGATAGTTTTGTTCAATACATAGTAGACAAAAACACAATGCCTTTCATTAATAACACTTTATCACCCATCAAAAAATATTTATCAGTGTCTGCTCCGAGCACATGTGATAGGCTTCCTGTGTTTCTAGTTATTATTATTTAGTCAGTATTCTGCACAACATCTGAGAACTCAATGGAATCTTAAGCACTTAATTGCATAAGGTGAGTTATATGTTAACATGGGAAGCCAACAGAAAGGAATAAAGCTCTTGTAGTGGGTTGAAAGACTAGGAAAATGAAAAACAAAGATCTTTAAAGAGTTGGAATATTTAAGCTCATTATTTCTTTTCTCTCCCTCTGTCCATTCTGAATGGTCTCTTTGGAGATCTTTCCTCACCAATGGACATCTTTAAGGAGCAATTCTTCATTAACGCCTCAGAAAACCAAGGGAATACTTAAATAAAAATCCCACAATAGAGAATAATAGAACTGTATTATGTTCTCACAAAATCCCCTCCTCTTTTTATTTTTAACTTAAATGTAAACAGTTAAAGTTTAAAAAAAATTGTAGGTCCCCCCAATTATTTTGAACCTACCTGAGTTCATCAAAAGTTAGAAAAAGCTGTGGTATAGCCCTAACTGGTTTGGCTCAGTGGATAGAGCCTTGGCCTGCAGACTGAAGGGTCCCAAATTCGATTCCAGTCAAGGGCATGTACCTTGGTTGCAGGCACATCCTCAGTGGGGGGTATACAGGAAGCAGCTGATCAATGTTTCTCTCTCATCAATGTTTTAACAATCTTCCTTTCTGTAAAAAATCAATTAAATATATTTAGAAAATAAAAAGCTGTGGTACATTTACATAACAGAATACTATCCTATATAATAAAAGCCTAATATGCTAAATGTTGGGTCATCAGTCTGCCATTCAACCAATCAAAATATAGTATGCTAATGATATGGTAAGGCTGCTCAACTGCTCACTATAACGTGCACTGGCCACCAGGAGGCAGACAGTCGACCGGTAAGTTAGCTTGCTGCTGGAGTCGGCCGATTGGGACTGAGTGAGGTGGGCCAGTCCCTTCCCGGGCCCTGATCCTGCACCAATGAGGTACCTTGGCTTGGCCTGCATCCTCTCACAACCCAGGCTAAGGGATACTCCTGCCCCCAAGTGCAGGAATTTTGTGAACTGAGCCTCTAGTGTAGCTATAAAAAAGAAGAAATATTTACCTTTTGTGACTGTTTGAATGAGCCTCGACAGTACTGTGCTAAGTGAAATAAGCCAGTCAGAGAAAGACAAATACCCATATGATCTCATTAATATGTGAATTCTAATAAATAAAATAATGGAGCTGAGAGCAATGATACATAGAACAGATAGGCCAGTGCCTGAGAGGAGGGGCGTGAGGCTGACTGGATAAAGAAGGTGAAGAGATTAGGTAAAAAATAGAATGCATACCCCATGGAAATGAACAATAGTGTGGTGAAGGCTCAGGAAGCCAGAGACAAGGGTAGATAGAGGTGGGCAAATGGGAGTAAGAGGGGGTACCTGCAATAATGTCAACACTAAAACTTTTTAATAAAAGTAAAAGCCAAGTGCTTTCCACCTGAGAGGTTTTGAAATGACTCCCTGCACATAAATACAAGCTTGTTTCTTTGGTGTATGTCAAAAAACATCTACAGAGTTGCATCTTTCTGCCATGGCCTTATTCCTCCAGGAGCTAAGGTGGCCAAGGCAACATGGCTCTGGGAACTCCATCACAAGCCTCTCATCCTCCCTTGCCCCATAAACAGCACAAGCTGCTCAGGTGAAGTACAATGGAAACCTGTGCCTGCTTGGCTTGTGGATACATGCAAATCACCGTGGACCATGGTGGGGAGGGTTCCCATGTGCAGCAGATACTGCCAAATGTCTTGGAGCAGATATAAGAATGTTCTTCAATACAATTAGAAGCTGGAGTGACAGATTCATGCATTTGACTTTAGTCAAATAATCAAAAATTCCATTAATAAAATAAATAAATTCCATTAAAACTGCAATAGGTATAAGTTGCTGAGAAGATTTAAAAAAAATAGTAAAGCATCATTTTAAAAAATGCTAAATGATCAAAGATCTTGAATGTAGAGGATGACATTGTATACAAAAAAAAAAGATATAGACAACTCACATCTTCTTCATGTAAAGGTTTAAATTACCTATTTTTCATCATTGAACTTTTCATTATTTACATGTGGAAGGGTGATAGGTGATAAATATTTGTGTTTGAATAAGTATAAAAAGTTATTTTAGTATTATTAAAATAAAAAAAATACCTAACTGAGGAAAGAATTGCTTCAGTATTTAATTGGTAGTATATTTCTTTCTTAGTGGTGCATAAAATAATCATGTGTCTTATAATTACTGCAACTTATATTTAATTAAATAGTTTATGTAAGGAGATAATAAACAATCTGAAGAAAGTTAAGTGGACTAAGATGGATGAGTGAGTACTTGTGTTTGTAGTTAAAACCTCTGCTTGATTCAGCAATTCTTTAAATCCCTAAAGAAGGGATGAAAATATAAAAAGTCATTTTTACTATATGGTGTCCTGTAGTTATATCATCAGGTAACCTTGATACATATGTTAGTTTGGGGGATTATGGAACAAAAACAACATATTCAAATAAATTCCTATGATATTAAAAACAGGCATGGACTAACATAGCAGGAATTTTACTCTTGCTATGCATTTGAAGTTCTATTCTATCCTCATAAATCAAAAATTCACCCAAGTGATATTTTCAGTATGTGCAAATGTGGATATGAGCACTGTTGCCTTTTGATAGTGCAGAATTTCTAAGAACACATCATCACTGTTGGTACATTACTTTATGCTGGAATTACGTAGATGATGGGGAATCCTAACAAAAGTTTTTCTAGTAATCAATTATACCAAAAGTATAAGAGAAAAAAAAGAAAAAGAAACAAACAAACAAAAAAAGAAAACAACTACTAACCACAGTTCTCTTCCCTATTTGGACTTGTTTATTTTGCCAAAAAAATATATATATTTTACTTTATAGAAAATTTTAGGAAAAGACCTGATTTTAATATGATTACTTAATCACAGTAACAAAAAGTACTGGCAATTTTAAATTTCTGAAGCTTGGTTATGGTATATGGAGAATTATGATATTGTTCTTTTACTTTCAGGTAGCTATTTTATAGTTAGCAAGATATGTGCTGGTAGTTGAGCAATTGAAAAAGTGAATATATAGATAAACACTTATTAGCCTATGACACTCTCCATAAATTTGGTCATGTGTGGCATGGTTAACTCTGCACTCCTAATTGATTTTGTAATTCACACTCAGGTTATGATTGACAAAATTGAGGAAAACCAATAATTCTACCGTAGGATAATGTTTGACTTGCAAAGTTTAGTCAGATCATGCCAAGATATCTATTTTCTGTTAATTAATTTATATTATCTTATTTAAAATCAGTTCGTAATAGCCAAGTTCAAGTTGTGGTTTTTCTAGAATGTGGTAGTGAGGACATCTGTTCATACCTCCATAAAAACACTGAAAATATTTTTTAAAATGTTAAGATGCAACTTTTTCATCTCTAGAAATTAACTAAAAGCTTGCAACATTCTGGTAAACACTAATTAAAGAAAAGTTGCTGAACTTTGTTAAGAATAGCAAAGTTTATTTTGTTCACTAGATTCTACATATCCATGAGATCATATGTCATTTTCTGCATTTTCTGACTGACTTATTTCAATTACATAATACTCTTCAGGTTGGTCCATCCATGCTGTCATAAAAGATAGGACTTCCTTCCTTTTTTATAGCCAAATGGTATTTCATTATGTAAATATACCATATCTTTTTCTTTTTTCTTTTTCTCTTTCTTTCTTTCTTTCTTTCTTTCTTTCTTTCTTTCTTTCTTTCTTTCTTTCTTTCTTTCTTTCTTTTTTTATCTACTCAGCTACTAATAGGCACTTGGGCTGCTTCCAAATCTTGGCTTTTGTAAATAACTCTGTGGAATATAATGAACAAAATAAATAATCAAAAACAATTGAAACAGACTCATAGACACACACACACAAAAAAAAAAAAACCCACAAAAAACCTGACTAACAGTTATTAAAGGGGAGGGAGGGATAAATGATGATGGAAGGAGATAACTTTGGGGGGTGAACACAGAATACAATATACAGATGGTGTAGTATAGAATTGTACACCTGAAATCTATATAATGATATTAACCAATGTAAACCCAATAAATTTAATTTTAAAAAAGAGAAAAAAGGAATAGAAGAGTTGCTGGCTTTTCATCTTAGCCACTCCTATCTTGTTTGGTAGCCTTGAAATCCATTAGTCTGACAATGACAATAGTGTAAGTCTGCAGTCTGGGAGCACCGAAGGAGGCAGATAATGTTGAAAGCTCCTCAAAAGATGCCAGCCTGCCGAAACAAGTTTGGCTTAGTGGATTGAGCATGGTGTGGACTGAGGGGTCCTGGGTTCGATTCCCGTCAAGGGCATATACCTTGGTTGCAGGCACATCCCCACTAGGGGGTGTGCAAGAGGCAGCTGATTGATGATTCTCTCTCATTGATGTTTCTAACTCTCTCCTCTCTCTCTCTCTCTCTCTCTCTCTCTCTCTCTCTCTCTCTCTCTCTCTCTCTCTCTCTCTCTTCCTCTCTGTAAACAGTTAATAAAATATATATTTTTAAAAAAAGATGCCAGCACCAGGGCAGTGCCACCATTTGGACTTTCTTGAGCTCCCTCCAGAAAAGGCCCTTTTGTAGGGCTTTGTCATCACTTCATCTGATTCAGAGTCTGATGCACAGGAGGAACCTAATTCTATGGTGTTTCTCAAAACCTCAATCAGTCAAACCATTTAATATTGCAGCAGCCTGAGATGCAATACCAGCAAACAAGAAACTAACAGAAAAAATAGACAGTGCCAATGTATTTTCAACATGTGTAGAGATCAAATTAGCAATTCCAAATCTGCCCACAAAGAATAGCACACACCCAATGGCATCACTGTCAATCATTTAAGAACAATCGATACAAATTTTTTAAAATTCTACCAATATAGCTGCTGAAACCAGTTTGACTTAGTGGTAGAGTGTCGGTCTGTGGACTGAAAGGTCCCAGGTTCGATTCCAGTCAAGGGCATGTATCATACATTGGTTGCGGGCACATCCCCAGTGGGGGGTGTGTAAGAGGCAGCTGGTCAATGTTTCTCTCTCATCAAAGTTTCTGGCTCTCTATCCCTCTCTTCTCCTCTCTGTAAAAAACAATAAAATATATTTTTAAAAAATTCTACCAATATACAATAGAATAGGAAAGGACACCTCACAAATCATTCTATGAATCCATTACCCTGACATCAACACCAGACTTAGGCATTACAATAAAAACAACAACAAAAAACTAAGCACCAAAAATTCTCATGAACATAAACAAAAAAATTATCAACAAAATGCTAGAAAATTGCATTCATCAATATTAATAATTATAGAGAAAAGGCAAAAGAGAAAAAAATGATTAATTGGACTACAACAAAATTAAAACATTTTATTTGTAAAAGCGTATTAAAAGAATGAAAAGGCAGATTACAATTCCATTTGTAAGAAAAATATTTACAAAGTACATATATTTCAGAGAATGCACATCAAGAATATGTAAGAAACCCTCAAAATTAAAAAAAAAATCCAATTTGGGCATCAGATATGAAGAGAGATTTTATGAAAGAGGATATACAAATGGCAAATATACAAATGTAAAGTTACTCAACACTACACAATGTTAAAATTCAATGAGATATTATTTCATACTTTCAAAAAAAGTGTTGGAAAAGATGCTGAGAAACTGAATGGTTCATATATTACTCATGGGAATTTAACATGGTACAGCCAGTCTAAAAAATATTTTGAGATCTTTATATAAAAATAAAACTGAACACACAACCATGATACAACCTAGTAATTTCATACCAGAGAAATAAAACTTCTATTTACATAAATACCTGTCCATGTATGCTTCAATCAATTTTATTCATAACTAGTGATCCAGTGCAAGAAACTCATACCTGGGGGGAAGATGTCCCTCAGCCTGGCTGCACACACTCCATTCTGGGACCCCTTGAAGGATGTCTTACTGCCAGTTTATAGGGATGTGGCCTAAACAGGCAGTCAGACATCCCTCTTGCAATCTGGGGCTGCTGACTCCTAACTGCTCACTTGCCTGCCTGCCTGATTGCCCTTAACCTCTCTGCATGCTGACCTGCTTGCCCCCAACTACACCCTTTGCTGGCCTGCTCACCCCAACTGCCCCCCCCCTTGACTTGATCATCTTCAATGGCACCCCCACCAACCTGATCACCCACAACTGCCCTCTCCTCTTGGCCTCTAACTGCCTCTACCTCGGCCCCGCCACCATGGCTTTGTCCAGAAGAACATCTGGAAGGTCTCCTGGAAGGTCTCCCAGTCTAATTAGCATATTACCCTTTAATTGGTATAGATAGAGGCCTGCTGAACTGGTGAGAGCCAGCTGGTTTGCCATAAAGGGTGTCCCAGATCAGAGTAGGGGTTCCCTTGGGGTGGGGGGCAGCCTAGGGGAAGGTTTGTGGTGGTTTGCAGGCCAGCCACTCCCCCATGGGGTGAGGGTCCCCAATGGAGGGGCATGTCCAGCCTGGGTGAGGGGTTAAGGGCCATTTTCAGGTTGTCCATACCCTCTTGAGGGTGGGGGTCCCCATTGGGGTGCCTGGCCATTCTGGGTCAAGGGCTGATGGCTGTTTACAGGCTGTCCACAACTCCCAGTGGGGACTTTTACTCCATGGGGGCATGGCCAGCCTGGTTAAGGGGCTGAAGGCCGTTTTTAGGCTGGCCACACCTCCCTGGTGACCAATGCCCCCAGACACTACTTCAGCAGCGGCCAGGGTGGGCGGGAAGCTTGGCTTCCTCAATCACCAGAGGCAACCCAAGCCTCTTACTCACTCTAGCCCCATGGCCACCACCATCTTTGTGGGGTTAATTTGCATACTTGCTCCTAATTGGCTAGTGGGCATAGGAGAGGGATGGATCATTTGCATGTTTCTCTTTTATTAGTGTAGATAGCTAAAAAACTGGAAATACCTGCATGTTCCTCAGAAAGCGAATGGGTAAATAAACTGTAGAAACTCCGCAACATAGATTACTACTCAGTAAGAAAAGGAAAAACTTTTTTGCACACAGATGATTCTCTTTAATCTTATAAAAAAGTCAGATCCCAAATGTTATACTATATTATTTCATTTATATAATACTTTTAATGTCACAAATTATAGCAATGAAGAGCAGATTAGTGGTGGCTATTTGTCAGAGATCTTGGCAGAGTGAGGGAAAGACAATGTTTGTGTCTACAAAAATGCAATATGAGAAGTCCTTGTTAGGATGAAAGTGTTCAGAATCTCAAATGTATTAATATACCTGTCCTGCTATTGATATTATACTACATTTTTAAAGATGTTACTTTTGGTGGGAACTGTGCATTGGGTACAAGGGATATATAGAACACTATAATACTTCTTATATATATTGTACATGTAAATCTACAGTTAAGTATTATGCACACTGAACAAGTGGAATTTTTTTCTCCAGGAATGCAATGTTTACAATTTAAAAAGTATTCAATGTAATATACTATGTGTAGCATGTAGGCAGAATAATATGCATGTCCTAATTTCTGGAATCTGTGAGTATGTTAGGTTATATGGCAAAAATGAACTTGGGTTGCTGATGGAGTTGCATTCACTAATTAGCTTACCTTGAGATGAAGATACTATTTTGGTTCATCTGAGAGGACCCAAAGTAATTACAACGTCTGTATGGTGAGAGAGGGGCCCAAATGAGTCAATAGCAATGTTACGGAATATGAGAAATACATGACTACCCATTGACATTTTTTAGGATGGGAGGTACAAGACAGGGAATACAGAAAAATCATAGAATCATGCAGGACATGGATTCTTCCAAAGAACCTCTATAAAGGAATTCAGTCCTCTGAACATCTTAATTTAAGCACAGAGAGAGCTATTTCAAACTTCTGACCTGCAGAATTTTAAGATAATAAATTTCCTTTTTAAAAAAAAAACAAAAAAACACTAAGTTTATACTATTAGTACAATATCAATAAAAATACACTGTGTAAATAAGGCAATGCTTTATTAGACATGACAGCAAAATCAGAGGCACCAAATGAAAAAAGAAAACAGATAGTTAAACTTCATAAAAATTAAAAACTTTTGTGCTTCAAAAGATAACATAAAAAATTGAAAGATAATGAAAATATTTACAGATAATAGTCCCTTATTTGTAAGGATAGCTATAAAATTTTACAATCCTATATAATAAAAGGCCAGCGACCATCACAGCATAATGACTGGAATGACTGATCAACTAGTCACTATGAGGTGCATTGACCACCTCTTGGCCCCTCCCCTCATCCTACAGGCTCTGATCACTGGATAGTGTACAGAGAACCATGGGGAACCAGGGTAGGTGGCAGTGGGGTAGGACTGGGGACTGGCGAGCAGGCGGATGATGGCCCTGATATCAGGTTAGGCCTAGGGACCCTACCCATGCATGATTTCATGTGCTGAGCCTCTAATTTATTAATAAAATGACAAATGACCCAATTTAAAAATGAGTAAAATGATTAAATAAAAAACTCTTCAAAGAAGATATGGGACAATAAGTACTTGAAATAATACTTAACAGAATTAGTCAGTAAGTAGATACAAAAAACACACACAAAGAAATACCATTTTATACCTACTAGAATTGCTCTAATTAAAATGGCAGACTAAAACAGTTGATAAAAAAGTATATTGAGATTGATACCATCATCCGTCAAAGGTAAAATACAAAATGATCCTAAAACTTTTTGATATTTTCTCAAAACATTAAAAATGAAATTGCTCTATGATACACCAATTCTACTCCAAGAAATAATAATTTTTAAAAATCCATGCAAAACTTGTACATAAATGTTCTTTGCAACAATAGTGAGAAAATGTGAATCATCTAAGTGGAGGTCTAAAATGGCAGTAGAGTAAGTGGAAGCTACACTGAAACTATCTCAGAACCAAACTGATTTACAACTAAAATATGGAAAAACTACTTAGAATAATACACTGAAAACTATCTAGAGAGAACCCTGATAACCAAAGAAAGAAAGAGGAGACTGCACAGAAACTGGTAATAATACAGAGACATGAGAACTCTTGGGTTTAAACTATAAGCTGGAATCCCTAGCCCAGAGCACCAGAACAAAAAAGGTTCCCACATAACATCTGATTGTGAAAAGCAGCAGAGATGCTGTCTTCCAGGGAGAGAAATTCAGGCACCCTCTTAAAGGGCCAACACACAAATTTTCTTGGCAGCCACTCACCTCGTGATCCAACTGAGGGAAGGCAGAGTGGACTGGAGATGTATGAGAATTCATGGTTGGGGCACTGGGGTTAGAGCTCAGAAGGAAACCACCCCCGTTTCCTGTGTTGAGTTTTCCCTCATTCTGCAGAGGAAATCTGTCTCTAGCAGACCTTCACCGTCCTGGAAGGATTGCCTTGGGCGGGGGAGGGCTGGTAGAGGGGGGAGAGAAGAATTGTCCCACTCAGAAAATCTCTTGCTACACCCTGTGGTGTCTATACCTTGTTGTGGTTGATAGCCTGACACTAATTAAGTCTGAGAATAACAATTAGACTACAGGCAGAAGCAGATCTCTGGAGGCAGTTGGATCTCTGGAGGCTTTGAGTCTTTGTCTGATCTTCTCCTGGACTCAGGGGTAGGAAAAGCAAACCTTGGTGCACATCTTGGTCCTTTCCAAAAGCACTCAGCCCCAGCAGAGGGAGTCAGAGCTGTGGATTGCTGATAGCTCCAAACAGGGTATTCAGGGCCAGTTACAAACAACATCTAACATTGTCCTGCACTGTTAGAGACTGGGAGTAATAGCAGATCTACTTACAATGCAGGCAAACTCAAACAGGAAGCCAAATGGGGGGGACAAAAATCAAGTCTCAAATGAAAGAACCAGAAAATTCTACAGAAGGTGAGCTAAATGGAATGGAGATAAAAATTTATTAGACATAGAGTTCAGAATAGAGCAAAGATGCTCAATATCATGAGAAAATACATAGTAACTATGATCAGAAATGAAGAATGACAGTAATAATAAAGAACATATTGAAAGGAATACACAGCAGATTAAGGGAAGCTCAAATAGTGTCAATGAATTAGAAGACAAGGTAGAAAAAACTCACACAATTAGAAAACCAAAAATAAATTAAAAAAAAATATTAAACAGAAAGAAAGCTTTAGGAAGTTGTGAGACAACATTAAATAAAATATTCACACCATAAGAGTATCTAAAGGTGAAGAAACTGGCCAAGGCTAGAGAACATGTTTTAAGAAATAATGACAGAAAACATCCTAACCTGGTGAATACCTAGGTTAGGTGAAGAAAAATGTCATACAAGTTCAGGAGGCACAGAATACCCAGCAAGAAGAACCCAAAGAATCCCATGCCCTTACATACCATAATTAAAATGCCAAAAATTAAGACAAAGATAGAATCTTAAAGGCAGCAAGAGAAAAGCAATTTGTTATCTACAAAGGAGCTCCTATAAACCTGTCAGCTGGTCTTGTTTTTTCTTTTCTTTTTTTCTTTCTTTCTTTCTTTCTTTCTTTCTTTATTTCTTTCTTTCTTTCTTCCTTCCTTCCTTCCTTCCTTTCTTTCTTTCTTTCATTTATTTATTTTTTAATTTTATTTCTTTATTGATTAAGGTATCACATATTTGTCCTCAATCTCTTATTCCAATCCTCCACCCCTCCCTACTCATGCCCCCACGTCCCTATTGTCTTTGACCACTGGTTAGGCTCATATGTATGTACACAAGTTCTTTGGTTGATCTTTCCCTTTTATCTCCACCCACCCTTTGAGGTCCAACAGTCTGACCCATGGCTCCTTATCTCTGGGTCTGTTCTTGTTCATCAGTCTATGTTGTTCACCATTTCCCCTAGATGAGTGAGATCATGTCCTAGTGGAAATATACTTATAAGAATCAAAAAATGAGACAAGCAATAATAGTTATGCTGAAAGGCATATGAATCAGTCTGTAGTGAGTTTCTTTCTGGGCCAAAAGTTCTTTTGAGACTCAATTTCAATGTCAAACAGTTCCTTATGTGTACATGTCAGTAATGATATTTCAGTTCTGGATGGTGGACACATGGTGGTAATGCAGGTCTGACCCTCTCCGGTTTGGTCCTGGGCAACCTGCAGTGATACACAGCTGCTGACTGCTATTATGGCAAGGCATCATCAACCTCTTCCATCTCTGGACTGCTTCTCTTCTCTCTTCATGGTTGGAGTAGTCCTCTCAATTCCTCTCTGTTGCCGGAATCCACATGGTCTCAGAGTTGTTTTCTGAAAATATACAAACATATTCTCGACCAAAAGTTAATAAAGGAATATTTTCTATAAATTTGACTTGGGATCCTTTTTCATTTTTTGCCCAAATGATTTTCCTCTGGCTTGTTTTGAGACCATGTGTGTTTTTCATGGGTGTCTTGTTGTTAGCATTACAATTAATTTTCTAAAGTACAAATCTTCTAGATGTAATTTACTTACAGAATATTTTTCCTTACATGATATTCTTCTACTTCCCCACCCTTTTTGATTTAAATATTAGGAGGCTTTTGACAATTTTATAATGTAGTCTTGATAGCTTTTAAATTTTAAGTTTTTGCACTATAATATGACTGCTTTAGGTTCCTTTCTTGTTGTGAGATTTTATCATGAGATCAGCTGGTCTTTTCATTAGACCAGGCCAGAAGGGAATGCCATAAAATATTCAAGGTAATGAAAATCAAGGATCTAAAAGCAAGATTACTATATCCAACAAAGCAATCATGCAAAATAGATGGTGAAATAAAGAATTTCCCAGACTAAAAAAAGGGAGTAAGAGATGCTAAAAGGATAATAATAATAATAATAATAATAATAATAATAGAGAGATACATAGAGAATTAAAATGGCAACAAATAAGTACCTAACAATAAAAACTTAAATGTAAATGGTTTAAATGCTCTAAACAAAAGACATAGGGTAGTTGAATAGATACAAAACATGACTTACATGACTTAATTACATGCTTTCCACAAAATATCCCCCTCATAACAAAAGACTCACACAGCATTAGAGTAAATGAATGGAAAGCATTTATTCAGGCAAATAGAAATGAAAAAAAAAAAATCTGGAGTTTCAGAAATCATATCTGACAAAATAGCTTTCAAAATGAAGACTATCACAAGAGACAATAAATGTCACTACATACTATTAGAGATCAATCCAACAACAAGGTATATCCCTGAAAAACATATATGTACCTAATATAGGAGCCTGGTGCATGAAAATCCATGCACTCAGGGTGGGGTGGACCATCAGCCTGCTCTTTTGCGCTCTCTCACAGTCCAGGATCCCTTGGGGGCTGTCCAACTGATGGCTTAAGCCCAGTCCCATGGGGAGTGGGCCTAAACTGCAACCTGGCCTCCCTCTGCAGGAGGTGACCAGAGGGGCGATTGGGGGGATGGGAGGATGGCACCAGGCAACAAGCAGCCAGCCCTGCCCCCCAATTGCCATCTCCTTCCTCTGCCCGCTGGTATCAGCCTTACTGGCCTGGCACCACCTGCTCACTGGCCCTGTCCCCCACCAACCAAGCATTCTGTCTTTTGGTTGATTTGCATATTAGGCTTTTATTTTATAGGATATATATAGTTCTGGAGGCGTATAAAAGAGATATCCAAAGCAATATAGTCATTGTAGGGGAATTTAACAGCCACTGGCTTCTCTGAATAGATATTCTAGACAAAAATTATATGAGGAAACAGTGACTCTAAAAGACACACTGGATCAGATACATTTAGTTTACATTTACAGAACAATTCACTCCACAACTGCAGAATATTCATTTATTTTAAGTGCTCATGGATCATTCTCAAAGACAAACTACAAGTAAGGACACAAAACAAGACTTAACAAGTTCAAAATGTTTTAAATCATATCACACATCTTTTTGGTTCCCAAAGGCACAAAATTAGAAATCAACTACAGTAAAAAAGACTAAAAAATATTCAAATTCATGGAGGCTAAATAGCATGTTATTAAACAATGAATGGATTACCAGTGCGATCAAGTAAAAATTTAAAAAATATCCTGAAAACAAATGAAAATGAACACACAACAACCCAAAATTTTTGGGACATAACAAAAGCAGTCATGTGAGGGAATGTCATAGCACTACAAGCCTACAAAAAATAATAAATAAATAAATAAATAAATAAATAAAAGAAAGAAAGAAAATCAACATTAATAACAAACTATTGAACCCTACAACTTAAAGAACTACAAAGAGAACAATAATAAAATCCCAGAGTAAGTAAAAATAAGGAAATAATAAAAATAAGAACATTAATAAATGGCATAGAAACTAAAAACATAATACAACTCGATTAAACAAAGGACCAGTTCTTTGAAAAGATTGCTGAACCATTAGCTAGACTCATCAAGAAACAAAGAGAGAGGACCCAAAAAATAAAATCAGAAACAAAAACAGTGAAGTAACAACTGACACCACAGAAATATGAAGGATTGTAAGAAAATACTATGAATAACCATATGCCAACAAGCTGAACAATGTGGACAAAATGGACAAATACAATCTTCCAAAACTGAATCAGGAAGAATAAGAACACCTGACTAGGCCAATAAAAACTGATGAAATTGAATCAGGAAAAACAAAACAAAACAAAAACCTGACAACAAACAAAAGCCCTGGTCCAAACAGATTCACAGGGGAGTTTTACCAAATATTCAAAAATGAACTAACACCTATTCTCCTCAAACTATTAAAAAAAAATCAAGAGAATGAAACATTTCCAAGCTCTTTAGCCAGCATTATGCTAAGACCAGAAAAAAAGAAAAAAGAAAAAAAAAAAAACCACTACAAAGAAAGAAAATTACAGGCAGATATCCCTAGTGTACACAGATGCTAATGTCCTCAACAAAATATTATCAAATCAGATCCAGATCCAGCAATATGTTAAAAAGATCATACACCATGATCAAGTGGTATTTATTTCAGGGATGCAAGGCTGGTAAAATATTATCAAGTCAATAAATGTGACACAGCACATACAAAAATTGCAACGCAAAAAACACATAATCATAACAATTGTTGCAAAAAATGCATCCTCTGAAAATAAGACCTACTTACAGGTTTCCTTCTGAGTGAAATATAAGGCATCCCCCCGAAAATAAGGCTAAACATGAGAGATTTGGTCCACTGATTCTGAAAGAAATGGAGTCACAAGAAATTCACCAGGAAATTCAGGAATTGGATTGTTATGATGATGTTCCAGAAGATGATGACATGATTGTCATTGAATAAATGAGTAAATTCTTGATACTGTAGGATTCACAGTTTGTCTAGTTTGTGTTGACAACTACCGTACTACCGTACCGTATACAGGTAATAAATTTCCTTTATTTTCATTTAACAATAAATGTGTACCATATTCTTCTTCGTGGAAAAATAAGACATCCCCTGAAAATAAGACCTAGCGCATATTTGGGAGCAACAATTAATATAAAACACTGTCTTATTTTCGGGGAAACATCATACTCAATGGGCAAAAACTAAAACCCTTTCCTCTGAGAAAAGGAACAAGATATGTTTGCACTCCTTCACTACTTTTGTTCAACATAATACTGGAAGTTCTGTCCATAATAATTACAGAAGAAGAAGAAGAAGTAAAGGGCATCCAAATTGGAAATAAGGAAGCAAAACTCCATTATTTGCATTCACAGATATAGAACAAATTCTCCAAAAACTTATATCGAATTTAAAAATACCCCGTATAGCCACCGAAATTTTGAGAAAGAACAGAGTTGGAGGGATCACAATACCAGATATCAAGCTGTATTACAAAGCCACTGTTCTCAAAACTCCCTGGTATCAACACAAGCACAGACATTTAGGCCAATGGAACAGAACAGAGACCCCAGAAATTGACCCAAGCCATTATGCTCAATTAATATTTGACAAAGGAGGCAAAGACATACAATTTAGTCAAGATAGTCTCTTCAATAAATAGTGTTGGGAAAATCGGACAGATACATGCAAAAACATTAAACTAGACCACCAACTTACACCATACACAAAAACAAACTCAAAATGAATAATAGATTTAAATATAAGGAGGGAAACCACAAAATCTTAGTAGAAACCATAAGCTGCAAAATATCAGATAAATCTTGTAGTAATATGTTTACTGATACATTTCCTAGGATAACAGAAAGTAAGGAGAACATAAACAAATGGGACTAGATCAAAATGAAGAGCTACTGCATAGAAAAAGAAAAAATCATTATGTGATAGAGCCCACTGCATGGGAGAACATATTGCCAATGTTATCTCCAGTAGGGTTTAACCTCCAAAACTTACAGGGAGTTTGTACAACTTAACAAAAGGAAGATAAATAATCCAATAAAAAATGGACAAGGGACCTAAATTGACACTTTTCAAAAATGGACATACAGATGGCCAAGAGGCACATGAAAACATGCTCAAAGTCACTAATCATCTTGGAGATGCAAATCAAAAGAACAATTAAATAGCCACCTGTCAGAATGGCTATCATCAACAAATCAGCAAAGGACAAGTGCTGGCTGCATGTGGAGGAAAAGGAACTCTTGTAAACTGCTGGCGGTAATGCAAACTGGTACAGTCACTGTGGAAAACAGTATGGAGTTTCCTAAAAAAATTAAAAATGGAACTCCCATTTAACCCAGTGATCCTACTTTTAGGAATATGTCCATGAAGCTACACTTTTAATAAATAAAAAATACATATTGATGAAATATATGTATATATTGGTGGAAGACACTGAGAACATGGTCTATATAATAAAAATATAAAGTGTACCTCATTTTCAGAATTAAAAACTCTTGCACTTTTTTGAGCATTGATAACACCAAGAGTTGATGTGGATGCAGAGCAACAGGAATATTACCTCATTGCTAGTTAGAATACAAAATGATACAGCAGCCAGCTCTGTTGTGGCTCAGTGGTTGACCATCAACTCATGAACCAAGAAATCACTGGTTCAATCTCTGGTCAGGGCACATGCACAAGTTGCTGGTTCAGTCCTCAGTAGGGGGCTGAAGGAAACCACCAACTGATGTTTCCCATTGATATTTTTTATCTTTCTATTCTTCTTCTTTCACTTCTCTCTCTAAAATCAATAAAAAATATTTTAAAAAAATGATATTACTACTTTGTAAAACAGTTTCTCAGTTTCTACATAATTGACTATACCTTTACCATATGACCAAAGATTTACACTATATGGTATTTACCTAAATAAGTCGAAAATTTATGTCCACACAAATGTCTACATATGGATATTTATAGCAGCTTTATTCATAATTGAACAAACCTGGGAACAAACAAGATGTCCTTCAATGGGTGAGCGGTTACATAAACGGTGAAACAACCATATGATGGAGTATTATTCATCAACAAAAATAAATAAATAAATAATCAAGCTACTAAAATACATGCAGGGATCTTAAATGAATGTTAAGTGTAAGAAGATAATCTAAAAGGGCTATTTTTGTATGATTCAAAATATTTGACATTTAAAAAAATGCACACCTTTGAAAACAGTAAAAAAAAAAACCAAAAAACAAATAAATAAAAAATTATTTGTGATTGTCAGGGGGTTGGGTGTAGGGGAATGAATATGTGGAATATAGGAGATTTTTAGGGTAGTGAAACTTCAGTATGACAATATAATGATTTATACATGCCACTAGACCTTTGTCAAAACCCATAGCACTTCAACACCAAGAATGAATTCTAATGTAAACTTTGGACTTTGGCTTAAAATGGTGTGTTAATGTTGGTTCATATCTTATATCATATGCACCAGTCAGCCTAGGTAGTGTTGCTCAGTGGATAGAATCTTGGCCTGCAGACTGGAGGCTTGATTCCCATCAAGGTCATGTACTCAGTTGTAGGCTTCTCCCCAGCCATGGTCCTGGTCAGGGCGAGCACATGAGGCAATCAATGGATGTGTTCCTGTCATATCAATGTTTCTTTCTGTCTTTCCCTCTCTCTTCCACTCTCTGAAAATCAATGGAAAAATATCCCTGGGTGAGGATTAAAAAAATATATGCACCATCTTGGTATAGAATGTTGATTATGAGGGAGGATATGCATGTTTGAGAGGGATAGGAGGGCAGATAAAACTGAAACATATAGTTTACCCATGACATGCAAGGAACTTAGAAATCACTCTATCTGAACCATAAGGAAAATGTGAACAAATGATGAAGTCGACAAATCTTGATTAATCAAATAAGTAAGGTATCAGGGCAAACCAGTATGCAAAGATTGGAGAGATACAGGTGGAAAGGGAGCATCACAACTTACTGGAACACAGGCATGTGAGCAAAAGGCTTTGTGGGAAGAGTGGCAGATGAAAAATGAATCTAGAGCCTCGGTATGGAAAAGTGTAAATGTCAAATCTCCATAGGAATCTAGTAACAGTGAGCCCACACAAACTTGTGAGGTTTATTTCCAGGAGCTCTACTAGGTTTTCATAGTGAATATGAGAGAGAAAAAATTTCCCTACTTCCTGAGAGGATTGAGGAAAACGTCGCCTTTTAAAAATTTGTCATTGGATTACATTCTTCTTAACAAGGACATTCTTCTTAACAAGGCCTGCCCGCACGATAAACTATTTTACCAGATGCTAACCTGCTGGGATTTTAGGAAAGAATGATTTGCCTAGAGGACAGGAGCCAGCTCAGAGTTCCATATGGGGGAAGAAAACACTGCGCTTCAGGCTGCTACAGCCACACTGTTCTGAGTGGTGGTGGGGGTCAGAGGGTGCAGCTCACAGTCCATGGGCACTGGCTTACCAAAAGACCACGAGCTGTTTGTATGCTCAGAATGCTTTCTCCGCCCCATTTCCTTAAAAGTCTATTTACTGGAGTTCCTTACAACCAATATATTGTGTCCATATTTAAACAAAATATTACAAGACATATGAACAAGCAAAGAAATAAAACATACTTTGAAGAGACTGATCAAGCATCATAAAAAGAGTTAGATGTAGCCCAGCCAGTATGGCTCATTGGTTGAGCATAGACCTATGAACCAGGAAGTGTGGTTTAATTCCCAGTTTAAACTGACAGTTGGACATCCCCTGAGGGGTTCTGGATTGGAGAAGGTGCAGGCTGCGCTGAGAGGAGCCCCCCATGAACAAATTTCACACAGTGGGCCTCTAGTTTATTTAATAATAAATTGAGAGAATATTTAAAAATCACGTGTGGGAACAAAAGTGGGGGAAAGATCATTAAACCACTTGACCTCTCATCAAAATTAAATATATAGATGCAGTAAATGTTATATAACTGCAACAATTAATCAAGATTTTTAAAAAGAACATAATCACACAATAGTTCTTTGTTTTCATTTTCTTTTCTCTATATACTAGAGTGAAGTAAGTTGTAAATAATTTATTACTTTTAGAGCAAAACACTCATTTCATATGTTCAAAGTTGTATATTATATACATTCTGAATGTTTTCAATTATTAATTTTAAAAGGAGAAATATAAATATTAATTCATTTATAAATTCCTAATTTTTATGTGAAAATCTAAAAATAAGATTTTTTTCCACATTCTACATTTCTAATTTTTATAAATCCTTGATTTATTTTTCCTTAAAGGCCAAGGATAACTCTATCAGGACCAATGATGATTGCTCTTAATTGCTCAGTTACTCTATATAATGATCCAACCTTGGCTTCAGGTTGCTATAGCAATTAACATGAGAAAACTGGGGGAAAAAAGCCTCATAACTCTTGATTCAACCCATTATGTATGGTTACAACAAACTGAAAAGTTTCCTATGGATCTGAAACAGATGCATTGCCTCAATAGATCATTAAGTGCTTTGGTGGGAGTCTGTGAGAAAAACCTCATATACAATTAGACAAATATATTCATATATTATGTTTCATTGAAGTTTGTCCGAGCCTACATCTTGTCAATGGGTCCTGGTCCTAAATGCTCTTATGCTTGATTACATGACAATATCAGCCAGGAGCTTGCTCATTAGCTCCTTGCAGGACCTGTTTCGATTGAAACAAGATTCATGTAGAGATGATGTACTAATTATTAATAAACTAAATTGAATTTTTGTCTTGTTTTAACAGATTCTGATGAAAAAATATATGAAAAAAATTCAAGAGTACTGAATAAACACAGATAATTTTCTCCTGTAAAACTTGCTATTTTATTATCTAGGTCCCCTTACTTAATAGAAAGTACATGTTTTCTCTTTATTTTATACCAGAGGCCTGGTGCATGAAATTTGTGCAGATGAGGGAGAGATCCCTCAGCCTGGACTATGTCCTCTTGCAACCCAGGACCCCTCAGGGGATGTCCACCTGCCATATAGCTGTGAGCCTAGCTTCTATGGGAGCACAATGACCACCAGACTGCAGCTCCTGCATTAAGTGTCTGCCCATGATGGTCATTGTGCATCATAATGACCAGTCAGTCTGCTGTTGGGCTGAAACCAGCTCTCCGACATCCCCTAAGGTGTCTCAAATTACAAGAGGGTGCAGGTCAGGCCAACGGACCCCACTGGTGCATGATTGGGCCTGGGTAGGGATGTGGAAGGTTGGCCAGCAGGGGAGGAACTGTGGGAGGGCTATAGGGCATGTCTGGCCTGCCTCAGTCCCTATAGGCCAGACCCTAGCAGCAAGCTAACCTACTAGTCTGCGTGTCTGCCCCCTGGTTGTCAGTGCACATCATAGGAAGAGGTTGAGTGGCCTTAGCATATCATTAGCATATTATGCTTTGATTGGTAGAACTGCTGACAAGATGACAGGACACTTAGCATATTAGGGTTTTATTATATAGAATGTTATGTTTGCAATTTGTTTGGTATTGCTCATGGGTATACTGATGCATTCAACTAATATCACTTCTATATAAATACTGAAGCAAATTTATTTTAAGACTCATTGGAATTCAGTAACTAAAATTTTTGGCAGAAATATAACTCAAATAGCTATGTATATGTTAAACCATTCATCAAAACTCTATAAGACAACTTCCTCAGTATTTTTCATTTAAAACTATTAAAATTATTAGAATACCCAATGTTAGACCTGCTTTATTAATATATGTTACACACATTTGTGGGATGAGGAAATTATTATCAAAAGCACAGAGAAAGATGATTAATGAGCATGGCTTTCTTAGCTCAAGAAAGAAAATGCAGAAACAGGTTATACCCACAATTATGGTATTTCTAATTCATGATATTTAGATAATTCCCCCTCTTCCTTCCTCTCTCTCTCTCTATTAAGCCAGACATGAGCTAAACTTTGTAATAGAGAAAGCAATCATCTCAAAAATCACAAATTAAGATGAAACAGACATTTTCAATATTACCAAAGTACCACTAAGTTATTTTATTAAGCTTGCATCTACACCTAAAAATAGATGTTTACCATATAAAATTGTAATTTTCTAATTTAAAGAAGGAGAATAAAAATAAGAAAATGTGATAAAAATTTTTTTTTAGTTTGGAGATCCTATGAGAGAAAAAAATGTGGAAAGACATAGAATTTTGTTACAGAAAGAGTTGTAGCCAAAGCCGGTTTGGCTCAGTGATAGAGCGTTGGCCTGCGGACTGAAAGGTCTCAGGTTCGATTCTGGTCAAGGGCATGTACATTGGTTGCGGTCACATCCCCAGTAGGGGGTGTGCAAGAGGCAGCTGGTCGATGTTTCTCTCTCATCGACGTTTCTAGCTCTCTGTCTCTCTCCCTTCCTCCTCTCTGTAAAATCTCAATAAAATATATTAAAAAAAATAAGAGTTGTAAATATACTAATATTTTAAATAATCCTATATAATAAAGAGGTAATATGCAAATTGACCCTCTCACTCTTGCATCACAAGATGGCCACCCCTATGTTGTCAGAAGATGGCGATAATCAGATAATTAAAGATTTTATATATTCTAGTTTCTCTACATTTTGGTCAACTTCGGGTCTTTTTTTTTTTTTTTTTCCCCACATCAGAGAATATCTTTGTTGATTCTAGCAAGAGAGGATGGGAGATTGAAAGAAGAAAAAACATTGATTGGTTACCTCCTATAATTGCCTTGACTGGGAGACCAAACCCACAACCCGGGTATGCACTCTGACTGAGGGTCGAACCCACCACCCTTCAGTGCAAGGGACAACTGCTCCAACCAACTGAGTCATACCGGCCAGAGTGGTGTTGGTTAAAAAAACACACAAACTTTTCTAGTGATGTGAAGTGTTTACTTTGCATTTTGCTGATGAATGATACATTAATACCTTTTCATGTTATTACTAGCCACCTATATATCCTCTTGGAGAAATATGTATCAAGATATTTTTCCCATTTTAAAAATGGATTATCTTTTTGTTTTCTTTTGATTTTTTTTGTTTTCTTTGTTTGTTAATCCTCACCCGAGGATATTTTTTCGCCATTAATTTTTAGAGAGAGTGGAAGGGAGGAGGAGAGTCAGAGAAATATAAATATTGATGTGAGAGAGATACATCTATTGTTTGCCTCCAGCACATGCCATGACCAAGGTCAGGGATAAAGGATAGAGCCTGCAACCGAGTTACTAGCATAGGCTTTTAACCAGAATAAAAGCCAAGACACTTAAGTCTGTGGGTTGACACTCTAACACTGAGCCAAACTGGCTAAGGCTGTAATTTTTTAACCTTTACCTATGGACATATTATTCTGATATCAGTTGGAGAGAGAGAAAGGAGAGAGAGAGAGAGAGAGAGAGAGAGAGAGAGAGAGAGAGAGAGAGAGAGAGAGAGAGAGAGAAAGAGAGAGTTGGTTGTCTCCCATATGAGCCTGGACTGGGGAAGGGTCTATAACCCAGGTATGTGCGAACTGGACAAGACACCAACCTGGTGTGCTGCACCAGCAAGGGCATTTTTAATCTTTTTATTAATGACCTGTAATGTTCTTTACATATTTAAAATCAAGTCCTTTACCAAATATAAGATTTGCATCTGTTTTCTCCCAGTTTGTGTCTTGTATTTTATTTTTTGACAGTGTCTGTCAAAGCTTATTTTATTTTGTTGAATTCCAATTTATCTACCATTTTTGTTGTGGATTGAGCATTTGGTGTTCAAAAGTCTCTTTCTCTAAACCAAGTTCACACATTTCTCCTGTTTTCTTTTAAATTTCATAAAGTTGGCTTTTATTGTAGGTCTGATTCATTTTTATTTAGTTGTTATGTTTGATGGGACATGAAACTCTACATTAATATTTTCATATGTGGACATCAAATTGTCCCTGTACTATTTAGATGAAAGTACTCTTTTCTTAATTGAATTGTCTTAAATCTTTTGTTGAAAATCAATTGGCCATAGAGAGATGCAAATCAAAACAACAATGCGGTACCATCTCACTCCTGTCAGAATGGCCAACATCAACAAATCAACAAATGACAAGTGTTGGCAAGGTTGAGGAGAAAAAGGAACCCTCGTGCACTGCTGGTGGGAATGTAGACTGGTGCAGCCACTGTGGAGAACAGTATGGAGCTTCCTCAAAAAACTGAAAATGGAACTCCCATTTGACCCAGTAATCCCACTCCTAGGAATATATCCCAAGAAGCTAGAAACACCAATCAGAAACGATATTTGCACCCCTATGTTCATAGCAGCACAATTCACAATAGCTAGGATTTGGAAACAAACTAGGTGCCTAACAGCAGATGATTGGATCCAAAAACTACGGTACATCTACACAATGGAATATTATGCTGCCATAAAATAGAAGAAATTCTCATCAATTGCAGCAACCTAGATGGAATTGGAGAACATCATGCTGAGTGAAATAAGCCAGTCAATGAAAGAGAAACACCACATGACCTCACTCATTTATGAATGATAGAGAACATTATAAACTGAAGAACCAAAAGATAGATATAGTGACAGTAAAGCAACAAACAGACTGTCAAATTACAGCGGGGAGGGGAGGGAGTTCTGGGGTAGATAAGAGGTCAACTGAAGGACTTGTATACATGCATATAATTACAACCAATGGACACAAAACTCTGGGGAGGGAGGGCACGAATGGGAGGGGGGGCAATGGTATATGTACAAAGATAATAATTTAATAAAAAAAATTAAAAAGAAAAGAAAAGAAAATCAATTGGCCATAAATGTATTCTAGGTCTCTCAATTCTGTACCTTTGATCCTTATGACTATCCTTACCTTAATGTCCCTCTTCTTTGCTTATTGCTGCTTTTTAGTGATTTTGAATTTGGGAAGTATAGGGCCTCAAACTTATCCTTTCTTTTAAAGTTATTTTGATTATTCTAAGTTCTTTACAATTCTTTATAAATGTTAGGATCAGGTTTTTATTTTTCTTTAAAGAAGCTCTGAAATTTTGTATGGGGAGTATCAAACCTGTAAATCAATTTAGAGAAGAATTGACACCATACAAATGTTTATTTTTCTATCTAAATCTGTGGAGTGTCACCGTGGCTGGGTGGCTCAGTTAATTAGAGCATCACCAATACAGTAGAAGGTTGCATTTTTGATTACCCATCAGGGAACATGCCTGAGGTGCCAGTTCAAACTCTGTTAGGGCATGCAGAAATTGCTCAATTAATGTTCCTCTCTCACATCAATGTTTCCCTCTTCCTCCCTTCCTCTATCTGTAAAATTATCAATAAAAATAAATAAGCAAATAAATAATATAGAACATTTCTTCATTTAGGTAGAATTTTCATGGTAATATTTTGTAGTTTTCAGTGTATATAAGTGTTTTTCTTTTTGTTAATTTGGTTGATAAGCATTTTATTATTTTTTAATGAGTTTGTAAATGGAATTGTCTTGTTAGTCTAATCTTTTGATTAATTGTTACTAATTTATAAAAATATATTTGCTTTGCCGAAACCGGTTTGGCTCAGTGGTAGAGCATCGGTCTGTGGGCTGAAAGGTCCCAGGTTCGATTCCGGTCAAGGGCATGTACCTTGGTTGCAGGCACATCCCCAGTAGGGGGTGTGCAGGAGGCAGCTGATAGATGTTTCTCTCTCATCGATGTTTCTAACTCTCTATCCCTCTCTCTTCCTCTCTGTAAAAAAAAAAAAAAATCAATAAAATATATTTAAAATATATATATATATATATATATACTCATCTGTTTATAATGTTCTTTATTATCCATAAATGGGATGTTTCTCTTTCATTGACTGGCTTATTTCACTTAGCATGATGTTCTCCAATTCCATCCAGGTTGTGTGTGTGTGTGTATATATATATATATATATATATATATATATATATATACTTGCTTTTTGTTATTTTTGTTGTTGTTGTTGTTGCTAATCCTTATCCTAGGATATTTTTTTCATTAATTTTTTTAGAGAGAGTGGAAGAGAGTGGGAAAGACAGAGAGAAACATAGGTGTGAGAGAAACACATATGGATTGGTTGCCTTCTGCACGAGTCTCCACCAGGGCCCTGACTGGGGAGGTGCCTGCCACCAAACAGAAGCTATGCACCCATTAAAAAAGGACTAGCACTTAGTCTCTCCCCACACTCCCCGGTAATCTGTAGGCTACTTTTTCTATTGCTCTGCCTATTCTAGTTACCTCATAAGCGGAACCATATAATATGTCCTTTTGTACCTGACAGTTTTCACTTAGCATAATGTTTTCAATTCCCTCCATGCTGTCTCAAAAGGTAAGAGATTCTTCTCTTTTACAGCTGCATAGTATTCCATGATGTAAATGTCCCACAGCTTTTTTATTCTCTCATCATTGATAGGCAGTTGGGCTGCTTCTGCATCTTAACTATCCTACTATATAAAAATTCTGGGTCATAACAACCAGTAACAACTGAGGCTTGACCAACCAGAAGTTAGTCCTGCAGGTGTGGTGTCCCAGAACTGACTGCTGAGGGAGCTGTGAATCAGGGCCAGAGAAAGCCCTGAAGAGAGAAGCAGAGACTGATCCATTGCCTGAGACAGCTTTTGGTCAGCATTTGCCTCTTTTTTCTCTCAGTCTGGCCAGCAGCCTGGCTTCCATTTCTCTCTAGGCCTCCACTGGGGCTGCTAATCAGCCCTGCCTTTCTTATCAGGCCTCATTGATAGGCCCAGAGACGCTGACTGGCTGGCATAGGAACAGACCAATCAGAACCAAATGAAGGTGCTGTGAGAACCAATGGCTGTCTAGAGGCAGAGCTTCTGAAGCTGACTGTCATAGACCCTGACCAATCAGAAAAACATGTGGGTGCTGTGGTGAGACAATGGCTGCCAAGGAGGTGGATCTTTTGACAGTGACTGGCATAGAAACCAACCAATCAGAACCAAATTGACCAGCAGAGAAAGGCAGTTGGGGGGGAGCGGGGGTTGAGAGGTGGGAGGTGGTTGAGATCAGGCCTGCGGGGGAGGGCAGTTGGGGGCAACCAGGCGAGCAGGGGAGGGCAGTTAGGGGTGATCAGGCTGGCAGGCAGGTTAGCAGTTAGGAGCCAGGGGTCCCAGATTGCCAAAGGGATGGCCGACTGTTGGACATCCCCCAAGGGGTCCCAAATTGGAGAGGGGGCAGGCTGGGCTGAGGGAACTCCCAGCTCCATGCACGAATTTTGTGCACTGGATCTCAGGTTGTAAATAATGCTGCAATGAACATAGGGGTGCATATATTTTTTCTGATTGGTGTTTCAGGTTTCTTTGGAAATATTCCCAGAAGTGGGATCACTGGATCAAATGGCAGTTCCATTTTTTAAGTTTTTGAGGAAACTCCATACTGTTTTTCCATAGTGGCTGCACTAGTCTGCATGGTGTTAAGTGGTACCTAATTGTCATTTTAATTTGCATCTCTCTGATGATTAGTGACTTTGAGCATATTTTCAAATGTCTCTTGGCCTATATGTCCTCTTTGGAGAAATTTCTATTTAGGTCCTTTGCCCATTTAAAAAAAAAATTGAATTGTCTTTATTTTGTTAAGTTCTTTATATATTTTGGAAATTAACATCTTATCAGATATATTATTGAAAAATGTGTTCTCCTAAACAGGGATCTCTTTTCATTTTATTGATGGTTTTTGCTTTGTAGAAGCATTTTAGTTTTATTTAGTCCCCTTTGTTTATTTTATTCTTTGTTTCCCTTGCCCTAAAAGATGTATCCAGAAAAATATTTCTGTGAGCGATGTCTCAGATTTTGTTGCCTATGTTTTCTTCTATCCATTCATCTCTTGAAGAACATGCAGGTTGTTTCTACTTTTTGGCTATTGTTGAGTAAAGCTGTAAGAGCATTAATGTACATATTTCTGTTTTAGTTCCTTCTTTCAGTTCCTTTGGGATATACCTCAACATGAGACTACTAAATAATATGTTACTTCAAGGTTTCATTTCTTGAGGAATAACCATAACATTTTTCAAAGGGACAATACCATTTCATATTAGCACCAGTATTGCACAAGTGTTCTTTATATTCTCTCCAATATTTATTATTCTTTTAATAGCTATTCTCATGGGTATTAAGTTGTATCTCATTGTCATTTTGATTTGCATTTGCTTATGTCTATCATTGAACTTATTTTCATGCACTTATTGCCCATTTGTATATCTTTTTTTGAAAAATGTCTATTCAAGGCCTTTTTCATTTTTTTTTCTTTTTTGAGTTTTAGGAGATACTGATATAGTCCCCTGCAAGCCTAGTCGCCCCAAACTGTCCTCCCTTGCAGGCCTGTTCTCCTACAACTGCCCTCTCCTGCCAGCCATCTTGTGGCAGCCATCTTTTGTATTGGAGTGATGGTCAATTTGCATATTACCTCTCTATTATATAGGATATAGGGTTGCTTTTTTATGGAACTAATGATATAAGTATTCTTTCTTTTTTTTATTAATTGAGTTCAGATATTTCAATGGTAGGAATTTGCGTGCTTCTTTTGAAATTCTGATTTTTCTCCCAAACCTGTTATTCATTCTTTGAATTCCATTCCAATTACATACTTGACTTCCAAATATTCTCTGCCATTTCATGAGTTGTCTTTTCATTCACTTGATCATTTTGTCTGATATAAATTTTTAATTTTTATAAAGCCTAATTTATCTACTTTTTTATTTTGTTGCTATTTATATTGGCATCATATCAAAGATATAATTGGCAAATCCAATGTTATGAAATTTCACCTCTATGTTTTCTTGCCTCTGTTTTTTCAGGTCAACCTCTACATGTTTGATCTATTTTGAATTAACTTTGTATGTGTTGTAAAATACAAGAGACAGAGAGAAACAAGTTCCTCTCTCAGTACTTACAGATTTGCTCTGTGTGAGTGTATTTCAGCAACGACTCATTTGGCTTGCTGTGAGCCTCTATATCAGCCTACGTGAGAACTTTAGGTCTTCTCAGGACATTTGAACATGTGTCTTGCCTGAGCATGTACATGACTTTCTAAATTCTTCTATATATACAATTGCATTTGAATGTTCTGGTCTCCCAGTGAGTCTCTCTCTAGTTTTACTTTTGTGTTTCAGATGATCTCTGTAGATCTCTACTCAGAATATCTTGCTCTAATTGTTTGTAGATTTGTTGTTCCCTTGTATCTTATATAAGCAGTGATGGTTGCTTTTCCTACCTACGTTACAAGTTATCTGAGGCTGAGATGAACAAGTCAGTTATTAAAATACTCTTCAGCCAATTTAGAATAAACATACACAGCAATGTTCAAATAAGGTCTGCTCTGCATTCTTTAGTTTATGAAGGAGAATTGGTAAGCATGCTTCTATTATTCCAAATCAAGACTGCTAGGTGCTGGGAAGAGGGTAAGAGAATGAAGAATAAAAACACTACACAACTTTTTAAACAAATATTGATTTTTTTTTTTTTAGAGAGAGAGAAGGGAGAAGAAAAGAGAGAAAAACATCACTGAGAGCAAAACATCAATTGTCTGCCTCATGCACACTCCCTACCTGAGATCAAGCCTACAAAACCAGGCATGTGCCCTAACCAGGAATCAAACTGGCAATCTTTTAGAGCATGGAATAATGCCCTACTAACTGAGACTCACTAGCCAAGGCAAGATGGATTTTTTTTTTTTCCCCCCCAGTATGGGGAACAAGAGCATGGAGCTTCCTAGTCAGTCATTTTGCTGACATAACTCTCCCAAGAATTGCAGTATTTCCATGTTTAGACAAATAATATTCATTCCTTGTTATCATTTGAGACTTTGGGAGTCAGCCAGCATTTCCATATTCAAGTTCAACATTTCATGATTACTTCTTTCCTTTCATTGCTACTGCTGTTGTTTGGGATTAGCATATTTTGCTTATAAGATATAATTTTTTCAGGTTCATCAACTATGACAATAAAACATTAATTTATCCTTTAAATATATGTTTTTAATGATTTTAGAGAGAGAGGAAGGGAGAGAAAGATAAAGAGAGAAAAACATCGCTGAGAGAGAACTAGTGATCAGTCGTTCCCTGCAAGCCCCCTACTGGGGATTGAGCCACAACTCACAACTCAGGCATATGCCAAGACTAGGAATCAAATTGGCAAACTCCCAGTGCATGGGGTAATGCTAAACCAACTTAACCACATGGTCAGGTCACTTTGTCCTTTTACAAACACACTAGAGGCCTGGTGCATGAAATTCATGCATGGGTGTGTGTGTGTTTATAAGCCGAGTCTGCACCCTCTCCAGTCTAGGACCCCTCGAGGGATGTCTGACTGCCCTCTAACAATCCAGGACTGCTGGCTCCCAACTATTTGCCAGCCTGATCACCCCCTAACCACTCCCCTGCCAGCCTGCTTGACACCTAACCGATCCCCTGCTGGCCAGAAGATTGCCCCTTACTGCCCTCCCCTGGCAGCCTGGACACCCCTAAATGCCCTCCCCTGCTGACCTAGTTGCCCCAACTGTCCTCCCCTGCAGGTTTTGTCCCCCCAACTGCCCTCCCCTATAGGCCTGGTCCCCCCTAACTGCCCTTCCCTGCAGGCCTTGTTCCCCCCAATTCTCCTCCCCTGCAGGCCTGCCCCCCCCCCCCCCAACTGCTCTCCCCTGCAAGCCTAGTCACCCTAAACTGCCCTCCCCTGCAGGCCAGTTCTCCTACAACTGCCCTCTCCTGCCAGCCATCTTGTGGCAGCCATCTTGTGTCCACATGGGGGCTGCCATCTTGTGTATTGGAGTGATGGTCAATTTGCATATTACCTCTCTATTATATAGGATATAGGGTTGCTTTTTTATGGAACTAATGATATAAGTATTCTTTCTTTTTTTATTGAGTTCAGATATTTCAATGGTAGGAATTTACGTGCTTCTTTTGAAATTCTGATTTTTCTCCCAAACCTGTTATTCATTCTTTGAATTCCATTCCAATTTGCATTCCTATAATAATTTAAACATATTCATTTTGTATTCATTATTAAAATATATTAACTTTTGTATTGAGAATAACGATTCTCATATTTATTGTATTTGCTGGTTCTCTCAGTGCTAGTACATTTCTATATGTGGTTTATATCTTTAATTCCTGAACTCATCCTTAGCAGCATGTCTCTCTACAGGTGAATTTGATGTGCCATGTTACAGAATTAGCTTATAGATTGTTTATGTTTGCTACTGATAGATCTTGTGACATTCAACTTGAGATATCCACATACAGACCTTCCCAAGTGAAATGGATTCCAAGGGGAAGTGGTTCAAGTTGGTGGCATAGAAGGATCCTGAACTCAACTCCTGCCACACACACAACAAACCTACAGTTATGTGTGGAATATTCGTTTTTGAAAGGGATCTGAAAGTTGGATGATGATAGCCTCCACAACAAAGAATAGAAGGATCACATCTAGATAAGAAGAGGCAGAGACAAGTCTTGCTGGGAATAAAACAGCCATCATAACAATTTAGAGATCAATCTCAAAGGTATTGGACTTTTTCCTGAGGAGCAAGACATCTGAGTTCCACATCAGGCATTTCAACCCTTAGATATTACTCAGGAGAGACAGCCCCCAAACTCCTAGCTTAGGAAAGCAACAGAGATTACCTCCAGGAACACAATAGAACTGTAGCAAATAAAAAAGCCACTCTTACAGGGCTCATGCACAGACACCCTTAACCCAGAAACCAGTGAAAAAACACCCATGTGGAAATGCTTGACCATAGGCAAAAGAAACTCAATTACCGGTCTTGGAGTGTCTGCCAGAGGTCTATTTCTCCAAGGCAGTTGAAAGACTAACTGTTTAACTGAAAGGCCCAGTAATGAATTTGAGTTTCCATGATTACAAACATTCTTTTTAAATGTGCCAAAGGTAGTAAGATTCTTGATTATTCTTTGTTAAAAGTTTTTATGTGACTGACTTTTATTTTTATCTTACAATTAGTGCATCCCTTACAGAGTATCAAGCAGAAATTGGCCATTATGCACCAATGGCAAGGAAATGTTTTATTCTTTACCTTTATAATAAATAGGATTTCACAGTAAGAGGCTTTCTTCATCCATCAATCTGTACTTTAGGAGGTCAAGGCCAATATGTGGGATCTAGATGTGTGGATAGCAAAATAGTTTTCTTTCCAACGCATTCTTTATATAGACTATAGCTTTGTAGATTAGTTTCTAATCAGGAACAGGATCCGCGGTGAGATAATTCGGTCTTTGCAGCCGTGTGGAGCTGAATGAGGCTCGCTATTCACTCAGGCAGTGCAGGAAACCCACCTGGGGATCTTGGGAACGTCTGCTCCACACCCCATTATACCCCGTTTTCTTTTTCCTTGTCCATTGCCAACCCTCCATGAACTCCAAAGGACATTCAATCTTTCCAGTTTTCCCACCTGTAATGAAATATACAAATGCAAAAGCCCCATGAAAAGAACTCAAGTACAATTGCTCTTCAACTGTTAAGTTTCAAACAGTTGAGAAGCCGGGTAAGCAGTCTTATCAGAGCTGGTCACTGAACCACGAATCTGGAAGCCTTTTCCCCTCCTAAGTGCTGTTATAAAGATACGCTCTTGGATGTTGTCAAATATAAGTTATCAAAGGAAAACAGGGCAATAGCATGTGCTGGACAATGCATGTCCCCTGGGTTCCTTTGTATCCACTCATCAATAAGAGCCTTTGCAGCCACCTTTCCATGCAGGTCTCAGTCAGTCCTTTCCCTACCCACACAGGGCTGGGCACTCCTCCACAGACAGTGCCCACAGTTATTTGAATACAATTCTAATTGCTTTTTATATTTTTAGTAAAAGTCAGAAATCAGAAATATAACCTGTAAGGCGGGTTTATGTTACATAGATTTTTTTAAAATGTAAGCTTTTGCCCTGGCTAGCTGGCTCAGCTGGCTGGAGTATCATCCCATACACCAAAGGTTGTGTGTTCAATTCCCCATCAGGGCACATACCTAGGTTACAGGGTGGATCACCAGTTGGGGTACATATGGGAGGCAACCCATC
Organism: Pipistrellus hanaki; assembly: GCF_964339955.1. Taxonomy (NCBI): domain Eukaryota; kingdom Metazoa; phylum Chordata; class Mammalia; order Chiroptera; family Vespertilionidae; genus Pipistrellus; species Pipistrellus hanaki. The sequence goes on from NC_140514.1 coordinate 57,349,823, forward strand.
ATATTCTCTCTCTCTCTCTCTCTCTCTCTCTCTCTCTCTCTCTCTCTCTCTCTCTCTCTCTCTCTTTTTCTTTTTCTCTCAAAAGTCATTAAAAATTGTATTCTTGGGTGAGGATTAAATAAATTTTAAAAAAGCAGTTTCAAGGATAGTTTTATAGGATTCATTAACTTTTTAAAAGGCAGCAGATTCCTGCTGTCATTAATGATATGCTTAACAGTCTAATGTAATGCTACTTTTAATTATCACAGCCCTTTCTTTTAAATATCAAATTTCTCTCTCTAAACTGTCCTGCGTTCTCTTTAGAGTCTCATCTGTCACTGTAAATGCCATCACTTTATTCTCCTTTTAGATGCTGTCACAGGCCCACTCTTATCCCTAGCTTTATCTCTTTTTCCATCCTTTATTGTGCTACAAAGATCCCTTTTTCATAGTTTACAGCTGTATCCGCTTTCCACACGTGGCAAATGATTGCCTCGGTAAAGGTATTTTCTGTTTCAATCTTACATTTTCCCAAGGGAGAACAAAAGGGACAAGCTTTCTGGAGTTGGTTTCACTGAGAAAATTGTTTAGAATTGCCTCATTCCTCAGCAGATTAACGAATGCATACAATCCCAGGGTAAGTGCTATTGTGCCACACAATTTGTCCATTATACTTTGTCCTTTCCATTTAGAATACCCCTCACCAATTAAAGTAATACAGCCTCCCAATACCTGCTCCCAATTAAATCTGAGCTGCATTACCTGCCCCGATGCAGCTGGTCCCAGATGCCTCCCGCTCCCCACATTCATTAGGCCTGCTCATTACCAAGGGGCTGTGGCAGGGATTCAAGCACTGCCTTTCTTTCAGGCTCCCCAGAATGAACCGCTTTCCTCCCAAGGCCCAGTAAGAACAAGCTGAAGTCTCAGGAGAAGGAATCTGTACAGTAGCAAACTTGCACTGCCTCTGCTTTGCTCACGTCCTGCTTACCTGGACACGGCCAAAGATTCGTACAGCTACAAACAAGAAAAAGCACAAGACTCGCATCTTATTGAAAGGATCACTTTGCTCTCACTTTCCAGCCAAAAGCACGCCCCAGCTTTGTTCCTCCGTCTTCCCGCCCTCCCCTTTCAGGCCTTTCTCTGAGACCACAGCGAGAACCCAAAGAAAGGCTCCAGGAGTGACAGGACGCCCACTCACTGGGAGCTTTGCATGTTAAGAGCAGTTTTCCAGCCTGGCCTCCATTAGTGAGACTGTTATTTTTCCATCCGAGGCTTAAAGCAACCCTGAGAACGGAGGAGGGTGTGGGTGGATGGGAGGCACTAGGAGCTGGGATTTAATAATGTGTCATGTATGTGGTGGTGGGGTCTCCCAGATACGTTCAAGAATAAGAAACAAAAATATACAACTGACACTCCTTTCATTTTGAAGGAGGAATTACCACTGGGAACTCTGGGAACGCTGCAGTGCTCTGTCATGATTATTGGTCAGAAAAAATAACGCAGAAGGGGCCATGCCACAGATGGGAAAGATCTCTGATTAAAGAGGGAAAATGTTAAAAAGCACGAGAGAAAGAACGCAAGCTCGTTGCCCAGGGGAGCTCCCAGGGGTGCCGAGTCTATTGTCAAAATGGAAAGTCATAAAGCCTAAGCATGCATTGTTTCCTCAGCCCTGAAGAGACCACCGCTTCCCTGGAGACTTCTGAGGCCTTTCCCAGGATGCAGAGCAAATCTCACCACCTGGTCTGAGGGCAGAGACCGAGATCCTTCAGCAAAATGCCCCTGATGCCATGTGAAATAAGCCAGTCAGAGGAAGACAGGAATCACCTAATCTCACTCACATGTGGAGCCTGATGAATAAACTGAACTGATGAACAAAATAGGTCCAGACACATGGACGAATGGAACAGACAGTCGAATCTCAGAAGGAAGGTGACTGGGAAGAGATCAATGAAGGAACTTATATGCATATGTGCATAGCCCATGGACGCAGACAATAGGGTGGTGAAGGCCTGGGGTGGGCCAGAAGGTGTCAATGTGGGGAAAAAGGGAATATGTGTAATACTTTTAACATAAAGATTTTTTTTAAAAAAAAGATGGAATTAATATCCTCTCTTACATTTCTGAATAATCACTTTAGTCAGTAATATTTTAAAAGGACTTCAATGACCTCATGCCTCCAGTGAGCAGGCATCATGGGAAATTCTGATTCTAGGGAAACTCTGGACAATCAGAAAGGAGAAGATGTTTGGATTCATAATGTTTAATAACTAAATATATTGTGGAATAATATAAGTGATATGTTATTATTTATGTAAAAATTAACATTTATTTAAAATTTAACACAACACAATACTATATATTGCTTAGAGATGCATAACTGTGTAGTGAAATATGAGATTATGCTTGGGAAGCTTTCAAACCTACTTCAAGCTGTGGCCACCTTTGGGGAACTTGGGTGAATTGGAGGGAGCATTACCATATCTCTTGTTCCATGTTCTGTAAAACATCGCTAAGCATGTGAGATAAATCCTGGGGCTGGCCTGTGAGCCCTGTGCAGACACATGTGGGAGACAATTTATGTTTCTCCCCCAAATCTATGTCTCTCTCCCCACCCTCTTCCTTTCTCTCTAAAATCAATAAAAACATATCATCGGGGAGGGTATTTTTTAAAAAAAGGAGAAGATGTATGGTGAGTGGATAATCAGTGATAATCTACTCTGAGCAATCCTGAAATCAACTTTACTATAAGTCTCCATCGTATACATACAAATCTTATCAATGAGCAATGCCGTGTGCATATCCATGACGCTGTTTTTTCCTTAAGGGAGGAGGTTGTATATTAGTGTTTTCCTCTCAATTAACTTCTAGGCAATTTTCCCAGCTAAATGCATAACATCTTTGGCAAGATGCCAAACAAAACCTTAAGACCCAACACTAAATTCTGTCTTACACAGGCAGCTTAGATTTTCACGCAGCGAACTGGAAGCATGCCAGCAACTCCCACTGTACACTCAGCAGTGGGAAATCTATATGTTTTTTTTTTTTTATCAAGATATTCACTTTAGATTTCCAAAACGGCTTGAAAATTGCACTATTTTAATGTGCTTTTTAGAAAAAAATAAAAGAAGGATTTAACCTGCTATTAAATTAACCCAATTAGCTATTTATTCCGTGTAACTTTACACTTCAAATGATGTTAAATCACATAAACTGGTAGCAAACAAAATTTTAGTGATTCCTGGAAATTATAAGATGAATTCTAGACATATTTTCTTTATCATTATCACTGATAAAATTGCCAGAACACCTAATTTTAAGATTTCTTTATATATATGAAATGGAGTCACCCAGGATACAATGACATTGTTGGGCTGAGGAGGAGAAGCTGGAGGAATTAACAAATAAAGGAAAGCTAATTAAATAGAAATGTACACAACAGTCATTTCTTGGAAAGCTTACCATTAATTCCTCAAACTTTGCTTTTTGGTTCTGCTTTTACTTGGACATGCGGTTCAACATACTGCTATGTGTTCTTCCAATGCAGCACTTGTCAGAGGATGTACGTCAGTCACCTGCTTTGGGTTTTGTTCAAACTTTGTTAATGATGTTAAGTGCACAACCAGACTCTGGGAGTTTGAGTTCAGGTCCAGAGGGAACTACAGGTGAGGTAAAAGCACTTGTCAGTACTTGTATAGTGTCTGATAAACCTCTTTCAACACTAAAGAGCTTTTGGAAAACAACATTTTGACAATTTAAGAAGCAGCGAACCAGAAACATATGGATTAAGTTTCTCCTGAAACACTCAGGGGTTTAAAAATTAAGGAGAAAATGCTTGGCCAAACAAAATTTGCTGAACAACACAACAACAAAAAATGGCAAGACAGTCCAAAATAGTTTGCCAAAGCCCAAGTACACACGAATGCCCTTCCTTTGTATTAACCAGTACTATTGTGTTTTAAAGTTTTCACTTGACAAATACGGAGTTTTAAACACATCTGGAAAGGGTTCAGAGAACAGCAGTTCACATCAAAGTGGCTGTGAAATTTTGAAAACAAACCATAAATCACAACCAAACAACACTGTGAATTTGTCTACATGAGTTGGAGAGCCGGGGAGTTCAGCCTGGCCTCGCGCACAGGCCCCCGGAGGGGTGCCCAGTGTCTGCTGAGCAGGTCGTGTTTGGAGGTGGAAGAGCTCCGGTGAGAGAGAACATGCAAACACAGTCACCACTCCCTCCCGCAAGCTCTGAGGCACCGATTTCAACCCGCAGACATAAGACGGCATCGCGGAGGGTTTAATATAAAAATACACCGAAAAGTGATTGCTTAGGTCACCTCATGAAAGTTTGTTACTTAAAAGGCTTTGGAGTCTGCCTAAGAAGATATCAGAAAGATATCAATCCCCAAATAATTCTTTATGTTTACCTTTTGGTTGTCAGTAACTTTCAATAATTAACAGAGCAGCTACTGCTGCTGCCGTTTGACCCTTTGTAAGTTTTAGCGGCAACACCAGACTCATTGTGTAAAACAACAAAAAACAGCATGGCAGAACGTAGGCTGAGATAAAAGATCTCAGCCATTTTTTGCCCTGCCTTCTCTCACTGCTGTCCTCTGTTCCCTCAAATACGGGCAGGCTTGGTCCTGGGAGAACCAAAATGAGCAAGGACACAGAGGCAAGGTGTAGATAAAATAGAAAGACAGGACAATGAAGGAAGGAATGAAAGAAACGATGAGCCAAACACAAAGGCAAAAGGAAGAAAAAGAGGAAGGAGGCAAAGAGGGAGGAGAGGATGGAGAGGAGGGAAGAACGGTAGATTTGGGCACACATATAGTGCTAAGGGAAAGGAAAGTGTGGCCGGTTTAATACACACTTGCTATACATTTTGTCATGTATACTTTCTTTGCCATTAATTTATTTTGGCATTTAATTACCATTTTCCAAGCAATCAATTATAATTGCACATAATATAATGGCAGTAATAGTGGTGATGAGATAGATCAACTTTCAGAAACTTTAAAACTGTCTCTATAATAGACATGACACTTGGATGTGAAAAAAGTCCCTTTAAATATTTCAGAAGAGTCATGAGTCATTTGACATTTAAAAATACAGCAGGAGGGAACTAGTTGACTATGGAGAACTGATATTTAAGAAAAAAATGTATTCGTGCTGCTGAAGCACCACCGAGTCCCTGGAAACTCTGGCTGTATTTATAGAACCGACTGCTCCGTGTGGTCTACTTACACGAGAGCCTTGTGGCTCCACAGAACAAAGTGCCTACAACAAAGCATATCCCACTATTGGGAGAATAAATTATTTTCTGCTTAAAACTCTTGAAAAAGTAGAAGAAAAGTGATATTAGTGGATGGATTTCTTTAATATGTATTAGTGAGTCAACCGGCAATTGAGAAATAGCTCAACGTATCATTTTCCCCATCTCCTAACTAAAAAAATAATTCTTCCAGAAGGGCAGGCTAGAAGATTGGGCATGATTCATACTGCATCTTATTACCCTCCCCCTTAATTTGTGTCTACTTATACAAAATTAGCATAATTTGCTTTTAAATTTCTAATCCTTTGTAAAAGAACTCTTTCACACATTTCTCGCCAGCGCGGCAGCGGCTCTTAGGCGGGCAGCCCGGCCCTGACCCCGCCTCTCCCACGGGGAGCAGCTCCTGCCTCACCTGTGCTGCCCGCCCTGCAGGGGCAGGCCCCAAACACACTACCTGGCCAGAGTCTCTGCCAGAACTTTCAGAAATATTGCTTATTCAAGACAAGTAATCCGTTTAAGCACATCCTCTTTTATTTAAAATGCATTTAAAAGGCCCGTGTCACGCATCTTTCAGGGGCAGCGGGCCTGTGTCCTCTGGGGGACCAGCCCCTGGGGGGCGCTGAGGTGCCCAGCTCAGCGGGCAGGAGGGGAGGGCTGCTGGCCACATTCCTGATCCAGATGGTGAATTTTAGGAAGTCCGGGGCCATCTTCAATGGGAATAAATACAAGGTGTACCACCAAATCCATACGTCACTGGAGTCTGACGTCTTTAGGCCTGGACTTAGCATTAGAATCCAGGTGGGGAGGAAGGTCAGAAAGCCCAGAGCAGGGCTTCCTGGGCAGGTGAGTGAGGGCCGGCCTGCCCCCAACCCAGGCACCACGAGACACTGAGAGCAGGCGGTGCCTCCTCTAGAACCAGAATCCAATGAGGGTCAGCAGGCACGGAGGGTGAGCCAGGAAGGCCACGTGGGGCAGGGATGGAGGGCAGGGAGGGCAGGCAGGGAGGGCAGGGGACAGTAGCCTTCGGGGGAAGGGCCTTGGCTACCCAGGCCTTTGCAGAGAGAGTTACAGCAAGGCGAGCAGGGGAGAAAAGGCAGCCGGAATCAGGGTTGGAGTGGGGTCAACAGGTTACTGTGCCTTCATCAGTCATGGCTGCACCTGGCAGCCAGGCCCACACAGGCCTGCTGGAGGGGGGAGGGGGATGGTGGGGGAAGGTGCAGGGGGGAGGGGGAGGGGAGGGTGCAGGGTGCCCTCCGAAGGGCACCACCAGGCAGCTCTTTGTTATTCAGAAACTGCTCGCTCCCTAGGAAAGCTACCAGTACAAGAAGACACCACTTGCTCCTTCCAGGGCAATTTATTTCTGTACAACAATTACTTCTGAAAAATTAAGATTTCTCTGAACTGGGAAGAAAAGATGTTGTAAAATGTGCATTATTTAAAGCCCTTGTTCTCTTGTCTTTGTCCCCATCTTCCTGCTCTTTTATTGATTCACGTCTCAGTGTCCAAACATAATCTTGTCTTTTTCAGCAGAGTTCAAAGCAGAGGCGATGTTATCTCATCAGTTTTCATAATTTCCATATGATTCGCCATCTGGTTCTCGCTCTCCGTGGTATCCTCCCTGCAGATCCTCTGCCGCAGGCCCACACCTGTGGCTGCTCCCCGCTCCCAGCCTCACCCTCTCCCGCCTGGACCCCTCTTCTCTCTGACTGAGGCCACCAGTGGTTAGCGCCAACCACCTGTTTCATGTCTGCCGGAGTGGCTACACCTGGAGCTCCCTTGGAGTGTAACACCCAACTGTCCATCCACTCACTTCTGCCTTTCCCCTGGGAACCGCCTCTGCTTCCTTTATGTTGAATTTGTCACCCCTTTCCTAAGGGCCACTGCAGTGAAAAACAGTTATGTAGCAGCATTTCACCAGTGTGTGTTTTAAATAACCATCTGCATGCCTCACCACTAGGGGACAGCCACACCTATTGTGTCCCATTCAGGGCTGTGGGTACAGGGCTCTGTGCCAATCAGTGTGAGTTCATTTGCAGTAGCTCTTTGTTCAGTGATGGTGGATGGCTATGAGCATGCTGCATAGGCAGATGAATGGATGGCTGTTTGGGTTTATTCATTTGAATATTGTCTTCTCTGTTCCTTGAACTCACAGTGCCTTTCCCTCTCTGTGCAAGGCAATAACTGCATTGCTTGCCTGCCTCAGTGGAATTAATGACTTATTTAAGCAGTACTTCCACATCAAACAACAAATAGAATAATTCCTCATGTGTTTTGTCATAGATCTACTCACTAAATATTTCTGGCTGCATTATAATTCTCCGTTTATTTTTACATAGAGTAATTGTGTATATTTATCTAACTATTGTACATAGTATTAATTTAATAATTAATTAAGGTGCAACTATCAAAAGAAGGTCTGAGTTTCAGTTTGATGTGTTTTTATATATTTAAGAAAAACGATATTTGTATAAAATGGTCAATTAAGCATTTATGTGGAAAACATAATAATGATTAATTAATATATATAATTAAATGTCTCCAATTTGCTATGATTATACAAAATTATTGAAGCTGAATGATAATTATTATATCTTTAACATTCTTCTAGAGATATTTCAAAATATATATACTTAAAATTCACATATAGCTAATATTCATAATTCAGTAGATTCTATGTAAAAAATGAAAGTTTATTCTATCATGTTTTGACAATTTAAAAAATTCATTACTCTTTCCAAAAATTTCTTGATACAGTAGGCTATATCTGGCACAGGTATCAAAACTCAGAAATGTGTAAAAAACGCTATGAGAAAGGCATATCTAATATCACTGTCCTGACACATTTGATATAGATATCGCCGAGCTCATTATAGCAGACCCGATACTATAATTACATTACACACATTTTAAATTATCATTATAATTTAAATCTGAATTTTGTTTGGGGCCTAGACTTTCCATATTTGTTCTCACATGTGCATTACTTAAACTGTTGAAGTAAAATCTGTTTGGCTGTTTTGAATTATATGAATGAAAAAAAAATAGCTTCTCTTCAAAACAAATTAGATGTTTGGGGATTCAAATGACACTGAATTTTTAAGCTTGAAAATTTTGGAGTCAATATGAATTTAAAAATTTTTCCCAATATCTCTTAAGTTCAATTTAAAATTACAAATGGAATAACTCTATGATGAAATTACCAGCTATGTACTCATTTTAATGTTACTGTAACAAGAATATTGAAGCTAAAATTAACGTTATAAATTATTAAACAATTACAGATATTTTCAGATATTACACTGTATTTGGATAATAACATTTTTAAATATTAGGATATGAACTTTAGAGGTACAAATTAAATAACTTTTATTATTTATTCATGTTTGATGTACAAATATATAAAAATGTAAAAGTAATTTGCTAATCATTAATTTACCCCGAATAGACTCAGTGTTAGTTGCAGGTAATTGGAATTTTCCTTTGGAGACCTGGATGCCATCAGTGCTGCAGACCATGCATGTATGTATTTATTCTTTGTAAAGAACCCTGGCCAAAACGCTAAGTAAACAGAAAAGATTTAGGCTAAGGTTGTTTTTTTTTAATATAGAGACTTTTATCATCCTTTCTAAACATATCATAAAAACATATAAACTTTCAGATATTCAATAAAAATCACTTAGTCCATGCACCTAAATTCATGTTTTTAATTTTATAACATAATATCTATTTTTTTTCTTTAAATGTTTGCCTTTAGAAGTCAGCAGAGAGATGCACGGATCTACCTGAATGTTTATTCTTGATGAGAAATGCGTTTTAATTTATATTAAAAAAAAATCAACATTTCCAAATCTGCTCTGCTGACGTGTATAAGACAGCAGCAGAAACAAAGGGTGCTTGTTTGTGAACGCCGGGGACTCAGTGGCAGCCAGGCTTTCAGGTGCTCTCGGACTGGGTGAGCAGACGTGGCTGACAGCTCTGCACACTGGCCAGGGCTCTCCTGGGCCCGGGGTGCCTTTTACTCTCAGGGGAGGGGAGAGATAGAAAAGTGAGACGAGAGGGAACTGCAGACACAGACCTTCTGTTTGGCACAGTGTACTCATTTCTCTTCTTGTTATTAAAGAAACGTTATTAAACACTTCACAGACAATAGGACATATTTCTTTCCTAAACATTCCAAAGAGCAAGATGGCCACATAGTTTTTATTATAGTTAATGAAAGAGGAAGGGATTCATGGTCAGGAGAGTTCTAACCTTACTGCCCATTCAAAAAACCCCTAACCCAAACGTGAGTAGATTTACCAGGTGCAGTGGGCCAGCGTTATTTGAAAAGATTTCATACACTGTGATAACGGAGATTCCAGTACAACCTGTGAAGCAGCTCATGTACATTTAAGACCAGAACTGTGAATGAAGGTGAATCTAGTCTGAGACACGCTGCCCAGATGGGAAGTCTCGGAAACAGCATGTATCATTGCCTGACGACCTCACATCGAAAACACATTGCTGCTCAGCATTTTAGCTCCCTGGCTTTATTTTGAAATGTGTTTTAGTACTATTATGGGTAAGTAAAGTTGCTATTTCAACTAAATAATCTTATAATTTATTTGGGGAGTTTGCAATTTAATTACATTTCACTGTGAAATCTTTTATAAAATTAAGAACATTTGAAATGATTATTCATTCTTAATTTGCTATAAAATTTAATTTCCATTTGCCAACCTTCAAAACGTATACCCTAATTTTTAATTTTAAGATATATATATAATATATATAATGTCTAATGTAGGTTTTTAAAAAGTTATCTTGAGCTTATAATATTTATGAACCCTGTCACCCATCCCCCAATTGCTATTTAATAACTAAAATGAGTAAGCAGAAATTTTATTTCTTTATTTGTTATTTGTAAATTTATAGTCCCTTCACACCTTCTTTCCTTGATGAGATAGGAGTTGGCAACACTTTATCTGGTTAACTCCTCCCTGATACTTCAGGCCTTATTTAGTGTCTCTATAGAATGTGACAGTTGCCACTTACATTTTGTGAAAGAAAAATTTTTGCCTGTGTACTATGTTATGACAAACTCTTAATTGTAGTCAGCAAAGAAGGATATTCAGGACATTTAATATAGGTATCATTTATAATTTAAAGTGATTTGTGAAAAAATCCTGCAATTTAATTTATTCTAGTGCAGTAAGCCCTCAATTTTTTGGACCTCCATTTAAAGGGCAACAATTCCAGTATGCATATCATATGTGAAAAAAAAAACACCTTGTTAATTTTAAAATGTTTTTAACCAAGATTTGCTTATAATCAAATTAACAGGTTATTTTTTGTTATTACTTTACTGTTACTTTTAACACATTTTAGCAAATAGGCCATATGTTGGAAGAAAAAAAACAACAAACCACTGTAGTAATTTTGCTGACATAAATAAATACTACCTATCTAACACGGTAGTCTACATAGTTAAATCCAAGAGTCACCGCTCATAAATAATGTTTGGCGAGTGATTAGCATGTGATCACACTGCATTATGTTGTATGCCACGACTTTCGTGGCAGTTTTAACTCCGGCCCACTGATGTTCTACATGAGCTAAGCCACGCTCAGCCTTGGGCATTTGTTTCCTGGGTGGCTGGTGAATACGTGCAAAAACCTACTCAATATAAATTTAAAATGACAGTGATACATTTTGAAAAAGTTTCTGTGAAATTAAACCTTTCATTCATATTTAATTTTAATCACACAGACATCCTATATAATAAAGGGTAATAGGCAAATTGACCCTAATGGTGGAATGACCAGTTGCTATGATACGTACTGACCACCAGGTCACCGGCACTCAACTCAAGAGCTGCCCTCTGGTGGTCAGAGGGCTCCCACAGGGTGAGCTCTGCTCAATCACAAGCTGACTGACAGCTGTGAGTGCAATGGTGGTGGTGGGAGCCTTTCCCACATCCTCTGCAGCAGTCGGACATCCCCCAGTGCTCCTGGGCTGCCAGAGGGATGTCTGACTGTCTGCTTAGGCCCAATCCCCTGGGGAGTGGGCCTAAGCTAGCAGGTGGATATCCCCCGAGGGGTCTCAGACTGCTAGAGGGTGCAGGCTGGGCTAAGGGACCCCCGAGTGCATGAATTTTTCCAGCACTGGGCCTCTAGTGTCTACATAAGTCAAAACAGGTAAACTAACTAATTTGTCAAATTTTTAACATACCAGTACACATTCAGAAAACCTACTATATTATATAAAGGCCTTTGGCTTTCATGGACACTCCCTTGCCTGGATTAGTCGCAGACAGTGAGGTTTCACCGTGGTTGGTGAAGCAGAATAACCTAGAGCAGATTTGGCTTATGAAACTGAAAATAAACAAATTTTGATGTTTTTCCTTTTTATTAGAGTTATAGGGATGAGGCTGGTTAACAAAATTATACAGGTTTCTGGTGCACAATTCTACAGCTCATCACCTACTGCATTGTGTGTTCATCACCCCAAATCCTTCTATACCCTCCTCCAATTCTGCCCAAACCCCCTTCCCACAACAATCCTCACACTGATGTCCATGCCCATGAGTTATTTTTTTTTCTCTCTCTTTTTTTGTTTTGGTCAATCCCTCCACCCACACCCACCCAGTACCCTCCCCCACAGCTATTGACCTACTCTCTATGTATCTATCTCTATTTTGCTTGCTAGTTCATTAGGTTCCACATATGATAAATCATATGATACTTATCTTTCTTTGACTGGTTTATTTCACTTAACATAATGCTCTCCAGGTCCATCCATGCTGTTGCAAAGGGTAAGAGGTCCTCCTTTTTTATAGCCACAGTAGAGGCCTGGTGTGTAAAATTTGTGCATTCAGGGGAATCCCTCAGCTGCATATGCACCCTCTCATAGTCTGGGAGCCTCAGAGGATGTCCGAATGACAGCTTAGGTCTGCTCCCTAAGCCGACAGTCGAGTATCCCTAGTACTGCCACTGAGGTGGGAGGGGCTCCTGCCACTGTCCCTGTACTCACAGCCACGAGCCTGGCTTCTGACTGAGTGGCACTTCCCCCTCCCGTGGGAGCACACTGACCACCAGGGGGCAGCTCCTGCATTGAGTGTCTGTCCCCTGGTCATCAGTGCCTGTCATAATGACCAGTCATTCCACAGTTTGTCCAATTTGCATATTACCCTTTTATTATATCCTTGATATGATTCCAATGTGTAAATGTACCACAGCAAAAGGTAAGATTTCCTTCTTTTTTTAATGGCCAAGTCGTATTCCATTGTGTAAATGTTCCACAGTAGTTTAATCCACTCATCTACTAATGGACATTTGGGCTGCTTTCAAATCTTTGCTATTGGAAATAACATTGCAATGAACATAGGGGTTATATCTTCTTTCAAATTAGTGCTCCAGGTTTCTTCCCATAAATTTCCAGAAGTGGAATGACTGGATCATAAGACAGTTCCATTTTACCTTTTTTGAGGTAATTCTATACTGCTTTTCTCTAGTGAATAGGGGTGCACTTATCTAGTATCTACCACAGTCAAAATTAAGATTCGAATTTTAGTGGATAAAACTCTAAACAGAGGTCACCTGTGAAACTAAGCAAACCTGGAGGAGAAGGAGAGTTTATTAAAACATATAAGTCAGCTTCCTTTTTCTACCCTCTTATTTTTTATTGTAATGTTGTTCAGCCATTTTAAAGTAGACTATGTGAAATAATAAATTTCATAAAACAAGTGTTTTATGGAAAGTTTGATCAGAATATTTTGAAGAATAAATGCAAGAATCTGTTCATGATGTATTTGAAACATCACAGGCTCAGGGGCTTGGTGTTTTCTCAGTCAGTCTGGTTTATTACAAAATGTTTCCTTTTGAAAGTGGGAGTTCATCCTCTTCCAACACGATTTTTATGCTAAACTTAAGGTGTTTAAAACTATCAAGAAGTAATGTCAAGAAAGACAATTATAGATACAATCATCGAAAAATCTTTGCTGAGTCCATAATATCTATAATGTACATTTTTGTCGGACTTCAAAGCAGGTGGAAGAGGTGATTCTTTTTCCTTAAAGCTGGCGTTCTTAAACTTGGTCAACAAAAGCCTGGGCATCACATCCAGGAAGCCCTGAAACAATCATGCAAACTTCGTGTGTAAGCCCATATGCAATTTTATGTGGGTGTGAGCAAGGGTAGTATAAGTGATGAGAATATAAACCTTTTTGTTACATCTTCCAAGTATTATATAACAACTAGAGGTCCAGTGCACAAATTTATGCATAGGTGGGGTCTGGCAGGTCCAGCTTCAATCAAGGCAGATCAGGGAGGAGAAGATAGCAGGAGGTTGGCCAGCTAACCTGTCCTGATTGGGCCCCAATCAGGGCCAGGCCAGCTGGGGGGAGAGGCTGAAGGGATTTGGCTGGTGAGCTCCATCCCCAATTGGATTAGGAGACCAATTGGGGGGGGGGATGGATGTGGGGAAGGGCTGTGGGCTGATCGGGGTGGTGGGGCCCACCAGGGGCAGGGCTGGCCAGGGGGAGGGATTGTACAAGGTTGGCTGGCCAGCCCTGCCCCCTATTGAGTAGGGAAGGGCAATCAGGAGTGGGGCCAGCTGGGGGGAGGGCCTCATGCTGATCAGTGTGGTGGGGGCTTATTGAGGGTGGGACCAGGTGGGGGGAGGAGCTGCAAGAGGTTGGCCAGCCAGCCCCTTCTCCTATTGGAGTGGGGGTGGAGATCAGGGGCAGGGCTGACTAGGGGGAGGGGCCACAAGGGGTTGGCCAGCTGCCCCACTCCCTGATCCAGTTGATTTGCTTGCCACAGTGGTCATCATAGTGACTGGTCATTCTGGTCATTCTGGCATTACATTCCCTGGCTTTTAGATAGATAGATAGATAGATAGATAGATAGATAGATAGATAGATAGATACATACATACATACATACATACATACCGTATTTTTCGGACCATAAGACACACCGGACCATAAGACGCACCAGTTTTTAGAGAAGGGAAATGAAGAAAAAAAGATTCTGAAACAAATAGTGTCCTAAAATATTTTATGTGCATTAAAACCCAACATCACAGTCATAAACACATGTAATCAACCCTGTAAAGCAAACAGCAGCATTTAGAACCATTTTAGAGCCGGGTAAGCACACAGAGACCACACAGAGCCGGGCAAGTAAAAAAACTTTTTTTTTTTACAGTATATGTGTAGGCTATATTTGGACCATAAGACTCAGGGACTTTTTCCCCCCACTTCTGGGGGGAAAAAAGTGCGTCTTATGGTCCGAAAAATACGGTAGATAGATAAATATACAGATAAGAATGTTATTCATTAACATTCTTGGGTCACATCTAATGGTAGCTGAGAAAACGCATATACTAACTTTTTTTATATTGAGATGTTGCTATGCTAAATGATTCAAGAGATTCGGGGTTCTCTTGCAGTCCAGCATCATCAGTGATTTCTAGAACTAACATTGTATAAAGCCTTCTGAAATCAACCTCTTTTAGATGACCAGGAGGTTGAGATGTGTGCATGCCATTGTTAATTAAAACTATGGAGAAAATTAGAAAAAATAATTTGAAGAAGGTTTTTAGAGTCTCTTATGAGTTTCATGACTTGTGCTAACACAACAATGAAATAAGGTCTCCACTGAACTACACCTCCCGGAGTCCACCCCCCATTTCAATAGGATGTTCTTCCTCTTCTCCTTCCATTAAGTCCCTGTTGTCTTTTCATCACGTAAACGATGAAAAGTCATGAAACCAACATGTGAGTTCTGCTATGTGGCTTTAAGAGGCCCTCCAGTGTCTGTTTGGACACTCTTGGGAACCTCCACTCTGCACGCTGAGTGAAAGCTTCGTGTAGCTACACAGGATGAGCAGCCATAGGAGAAGCACAGCATGGCAGCCAACCGCACGCATGTATGTAAGACGGGAGCAGGCCCTCCTGGACCTGTGACCAAGTACCTCCCACTGAATGCAGGGACACAGCAGTGAAAATGTCCACTGAGAGCGTGTGGAAGGCATAGTCATCGGTATGTACGGTCCACTAAGTCATTAAGATTTGAGATGGCTTGCTTTGCAACAGTGAATAACTGTAACACCAGTCAACTTGTAAGACATTATCTGACATGTTATTTATATTTTTAATTGATAGACTCTCCCAATGAAATAAATGAAGTTGTTTTATATCCACACATAAATTAAAGATGCTTCATAATTTTGTTAAAAATAATTATGATGTCTATGTAATAAAAACTACATAAAAGACCTTAGTTAAAAAATCCCAATATAAATTAATATAAATGTATAAAGCTAGATTGTGAAAACACGGAAAAATTACACACCCACACACACACCCACGTGCATGCATGCTTGTGTGCAAACCTGCACATATCTCTTCCATAAAGTCAAATAGAAATAAATTAGATTCAACTTAAAGTTTTAAAGTAAAATCAGGTAGAATTTTTATGTGTATAAAACAGCACAATTTGGCTCATAATATAAACACAATGTAATTACAGGGAATAATCAAATTACTCATTTTATTGTGTTAATAATGTCAACCACTTCTAACAAAAATGACATTGATTTGGGAATTTGGGACACAACCACAACATCTGTAATAAAGTATCCTTTTCCATATTACACAGACAGCATCATAAAATGTTTCTTTTAGTCTAAACCACAATTCTTATAGAGGTCTAAAAGGTTTTATGTAGTATATTTAAAAGCCAAAATAAAAACCAAACGATTTAGAGGAACTATAAGCTAATTTGGAAATGCAAACTTAGAGTTTGTCTCTTTGCTTTATGTCTAAATCAATTTTCAATTGCTTGCTTTAAATTTTAAATTATTTTGTGTGGACACCATTTGGGATTAAGAAAAATCTAACTAGATTCATCACACTGTATTTGATGTGCATGACGTTGTGTGGGAGAGAAGAGCTCAGTACTATGTCTGTTTTCTAAAAGACTGTGGTGTTAGAATCAGTAGCTGTGGAGAGTTTAAATGACATAAAGGATAAAGTAGTGAAGTCAGAGAGCACTAGAAGCAGAAAACAGCTTTGGAGTTTGTGAGTCCACACTCACTTCTGAAATTCCAAATGAAGGAAGTGGGGTGGAGGTAGGGGGTGGGTGTGCAATTAAATAGTGGGCAGCTATCGGTATACCCAGAATTCAAACCCAGGTATCTTCATTTTTACCAAAAATGGGCTTTTGGCTAGAGTTTCAAAATTCCTTATTTAGAACTCTTGGGGCCAGATGTTTTGAATTCTGAGTGTTTCAGAGTTGAGCATTAGCTGAGCATATTCTATACTTCATAGTAACTCCAGTAGGATCTGAGATAATATCCAATTAAATGTTTGTTAACATTTATGTAATGAAAGGTATGGCTGCTCACATTAAGTGAGATAAAATAACAAGTTAGAAGTTCCTATCACTTCAGGTGGGATTCTGCTGCCTATTGAGTTTATTGCCAAGTTCACAGAGAAACAAAACAAGGCGCAATAAAACACTTTCCTTTTGGGTTTTATATTTATAAGAAAGAGCGTTGGGACTCTATATGTTTTTTACTCAGAATTTTCTTTTATTTCCTGTCCATAATTTTATATTTTTCCACACAGTGCTTCTGGATTATACTAGTGCAATGCACATTATCTTTTAGTTTTAAATCTGGTTAGTGCTTTACCTTTTCTAGTATCCTTTTTCCTCTAACATTCAATGTCAATGGCTGCAAATGGTATCTTACATGTTTTTTTCTGTTCCACTGAAGTATGCAGATGGTTCTATGAGATAGATCAGTCTATTTTAGATACCCCTTAGCTATCAGCATTCACACACTAAGTGAGGATTATATGCTGAGAGATCCTAATGTATACCTGACACTAACAAGGCTTTAGTGTTCAGAGGCAGGAGGCCATTTGAAAGAAGGATGCACACAAGGGTCAAAATCTGTTGAAAGCACTCAGGGATTAAGTGATGTAATGATTTCACAGGACTCTAGGGTTACACAAGTGTAGGTAGACCAAACCTGCATCACATGATGGTGGTTTAACTTAGTTAATAACAGGAACACTGCAGAGCAGCCATGGCCATGGATAACAATATCATATGCATATGGAAGTTTTGAGTGACACCAGAATTATTGAGGACCTATGATGAGGAAGAACACTGATTATTTCTTTACTATAGGTTTTTATAGTCTTCAATTAATTATTCAATTGTTTGGAGAGATATATTTAAAATTGTAGTTTAGTGATTGGTTATAAGAGAGAGCCTATACTTTTTTATCTTTCATACTTTTTAAAATATCAGTACCTTTAATACTTGTTTGTTTTTGTTTCTGTGGGAGACCTTACAGATTCAACAGTCTATCCTATTTTCTCTTCCTAGGCACCTGGAAAATATGTTTTTCTATTTTCTTGGAGGGGGGTGTGGTATTATCTTTGGTCGATGATTTATGGGAGAAATGTGATGTGTCACTTCTACACAAAGCATGTTAAAGGGAAAGCACAATTCTCTGTTCTTACTTCCCTGTCTCAGCAGGCCCCATGTGCAGATGTCAGCAGGGTCAGATAGCAGAGCCCCCTCAGTCTAGATCCCTGAGTGACTTTCCTTCCCTATCTAATAGCAAACTATGTTGGACGTTTAGCTGAACTAAAAATTAGCATGTTTCCTTAAGCTATTGAGATTTTTTAGCATAATCTGGACTATTCTACCAGAATAATAATTTTTTTACTCAACGAGTGGTTATTGACCCACCACTCTGACTCTAAACTTTAATTCGAAGTCTTTTTAATTCATATTCTGAATACCAAAGCCTGAGAGAGTGCCTTGCTCATTGAGGTCAATACATAAAATATTGATATGACTGCCTTACATGCTCTGGCAACCTGCAACCCATGGCACATGTCCTGTTCTTGCAAGACCATTGGGATAGGGCCATATTGACCAAACAATGTCATATTCATAGATTAAAAAATCTTGAAATTTTAATGGTATATCATATTTTTTCACTCCAGTTTTTAAAATTGGTTGTATTCAAGAGTTGTTGGAATATGTTTAAAATGAAGAAAGAGTCTGGAAAAACAAAAATAAATAAACTGTTGTATATAAATATAGAAGAGAATGCATTGGTATTACAGAAGAACAAAATCAACATATATAAAACCAAGAAATAATTCAAATCTCCGCATTAAATGATATGAATCTCAGTTAATTTATGTATTATAAAGTATTCAGGAGTTTAAATAAATGAAATATTTTAATAAAAACTAGCTGTTTTAGCCAGTCTTCACAGAATTCTCTTCTACTTGATGTTGGATTCCGAAACTGAAACATCCAAAGTGGCTCACAGTGTCTTCACAGCACATTGTGTGCATAAGAGGACTAATGTCTACAATAGTTCTAAAGGTTTCTAATTATTGCTTCTAAAAAATATTTTGAAATCTGACTTAGGTGTTATGTATTGGCTCTAGAGAGAATAAAACTGGGATATTGGAATATACAATATATTTGTGTGTGTATCTGAATTAAAAAAATATGTTTTAAATTGCTTTAACCTGAATTCTAATTTGTTCTAATTGGATTATTGTGCAACAAGAAACAAAAATATGAAAGGGTACATTTACACTTACTGACAATTTTGAGTTATCATAAGAAAGGATTTGAATGAATGGAGAAAACTAAATTTTTAATCTTACATGTTAAGTTTCAAAATGATAAAGGGGTTCATTTCCAAACTATATAAAGGAACTCATATAACTTAACAAAAGGAAGACAAAAAATTTAATTAAAAAATGGACAAAGGACTTAAATAGACATTTCTCCAAAGTGGACATGCAGATGGTCAAGAGACACATGAAAAAAATGCTCAAAGTCACTGATCACTAGAGAGATATAAATTAAAATGACAATGAGCTATCACCTCACACCTGTCAGAC
Source organism: Pipistrellus hanaki (assembly GCF_964339955.1). Classification (NCBI taxonomy): domain Eukaryota; kingdom Metazoa; phylum Chordata; class Mammalia; order Chiroptera; family Vespertilionidae; genus Pipistrellus; species Pipistrellus hanaki. Next base: position 57,369,007 of record NC_140514.1, read on the forward strand.
TGGCTACCACCAAATTAACAAACAAGTGCTGGTGAGGGTGTGGGGTGTGCACTGCTGGTGGAATGCTGATTGGTGTGGCTACTATGGAAAGTAGTATGAAGTTTCCTCAAACATTTAAAAATGGAACTCCCATTTGACCCACTTCTAGGACTATATCCCAAGAAAACAGAAACACCAATCAGAAAGGATACATGCACCCCCATGTTCATAGCAGCGCAATTCACAATAGGTAAGATGGGGAAGCAGGCTAAATGGATGTGTGGATAAAAAAGCTGTGGTACATTAATACAATGGGATACTATACAGCTGATAAAAGAAAGATCCCTCACCCTTAGAGACAGCATGAATGGATCTGGAGACTATTATGCTAAGTGAAATAAGCCAATCAATTGAAGGTAAGTATTATATGATCTCACTCATATGTGGAATCTAATGAACAAAATAAACCGATGAACAAAATAGATCTTGAGACATAGAAGCATGGAAAAGACCAAGGAATCTCAGAGGAAGGCTACAGCGGATAAAGGTTGGGGGGGATTAACAGGGAATTGGCATGCATACATGCAGAGCCCTTGGACACAGACAATAGTGTGAGGAAGGCCGGGGAGGAGTGGATGCAGGGTGGAGGGGGTCAATGTGAAAAAACAGGAGGGGGGCATATGCAATAATTTCAATAATAAATATAAATTTTTAAAAAGTAAAATAAAAGTAGAGAGACTAGTAAAAAAAACATACACACACACATCAATTAAATATTATCTTTTTAGAATTAGAAACTTTTTATAATATATGAAATCAAAGTTTCATTTAAATGAAACCAAAGTATCATTTAAAATATGCTACCCTCTTTAATCTGTAAAATGGGTACAATGTGTTCCTTTTTAAAAAGTGTTAAGGATTAGATAAAATAAAATATGTGAAATATTTTTTCAGTGAGATATCAACTTACAAATGTAAGATATGGTTTTAATTTTCTATTTTCCTTGGTGACAATTTTAATGTAAGTCAATATGTTTTCCTCATCAAGCTGCATTTTTTATCTAAGGAATCTATTTCTTCATGTTAACTACAGACACATTTGCTGTTTGCACTTGCCAAAGTTACAAGTTCTAGACAAGCAGAGTTAACCCTCATCCTGGCTAAACTGAGTTTATAAAAATTAGGTCTGTAGATATGAAAATTGTATTACTTTATTCCAAATCCTAAACTTGATCACTTTCCAGAAAACATAAGTCTCTTTAGAGAACACACATCACATCCAACTTATCCACACATTTAATTGACCACCTGCATACAAAGACAGAAATGTAATTTGTCTTTTTTAAAAATTAGAATCCTTCCTTTCTTCTGGTTATATTTTATTAATCACTGCATACGAGAAGTCAATTATTCAAGCAATATGATCCTGTAAAATTTTTAAACAAAATTAATATTTTCTCCCAGCTCATGAGGATATTTGAGTGCTTTACTTCATAGTTTTTAAGTTTACTCACAGATTTGCATCCATAACTTCATCTATAGTTTACATATTGGAAAATATCACAAATAGTTTCTAATAACTAGAATTTGTTCATGTACAATATTTAAAATGTAGACCCTTAAAGTAGATTGTCCAATGTTTATCAAAATGCTAATTGCAGCCAGCTTCATATCTAAGATGCTAAATATATCCCACATACATTAGCGACCTCTCCATTCTGTTCATTGACAAGTCTTTTTATTTGTTTGTTTATTTGTCTCCTAAAGTAGTTGCTTCCATTAAGTTCAATTCGCTGTTTTCTTAAATCTTACCTCCCCCTGCTGGCTGTGGAACATGGAACGTGTCTAGGTGGAGGGAAAAACATTAGTGAAGGTGGGAGACCTTTCAGAAGGAAGCTAGTGTAATAGATGCTTAATGCACCTGCACACAACACATACAGGCACATGTGCACACATGCACTCAAGGAAATTACATTTTTTGAAAAATTAAACTAAATCTTAATTTAAATGATTTTTGGTAATAATAAATAAACATTGTATTTGAAAGTAATGGCACAGTTTTATCAAGAAAGACACTGAGGATGCATACTGCATCATATATATTGGAATAGGGAAGTCCACTTAATCTAGTTTTAGTTTTAGTCACATCTTCACATACACAATGTGCACAGAGGCTTACCAGGAATACTAAAAAGACTGACACTCAGAGTCCCCATCTGTTGATACATACATTATGTCGCCCAAACCATTGATTATGTAGTAATAAACTGAATTCTTATGTAGAACTTTTATTGCCCTACAATGGCATATGGGAGTTTACAGAAACTTTGAACAATTTCCCACTTTTCTGAATTATAGACTTGTAATTCAGCTAGGTTACCTAATCTGCAATGCTGAAAATACCTGCTAAATCAATCCTGTACGAGGCCTAAGGATGCATAATTTCAGAACTGTGTCTACATGGTTTGCAATTTACATGAAATTGCTATGTTTTGGTTAAATGGCACCTTAGTTTCCAAGCAACTCTTTCAATAGTTGTTTCTTTAATTATTATTTAATTTTGTGTTATGACTGGTTTTCAGTTAAAGAGGGTACTACTGACAAATTTAATTAAATGAAAATAGAGGACTTAATGGTCCATGCTAATGCTTCATTTCATACATAATATTTTATCATTTTCTGTGCAAATTTGTAATGAGAGTCTGGTTTGTATTAATAAATGCTTACATTTAGGCCACATGAAGTAGAGCAATTAAAATACTTTGCTAATAATATTTACTTATAAGTGTTCTAGAAACAATTAACCCATTGATGCCAATTATTTTTTTAAAATTAACATCCACGATGACAATTCTTTGGCATAAAAATATTTTTAATGCTACTTTTAATAAAATATTTTGGGTGTTATTTTATTATATTTTAATACAGCATGTTACATGTTGGCTGCTTTTTGGAACAGAGATTTTATAGAATAATAGTAAACAAACATTTCAACAAAACTACCACTTGTTTGGAATTTTGAACAAAGAACACATGTTATAGATCTCCTTCCCAAATATTTAAACTGAGAAATGTAACTGTTTATTATACTGGAATGGGTAAAAGTTGGTTGTCTTTTGTTCTTTAAAGTAAATGTTGCTCTATGGTATTTTTGCTTATAACTTATAACAGAAGTCATCTGTAGATAATTTACATTCTTTCTCACACTAAAGGAAGATATGCTGTCTTACCCAATGAATAAAGATCTCATGTAAAAATATGTTGCAGAATATGTGTTACTCAGAATTCTAGATTACAGTTAAAATTAAATATAAGCACACAAAATGTGTAAACAAACATAAAAAAAATATTTTATATTTTAGAAAGTTTGAGTGAAATTCATGTTAGATATTTCAGCTTTCTAGTTCACTTGAAAAGGTAACAAAGCATTTTTAAAATTACACTTCCAGAAATTCAGTAATTAATAATCGGCCAATCAATTCTTTAAGTTTTCAAGAAAATAATAATCTGCACTAGATGCCAATAGGAGGAAATTAGAGATAGGTTAAACCAAAACATCTTTTTTAGTACTACTATTCACTCGTGATTTTGAATAGAGAGAAGTAAATTACCAAATGACATGAAGCATTAAGATCCTATATAAAAAAAATCTAATATACAAATCAACCGACCTGCAGAATGGCCCTTAGCTATGAGGCGCACTGACCACCAGGGGACAGAGGCTCAATGCTGGAGCTGCCCCCTGGTGGTCAGTGTGCTCCCACAGGGGCAGCACCACTCAGCTAGAAGCTGGGCTCACACCTGGCGAGTACAGCGATGGTGGCAGGAGCCTCTCCCACCCCTGAGGCAGCTGCAGCTCCAAGGAGCACCAAGCAGAGCAAAGGAGCAGGTAAGGAGCAAGGGACCCTGAACTGTGTGAGGGTGCAGGCTGGGCTGAGGGACCCCTCTCCAGTGCACAAACTTTGTGCACCAGGTCTCTAGTTATAAAATAAGAAAGAAAAATATTGGTGTAGTCTCTTCCTTTAAGACCACCACGAGAAAATGAAAGCCTAAACTGAACTCTTCAGATTCCTACAGCATTAGCTTTTAAAAGGGATGGAGATATGGTTCACTAGAAAAAGTCCTATTTTTAAACCAAGTTGAAGATGATGACATTACTTCACACCAAAATGCATGGTATCCAAGGATAAAGCTTCATTACATATCACCCGCACAACTTCAAACATTCCCTTGCAAGAAAATGCCACTTGAGTCTAACATATAAAAAGGAAGTATTACAATTTCAGGTCAAACACTGATAATAGGAAAGCTAAATGTGTAATTCAGATGTACCTTGACCCACATGTTACCATTTTAATGTGAAAACGTACTTTATAAATTTCCATTTAAAAATTATATTTTCAGTTATTGACAAAGGCACTAGAGATTTATACAATGTCATCTAACAAAGAGTGGGAATGAAACATGCATACACATGCATGCCTAGAAAAGGCATGTTGGGGATTGAATTGATAGGCGTAGTAGGTAGTTCCACCAACAGCTAAACAGGAAGAGGCATGTCCATCGCATGTTCCCTGATGTGGCATGTGCACAGGGTACATGGGTCATGGGAGAAGATTATCCTGGAAATCACCATTGTTCACAGGGCTTTGTTTCTCAGGACTATTGCTGCTGACTAAATGAACACCTCGATAAAAATAGTTTAGTCATATAAACCAATCACATTAAATATGTTCTATTGTTTATAGAATCAGTTAATTCCTTCCTCTTCCTTCCCAGAAAATTCTGTACCAGGTTAATGTTTTCTTAGTAACATTCAATACTGAGTAAATATCCCAATGTTATTGTTTCTCTTCCTACTCTTTGAGGATAGCTTCAATATGTAAAATATTTTTCAAATTACTAAAATAAATTTCACTGTTGAGATGCTTATGTCCAAGTATGAATGGGCTGAATCATTTCTCTTTCTGAAGCTACTGTTAATACAAGATCTAAGGGCCTCTCGCCTGGCAGAGTATGGCAGAGGAACCAGGAGCTGGTGTTTCTGTTCTCCGGTTTCCGGGCCTCCCCCTGTCAGGCAGGCCAGGAGCCTCAGCAGCGGGGGGCTGGAGCAGCAGGGGCTGGAGCAGCAGCGCGCAGGCACAGGGTGTGGGGCTTGCCTTTGGAGAAGTGGCTAACTCAAGGGCGTGTCCTTGTGACCGGAGGGAAGGAAAAGAGCAGCTTCACTGGGGCTGAGGCACCTTCTCTTTCCTGGCTTCCATTTTAAAATTCCCTCCATTAGAGTGTGACAGCCCAGTCATTGACACCTGAAGCAGAATTCTTAAATATAAATATTTTGAAATAAATGAAAAAAGTGCTTATCAGCTACATGATCAGCCTGCACTCCAGGAGGGACAAGCGTTCAGACCTCCGCCTGACATCTGAATGCCATTCCATCACCTCAGTGAGCTTCCTCCTGCAGCCTCATTGAGACGTGCCTGCTTCTTTCCTCTGCACCGCTTCCCGCCTGTTTTGCTCTTAAAGGATGTTTTCCTCACAGGAAGTGGCTGTGGGATTTGCCTGCCTGTGTGTTTTCTTCCTTAGGCACACTGTGACAGGGAGCTGGTCCTGCTGAGGTTGTGAGTGCGAATTCTGGCCCGTTCTGCAGTCACAGGAGGTGAGGCCCTGATCGGCTCATGCAGGCCCATGTGCAAACTGCCTTCTCTTTCTAGTTCCAATATTTCATGAAGTTTAAACTGAGTGTTTCACTAAAGATGTGTGACTGACAAGTACTCATTTCTGATAAAATGCTGTGATGCAGGGAGAAGGGTTTAGATACCGGATGATTCTCACACTAAAAAAATATCAAATCAGCGTTTCAGTTGCAATACAAATTGCTAAGTAAAGCAATTTAGTCAGAAGCAAAATATATCATTAAAGAAAACAGTCTTCAGAATAACGTGATCAGATTTTGCACTGGCTGAGAAGTTAAAAGAGAGGAGCATCAAACCCACGACTCCCCTTTGTGACATGGCCACAGAGGAGCTGCTGCCCTGCAAAACTTCTTATTTTTGTTTTTGTAAGAGGTAAGATGGAGACACCAAGAAACTAAAACAGGTAAAAGGAGGTGGAAGAATCTATTTCTTTCTAGAAAAACAAGTTGCTATGCAAAATAGATTTTATTGTGGTTGATTTTCACTACATGAATTTAACTAGGCTAACTAGCACATAGGAACTTTAAATTGGGAAGCACTTAGAGCAACTAGTACCTGGCAGAAGGTAGAGAAGCTAGCAGTACAAATCATGGGTTTGGGACAAGACTGGCTTCCTCTGTTGAGTACGGAGCAGAGGAAGAAAACGGTCATAACATGCAGTTGGGAGGAAAAAAGGAAACAAATATTAATATACTTAAGTCTCTTTTCAAAATAAAATGCAATACAAGACTCTAAACAGAGCAGGCACACAATTGGTATTTGTGGCAGGGCGGAATAAATGAATGAACGAGTGAATGAGTGAATCAATGAATGAGACACACTGAAGCAGGGAGTCCTTCTGAGCAGGCAGAGATGCTGCCGGGCCAAGGGCCTGGTTCTGGAAAGGACCATAATAAAAAATAAAAAATAAAAATGCAAAGAAAGAAAGAAAAGAAATGGTTTTCAGGTAATGCTCTAAATCTTAGTAAAGGTTTTGTAGTTCAACAGACTCTATCATGGCACGTGTTCATGCAAACGTTGCACATATTATTATTAGGACCTACTCAGGCTTCACTTATCAGAGGTTTGCGCAAGGTGAAATGTACAGTGAACGCTTTGTGGCCAGTGTGTGTGCTGTGCGCTGGCTTTTGGTAGACGTTCTGTGTCTGGACCAAGTCCAGCGCCTGTTCCAAGGCAGCTGGCTCATGTCTGTGCGGGGAGGACCATGTGCTCACAGCCCCAGACAGCTCCTGGGAGAGAGGAAACTCGTCACCGGGCCAGAGAGCACTCTGCTGGTCCTCGGCAGTGCGGGGGTGAGAGCTCACGAAGTCTGCCTGCCTCAGCAAAGGACTGAGAAGGAAACACCACACACCTGACCCTCAACGCCAGGGAGCAGCTCTGGGCGCCGAGGCAGCCAGCCCGGTGGGCAAACTCCAGCCCCAGGGCGCCCCAGCGCCAGAGCATGTCACCCCAACATGGCCCAATAACTGGGAGCAGCAAAGACTTTCCCCTCAGGTGTGAGCTTCAGACAGTACACGGAAAGTTGTGCTTTTGAACACAAAGTGGGAAAGAAAATGAATGCAGGTAATCAGCCAGAAATCCAGGGAATTGAATGTCCACTCACTATATGTTTCTAGCCTAGAAATGGCCTTGATTATTAGACTTTCCTTCAAATTTTCTTAAATAAAAATGAGATTGCCATTGCAGGAATGGGGACCAATTTTATCTGCAGCATTTTCCTCGCTGGATTAGGAGCCCTGAAAATCAGCATTCTGGGGTACCGTGTAACGGGACGCTGTGAGTCCCGCTCCCAGCCTGAGCGCGCTAATTGCCCATTCTGTGCTGAGAGGAGCGGTGGCGGGCTGGCGGCATCGCCCGCAGAGGGAGAGGCATCAGCATTTCCATCCGAGGCGCCTGAAGATTTCAGCAACAGGGACGCTGCCTCTTCAGCGTCAGTCCGCCCTGCGATGTGGCAGAGCGCATCCCCGGGCGGGCCGGGCAGCAGGTCCCTGCACACAGCCCAAGGCCCATTTGGAAGAATTAAAACCCCACACACTAAAGAGCCATTCAAAACTACTGCACTGCGGGGCTACCAGCTGCAGTCTCTCATTTTTCCAGAAGCCTTCTCAGTGTAAGGAAGACCAGCATGCGGCTTATCCGGGTGCACCTTTTAGTAGCCCCTGAGCAGCTGGCTTGTGGGAATCCCCCGGGCGCGGGGGCTGGGGAATGGGAGCCCTGAGGAGGGTCTCCCTCCGGCTCAGAGCCCGGGAGCCTGCCGCAGGACAAAACATGTGTCTGCTCTGGTGCCTCTCCCCTCCCTGCCAGCAGGCACCCTGCGTTTCCGCTCCGGCGATTCTGCAGCAGACAGACAGACAGACAGACAGACAGACAATGCAGCCATCTGAGCCCCCCTGCCCGCTGCCTGGCCGGTGCGGACAGTGTCCTGGATCAGCCTGGGATGTGGTGTGGCCGGCACGCTGGCACCTGTGCCCCCCAAAGCGGGAGAGAAAGCGCCCAGGCCGCGGCCAGTGTGCGGTGACCTGCGGGAGGCAGCAGGTTGGGGCGGTGGCCTGTGCTCTCCGTGAGGCTTCCCTCTCCGGTCCTGCTCACCCCCTGCCCTGCCTGCCCCCGCCCTCCCCGCGGCCGGCCTTTGGTCAGAGGATGAGAGGAGAGCCACAAAGGCCAGGCCGGCTCAGTTTCAGACCCCAGGGCAAATGTGTCCAGCGCAGGAGGGGGAAGGAAGCAGTGCAGACAGCAGTTAGTGCTTCGGACACACTGTGTTCTGACCGGACTTTCTTTCTGCCCTGCACTGCCAGGCAGGAGAGCTGTGCGCAGGCACACCAGCCGGCAGCTAGTGAGAACACAGCAAGTCTTACAACGATGAAGGCCCAGAGTTTGTTAGCGATGTGGCATGCGAAGAATCGCAAGAAAGCCATGGAATATTAAAAAATATTAATAATGTCAGTTCCAATAATTCAACCTCAGATTTATTTTATCAATCCAGTTCCAAGGGGCGGATGCCCTGCCTTTTCGCTAAGAACGAACAAAGATCATGGAACAGATTGTAACCTATGTAAATTGCATGTCTGTTTACAATTGTATCTCACATATTCTATATATCATTTGCAAACTATTCCCCAGCGAAATATGTATCGAACTTTTGAAAAAGGAATGGAAATTTGACGACAATCTGTTTTTCTTTCATTTGTTTCAGATGCTGCATGATCTGCTGCGTGGCGTCTTTGTCTGTGTCTTGAATGTACTAGTGGTGTCATATCACGCTCCTCGTTTTCTTTTGTTCTTTCAGCTTTTACCCGCATAAACTACACTTCTTGAAATGATTCCACCACAATTAAGCAAAGGAGAAGGAGAAAAGACTTTATCCAAGGTTGCAGTGAAGTTCACATGCGCACAATTTGGGATTTTGGTCAAATGTGAACATCCAATGTGTTTTCACATCTCACTTGGGAAAAAAATCACACCGCCCCCATTTCTCCATTCTTCACTTAAAAAACACACAACTTGTGAGCTTTAGGACTTGTCATTGCATATAAGTCTTAGATAATACTTTGAGGAAAACAGTTATGTAATGGAGCATATTTATGAACATGTTTTCATCTTCTATATTTTTTGGGATGGAGAATTATTCCCTAGTAATTAATTGCTGCAACTGTCTTAACTGTCAAAACGAAAGATTAATCTTTCATAGCACTTAAAGCAGCACCCCAGCCAATGGCACCTGCGGAGGAGTCTGACTCAGGAAACGCAGGGCAGAGCTGCTGAGCAGCACGCTCAGTGGGTCCAGCAGCTCAAGGCTGGCTTCCTCACAAGGCACTAACAGAACCTTTACTCCCAAGCTAGCACCCAAATCCGACAGAACACTCTCACTGAGAACCACAAGTTTTATCCAGATAGGAAAAAAAAAAAAAGGCACACTATACACCATTGTACACCAAATATTTAATTGTTGCTTGTGCTAGAATTTGAATCATTGGGGAAACATTTATTTTTTAAATGTCTTAAAATAATTATGAGAAATACTACCCCATAAATGTGGTATACAGGCTTATAATAGACATGCATTATATACCCAATCACTGTGATTGATTATAATAAGGCTTGGGGAGAAAAGTTGGCTTTGGCTTAGAAACTAAATGCATGCATTTAGAAACAAATGGGAGCACACTGCAGAGCTTGGGCAAAGCAGCGGTTACTCAGGGAAAATGCTTTTGGCAACTCTTGACCTTTGAGTTCCCAACTGAAAGGACACACAAACAACACCACTCCCCAGCAAGTTTTCCTGGATAACCTGCTGGAACCCGACAGAATGTCCTGAAGCCACATGACTCGCACCAGTTAGCAATTATGTGGCAGGAGGAGGAATGATTCTGTTAAACCGCTGGGAATTGCTGGTGTTCATGGCCTTCACACGTTTATAGGGAAATCTAAAAATCTAATATAGCATAATCAATATCAGAATGGATTCCCCATTCCAACAATGAATGGAATCGCACATTCCACAGGAAAAGCAAATTTGGAAGATTTTAAATATTTGATCCATTTAATTAATAAATAAAATAAAAAGGAAATAGATGAGGACTTAAGGCTACCTAGTAAAGAGACTACATTTAAGTGAGGTTTAAAATTACACAGAAGTAAAAATTAATGTGAAAATATTTTAATCTTGGATTTAAAAAATAGCATTTCTCCAGGTGAAAATTAATTAAGTGTATTTAACTTTTCAACTAAAAGCATTATTTTACTTTCTTAACCTTGATCTCATAGCAATTTTACTTTATTTCTCTTATGGAACATGCAGAAGTAGGGTGGGAAGACCCATAATGCTAATGCTTTAAATATTTCGATCTCACTGGAATTCAATACATTTCCTCTCTGAATACAATGAATGCGATTTTATTTTTGTTTTGTTTACTTGATATAAAAATATATTGTTTTTGTATTTGACTTTTTAACAAATGGAAAATGGTTTTCTTCCCTCTTAAAAAGTAAAATCATTTTCAAGCTCATATATTTACATGAAAGTGCTGCTCAACATTTTCACTGTCATAGTTTCATTTTACATGGATTGTTTCCAGAATCTCATGCCTTCATCAATCATGTCTCTATTACAGCATGGCTGAGTGGTCCCTTCACCTCCCTCCCGCCCTGTTGCCAGGCACTCCCAGCCATATCTTGTGGAGGTGACTTGAGAAGCCACCGCAGATCCAAAGCACTGCAGCGTAAGCTGGTGGCCACTGCAGTCCCCTCAGAGAACCCAGAGCAGATGCTCTCTAAACACAGGACTGAGGCATAGCTAGCTTTCAGGAGACTCACTGGGCATCACAAACCCCGACTCCAGGGCATATGCAGCTGAGCCAACTACCCACATCTACATCTACTCCAACATCTGCTTCAAGCGCGCATGTGGCATTTGGAATGCACACTCTGACTTTTAGTTTATGTTCCTCAAAAAAAGTCAAACAATCAAAAATACGTGGATTAAAGAATAAATGAATGCCTTTCATAATCTAATTGAGAGTAAATACTCAGGAAATAATCACAGTGATAGAGGCAAGTTCCAGTGTTAAGGAAAAATGGGTTGGCATGGAAATTGGATGTTGCTATTCCAAGAATCCCGAAGTGCACTGTTCCTCTGCGGTAGCCGCCAGGAACCTGTGATTTTCAGCATATGGAATGCAGGGTGGGGCTCCCCAAACCAAGTCACACAAAACTGGTGTTCACCCATCGTGACTTAACTTTGTGAGAACTGCTTGGCAATGACATTAACGTGAAGGTTCCTCACACAAAAGGTAAACAGAGTTCCCTGAGCTGTTTCCTCCCTGTGCTCACCCCCAGCAGGTGCCTCTGTGGGCTCCGCCTCCCTGGCAGACACCCTGGCTGCAGCCCCGTTTCAGAGGGAGGAACCCGAAGGCCCTGAAAGCAGTGTGTGTGCTCCCAGTTTGATGACTTAATGCCTCATTGGCAAGGATAACAGTAGTGCTGATGCCTTTGATAGCATTTCTTGTAGCAATTAGAGAAGCCAAATTGGGATAATTTATTTTTTATTAAAATATTATTGAACTATCTCATTAATAGATCAGAGTGGATTTCCAGTTGTACCTTTCTTACATTTTATTTCTTAATTGCAGTCTAGAGTCAATATTATTTGTATTAGTTTCAGGTGTATAGCATTGTGGTTAGATAATCATAGATTTTACTAAATGATCCCCTGATATTTCCAGTATTTATCTTAAATTCTTAGACACACACACAGCATATCATCTGGCAATTAATAAGGACTTGCTGAGTATGAGATCATGCCTACTGCATTAACAAGAAGGCTACCTAGTTAACAACATGGATGTACACTTTTGATGCCTCTATATCTTAGCTTTGTGACCTTGAGCAAGTCACCAAATCTCACCAAAACCGGTTTGGCTCAGTGGTAGAGCATCGGTCTGCGGACTGAAAGGTCCCAGGTTCGATTCCGGTCAGGGGCATGTAGTTTGGTTGCAGGCACATCCCTGGTAGAGGGTGTGTAAGAGGCAGCTGGTCGATGTTTCTCTCTCATCGATGTTTCTAGCTCTCTATCTCTCTCCCTCCTCTCTGTAAAAAATCAATAAAATATATATTAAAAAAAAGTCACCAAACCTCTCTGAACCTCATAACCCCAAAAATGAGGTAAAATGAAACCTTTCCAGATTTTGGGAGGTCTAAGATAAGGCATACAAGATGCTCTTTGCAAGGACTGGCCCCCTTGTCATCCTATTATGCCTTTGTTAAAAGTAACACACACTCATTGCCAAAGTACCATTCCATTCCCCAAACACTTTCTCTCCCTCTCCTTACTTTATTTTCCAAAAATATTTTCACCCTTTGCTTTTGTGTTTGTTTCACATTGTCTGTCTACCCTCAATTTGAGTACGTGAGTGCAGAGATTATTGACTGTTGTGTGTTTTTTCTTACCCTGCCTTCACTATTAGAACTCTATAAGTATTGAGTGATTGAGTGGTATCTTAATGAATGTGTTAATAAATAAATGAAAGGCTAGAGTTAGTTAAAATACCCATTTGCCATACTGTGGGATTACATGGAATACTTTGCCATACATTTATTAAAATATTTCTTTCCAAACCTTTTGGGCCAAAGAAAAATTTTTGTTTCTTCCCCTTCCCTCCCTTCCCATCTCTTCTCTTCTTTCCTTCTTTAAGGAAGAGCATGTACAAATTCATTAAATCAGGAAAAGTAAGAGAAAAAAATCCCTAATTTTAAATGCATCCCTTAGCACCAACTATTCTTACTGTAGATGAAAGGTAAAGTAAGCCTGCACCGAAAGGCATATGATTACAATAAAGCGAGGGCAGAAAATCCCTTTTCAGGAGGGAAGGTTATAACTTACACATGTTTAGAATTACCAAGAGAGCTATTTGTCCTGCTAATGCACGCGGAGGGCTCTGTCAGCACGGTGCGCACCGCCTGGAACCAGTCCCCGCTCTTTGTGAAACGTCTCTGTCACTTACTTTAAGTGGGAGTGTTAACACCTTTGCTATTTCTCTAAAAATGGGGCTTGCTTCCTTTTGAGTTAAAAAAAAAATGCTATAAAAGGGAGCATTTAAGCAAGTTAACAAAGTACATTTTTGAAGGATCAAACTAAGGAAGGCAATACTTCCTTACAAGGTTTCACTTCTTACTTGCCACCTTGTTTCACGGTGTGACGGAACACCCGTGGAAAGCTCAAAGGAGAAATATGCTGAAACTCAATTACCTGTGCTAGTGAACCACCTACAGACACTTAAAATATTCTTCTCCCAGGTGCCCGGTGTGAACCAAGTGCTTTCTGAGTGGCTCTCATTCCCCATTAACATAGTGAATGCTGTATGCCCTTTTCACGTAGAAAAGAGGTCCAAAGGGCCCTAAAATATCCACCCGAACTCTAAGCTACTGGACAGCACCTTTCACTGTGTCCGGGCTGCTCAGCGTGTGTGCCAATACAGATGCCTGGACAGCATCTGTATTGGCAGTTCCCAGAAACCCAAAGTGGACTTGAGTTAGTTCAGTGGTTGGCAAACTGAGACTTACAAGCCACATGCGACTCTTTTTGAGTGTGGCTCTTCCACAAAATACCACGTACCCTAATTAAGCTACGAACAATATATAGTTTAAGTTTAAAAAACTTGGCTCTTAAAAGAAATTTCAATCATTGTGTTGTTGATTGAATGGCTTTGTTAACTAGTGAGTTTGCAGAACACTGGGTTAGTCCAGTTGACTTTTCTGAAACTTGTGAAATCAGCAGACTAGATATACAACACCAGGAATTCTTTAAAGATGTAATCTTTCTACATAATTTCATTTGAAATAGGAAGTTTATATGTATGAGTAGAGTTTCCTGGGAAAAACAAAACAAAAACAAAAACAAAAACAAAACCCTCTATTTTTTGCCTGTAGATCTGGCCACTGTAAGTCACTTTCAAGCTGGGGAAATGCCCTTAAATAGAAACGAATCTGTGTACTGAACATTCAGTCTTTATACAAACTCATTCTTGAAGTTTCAGACATCAAATATCCACAGAGAGCCCCTCAGAGATTCTTTCTTAGCTTTGCTCTAAAAATAGCTCTGGAGTGCCTGCCAGACACAGAATGTTGTACTTGAATATTCTTGGGTGAACTGTTGGTATGTCAAAGATGTATTGTTGATTATTAATTGGATTTTTGTTGGTTCCACAAATATTAATACAACAAACTTGAGAGAAAGTGTGAGTGAAATAAGTTCCTATACAGTCTGTCATTCTCCAAATGCCCTACCATCACTTGGCACACCGGAGAAACCAGCTGACATCACAGGCCTAACAGCTTTGTCTCCAGCCCTGCCTGCCTCCTGCCCATCCATCTTGTCCATTCTCTCTTGATATCACATTCTTTTATTTTAATCCTCACATGAGGATATGTTTATTGATGTTAGAGAGATGAAGAGAGAGAGAGAGAGAGAGAGAGAGAGAGAGAGAGAGAGAGAGAGAGGAAGAGAGAGAGAGAGAAGTGAGAGCAAGAGGCATAGATTAGTTGCCTCCCATATGCATCTTGACTGGGTATGTGCCCTGACTAGGGATCTAACCCATAACTATTTGGTGTATGGGACAATGCTCCAACCAGCTGAGCTACCTGGCCAGGGCTTTATCACATTTTTTATCAAGATTCTTCCGCAGTTCTCTACTGCCTGGCACAGGATCAAGTTCAATTACTCAACCTCATAGTCTAGGCAACGTCAAACTCTCCCTCTGTGCTTATACCCTTTGCATACTTACACAATTATGCCCCAGTCATACCATGCTCCCAGAGAATGACTTTTGTCATCTTCTGCTTCCATGCTTCTCTCTAGAATGCTTCATCCATCTTACTCACATTAATACCTCACTCAAGGCACAGCCCTCACCAAACCTCTGGAAATAGTTCCAGCTGGCAGAGACTTCTACTTTTTCTGTGCTCTGAGCACATTTTTATTTGTAACATCATTTCCATTCCCATTTTGACATTTATTTTTATTTGTTACTGCTTTCCCCCTAAGTGAATTGTAATCTTCAGAAGGCATGACTAGGTCTCACTTATACACCTGTCTGCATTCTTATCCCCCTTTTCTTATGTGACAAAGACATGGGAGAAAAATATTTCAAATTGAAAACAAAACAAACAGTCAATTGATATATAAACAAATAATTGAAAAATTGGAATGCTTTCCTTATTTGCAAAATTACTTTTCACAATAATTATTCATTTAGTTTACTAATAAAAATGCAATATTTGTTATTCCATTTAATGTTTAAAGAACCTCCAATGTCTATAATAAGAAAAAATAAACAAGCAAGTTACATTAAATTCCCAAAGACCAACAATAAAATAATCTATTAAATAATTAAAATTTATTGACACTTCAGTTGGTTAGTAAAATAGTGTCTCATAGATTTAAAGTTAACATGCTATGGATATGTTTTGGAGCAGGGAATGGTGTACTTGTGCTGAAAAAAGTTAACATGAAGAAGGAAAGGATACAGTGTGGGAGCAGCCGTCCAGCAGGCGATAATGTAGAACAACACTAGACCTTCTAAATGTTATAAAAAGGAAATATTTTATATCGAGGAGAAGCTATGGGGCCTGTCAGGGGGCTTTAGTCACAATGCACAGGAAAGTACACTTCAAAATTCAGACAGGACGCTAAAATAAACTGAAGAAGATAACATACAATAGAACACTAATTCCAAGGGTAGGAAACATACCAGATAAATGTTTTAATAATCTAAGTAAGAATCTATTTAAGAAAATGCAAGAAGTGATAGAGTAAAAAGAAAACAAGAGTAAAAGCAAAATATTCCAAAAGGAAAATGGAAGCATTTGTTAACCAAATAGATTTGCTAAATATAATACCAAAGATAAGAGACAATTAAATTACAAAATCAGATAATTAATCAGAATCATTTAAAAAATCATTCATTTACTTAGAAAAGCTCAGTCTACTGGTGAAGACAAACATTCACCAATGGCTGCCCTATTTATAACAATGTATTTACCAGAGTGATAACAGTCTCTAGGAACGCAGAAGTAAAAACAAGAATTCTACCTTGGGATTCAGTGTCTGCTTCCTTCATTTTGTTTCCATAAAGAAGCAGAAGTTGATATGGCAGTAAATTTATTCTCAAAGGCCTATGGGAAAGGACCCAGGACCATCTAGAATATTACTGTCTCAAATAAATACATAAGCCATGTATATATTGAACATTTTAATTAGCCATAATTAAAAAATAGAATATAAATTAATTTAATCATTTTAACATATAATTCTTATGAAAAAAAAACCACATTGGTGACTTCACATCTTTTTTGGAGGGGATTCAAAATATTTTAAATTCCAAATATATTTCACATTTACATCTCAATTCAAACTGCCTACATTTCAAAGGCTTAATAGCCATGTGTGTCCTGTGACTACTGGATACTGTATTGGACAACATATTGTTAGAAGACAGTAAGAGATTAAGACTGTAGCTTACGTCTGAATCTTAGTTGACCTCTAGGCCAATTGACTATGAGGACCAGCTATGACTACAACAGAAGAGCTACTATGCTGGTCCTAATAGTCAGTTGGCCTAGAGGTCAACTCCTCCAAGTGATGTTAACTCTATTACAAATATAGTTCACACAGCATACACAGGGGTGCACCTAGCACGCGCAGGTGATGGGAGAACCTGAACCACAGGGCCCTACAGGACACGTACTACACAAAGCCACTTTACCAATTCCAGGAGACATAGCAGCACTACCTAATACATAGAAACAAACACATTTGGGAAGCAGCCAAAAAGCAGAGACAAAGAAGCATGTCACAAATAAAAGAATAGAAGAAATCTTCAGAAAAAGAACTAAATGAAATGGAAGCAAGCAAATTGTTAGATACAGAGTTCAAAGCAATGGTTATAAGAATGTTCAAGGATCTTAACGAGAGCTTCAAGGGACTTAGTGAGAATTTCAGGGATTTTACTGAATACATCAAATACACAAAAAAGGACTAGTCAGAAAAGAAGGACACACTAACTGAAATAAAGAATAATTGATAGAAAATCAACAGTAGAGTAGAAGGTGCTTAGAATAAAATCAGTTATTTGGCATATGAGGAAGCAAAAAACACCCAATTAAAACAGCAAACAGAAAAATAAAATCCAAACATATGAAAATATTTTAAGTAGTCTCTGGGACAACTTCAAACAAACCAACATTCACATAATGGGAGTACCAGAAGAAGAAGAAAGAGAGCAAGATATGGAAACCGTTTTTGAAGAAATAATGACAGAAAAATTTCCCACTGGTGAAAGAATAGACACATAAATCCAGGAAGTGCAGACAGTCCCAAACAAGGTGAACTCAAAAAGGCACATAGCAAGACACATCATAATAAAAATGCCAAAGGTTAAAGATGAACAGATAATCTTAAAAGCAGGAAGAGCAAAGTAGTTACTTATCTATATACAATGGAGTACCCATAGAATATCAGCTGGTTTATCAACATAAACTTTGAAGGTCAAAAGGGAGTGGCAAGAAATATTCAAAATGATGAATAGCAAAGACTTACAACCAACATTATGGTACCCAGCAAAGCTATCATTTAAAATTTAAGGTCCGATAAAGACCTTCCTGGACAAAAAAAAACCTAAAGGAGTTCATCATGATCTAACTAGTATTACATGAAATGTTAAAGGGTATTTGGTATTCTTTAAGAAGAAGGAGAAAACAAACAAAAAGATCAAAGATATGAACAAAAATGGCAATAAATACATATGTATCAACAATTGACTAAAAATCAAAATAAATGGACAAGGGATCTAATGAATAAAATAAACTGATGAATACAAACTAATTAATCTGAGAGGGAAGGGGTGGAATCAGGAAGAGATTAACCAAAGGACTTATATGAGTATATGCATTTCCTATGGACACAGACATCACGGTAGTGAAGTCCTGGGGAAATGTGGGAAGTGGGTGGAAGGTGGCAATGTGAGAAAAAATGAGGGTCATCTTTACTACTCTACAAAAAAGATTAAAAGAAAAAGAATCTTAAATTTTGGGGCAATAAGAAATCTCTCTCTCTCTCTCTCTCTCTCTCTCTCTCTCTCTCTCTCTCTGTGTGTGTGTGTGTGTGTGTGTGTGTGTGTGTGTAATCACCATAATAGAAAGTCATTATAAGTTTATATTACAGAAAGTTAAGTTTGGCTAAAAATAAAGCATAATTTAAGTATCCTCACTGTCCCAGACAGAGCTTGGGCAATAAACTGGTAATATAAGTTGTAGTATACAAATATAAAAGATTATGATATAGTTAAATGATACAGTTTAACTATTCAAAAATAGTTAAAATAGGGCATGAGATATTAATGAGAAAGTAGTGATTATTATGTACTTTTATAAGAATTTTAGAATTAGAAAAAATTCTAAGAAAAGAAGATTTTAGTATACACTTGGGAAGATAGTGGAGTGGTGGGACTAGACACATGGATAAAAAAGGCAATTATAGTCTAAATCAACATCAGGTTGCCAGATAAAATGTAAGATGCTAATTGAATTCTAATTTGTAAATAAACAATATTGGAAAGTATAAGTATGTGTTGGGTCTGAGCCCCTCTGCCAGGGACTGTACCCCTTTGGATCCTGGGTATTACACAGAGAAGCCATGAGAAGTTGTGGGTGTATAAGAGAGTATTGCAGACCAAGTAGCCATTGCTACAACATGAGCTATTAGACAAAGCAGTTCCTCTAAGTAAAGTCCTATAGAGTAGCTGTAAACCAGCTGGGTAACAATACATCTTTCGTACAAAGTAGCAGTATCTTCCAACATAGGAGCTATACAACGACTATCCTTAGAGCTATAGCTTAACCTCTGTGCTGGCTGCCTACTGGTCAGTAACACACTTTAATACTAACTTTGACAAAAGAGGCTTTTTTTTTTTTTTTTTTTTTTTTTTTTTTTTTTTTTTTTTTTTACAAATAGTGACCTCACTATTTTGGGTTATAGAAGGACAGACTTGCGCATAATCAGATTACTGAGGCCTTGTTCTTGCACTTGAGTGTAGCAAAGTAACCTTGAATGTTCCACTTAATTTTTCCATGCTCAGAGTGTCCTTGAACATCCAGTGCACTCTAAACAGGATCCTTTACAAACCTATAATAATAAAAATGTGATATGCTAATTAGACCAGACATCCTTCTGGACATCTTTCCAGACGACCTTCCCGACAAAGCTGGGGCTGCAAGGGAAGCCTGGGTCCCAGGTGCTGGAGGGAAGCCGGTGACAGCAGCCAGGGGAAGGCAGGCCTACTCTTGCACAGATTTCATGCATCCTGCCTCTTGTATTACATAATTACACTAAAAATTTCATCATGGTTCATTTTATATGCTCAAGCAAAGTCATGGAAGCTGAGATTGGAAGTTCCTATTAGAAAGTCGAAGTCAGTTCATGAACATTGTCATCTGCAATTTTCAAAGCAGCATTATTTGGCAATTCCTTTGCATTATTATAACTTAATAAGAAAATTAAGTCTTAATTTAGGTAACATACCAGAAGTCACATAGCTAGTAAATGGCAGAACCTGTATTTGAAACAAAGTATGCTTTTTACTATAAAAATATTTATTCCAGGGATGAATATTATTGAAAATAGATGGGCTAGACATTCATAAAGAGCATGGGAGCTGAAAATATTTATTCTCCTCTGTTACTCCATGATTCAGAATTCACTGCTGGCAAAGATGTACAATAGCAGATCCTGGATATGATCAGACCAACACTTTGCAAATAAAAACTAGAAAATTTTGATAAAATGTAAAATCAGAGAGGTACCTGGGCAGTGAAGACCTAAGGGGCTAAGATTAAATAAATAAAAAACATCCATTAAAGTGAGTCAACATTGACACTACTCTTCCTCTGGAAACATTTGCTTTTTAGGCAAGATGACCTTGGAGGCTGAGCATCCAAGAGAAAGTAGGACTTAAGCTGAGCAAACCTCCAACTATTGGGTCGGCAACTAAGTAATTGCGGGTTTCACACATATATGGCTTCAGTTGAATTTTTAGGTTTGCAGACGTAGTACAAATGTAAAACACATTTTGTTATTTGATAGTTGGCTATTCAGCTGTTAATAAGTAAAAAATGTTTTTTGATCTGTTTTGTAGTTTTCGTTTGGCGTTCGTTGAAAAATGGAAAATCAAAAGGAACATTTTCGTCATATTTTGCTTTTTTATTTCCGCAAAGGGAAAAACGCATCGCAAGCTCATAAAAAGTTATGTGCTGTTTATGGTGACGAAGCCTTAAAAGAATGGCAGTGTCAAAATTGGTTTGCCAAATTTCGTTCTGGTGATTTTTCACTCAAAGATGAAAAACGCTCTGGTCGTCCAGTTGAAGTTGATGACGCCCTAATCAAAGCAATAATCAATTCGGACTGTCACAGTACAACACGTGAGATTGCAGAGAAGCTTCATGTATCACATACATGCATTGAAAATCACTTAAAACAACTTGGCTATGTTCAAAAACTCGATACATGGGTTCCTCACGAACTGAAAGAATCACAGTTAACACAACGCATTAGCAGCTGCGATTTGCTAAAGAAACGTAATGAAAATGATCCATTTTTAAAACGACTGATAACTGGCGATGAAAAATGGGTTGTTTACAACAATATCAAGTGGAAAAGATCGTGGAGCAGGCCAGGTGAACCAACTCAAACAACATCAAAAGCTGATATTCATCAAAAGAAGGTTTTGTTATCAGTTTGGTGGGATTACAAAGGAATTGTCTACTTTGAACTCTTACCACCCAACTGAACGATCAATTCTGATGTCTACATTGAACAACTAACGAAATTAAACAATGCAGTTGAAGAAAAGCGGCCCGAATTGACAAATCGAAAAGGTGTTGTATTCCATCATGACAATGCAAGGCCACACACATCTTTGGTCACTCGGCAAAAATTAATGGAGCTTGGTTGGGATGTTTTGCCACATCCACCATATAGTCCTGACCTTGCACCATCTGATTACTTTTTGTTTCGATCTTTACAAAACTCCTTGAATGGTAAAAATTTCAATAATGATGATGATGTCAAATCGTACCTGATTCAGTTTTTTGCTAATAAAAACCAGAAGTTTTTTGAACGTGGGATTATGATGCTGCCTGAAAGATGGAAAAAGGTCATTGATCAAAATGGGCAATACATTACAGAATAAAGTTATTTAGTTCCATGAAAAAATTGTCTTTGATTTTCTTTAAAAAATCCGCAATTACCTAGTTGCCGACCCAATAGTTCCATGGAGTAGAAGAAACAACATATTTCAGATCAATCATTGTAGTCAAAATGAAACAATCAGAATTCTAGAGACACATGTGTATAAATTTTAAATTTAATTTAGTTTAACCAATTTTTGAACTTATCTTTATTATTGAAAGTATTACAGATGTCCCCTTTGTTTGTTTATTTGTTTCCCATTGATCCCCTCTACCTCTTACCCACCACTCCCAGGCCTTCAACACTCTATTGTCTGTGCCCATGGGTTATGTATATATGCATATAAGTTCTCCAGTTAATCACTCCAAGAGACACAAGTGTATAATCCTATCTAATAAAAGAGTAATATACAGATTGACCATCACTCCAAGACACAAGATGGCCACCACAAGATGGTGGCAGAGAAGGGCAGTTGGGGGAGACCAGGCCAGCAAGGGAGGGCAGTTGGGGGGATCCTACATGCAGGGGAGGGCAGTTGAGGGGGACCAGGCCTGCAGGGGAAAGCAGTTGGGAGGACCAGACCTGCAGACCTGCACGGGAGGGGAGTTAAGGGTGACCAGATTAGCAGGGGAGGGCAGATAGGGGTTACTGGGCCAGCGAGGGAGGTCAGTTGGGGGTGATCAGGCCTGCAGGGGAAGGCAGTTAGGGGCATTCGAGCCGGCCAGGGAGCAGTTAGGCATTGATCAGGATGGCAGGGGAGTGGTTTAGGGGGTACTCAGGCTGGCAAGCAGAAGCTGTTAGAGACAGTAAGGCAGAGCCAGGCGAACGGTTGGGAGCCAGCCGTCCTGGATTGTGAGAGGGATGTCCAACTGCCTGGGCCTAAACGGGTGGTTAGATATCCCTCAAAGGGTCCCAGATTGGAGAGGGTGCAGACTGGCCTGAGGGACACCCCTCACCATGCACGAATTTTGTGTACCAGGCCTCTAGAATTTTTATACAGCTTTATCTTTCAAAATTTTTACCTATTTATAGGTGGTGACAAAGTAATAAAGAGTGATCAGAGATTTAGACAGTCTCTCAGTGCTGGGGCCCAAAATTTGGAGTCAAAGGGCTACCCAGACTTTTACTTGAGACCACTGGAGGTCTAAATCTTAGATGCAAGGTTGGTGTGAAAATAAATCAGTAATCACAAAATGGCATTCAGTTACAAATCAGATCAATCCAAAACTGCACTAAAGTAAAATATTTGTAAACTAAAAGACTCCAAAAGCAAAAGCAAATAAATAAAATATTTTCTGGGAGAAAAACATTTTTAATATAAAGCTTTCAAAAAAACATTCCATCCAAAACTACTGGACATACCAGGAATTGAGACCAAAATAAAGGATAAAAGAAATAATAGAAGGCATTTTTCAAATGATCTAGATATTGTTATTATTAGAGGCTAAAATCATTCATTTATATAATTAAGATGTATGATTAGATGATAATTTTTAAATGATACCAATACCAGGCCTGCAAGGAAGGGCAGTTGGAGACTATCAACCCTGCAGGAGAGAGCAGTTAGAGGTTTCCAGGCCAGCAGAGGAGGGAAGTTGGGGGCAAACAGGCTGGCAGGGGAGCAGTTACACATCAATCAGGCTGGCATGGGAGTGGTTAGGGGGTGATTAGGTTGGCAGGAAGAAGTGGTTAGGGGCAATCAGGAAGGCAGGCAGGTGAGCAATTGGGAGCCAGCAGTCTTATATTGTCTTGATCACTATAGGTTTATACATCTTGAAGTTGGATTATATCAGTTCTCCAACTTTGTTCTTCTCATTCAATATTGAGTCATTCTGAGTCTTTTGCATTCCCATATAAATGTTAGGATATGTTGGGTGATATCCACAAAATAACTTGCTGGATTTTACCAGAGATTGCACTAAGTCTGTAGATCAATTTGGGAGACATTTAATGATATTGAGTCTTTTTCTCCATGAGCATAGATTATCTCTCATTTTATTAAGTTCTCTGATTTCATCATATAGTGCATGTACATGTTTTGTTAGATTTATGCCAAAGTATTTTATTTTTCAACTAGAGGCCTGGTGCATGAAATCCATGCACAGGGCTGGGGGGGTGGGGGGGTGTCCCTCAGCCCAGCCTGCACACTCTCCAATCTTGGACCCCTCGAGTTTTTATGTGAGTAAAATGCTGTCAACATGCAACAGAAAAATCACAGGTGAGCGAAGGGTCAGGCAAATGGACAAATGTCATTGTCTTATTTTTAAAGGTTCCCACGGCCACTCAAACATTACCCTCTGCACTGAGGCAAGAACCTCCACCAGAAAAAATACGACCACGACTAGCAGAAGGCTCACATGATGCTCGTTTTTTGTTTGTTTGTTTGTTTTGTGTTTTTTTTAGCAACAATGTATTGTTTCTTAAACATAATGCAATTACACACTTAATAGACTGCAGTGTAGTGTAAACATAACTTTTATATATCCTGGGAAACCAAAAAATTAAAGTAACTCAATTTATTGTGATATTTGCTTTATTGTAATGGTATCAAATCAAACCTACATTATCTCTGAAGTATGTCAGTATTATTTATTTATTATTTTAATAGACTATTATTTCGAACAGTTTTAGGTTCACAACAAAATAAATAAGAGTGTACATAAATTCCCCATCTATCCTCTGTCCCTTTACATGCAAAGTCTCTGCCTTTACAATATTTCCCATAAGGGTGGTATACTATATACACATTACAACTGATAAACCACGTTTATATATCATTATCACCCAAAGACCATTGTTTACATTCAGATTCACGCTCAGTGTTGTACATTTTATGATTTGGACATGCATCCATCATTATGGTTTTATACAGGATATTTTCATGGCCGTTAAAATCTTCTGTGTTCTGGATACCTACCTTATTCTTCCCTAAATCCGAATAGCTCTTGATCTTTTTACTGTCTCCATTGTTATGCTTCTTCCAGAATTTTATTGGTTGGAATCATGCAGTATATAACTTTTCCCTTGGCTTCTTTCATTTTATAATAAGCCCTACTTTTCATCCCTGGTTTTTCTTGGCTTAATATTCATTTCTTTTTTTTTAATTTCTTTACTGATTAACATATTATATATGTGTCCTTACCCTCTCATTGCCCCCCCCCTTCCTCCACTCATGCCCTTATTCCCCTGTTGTATGTGCCCATTGGTTAGGTTTATATGCATGCATACAAGTCCTTTGGTTGATCTCTCCCCTTTTCCCCCATCCTCCCCTACCTCATTTCTTTTTACCACCAAATAACATTTTACTGTCTGGGTGTACCATAATTTATTTAACCATTCACCTAGTGAAGAATACATTGGATGCTTCTGATTTGGCACTAAGAATAAAGCTTCTGTAAAAAAAAAAAAAATCTGCATTTTTTTTCAACTCATTTGGGCAAATGACAAAGACTGCTGGAAAGAAGTGATAGAAAGAAGCTTTATTCTCCCAGGCAGTGAACGGGAATTCCTATTGTTCCACATCCTCATCAGTAGTTGCTGTTGTCAGTGGTTTTCACTCTGGCCCTTCTAATGAATGTATAGTGGCGCCTCATTATTGTTTTAATTTGCAATCCTCCAGTGACATGATGTTGAATTGCTTTTCATACATTGCTTGACATTTCTATATCTTTCTAAGTTAGGTGTCTATAAAGGTCTTTGGTCCATTTTAAATCAGATTATTTATTTTCTTATTGTTGAGTTTTAAGAATTCTTTTAATATTTCAGGTAACACTCCTTTATCACAAGTGTCTTTTGCAAATATTTTCTACCATTCTGTGGCTTGTCTTCTTACTCTTGACATTGTCTTTTGTGGAGCAAAAACTTTTAATTTTAATTAAATCCATTATTAATTATTTCTTTCATGGATCATGCCTTTGGTATTTTATCTAAAAAGGCATCATCATACCCAATAATTAGGATCAATTTCTAAGTGTTTATTATTTATATGTGATTTTTAAGTTAATTGTCCATGCATGCTATCAATTTATAAAGATGCATAGGATTAAAAATTACTGTTCATATGAGCCCTGGGAAAGTAATTTAGTTGGTTTGAGTGTAATCCCAATAAGCCAAGGTTGTGGATTCAAACCCCAGGAAGGGCACATTGAAAAAAAATCAGCCACTGAAAGCATAAAGTGGAACAACAAATCTCTCTCTCTTTTCCTCTCTTTCTAAAATAAATAAAATAAAGTTATTTTTTAATATTTCAAAGATAGTAAGCCTTTCTTACATATAGTTTGTGTGTGAGATAGAATGCATTCCACATTTGTAATTTTTGCCTTTTAATTTTTACATCCCAAAACTTTAAAATTTTTATGTAGTCAAATTAATACTTTCATTTAGAGATTTACATTAGGAAGCCTAAGCCATAATTATATGGATATTTACATGTATTTTAAAGCTCCTATGGTTTATTGTCACACTTAATGCATTTGGTATCGTTTTCATATTAATATACTGTAGGTACTTTTATATTGACTTGCTTGTTTTAGTCTTGAAATGATTGACCCCCATTCAAAATGTAACATTAACCATATATCTAGGGGTATCTTAGATATATCTTAGCATTAGATATAATGCTCATAGATAATGAGGTGCCAAATAGGATATGGCCTATTTTTAAAAGAAACTGATTTATGGACAGTTAGAAAGAAACAGATTGGCCATAATGATTACACTGTAAGAAGTACTTTATTTAATCAATAGCATTTGAATAGGAATTTAATTACAGGTAATATATCAATAGGAAAAGATGAAGTAGTATTTCATGAAGAAGAAAGAGATTATCTTTTACTAGAGGCCCGGTGCATGGTATTCATGCACGGGGCTGGAGGGGGGGGGTGTCCCTCAGACCAGCCTGCACCCTCTCCAATCTGGGACCCCTCAAGGGATGTCTGACTGCCTGTTTAAACCCAGTCCTAGTGGGATCAGGCATAAACCGGCAGTTGGACATCCCTCTCACAATCTAGGACTGCTGGCTCCCAACCACTTGCATGCCTGCCAGCCTGATCACCCCCTAACCACTGCCCTGCCAGCCTGATTGATGTCTAACTGCTCCCCTGCCAGCCTGTTTGCCCCCAACTCTCCTCCTCTGCTGGCCTGGTCACACCTAACTGCCCTCCCCTACAGGGTTGATCACCCCCAACTGCCCTTCCTTGCAGGCCTGATGCCTCCCAACTGCCCTCCCCTCCTGACCATCTTGTGGTGGCCATCTTGTGTCTACATGGGGGCAGCCATTTTTGACCACATGGGGACAGCTATTGTGTGTTGGAATGATGGTCAATCTGCATATTACTCTTATTAGATAGGATAGAGGCCTAGTGCACGGGTGGGAGCCAGCTGGTTTGCCCTGAAGGGTGTCCCGGATCACGGTGAGGTTTCCTTGGGGCATGGGGTAAGCTAGGTGAGGGGCCTCTGGTGGTTTTCAGGCCAGTAATGCCCCCTGGTGACTCAAGTGGAGGCCCTGATATCTGGAATTTATTTATCTTCTACAATTGAAATTTTGTAGCCTGGAGTGGAGCCAAGCCTTCTGCTCATTCTGTGGTCATAGCCATTTCTGTTTGAATTTGTTTACCTTCTATAATTGAAACTTTGTAGCCTTGAGTGAAGGCTTAGGCAGGCAAGGGCAGGCAGAAAGCTTGGCTTCTTCCATTGCCGGGGAAACCCACACCTCCCTCCTGCTCTCTGTGGCTGTAGCCATCTTGGTTGGGTTTATTTGCATACTCGCTCTGATGGGCTTGTGGGTGTGGCTTGTAGGTGTAGTGGAATCGTGGTTAATTTGCATATTGCTATTTTATTAGGTAGGATACTTTCTTTTTTAATTTAAAGCAAACCACTATTTGTAGTGTAATTTAATTTATTGACATCAAATATAAAACTTTTCCTGTTTTACAATCATGACCCTATAATATGCTATTTCTTCTTTATGATATCTCATCTGTGCTTATATTCACATATATATTCATTACATAACTGTAAAGGAATGGGAATTTGTCCAATCTCATAATTTAAAAAACAGATCATTGTGCTTAAAAAGATGTCTCAAGAATTTTGAAACAATGTATTTGGCTGCTTATTTTCATTTGTCTTTTATATTATTAAAATTGACATTCATTTGGTAGTCAAATTTTCTGACTGCCTTAGTATGCAAGGTTCTCAATGAGAATCCAATAGTATTATAATAATTGATCTTGGGTCACTAAGTTGACTACAATGTTTTCATGATTAAAATTTTATACTGGCTATAAAATTGCAAGGCATCAAGAAAACAACTGCAGAGAGTATTCAGAGAGAAGGAAAAAACAAAAACAAAAACAAACAAAAAAACAACAACACATTTTTCACAAGCTGATTCTCTTTAGCTCAGACCTGTATTAGAAGCTTGCATTGTTCTCAGGTCCAATGATGAATGTCTACTGATGCCCTGCTCTCCTTTAAAAAATACGTGTTCACCTTAGTCCGGTTTGTCACACATGTTTAGGCACACAGCTGTCTATCTGCAGTGGTTCCTTATACTTGTATGTTGAAGAATGTATTTCAGTAATTATTCTTTATAAGCCAACAGCGTTGTCTGTTTCACTGTTCTTGATTTAAGTTCTCAATCTTCTTAACGTCAATGAATTATTACATCTGCATATGACTAATGTAAAAAGTACTAGTAATTCAAACATTACTTGAAAAATCATAACCTAAAGCTAGGAAAGATTGTACTTTTCATACTTTAAATTGAAATACTCAGTTGCTAGTTGTTGCAAGAACAGTACTTGGGAAGTGACTAATACGGGATTGGGGAGGGGAATAAGACACAGATTTTCTATAACAAAGTGTGAGGAAAAATAAAAGTGTGTGGCTGTGCAGACATTCAAACAAGAGGGAAGTCAGAAAGCCTAATCTAACTGCTAGCTACCAATAGAAGGGCCTATGGAGACTCAGTGAGCAGTTTCAGTAAAACGTGAGATAAAGGCTTGCATATACAGACTGGTATAAGACAATGCTATAATCTAAATTTATAAACAGTTGAATGTAATATGATGCTTGTGGAGGTATCAATAAATCATGTTAGGCTTTTTTTTGCAGGCCACTTAAACAGCTTTGGGTTATGGGTATCTTAAACAGAATAGGGAGCCGACTGAAGCATGTAGGTGATGCACAAGAGATCAGCTGCCAAGTTGTGAAGAACTTGCGGGCGGGGCTCCTGGTTCTGTCTGTGGAAACTTTTATGAAGGAAAGTAACCTAATGAGACCTTACATTTTCCAAAGAGTTACAATATCATATCAATGTGGCACTTAGTAATTTTTTCATCTCTCCTCTGCCATTTTTGCTGGATTACATATTATAAAATGCTTTTTAATTTTATTCTCTTTAGTTATAGCCACTGCACAAATGTTTTCCATTAGCAAGATTTGTTTGGTAATAACTTATATTATTTTTTTGCATGATAACTAGGGTTTGCATTAGAATTTACAAAGCAATCACATGAAAGTTTCATCTCATTATTAGACAGCACTATGAATAACCACTTTGTGGGCGAAATGAGTGTAGAGACATGGTATCACAGAAAATGCTAACAGGAGTGAGTTTGCTAAGGGGCACAGATGATTAAATTGGACTGAATGAAATTGCTAGTGTTATAGGTTTAAATAAAATGGTTGAATATTGACAATTTTCTATGTTTCAACCCAATACATCTAGAAATAACTAAGTGACAACACAAGACATTATGCACATTTTTGTCAAAATGAGGGACAAATACAATAAATGCTATGGGCAGACAATAATTATATCAACTCGATATACCCCAATGGGAATCGAACCTGCAGCCTTTTAGTGAACAGGATGACACTTCAACCAACTGAGCCAGCTGGCTAGGGCACCTTTTTTGAACTTTATATAAATGTGATCATACAGTACTCTTTTGTGCAGAATTTTTTCTCACTAATTTTTTTCCTGATAATTATTCCAATATAATACAATGCATTATACTAGTTCATTCATTTTTATTGTAGAGTTTTCATTAAATAAACATAGTAGGTTGTTTTCAGTCTATGGCTGTTTGGAATCTTGCTGTTGTTAATATTTTTTTTAAATATATATTTTATTGATTTTTTACAGAGAGGAAGAGAGAGGGACAGAGAGTTAGAAACATCGATGAGAGAGAATCATAGATCAGCTGCTTCTTGCACACCCCTTACTAGGGATGTGCCCACAACCAAGGTACATGCCCTTGACCGGAATCAAACCTGGGACCTTTCAGTTCGCAGGCTGACACTCTATCCACTGAGCCAAACCGGTTTCAGCTGTTGTTAATATTCTTGTACATGTGTTTTAGTGCGCATATGTCTACATTTATGTTTGGTATATAACCCATTGTTTGAGCATGATTTCTGCTTTAAAAGGTAATGTCAAGAATTTTTCCAGAGTACTTAAAATAATTTATACTCTTCTTCACCATCAGTAAGTATTCTTATTCTTATTAATATTAGAAGTTCCTAGGGAAGTGTAATAATATCTCATTGTGTTTTAATTTGTAGTTTGCTAACATGAATGAAGTAGGCAATTTTATAAGTATATTAGACATTTTATATCATTTTCCAAAAGTGCCAATTGAAGCCTTTATTTATTAAATAAATGTTTCTATTTTTATCAATTTGTAAGAGTTATATATTGTGAATACAAGCACTTTGTCAGATACATATCTTGTTAGTGTTTTCAATCCCTTTGTAGTTTTTTTTTACCTTATTAATATATTTTTAAGAATTGAATTTATTACTTTTAATGTAGCCTGGCTAGCCAAACTTTTCTTTATGGTTAAAAGAATTTGTATTTTATATGAGAAATTTTTGTCTATCCTCAAGGCTGTAAACTATTGTCTTATTTTGTGTCCTAGAAGTTTTATGATTTTTAAATTTTCATGAGTAGATCTGTTTAGAGTTCATTTTTGTATGTGTTATGAGATAAGGGCCAATATTTTTTATTCTCATATGAAGAGCAAATGGATATACCAACATTTATTAATAAGACTATTAAAGCTTTACCTATTCTTTTAGAATGCCAACTCTGTCATAAATGTTCACATATATCTATGGACATGTTTCTAATTTTTTTAAATTTTACTTCATTGGTCTATTTGTATATCTTTAAGCAAATGACATATTGTTTTAACTATTGCTTATTTATATCTGGAAATGAAATTCAACTTTGTTCTTTCTCATGATTGCCTGAGCTATTCTTGGCCATGTGTATTTCTATATAAATTTTAGAATTGGCTTTAACATTTTCACAAAAATATTCTAAATACCATTGTTAGAACTTTCAGGAGATGGCATTAAACAAATGAATGTGGAGAGAATTCATATCTTTATAATGTTGAATTTTCTCAATTCATATACTATAATTTGTCTCAATGATGTCTATAAGTATTTCTTTTTTAAAAATTCCAAATTCCTTTAGTGATTAAGTTATTACATATGTGTCCTTATCCCCCCCTTACCCTCACCCCTCCTACTCATGCCCTCAACCCCTGTTATCTGTGTCCATTGGTTAGGGGATATAGATATAGATGATATAGATATAGATACAGATACAGATACAGATACAGATACAGATACAGATACAGATACAGATATAGATATAGATATAGATATAGATATAGATATAGATATAGATATAGATATGAATTTCATGCCACCACCTTATCTATACTAGTATCTTGGTAAATTTACTTTTAGATATTTGGTGCTTCTTGATATTAAGATAATAGTATCATCAGAAAATATTTTACTGGTTTATTGCTCATACAGAGAAATGCAGCTGACTTTTGTACAAATCCAGTAACTCATTAAATACATATAGCAAGACATGAAGGTTGTAAATATTTAATACATGATCATATCTGCAAATATTCATATTTTGTTATATTTTTCAAACTTATACATTTAAGATGGCAAGTTTAATGGGTACATGTGTGTGTCTTCTGACTGCTCCATCAATTGCTTGTTCCCCATCTTTCTCTCTCATGTTGGGTCTCCCTATTCACTGAGACACAATATTGAAATTATGCCAATTACGACTCCTATTACGGCCTCTAAGAGTTAAGTGGAAGGAAGAGTTGCATGTCTCTCCTTTAAATAAAACTAGACATGATTCAGCTTAGTGAGGAAGGCATGTTGAAAGCCAAGATAAACTAGAAGCTAGGACTCTAGTACCAAAGAGTTAGCCGAATTGTGAATGCAAAGGAAAAATTCTTAAAGGAAATTAAAAGTGCTGCTCCAATGAACACACAAAAGATAAGAAAGCAAAAACTCAGAAAGTGTTGGTGGTCTGGAGAGAAGATTGAGGCAGCCACAGCATTCCCTTATGCTAGAGCCTAATCCAGAGGCAAAGTCTTAACTCTATAATTCTATGCAGGCTGAAATCAGTGAGGAAGCTGCAGAAGAAAAATCTGAAGCTGGCAGAGGTGGGTTCATAAAGGTTAAGGAAAGAAGCTGCCTGGATAACATGAAAATGCAGGTGAAGAATCAAGTGCTGATGCAGAAGCTGCAGCAAGTTATTCAGAAGATCTAATCACAGTTATCATCAGTGAGATGTTTTTCAGGTAGATGAAACAGCCTTATATTGGAAGAAATTGCCATGTAGCACTTTTATAGCGAGAGGAAAGGTCAGTGCCTGGCATCAAAGCTTCACAGGACAGGCTGACTCATTGGATAGGGATAAATGGAACTGGTGGTTTTAAGTTCATCCAGTGCTTATTTATCATTCTGAATGACTAAGGCCTTTAAGAATGATGCTAAGTTGAACACTTCTGTGCTGTCAATGAAGCATCAAAGCTTGCATGATAGTGTATCTATGTACAACATAGTTTATGGAATATTTTAAGTCTACTGTTAAGAACTACTGCTCAGAAAAAAATACACACAATTCTTTTAAAATATTATTGCTCACAGATAATACACCTGAACACCCAAGACCTCTGGTGCACATAAACAATGAGATTAACATTATTTTAAATCCTGCAAACACAACACCCATTCTGTAGTCCCATGGATCAAGGAGTGATTTTGAATTTCAAGTCCTATTTTTAAAGAAGTACATTTCATAAGGCATTTAGCTGCCAGAGATCATGACTCCTCTGATAGATCTGTGCATAGTACATTAAAAACCTTCTGGAAAGAATTCATCATTCTAGATCCATTAGGCACATTTGTGATTTATGGGAAGAGATCAAAATATCAATGGAAGAACATGACTTGGAGGAGCTCAAGACATCAGTGGAGGAAGTAACCACAGACACAATGGAAAAAGCAACAGAACTATCAATAGACTTAGAAGTGGAGCTGAAATTGTGACTGAATTGCTGCATCTCATGACCAAACTCTCATAGATAAGGAGTCGCAGAGAAAATGTTTCTACTCCCGATGAAAGGCCTTGGAGATTATTGAAATGACAACAAAGGATTTAACATATCACATAACCTAGGATAGTAAAGGATTCACTCCAATTGTGAAAGAAGCTCTATTGTGGGTAAAATGCTGTCAAAGAGCACCCCTTGCTGCAGAAAAATAGTTGCTGAGAGTCAATTGATTGGCAAGCTTCATTGCCTCATTTTCCCTTTCTTTATTGATTAAGGTATTACATATGTGTCCTTATCCCCCCACCTCCTATGCTCATGGCATTACCTCCCACCTCGGTGTCTGTGTCCATTGGTTAGGCTTATATGCATGCATACAAGTCTATTGGTTGATCTCTCCATCTAACCCCACCCTCCCCTAACTTCTCTCTGAGGTTTGAGCATCTGATCCATATTTCTCTATCTGGATCTATTTTTCTTCATCAATTTATGTTGTTTATTATAATCCACAAATGAGTGAGATCGTGTGATATTTATCTTTCTCGGAATGACTTATTTCGCTTAGTACAATGCTCTCCAGTTTCATTCATGCTGTTGCAAATGGTAGGATATTCTTCTTTTTTACAGCAGCATAGTATTCCATTTGGTAGATGTACCACAGTTTTTTAATCCATTCATCAGCTGGTGGGCACTTAGGCTGATTCCAAATCTTAGCTATTGTAAATTGTGCTGCTATGAACATAGGGTTGGTTGCATATATCCTTTGTGATGGGTGTATCTGGTTTCTTGAGATATATTCCTAGGAGTGGGATTACAGGGTCAAATGGGAGTTCCACTTTTAGTTTTTTGAGGAAAATCCATACTCCTCTCCACAGAGGCTGCTCCAGTCTGCATTCCCACCAGCAGTACACAGGATTCTTTTTTCTCCATATCTTCGCCTGCACTTGTCATTTGTTAATGATTGTCATTCTGACAGGCGTGAGAAGGTACCTCATTGTTGTTTTGATTTGCGTCTCTCAGATAATTAGTGAATTTGAACATGTTTTCAATGCCTCTTGGGCTTCCTTATGTCCTCTTTCAAAAAGTAACTATTTAGGTCTGTTGCCCATTTATTGATTGGGTTGTTTATCTTCCTTTTGTTAAGTTGCATGAATTCCCAGTAGATGTTGGAGATTAAACCCTTATTGGTGATAACATTGGCAAATATGTTCTTCCATACAGTGGGCTTTCTTATTGTTGGTTTCTTGTACTGTGCAGATACTTTTTTATTTTTATGTAGTCCCATTTATTTATTTTCCCTTTAATTTCAATTGCCCTAGGAGCTGCATCAGTGAAGCTATTGGTTAGGCATAAGTCTGAGATTTTGCTGCCTGGGGATTCATCTGAGATTGTTATGGTTTTACAGCTTATGTTTAAGTCCTTTATCCATTTTTTTATTTATTTTTGTGTATGATGTAAGTTGATTGTCTAGTTTCATTTTTTTTGCATATATCAGTCCAATTTTCCCAACAACATTTATTGAAGAGACTGTCTTGACTACATTGTATGCTCTTGCCTCCTTTGTCAAATATTAATTGAGCATAGCGGTTTGGGTTGATTTCTGTCTTCTCAATTCTATTCCATTGCTCTATATGACTGTTGCTATGCCAGTACCAGGCTGTTTTGAGAAGAGTGGCTTTATAATACTGCTTAAAATCTGGTATTGAGATTCCCTCCTACTTTGTTCTTTTTTCTCAGGATTGCTGGGACTATTCAGGTCTACTTTTATTCCAGATGAATTTTTGAAGAGTTTGTTCTAGGTCTGAGAAATATGCCATTAGTATTTTAATGGAGAGTGCATTGAATCTATATATTGTTTTGGGTAGTGATGTTGATTCTATCAATCCAATGCACACAGTATGTTTTTCCATCTGATTATGTCTTTCTCTTTTGTTGTTTCAATGTCTTGTAGTTTTCTGAGTACAGGTCTTTTACCTCCTAAGTTAAGTTTATTCCTAGGTATCCTATTATTATTATTATTATTATTATTATTATTATTATTATTGGTGCAATGGTAAATGGGATTATTTTTTAAATCTTTCTTTCTGTAAGTTCACTATTGGTGTATAAAAATGCCATAGATTTCTTGGCATTAATTTTGTATCCTGCTATATTGCCAAATTCATTTACTAAGTATAATAATTTTTTGATGGAGTCTTCAGGGTTTTCTATATAGAGTATTATGTCATCTGTGAATAATGAGATTTTTACTTTTTCTTTTCCAGTTTGGATACCTTTTATTTCTTCTTCTTGTCTGATCACTGTGGCTAGCACGTCCAGTACTATATTCAATGGAGTGGTGGAAGTGGGCATCACTATCTTGTTCCTGTTCTTAGGGGAAATGGTTTTGGGTTTTGCCCATTGAGTGTGATGTTGGCTGTAGGTTTGTCATTTAAGGCTTTTATTATGTTGAAGTATGATTCCTCTATTCCCACTTTGCTGAGCGTTTTTATCTAAAAAGGGTGTTGGGTTGTGTCAAATGTCTTTTCTGCATCAATTGATATGATTATGTGACTTTTATACCTCAATTTGTTTATGTTATGTATCATGTTTATTGATTTGTAGATATTGTACCAGCCTTGCAACCCCGGAATAAATCCCACCTGGTTGTGGTATATGATCTTTCTAACGTAATGCTGTATCCAGTTTGCTAGAATTTTGTTGAGGATTTTAGCATAATGTTCATAAGGGATATTGATGTATAACTCTCTTTCTTTGTAGTATCTTTATCTGTTTTTAGGATTAGGGTAATGCTGGCTTAATAGAAAGAGCTTGGAAGTGTGCCTTCTTAAATTTTTTTGGAATAGTCAGAGAGGACAGGTTTGTTTTTCTTTGAATATTTGGTAAAACTCCCCTTGAAGTCATCCAGTCCTTTGGTTTGCTGGAATCTTGTTGATTACTGTTTCAATTTCATCAGAAGTTATCGGCCTATTTTTTTTTCTTCCTGGCTGAGTTTTTTTAAGCTAGTATTTTTCTAGGAAGATACCTATGAAGATACCTATTTTGTTGAGATTGTCTAGTTTGTTGGAGTAGAGTTGTTCATAGTTTTTTTTTTGTTTTTTTTTTTTTACAATCCTTTGTATATCTGTGGGGTCAATTGTTACTTCACCTCTTTCATTTCTGATTTTGTTTATTTGGGTACTCTTTTTGTTTCTTTGTGAGCTTGGCTAGAGTTTCATCAATCTTGTTATCCTTTCAAAGAACCAGCTCTTGGTTTCATTGATTTTTTTTTTCTAATGTTTTTTGGTCTCTGTGCCATTTATTTTTGCTCCGATCTTTGTTATTTCCTTCCCAACTGGGTACTGTGGGTTTTTCTTGTTGCTCTATTTATAATTCTTTAAGTTGCAAGGTTAGATTTTTTTTGTTTTTTTAGGTAGGCCTGTAGAGCTATAAATTTCCCCCTCAGGACTACTTTCATTGTGTCTATTGTGTCTCAAAGATTTTGGATTATATTTTTATTGTAATTTATTTTCAGGATGTGTTTTATTTATTCTTTTATTTTCAGGATGTGTTTTATTATTTCTTTGATCTCTTTGGTAAGCCACTCGTTGTTTAATAATATGCTATTCAGCCTCCAATTGTTTGAATTTTTGTGATTATTTTTACTGTAGTTGATTTCTAATTTTATGCCATTGTGATCTGAAAAGATGCCTGATATGATTTCAATCCTCTTGAATTCGGAGAGACTTTGCCTGTGTCCCAATATGTGGCCTATCTTTGAAAATGTCCCATGTGTGCTTGAGATAATTGTAAATTCTGTTGTGTTGGGGTGGAATGATCTAACGATGTTGATTAAATACATCTGATCTAGTGAGTCATTTAGGATTGAAGTTCCTTTGCTAATTTTTTGTCTAGAGGATTTACCCAAGATGTTAACAGGATATTTCAGTCTCCTACTATGATTGTGTTGCTATCAATCTCACCCCTGATATCTTCCAGAATTTTTTTTTATGTGTTTGGGTGTGCTTGAATTGGGTGCATAAATGTTTACCAGAGTAATATCCTCTTCTTGTACTGATCCCTTTAGAATTATGAAGTGGCTTTTCTTGCCTCTTATTATGGTCTTCACTTTGATGTCTATTTTGCCAGATATAAGTATTGCTACCCCAGATTTTTTCCCCCCCATTTTCATTTGCCTGATAGATATTTTCCATCTCTTCAATTTCAGTCTCTGTGAGTCCCTTGTTCTGAGGTGTGTCTCCTATAGACAGCATATATATATGAGTCTTGTTTTCTTATTCATTCATTCACTCAATGTTTTTTGATTGAAGCATTTAATCCATTTACATTTAATGTTATTATTGATAGGTATTTGTAGCCATTTCTGTACTTTATGCCTGTGGGTTCCTTCCTCCCTTTCTATTTCTTATTTTTACAGCATTCCCTTTAGCATTCATTGTATTGCTGGATTGGTTGTGATAACCCCCTTAGCCCTATTTTGTCTGCAAAGTTCCTGATTTCCCCTTCAATTTTTATTGGTAGTCTTGCTGGATATAGTATTCTTGGATTCAGTCCTTTGCTTTGTATCACTTTGTATACTTCCTTCCATTCCCTTCTAGCTTGATGTGTTTCTGTTGAGAAATCATTTGATAATCTGATGGGTGATCCTTTGTAGGTAACTTTTTGTCTCTCTCCTGCAGAATTTAAGATTCTCTCTTTGTCATTAACATTTGTCATTGCAGTTATGACATCTCTTGGTGTGAGTCTTTCGAGATTCATCTTGTTTGAGACTCTCTATACTTGTAAAAATTTTTCTTCCCCATATCAGGGAAGTTTTCTCTCATTATTTCTTCAATTAGATTTTCTAATTCTTGTTGCTCTTCTTGTCCTTCTGGCAGCCCTATTATATGTATGTTACTTCGTTTGTGTTGTCCCAAAGTTCCCTTAGGCTCTCCTTCAGTTTTTTAATTTTTTTCTCCAGTTGCTGTTCAGATTGGGCTTATTTCTGTACTTTATCTTCTAACTCACTAATTCAGTCATCTACTTCTTACAGTCTAGTGTTGAAACCTTCCATGGTGTTTTTAGATTGTAGCTATATCACTTTTGATTTCTTCCTGATTTTTCCATGTTGTTGATTTCTCATCCATCTGATCTATGAACTAACTGTATGGATATTATTCTGAATTCCTTTTGTGTCGTGTTGCATGCTTTCTTTTCATTTATTTTCTTTCTTGGTGACTTATCATTTTCTTTCCTCTGGGGATTATTTCAATGTCACCCCATTCTAACTATCACCAGAAGATTCAAATATCAAGTTGTAGGGGCCTTGGCTGTGGGCAGTGGGAGCTTTACACCCTCTGAGTGTCACTGAAGAGCTCTGATCCCAAGACGTGTGACTGCCATGGGTTGGTGGGAGCCATGCTTGCCCAGGATCAGAGTCACAGGCAATTAATGTGGCCTCATGTATGCACTTAAAATCACAGACCCCACCTGGGCCATTCTGAAACAGAGACTCAAATGGCATGTGCTAAAATTCAGAG
Organism: Pipistrellus hanaki; assembly: GCF_964339955.1. Taxonomy (NCBI): domain Eukaryota; kingdom Metazoa; phylum Chordata; class Mammalia; order Chiroptera; family Vespertilionidae; genus Pipistrellus; species Pipistrellus hanaki. The sequence goes on from NC_140514.1 coordinate 57,407,321, forward strand.
TCCCCTAGCTTGTGTAGGAGTCAAGAGCCCCTGTGCTCGTGCGGTGAATTGAGTATTAGAGTTTCAGTTGCTTGGAGCGAGAATCAGGTTTTCTGTGTGTGCATGTGTCAGTAATTGGAGACACTGGCTCTTAGTGTGAATTCACTGGGAATCAGGGATCCCAGGCATGCCTGATGGTAAACAGAGTCAAGTCACTAGTGCTCAGTGCTGCTTCTCGCACTGGGAATCAGGGCCCCTGGTCTGCTTGGGGGGCCGGGTTACAAAGTCTCACTGTGTTGGCAAGAGGTCCACTCCTGCCCTGGGCAAACAGCCTTCCATGTGAGCTTGCCCTGATCAAGGTTAGGTGGTTCTGCTGTCCTGTGTGGATGTGGGGTCTGGTCCCGTGGGTGTGCATTACTGGAAACAAACTTCCTGTGTCCACATACCCAGGCTCAGTTCAGCACAGTCTTCCTGCATGGGCCCAGGGTCTGGTCTTGGGAAACAAATTCCCCAAGTTCACAATCTTAGGCTCAAATTCAGGTAGAGCCACAGTTGTGTGTGGGCAGGAGCCCTGTTTGAGCATAGAGGGTCTGGCAGTTCCTTTGCCACTGCTGTGGGGCAGGCGGGAGAAGGGCTCTGTGACTCACAAAAATCTGCGGCAGATTCCCTGGGGTCTTGGTTTTCATGGGTTTGCAGCTGAGGTCACAGATCTTTTACTCGAGTGGCTGTAGAGTCCAGGTTTGCTTCTGAGACAAGATTGGGTAGTGGCAAGGTTAGGATCCTAGTCTCAAGCAGTTCCGTTCTTCAAGATGGTGTGGTCCCTGTGCCCACACTGGCTGCCCCTGGAGTGTTTGCAGTGGTAGTAGGGCTTTGCCATCTAAGATTGCTTGGTTTGGCAGCCCCTTGGAACACCTAAATACCCATAGCGCTCTCTCTCTCTCTCTCTCTCTCTCTCTCTCTCTCTCTCTCTCTCTCTCTTTCTCTTTCTTCTCTCTCTCTCTTTCTCTCTCTTCTCTCTCTCTCTCTCTCTCTCTCTCTCTCTCTCTCTCTCTCTTTCTCTCTCTTCTCTCTCTCTCTTTCTCTCTCTTCTCTCTCTCTCTCTCTCTCTCTCTCTCTCTCTCTCTCTCTCTCTCTCTCTCTCACATGCACGCGCGCGCGCGCACACACACACACACACACACACACCACACACTCCTCTATCACTCCCTCACTCTCTCTCTCACATATTATCTCTCCCTTCTTTCTTGCTGGTTGCCATCTTGGGTCTCTCCCATAGATTTTGAAATGTTTGATATTTTTTCATTGTAGTTGATTTCTAATTTTATGCCATTATGATGCTTGACATGATTTCTATCTTTTTGAATTTGCCTGTGTCCAAATATGTAGTCTATATTTGAAAATGTCCCATGTGGACTTGACAAGAATGCATATTCTGTAGCTTTGGGGTGAAATGTTCTGACGAAGTCAGTTAAGTCCATCTGAGCCAATGAGTCATTTAGGATTGCTGTTTCTTTGCTGATTTTTAAAAGAGGATTTAATCCAGTGGTGTCGGTGGAGTATTGCAGTCCCATTCTATGGTTGTATTGCTGTCAATCTCTCCCTTGATATCATCCAGAAGTTGTTTTGTGTATTTGGGTGATCCTGTATTGGGTGCATATATGTTTACTAGAGTTATATTCTCTCATTGAATTGCTCCCTTTAGTATTATAAAGTGGCCCTCATTATCTCATGTTATGGCACTAACTTTGAGTTATATTTTGTCAGATATAGGTATTTCAACCCAGCTTTTTTCTCATTTCCATTTGCCTGAAATCTTTTATCAAGCCCTTCACTATCAGTCTGTATGAATCCTTTGTTCTGAGGTGGTTCTCTTACAGATATCAAATATATGGGTTATGTTTTATTATCCATTCAGCTATCCTATGTCTTTTTTTAAAGTATATTTTTGATTGATTTTTTTTTTTTTTTTTTTTTTTTTTTTTTTTTTTTTACAGAGAGGAAGGGAGAGGGATAGAGAGCTAGAAACATCGATGAGAGAGACATCAATCAGCTGCCTCTTGCACACCCCCTACTGGGGATGTGCCCGCAACCAAGGTACATGCCCTTGACCGAATCAAACCTGGGACCTTTCAGTCCACAGGTCAACACTATCCACTGAGCAAAACAGGTTTCAGCTACCCTATGTCTTTTTATAGGAGCATTTAATCCATTTACATTTAATGTTATTATTGATAAGTACTTGTTTGTTGCCATTTTTATTCCTTGTTTGTGTTTCTTTTTGCCTTTCTATTTCTTCTTTTTACAGCAGTCCCTTTAGCATTTTTTGCATTGATGGCTTGGTTGTAATAAACTCTCTTAGCTCTTTTTTGTTTGTGAAGCTCCTGAATCCACCTTTAATTCTGAATGATAGCCATGCTGGGTATAATATTCTTGGATTCAGTCCCTTGCTTTGCATCACTTTGTATATTTCATTCCATTCCTTTCTGGCCATGTGTATTTCTGTTGTGAAATCAGTTGATAGTCTAATGGGATATTCCTTGTGGGTAATGTTTTGTCTCTCCCTGGCAGTCTTTAAGATTCTTACTTTGTCATTGATGTTTGCCAATTTAATTATGACGTGTCTTGGTGTTAATTTTTTTGGGTTCATGTTGTTTGGGACTCTAAGTGCTTTTTGAACTTAGGTGTTTGTTTGTTTGTTTGTTTTCTTGCCAACATCAGGAAAGTTTTCTGTCATATTTATTCAAACAGATTTTCTATTCCTTGCTCCAATTCCTCTCCTTCTGGTACTCCTATTATGTGGATGTTGTTTTATTTTATTTTGTCCCAAACATCCCTTAGGCTCTCCTTCTGCTTTTTAAGTTTTCTTTGCACTTGCTGCTGGTTTGTGTATTTTTTTCTACCTTGTCTTCTAATTCACTGATGTGGTCCTCAGCCTCTTCTGTTTAAGCCTTCTCTTATGTTCCTTATTTCATTTGTCATTCTTCATTTTCTCTTGGTTTCTTTTCATGTTGGTGACATTCTCATTTACCTCCTTGTAATTCTCATTGAGTTGTTTATATTTGTCCTCCAGCTGTTTGAGCATCCTTATAAACCATTACTCTGATTTCTTTCTCTGACATGTTACTTGCCTCCACTTCATTTAATTCCCTTTCTGGTATTCCTCTTTTATTTTCCTTTGGGGATTGTTCTTTTGTCTCCCCATTTTTTGCTATAATGTTTTATTTTTTCTGTATCTTAGGTCCAACTTCGTTGCTACCCAGGTTCTTTTGGGGTGGTGCTACTGCTGTGGTCTCAAGGTTCTTCTGAGTTTGATGATCTAGTGGAGCTCCCTATTTGAGCTATTTGGGTTATCTTGATGTAGTTGGATCTTGAATGTTAGTTTCCTATTTGTGGATGAAGTCTTGTAATGAATTGGCAGTGTGTTTTACCCCCAGCTTCATTGTGCAAGCTGTTCCAGCACTTGTGGAAAATATTGTCTTAGGTTTCACTTATATGTGCTCTCCGTGGGTTCCCAGAGTCCACAACCTGGGGTAAGGCATCTTGGGGCCTTGAGGCTCATGTACTGTGATTTTGGCCATTGTGGTGTGACTCTTGTTGGAATAGGATCATTCTGTAATTCACTATGAGGGTCCTGGAGCTTGTGACAAGGGGGGAGGTTTCATAGTCTGTGGTTGAGGCAGTGGGACTCTGGCCAAAGTGATTTCCCTCTCTGAATCACAAGTGAGTTCTGGATTCAGCAGCTGGAGATGTGGGTATCTCGGAGACTGTGGCTGAAACAATGTGACTTTGTCTAGGGGGGGAAGTCTTCAGTAACTCACCAAGTTGTTCAGAGGTATATAGCCAGGATGGGGATATTGTGGATACTGCTTGAGGGAGCTGTGTGCCCTTAGGTGGACAGGAACACATCCAGTGGCAGCTCACAGAGGGGCCCAGGAGCCGTCTGCACTTGTGCGGTCCACACGCTGGATTGGAATGATTGTGGTGTGCCTCTGGTCCATGGAGCGAGAAGTCCCAGTTTCTGCTTTAGGGGATATGCACCCTTGGTTGGATACTTGTGCCCAATAGCTGTTTACCTAGATGCATAGGAACTGTCTGCTGAGGCAGTGGGCTCAGGGGGCTGTGAGCTGGAGCAGTAGTACCACAGGGACTGGATGCCAGAGGCTAAGGTTGTGCCTTGTGGTGGCTCAGAGAAGCACCGAAGGGCCTCCTGCCAGTGCAGCAGGCTCAGGGGGCTTATGTGCTGGATCAGTGTGACTGCAGTGACTGGAGGTTGACAGCCAAAGAACGGGAAGTCTGAGTTTCTGCTGCCCAGGCCTTGCACCCTTGGTTTGATATGAGTACACCTAGTGGCAGCTCACAGAGTCACCAGGAGTTGCCTGCTGGGATGGCGGCCTCAGGGGCCTGCATGCTGAAGCCACGTGACCATGGTGTCTGTAGGTAGGCAGCTAGGAAGGGGGAAGTCTGAATTTCTACTGCAGGAGCTGTAGGTCCTTGTTTGGATGTGAACACACCCAGTGGGGGTTCAAGGATGCACCCTATAGCCACCTATATGAGCAGCAGGCTCAGTAGACCTGTATGCTGGAAAGATACAACTGCGATGTCCACAGGTCAGCAGCTGGGGAGGGGAAAGTCCCCTTTATTATCTTATTTTAAGAAATTGACAAACAACCCCAAACTTCCACCCTTGGTTGAGTTCACATGTACCCAGTGGGAACTAAAAGAGGCACCCAAGAGCTGCCTTTGGGATGGTGGGTTCAGGAGGCCTATGCACTGGAAAAGCACAGCTTAGGTGTCCAAAGGTTGGCTTCTGGGGAGGAAGGAGTTGCACTTACTGCTGGAGAAGCTGTGCATCCTTGGAGGTGGGAGTCCTAGGATATGCAGGTCTGCATGTGGGGCAGCAGGCTTTTGACTGAAGTGGCTGCAGGGTCATGGGCAGTGTCCAAGGCCAGTCTGGGTGGTGGTGCTGATGAGTTCCGAGATGAGACTGCTCTCCCCTTCAATATGGAACTGGCTCTGTGCCTGAGCCCAGCAGCCCAGAGAGTGCCCACAGCGGAGGTAGGTGCTCCCTGTTCAGGAGAGCCTAGTTTCCAGCCTCTGACACTCCTGCTGGATTTAACTGTCCCTCGTTCACTCACACACACACCACACACATCCACAGACTCTCCTTTCACCCCCTCACTCACTCACACCCTCTCCCTCACCTCCGTCCTGCTAGCTGCCATCTTCAAATCCCCTTTATTATCTTATTTTAAGAAATTGACAAACAACCCCAATCTTCAGCAACTACCATCCTGATCAGTTTTATGCCATCAGGACTGAGGATAGATACTTCACCAGCAAAAAGTTGATGATTCACTGAAGAATCAGAGGATGTTTATCATTTTTTTTAACAATAAAATTTTAAATTAAAGTATGTACATTGTTTTTTTAAGACAAAATGTGATTGTACAGTATAGCATAACTTTTATATGCACTGGGAAACAAAAAAAAATTGAAGTGACTCACTTTATTGTGATATTTGCTTTATTGTGGTGGTCTGGAATCAGACCAGTATTACTTCCAGGGTATGTCTATAGAACTGTATTACTGAAATCTGGAACTGTATTACTGCAATCAAATCCAATGTTGCCTGCTAAAAACGAGAAATTCAAGAATACTCATTAAATGTGTTCAATAAGAATTAAAGAACTGTTTTAAGTAGTACTAGCCTAGGGATTCACTTAGTATATTCCATGGAACACTTTTTGTTTACTGTATACTTAGTTGTTGCCAAAAAATAAAAGTAAAATTTACATTTTTTAGCATTAATGAATGGCATAAAGGATTATGTTTTCAATGCTCTGTCAAAACTTTGTTAATTTGATGTCAATGACATAGATTGTGCCTGTCTCTGGTGATGCTCACTCATCAGAGTGTTTTTAGAAACAATTGTGAGGCAAATTAATGGGTGTAACTATAATTGCAACTACTAGATTGACATTTTCTGGAGAGATTAATAATGATCAAAATTAAATACCTAAACATTCCTATTCTATTGTTAAAATGGATTTGATGTGTCTTGGTGGTTTAAGTGACTCTGTGCACTAGAAAAGGGAAATTGAGGTGCTTACTCTGCAAACCTCCTGAAGTTTCTGACTCCAATGGCCTTTTTACATTGAGACCACTTTCCATTCTAAAACCTTATCATCCAAAGATTTTACTGTTTCAAACTTACCTTCAAATTTCATATGGCTTTATAATAAGTATTATACAAAATCACTAATTATCAATCACTTATATTCATGAGAATTAATAAATCTCATATATCTTCAAATTTTATGAGAACTCTTAAAGTGAACACAATTGACCTATTGGGTCCCATCTCTACTTCAAGGAATATATCCTATGAAACCTGAAGCACCAATCAGAAAGAATGTATTCACCCCCATGTTCATAGCAGTACAATTTACAATAGCCCAAATGCCTATCAATAGATGTTTGAATGAAAAAGCTGTGGTACTTTTACAGCATGACATACTATGCAGTAGTAAAAAAAAAAAAAAATCCTTTTTCCTTGGAGACAGCATGGAGGGACCTGGAGAGTATCATGCTAAGTGAAATAAGCCAGTCAGAGAAAGATAAGTATCACATGATCTCACTAATATGTGGAAGTTAAGTAACAAAATAAACAGATGAATGGGGTGGATCCAGAGACAAAGAAGTATGGAAGAGAGTGTGGAATCTCAGAGGGAAGGCAGAAGGTGGGTGGGTGGGTGGGTGGTAATCAACCAAAGACCTTGTGTGCATATATGCATAACCCATGGACACAGACATTAGGATGCTGAAGGCCTGGGGCAGTGAGGGGAAGACAGGGACAGGATGGAGGGGGTAAACAGGGGAAAATGGGAGATATGTAATACTTCCAACAGTAAAGAATTATCCTATCTAATAAAAGGGTAATATGCAAATTAACCATCACTCTGCAACAAATATGGTGGTGCCTATAGCCACAGAGATGGCAGCCTCGGCTGGAGCCATGGAGCCAGCAGAGCAGGCTGGAGGCTTGGGAAGCCGTGTCTCCTGCACGCCCAGGTTGGCCGCTGAGGCAGACATGCAGGGAGTGCAGTGGGGAGACAGGCGGGGAGTGAGCAAGGTTCCCTGACCTGGTTCCAAATCCACAATTGGTTCCTTTCATCACTGATTCCCCTCCTCGCAGGTGTCCTCCACGCAAAAGCCATTCCATGCAAATATTTCATGTCCTAATGGGTGAATCCTAAAAAGAGTGAGTGTCACATCTGAGCAACCTAACACCTGTTAGAAAAAGGACCTGGGAGGAGGGATTTAGGAATCCCGATGCCATTGTGAGTTGCTTGGTCTCTGAACTGCTGTCAAACACAGGCAGTCTGAGATCCTCCCCAAACCCCCACCTGAGCTAAACCTGGGAACCAGGACATTGTCAAGGCCCAAAGTTGACTGGGAAAGAGGGCAGGGGAGCAAAGCAAGCAGCACAGCCACCTCAACCAGAGACGCAGGAGCCTGAGACAAGGCAGAGACATGTCCTGGCCACCGATGCCCTCCAGCCAACCAGTGCCCACATCCAGCTGGGCGACGGGTGAATTGCAGAACTTCAGGCCACGGCAGGAGGGAAAGTCGAAGATGCCTAAGGATGTTTGTACATGTCCCACAGTGGAGAAGCAGAGTGAGAGCCAAGAAGTGAAGTCTCACCTCAGCGCTGGGTGTTCAAATTATCTAAAAATAGCAGTTCCATCGGAGTCCACGGCCATGTTTGCTGAGGATGGAAGGCGTGCAGAGGACTCCGGGACAGCCCTATAACCTCGGGGCCACAGCGGCTCTGGAGAGGAAAGACTGAGCAGTTATGGTGTCCAAAGAGTTAGCACCACAAACATTGGCCTATCCAGAAGCTCGGTGCTGCTGGAAGTTGCTGGCCTTGGCTTCTCCAGCAGGGAGAGGAAAGGTGGATACGGTGGCTCCAGTGGTCCAAATCCTGTCTTTGTCTCTGTTCCCTAGCCTCTGCGCCCTCCTTCCGGGACAGCCTCAGTGCCAGTGCAGAGGAGGCTGTGGAGAGGGCAGTGGTGAGGAGAATGCTTCTGATAATAGATACCAGCAAAACCACTGTCAAGAGCCTTTCTAGGGCTGGCAGGAAAACGCAGCAATGAGGAAAGAATACTGTCTCAAAACGAAGAGATTGTTCTTTGTTTGTTTGTTTGTTTGTTTGTTTGTTTTATCAGCAAAATGTGAATATTACTTAAACCACAGACTTTGCAAGAATCAATTGAAATAAAATTCCAGAAATTGAGTAACAGCCAGGCTGAAGTGGATACGTTGGTTGAGCATGAATGTGGTCCTGTGCACCAAAAGGTTGTAGGTCAGGGAACATACTGGCACATTCCTGGGTTTCAAGTTGGATCCCTAGCCAGGGCTCCCAAGGAAGGCAATTGAAGGGATGTTTCTTACATTGATGTTTCTCTCTCTCCATCCCTCTCCCTTCCACTCTCTCTAAAAGTCAATGGAAAAAAATTAATTAATGCCGTATCTGCAAATGTGAATAATCTAAAAATGGGGGGAAAAAAGAAGTGTGTGTATGTGTGTGTGTGTGTTGGGGGGGGGGGGTCCTAACCGGTTTGGCTCAGTGGATAGAGCATTGGCCTGCAGACTGAAGGGTCCCAGGTTCAATTCTGGTCAAAGGCATGTACCTTGGTTGTGGGCACATCCAAAATTGGGGGTGTACAGGAGACAGCTGATGTTTCTCTCTCATCGGTGTTTCTAATTCTATTCTTTTTCCTTCCTCCGTGAAAAAAATAAATAAGATATATTTAGGGGAAAAAAAACAGGTTAAAAGCAGTTGAATATGTACTGTATAATTTAAAGTGTGCAAAATAATATAACTTTTTAGGGGCATATATAAGTACTAATAAAAGAGAAATATGCTAATTGGACCAGACATCTTTTGAACATCCATCCAGATGTCCTTCCAGACAACACCACAGTGGTGGGGGCCAAAGCAAAGTCTGTTAGGGGCAATCAAGCTGGCAGGGGAGGGCACTTATGGGCGACTAGGCTGGCAGACAGGGGAACTTAGGGGCAACCAGGTCAGCAGGGGAACTGTTAGGCATCAATCAAGCTGGCAGGGGAGTGGTTAGGGGATGATCAGGTTGGCAGGCAGGCAAGCAGTTGGGAACCAGCAGTCCCTGATTGTGAGAAGGATGTCTGACTACCTTATCCCAGGGAACAAGCCTAAACCAGCAGTCAGACATCCCCCAAGGGGTCCCAGATTGGGCTGAGGGACACACCCCCTATGCAAGAATTTCATGTACCAAGCCTCTAGTTAAAAAATAAAATTAGACATGAAAAAATTTCATTCTTCAAATTATATTAAAATTAAACATGGAAGAGGGAATAGAACATCAGTTGACTTTCTCATATCAGGTCTAACTTTTTTTTATAATAGGAGACAAATTAATATAATAATTATGACCAGATTTTAGGGACAAGGACATTTTGTAGCTGGGATGGTCACTTTTGGCTAAAAGAGAAGATTCCATTGTAGAAGAAAATTTAGAGACAATAAGAACATTGTGAGAATGGTGAGGCCTCATCTCAGACAGAAGTCTGGAAGTAACGACTATAGATATTTTGATTAGATCAGAGGCAACCCAGCAGAATGGGTAAAAGCATGCACTTTAGAGTCAGAAATGTCTATAGTGGATCCTCATTCTACTACCACTGAGTTGAGTACCCTACAGCATCTTTTTTGTTGTTGTGAACATGTTTGTATTATGAAAACAATTAAGGGGTCAAAGTCTGCACAATTATTTCCTTAATGCTTGACACAGTATGGGCCTTTATCAAATGACAGTTAGTATGTGGAATGGAGTTAGATAATGTACAAATGCTTAAGTAATGATCATGTTTGAAGAAACTGTAGATGAATTTTATAGACTATTAGAGGCCTGGTGTACAAAATTCATTCATTTGGGGGGGTCTCTCTCAGCCAAGCCTGTGCCCTTCTGCAGTCTGGGAGCCCTTAGGGGATATCTGACTGATGGCTTAAGCCCACTGCCCATGGGAAGTGGGCTTAAGCCATCAGTCAGTCATCCTAAGTGTTGCCGTGGAGGTGGGAGAGGCTCCCACCACTGCCGCTGTGTTTGCCAGCTATGAGCGTGGCTTCTGGCTGAGTGGTGCTCTCCTGTGGGAGAGTGCTGACCCCCTGTGGGAGCTCCTGTATTGAGTATCTGCATCCTGGTGGTCACTGTGCATCATAGTGACTGGTCATTCAATCATTGGGCTGAAACTGGCTCTCTGACATCCCCTAAGGGGTCCTGAATTGCTAGAGGGTGCAGGTCAGGTCGAGGGACCCCACTGGTGCATGATTGGGACCAGAGAGGGGTGTGGGTGGTTGGCCAATTGGAGATGGACTGCAAGAGAGCTCCAGGGAGTGTCTGGCCCTTCTCGCTCAGTACTGATCAGCCAGACCCAAAACAGCAAGCTAACCAACCAGTTGGAGCATCTGCCCCCTGATGGTCAGTGTGCATCATAGCAACTGGTCAACTTGTCAACTGTATGCTCCCTGGTGGTCAGTGCATGACATAGAGAATGGTTGAGCAGCCTTACCATATCATTAGCATATTATGCTTTGATTGGTTGAATAGATGACCAGACGACCAGTCTCTTAACATATTAGGCTTTTATTATATAGGAAATTTTGAGTCAGTGGAAACGTTGAGAAAAAACAAAACAAAAATACAACAACACAAAAAACAACTTCTGTTTAGTGAAGATTTCTTATGCAAAGATAAAGATGTACATAATATGAAGACTGAGGAGAGTTCCTAAGTACAGGGCCCAAGTTGCTGCTTACATGATCATCCAAATAAAATTTCAATATGAACTTCGGACACTACTTTGCAACAGCTGCTGTGGCTACCTAAGCAAAAGTTAAATGAACTGAATTCATAATAGCAGAAGAGTTTGGACACAAATTGCAATCTGTGATCCAGGATTTTAAATGAAACTCAGAGCTGAGAAAGGAATGTCCTTCTCCAGCCATAGTGAAACTCTGACCCATAGGGGCTCAGCCTGACAGTGACACCAGAGGGCTCTGCCTCATGGAGACACCTCTCACCAATATTTTTTTTTTTTACTTTGTAGTTGATTAAAACACTCTGGATGTGTGTGGGTGGTTATTGTGTACAGATGTTGGTTGCTCTGTTGGAGAGGAAAGAGAGAACACAATTTTGAGACTTTGTGCTTTTGGAGAGTTACTGGGAAGAAACTGGAAGTTAAGAGTAGTTAGAGGTGACCACGTGCCCACTCTGTTGATTGTTTTCTTCTTTGTATCTTATTATACCATAGGATGGTGGTATAACCAAATGATATTTGGATTTTACTAGTTACCCTGCTGCAGAGAGTCTGTAATTTTACCAAAAAATATCCTCATTACTCTGCTGTACACATTTTGAATGGATTTTAAACTACCACAAGTCATGATTTTTATAGGAAGGTGATTTACATCTTTAAGAGGTTAAAGAGACTTAGGAGAGTACCAGTATCATTGGAAAACAAACAAACAAACAGAAAACACACACACAAAAAACAAACAAACCCACAAACCCAAACTGGTAAATTACCTGAATTATAAAAATAATGCCCAAAGATTATAGAAAGGAGCTACCATGTTTTCATTAGCTCACATGGTTGCAGAAAGGGATCAAAGCTATAGAAAAAAAATCAGTTAACACATAAAAACCCAGACAAGAAGATAAAAGTAAACATTTATCATTACCATACATTCTTTTTTAAAAATATATTTTATTACTCTTTCACAGAGATAAAGGAAGAGGGATATAGATTTAGAAACACTGATGAGAGAGAAACACTGATTAGGTGCCTCCTGCATACCCACTACTAGGGGTGTGCCTGCAACCAAAGTACATGTCCTTGACCGGAATTGAACCTGAGACCTTTCAGTCTGCAGGTTGATGCTCTATCCACTGAGCCAAAATGTTTAGGTCTATAATACATTCTTTATTTCAAAAAATCACAACTTTCTTTGTAAAAAAATATTCTTTTAAAATTATTTAATCTATTTTTTGCCACACATTTCTCTTGGCAATATCACAGTACACTTGTAATCACTTAGCACCAGAAAAGCTGACATTGCATCCACACTTGGAACAAACTTTGGTCCCATCTCTGAAGATTAGAGTTCTTGAGCACACCTCTTAATTTGAGGCCCAATTAACTCAGTCTACAAGCAAGATGGGTCACACCTTAGGGAGGGAAAGCAGAGCAGAATGGCTCTAAGTATGTCAAACTCATCAGAACTCCGGCCACTGCAGACCGCAGCTTGACACCTGTGTGCACACTCGCAGCTGATTAATGGGCTGTCACCTTGGTTGTTGACTGGTGAATTATTTATACTTATAAGCCACTAAATAATTTAAAGCTGATATCTTAAATTCAGCTGAGAATGACAAGAAGAGGGTGGCCTAAAATTCCAACTGGGGAGATCAATGCCCTTGTTTTTAGGGTGCTTTAGAACACAATTTTTGCTGACTGTTCTCAGAAAAAAGAAATAAAAAATGAAAAATGAAAAGTAGGTTCATTTGGTATAACATGTTAGAGAGAGTGAAATGCTTCAGCAATCAGAGAGAATGTTGCTTTAAACAAAATAAACATTCTACAACTCTGAAGGATACTAAAATTTCATAGGAAATAAAAACATTTGGTTTCAAAATTTAATCACGAAATCTAGATGCGCTGCATGTTTTAAACTTTGCCTCAAAGGAGTTTACCATGCTCTATGATCACAGAAGATCTGGACGGACCATTAGTTTCACCTGTGGCTCTGGATTATATTTTGTTTTCCTTTTGTAGTGCAGCAAAGGGGCTTAGAACAAGATATTAATTAGCATCACACGAGGCAGAGTAGGTCTGCAAAGCGAGCAAGTCTAGACAGCGGACATTAAGAAGAGCAAAAGGAAGGGAAAGTTAAGAAGAAAAAAAGTTAAGAAAAAAAGTTAGTATCTTATGGATGTCACAAAGAAACTTCAAAACAACCAAATACATTGTGGAAATACCTTAATTCCATTTTTTTACTTATACTTCAATAAAATATTGATATATATTTAAATAAATTTATTTTCAATTGCTAAAAATGGTTATTGTGTGCAATTCAAGAAAACAAAATATATGTAGTGCTAATGAGTGGCAAATAAATATATTCTAAAATAACATCACAACATTACAACCAGGGTTTTCCCATTACTATAACTGAGATTTCCGTTTTTACTTTTTAGTGGACTGAAATTCCTTTGTGATTGTTTAAGGTAGCGTATACAAAAAACTGGAAATGTTATAGGCTCCCAATTCCTCCCATTGCCATCTTTATTTCCACATTTCCTCTCAAATTAGCACTTAGAGTTGTATTCTTTTTTCTTTTTTTTAATGCAGTGTCATTGTAAAATAACTATTTGCGATGACTTTTCAATAATGAACTTCTGTCAATGTATTGGCCTGCTCTGAAATTACAAGTAGCTTGCTTTCATCTTAAACTTTTTCCAAAAAGCTTTTAACAATAGTTGCCTAAAACTGGATAGGCCCAATTTCCCAAAGACTAGTTGTTTTCCTGAAAGAAAAACAATCAAATAAACAAACAAAAACAACAACAACAGTGCTTAAATCCCACTCTTTTATTATACTGCAATAGCAACTAAAGAAAATATGAGTGGACCTTGGTGCTACCCAGAGTCTGGAGATGCGTCCCGCTATTCTCTATTTAGAAGAAAACTGCCTACCTCATCCTTGACTGTACAACAATGCTCAATGTTGCCCTCTTGCTTCAGGGAATACTTGTGTTTTCTGTGTCCTACAATAAAATGGTGATTTGGCAATCCTGTTCTTGATGTTTTTACTCTTCTCATCATTTTGAATAAACACTTATTGTCATTTTGAATAAGAACAGGGTGACATTTTGGAATGACAAAGTTCTAACCAAGTTAATCTCCACTCTGGATTTCATAGAACTGCTTAGTGACATAATTATACTCAGTTTTTGAAATTAGATATAATCACCTCCATCCTTGAAAAGGTGAATAGACACAAACAGCAGCAAGTGACTGGGTAGGCTTCTAAACTTGGGATACCAACATTAAATAACTTGGCTTACTGCTACTATGTATACATAAAATTTCAACATTTACTGTTTTAATATTATTCCTGCCATGTACATGGTAGCTCCAAAATTCATTTATTCAAACTAGACCACTACCATAAACTCTAGAGTTATATAATAACCTATTTATTTGACAGCTCCCAACTTTGTTGACTGATGAGTACCTAAGCTTTTGCATGTGTAAACAAACATTTGCATGTGTTAATAAACTTCTAGTTGCCTGACTTCCCTAAATTTTTCACTATCTCACTTAATGGATTCAGTTTTTCAGATACCAAATTGAATCCTCTCTCATCATTTTATTTTTCTCAAACTTTAAAATATATCTAAATAATCTGGATTTTTTTAGGGCAATATTTTTTATGGCAGAATGTTATATATAATATCCCCAAATCTCATTAAAAATAAACTCCAGAAACAAAATCAGCTTTCTGCACCACACAAAATGGCCTAGGCCTTTTTCTTTCTGGTCCTTCCTAATAAGTACATTTATAAATACTTGAAATAATACAAGAGACAGTCAAAGGACAAAGCTAAAAGGACGTGATTAGAACTGGTGTAAGAGACCAGACCAGGGAGACTGAAGTTCCTCTGCTCAACAGAGAAGCGACTCAGACTGGGCGTTCCCTGACACCTCACCTGGCAGAAGAGGGGAGCACAGGCTGGCTCATTCCTCCCTCAGATTGAACTGGGGTCCCTCTGACAACATCAGAGGAGCGGACACCCAACAGCAAGGGCAGAAGTCCCTTCCCTCGGAGAGAGACAGGAGAAAGAGAACACTGGGAGAAATAGTCATTGAACTCTCCCAAATTTGATGAAAACATCAACAAATTCAAGAAACAAGTCCCTAAAAGATTAGATTCAAGACATGCAGACCAAGAAACACAACCATAAATTGCCAGAAACTCAGGACAAGTAGAAAAAAAAATCTCAATAATAACCAAAGAGAAATGACTACCATAAAGGACTCAATTCTAATGACAGCAAAATTTTCATTGGAAAGTGTGGATGCCAAAAGAAAATGGCATCATACTTTGCTAAAACAACAAGCACACGTTTTTAAAGTGCTCATGGGACATTTTGTTAAGGTAGATCATATCCTGGGCCATAAATAAACTTCAACGCATTTAAATAAATTAAAATCATATAGAATGAGTTCTCTGTCCATAATGGACTCAAACTAAAAATCACTAACAGAGATTTCTAAACATGTGGACATTAAGCAACTCAGTTGTACATAATCTATGGGTAAAAGAGTATGTGTATGAGAAACTATAAATATGTACAACTGAATGAAAATCCATGTGTCAAAATATGGGTCTGCTGCTTGTGCAGTGCTGAGAGGAGAATCATACCACTGTGATGGTTAATGTGTGTGTCCATTTGGAGGGTGTTTTGTGTGAGAGTGACATTTAAATCAGTGAACACTGAAGATGCAGATTGTCCTCTGGGTTTTAATTGGCTCTCATCTAGTTAGTTGAAGGATGGAGGAGAACTAAAAAGACTGGCTTTCCTGAGCAAGAGAACATTCCTCAGAAGACAGATTTTGGACTTCATCTGCACCCTTATCTCTCTGGGTCAAAGGATAAGTGATGATACTTAGGATGATGCCCAAGGACCCCCAATTGCCCCCATATGAAAAAAAAATCCAATTCATAATGACAAAGACTCACAGAAGAGGGTAGTAAAAGAAAGTACTAGTAGTGGAATTCATATTGGACAACACTGGAATACACAGAACAAAAGTTTGGAGATAGAAAGCAACTCAGAATGTTGAAGGTGATGAATGGAAAGATATTTCTGAAAAAAAAAAAAAAATTGAAATGGCCAGAGAGGTAAAAGGCTTTGAACAAAGAAGCAAAAATACTTTGTTGATCAGCCCAAAATTCTTATGCAGCAATCTTCAAGGCATAAAAACTCACCTAATGTAATCATGACAACAAAAACAATTGCAAGCAAATTCCAAGTGATAGGTATTATAGTAATAAAAAGAAAAATTGGTTGAATAATAAACCAACACACAATGGAAGAACATTAAAAAACATGGTAAAACATTTAAAAAAAAAACATTGAGGTTGTTGCCTGGTATTGCAAAAGGAGCTGAAGTATTAAGGAAATATAGATGCCATCAAGGACAGAATACTGGAATGCCATGCCAGAAAAAAGCAGGTGGATAAAAATGAGTAATAGAGAATAATAAATAATCAACATATGTAAAATTAATTGAATCTAGATGTAAGACAAAGGGAAGAAAAATCCAGTATCCTTGTCAGATCCAAAAGGAGAAGTAGAAAACCAAAACAATACAATCAACTGAAAAATGAAAAAAACTACAAAATTAGAAAAGACAAACAAAAGCTATGAGAAAATTGAAGGTAACTATTTCTTGAAGAGGGGATATAGAAACTACTTTGGAACATTGTTTTACTGGAATATTCCACCAGAACAGTCAACTCAAACTTCTTAATAAAACTACTAACTATATGATTAGAAAATATTCTCAGCAAAAAATACCAAGCCACTAATGATGGAAAAAATTGAGATTGACATCATCTTATCAGGATGAAAATGTTAAACATCATATTTTAAATATTCAAGGAATAAACAAGAAGCCAATGTTTCACCCTAAGACAAATTGGTATTCAAAGTATAGGCTACAGAAATAGTGAAATTTGCACAAAAACTTACAGTATTCCCCCCCCCCCCCGCCAGAATCTTGCTGAGGAAAGACCAAGTGTCAGACAACAACATAAGATCTTAAGAACAGCATAAATATATACAAATAGAACTAAGATGAGCAGGCAGGAATAAATATAACAGAATAGGAGATATTTTACAATATAGATACACTAACAATAAAACTGATCAGTAGATGGAAATATGAGAAGGCTAAAGAGAAAGTAGAACACATGCATTGATATGGCCGTAAGTATTAAAATGGATTAACTTTTAATATGGACCAGACTAGTGTTTCATTTCCAGAAAGTAAGAAAATTATAGTAACTTGAGAGTATGGAAACCTGTGAAGAGGAAACACATCTCTAATCCAACCAGCTTTTATCACAATTACATGGTCATCCAAACCTCTCCAAAATGCAGTTGGTGAAAAATCAAAGTAGAGGAAATCTGACTCCTGAATAAGCTCAGAGCAAAGCAGCCCACACTCACCCTGGACCTCTACAGAGACAGAACTGCCTGTTCTTCAAACCACTGATTTCTAGGATCTCTTAGCCATTGCATCTTATCAATGAATGTGATTAGTGATGAACTCGCCCTGCTTTTTTAACCTTTATTTTACATTTATTTTAAGTTAACTTTATTGGGGTAACATTAGTTAATAAAATGATATAGGCTTCAAGTGTATAATTATACAATGCATAATCTGTATATTGCTTGTGTGCCCATCACCCAAAGTGAAATCATAACCATATAGTTACCCCATTACACTTTCCTACCAGCCCACACTCATTCTTTCTTACAACCGCCATAGTGTTGTCTGTGTCTATGAGTTTTTGTTTGTATGTTCACTTGTTGTTTTCAGTTTTATATCTCACACATGAACAAAATTATATGGTTCTTAGGTTTTCTGATTTCTTTCACTTAACATGATATTCATAAGGTCCGTCCATATTGTCACAAATGACAATATATCATCCTTTCATATGCCTGATTGGTATTCCATTGTATATATGTATCACATATTCTTTATAAAATCATCTATTGAGGAGCACTTAAGATGTTTCCATGTCTTAGCCACTGTAAATAATGGTGCAATGAATACAGAGGTACATATATCTTTGTGAATAGATGTTTTCAAATTTTGGGGGTAGATATCAAGAAGAGGGTTGCTGGTCAATGGTAACTCTATTCTTAATTTAATATGGAACCACAAAAGACCCCGAGGAGTAAAAAAATCCTGAGAAAAAGAATCAACCTGGAGGTATCACACTCAGTAACTTCAAATTATACTATAGAGATATAACCAAAATAGCACAATATTGGCAGAAAAACAGACACATGGATCAATGGAATAGAACTTAGAAAAAAACCCACCAAAAACTGTGATACATCTACACAATGGAATACTATGTTGCTATAAAAAAAGAAGGAACTCGGCTGAAACCGGTTTGGCTCAGTGGTAGAGCCTATGGACTGAAAGGTTCCAGTTTCGATTCCGGACAAGGGTATGTACCTTGGTTGTGGGCACATCCCCAGTGAGGGATGTGCAAGAGGCAGCTGATCAATGATTCTCTCTCATCAATGTTTCTAACTCTCTATCCCTCTCTCTTCCTCTCTGTAAAAAATCAATAAAATATATATTAAAAAAAGAAAAAAAGAACTCTTACCATTTGTAAACAGCATGGATGGGCCTGGAGAGCATAATGCTAAGTGAAATAAGCTAGTTGGAGTAAAATAAATATCACATGACCTCACTCACTTGTGGAATATAGTGAATAATATAAACTGATGAACTAAAATAGATTCAGAGACATAGAAACATTGAACAGGCCATCCAATCTCAGAGGGAAGGCAGTAAGGGAGGGGGACAGTAAGAGATCAACTAAAGGACTTGTATGCATGCATATAAGCATAATCAATGGACACAGACAGTAAGGGGGTAAGGGAATGTACTGGGGAGAGGTCAATGGGAGAAAAAGGAGACACGTGTAATATTTAAAAAAATAAAGAATTGAGAGAGGGAGAGGGAAGAGAGAGAGAGAGAGAGAGAGAGAGAGAGAGAGAGAGAGAGAGAGAGAGAGAGAGAGAGACTAAGCAGAAATAAATCCAGATGCATATGAGCAAATACATTTGGCAAAGGAGCCTAAAACATACAATGGAGAAAAGAAAGCCTTTTTAATAAATGGTACTGGGAAAGTTGGAAAGCCACATACCAAAGAATGAAACCATACTATAGTGTGTCCCCAGGTACAAAAATTAATTTAAAATGGATCAAAGACCAAAATATAAGATCTGAAACAATAAGTTACATAGAAGAAAATATATGCCCTAAACCTATGAACCTTGGTCATAAAGAACATTTTATGAATTTGACCCCAAAGTCAAGGGAAGTAAAAGCAAAAATAAATGAATGAGACCATATCAAACCAAAAAGCTTCTACACAGCCAAATAAACTTTCACAAACAACAAACAACAAACAAACAAACAAAAAGGCAACCTACTAAATGGAAGAAAATATTGATATTTAAAAACAACAGTTTTGGCATGGAGTTAATATCCAAAATATAAAAGAATTCATACAACTCCACACCAAACAAATAATCCAATTGAAAATTGGGCAGAAGACCTGAAGAGACACTTCTCCCAAGAAGACATACAAATGGCCAACAGATACACTGAGTGGCCAGATTTGTTATGATCTCTGAACATATAATAATCTGACCACTCAGTATATATATATATATATATATATATATATATATATATATATATATATATATATTAGAAGTCTTTTGCATGAATTCATGCATGGTTGGGGTCTGGCCAGCCTGGTCAGGGAGAGGGGACACGGGCATTTGGCCAGTCTGCCTGCTGGTCGAATTCCTGGTTGAGAGGACAATTTGAATATTAGCCTTTTATTATATAGGATATACACTGATATAGCATGATAATCTGGCCACTCAGTGTATATGAAAAGATGTTCAACTTCACTAGCTATTCTGGAAAAGTGAATCAAAACTACAATGAGATACCCCTTCACACCTGTTAGAGTGGCCATTATCAACAAGACAAATATTACCAAGTATTGGAGTGGTTGTGGGAATAAAGGAACCCTCATTCACTGCTGGTGGGAATGTAAATTGTAAATTGTTATAGCCACTATGGAGAACAGTATGGAGGTTCTGCTTGCCCTTCTACTTTAATTGTCACAAATTCCTTATGCAGCTTTGAAACATGAGATTTGTCTATACTGGACAATTGAGACTTGATAACCTCTTACCCGATTATGTTTCTTTGCCCAGGTATAATTGCATTTTCTCTTAAAAGAGGGAATGAAGCAGACATTTTGGATGAATGAATCTGTTTTAATTATGAATTTCAAAATTCATTATTGGAGGATGAGGGGAGAGAGGTGGAAGTTGTTAATATGTATTTGCTTGAACAAATGAAACCAGGTGATGCTCCTATATGACGCCACTACCCTTGCTATGCATTTATCTACTTTCATAGGGCAAGTGGCATGAGAAGGTCTATTAAGTGTAGTGAAGAGCAGTAAAATAGATTATTTCAAGATTTTTACTTGAAAGGTTGGAATATGTAAAGTTAAAGCATATGTGAATAAACCATGAATGTACTTGTCACTTAAAAATAATGGTGTGAGTTCCACTCATCTTTAGACAAAAGCATTCCATGAAAATAAGTTAAATAAATGCATCAAGAACAACAGGCCATAAAAATTCACAATAATCATCTGTACCGGAAGGCTAGCCATGATAGTCTTCAGAAATTCTAAAATTTCCTGTAATCCTTCAACATTTGAAATTGTGATAGCTGACATTTTTACTTTCAACCTCAGAAATTTTGTTTTGAACAGTTAGATGGAAACAGAATCAAAGAAATTTAGAAAGTGAGAGTTAGAGAGGGTATTTAATAGCATGTCATTCACTCTGAGGTGTCTAGCACAGAATGCTAAGCCCCTGTTCCTCCTTAGATGCTGGCCAGGGACAGTGCCAGCTCCAACACTGGCAACCCTGGTCAGGAAAGAGCTCCAATCCCCTCTCTTTGTTGAGCCCTTTTGCAAAAGAAATAGGTACAATGGGATTTCAATACTCACTGCTTTTCTCTGTCTAGATAGACTGATATATATTCTCTTGTCCTCTGAGGCCTGTTTATGCCTCCTCTTACCAAGCACAGCAAACACTCTGTTTCCTGGTGATTTCCTGCTTACTAGGTCCCATCTAAGAGAGTAGGGATCTTGTTTCTATTGTGTTTGTGCTCCTAGTGTGGAGAATAGGCACTCTGTAGTATTTGGTTGGATGAATGCTGGAAGAGTGTTTTAGTCACTTGGTCCCTCATTGAGTGTCTGTAGTCTCAGCCAGACCAGGGACTGGCAAACTTTTCCTGCAGAGGAGCAGATCATACAGTCTTTGTTGCAATCACTCAACTCTGCTTTTATAGTCAAAAGCAGTCATAGAAATACATACACACACGCATCCTATCTAATAAAGAGGGAATATGCAAATTGCTCATCATGCCATCACAAAGATGGCAGCGCCCATAGCCATAAGATGGCAGCGCCCAGTCCCCTCAGCCATGATGGAGTCCCCTAGTACCTGGGGAGGGGGGGGGCGCAGGCATGTGGCGATGCCAGACATATCTCCAGGCAGGTCCAGCCACGTTGCTTGCCTGCTGCCAGAATCCCCCAGTCCTTTCACAGAAAATGGGTTGCCTCAAAAGTTGGTTAAGCTTCTGAGGACAGAAGCATTCAAAATTTTTGAAAGGGAATTACAATATTTATAAAAGTTTAGACTAGACCATTCAAGGTTATTTACACTACAACCTTATATCATTTTGTGATATTAACATTCTGAATTCACATAGTACAAACAGATATTATTTAAAGAAATGGCCATTATTATTAAGACAACTCATAAAACCACACTGTTTGTATATCAAGGACATTCTGTGTGATTTTCCTAATGGTTGGAGTTAATGCCTCTAAACCACCAGTGGGACATCCCCCAAGGGGTCCCAGATTGGAGAGGGTGCAAGCTAGGCTGAGGGACACCCTTCTTCCATACACTAATTTATTTTACTGGGCTTCTAGTATTTTTATACTGCAGTAATGACACTTTATTTGCAAAGCCAGGTGATGGGCCAAATTTGGCACAATGGCATGAGTTTGCCAACTCCTGTGACTGATGACTAGATCTACTTCGTTAAAATATAAAATTTAAATTAATCATGCCTCTAAGTATTTTGAAAGTATATCTAATATTGTCTCTGCTTTCATAGATAATAGCATTCATGTGAACAAAGTATATCCTAAATGAATAAAATAGCCCAAATGAGTAAAGTAGATACTAAATGAATGAAATTGAATATGGTTCGCATTGTTCACATATTAACCTCATTCAGTAACATAATTGGACTGGCTGTGATGGCTAAAAATAGCCAGTAGACTTGGGGGCTATGGCCTTTATTACCAGCTCATGTTCTACTTACCAGATTATGACAGAACATTCCCACTTGCAGTCTTTGAAAAGGATATAACATTATCATTGCCCCAGCTACATGTTTGTTTGCTATGTCTTTGCATTGCTCCTGACTTTCAGATAAATCTTGAATATAAGAAAGTGGCCTATAAAACATTACACATTGCAAAGCACCCCAAATATGAGTGTTGCAGGTTCTGGTACAGAGAAAGACTTAGCTAATACCAAGTTGGATCAGGCTTGATAAAAAAAAAACAACTGTGTGAGTAAAACATAAATTTCAGCGTAAACAGACTTCTGAGAAGAGAGAAAAGCTAGAAGAACACTTAAAAGCAACAGAGAAATAATGAATTAGAAATATGGTAGAATCAACTTTGTTAACCTAGAAAATACTGTTTATTTTTCTGGGAGACTGAATAAAATTGGCTAAAAGTTTCAGATAATTAGCAAAGGTAAGAGTCTGGGTCAGAGACAGCTTGAATCTCTGAGACACAAAGGCAGGGTGTGCACTCCGAGGTGCTTCTTCCCTCCCTCACAGCCCACGGATGCACACTCTTCTCATTTCTCCGTTTTATTTAGTCTCTGGAGCGGTCCTTGACCCATTTTATTCTTCCTTTTCTACACGCCCTTCATAAAAGCTGCTGCTTTACAGCTTTCAGCCATATGAATTGGCCTGTTGTTTCCTCCTAGCTTTTAATTCTCCTATTGTGAAGCCCGCAGACACCATAGATTACTATTTATTTTGTATTCTTACCCATAACATTTTGGTTCCAAATTCTGATCCCTGAGCTATCTAAATTGTTCTGCTAACCAAGTTAAATCCCCGTCTTAGAGCAGCCACAGGAAAGGTTTCCTACATCTCATCCTGGTGCTGTAATTGAAATTAAAGTAAATTATTCACACAGTGCACATTAATGTTGGCGCAGCTCCTTCTGCCTCCTTCCCAAATGACATTATGAGTTATGCCAAACCGAACTCATTTCCATTTTTGATATGGTTAACGAGTGGTAGATGAGGGGAACGCCACTGACGGCGCATAACTTGATTTCAATCAGGCGTTTAGGAAAAACAATGACTGTGAGACTTTCGTTCTGGACATGACAGACAGATTCTAACTTCGCAGTGCAAGGATATTTAAATTAAAATCACCAACTTTGATTAGTTGGTTGGTAATAATCAGAAAAAAACACCAAACAAACACTTCCATTTGTAATGGTTGTCCCCAACATTTCCTCTCTGACCCAACTTGTGGATCCAATGTTACTGAAGACTAACGATACAAAACAGTGTTTTTGAAGATGGATAAAACTTTATGTGTATGTGATTTATATGGGATTTAGGGATTTTTCTTTTATTTTCTATAGGTTTCTAAAATTAGATAACAAATAGCATTACCTTTCTAATGTTCTAAAAATGACCAGGTGAGTGAGTTATAGATAAGTACCCTGCTCAGAGTCACTTGACAGTTGAGCCAGGATGAATGGAAAGCTTAGTGTTTTCTTGGTGAAATCCACGTCCTGCACATGAGGGGAAGACTGCCTTGCGCAAAGGAGCTGCTGGGTTAGCGTGGTCTGGGAACCACAGGAGCCAACGGGGAGACCCGCCTGCAAAAGAACCAGAGGCACCTGGTCCCCCAGCCCAGAGAACTGAGAATTCCGAGCTCCTCTTCTCTCCCAGAATACCAATCCATACCCATAACAAAATCCGCATGTTCCTTCATCTTTGCATCTAAGATCCTCTCATCTTTCCCGCTGCTCAGAGTGCCTCCCTGGCGGAAACCACAGAACTGCCCCGTCCCACGGACCCTCGGATCCGGTTTCCCACAGCTCCCCACTGCCCTCCTCGGTTCTCCCTCCCCAGCTCCGATCTAATCAGGACCTGAGCAGGGATTGGTGCTCCGCCCCAAACAATGGATTCCAAATGTGTCCATTAATGCATGCCACATTTTATTTTTCCAAGATCACAGAGTGGGAATAACTTTTCCAATTCTTAGAACATTGGTTCATAACCTGTTTCTGTCCAAGCCCCAACTAAGCATCTCTAAAATACTGATGCCCTCCTGTGACATGTAATTCTTATTATCCAAAAAGTGAACTCCTGTTCACACAGAGGAAGCCAGAAAGGCCATGAACTTAGTCTAAACAAGCTTCCAAAGAACATGGCATCCATGAAAGAGAAACAGTAAAAGAAAAGGACAATTGAAATACTGAGGAAGAAATCACTAAGAAAGTGTTTAAAAAATATTAATATGGAGTGATATGAAAAACTAGCAAATAAAGTTTCAAAACATGTAATAGAAAACCAAAATGCATAAATGTGTCACAATATATATGTGTGCATATTGTATATGAGGCCCCTAGAACCATAAGAAATTCGAAACATTCACTGTTAATAACTCATTCTCAAACTGCCTCCCTTAAAAATTAAACTGTCCTCTCTCCATGGGACCCAGCTTGGGAACCACTGACTTAGAACCTTGTAAAATCAAAACTGAGGCCCTATATTTGAGGTGCGCCCCTCAATTTTATTAAAGTGTCTGATCTTATTCGGTTTTCAGATTAGTAACTTTTCCAAGCATAGGGTGTTGTTCCATTGCAAAGTATCTTTTTTATTTCAACATACATTATTTATATGTGAAACTTCACTACTCCTCCACCCCAAAAAATAAATAAACAAGAAAAATCACCAAAAATATAGTAACACATTGAAAATAACATAAATGTTAACAACGTGAAAAGATTATCCCTTTTTTGGAAGGAGAATAGTCATAATATTGAATATCTATGTTTAATGGGACATTTAGATCACATGCAATCAGGAGAGATACTCAATTATTTTAGATGTTTGGAGGGCTCTACAATGAGAGGTGAAATACCCATTTCTGAGAGTTCCCAAGTCTGCTCAGCCTGCACACCCGGTCTTCTAACTGAGCTGTTTTAAGGAGAGAATCAGAAGTCAGACAGAAGTAGCAGGACTTCGGGAGTCCCTTCCAGGGCGCACCAGGTGATTCAGTGAGGTTCCGCTCTGGTTAGGGTTGTGCCTTGGATGAAGACACCTCAGTTGCATGCTCTGATGCGCGCGGGTCCGTAGTAGAGCCTTGGTTCTGGTAACAACAGATCACAGGCGAGCATTGGGAAGTCCGCCTTAGCTTTATTTTTTTACCCAGGATTCACACAGCAAACGATCTACTGGATTGTATGTAACAAAGAGCAGGAAGCCTGCGGCAGAGACCCCGGAAAGAAAAGCCGCCAGTCATGGAGCACCCATGCGGGCCTCTGTCACTCCGCTAACTCAGTACAGCTCTCCTGGAAGCAATGCAGCACCGCGCAGAGAAAGAACCATTTTCCATCCAAACACGGAGTTTGGGGTTCTCCCTGCTATCTTACAAGGATCATTACAACGGCGGTTTCCACCCAGCAGTCGCCTGTGACAGCGCCTTCCTGGCAGGGTGCTCAGTGCCCAGCTGGGGGGACCGAGCCGCCCGCGGGCTGGCGGGGGCACCTGGGCTGGAGGGCGCGGCGGGCGGGCGGGGCAGGGCTGGCGCCCAGGGGCCAGGGCACTGGTTTCCACGTGCCCCCTCCCTCTCACAGTGACCGCTGCGCTTCCCTCTCCCCTAAAGGTAACCCGCCGCCCTGCGGGGCCTGGCCGCAAACGGGGGACATCCGTGATCTGTCCTGTTATCTGCACCTGCCGGAGGGGCCTTCCGCTGGGGGCTCTGTGTTATTCATCACAACGCACACACATTTACTCAGCATGCAGCGTATCTCCTCTCCAAAGAGAAAAAACACCACCACCAACAAACAAAACTCCGGCTCTGTGAACACAGCCGAACTAGGCAATGCGGGCCGCTGGCTGCTGTGGGCAGACCCCGATGTCCGGGGGCAGAACCCACCGGGACTGACTTCCAGGGAACCCCGAATGGGAGATATTTTAGAATATTACTTAAAAATCACACACTTTCAGAAGCTCAGCTCTCCATTTTCTTTGTCGTAGTGACAGCTGCCCAGTGATAATAAGTTACGCAGAGAGAAGACACTCCCAATCTGCCTATGTGCTCAGCTCTCTGACGCCCCGGCTGAGGAGCCCAGCTCCTCCAGAGGCCTTCCCACCCTTCCCCACACAACCCCGCCCAGGAGTTCTGATGGCTTTGTTGGCAAATAAATAATATTTGGTATTAAAACAAACACCTATTTTTTTCTATCCTGCCACGTTATTTCTTTTGATATCATTTTTTATGATCATGTCTTTCTCTTCATGGATTTCAGAATATATTGAAATCAGTTCAAGTTAGAAATGTCTAAAGTTGTGTTAAGTGGAAAAACCCAGTCAATGAAAGAAAAACACCACATGATCTCACTCATTTATGGAAAATAAAGAACATTATAACCTGATGAACAAAAAGATAGACACAGAGGCAGTAAAGCACCAAACAGACTGTCAAATTGCAGCTGGAAGGCTGGGGAGAATTGGGGAGGGGGAAGAGATCCACCAAAGGACTTGTGTGCATGCATATAAGCACAGCAATGGGCACAGGACACTGGGTGTGTGTGTGGGGGGGGGGGCGGTGAGAGCATGTGACAGGGTAGGGGAGGCTGGGGGAAGGGCTATGGGGGGGGGAGGAGATGTATGTACTACTATATGTAATACTTTAAACAATAAAATAAAATTTAAAATAACAAAAAAATAATAATAATAATGTATGGGCCGAAGAGAAAAAAATAAAGTTGCGGAGCCTCTGGACTCCTTTGCGCAAGTCTTGGCCACAGCTCCCACGGCCCTCCTTAGGGAGGATGAAGGAAGCGCAGCTGGGCATGCTCAGGGCTCCTTCACACTGTTTGGGTCTAGGTGACAGCAAACACTGCACCGCTCAGGTCAATGTTGGTCCTCGCATAAAAATCTCAGGATGGGATCTGCAGATTTAAATACAAGGTTGTGTCTACAAAATTAAGTAAACTAAACAATAACAGCTTAACCAGAACTAGCCTAACAGATGTATCCGGGCATGGCTAATGCCTGCCTAACTCAATGCTTTAGCTCTGGCTTCTGGCACAGCACCTGACACACACAATGCAGAATGAATGAACTGAAGATTAAACAAATAATTTAATTACTTTACTTTTAATTTTTTAAATTGATGACTAAACAAATTAATAAATTCAAATTGACTCTTGTAAATGATTGCTTGGCTATTAAATACTGGTAATTTGTAAAGCATTTCTGATACTAGGCTGTAAAGAAAAAAAATTCTAAATTTAGCATGTTTTAAAACTTCAAGATAATTTATTAATTTTTATTATTAAAACAAATCCTACTCTAGTTTTAGAACAACTAGAAAACCTTACCATGCAAAATGTAATAATAATCTAAATATGAAAAACAAATGATGTGTATATTTGTGTATTTCCTTCCAGATTTACTCTTGCACTTCTATGCAATTTATATATATATAATGATTTTGTAATCATGGTTTTTTAACTTGCTTTTTCCAGGTAAACATATCTTGTAAGTACCTTCCTTGCCATGTTCATACATTTATTATCTATCACATAATTTTAATATTAGCATATCATTTAATTTATGTTAACATCTTTATTTTAAAGTTAGCTTTTAGGTAGTTTGCTTCTTATTATATCCAATGACTGTTTGTCCTGTTTCACATTAATCGACATTTAAGGCTGATGAACAGGAGTGAGCTTGAGATCCTTTATTCCAAACACCTTGCCCTGTGGAGCAGCACTTTGATAACATCTGTTGCTCTGGTTCAAAAACTAAATGTAGTTAAAAAAAAATTCTAACGTAATGCTTTGAGCATGAAAGGAGCTATAGATGAGGCTATGGTGGTCATTTTCCTTAAACTCTCTTTAAAAAGAAACATGTCATTTGTTTTAGTTTATTTACATATAAGAAGGCTATAAAATATAATATATAAATATACACCATTGACAGTATTTTAATTATCTTCTCTTAAAACATTTATTCAATGATTCCACATTAAAATATTCCTTTGTAATAGTCAAGTTTCCTTAGGAATAGGTGAAACAGTATATTATAAAGTAAGATATATTTTATATGTGCATCACTCTCTTTGTGAAGAAAATCCTCCTTGTAAATTGTGATATCATTAGCTGCAATAATTGTAACAAAATAATATTATGGTTATGTTATGTTTTGTGTAAAAGCTCTGACAATCAAAGGGAAAAAGATCTTTCTATTCAGTTAAAATTCAGTAAATCAATTTGATTTTGCATGGATTAATTTCCTGGCTCTTTTTTCAGTAACAAGTTGTTGTTTTATTCTTTTTTCTTTGCACAATAGAAAATATGGTTTAATTATAACAGTAGTCTTGCAAATAAATATTTTGCAAAAAAAAAAAAAAAAAAAAACACCACTAAGTGTAACCCCCACTCTACTTGATTACAAAGCTTATTTAACTCAAAATAGTATTGCAAATAGTCACTCACCCTTTGGTCCTAGAGAAGTAATGATTTATGCCAAGCACAGGCAGAGCCTATACTTAATTTATTCATTGCACAACCTATGCACCACCTCAGGGTGGGTGGGGAGGCTGGGAAAACATTGAGCTAATAAATTATTTCTCTTTGCTTGGGAGCCTGTCACTATGGCATACTGCTAGTAAAGCTTATAAATGATTCTTATTCTGAAGATGTTGATAAAAAAAGGAAAAAAGTTGGGCTGTATGATTAAGCTCTGCCTATTTTTCTTTATAAAACTTTTAAAGCAAAATGGATAATTGACTAGGCTTTCATCATAAAATTATAGGCAAGGGATGGCCATAAGAAACATATTCTAAAAATTTCATGACTTTTTCTTTTTCTCACATGTAAAAAAATATTTGCCTGATTTCCATACTCTCTTCTTGTGAGTATTCTCTGCAAGTATCAGCATTTGAATAAACTTCCCAGATTCTACTCTAGACAGACGTCTACACAGTTGACATAATCCAGATAATTCATGCAAAAATACAAAAAAAACCCACAACCCTTCTTATTGTGTTTGTAACACCCTTAATTTTTTTTTCTTGACCTGAATTACCCCCATATTAGCTCTCTTAGAACACCAATTCAAAAGTAAATATTGACCCAATACTATTTTGTGCTTTATAGACTTGGCAATATACTGCCAATAAAAGTACACTAGAGCATCTGAACATTCAATTTATCCCTGGGAATTTGCATTTATAATTAATGGTTATGTTTAGCTGATTAACAATATAGAGAAACACTCTGAAGATTACCAGTGAATTCCACTTATTTTGTAAAAGAACCTAAGTAAGGCACCGGTTGAATTTCAATCTGCCCATGATGAGCTGAGTTATAAAGAATTCCATGTGTAGACTCCTAAATTCATTTTTTAAAAAGATAAACACTAGAAAATTAAAAAAATAAATATGGTATACATAATAAAACAGTGAATGAAAAGATTGTTTAGTCATATTTAAATAGCTTGAGAGCATTGCTAAATATTTTGAATTGTCAAAACAAGTAATTAAACCTAACATATATGTAAGTTAAAGAAAAATAAAATGGAACAAAGATTATAAATAATATTGAATGGATCCCAATATATCAAATTCAAATAATTCAGCATTAAACAGTTTAACACTAAGAAAAATAAAAAGGCCCTGTGAAGAAATATATTCCTTCAATTTTGTGTTATAATATCTTTTTGGAAAAAGTCTCCCTTATTAAAAGCTGTCTGAAATACTATTTAGTAACGATAGAAATTGAAAAGTTCATAGTTATTAATTAGATTTTATTTTAATTTTAGACAACAAAAAATTAAAATAAGTTTCTTCACCATTCCTGAAAGCTTCACGTTTTATCATCATTGTGATAGAATAAAAATGGGGAAAAATCCTATTCAAACACTCCCTTTACTTGAAGAAAAAAAAAAGTCATCTGATCAGAAGTGATGGATGGAACTTTTGTTGCTGTTGATAACTTCATGAATGATTATAGATTTTGGGAAAAAATTAGAGGAGAAAACTCTATCTACAATAGGAAGCAGCACCATTTTGGGAAATGGGCATCATTCCCAATCACATCATGGAAGGTTTCTCTTGATCAACAAACCACACCCACTTTTTCATTTATTCAGCATACATTTACTGAGCTCATAAAAGTACTAATGCTATGCCGATGCTATGGGTGATTAAAGAAGACTGTCAATTTTGTTTACTTTTTTGTAGCTCTCTGTTCTTACAGGATGAATTTTAGATGCTACAAAGATACGTGAAACATAATTGGTTTAATTTTGCTTTAAAATTTACATCTGTTCTTAAACCTTATTTATGTAGGAATCCAATTCTTTTCAAAACATGATGATCGATTTTTTGTCTTGAGAGACCAGAGTGAGGAGTGCTTTAGAGTTTGACTAATGGGCTTTAATAATGTTTTTAAAATTATATATAATTTCATTGACCTCAGTGAAGAAAAGAGAGGGAGAGAAGGAGAGAGAACCATCAATGATGAGAGAGAATCCTTAATTGGCTGCCTCCTGCACACCCCCCACTGGGGACCTAACCTCAACTCAGGCCTCTGACTGCTGCACCACTGCTGGTTCTGGGGCGGGGGGGTGATGTGTGGCAGGGATGGGTGGATCTGCCTGCCCTCCCAAGGCCTCACAGAGAACAGTTATCCTCCGCAGTGAAGCAGCGTATTCCACACCCCAGAGAACTTCTAGTCATTGGTATAATGCCTAACCAATACCAGCCCAGACTCTGTAACTACATTACACCCAAATGGTTACTTCTTTGGGTACTTCGCTTTGTGGTGCTCCCCACATCACCTACAGCATTAGACAATTAAAAAAAAAAAGATCTTATTGAGTCAACTGCCTTTGATTTAAAGTGAATAATGATGAAGTTAATAGCATGCTATTGACCAGCAAAAATTAGATTTTAAAAAATTGTTTGAATGGGGCTTTTGGTTTTTCTTCTTTGAAGAAACAATAGAATAGAGAGATATTAAAAATATAAACCATTTTCTCACAAAGGGCATCTCCACCACACATGTTAAACAATTTGTTTTTGCTTTAATATAATTGAACATCAGGAAAGTGGAGGGAGAATATAACAAGTATAATGATTAG
The DNA here is from genome assembly GCF_964339955.1 of Pipistrellus hanaki. NCBI lineage: Eukaryota > Metazoa > Chordata > Mammalia > Chiroptera > Vespertilionidae > Pipistrellus > Pipistrellus hanaki. The sequence goes on from NC_140514.1 coordinate 57,438,759, forward strand.
GAAGAATTTCACAATGCATGGGAAGGTGTGGGGAGTAGGTGAAATGGCCTCAGGATGTCTTGCATATACTTACTTACAAGGAAACACCGGGATTCTATTCGTGCTGAACTTGGCTAGCTTTGGAGAGGTCATAAGATTTCAGGAACATTCTGAAAGGGCCTTCAGATGTTTGCGTGAGCAGGTATATAAGAATCCCTTTCTAAAATTATTCCCTTTGACTCCAAGAAGAAAATAAACATATATGCTCCATAACATTTCAGATATATACACAGGTGTTCATTGCTAATATTGATTCCACTCTAAGTTTCTTTTGTTATATTTACAATATAATGTGCCACTTCCATTTTTTTTATCTCATTCTTATATTTGTGTAATTTGCTGTATAGGCCTTATAATAAGAACTTTCCACTAATTATACCAAGAGGCATTTTCTCTTTCCTTTTGTCTTACCGTTTGTTTGTTTTTTTCAAAAGTTTGCTAATGATACATTTCCTTTGTGTAAAACTAATGCTAAATCAAAATAAAAGACTAAAGGTGATTGAAATGGATTTTGATATACATTCCTAGATTCTGCCCAATGCTAGTACTTTTTCTCCCTGCTTCCCCCAGGCTTAGCATATTTGTCAGTTCCTTGACTTGAGACTGTGCCCAACAGGGCAGATGAAATGTACTGTTCTGTCATTCTGATTGCTTAGAGTGGAATGTTGATGATTAAAGAAAGGCTGAAACTAATACCAATAATAGTTGTATGTATTGCATTCAGAATATACTCATTAAATAACAGTTATGGAGTAGCAGGCTTCGCATCTTCCCAAGCACATAGATGAGTGTGTCTACATGCCCTCACGCACACAAAACAAATTTAGGGAAAACACATAACACTTTTTTCATTTATTTCTACATGCATTTTTGCTGTCATAGTCAACACAAATTCTTAACTCATTCTTTGCATACTATCAACAGGCTATATGTTTAAATAGTGGGTCTAGGTTTATGAAGACAGTAGAGGAAATCATCTCAAGGCATCATTTCTGCATAGAGCACTAGCTTCCTCAACATTTGTAAAAATATTTGATCTTGAGTTTTTAAACTTAGATTTAATTGAAGAAAAATAAGCATGTTCTCATATAAATCATTAAATACTGACTAGTATTAAACTATAATATGTTTCATGATATTTAATTTTAAGTTTTCTTATAGAATTATATTTTAGTCCTCACCCAATGCCATGTTTGTTTGTTTGTTTATTTATTTATTTATTTATTTATCTATTTATTTGTTTTTGAGAGAGAGAGAGAGAGAGAAAGAGAGAGGGAGAGAGGAGAGAGGGAGGAAAAGAGAGAGAAATCAATGTAAAAAAGAAACAATAATTGGTTGTGTCACATGTGTACCCCAACTTGGAACCAAGCCTTCCGATCTGGATATATGCCCTGATTGAGAATTGATTCCTCAACCTTTCATTCACAGGACAATGCTCCCAACAACTGAGCCACACGGGCTGGAACTAACATTCTTAATGATACCTTGTGAAGAACAAACTCAGTTAAACCAAGTCAGAACCCATTTGTTGTATGACTTAATGAAACAAAATAAAGCTAGTTTACAGAATGTGGAGTGCATGCATTATACTTTGTATATGATTTTGGCAGAGAAAAAATGCAGGTAGCATTGCCTATCTTCTTTATAGAATTGTCAGTTTTCAGAATGATCTGAAATGTATTTCTATTTTTGGGACTTCATCCATCCCCTATAATAGTAGAAATTAAAATTTGACATTTGAAAACAAAATGTTTTTTTGTTTTTGTTTTTTTTTTAGTCTTCTATTTCTAAAGGCAGCCCTGCCCTGCTTCCACCTGAACACAACTCTACATTTTGTTTTCACATTCAAGGCTCAGAAGCTCAAAGCAAATCCCTCTAACGCGGAATGGTGCTGTATTAAACAGACCCTCATATGGTTGGAAGAGAAAATTAACTCCATGCATAAATTTGGAAAGAAGAAACAAAGGAAAAAACTAGGCTTTTTCTTGATTCCCCAAGTGAAAGAACGTGGAACTTGTGGAATATTATGAAGTTTTAACAAGCAAACTTTGCTTTTGTGAAGATGTGCTATGTAGAAACAGTTCTAAACATTCCAATAAATTATTTCACTTGAGTCTCATAACATTTCTAAAATGTAGGTTTACTTTTTCCCAATTTTACAAAGGATGAAAGTTTTAAGGCTCAGAAAGAGTATATATTTTTCTAAGCTCACACAGCAACTAAATTGTAGAATAAGTATTCAGACCGAGGCAAGTAGAATTTTGTATACACTTAATGACATCTACTAACTAATAGTTATTTATCAACTTGTCCAATCAGAAGAATTTGACATTTATGACTATTACATAAATATTAGGATTTCAAAATCCTAAATGCATATTGGACATAATTTTAGGGTATGATATATGACTTCTTCCTCCTTTGCAGTAAATTGCTGACTAGTAATAGGGTACGATAAAAAGTTTCAAATCCTTTCCTTAATTTTTTACAATTGTTTTGATAGGATAAAATTTGAAAATAATAAAATGTTGAAAAAAGTGTGGATCTATTGATCAACAGACCTGAATTTATGAAATAAAATAAAGCTAGCTTACAGAACCTGGAATGGATGAATTATACCTCGTGTATGCTTTGGCAGAGAAAACACACAAGTGGCATTGCCTATCTTCGTTACAGAATTGTCAGTTTTAAGAGTTGGCTGAAATATATTTTTATTTTTGGGACTTCATTCATCCCCTATATTAATGGGAATTAAAATTGGGGATTTAAAAAAATTAGTTTTGTTTAGTTTTTTTTTTTTGTTTTTTTTTTGCCAGTTTTCTATCTCTAAAGGAAGACCTGCCTTATTTCCACCTGATCACAACTCCGCATTTTATTTTAATTAAAATTGTATGCAAAATTAAAGTTTCTAACCCATTTCAGTATCTTTTATACTATTGCTTTATTTTATTTGTTTATTCCCCTTTGTTTATGCCTAAATATTATGTAGCTAAAAATCACCCTGCTTTACTTTGTCAGATGACTACAGCAATTGCAATGAGAAGTATTATATGAGTGGTATTACTATTTGGATAATAATGTACCAGACAAATCCTAGGTGGAATGCAGATGTTAGCTCCTCTTCCACAACCTTTCTTCCTTTCCCAGAAAAAGTATACTTCTCTAATGGAAGAATCTGAATTATAGAAACAAATCTTTTTCATCATGTAACAGAAATAAAATGCTGATATGTATTTTTATATAGTTTGAAACACGATGAACTCTGCTAAAATATTGTTTGCTTCTCAGAATTTAAAAAGCTTTATCAAGTGAAGAAGACAATAAGAGAAAGACAAATACTGTATAGTCTCACTAATATGTGGAATGTAATGAAGAAAATAAATCAGGGAACAAAATAGAACCTGAGGTATGTATACATGAAACACACTGACAAATGTCAGCGGGGGGCAGGTGGAATAAAAAAAGGTGAAGGAACTAACTAAAGAACATATATGCATAGGCCATGGACACAGACGATAATGTGGTGAGGGCCAATAGGGAGGGGAGTGAGGGATGGGCACAGAGGAGGAAATGGGAGCATCTGCAATAGTACCAACAATAACAATTTAAATAAATAAATAAATAAATTAATTAATTAATATAAACTAAAAATAAAAAAATAATAAAAACTTTATCTATATTTACCATCCAATTCATTCGTAGACCTTTTCTCCATCCCTGATTGTTTCCACATTGTAAATCTATATGACTATTCTTGAATGCACCAAATTCACACAAGAATACATCCAAAGGTACAAAATGAGCAGGCAAATTTAAACACACAAAACCAGGACATACCACAAATGAAACAGGTCATCAAAAAACATTGTGATCTAAGAGTAATATCTTATCTTTCACATTTAATGAGGCAGTCTTTGTTGACAAAGCTTATTTTAATTTACTTGGCCTCAATCTCAAATTTACAAAGAAAATTCAGGCCGAAACCAGTTTGGCTCAGTGGATAGAGCGTTGGTCTGCAGACTGAAGGGTCCCAGGTTCCATTCTGCTCAAGGGCATGTGCATTGGTTGTGGGCACATCCCCAGTAGGGGGTGTGCAGGAGGCAGCTGGTCTGGTCTATGTTTCTCTCTCATCGACGTTTCTAGCTCTCTATCCCACTCCCTTCCTCTCTGTGGAAAATCAATAAAAAATATTTTAAAAAAAATTCAGGCCCCACACATTAGTTTAGACACTGACAGTCATTTACATTCTGAGGGAATCAACATACTGAAGGGCAATTGTGTTCTGCATAGAGGGCACACGTCTTTATGAGACATGATGTTAATATTAATGACAATCACTTTTGTCTTGGGATCTGGCAGGAGGGATCAAATGGAGCAAGAGAGAGTTGAACATTTTCCATCTCCAAAGGCAAACATTGACAAACTTTTTAAAAATATCTGGTTCATCTTGGACACTTCCACCTCTTTCTGTGCCTCAGAGGTTCATTAACCTGAGATTTCCCAACTATCAAATAGTGCTAAATCCTAAACTTATTAAATAACAATGTATTTGTAATCATACTGCTATTAAGAAATCTTGATTGAGCAGTTTCTGTGCATCATTCAGACATGCCAGCCCAAATGAGGGAGGACCATCTGCTTCACTCAGTCTACTGATGTAAGTCTTGGTCTCATCAAAGAGCACTCTCACAGACACACCTAGCATAATGTTTGGCCAAATAGCTGGGCAACGGATGCTCCATTAATAATAACACACATAATTAACCATACAGTGAGAAGCTGGAAACTTGCTTCCTAAGATCAGGACCAAAACAATGATATCCTCACCATGCCTAGTTAACAACAAACTGAACATTCTGGCTAGTTTAAAGACAAGTGTAAGTTGAAAATGAAGAAATTATATTGTATTTATTCACAGATAATCTGATCATCCATGTCAACAATTTTCAACATTTTCATCTCAAGGCACACAAAAACTAATTACTAAAATTCTGCAGCACACCAAACAATGTATTGAATTTTTTTCTGATTTGCCAATAAAAATAGGTATAATTTTGTTTGATTTACAAAAATATAATAGTAATTACCTACCCTTTTTTCTCCAAAAATACTTTATACATGTTTTTAAGGATTTCAGGTAGCACAAATTAACCAATTCAATATAACATTATATGACATGACCAATAATGCAACCCATATATATATATATATATATATATATATATATACACAAAAAAACATACACACACACACACACACACACACATACACACACACACACACATATATATATGGTTTAAGACAGGGTCTTCCTATATATGGCTATTATTGTTTTGGCTGTTGTCATTTTACAAGAAATTGACAATATAAGGGAAAAGAAGTCAGTGCCCCTGACTAAATAATCAGGTATTGCATCTTTTAAAACATCTTGTGGCACTCCAGTGTGCCATGGCACAGCAGCTGAAGAATCACTGATTTATATAGATACTCTGAAAACAATTGATTTAAAAAAAAAAAAAAAAAAAAAAACTCCAGGAATTTATTAGCAAATGTAGTAATGTTGCAGATCAAAGGATGAATATATAAAAGTCAATTCTTTTTCTATATATGAGCAATAAAAGTTAAAACTTAAATTTCTAAAAATACATTTATGATAGCTGAAAAACAGAAAGAAATACATAGGTGTAAAAATATACTTAGCATCTGCACACAAAATAACTACAAATTTTGATGGAAGAAATAAAGAATAGTGAAATACTACACATTCATGAATTTAAAAAGTCAATATTGTTAAGATGTCAAAATATCCTAACTTAATCTATAGATTTAAAACTACCTCAAAGGAGATCACAGAAAGCTATTTTGTAGATATGGACAAATTGATTAAATGGTTTGTAGAAAAAGTCCAAAGTCTTAGAACAGCTCATTTATAAATGGAGAAGAGCAAAGTTCAAGATTTACTAAGAAGTTACAGTAATCAAAACTGCATGATATTTTCAAAAGAATATTCTTGAATCAATATGAAAAAAATATAGAACCCATAGTAGATCCACATAAATGTTTTAAAATCAGGCAATCTTTGGCAAAGAAGAAAAAGCATTTAGTTTTAACAAATAACTGGGCATTCATATGTTTAATAATAATAAACTTAAAACACAGACTTTAAAATTTTCAAATAAGTCACTTTAAATTGGCATATATACCTCAATATAAAATGCAAAATTATAGAGGAGGAAGAAAATGCCAGCCAAATAGGCAAAAGTGCCATTCACCTCCTCCTGGGGCTAAGTCAGAGAACATCCACCCAGCATTAACAAATTAGACCCAGTTGATGAGACAAATTTCAATAAGGAATGGCAGAGGATGCCTAGAGAACTCCACTTGCTAGACATAACCAGCATGGAACCCCCACTGTGCCCTGGCAGTTAGTGTTGCAGTGCCTCTTGGCAGGCTCCCAGATGTCTTCAGTGAGCACTCACCAGAAGAACCTCCAAACCAGGCCTCCTCCCCAGCCCACCAGGACCCAGTGTCCCAGAATATGGCTCCAGGACCCAGCCATGAGTGCAAGCCACGGGAACCCCTGTGCCCTTCCCCCAAACCAGGGCCCCAAAACCATGCTTCCAGATTGACCTGAAACCACCTGGTGCCCTCTCCACTTGAGGCCAGGAACTTGCTGCTGGGTTGACCTTGAGTATCTGGGCCACAAAAAAGCTCTGACTGTGACCCAGAGCAACCCACACCCACTTCACCCTGGCCCTTTGAACAGTCCTTCAGAGCAAACCAGCACATGCCCCAATCTCAGCCAGAATAGAGCACTGCTGAGGCTATCCAGAGCAATCTGGTGTGCTCAGCCAGGGGCCACAGGCTGTTGCACACCAGAGGAACTGTGAACTTGATCCCACAACCCCACGCATCTGAAGGGGACAACTGAGGGACCAGATCTGTGGAAGAAGAGGATGTAACTCAGAGCAGAGACAATAAAGGCATGAGACTCAAGTCAGACCCATCCTCTGATTAATGATTTCACGACCATGGTCCTGATAGGGTCTTCAAACTCTCAAATCCAAAGAAGGCGTCCAGGGCCAGAAAGAAACAGAAAAAATAGAGAGCCAAAGAAACAACACCTCAAGGAAAGAAAAGGATTTGTCACCAGAAAAGGAACTAAATGAAATTGAGGCAAGCAATATGTTAGAGAAATAATTCAGAGTAAGGGTTATAAAGTTTCTAAACTGGCTGGATGAGAAAATCAACAACATATATTAGAATCAAGAGGAAATGAAGAATGATATAGCTGAGAGAAAAAAATCAGCAAAGAAACAGCAATCCTAAATGACTCACTAGGTCAGATAGAACTAATTGACTTCTTCAGAACATTTCACTTGAAAGCAAAGGAATATTAATTCGTCTATAGTGCACATGGGGCATTTTCAAAGATAGACTACATATTAGGACACAAGCTAAGTTTCTTCAAATTTAAGGAGATAGAAATCATATCAAGCATCATCTTAGATCACAGTGGCATACAACTAGAAACCAATTATAATAAAAAACAATAAAATAAGCAAATACTTGGAAGCTAAATATTAAACCTGCTATTAAACAATGATTGGGTTACCAAAGAGATCAAGGAAGAAAAACAAACAAACAAACAAACAAAAAACACATCCTGGAAACAAATGACAATGAAAACACAATAATCCAAAACCTATGGGACACAGTAAAAGCAGTCCAGAGAGGAAAGTTTATAGCTCTTTACAGGCCTACCTCAACAAACAAGAAAACTGGTAATATATCTAACCCTACAACTTAAAGAATTATAAGGAGAACAATAAGAAAAGCACATAGTAAGCAGAAGGAAGAAAATAATAAAGATCAGAGTGAAAATAAATGATATGGAGACACCCCCCCCCAAAAAAAAAACAAAAACAAAAGATCAGAAACTGGTTTTTTAAAACAATAAACAAGATAGATGAACCTCTAGGCAGTCTCATGAAAAAAACAAAGAGAAAGGACCCAAATAAACAAAATCAGAAATAAAAGAGGTGAAGTAACAGCCAACCACATTGAAATACAAAGGCTTGTAAAAATATGCTAAGAAGAACTCTACTCAACAAACTACATAACCTAGATGAAATGGACATATTCCTAGAAAAAAGAAAAAAAACTTCCAAAACCACATCAGGAATAACAATAAAAAAAACAAAACAAAAACTGAACAGGCCAATAACTACTAATGAAATTGAAGTAGTATTCAAAAATCTTCCATCAAACAGAAGCCTTGGTCTGGATAGCTTCACGGGGGAGTTTTACCAAGAACTAAAACCTACTATCTTTAGACTATTCCAAACAATTCAAGAGGAAGGGACCCTTCCAAGCTCTTTCTATGGAGCCAGCATTACCCTAATTCTAAAACCAGATAAAGACATCACAAAGGAAGAGAATTACAGGCCAATATTCCTGATGAACATAGATCCTCAACAAAATTCTAACAAATTAGATCCAGCATAACATGAGAAAGATCATACACTAGGACCAGGTGGAATTCATTCCTGGGATGCAAGGCTGGTACAATATCTGCAAAACAATAAACATTATATATCTCATGAACAAATTGAGAGACAAAACTCAGATAATCATATCAATTAATGCAGAAAAATAATTCTAACACCATTTCTTGATTAAAAAAAAAAAACTCTCAGCAAAGTTGGAATAGAGAGATCAAACCTCAACATAATAAAAGCCTTCTATGGCAGATCTACTGCCAACATCATACTCACAGGGCAAAAACTAAAACCATCTATCCAAACAACAGGAACAAGACAGGGATGCACACTTTCACCACTCCTGTTAAACACAGTACTGGAAGTGCTAGCCATAGCAATCATACAAGAAGAAGAAATAAAAGGCATCCAAATTGGAAAAGAATAAGAAAAACTGTCATGATTTGCAGATGATATATTGTACATAGAAAACCCTAAAGTCTCCAGAAAAACTACTAGACTTAATTAATAAATTTAGCAATGTAGCAGGATACATTGTAGCAGGATACCAGAAATATATGGTTTTTTTTTATACATCAATAATGAACTCACAGAAGGAGAAACTAAAAAAATAAATAAATAAAAAATAAAATTACCATTGCACCAAATAAATTAATATACCTAATAATAAACTGAACTAAAGAGCTAAAAGATATGTACTTGGAAAACTATAATACGTTGGAAAAAAAGAGAGATAGAGGAAGACATAAGCAAATGAAAAAATATATTGTGCTCATGAATTGGTAGAATTGACATCATTAAAATATCCATACTACCCAAAGCAATTTATAAATTCACTGAAATCATCATTAAAATACCAATGGTATATTTCACAGACCTAGAATGAGCTCTCTAAAAATTAATACGGAATAAAAAAGACCCCAAATACCCCCAGCAATTCTGAGAAAGAAGAACAAAGTTGGAAGGATCATAACGCCAGATATCAAGCTATATTACTAAGCCACTATTCTCAAAACTGCCTTGTACTAGCACAAAAAGAGACATATAGACCAATGGAACATAACAGAGAATCCAGAAATCAACCCAAGCCATTATGCTCAATAATTTGACAAAGAAGGCAACAGCATACAATGGAGTAATGGAAAGAGAACCCTCATGCAGAACTGTAGAAATGCAGATTTGAGCAGCCACTGTGAAAAGCATTATGGAGCTACTTTAAAATGGAACTGCCTTGTGACCTATTGATTCCACTTATGGGAATTTATAGGAAGAAACCTAGAACACTAATTTGAGAGAAGATATGCAGCCCTGTGTTCATTGCACTGTTATTTACTGCAGCCAAGATTTGGAAGCAGCTCAAGTACCCATCAGTAGATGAGTGGATTGAAAATTGTGGTGCATATACACAATGGAATACCATGTGGCCATAAAAAGAAGAAAATCACACCCTTTGGGACAGCATGGATGGGTCTACAGAGCATTATGCTAAGTGAAATAAGCCAGTCATAGTCAGACAAGTACTGTGTAATTTCACTCACATGTGGAATCCTGTGAACAAAATGAACTAACAAGCAAGATAGAGATAGACTCAGAGAGCAGACTGATAACTATGGCGTGGAGGAGCTGATTGTTGGGGTGGAGGAATTAAGCAAAAGAGAAAGATTAAAAAACTCATGGAGATAGACAACGGTGTGGAGATTGATGAGGAGAGGGATAGATTGAGGTGGAGGAGGTTATGGGGAGATAAAGGGTTTTGAAAGGAGACTTGACTTGGGGTGATGAACACACAATAGTGTACAGATGCTGTGTTGTAGAATTTTACACCTGTATAATTTCGTTAATGAGGGTCAGCCCAATAAATCCAATAAAAAGGAAAAAATAATAATTACAATATAATAATTTTAATATTATCAGCTACCATTTTTTGAACACTTTTTATAATCATCTCATTTTGTCTTCATAAGAACCCTATAAAGAAGATAGTATTTTAATTATAAAGATGATAACATTGAGGCTTAGCAGTAATGAGAAATTCGACTGTTTTCTCACTTCTGATTTAATCATTCACTAAGTAGACAACTATTTTTGAGTAATTATCACATGACAGACATATATATATGTGGCTTTTAAAGAATTGAGAAGAAACCATATTCTCTTTAATAATCAGAGATTATATTTGTTTTAAACATCTTCCATGTTATTAAATACTAGAGGCCTGGTGCATTAAATTTGTGCACTGTGGGAGAATTTCTCAGCCCAGCCTGCACTCTCTCTAATCTGGGACCCCTTGAAGAATGTCTGACTGCCAGTTTAGGCCCTATCCCTGTGGGACTTCTGGCTCTGAACCACTCACCTGCCTGCCTGCCTGATTGCCCCTAACCACTTCTGCCTGCCAGCCTGTTCAGCCCTTAACCATTCCCCTGCTAGCTTGATCGATGCCTAACAGCTCCCCTGCCAGCCCAGTCACCCCCAACTGCCCTCCCCTGTCAGCCTGGTTCCCCCCAAATACTCTCTCTCCCCTGCAGGCCCATTTGTCCCTAACTGCCCTCCCCTGCTGGCCATTTTGTGGTGGCCATCTTGTGACCACAGCGGGGCAGATATTTTGTGATCACGAGGGCAGCCATCTTGTGCCAGTGTGCAATGGTCAATTTGCATATCACCTCTTTATTATATAGGATTATGCAGTGATATTATTTGAATACAAACTACTTGTAAGTCAATTTATGTATATGCCACACATTCAAAACCACCCTACTGCTGGTAATTATGTGGTTTTCTCAATTTTAAATTATTAAGTATAATGTTGAGTGAATATTCATAAATTATATTTAGATTCTATTACTAGTGGGTTTCTCAGGGTAAATTCTTTTTTAAAATATATTTTATTGATTTCTTACAAAGAGGAAGGGAGAGCAACAGAGAGTTAGAAACATCAATAAGAGAGAAACATTGATCAGCTGCCTCCTGCACACTCCCTACTGGGGATATGCCTGCAACCAGGGTATATGCCCTTGACCAGAATCGAACCTGGGACCCTTCAGTCTGCAGACTGATGCTCTATCCACTGAGCCAAACCGGTTAGGGCAGGGTAAATTCTTTTAATATATATATATATATATATATATATATATATATATATATATATATATATATATAATTTATTTTTTACAGAGCGGAAGGGAAAGGAATAGAGAGCTAGAAATGTCAATGAGAGAGAAACAAGGACCAGCTGTTTCCTGCACACCCCCTGCCGGAAATGTTCCCGTAAGCAAATACATGCCCTTGACTGGAATCAAACCTGGGACCTAACAGTCTGCAGGCTGACATTCTATCCACTGAGCCAAACTGGCTTCAGCAAGGTAAATTCTTAAAGATGAAATATTTTATTTAAAAAGTGTTTAAGGCTGCTGATATATAGTTCTGAGTTGTCCTACAAGCCCATTTTATTAATTTACATTTACATTAGGGCTATATAAAAGACTGTTTTATTATACTCTCACCAACATGGAGAGGACTTATTTGCTTTTATAACTTTTATTTTTATAACCAAAATCTAGGTATTGTAGTTTTAATGTATATATTCATTGACATTTGATTTCTATATTAGTTTATATTCTTTGTCCACATTTCTATAAGATATAAAGTATTCTGTTACACTTCATTCCTTTTCTCTATATAAATTTAAAATATGCCTATCTAGAACACATGCATTTTAACCTGTTTCTGAACATTCCTTTTGCATTTCCTTGATCTTTGTTCTACTTACTCTACTATCACACTGTTTAAAGTGTTATAGCTTCGTAACATACTTTAGTAGCTGACAATGGGGTCCCTCATCAAGATTATTCAATTTAAAAATTTTATATCTTGCTATTATATATTTAATCTTCTGAATCAAATCTATAATGTTTCTTAAACTGAATTAAAGTAATCTGGTATTATTTTTGTTTTGTATTCTTAGTATACATATAAATCAACTTTGAAATAACTGATGGTATTTACAAGTCCAATCTTTTAAAGTAGTTTATGTATCCCTTTCTGTAAATACTGACAACACTTTTAGTGTTTATTTACAAGCTACATATTTTTATTAAACATATATCTGTATGTGTCTTGTTGCTCATATGAATGTGAATCCTTCCCTTCCCCCAACACTTTATTTTCTTTGGGCCAAATTCTCCTGGTCTGCTTTTTGGTGTTTGTGTATTTAGGATCATCTTCTTCTCAGTAAAAGTATTATTTGATTTTATAGTGTCCACTCAGTTTCCTTAGGTGCATTATGTAATTCCATACATTTAAATCCAGTTAATTAATAAACTTTCGTTTTTCCTTTGATGTGAAGAACTCCTATTTACTTTATTGCATCACTACATTGGCTGGAACTTATCCCCAAACTGGGCATCTTGTACCTTCTTTCTATCTCTGTCAGCATCAACAAGAATAGGTGACTTTATCATGTACTTACTTGTGCCAGGCACTGTTCTAAGCTACTGTTTTAAGTCCTAAAACTATTAATATGTTAGTGACTACTTATAGTTCTATTTTTCTTTTTTATGAAAGAGACACTGAGATGGCAGAGAAGTTCAGTGGATTACCTAGCATTGTGCAGTCCAGGTCCATCTTCTGCTCTGTGGTCCAAAGGGTGACATTGAGAAATGGGACAGAAGGAGCGTTTAGTGAAGGAACAGAGCATGAAAAGAAACAAGTGTTTTGTGTCTATAAATCCAGAGTGACATTCACATGTTTTCATTGGCCATAAAGCTCCATTTTCCTGAAATGTGATTTCGTAAGAGCAGCTCTGCTTCCAGGCCTCATATTTCCACTTAGATGCTCAAAACACTCATGAACGTCATTTTCATACTCCAATGTATGGGAGAATATAGTGTAAGAGAGTGCCCTGTCACTTTCAGGATCTCAACGTGTAACTATTAAAAACTCTCGTGTTATGATCCCATGAGAAGCTAGCGACACTGACGGAGGGAAGACAGAAGAAAAGGGTTAAGAGCCTGAATATCTTTCAATAACGTTGTAACAACCTCCTCACATGCCCAGCGCACGAGTCCCTGGACTTCTCACCGAGGACCAATGAGGAGGCAGGTCAATAATTAAGATGACTCCTTATGCGCAATCACTCATTGAGCCCTGTACTTATGCTCATGAATTTAGCTCCATTTTGGTGGAAACATGTTTATGGATCATACAGTGTATATGAAGTCCAGGAGCGATGGTCCTGTCTGGTCCTTTCCTGTGTTTATTCCAATAAGCATGCTGAAAAGCGTGGTCCCTAAGCACTGCTTTGCCCATTCAGCCGTGCTTATTGCTGTCTGGGCCTTTGAGAGGCTGTCCCCGCAGCCTGGGGAGGGGCCCTCTGGAAGAGGCAGCAAGGAGGCTGCTCATTTGATAGAGCTGACCGTCACAGAACGAAGGGCACTGGACCTTCAGAAGCTCGTGGGAGCCTTTGTGGGGGGTTAGCAAAGGCGACCACTCTTCAGGAGGCCATGGGCACATCTCTGCAAGAAGAAACAGCAGGAGGAGTGGGCGATGGGCTGGAAGGAACTCCATACTTTTATTTATGTTTCCTAGCTCTGATTGGACATTCAGAGTCTCTTCTCAATATTGTGTATCCATTCACTCCCAACTCTTTAATATTTATACCATTCGGGGCATCGGCACCATGTACTCGATGATTAGTTGGCATGGGCTGTGTTCAACCTTGAGTAATCTGTGTGCATTTATATCAGGAGCTGCTTGCTAATTGGTTTTCATCCCAGTAATCCTACAGAGAATAAGGTTACACGCTGAAAGGGCTGAGGTGAGAGAGTAGGTAAAAGGGGGCTGCAAACTCTTTTCCTGGCTTGTTGAGAATGCTGTGAGCATCTGCATTAAAGGGAAAAAGCCCACATTTCTGGGTTCTTCTCAATGATGAATGAGCATACACTATACCCCAGAGCATGCCCAATACGCATCAGAGACAAGACGATTTTTGATAACACCATCCACTTCTGCATGATGCAATAGCTGTGAGAACATAGATCGAATGGCAGGATACAAGGGGACACTCAAAGGGAACCTGTTTGAGAAAACCTTAACATGGAACAAAATTAAGCAATTGTTTTCGTCCAGAAACCTAGGGTTTGGGGAATAATAAATTCCAAGTGAGCATTTGTATATATGTTTAAAATTTGGGGCAGCCGAAACCGGTTTGACTCAGTGGATAGAGCGTTGGTCTGATGACTGAAAGGTGCTGGGTTCAATTCTGGTCAAGGGCATGTACCTTGGTTGCTGGCACATTCCAAGATAGGGAGTGTGCAGGAGGCAGCTGATCGATGTTTCTCTATAGATGTTTCTAACTCTCTATCCCTCTCCCTTCCTCTCTGTAAAAATCAATAAAATATATATATTTTTTTAAAAATGGGGGAAAATAAAATCAACTGTACTTTAGATTCTGCTCCTTTTTATTACTGCCTTTCCCCATAGGTCCTTTAGATATTTTATCTGTCTTTTATAACTCATCTATTAGGGCAGTAATATGAAGTACATGCGTGCTTTTTTCTGTTTATAATCTGCCCCATTTTAAAAAGGGATAAAGTTTTGTTAGGTTTGAGATTATATTTTATTAATACTGTATAATTTAAAGGTGGATATATTGAGGCAAAATGGGGAGGTCGGAATGGGGAAGGAAAGAGACTTAGTTTGGGATGATGGGTGCACAATTCAGTTTGCAGAATATTTTTTTGAGTTATGCCCTTGAAATCCATATGGTGTTGCAAACCAATGTCACCCCAATAAATTTAATTTAAAAAGAGGCATTATTTTAGTTTTAAAACATGTGATGAAACTGTACCACTTTTTATTTACATAAAAATGCAATTGTCTTTACTTGCTGAAAAATGTCCCATTTTTCGCTTGCCGTCACTAGCCGGGCTGGGGCCTGGGTTCAGACAGTTCGTTTCAAGTGCACTGGGGCATGGGTAATAGACTGCATGAGGAGGCTGGTGGCTCTGCAGTTTCTTCTATAGAATGAGAGAGCATGCTTGGTCACAGTGCTTGTTTTAAAAGTAATTATCATTTTCCAGGTTCAATTCACACTCAAAGAGGAGTCTGGAGTTAGCGTTCTCTGTCAGAAAAGGAGACAGTGGTTTAATTGTTCCTCCTCCTGGCAAATATGCTTTTTCTAAACTGCACAAAGCAACACAAAACGTCTATAAATAATTACAGTAACAACATGTATGCCAAATAAATAAAAGCCACACTGTATGTTTGGAAGGAATAAAAGAGAGTGTTAAAACAACACTTTTAAAACTCTGCACAGAGCACAAAGTGAAGTCACCCAAATAGGTGCAGGGATAAAAAGAGGTGTAATGCTGTATGAAATCTCAATTTGAACGATCTCATTCCCCTGCTTGTGTTCAAGTGACTTACTTTATGATGGTTTAAAAAGAAGAGTCATATTAAAAAAGAAAGGGTATTTTTCTAAGAGGAATCTTACAGGCTCACAGGCCTTTAGCTTAGTTCAGTCATATGGTTTATTTTGCATTAGAGGAACTCCTCATTTAATTCACCAGCCCACCATAGTACCTTTTCCAATATGGAGCTAAAGGTCACTATCAGATGTAAGGAAAATTAAGCTGATGTTCTTGTTGCCTTACAGTTCTCCTAGTTCAACTACTCCAATAAATGAACATGTACAACAAGCCGAAGGGCTTTTATTACAAATTTAATTCATTTCTCTAGACAACTGTGAAATTTGCCATTGACATTAGTCATTACCCCAAGGCGAACTAAAAGATGATCTCAGTTAATAAATGATCCTTAACAAGGAGCGCTCCTCTCTCCTGTGATATCGGTGCAGGCACATTTTATTAATGCAGGACCCGCTTCCTGCTCGAGCTCCCGCCTTCACGGCTGTGTGGTGTGCTTGTTTCCTCTTCCTGCCCCCATATTAATAATTATGGAACGGGATAATTAGCAACACAAAGAGACGGTACTGTGGAGCTTGCAGCTAGGTTTTCAGCGCGTTAACCTTGTGGGAAATAAAGAGCAGAAGCACAGAGTCTAGCCAAATAACCAATGCAGGTTGATTTCACAGTGTGTAATAGGCTAATTATCTGTGAAAAGTCTGACCCCAACTAACAAAATTACAGAAATGTGGAGGCATTTTATTTTAAATAAAACTCAGAGCCGCTGTTTCCATTCTAAATTAAAAATAAAACACAACGGATTAACAAATAAATGAAAGAACAACATTTGAAATTTAAACAAAAATAAGCTCTGAAGGAAATGATGGTATCTCAAAATGTTAATGTTCAACCTAGACACTGAGAAGGTAGGGTAAAAAATAAACTCGTACTTCCTCTCCCTAACCCAACATCAATTATCACAATGAACACACACACACACACACACACACACACACACACACACAGTCAGTACGTGACAGAAGTAGGTTAAGTGTATTTTGTTTACTGGAGTCAGGCTACAATAAAAAGCAGAAAATATTACTACTTCTTTACAGATACCATATGTAATTCTTTCTGATATAAGAATATTTATCCACTAGCAGTAATAACAAACCACAATTTTTGTCATGAAAAAAATAAATTGTATTTGCAAAAAGCAAACACATTACAGAGTGTGTAAAAATGCAATATTCCCATTTTCTAGTCAGAGTTCCAATTTATTGAAGTAACAGAGCAGAAAATGCACTGACAGCTGTTACATTTTATTGCGAATTAGTATATACGTTTTATATCCAGTGAGCAAATGCATGATACATTGTATTCCAGTAATTGCCACTGGCTTTCCAAATGGAAGCAGAATGATCTTAGTGCAATTACACTCAGGAGAGTACATGGAACAGCCTCCAGTATAGCATTTTAGCACTTAGCAATACTGATATTGGATATATTTTATTTTTAAGGAAAAATAAAAGATTAAAAGGGTCAAGCTAGATTTTTAAAAATAAAAAACAGTGCTCAGATACTTATGTCCCAGTCTTGATCCTGGGTGACTCTGAGCTACATGTGTTCAAATATTGCAGTTGGGATGTTCCGAGAGATTAAACTAAGTTTTTCTCTCCCCCGCCCTTTGTTGACTATCTCAGGTTTTACTTTCCTTGGTATCTCCTTCCCTGTCCTCCCTCTTCGCAATAGAATGGCGGGGTTTACGGTGAGGGGCACATGGGGCAGGTGTGGGGATACTTTAGAATACTAGCTGCATGCTGAGCTGACACTTGGTCCCTAGCACCCTGTCATCTTTGGTTCCCGGGCTCACACTTCCCGGCCACTTCTGCTGGCTGGCATGTGCATTAGCTAGCCTCCTAGGGAGAGAGCCATTTGTTTTCCTAAGGGTTAACTGATTCCATGGATCACCTAGCTAATGCTTAGGACTGTGTGTTAACCTGCAAGCATACTCTGAATCCTGCGGTCTCAGCCAGTTCTCATTCACTAGGAGCACATTTCTTGCGTACTGGAGGAGCCTGTTTTGCCTATTTTTGCAAACCTTGGTAATCCAGGACACCCTTTCTGTTGAAGCACACCCACTGCCAGCCTCTCCACAGGGCTCTGTGGGGAAGCCTGCTTAAGCCGGCTGTCTCCTCCCCTCTAGTGGTTACCAGCCTGCCTTGCAGGGGACCTGCCGGGACCCACAGAGGGGCCATGTGTGCCATTCTCTTGGCTGATAGAGAAAAGGGAAAAATATAAGCCACACAGCCTGTCACTGCAGAAAATAAAATTTATCAAGCATTTAAAACAATATGTTAGTGGCAACTACAGCTTAATCAACACCAACCTGCTGACATAGCTTTGCAATTTGAGCTAGTTATTAGTGATTGAATTAACAGCATGTCACAACTTGTATCTAGTTTAATAAAAGAATGCAACAGAACCATAACCTACATGTAATAGGATTGTTTTCCATGCTGGAGAGGAAACGCATGAGCTAGAACAAGGAAGAGCAAGGCCAACCCGTGGCCCCGTGCAGGCCTCCCCAGAGCAGCCCGGGCTCCCTCCTATGTAGCTCCAGGCTGCATTGGACAGAGGCCCCGTGAAAAAGGCCATAGAAAACGCCACCATTCACAACTGGCAGCAACATCCACAAAGCGAACGACATCTCTCATCTCCACGTCGGAAACAGTGGGTAACAAAGGAGCCACGTGGTAATGATGTCATTCGTCATTAAAACATGGAGCCTCAGTGCCACCCTTCCCCTGATAACTGTTTCTAACTCTAACATTTTTCAGGATTATTAAAAAGAAAATGTATCAAGCCCAAGATTCAGATCATGAACCTTCCTTTTTTTTTTTTTAATAAGAATATATTAATATTATGTTTTTAGGACTTTTAAAGTCTTAAAAAATGTGCATTTAGGAATTTTCCTACATGTAATGTAATACACGAGTAAAATTGCTGTTCCAGAAGTATTTTTCCTTTTTGTTGTTGTTGTTGGAAAGAATTATTAGGAAAAACTGATCTGGGCTTAAATCACGTCTAAATGTACAGCATCCATGCATAATAATGGATGGTGACATGGACCACGCTCTCCCTGGAGCTGCTTGGATTTTGGATCTCAGACAATTGCCTGGGTTCTGTGCTAAAGGGAAGGCATACAATATGCCTGTTTTGAACAGCTTAGTTCCCCTACTCTTCACAAATAGACGTTTTGGAGAATTAGTTTAAATGAATAGTGCAGGGTGGGGCAAATGTAGGTCTGCAGCTGTCGGTACATGAAACAAAGCATAATTCTTGTATTATTATTTATTAATTATTATATTAGTTTCCAAACCAACAACTGTAAACCTACATTTGCCTAACCCTGTGTTTAAGGAAATTAAGAGGCACTCGCTCATCCATTTTGGGGAGATTTTAAATATTGATGGAATGGGCAGAGTGATTCTCTTTTAAAAGCATTTTAAATTAAAAATTACAATGATATTGTCACTGATTACCATCACACTGATAATATCAAGTACTTTTAAAACAGAATAGCAAACAGTATGCAAATATAATATACAAATAAGGCAGACTTTTCCTCTGCAGGTTAATCAGACCGTAGTCTGAAACGCTCCCAGTGTCCTCGGGCAGCTGACTGGGGACAGCGTGCACATGTCTCTGCTTCACTGCTGGGCCCCGAGGGCTGATCTGAGCGCCGGGAGGCAGAGAGAAGGCAGCTCCCCGGGGACTGTGTGAGATGTGGGTGAGTGTGTGGAGCTGAAGCTTGGGGGGATAAAATAAATTAGATATGGAAAGACATAATGATCTACAACAATAGCCTTAATGTTTTAGAGAAAAATCAATGAGAAATCTGAGTAATGCTAATTTCCTAACACCTATGGTACAATGAGTATACTTGGAAGAGTCACTGTGTCTCCTCACCTTTTGGTTATGGTGGGTTTATTACCACAACCCAATGGTGCCTACAGTCCTAAAGGCAGGAGAGAAAGCAGTGCTCAGAGACCACTGCTTGAAACTGAAGCATGAGAGAACATCCATCGTATCTCAGGTTCATTGCTCTTTCCTGATACAAGAAAAGCGTGACTCTTCAGGCGACTTTGTATGATGGTTATCTAGGTGTGTTTTTTTAAAGAACTTTAAGTTTTATTTTTCAACTAGAGGCCCAGTGCATGAAATTCATGCACAGGGGGAGGGTGTCCTTCAGCCCAGCCTGCATTCTCTCCAATTTGGGATCCCTTTCACAATCCAGGACTGCTGGCTCCCAACTGCTTGCCTGCCTGCCTTCTTGATTGCTAAACGCTTCTGCCTGCCAGCCTGATCACCCCTAACCATTCCCATGCCAGCCTAATTGATGCCTATCTGCTTCCCTGCCAGCCTGTTTGCCCTTAACTGTCCACCCTTGCAGGCCTGGTCACCCCCAACTGCTCTCCCCTGCAGGCCTGGGTCCTTCCCAACTGCCCTTCTCTGCAGGTCTGGTCATCCCCCACTTCCCTCTTCTGCTAGCTTCGATACCCCTAACTGTCCTCCCCTGTAGGCCTAGTCCCTCCCAACTGCCCTCCCCCCCTGCTGGCCATCTTGTGGCTGCCATCTTGTGTCCACATGGGGGCAGGATCTTTGATCACATGGGGGCAGCCATCTTGTGTGTTGGAGTGATTGTCAATCTGCATATTACTCTTTTATTAGATAGGATAGAGGCCTGCTGCATGGGTAGGGACTAGCTGGTTTGTCATGAAGAGTGTCCTGGATCAGGGTGGGGATTCCCTTGGGGCATGGGGTGGCCTGAGTAAGGGGCCTATGGTGGTTTGCAGGCCAGCCACTCCATCCAGCGACCTAAGTGGAGGCCCTGGTATCTGGGGTCTATTTATCTTCTACAATAGAAACTTTGTAGCCTGGAGCAGAGCCAAACCTTCTGCTCGCTCCCTAGTGGCAGCCATTTTTGTTGGGATTTATTTATCTTCTATAATTGAAACTTTGTAGCCTTAAGTGGAGGCATGGGCCAGCCAGGGTGTGCAGAAAGCTTGGCTTTCTCCATTGCCTGGGCAACCCTAGTCTCCTGCTCTTTCCAGCTCCTTGGCTATAGCCATTTCTGTTTGGATTTGTGTATTTTCTATCATTGAAACTTTGTAGCCTTGAGTGGAGGCCTAGGCCAGCAAGGGCAGGTGGAAAGCTTGGCTTCCTCAATTGCCTGGGAAAACCAACTCTCCCACCTGATCTCTGTGGCCATAGTCATCTTGGTTGGGTTTATTTGCATATTCACTTCTAATTGGCTGGTGGGCATGGCTGGTAGGCGTGGCTTGTGAGTGTAGCAGAGTGATGGTTGATCTGCATATTACCCTTTTATTAGATAGGATTACAGTTGACATTCATGTTATTTTGCATTAGTTTCAGGTGTATAGCATAGTGGTTAGATAATCATATTTCCAGTGCCCACCAGGCCCCATTCAGTGATCACAATGTTATTGACTGTCTTATATCCTGTGCTTTCATCCCAGTGACTTTTGTAACTGCCAATTTGTGTTTCTAAGCCCTTCACCTTTTTTGTCCAGCTTCTCAAACCCCTGTCCTCTGGCAGCCATCTATCTTCTCTCTGTGTGTAGGAAACTATTTCAATATTGTTTATTCACTTATTTTGTGCCATAGTGTCCACAGATAAGTAAAATCATATGGTATTTGTCTTTCTCTGACTGACTTATTTCTCTTAGCCTGGTGCCTCTGTGATGAATTTTTAATTTCAGGGTTTATCCAATACCCATTACAGTCCAGACTTAGTATGTGAGCAGATCTGAACTGGTTTTAAAATGTTCTTTCATGGAACAAAATGGTAAGGAATTTGGAATCATTTGAAATAAGTATCCTAAATTTGAGAGAGGATAACAACTTTAGTTAGTTTGTGTTATCTATAGATTGGCATCAGCTATTATTTTTTTTAATCATTTATCAACAGTAGTTGATTATAAATGCCACTTCACTGGGTTAATATTTAAGGGTAAACTCTTTTTCCCCCTCTTGATTTATGTTTGTATTTATTGTGAATGATCCCCAAAATTACGGTAGTTGACATGCATCATCATTCATAGTTAAATTACTTTTTATGATGAGAACATTTAAGATCTATTCTCTTAACAACTTTCACATATACATACAATATGATTAACTCTAGTCACCATGCTATACATTATGTCCCCAGGATTTATTCACCTTCTAAATGGAAGTTGTACCTTTTGTACGACTCACCCATTTTTCCCACCCCCAACTTTCACCTCTGGGAAACACCAATCTGTTCTCTGTATCTAAAGTTTGGCTTTTGTTTGTTTTTTAGATTCTGTGTATAAGAGGTCATTGCTTTGCATTCATGGTTCTAAACTCGACCCTCTCATGTTCAATATCAGTAGTGCCCCCTGCATAACAACTATTCCATACTCAAGTACCACAGGATTTGACCCCCTTAACATCTTTGTCCGTCATACTTTATGCTGCAATGAGTCAGATATTACCACTTACAGCCCTTTGCTGTATAATGATCAACTTGTTGTTTCTTTCTTTCTTTCTTTCTTTCTTTCTTTCTTTCTTTCTTTCTTTCTTTCTTTCTTTCTTTCTTTCTTTCTTTCTTTCCTTACTTTAAATATATATATTTATATAAAACCTAAGAGATTTGAACACCAGAATGACCAGAACAACCAAAATGACAGGTGGCTAAGACATGCACTGACCACTGGGGGGCAGATGATCAATGCAGGTGCTACCCCCTGGTGGTCAGAGTGCCCCCACACCTAACCTCCTGCAGCCATCCAACCTCCCATGGTCCCTTCCCCTGTCTGGCAGACCATGGCTGTCACCTGGCAGCTGGAAGGCTTCAATTGCCCTGATCACTGGCCAGGCCTAGGAACCCCACCCATGCACAAATTTCATGCGCCTGGCCTCTAGTTTTTAAATATTAATTACAATTGACAGACAATATTATATTATATTATATTATATTATATTATATTATATTATATTATATTATATTATATTATATTAGTTTTGGATATACAAACCAGTGATTATATATATCATAAAAGGCCTATGGTTGTGGCACTGTAAAGGTGGAATGACCAAGGACTGGTTACGAAGAGGCTGCATTCGTGGCACGGAATGCACAGGTGTACAGGGACTTGGACTCTGGATCCCACATCCTGCCTGGCATGGCGGGAGTCAGTCTGGGTCCTGGGTCCTGCCTGGCGCAGAAAGAGTCAGTCTGAGTACCACTGGCATGGCAGGTCTGGGTCTCAGGCCATATCACACACTGGGCCCCTAGTACATTATAAAACTTACTAAGTGATCACCCCAGTAAATCTAGTATCCATCTGACACCATGTGTAATTATTACTATATTATTGGCTATATTCCCTATGCTGTACTTTTCATCCCCATTACTAGTATATAACTATTAATTCATACTTCTTAATCCCTTCACCTCTTTTATCCATCCCTGAAACCCTCCAATTCAACAACCAACAAATGTCCTCTGCATCTAAGAGTCTGTTTCTGTTCAGTTCTAATTGTTTATTTTGTTTTTTAGATTCCACATACAAGTGAAATCATATGGTATTTGTCTTTCTCTGTCTGACTTATTTCACTCAGCACAATACCCTCTAGGTGCATACATGTTGCAGATGGCCAGATTTCATTCTTTGTTATCGCAGAGTCATATTTCATTGTACATATGTACCACTTCTTTTTTATTAATTTATTTTCATTGTTTAAAGTATTACAGATGTCCCTTCACCCCCATTGACTCCCTCCACCTGCCCCCATCCATCAACTCCTAGGCCTTCACCACACTATTGTCTGTGTCCATCATTTATACATATATACATATAATTATTTATCCATCATCTCCTGATGGACATTTAGGTCACTCCCATATCTTGATTATTGTAAATAATGCTGCAATGAACATATGATGTATGTCTTTTTGATTTAGTGTTTTGGGTTTCTTTAGGTAAATACTTAGAAGTGTAATTTCTGGGTCCTCATAGCCTTTGTTTTTACCTACTTTATACTTAAGTTCCTTGTGCATCCTTATAATCAGAATTTTGAACTCTGCACCTGGTAGATTGCTTGTCTCCATTTTGATTAGTTCATTTCCTGGAGTTTCATTTTGTTCTTTCATCTGTGACATATTTCTTTGTCTCCTCACTTTGACAGCCTCATTGTGTTTGTTTCAATGTATATCTCCAGGCTTGGTAGAATTAATTTATGTGGTAGGTGTCCTGTAGGGCCCTGTGGAACAGCATCCTTCATCATCCAAGCTAAGCACTTAAGGTATCTTCCTCCTCCTCCCCCCAGGGTAGGCTGTGTACTCTTTCTTGGTATATTTGATCCTTGATTAATATTGGGACCTCCATAGGAGAGATTAACTCCCAAGTTGATTGTCTATGAGTCAATCTCTGACCACAGGAGGATCAGCTTTGCATGGGCCAATCCCAGGAGCAGCACTTTCTTCAGTGGGGCTCTTGTGTCCTTGCATCTGTCACTTGTGGAGTGGGTTGGATGGTGCTTCGGCATGGTCTGAAGCTGTCCATCAGGTACATTGGGGTCTCCTGGGAGGTGCAGGCCAAGGTCAGCTGCCACCTGTGCCCTGCCCAGTGCCACCTGGCTTGAGCTACAAATTGGTTTGCAGATTATTACCACTTAAGTTAGACTTGGAAATGTCCAGGAAATGCCAAGCTGTGAACCAAGGCTAGCTGCTGCTAGTGCTACACCTGTGATCACTTAGTGAGAGGTACAGGGCATAATGAGACCAGATGCTGCTTACTTAAAAGATTTTAGAAAAGTCTGAAGTATGCACCAAGACAGGCCATTCATATGGAAAAATGCTTGGGTGGGCCAAGCATTGGATGGGTGGGGTCTAAGGGAATTTCTAGGGTGGGTTGAGCAATGTGAGCCAGGTTGATGGAGACTCAGATATGGTGCCCTTTTGCCAGCGAGAAATCACCAAAGGAACACTGGCCTCTGCCAACACTTTTGTTTAGAGAAATCTGGGATTCCAGCTCTCACCCTGATGCCAGACAATTCAGTTCCTCCCCATATTTACCCAGTGCCTTTCCAGCTGCTGCCCAAGTGCTGAAGTTCAGAGGGAGTGAGTCTGAGTATGTCTATGCATGGGCCCTTTAAGAGGAACTGTCTGGTATCCAGCAACATCCATGTCAGTCAGCCACACTACCCACTGTTTTTTACAGCCAGCAGCTTCTATTCCTGGCACTGGAACCTTGGGCTGGGGGACCTAGTGTGGAGTGTGATCTTGATTTGTCAGGGGGTACCTCTGTAGACAAGATATCCCTTCCAATTTTTATCTGCCACATACGGGTGTGGGACAAATTGATTCCTAGTCTCCACCCCTCCAACCAGACTTGATGTGGCTTCTTCTTTATATTCTTAGTTGTAGGACTTCTGTTCAGCTAGATTTCAGATAGTTGTGTGGTGGTGGTTTTGTAGTTTAGTTGTAATTTTAATGTGGTTGTAGGCACATTCGAGTATCATATTTATTGACACCATCTTGGTTGGAACTTTAAAATGAAAACTGTTTTTAAAAACTGTGGTACATCTACACAATGGAATACTACACTGCAGTCAAAAAGAAGGAATTCTTACCATTTGCAACAGCATGGATGGAACTGGAGAGCATTATGTTAAGTGAAATAAGCCAGTCAGAGAAAGATAAATATCACATGATCTCACTCATTTATGGAATATAATGAACAGCATAAACTGATGAACAAAAACAGATCCAGAGACAGAGAAATATCAACCAGACCGTCAAACCTCAGAGGGAAGGCAGGGGATGGTGAGAGTAGTGGGGAGAGACCAACCAAAGGACTTGTATGCATGCATATAAGCCCAACCAATGGACACAAACACCAATGGGGTAAGGGCATGAATGGGGGGGTGAGGAGGTAATAGGGAAATAAGAACACATATGTAACGCCTTAATCAATAAAGAAATTTTTAAAAAAATATTACCCTAATTGGTTTGGCTCAATGGATAGAGCATTGGCCTGTGGACTGAGAGGTCCCAGGTTCAATTCAGGTCAAGAGTATGTACCTTGGTTGTGGGCACATCCCCTGATCAATGTTTCTCTCTTGTCGATGTTTCTAACTCTCTATCCCTCTCCCTTCCTATCTGTAAAATATATATATATATATATATATATATATATATATATATATATATATATATATATATATGTTTGTGTGTGTGTTTGGGGACCCTTTCCCCCTCCCCATGTGGGAGTCTATGCTGTTATATTCTTTCCCTCTCCCCACTCGGAAATCTGTACTTGTTCTTCAATAAATTTCCACCTTTGTTATACCCAAAAAAAAAGTTACTAAATCTTGCCTTCTTCATGTGTGTGATAAGATTGCATTGTAAAAATGTTATTTTGCTCTTTCTGTAATGTAAGAAAGGAGATGTCCCAGGCATCAGCAAATCACTCATTTGGGAAAGTTAATAAATTTACTCAATTAGCTATTTTCACACTTTATTTCAAATTTGTCTAATCCAGCACAATATGGAAAGTGGCCATTTCTTTATTCTTTTTGGTAGTAATTGACTATTTTTCAGAAATATAGCCTCTAGCTTAAATTAGGAATTTATTAGGGAACACAATTAATTGTGTCTGTATTTTCTGGACCCATTTTTAAAAATTTAAATTCTTTATTGTTTAAAGCACATGTGTCAAACACAAGGCCCGCGGGCCAAATCCAGCCCGCCAGGCCTTGCAATGTGGCCCGCACCGCGCTGTCATCACTGCACTCCGCTGTCAGTTTATGACATTGTCAGTTTATGACTGTTCAGTAAACCATTCGGCCCACGATTTAGGCTGGATTTTAGATTTTGGCCCCTTCTCTGATTGAGTTCGACACCCCTAGTTTAAAGTATTACATAAGTCTCATTTTCCCCCTTTGACCTCTCCCCGGATGCCCCACCTCCCTGCACATTCCCTCACCCCCACGCCCATCTGTATCCATTGGTTATGCTCCTATGCATGCATAGAAGTCCTTTGGTTGATCTCTTATGCCCTCATCCCCGCCTTCCCTCATAGGTTGGACAATTTGTTTGATGTTTCTATGACTCTGGTTTTATTTTTGTTCATCAGTCGTTTCAACTTTATTTGCCCAACTAATATTTATTTGTTGTTTGGTGATAGTAATTGTAGCTGTAGATGTATTTATGAGTAAATACAAAGTCATTGTTCATATGGATATTATAATTTATAGGGGAAAGCAGCTATAAATCAAAGATAAAATAATCATGTAAGTACAAATAACACAATTTTAAAATTGTCACATGGGAGGGACATAGTGTTGCAAAGATTTATATAGTTGAAGGGGTAGTAACCCTGGTTAGTGAAGAATGAGTTCATAAATTAATCAGGTTTTTAAGAAAGGTAGATATTGTTAAGAGGAGGTATATGTGTGTGTGCTCAGTTGAGTGAAAAGGCAGGTGCAGGGAGAACAATTCAGACACGGGGGCTCTGCAGATAGCACAGCAGAGGCAGTGTAAGGGACAGCGCCAAGGACCAGAGGTGGCAAGGAGGATCAGGTTAGGGCTGAGGGGATTGTCACCTTGTGGCATCTCCACCCAGACTCTATGTGCCCTTGGAGGCCTTTCCTTTCCAACACGCTCATCTTAATTCAAAGAGGATGGAAAACCCTCTTTAATATGGTGGGAAGAACATTTGAAACAAGCAAGAAGGAGTGGGGGGAGGCCATTTTAATGCCAAAACATAATCACTATTTCTCCAAGTGATTGCTGAGCTCTGGTTAGCAGCTTGCAAAGTTGATCTCTCTTTTTTTCTGAACTATTTTATTTTGATTTTTAAAAGCAATTGAGAATACAGAAAATATTTGCCTATGTTTGATCTTCATACTCTAAGAGGTAGTCAGGTGGACATGATTATTCTCTATAAAGCAGAAAAATCAGTGGAGTAACTGATATCAGTAACCACAACTCCAAACTCTTGTTCTCTCCCTACCATGTAATAACATTCATGAAGTTGGCATTTAATTCCTATAAATTCAAAACCAAAAGGGAATATGCATCACAAAGGGATAGCTTTCTTAAAAATTGGATTTTAAAACTTTTGACAGACATTGGTTTACCACCTATACATTTTGCAGCTTGGCCTGGAGAGGGGGTTAATGGGAGGGTGCTATGAAAGGTGTTTCACTGCTGCTTTGGAAAATCTACACGGGAACAAAGTGCCTATTTGTTTCCATCATCGCAGCACTGTTGGGGCACCTGAGCTTGACTTGAAGGCTTTCACTTCAAAAGACTTGGTGCATATCATGTTTCTGATGAAAAAAAAAATTCCTCTAATACCTAGAACCTGGTTTAGGTTAAAGAGAAAGAAAGGGAAATCTAAGATGTTTGTCTTCACATACACATTTTGAAATCAAGTCTCATCTAATTTTATATAAATAATTTACAATGTGCATCAAAATATGTTGTATGTTTACCACATTTTAGTGAAGTGTAATAAAAGGACAAAAATACTGAAATAATGAAATATTTCATATTACGTTTAATAGTAGATTTATCCATTAGAACTAGATTGAAAACAAGATTATTCAAAATTATTGATTTACAATAAAAAATATATAAATTATATCTTAGAAGAGATATAAAATATTTTCCTAATTATGGAGCATATTTTTAATAATGATTTTACATATAGTTACAAATAAGTTTTTTACTTTGCAAATCTTTGGCAATTCTTGAGGTATTATGACTAGCAAAAACTTATACATCTACAGGAATTTCTTCCTTCCTCTAAACTACTGTCTGAAGACCACATAGTGCATCTCCCTCCCAGTGTTACAAAGGTCAGAGGATGTTAACTGTTACTACAAACAGAGGTGGGAGACAGTAGGGCTGGTATGATCATGATGAATCCCATTGGTCTGATTTGAGTTTCATTTTTTTAACCTTTATGAATGGCTCATACTCCATTTCTCTTCTTTCATTGATTCATACCATTATCTTCCTTAACTTCCCAGGAAGTAATGTTTTTAACTACTAACAAAGTGTCCATATTGAAGCATTGCAATATTAACACAGATTAATAAAGGATACTCATCTTTACAAAAGTACACAAAAATCCAGTATCAATACTCTTTCACAAACCACACAATGCCAAAGTAAAAAAGAGAAAAATTAAATAGTTAAAACGTGTTCACTATAATTTAAGCTCTGCTCTGTCAATGAGTTATCATTCATTCAGGACTTCACTCATTCCTTGTTTTAGTTAATCAATGTCTACCAATAAATGTTCACAATGCAGCAAGCACTGCAGTATCACTGGGGGCTTAACATTCCTTCCCCAGGAACTAAGATCCCGATGCAGGAGACAGATTGGTGGGCAAATAATTACAGAAAGGCATGGGAGCTATATACAAAGCAGGATCCGGAAGAAACTTTCTAACTGTACCCTAGAATGATAGATGGTCATAAAAGATGGGCAGACATTTTGTATTTCAGAATTAAAATATGTGTGAGTCATGAGGAAAATATAAAATCACGAAGAATGTGGCCTGTTGAGGAAAGGTGATTTATTCAGTTCCTGCATTTGGGTACTCTAGTGGGTTTTAGAAACAGCAGCCAGCCACAACATTTTTTTTCTGTTGCAAGGCGGGATTTCCAGTTCCTTTTTTTTTGCACTCTTTTCTTGTCATCTAAACATTAGAAGCTAAGCTTATCAATATTTTACCCAATTACTTTTCCTCTAAGGTCCTGGAAAAGTCAAGACCCTACACCAAGGTGTTCATCTTAGAAGCTCACAATCAACCAACATGAACTTAGAAAAAGAAAATATTTCAGAAAAAAATAGTAAGAAAGGACTGAGTGAGAATGAAGTGTTAATGCAGGGGAATTATGTCCATGGGCATTAGTAGTTCATCAAACATTTAAAAAAAAAAAAAAAAAAAAAAAAAAAACAACAACACTTAGTTTGAAAAAAATATCAAGCATACAGTAAAAGTGCAAGTACAGTACAAAAACAATTTCTCCCCTGAATCTTTTAAGAGTAAGTTTCTGATATAAAGCCTCATTACTACCGATTATTTTAGTGTGAATTCTCTACAAATAGGACATTCTCTTACATAACTCCAACATCATTGTCAGATGATGGAAATTAGCATGGATATGTTCTTAGCATTTAATTGGCAGACTGTTCAATAGTTTGCCAAAGGTCCTCAATATGTCACTTTTAACAAAAGGATCGAGTTTAGAAATGTGTTGTATTTAGTTGTTATGTTCTTTTTCTAATTTAATTTAATTTTTTCTTTATTGATTAAGCATTACATACATTCTTCCATTGCCCCCTCCCCAACCTGGACACAGTCGTTATGTTCTTTAGCTTCCTTCAATCTGGAATTTTTCCTCAGCCTTTTCTTGATTTTTTATGAATTTGACACTTTCACATATTTTAGGACTGTTATTCTACAAACTGTCCTCACTTTGGATTTCTCTCATGCTGTTCATGTTTGGACCCATGCTGGGTAGCTCTGGCCAGGCCACGTGGCTGCTGTCAGGTACACACAGTCCAGCTGTGCCCATGGCTGGAGTGTTGACTCTGGGCCCTGATCCAGGTGCCACTTCTCAGCCTGCTTCCCTATGAAGTAACTCTGTCTTCTCTGAGCAATGTAACAACATGTCTGAGAAAATATTTTGAGATTATATAATTATCACATTCCTCCTCAAATGTTGATTTATGTATTTATTTGTTTAAAGTCAAATAGAGATATTGATTTATAATTGAATCAAAGGGTAATAACTACTTTATGATAATTTTTTGGGCAATAGAGTTGTATCATAGCTAGCCTGTGAGAGATGTTTCTGAGTTTTTGACAAGTCGGAATAAAATTTTGAGCACTCTGTGCATAGGGGCATGAAGATGTGTCAAGTTAATCTTGTGCCTTAGCACTGAATTCAGTCATTTCTCTAAGATGCTCTGACCAGTAGCATAATGCTGAGGAATTAAGATCTCGGTTCTAGGAATGCACATTGGTCTTGGGGTAATACTTTCTTCCAGGCTCTGTCATTGGATGAGAAACCACAACAGACACATATATCCTATCTAATAAAGTGGGAATATACTAATTGACCCTCACATTGTCACAAAGATGGTGGCACACATAGCCAATAAGGAGGGAATATGCTAATTGACTGCCATGTTCTCAAAGATGGTACTGCCCACAGCCACAAGATGACAGTGGCCAGTCCCTTTAGCCCTGCTGGGGTAGCAGGCATGTGGCAAGGCCAGACCTGCCACCAGGTGGGCTCAGCCACTCCATGCACCTACCTCTGGAGTCCCCCAGTCCTCTCAGGCCCCCAGCCACCCAGAGCCAGTCCAAGGCACAGGAAAGCCTCAGATATTGGCTGCCCAGCTGCCCAGGGTGACCTGAGGCTCAGGTAACCAGTGCTGACCGAGGCTTGTGCTGTCGGCAGTGGCAGCAGCAGAGGTGTGATGGGGTGTCACCTTCCCCTGATTGCCAGGTCGCCTCCCACCCTTGTGGGCTCCTGGACTGTGAGAGGGGCAGGTCGGGCTAAGGGATTCCCTCCCCTACCCAGTGCATGAATTTTCACTCACTGGGCCTCTAGTGTATCTATATCTAGTTATTTATGTTGAAAATAATGTGTTAACATTGATGTCTTTCCTATCCAACATTCCTGCTTCTTTTCTAGTGTTTCTACTTCATGTACAACTCCATTTTCAGAGAGAGAGAACTGCTTTCAGTGCACTCATTGATCCATGTCCCTGTATCTCACACCGATTGCCACCATCCCAGGCCTCTCTTTTTCCTTCATTGACATTCCAACTTGCTTTACAGCCATGACTTCTTTCCCTTCATCTGGCTGCTCTTCTTATGCTGCCCAAGCTTTAACATTCTCTGATGTGAAATATCCTCTAGAAAGATCACAATTGTGCTGGGATGGTGAGGAGGGCAGCAGGATCACTGGTTGAAGGGAGCAGAGATTGACACCTGCACTTTGAGTAAGACATTCAAGGCAAAAGGTGGTGGAATAGGGAGGGACCAATTCAGGATACATATATCTGATAAAATAGTGAGTAGTAAATGCTATGAAGTGTTTGAAGAAAATTTTACACTTAAAATTTTGAGACAGTAAGTGCATTTTTCAAAAATGTGCATATAAGATAAAGTTATTATTTCGTTTGTAGGATCTTATTTTACAGGTTGAAAGGAGATAATTTTGATTTGAACATGTTGACCACGAGATATTGGCAAGAACATTTCTTCTATTGAAATGGAGTAGGGAGAATTCTGGTGGTTATTGAGTTAAGGAATTAACAAGATTTCGATTTCTTATTGTGGAAAAATAAAAAAAGAATATTTTGGGTTTTTTTTTCTTTCAAGATTTTGTTGTTGGTAGTGGTCTATTTGTTAATTTCATGACTTTCATTTATTCTCTCTTTTTAAAAATATTTTTATTGATTTTCCACAGAGAGGAAGAGAGAGTGATAGAGAGCCAGAAACATCGATGAGAGAGAATCATCAATCAGCTGCCTCCCCCACCCCCGCCCCCAACTGGGGATGTGCCCACAACCAAGGCACATGCCCCTGACCAGAACCAAACCTGGGACCCTCCAGTCTGCAGGCTGACACTCCATCCACTGAGCCAAACTGGCCTCAGCCTAATTTATTCTCTAAAAGATAGCTGTAGAATACCTTCTCTAATCCAAAAAAAAATCACTTTTCTGCTCTCCCCCGCTCTTTGCCACCTTCTCCCTCTTTGGTGGGTAGCCAACAAGATTAGGAGCCAGGCTTAAATGGGAAGAGCTAATAGAAGGGCAAATAAGGAGTCTAGTTACAGTCTGCCATTTCCAATTGTACTCATTTCCTCTTACTGCTATAACCACTTATGACACACTTCGAGGCTTACACCATAAACATGTCATCCTTTCAGTTCTGGAGTTCGTATGTCTTAGATGGGTCTAATGGGCTAAAATCAAGGTGTTGGCAGAGCTGTGTTCCTCCTTCACTCTCCAGGGAAGGCAGCTTCTTTGCTTTTAATGGTTTTTACAACAGGCTCACAATCTGTGGTTCCTGGCCCCTTCCTCCACTTCCAAAGTGCATCACTCCAACCCCTTTGTCACATCTCATCCTTTTATGTCCTTGATATTCATGCTCTCCTTTTATAAAGATCCTTGTTATCATGTTGGGTCCTCTCAGATAATCCAGGGAGGCCTCTTCCTTTGGAGATATTTACCTGGGTCACACCTGAAAAGCACTTGTCACCATGTGAGATCACATGTTCATTGGCTTGAGTATCAGGACATGAATGCCTTTGGAGTGTGTTGTTGTTGTCCATTGACTGTACTCAGTGCAGTGCCAACACTTAGCACTTTGCAGAAGTACCCTGTGCACAAATACTTAGCACTGCACTAAGCTTGTCAAGTGTAACTTCCTAATAAATCCTTTAATTAAGCCTAGGAGATAGATACTTTTATTGCATGTTATTTAGTAGATAGAGCCATACAAAATTTAGGCAACTAACCAAATATCATGTAGCTGATAACTCAGAAATTGACCCAGATGTGTAACTCAAAAAGCTATACTTGTCAACAATGACTATACAAACTAGATAGCATATGTGTTATTTTTATTTCTGTACTAGAGGCCCAGTGTATAAAATTTGTGCATGGGGGTTGTGTGTGTCCCTCAGCCCAGCCTGCACCCTCTCCAATCTGGGACCCCTCGAGGGGAGTCAGACATCCCTCTCAATATCCAGGACTGTTGGCTCCCAACCATTCACCTTCCTGCCTGCCTGATTGCCCCTAACTGCTTCTTCCTGCCAGCCTGAACACCCCCTAACAACTCCCCTGTCAGCCTAATTTAAACCTAACTGCTTCCTTGCCAGCCTGATTGCCCCTAACTGCCCTCCTCTGCAGGCATGGTGCCTCCCAACTGCTCTCCCCTGCTGGCCTGGTCACTCCCAACTGCCCTCCCCTGCAGGCCATCTTGTGGCAACCATCTTGTGTTCACATGGGGGCAGCCATCTTGTGTGCTGGAGTGGTGGTCATTTTGCATATTACCTCTTTATTATATAGCATTATAGATAATGGCACCAAGAGTTTAAAGAAATCTAGTTATATAAGAAAAATACCAGTGCAAAGCAGACAGCAGGGGAAGAGTGTCTGGAAGGCTCTGAACATAACTTACAGGAACTTGCTCACAGAGAGACATGCTGGCTAGACTTCTCTCCAGAGAGCTTCTGACATTTGGGGTTAGATGGGTGGCCATTATGAATCAGCTAGTGGAAAAGACAAAGCAGGGTAGTTACCATACATATGGTAGAGCGAAGAGGGAAAGGAAGAGGGTAGCTTGAAGGTAACGAATAAAGAAGGAGATTCTGGAGGTGGCACTCTCAGCTCTGCAACCATTTGTGAACTGAGTATTCTGTGAGCGGGACTGATGTGTGAGGAATAGGCTCAGTGACTGTTGTGGCTGGACTCCCCAGGGAGGGAACATTGCCAATGGTAACTTTTAAAGGGCCATTTACTCAGTGCCACGTACGGGGCATGGACAACTATAAAGAGAATGTGTGCTTAAGTTTTGTTTCCTTTCCTCGAGCATCTATGTTGTCCTAAGCAGTGACACTAAATTCATCCAAAATTTCTCTCATCAGAACATACCAACTCACCAATGGAGATGCATTTAAAATTGAGCCAAAACGTAACTGAAAACTAAATATGCTTTTCAGTTTCCTTTTCCCTATTATGACCCAACATCCGATTTTTTCAGGGGCCTAACTTTCTCTCCTGCACACAGACAACTTCGAGAGGAAACTAAATGACAACCACACCCATTATAAAGCTACCATCACCACCACCGGCTCTTGTGCCAACAATGTCATTTGTCTAATCTGTACCATATGGCAGGCAGCTTACTGAAGCCAATGCAAATTCCTCTCGCTCCAGTGCTGGTGATTCCAGCCTGGTAAATCACTGGGCTATAATATCGTTATATGATTTTCTAGGTCTTTAATTGAATAATTCTGATAACAGTAGCTACTCTGGAAAGCGCAGAATGACTGGTAACCTTAAGAGTAAAGCCACCAAAGGCTTTAGGGAGCATGTGCTATTCAGAAACTTCGTTGTGAAAATTTTTAATAGGCCGCGGCCTTGATGCCGATGCTGCAAAGGAAGCAGCAGGCTCAGCGGCAGCCGCCGCCCCAGGCGCCTGAGTGGGAAGAGGCTGGGGACCAAGGCGATGGCGGCCTGCGGGACCACCCAGCCTTCTGGGCCCTCCGCCCCTGGCCAGTGGGAAGCCTGGTGACCCCAAGTCAGCTCTTCTCAGGATCAAGGGGCCTGATGGTTCCACTGAAGCAGCCATCTTATATAAAAACTCCTGTTTGACATTTTAGCCCGCTCTTCTGGCTTCTGTAAAGGCTTGCTTAAATAATAAGGAAAGTAAGACTACTCCCATTCCAGAGAGGCCGTGGACTATGCCCAGACAGAGCTGTCAGTGTAACACCAGCCCAGGCTTTGAGGTAGGGTCTCATGGCCCCTTCCCAGCACGTAGGCCTTCTTCCCCAGAAGGCCCAGAAGACTCATTCCAAATTTGGGAGACAAAAGAGCTAGGAAAAGTATAAATAGAAAAGGTTTTCTCCATGGGGGGTGGGAGGGGTAGACAGGATTTGAAAGGCACATTTTTCTCTGCCCCTGCCCTTAATAAAATGTAAGGCCCCGTGTGTGGAGGCCCAGTGTGTGGGGCAGAGGTCCAGTGTGTGGGGCAGAGGTCCAGTGTGGGAGGCTGAGGCCCAGTGTGGGAGGCTGAGGCCCAGTGTGGGAGGCTGAGGGCCAGTGTGGGAGGCTGAGGGCTAGTGTGGGAGGCTGAGGCCCAGTGTGGGGATGCTGAAGGCCAGTGTGGGAGGCTGAGGCCCAGTGTGGGAGGCAGAGGCCCAGTGTGGGAGGCTGAGGCCCAGTGTGGGGAGGCCCAGTGTGGGAGGTTGAGGCCCAGTGTGGGAGGTTGAGGGCCAGTGTGGGAGGTTGAGGGCCAGTGTGGGAGGCCCAGTGTGGGAGGCTGAGGCCCAGTGTGGGGAGGCCCAGTGTGGGAGGCTGAGGCCCAGTGTGGGGAGGCCCAGTGTGGGGGGCTGAGGCCCAGTGTGGGAGGTTGAGGGCCAGTGTGGGAGGTTGAGGGCCAGTGTGGGAGGCTGAGGCCCAGGGTGAGAGGCTGAGGCCCAGTGTGGGGAGGCCCAGTGTGGGAGGCTGAGGCCCAGTGTGGGAGGCTGAGGCCCAGTGTGTGGGGCAGAAGCCCAGTGTGGGGAGGCCCAGGGTGGGAGGCTGAGGCCCAGGGTGGGAGGCTGAGGGGTGGTGGGAGGTAAGGAGGGGAAGGGGGGAACGCACCCACAGCCGGGCTCAGCGTCTGAGGCATTTCTGCGGCTTCTCCACACTCGAGTGTTTCTGCCCAAACGAGTGAGGCTGGGGTGCCTAGGCTCTCCCCACCCCAACGAGGGGCCACGGGAACTTCCCCCAGTACTGCCGCCCCGCCCCCATTCTCCTGGTGCCACTTTCTCTGGGTTTGACAGAGGCCCAGGAGTGTGCCCTAAGCCTCAGGCTGGCTACCCTTTCCCTCCACAGGGTGAGCCTTGGCGTAGTCCTGGGCCCAGGCCTTCCCTGTGGATTCTGTGGGCTTCCCCCCACCTACACTCCCTGCCCCCCACAGGCCTGCCTCCTGCTCCCCACCTCCCCCCTGCACCCTGCCGCTGGGATGGCTGTCTTTTGTGGAAACCACAATGAGCACACAGTCCTGGACTGGCCCTGAGGACATGGGCCAGGAGTCCTGTGAATGAGAGGGAGGGTGAGAGCCGCTGGAGAACTGAAAATGAATTGTAACATTTTTTATATTAGTAGTAAATACAGTGGATACAACAAAAACATTTTTAATAACATGGAATAATGTAAGAGAAACAAGCCCCTTCCCCAGTTTCTGGATGGTTAACCTCTGCCCATCAATTTGTTAGTTCTGGGACCATGAGCAGATTATTTATCTTAGCTTGAGACTTTTTTTTTTTAATTCTCACCCGAGGATATGCTTTTAGAGAAAGAGAAAGGAGGAGAGAGAGAGAGAGAGAAAGAGAGAGAGAGAGAGAAAGAGGTAGGGCAATGAGAGAGAAACATCGATCATTTGCCTCTGGTACACACCCCAACCAGGGATTGAACCTGCAACCCAGCTCAGTATGTGCTCTGTTCCGGAATTGAATCGGTTTTGATGTACAGTGCAATGATCCAATGGAGTTATCTGGCCAGAGCAGTTTTACATTCTTTATAATACTGATTTTATGTAGACTCAATTGTGTCAAGAATATTTTGTTCCATTTCTACACTACCGATAGCCTTGAGAAAAAACGGTTTGGAAGAATTCAGCAGAGTCCACTGTTAAGCTTTCACTCGCAGGTGTGTGTGAGGAAGCATGTTACTCTTTCCGCTTTATTGCTTTATTACTGTGCATGTGCGTGCGTGCATGTGTGTGTGCATGTGTGTGTGCACATGTGCGTGTGAGCATGGGTGTGTGTGTGAAAGAGATGAACAGTAACTTACACATAAGGTTTATGATGTTTCAAAGCCAGAGGCAAATAGTAGTCAGGGGCATATTATTTCTCTTTTATTTTCTTTCCATTTGGCATCCCTGAGCCCGGCGATGGAAGTGGGAAGCTTTGCAGGGCGGCAGGTGGAGGCGGAGGGAAAGCGGCGGAATGCATCCATGCACAGCCTCACGGAGAGGCAGTGAGATAGCAGTGAGGATGCAGTTAGATTCTCCCTGGAACCCAGGGGACAGGATCCTTCACTTTTGTGACTCTGAGTTTAACAGCTGTAAAACAGTGCATAGCTCTGGCTTCGCCTTCAGATGCTGCTGAGTGCACCACGTGCAGAAATGGGAGAG
Organism: Pipistrellus hanaki; assembly: GCF_964339955.1. Taxonomy (NCBI): domain Eukaryota; kingdom Metazoa; phylum Chordata; class Mammalia; order Chiroptera; family Vespertilionidae; genus Pipistrellus; species Pipistrellus hanaki. The sequence continues at coordinate 57,476,701 of NC_140514.1, forward strand.
AGCTCCCAGCGAAAGCTCCACAAAAAAGAGAAGAAACCACTAGCAACATATCTCCAGCAATGATTGCATTGCTCATGACTGGTGCCCAGAAAATAATAAGACATAACCTCCACTGTGCCTATTCATGTGTACTGAAATATTTTGGATTGTTTCCACAATGCTCTATACTCCAACTGACTTACTAGCCTTTTCTTATTTTCCCCCTCAACATGCCTCCTCTGCTGTGGACCATTCTAGTTCCTTCTCTTGCCCAATATACATGGCCCAGCCACTTCCCCCACCAAGACTGGTGTCTGAGCAGGAGACACTTTCCAATCTGGCCTGTGCTCACACACATACTAACCTAATTGACTTCCTTCCATCTGGACTGCTGTACCACTTTGAGTCTACGTTACATAAGTAAACACTTAATTGTATTTTAAAAGTATAATGAAGCAATGCATCCAGCCACCCCACACCCCCCCCCCCAAAAAAAGAGGATTTATTTTAGTGATAGAACAAGTGAGTAAAAAAGAGGAAAAGTGATTTCTATTAAGTGGGGCCGACCTAACCAGAAGCAGGCCAATCAACCATGCAATTTGTATTTCTGCTTCCTTCTCATTTCCTGAGGGCAAGTGTGTATGCTACTCCCTTGATGATGCCAAGTAGTGAGTAGCCATAAATCACCAGTGACGTGCTGAAGCCAAGCTTTTTAGGGGGCGGAAGAATGACCGGAGGATTATTTTCAGCAGTATCCACAGAATAAGGACAGTATTGAGAAAAATCTAGAGAAAAAGGGATATTTTTGTCACATAGTATTTTAGCAGATGCTGTTCAGGAGTGAATAGGGAAAATACCAATACATTTTTAGTAACTGAGATCATTTGATTGGGAAAAATAACTGTTGACACAATTTTAGTTCTCTAAATATTTCTCCTGTGTATATAACTAAGACTAAAAACCTTAAAGATTTTTTTAAAAACTTAAACATGACATAATTTAAACATTTTAGTTATTTATTCCACTATTTGAGAAGTAGTCTGATATATTGACAGACTGTGGATTTTGAAATTCTAACTATTGTATTTATTAGTTGTCTGACCAAGAGTAAAAATTCAATTTTGCTAAATTTAAATTTCTTTGCTATAAAGTAGAAATAGCAACAACAACCACATTACTAATGAGGACTAGCATGGAGAAGCAATGGAAAACTGAGCCTATGCTCTCTGGCATTTCAGTAAGTATCACACATGTTAGTATCTCCTTCCTTCTTATTGGAATTCCAAGTATTTATCTTAGTGATGCAAAAGATAAAAAAATCCTAACATTGTAGAAGAACTTATTATTAGAATTATTTATTTGGAATTGCTATTAGATTCTGAAATAAATTATTTTTATTATAACTGACCACTGACTTAGCAATAAAATGATTTAATAATTTATAGCCCATCCACAATGTAAAAGAGATATCTCAAAATAATAGTAAGACAGTGCTCTCTAAAGAGACATAAACTATAAAATGCAAAGACATTTTGATCTTTTCTGTGAAAGTATGACCCAAGAAATAGCCACCCTGACATCCATCAGATTTTAAATTACATTCATACACATATCACATACTCCTGCTACCTATGATATATAAAAAATAAAACTTGTTAGGTGTGAATTTCAACAAATAGCTATCAGTGGACACTGAATTCTCAATGTTTCCACTGGAGATTATTTAAGTGAAAAAGTATATAAAAAATTATAGAATTGTAATTCTGTATAGAGTGTTACTAAATATTAAGAACAAATACTTTTTAAAAATATATATTTTATTGATTTTCCACAGAGAGGAATGGAGAGGGATAGAGAGTTAGAAACATCGATGAGAGAGAAATATTAATCAGCTTCCTCCTCCACACCCCTCACTGGGGTTGTGCCCACAACCAAGATGCATGCCCTTGACCAGAATGGAACCCGGGACCCTTCAGTCTACAGGTCCACACTCTATCCACCAAGCCAAAATGGTCAGGGCAAGAACAGAAACTTTTTAATTAAACTTTTCAGTGAAAAGTTATAAATTCACAGATAGGTGTAAGAAACAATGCAGAGATAATACCCTAATCTTTTCCAAGTTTCCCCAAGTGGTAATATGTAAAAACAAAAACAGAAACAAAAAAAAAAACTACAAAATATCAAAACTAAGGCATTGACACTGATACAGTTACAATACAAAACATTTCCATCATCATAAGAATCCCTTGTGCTGCTCTTGTAGAAGCACACCCACTCCCATCCACCTCTGCACCATCCTTACCTCCTGCCAACCACTGATCTACTTTCCATTTCTGTAACGTCTAATTTGGAGAATGCAGTGTAAATGGCATCCTACAACAAGGTAACCTTTTCTTTTTCTCTCAGCATCATTCTTTGGAAATGTGTGCAGATTTTTGCCGGCATCAATTCTTCCTTTTCTTTATTGCTGAGTAGTAGCCCATGGCCTGATGCATCACGGTCAGCTTAGCTAATCATCCGCTGGGGACTCGTGAGTTGTTTCCAGCTTGTGACTATTATAAATGGAGCTGCTACAAACATTCTTGTATTAACGTTTGTGTGAACAGAAGACTTAAATTCTTGGGATAAATGCACAGTAATGAAATTATTGCATCGTGTGTAGAGTTAAGTTTTTTAAAGAAATCTTCAGATTGTTTTCCAGAGTGGTTATATCATTTTACATTCCCTCAGAAATGTATGCATGATTCATTTTCTCCACATCATTGCTAGCATTGATGTCAGAGTATTTTATTTCAGCCATTCTGATAAGTGTATTGTGATATCTCATTGTGGGCTTAATTGGCATATCCCAGTGGCTAATGATGGTGAACATCTTTTCATGTGCTTGTCTTCTTTTTATACTTTTATGCAAAATCTATCTATGTTTTTTCCCATTTTCTAGTTAGACTGTTGATTTTTCTGTTAAGTAAGGAGTTATGTTTTAGATTTCTTTATGCATACCAGATACCGGTCCTTTGTTAGCTATGTGGTCTGCAAACATTATCTTACAGTCCACAGATGTTCTTTTATTTCTCTTACTGGGGGTTTTCACAGAGAAAATATATTTAATGTTGATGAAATTCAGTGTTTCTTTTTAATTTTTCATTTTATGGAATAATTCCTTGGTATAAAGTCTGAGAACCCTTGCTAGTCTTTTTTTTGGGGTGTGTGTGTGTGTGTGTGTGTGTGTGTGTGATGTTTAAGAAAAATATGTATTGTTTAGATTATTACAGTTGTTTCTCTTTTCTCCCACCATAGTTCCCCTCTACCTGTTCCAACCACACCATATATCCTTAACCCCCCACTGTCCTCATCCATAGGTGTATGATTTTTGTCCAATCAATTCCCCCACTCCTCATACCCTTTTCCCCCTGATAATTATCAATCCACTCCCTTTCTATGCCCCTGATTGTATTATATTCACTAGATTATTCTGTTCATCAGGTTTTTTTTTCACTTGATTTTTAGATTCACTTGTTGATAAATATGTATTTATTGTTCATAATTTTTATCTTTACCTTTTTCTTCTTCTTCCTCTTCTTAAATAATACCTTTCAGCATTTCACATAATACTGGTTAGGCAGTGATGAACTCTTTCAGATTTTTCTTATCTGTGAAGCTCTTTATCTGACTTTCAATTCTGAATGATAGCTTGCTGGGGAGAGTAATCTTGGTTGTAGGTTCTCGCTGTTCATCACTTTGAATATTTCTTGCCACTCCCTTCTGGGTTGCATAGTTTCTGTTGTGAAATAAGCTGATAGTTGTATGGGTGCTCCCTTGTAGGTAACTAACTGTTCTTCTCTTTCTGTTTTTAATATTCTCTCTTAGTCTTTTGCTCTTGGCATTTTAATTATGATATTTCTTGGTGTTGTTCTCGTTGGATTCCTTTTGTTTGGGGTTCTCTGTACTTCCTGGACTAGTAAGTATATTTCTTTTACCAGGTGGGGGAAGTTTTCTGTCATTATTTCTTCAAATTCACTTTCAGTATCTTGCTCTTTCTCTTCTTATGACACCCCCATAATTTGGATGTTGGTATGCTTGAAGTTGTCCCAGAGATTCCTTACACTATCTTCATATTTTTTTATTATTTTTTTTTCTTTTGCAGTTGGTATTTTTTACTTCTTTGTATTTCAGATCTTTGACTTGATTCTTGCCATCCTTTAGTCTGCTGTTGGATCTCTGTATATACATTTTTTTTCAGTCAGTGTATGTTTAATTTCTAGTTGGTCCTTCTTTATATCCTCAAGGGCCTCACTAAATTTATCGGCCTTTTCTAGAAAATTTTTGAAAAACCTTATAACCATGGTTTTGAACTCTATATTCAGTTGTTTGCTTTCCTTCATTTCTTTCATTTGTGACCTGTTCCTTTCCTGAGTTGATAGAGTGGCTTTGTGTGCTAGGTGTCCTATAGGGCCCAATGGCTCAGCCTCCCAAGTTACCTGAAGTGAACAGTCTTGGTACACATCTTTGTGGGATGTATACACAGACTTGTTATAGATAAGCCTTGATTCTTGTTGGTATCACTAGGGAAATTGGCCTCCAGGCCAATTGGCTGTGAGAATCAGCTGTGTCTATGATGGGAGAACTTCTGTGCTGGAGATACCATTATGAGGCAAGACTTGCTTCAGTGGGGCTTCTGCCCCCTGAGTGTGTCCCTTATGGATCTGAGGAGTTGTAATCTGTATGGCCCCACTCTGACCACTGGGTACACTGGCTCTTGGATCTCTAAGGAGGTCTTAATTTAGTCTCTGCCTGAGGCCACCCAGCAGACACTATAGAGAGATCTGAAGATTTCTCTTCTTTGTTTGGATTTTGGTGGTGCCCAGATGAGGCCCAGCTGTGAAGCAATGCAAGTGGGGCCTTGGGCCTTCTTTTGGATGTTCTGGGACTCTCTCACTCAGCTACAGTTTGTTAAGTAAGTTTAGGACCAGGCCATTCATATGCAAAAGCCTCTGCAAACAGCTTGGATGGGGCAGAGTCTCAGGGCAGAGCAAACAGCATGGCTTCCTATCAGCCCTGCCCTAAGAGGTCCCTGGGTCTCAATGTCCCGGGGTAATCACTGCAAGCACCTCTGAAAGAAAGCCACCCTCGAGTTTGACCCACTGTCAGACATTCCAGTTTCTCCCCATATGAGTCTGGGTGCCCAGAGTCTCACCCGGAACTGGAGTTCAGAGCAATTGGGAGCTTGTGTCTCCCTGCAGATTGAAAAAGTCAGCAGCAAACTCAGTTGCCAGCCCTCTCTGCATGCGCACCTCCATATCTCTGCACTTTACTTTCGCATCTCCTTTGAGTCTCCGTGTGCTTTTTCTCTTTCCTTCTAGTTGTAGAATTTCCACTTAGCCAGCCTTCCTGTGGTTCTGGATAATGTCTGTTTTGTCTTTTAGCTATAGCTTTAAAGTGGTTGTGCAAGGCAGAAAGTTCAAGTGTTTACCTATGCTTTCATCTTAGTTTCTCCTCCTGCCTAGTCTTATACTAAAGATTTTCTCTTATGTTTTTGTCTAAATGTTTTATAGTTTTCTCTTTTGTACCTATGTCTATGATTCACCTTGAGTTAATATTTGTATAAAATAGGAAACTGAAGTCAGAGTTCATTTTTCCATCAGACATATTCAGTTACCCCAGCACCATTTGTAGAAGGGCTACCAGTTCTCCAATGAGTTGCTTTGCATCTTTGCCAACAATATGCCTTTTAAGCATCTTTGGGTGGGTCTATTTCTAGAACCTCTTTTTCCCCCCATTGATCTGTGTGTCTACTACTCTGTTAATGCAACTCAGTATTTACTACTGTAGTTATATCATAATCTATGTAATAAATGGTAGAATCTCACTTCATTTGTCTTTATCTAAGGAATTACATTAAAATGATACATCAATTTTGGAAGAACTGGCATTTTAACTATGTTGAATCTTCCAATGAGCATGAACATGGTATGCCTTTTCACTTATTTAGATCATTTCTTCCATCCATTGAGTTTTCAGCATGCAAGCCCTGCATATGCTTTCATGCTTAAGTACTATTTTCTTTTCAGGTGTCCGGATTCCTGACAATATTCTATAAGTGATTTTTGTGGCCTGACCATAGGCTATTCCACAGCTTTCCCAGACAGTCCTCATAGGGGAGAACTGCCCTCCTCAGACCAGACAATACACAGCAGGAACATTGCTGTGTCTGAAGGAAGCTGCAGTCAAGAACTCAGGCCACTGGTCCAGACACCTTCCTACGCACCCATGTTCCTGGTCCAGGTTCCTTCCTAGGAGGTCTATAATCTAGGGCCATGGGTGAGGCCATTTTTTGGCACCTTTGCCAAAACCTCCTTATCAGAGCAGGTGGGGGGAACTTGGAGAACTTTTCCTCCACTTAGACTGAGTATTCAGTTAGTCACCTCCCTATTGCCTTGTCCCCATTGTGCAGGTTCATCAAGCAGGAGAGACCTTTCGTTTAAGACTCCCAGAAATGAGGCTCTGCGCGCCCCCTCCCCCCCACACACACACATGTGTGCTGGAACAACTGCCCCTGAGCCCCGGGGCAGGACAACAAAACAGGAGGGGAGTGCATTTTTCCCAATTTAGTCTCTTGATTAAAACTATCACAGTCAATGATTAGGGCCTGGCTCTTGCATTTATTTTTGGACTAGAAGCCTGATGCATGAAATTTGTGCATGGGGGGAGGGGTGTCCCTCAGCCCAGCCTGCACCCTCTCCAATCTGAGACCCATCAAAGGATGTTCTACTGCTGGTTTACATTGATCGGGCCTAAACTGGCAGTCAGACAAACCCCTCACAATCTGGGACTGCTAGCTCCTAACCAATCACCTGCCTGCCTGCCTGCCTGCCTGATTGCTCCTAACTACTCTGCCTGCTGGCCTGTTCACCCCCAATTGCCTCCTGTACTGGCCTGTTTGTGCACACCTCCCCTCCCCACTGGCCTGTTCACCCCCACTGCCCCCCTGCTGGCCTGCCCACTCCAAACTGCCAATCCCTGCTCTCCTGATCACCTCCAACTGACCCCCACTGACAGCCTGCTCGCCCCCATCTGCCCTCCCTGCTGGTCTGCTTACCCTCAACAGCCCTACTCCCTACCAGCCTGGTCACACACAACGCCATTTCATCCTGGCCCGATCACCCACAATTGCCCTCCCCTCTTGGCCTCTGACTGCCTCTACCTTGGCCCCAACACCATGGCTTTGTCCAGAAGAACGGCCAGAAGGTCTCCTGAAAAGGTGTCCCAGTATCTGTAAATAGGGCAGTTTTACTTCTTCATTTTACAATCTATACGGTTTAATTTTCTTTTTGTGCTTTATTTCATTGGCTCAAACTTCCAGCAGCATATTGGAAATAATGGTGAGAGTGGTCACCTTGGCCTTATTCCAGACTTAGGAAGAAAGTACTCAGCATTTCACTCTTAAGTATGATGTTTGCTGCAGCTGTTTATGTGTAAGCGCTCTTTATCATGCTGAGGACATTTCCCTATATTATCATTTGAGAGTTTTGTGTTTTTTTTGTTTTTGTTTTTTTTTTATCATTCACGGTTGCTGAGTTTTGACAAATGCTTTTTTCTGTATTTATTGATACAATGAAGTTTTGTTTGTTTTTTCTTTTCAATCTGTTAATTGAGTGGCTTACCTTTATTGATTTTTCAAATATGGAATTAGACTTGTTTTCCTGGAACAAATCTCTACTTGATCATGGTGTATAATTCTTTCTGTATTTGAATTGCATGTGCTAATAGTTTATTAAATTTGGTCCAAGTTATGGTGTATGTTTGTATATGCTCTATTAGTATTTAAAGATAATGTGTATTTTGTTATTGTTGGGTTGAGTGTTTTATAAATAATAATTATATCTGTAACTGAGGGTGCTGTTAAATTTCTAAACTTGCTTATCTATCCCTAGTTGCTCTATGAATGGGTGAGAGGGTACTGAAAATTTTCATTGCAGATTTTGTATTTTTCTGTATGTCTGTCAGTTTGGTCCACATATTTTCAAGCTCTGTTGTTCAACACACACCTATCTGGAATTGCTGTATGGGTTAACCCTCTTATGAAATGTTCCTTTCTCTGTGCTTTTTTTGCTCTAAAGTCTACTTTATATGACATTAATATGCCAGTTCTGCTTTTTTTATTACCATTTAAGTGAAATATAATTTTCTTCGAAACCAGTTTGGCTCAGTGGATAGAGCGTCAGCCTGTGGACTGAAAGATCCCAGGTTTGATTCCGGTCAAAGGCATGTACCTTGATTGAGGGCACATCCCCAGTAGGGGGTGTGTAAGAGGCAGCTGATAGATGATTCTCTCTCATCGATGTTTCTAACTCTCTATCCCTCTCTCTTCCTCTCTGTAAAAAATCAAAAAATGAAATATAATTTTCTATCCTTTCAATCCAATCTTATTATATCATATTTTAATAGCATTTTATATATAGTGTAGAGCTAGGCAATATATTTTATCTATTTTTAAATGCCTATATTTTAATTGGTATACTGAGATAATTTATATTTATGTAATTATTTACTTAAGGTTAAAATTTGTTGTTTTATTCTTTTTAATTATATCTTTACTGATTTCAGAGAGGAAGGAAGAGGGATAAACATCAATGATGAGAGAGAATCACTGATCAGCTTCCTCCTCCATGTCTCACACTGGGGATTGAGCCTGCAACCTGGGCATGTGCCATGACTGGGAATCAAACTTTGACCTCCTGGTTCATAAGTAGATGCTTAACCACTGAGCCATGCTGGCCTGGCTCATTTTACTTTTTGTTTCTATTTGTTCTCTCTGATGTTTGTTTCATGATTTCTTTTCCTTGCCTCTGACTGGGTATGATAGATAGATAGATAGATAGATAGATAGATAGATAGATAGAGCCAGTAAACAGAACACTGTAACAACCAGAATGACCACTATGACACCCTCTGTGGCCAGCTATCAACTCCCCTATGGCCCTTCCCCCTGCCCTGCCCCACCCAAATCAGCCTCACTCACCCCAATCAAGGTGGGGCTGCTGACTAACTCCCCACAGCCATTCCACCCACCTGGCCCCAGCCCAGATCAGCCCCCATCATCCCAATCAGTTGATGGCCCTTCCCCATCCTGATTTTATATATATATATATTTCCCCCCACAATTTACAAGCATCATAATTTTACCAGTTCATGTGAAGTACAGAAATATTACCTCTCTTTATATTCCTTTACCCTCTGATCTTGATATTTTAATTGTTTAAATATGTTCTGTGCATGCATTTAAAACCATATCAATGTTATGATTTTTTTTTATCATTCTATATAATAAAACCCTAATATGCAAATTGACTGAATGGCAGAATGGCTGCTTGCTATGATATTCCCTGATGCTTAGCACAGGAGCTGCCCCCTGGTGGTCAGTGCACTCTCACAGGGGAGCACCACTCAGCCAGAAGCCAGGCTCATGGCTGACCAGTGCAGTGGTGGTAGCAGGAGCCTCTACTGCATCTGTTGCAGTGCTAAAGACCCCTCGGGGGTAGGCTTAGGCCCACTCCCTGCCCGTGGCAGTTGGACATCCCCCAAGGGGTTCTGGACTGCGAAATGCTTGGCTGAGGAACCCCTTCTCCAGCGCACAAATGTCGAGCACTGGGCCTCTAGTAAAATATAATTTTAAAAACGCATGAACGAGAATCCAAGATGGCGGCTCGGGTAGGCACCTAGCCGCAGCCTCAAGCAACAATTTCAATAAAATACAACTAAAATATAAAATGGACATTACCCAGAACTACAGGAAAGTCGACTGACTGGAAATTCTACAACAAGAAGCGAGGAGAAAACCAGAAGGAAGTGCGGAGGAGCTGTAAAAGCCTAAGGTATGGAGACACGCAGCGCGCGCGGAGAGGACGGAGCCGGAGAGGAGGGAGGCTGAGTGCCTGGCTGGCGTTCCCTAGCCGGAAGGAGATAAAACTCTGACTGTGCTGGGCCCCAGTTCTGACTGCTCTGAACCCCAGTTCTAGGCCAGACCCGGGGGACTCAGGCTCATCCATAGGGAGCTGGGCTGTAAGGCGGAACCCCGGGGGAGTGGCGAAAGGAGGTCCTGGAGATGCGCACATTGCGTGCAGAGAAGGGACGGCCAGCTGTGCCGCGGGATTGCCCTGGCGGGAAGGAGACAGGGGCTCCAGACTGCTCTGAACGCCACCTCCAACTCCACTTCCAACTGAACTGAACCCCAGTTTCGGGCCCATTGGGGGAGAGACTAGACTGTTTGGTAGCAGGCGATCGTGGGCACCTTTCTTTCTCTCAGAGGCGCTTGCAACGAGTACTGAAGGACCCTGAGTCTCAGGAGTCGCATAGGGCAGGGCTGCTGGAAGCCAAAGCTGTAAGCTTCACCCTGAAACCTCGCCCCATCAGGAAAGCTGCCTGCGAAAATGCCTAAACCAAATAGATCACAAACGAAAGAAATGGAGGACAAAAAGCGACTGGATATAGAGTTCAAAACCACACTTATAAGGTTTTTCAAGAGACTCCTAGAAAAGGCCTATAAAATAAATGAGATCTATGAGGATATGAAAAGGGATCAACAAAAAATATAGAATACATTGTCTGAAATAAAAAATATTATACAGAGTCCTAAAAACAGAATAGAAGATCACAAGAATCAAGTCAAAGATTTGGAACATAAAGAGCCAGAAGACACTCCTCTGCAGAAGCTAGAAGGCAAGAGAATCCAGAAAATTGAAGATGATGTAAGAAACCTCTGGGACAACTTCAAACGATCCAACATCAGAATTATGGGGGTCCCAGAAGATGAGAGAGAGCAAGACATCGAAAACATACTGAAAGAAATAGTTATAGAAAACTGCCCCCACCTGGTGAAAGAATTAGACTTACAAGTCCAGGAAGCGCACAGAACTCCAAACAAAAGAATCCAAAGAGGACCACATCAAGACAAATCATAATTAAGATTCCAAGAGCAAAAGACAAAGAGAGAATATTAAAAGCAGCAAGAGCTAAGCAGGTAGTTACCTATAAAGGAGCACCTATACGATTGTCAGGTGATTTCTCAACAGAAACCATGCAGGCCAGAAGGGAATGGCAAGAAATATTCAAGGTGATGAATAGTAAGAACCTACAGCCAAAGATAATTTATCCAGCAAAGCTATCACTCAGATTCGATGGTCAGATAAAGAGCTTCACTAATAAAAAAAAAGCTAAAGGAGTTCATTGCCACCAAACCAGAATTATATGAATTTCTGAAGGGGGTTCTTTCAGAAGAGAAAGTAAATAAAGATAAAAATTTTGAACAACAAATACGTAACTATCAACAAGTGAATCTAAAAACCAAGGAAATTAAAAAAAAATCTGATGAACAATATTAACTGTTGAATATAATAGAATCAGAGGTATGGAAGGGGAGTGAACTGATGATTCTTGGGGAAAAGGGGAGGGGGGGATGTGGGAAGAGACTGAACATAAACTGTGCACCTATGGATGAGGACAATGGGGGGTGGGGAAAAGACAGAGGGTGGGGTGGGAAGGGGGGGGAAAGGAACATTTGTAATAATATGAACAATAAAAATTTATTTAAGAAAAAAACAAACAAACGCATGAACAAGAAAGTCCAATGTATTTTCCATTTAGTCACTCACTGTTTTCTTTCATCTTCCTAATATTCAGAAATGTCTGGTTGTGTTCTATTTGTAGGATATCAGGTAGCCATTTTTTATGATATCTCCCTCAACATGTTCTCTTAGTTTTTCATCGAGATTGCCTTAATTATTTTTAATTCCTGAAGGACATTTTGCTGGGTGTAGCATTTGGGTTGACAGCACTTCACATTTAGCACCTTAGAAATAGTATACCACTTTCTCCTGACCTCCATAGTTTTTGATGATAAACCTCTGTAATTCTAATATATTTTTTCTTCTATGGATGTATTATTTTTATTTGACTATTTTCAATATTTTCTTTTTCTTTTTTGTTAGTTTTCAGAAGTTGATTATGTGTCCTGTTACAGGCCTCATTTTGGATTTGCTTAGATTTTTGGATCTGCATGCATATTTATCTTAGCAAATTTGAGACATTTATTTTCATTATTCATTAAGGTACTTTTCAGTTTCTACCTCTTTTTCTTTTGAAACTCTGGTGATACTTATGTTAGATCTTTAGTTACCTATAGTCACACATGTCAATGAAGCCTGCTTATTTATTATCAAGTCTGCTTTATTGTTTGGATTGGATAGCTTCTATTATTTTATAATTTGATGCACTGTTTATTTTCTGTGTCCCTCCACTCTGTTGTTGAACCCATGGTATTGTATTTCCTTGTTCTAAAATTTCAAAATTTCCTCCTCTTTATTCTTGTTGCAGCTTCTTTATATTCTTCTGTTTTTCTGAGAATTTCTATTTGCTGAAATATATATATACTTCATTATATATATATATATATATATATATATATATATATATATATATATTTCATTTTAAAACATGCTCATAATCGCTTGTTTTAGTATTTTGATCATAATTGCTTAAAAATAAGGATAACATTAATATCCGTTATCTCAATGTTGGTACCTATTGATTATATTTTTTCATTCAGTATGCAATTGAAATTTAGATATTTTCCTACTGTGTTATGAAACTGAATTCTTTTTAGACCTGCTTAGCTAGTTTTTACTGACGTCACTGTAGTGGGGAGAGGGGTACTGTCTTATGTATTTCAGGTGGAAGTGGAAGCCAAGGTTTCTCTATTTGACATCTCTTGGTTCCAGAGGGATGGGGTGGTATTTCTGAATCCCTCAGTAATCTCTGCTAACATTATGATAGGGGTTGCCTTGTTATGGCTGGGGATGAAGAAAGTCATGACTTTAATTGGTACAGAGAAAGTTATGACTATAATAATTATCAGATGTCACCTGTGGTCTCCACTGTCACCATGGAAAGAGAGGGTGACCTCATTATTGACTGGTTGGGATGAATGTCCCTGTTTCCTACCAATCCTTCTGTGACACCATCCCTGTTGGTAAATCAGGCCAATATTATCATCATGGGATGGTAGTCTAGGGCCTCCATCTGTCTTTTGTTGGCATGTATAAGAATATGGTTATAGTTTTTTTTCAATATATTTTATTGATTTTTTTACAGAGAGAAAGGGAGAGAAATAGAGAGCTAGAAACGTCGATGAGCGAGAAACATAGACGAACTGCCTCTTGTGCACCCCCTACCGGGGATGTGTCCGCAACCTAGGTACATGCCCTTGACCAGAATGGAACCTGGGACCCTTCAGTCCACAGACTGACACTCTACCACTGAGCCAAACCAGTTTCAGCTGGTTATAGTTTTGTTGTTGTTGTTTGTTTTTGTTTGTTTGTTTGTTTGTTTGTTTGTTTTGTTTTGTTTTTATCTGCAGTGTTCATTTGATTCGGAGTGGTTATTTTCCAAAACTCGTTTGTCTTGCAGGCCCCTTGGTTAGAGACAGAGGTAATCTTGTTGGGGCATTTTTACTGTTCTTCCTGGAATTTCAGGGTTGTTGGGAACTTCAGCTCCTTGTCTGGGAAATATGTAGCACAAAGAAAATCCAGGGATTTTGATCACTAAGTCTCTCCTCTGGTCATGAGGTGAGTAGATTGTCTGCCTTTTCCCCTTCACCTTTCAATATATTTTTAAGTTTGTTTAACATATACTGTCCAGGATTTTAGCTGTACTTAAAAGTATCCTCCATCTTTCTGGAAATCAAAGTCAAGGCATGTATGTCATATATTTAAACAAGGGAAATATGGTTCCTTTCACTGGAAGACACATATTTAGTTAGGAAGACATAATGTATACATTTTTAACATTATAAAAGCCCACTGGAATCATGCAGTATGTACTCACTGTATCTAGTGACACTTTACCAGAATTCCCTCTGAGTTATTGCATATAGCAGAAAGATTGCCCATTTTTGTTGCTATATAGAATTTTACTGTATGATTTCACCATAAATTTCTATTCATTTTGCTGTTGATTAATATTTGGTTTGATTTTATGTTTTGACTAGAATAATGCTATTATGTGATATGTAATATTTTCACATTTTTCATTCTTAATACTTGTATACTTTTCTATTAGGTATATACCTAAGATTGGAGTTGCTTTACATAGAGTATCAATATGTTAAACTTTAATAGATACTGTCAAATACTTCCCTAATGATTGTACCAATTTATAGTCTTATTAATAATATTAGGGAATTCTGTTTTTCCCCCATTTTGCCAACACATGGTATTGCCAGCCTTTTTCATTTCAATCATACTGCTAATTATCTTCTAATTCACTGGCATTCCTTTTAGGATTAAATAAATTTATCACCTTTTAATATTCCACAGGAAAACAAAAGCAAACCAAAGAAAAGCTGTATTAAAAACTGAGGAATTCTTATTCAGTAGACATAGTAAATGAACATGTCCATTGAGTGGAATCTAATGCTATTAATACACTTTGTGTGAGTTTTAGGTTAATTGAGTTCTGAGTTATTATCTGTATCCTTTTAAGTCATTGAAGAATGTTAATCTTATTTTAAGAAGTTAAGGCAGAGGATGAAGTATCTCCTCAGATAATTTCTGGTGTACATTATTTAGGACAGAGATTGAAACTTAAGTTATAAAGTGAGATACAGTCAGGAAGATATAGGCTCACTCACTCTCTGTCTCAGACCTAGAGAATACATATATTTATTGTGTTCCGCTAGAAATAGGTACTGGTCCAGATACTGGGGCCACCGTGTGGAGTAAGGCAGATGGATTTCTAACCTAATGAGAATTGATATTGTATATTTATCTATACTATTTGTATGAAAACATTTTTTCTATATGCAGGTTATTTCCTTTTTATTTTGCTTCAGCTTGCTCTCTGCTCTTAGTCTGTTCATTCTCAAATTTTCTTGCCTGGTCTTGTCTAATCTAAGGCAAAATAAAGAAAATTAATTTGCACTCACAGGCTCAGAGCACCTTTACTTTGTCATAGGCCTCAAGACTTCCTGATTGATTTTCACTCACTCCCAGCAAGTGAAAAAGCAACTCTGTGCGCCTCTTAAGAAATTTAACTGGCCTTCACAAAAGGGTCTCTGTCCACTGAAAACAGTGGGTTATCTGGGTTAGTGTGCTTGTTTTCAGGGAAATGAAAGGCTAAATTTTACTTAGGTTAAATATTAGCTACTACACTTAGAGAATCAGTGTCAGGAACATAACACTTAGATGATAACCAGGATTTTGTCTAAGTATTAAGGAAAACAAGGGGATATTTTTGTTTTTGTTTCTGCTGCTAAAATAAAGTGCTAAAGAGGAGATTCTAAACTTGATATGCACAAGTAGATTTTGTTGTACTTGAAATATATGCAGTTTTTATGTGTGGGTATACTATATGTCCATGCATTTATGATTGTATATGTGCATGCAGAGGTCTGCTGAGGCTCTCAGGAATATTTGTATTGTAGCATTCTCTGAGGGATTGGCAAACTTTTTCCTTAAAGGATCAGCTAATAAATACTTAAGTTTTGCAGATGACAGGGTCTCTGTTGCAGCTACTCAACTCTGCCATTGTTGCACAATACAGCCATAGTCAATATGTAAATGATGAGTGTGGCTGTTCCAATAACATTTTATTTATGGACATTGAAATTTGAATTTCATGAAATTTTTATGTCAAAATACATTTTTTTACTTTTTAAACTCTATTTAAAAATATAAAAATTATGCTTAGCTCTCAGGACTTACTAAAAAACAGATAGCAGGCAAAATTTGGCCTGTAGTTTGCCAATTGTTTAATTTAATTAACAGCAATGGGCACCTGAAATGATCTCCAGGCACTTCCACAGGCTGTCGGCTTCTGCCTTTCTGGACCTTCTCTCCTCCTGGAGACTGTCTAGATGAGGGCTGGACGCCACCAACGAACAGCAGGAGCTGGGTTATTGGTCTTCCTGCTGTGTCGGCTGTGTCTTAGTTTCCCGAGTTCCTCAAGAACTTGCACAATTTGTGGAATTACTTTTTCTTCTTCCCAGAGATGTCTTGGATCGGATCGTGTATGAGTTTTGTGGCTTTTTAAAATATTTTTTATTGATTTTCCAGAGGAAGAGACAGCGGAGAGAGAAATATAAACATCAATGATGAGAAAGAATCATTGATCTACTGCCTCCTGCAAGTCCCACACTGGGGATAGAGCCTGCAACCTGGCCATGTGCCCTGATGGGAAGGAATCAAACTGTGACATCCTGCTTCATAGGTTGATGCTCAACCACTGAGCCATACCAGCCTGACAATGTATTAGTTTTTAATGGTATTTTAAAAGGGATTTCAGAAATAGACAGCTAGTGAAGAAAATACTGAATAATCTTTTGATTAAACTGAAAATATAGTTTGCAATTTTTAATGGCTAGGAACAAAATATCATGATATCTTTTATCTCAGTCTAGCCTGACTATTTTTTTAAAAATATATTTTATTGATTTTTTACAGAGAGGAAGAGAGAGGGATAGAGAGTTAGAAACATTGATGAGAGAATCATCGATCAGCTGCCTTTTGCACACCCCCTACTGGGGATGTGCCTGCAACCAAGGTACATGCCCTTGACCGGAATCGAACCCGGGACCTTTCAGTCAGCAGGCCGACGCTCTATCCACTGAGCCAAACCGGTCCCGGCAAGCCTGACTATTTTGAAGGGTCAACAGAAATTGGATCCAGTTTACTTATGTACAATTTGTAGTAGGATAATAAAGGAAGTAGGTCTCAGCCATTTTTTTGTACTTTCTCCAACCAGCAAAAGCTTTGATATTGTTTTTAGATATCCTGAGAGTTTGTTTTATGTGTGTGCAGAGTTAAAACTTCTAGTGACATTCAGTTACTATTTTGTTGATCCCTTGAAGATTTTCTGAGGTAAGAGGTGCCTCTGTGATTCCTCCGTCAGCCTCCCAAGACCCCAGTTCGGTATCTCTAAACTGCTGCACACAGAATCTCCTGTGGACGTTAAAGCATGCAGACTCTGGGCCCCATTCAAGGGTCTCTTATTTGGTGAGTGTGCAGTGGTTCAATCAGTCTCACAGACATAGATCTCCTCCTTTCACATTTGACACTTGCACTTACGTTACCATTCAATTTGAATCTTTAACACATCTTCTAAAACTGCTCATCAGCTTCTTTCCCTCCCCCCTCACCGCCCCACCTTTCTTTGTGTCTCTTCTTCTTCCATTCAGGATGTTAACAATTGGGGGGGAAACTAAGATATATTTCTTTATTGAAACAATATTTAACAAGAATGTAGTATGTACCTGCTACCATGGTAGAGGCTGATTTTATTAAGGTAAATGTATGACACAAGACTCTGATGCCAATAGGTTCACATAAGTAAATATCTAATTACAAATTTCAACCTGTCACATGAAGAAAAGTCATAGTACACCACAGATCTACTGATTAAAACAGAAAAAAAAAAAAGAAAAAAAGAAAAAGAAAAGAAAGACTACCTGGAAACAGTTAACACTTTAACTGTGATCTTAAGGCTGAATTATAATTAGCAAGGCAGTGATGGGAGGAAGGTGAGGCATCTACAAAGATGAGGAATTGAGACAGAAAAGAACATGAGCTGTTGAAGAAATTGAAAGAAAAATAGTAAGATCAAAGCAGAGCGCATGAAAACTGGAGACGTACATACCACGTCTGGAAGAGAGAGGGGCAATTTTATCTAGATGCGCTACATGCAGTGTGAAGTTGTTTAATTATTTTAGTAAAGTATTAATACAGTGAGATCTTTGTTTGAAAGGACTCTTCAGATTGCTGTGATTAGAATGGTGCAGAAGTCAGCAAAGGAGGGCGGGGGAGAAAGCAGTTGGACATGAACCAAGGGCGTATGGATGATGAAACCTGAGCCTTGCTTTCAGGTAACTCGCCACCTGGTAAAAGGTGAGTTTCAGTAATATGTGTTATGAGTGAGGGAAGGTCTGACTAAGGGTGGTAAGGCAGAGCATCCCAGGTGGTGGAAATGGAGCACTGAACTTGTAAGATAAATCAAGGAACTATCAAGAAGATTGGGAGACACGGTTTAATACTAAGCATTTGGCACCTAATATTTATAAACACATTTACTTTCTCATACTTTGGCACACATTTATTGAGTTCCTACTGTGTGCTAAACAAATGCCAAAGTCTGGGCTTATAATTATTATTTTTTTCCTCTCAGAGGTCATTTCACTTCAAGTTGCACTCTGAACTTGTGCTTTACAAATATATTTGGGAGGGACAGGAGTGGGATAGAGGAGGTCAATGGAAAGAGGGGAAGGAACATCTGTAATACTTTCAGCAATAAAGATAAATTTAAAAAGGACACCATTCTTCCATTTTCCCTCTTCACTTCTTACATGTGGAAATGATGCCCTCACTCTGACATATATGCATCCCATGTATGAAACAAGTGTTTCTCAGTGTGCCCAGGTCCATGTGGACAGTTAATGAAAACCCAAGGGAAGAAACATTTTAAATTGAGAACCATTTATAGGTAGTAATACAACAACACTATCGTCATTTTTATTTGAAATCTTACTATTATAGAATATTGTAACCTCCTGCAGACAACAGAAAAAAATTTCCTTCAGACAAAAGGGAAATTAAAAGTATGTAAACATATCACTACTTCAAAAGAAAATCATTATATGTTTAAAATTGTTGAAGGAATGACAAAGGAAAAATCAAAATCAGATATTGAAAACTTTGATTAGTGTTTTTTGGGTTTTTTTAAACAAACATTTTATTGATTTTTCACAGAGAGAAAGGGAGAGAGGTAGAGAGCCAGAAACATAGATGAGAGAGAAATATCGACCAGCTGCCTCCTGCACACCCCCCACTGGGGATGTGCCCGCAACCAAGGTACATGCTCTTGACTGGAATTGAACCTGGGACCCTGCAGTCCGCAGGCTGATGCTCTATCCACTGAGCCAAACCGGTTTTGGCTGACTAGTGTTTTGAAAATAATTTAAGGGATGCTGAAACCTTTCTCTGGGTGAAACCTTTCTCAACCTCTTAGTGCGTTGTCCAAGGAAAATGACTCAATTCCTAAGACATAAGTGACTGTGATTTTGTATGAAGTATCAATAGCTCAAACTTGAACCTTGTTAGAACATTAATGCTAATTATCTATAACTGTGAAGAGATTATTACAGTAAATAATTGTGGTAGGTGCAATTTTACACTTTTTGTCATTTAGCATATTTTTCTTATAATACACAGAGGCCTGGTGGATGAAATTTATGTACTGGGTAGGGACCCTCAGCCCAGCCTGCACCCTCTCCAATCTGGGACCCCTGTGTGGTTGGGCCTAAACCTGCAGTGAGACATTCCTCTCACAATCTGGGATTACTGGCTCCTAACCACTCCCCTGCCTGCCTGATCACCTCCTAACCACTCCCCTGCTGGCCTGATTAACACCTAACTGCTCCCCTGCTGGCTAGATGTCCCCAACTGCCCTCCTCTGATGGATCTCACCCCCAACTGCCCTCCCCTGCCAGCCTGATCTCACCCTAACTGTCCTTCCCTCCAGCCTGATCTTACCCCCCAACTGTCCTCCTCTGCTGGCTTGATCTCAACCTCAATTGGCCTCCCTTGCCAGCCTGATCTCACCCCTAATTGCCCTCCCCTACCAGCCTGATCTTGCCCCCAACTGCTCTCCCCTGCTGGCCTGATGGCCCCCAACTGCCCTCCCCTGCCAGACCAGTGAACCCCAACCACCCTTCCTTGCTGGCCTGATATCACTACCAATTGCCCTCCCCTAATGGCCTAATATTGTCCCCAACTGCCCTTTCCTGCTTGTCTGATCACTTCTAACTGCCTCTGCCTGCCTGATAACCCTTAACTGTCCTTCCTTGCTGGCCTGATCTCACCCCAAGTGTCCTCCTCTTCCAGCCAATTTGGTTCTGATTGGCCAGTTTCTTTGCCAGTCAGCATCAAAAGCTCAGCCTCTTAGGCAGCCATTGGCTCCTCGCAGCTCACCCAGATTTGGTTCTGATTGGTTGGTTTCTATGTCAGTCAGTATCAAAAGCTCTGCCATTGACTACTCACAGTTGATTCAGATTTGGTTCTGATTAGTCAGTTTCTATGCCAGTCAGCGTCTCTGAGCCTATTAATAGGGCCTTATCAGAAAGGCAGGGCTGATCAGCAGCCCCGTGGAGGCCTGGAGAGAAATGGAGGCAAGGCTGCTGGCCAGGCCCAGAAAGAAAGAGACAGGTAAGTGCTGATCAACAGCTGCCATAGAAGCTACTGGTCAGATACTGCTTCTCTCTCAGGCCTCTCTCTGGGCCTGATTCACAGCCCCCTCAGCATTCAGTGTTGTTTCACCTTGCCTGCAACTGTAGCAGTCAGTGCTGGGTCCCCACAGCAACCCAGCATTGACTGACTTCTGATTTGTCAAGCCTCCTGTGGTTGTGGATGTGACAGACCCAGGGTTTTTATATATTAGGATGTTGTGGGCAGTAATTAAGATTTATAGATGATTATAACAACAAATCAAGGTATTTAGACCAAGAGAAAGTTAAACTAAATTGTTATCAAATATGACAGACTAAAAAATAATATATTAGTTGTAGCTTTTAAAAGGAGAAATAACATTTGGCATTCTATGCTTAAAATCAAATTATAATTTTTGTTTAATACCAACATATTTCAACTTGCCATTTTACCCAGAAATATGTAACAGTTGGTTAATTTGACCTTTTAGCTTGGTAGGGAAGATTGCCAGATTTTCTCAGAGAGGACTGAGCTGTGTCAGTTCTAAGAAGGTTACAAGTCCTACTGACCTCCTTACACTTTTGAGGGTTCTCTTTCCCATATGAAAGATTTAGTTCACTTGCTTATAAATAAATACCTTACAGGAGCTATGAAGGCTAGTAGTTTGACTAGAAATGTTTTCTACTAGAACTTTTTTGATTAGAAAATTAAAAAAAATTTATTATGTCAACAAAAGCAATTAAGCAAAATGGTTGATAAACATAAAGTCTTCAGGTAAGAGTTACATATCTTATCTAAGCAGATGATTAATATCTGAACAATGGATTGTTATTATTCATCCCTTTTGCCAGGTAGTGTTCTTTCTTTGTTTTACAGCTAGACATGCTATTCAAAGAATCCAATGTCATTATAAAAAACAAGTATTATGTATGTATAAAGGAAGGCATTAAAATTAGATACCTGCTTGCCTTGTCTACTTATCCACCAATTTGTCTACCATGCCATGCTTTCTCTCTCCAACATTCTCACTTGCATCTTATGTCTATTTTAATACAATTGCTTTAAAATGCTTTAAAGAAAAATAAGTCTGACAATTTTTAGCTAAAGTTATATATATTTTCAACTATGCCTTTAAGATTTGTATACATTATATCCCTTAGATTTCTAAAAAGTAAATAAAAACCCAGCCTTCTGAGTATGAAGATTAGACAACCCATTCTTAAGACTTTTAGACATTCCAGTCATTTTTATATCAAAATCAAACAATTCTGATGCCTAAAAGCCAATGCCTTAAGTTGATCATCTTTTATTAGTTCTATTCCCTAGGAAAGCATAAACGTGTTGGGAGATCTCTATACCCAGCACAGGTGAGCTTCAGTGAAAATATATGATTAGGAAAGTGGAGAAAATAAGTTCATGAAAGTTGGGGAAACCTAACAGTCTTTACTACCTATCACGTTAATTAACTAATCCTGGCAGATTTTCTTTAAAACCAACAAAATATGAATCACTGATTATCAAACTCATATGGAGACACCTAAATGTTATTCATCTATAGGCACATGTATAGAATGTTTTTATGAGGATGTCATATAACTCTCTTTCCTGGAAACACTGATAGAATTGCAGACTTCTTTGTCTTCAGTTCTTTCCTAACACTCATGTGTTCCAACATGGGTTAATGATTTCATGCACTTTAACTTTGCTAAATTTTTTTCTAATAAAATTTAATCATCTTAGATAAGTCAAGAAAAGAAAGTTTCAACTAATCCTAAACAACCACTGGTTATTTGCGATTTCCAGTTGGCTTATTGTTTCTTCACATGGGTCATCTGACCAACTACATGTGGCAAGCCTGTACTGGGAAGAGGTCCCTCTGTGAATTTGATTATCTAAAGGGCAGGAGAGACACTCTGCTGTGGATCAGTGATTTATTTAGTGTCTTTTATCCCAAAAAATAATGAAATGTAGATACATGAACTTTGTTATTTATTGCATTTAACACTTAAAATATTAATGAAAATAAGCATCTTTGTATTTTTAATTGCAAATTACTTGCCCAGAACAGATTCATATGGGGCTAAATGTAAATAATATCTCCCAGATAAAAATTTTCCTCCTTTTATTCTACCCAAGGGGGTTTTAAATAATAATAGTACAATTTTTAAAAAATATTTTTTTATTGATTTTTTTATAGAGAGGAAGGGAGAGAGATAGAGAGCTAGAAATGTCGATGAGAGAGAAACATCGACCAGCTGCCTCTTGCACACTCCCCACCGGGGATGTGCCCGCAACCAATGTACTGGAATCGAACCCGGGACTTTCAGTCCGCAGACCGACACTCTACCACTGAGCCAAACCAGCTTCGGCAATAATAGCACAATTTTTAAAAATCTATTACTAGTAAATACAAGGACAATATCAGTTCTGGGTAAAGCTCTTCTCACAGCCTCAATTTTCAAAGCTATTTTTCCCTGATGAAAGTGGTAATTTACAAAAGAGAAATTATTCTTAAAATTTCATCACAGAAGTATTCCCTGTTAAGACATAAACACTAGTAACTTTAGGACAAATTCACAACTGGAAACTCAAATATCATAATTGCAGATTTTCTTTTAAAAATAATTTTTAGATGTTTATATTACTTAACTTGTACTTGATGAATGACTAAGTAAGTTCATAGAAACTTTTGCAGCATTTTTCTAACTCGGTAGAGTTTTATTTCCAGTAATACATTGATTTTTTAATTTTTTCCTATGATACTCAACAGTCCAGCAATAACCATGGGGCATGTAAAAAACCAAACATGTGTTAAATTGTAAAATTTTCAAATATGGTCTAAATGCAGTCTTTTTCTAGATCCTACCATTGCTAAAATGCAGTTACTATGAATTTGCAAACCATCTGGTTTCTCCCTTTTAGATACTGATTCTCCCATTCTTTTAATTTGAAGCTGTGACTATAGTTTCATGCATGCTGCATGCTTAGTTTTCCCATCTTTTCTTTGCATTTTCTACATTTTGGATCGCTATTGAGAAGACTGTCAATGAGAGAAAAATGTTATATATACTTGCAAACAAGCAGTGGTTATCAACTTAAAAATGCAATAACATGTAAGAAAAATGGAAAATGAGCAGTTGTGATATACTAACAGTGAATTACTGTGGTAGGAAAATAAAGCACCTATTTTATGAAAATGTTTAAAAGTTGTCAAATTGACTTGTAAGAGTAATATAAGACACACAATCAAATAGCACTATTTTAAAAATAGACTTTTATGTATTTTTATTTTTCTCTAAAATAGTATCATAAGTATGTAGGTATTTTGTACTAATTGTGGATATGTGTATAGTATCAGGCAAGACACTAAGTGGAAAATGCTTATTTGCTAACTTCAAGTATCTAACATGTGACCAGGGTGGGGCCATTGGAACTAAGCTATAAATGCATCCATTTAAAACATGCTCTGGACAGTGTGGCTGAGTTGGTTGAGTGTCTTGCCTTGGACTGAGAGGTCCCAGGTTTGATTCCCGGTCAGGGCCCCTGGGTTTGATGCCTGTGTTTTGGATTTGATCCCCAGTGGAGGCATGCAGGAGGCAGCCAATCTACCTTGCTCAGTGATGTCTGTCTGTGTCTCTCTCTCCTTCTCCCTTCCTTTCTCTCTAAAATCAATAAAAACATATTTAAAAGCATTACACACACACACACACACACACACACACAAAAAAAAAAAAAAAAAAAAAAAAAAAAAAGCTAAGTATCATAAGATAGAATGGTGATGATCTAAGGAACATCTTACCTGTCACAAAATGGGATTGCACCCATCTCCACATTTGTGTCAAGGCAAATGATCTATTCTACATATGAAATTTGGTTAATATTAATAAGATTAATATTAAATATACATAAAATCAATTTGAAATTCTATAAATATATTTGAGCTTCATAAATCTTGCATTTTTTTGTATGTAAAATTTCCATATTGTCTCTCTAAACAATGTATACATAGCACATCTCCATCACAAAGAATTCTCCCTGAATAGCACTAGGTTGGGATTCTTAAACTACTCCACAAGCGGAGTCAGGAGACTATTATCATCTTCGCAGATGAGGAGATTGAAGAATGTAAGAAGATTCTCACATGGAAATCCTGCTACTGGCAATGTAGGAACTAGATCCTTGCTTACTCTTCTCTCCCGTAGCGTTCTTACTATAAAACATAGTGTTTTGTCTAAGATTATTAGGTTTGTTTCTGTCTTCACTATAAGTCAACATCAACTAGGCCCTGTTTTTTGTCTTGTCATTTGAGCTCACAAAAGGGTTTTGGTTCAAGGAAGGCATTACATTTCAGTTGTAGAACTTGTAGTATTGGTTTGCTAGATTGATAGTTGTCTTCCTGTACTAAGTAAAAATATCCTCAAAGCTTTGACTATAACCTGTTGAAAAACAAAATGCTATCTCCTTCCAGGAAGCTGATATGGTAAGTGTGAAAGCGCTTACATTTTTGCTTCTTGCCTAAGCCATTTATCGCTTGCCTAGTTGGGAGAGCAGGATGACATGGAGCTATCAGAAGACTATGAAGTTTTAAGATCTGGGGTGCTGTCTATGTATCTTTTGTCACCCAACTGTGAAGGAGTCATCCTACATTGTTACAAATGATGGAATATGTCCGAGAATCCTGCAGTCAAAGTTGGAAGATCATTTATAGCTGCAGACAATGATGCCCCAACAGCAACAGCAATGCTGAGAAAGCTACCAGCATTCTCTCTGATTGTTCTATTTAAGTACAAATGTTAGTAACTTGGCTTTAAAAATACTTTCAAATTCCAGTATAGCCACATTCCTAATCACGTAACTTTATGTGTTTTTTAACTTGAGCTATTAAAATTGTATTTTATTCAGGTAGCACAGATCAAGAATTAATTTTACTACACACAATCATAAATAAACTTTATAGCTTTATTTACAAATACTAATGTTTAATTGTCACATCATGAAACCATCTATTGCCACATGAATCATGGTGACCTGGGATTTTATCCCAGATACCACTAACTAGCTATGGTATTACCAAGTTACTTAACCTCTCTCTGAGAGGATGATTTTAACAACACCTATTTTGTAGAGTGGTCAGGAGGATGAAATGGAATAATCTATACAAAGGGCTTAAGGAGTGCCTGAGATATAAGTAATCAATAGATGTTAGCATTTACTGTTATCTTTATTAAATGTGAGCACTTTGTGATAGAATGCAGTTGAACTTGGAGATAAGAGAGATAGGATATGTGAAATATTGTCCTTAATTTTGAATTACAGTTTTATTTAGTACTTTATCACAAGAAAAAAAAGGATAAAAGTTTACTATCAGTAATAAAAATAATTTTTACAAAAAGTTATAAGAAGTCTCCAAATACAGAAAATATTCTGTCTCCTCCCCTGGCCATGTTTGTGCTATGCAATTCTAGTCTTAGAAAAGGTAGGCAACTCTGAATGCATCTTTAGAAGGTATCTATTTTTTGTCTTAAAAACTTTAAAAAGTCATTCAAAAGGCCATTTCTATATGTTCCCATTTTAATCCCAAATATTTTAGTTAATATATAAATACTATTCTTCTTTATAATCTTTTTTGAAATCATAAAATGAATATGAATGTATTGACAATGAAAGCCATCAGAACTGAAGACTGTTCAATTGCATTTGGTTGTTAAGAGTGTTTTTTTGGAAGGTGAAGAGAAGCAAGGTATCAGAGACATGAGATACTCAACTCAAGGGACAAAATAGTGCCCATTTACAGTTTGGTAATAGGAATTCTCTCCACCTGCTCACTGCCCCCTCTTCCCCTATCACCTACCCTCACCCCAGCTCAGCCTGCAAGTGGAGCTTCCTGCCCAGGGACCCTTCAAAGGGTGGTTTAGAGTTTCAGAAGGGGAACAGGAGATAAGGGCAACTCCTGATCTTTGAAAGACAAGCTAATTAAGTGCACTTACCATGTTTGCTTTCCCTGCCCTACCTCTCAAATCAGAATACTACCAATAGTTAGACAAAAAAACAAACACAAGAAACATAGCAGATAAATAAATCATGATAAAGGCAATGTGAGAAGAAACAAGGATCAAGAAATATCACCATAGTGCTAGTTATAATTTTACATCCCTGAAATTAAGAACATCTGTGAAATTAATTATGCTCATTACAAAAGATTAAAGACTAAAATGAACTCAAAAGAAATCAAACAAGTTGAATATACTAAACCTAGAGAATGAGTTATAAAGGAAAGATCTTTTATCAAATAATCCCTTATTTTCATCACATAAAGATTTATAAGTATAGAAATAAAGCTCTCCACACATCCTAAAATGCTAGAAAAATGTGATTTTAACACCACATAAAGATAAAGTGGAAAAGGGAACTGTTCATTAATCTTACTTCAAGATATAAATACACAAATATTAAAGAAAGTATTATCAAATGAAATTAATAGTCATTAAAAGAATAATCATAATCAGGTATGATTTATCCTAATACTATATAATCACTTCAAAATTACAAAATTTTCTAATATTTTTATT
Source organism: Pipistrellus hanaki (assembly GCF_964339955.1). NCBI lineage: Eukaryota > Metazoa > Chordata > Mammalia > Chiroptera > Vespertilionidae > Pipistrellus > Pipistrellus hanaki. The sequence goes on from NC_140514.1 coordinate 57,503,495, forward strand.
ATAGAAAAATATAATGTAGAAAATGTATAAGCTAAATAAAAATAACAACAAAAATTTAAAAATTGACAGACATTCCTCATTTAAAAAATTATAGATTGATAGTCGTTTTTGTATATATGTAAAAATGTTCAAATTACCCTCTTTAGTGAAAATAGGATGTTATAAAAATGTATGGATTTAAAGCATGAGATCACAATATATTCCTATATAAAACTACGTATTTTATATGGTATTTATATGTATAGATTCTGTGAAGTAATACATACATGTTCAAAACCATATACATGTTTATATAGATTAGAGTTTGCAAATAACCATAATCACTTTCTTTTTTTTTTTTAAATCTTTTTGCTTCCCCAAAGTTTGTGTGAATATATATTGGTTATAATTTTAAATATTTAATATCACTATCTTAAAGTATAACATTTTATTTTTAATTAATAGAATATAAAGTTTATAAGTCAGTATTTTCAGAAAATACTTACACCTCTCAATTTATTTTATCAAAAGTATACACCTAAGATCTTTGAAAGCACTGATAATTTAATATTACAAACAATATTGATTGGTATAAATATTATGTTTGTTTGTCCTTAAGTTACTCACAATCTAGTTTGAGTGAAACAGACACATAAACCACAAATTTAATAGCATTTTAATAAATGCCAAATTCGAGCAGTGTGCAGAGACTGGTCTTTTTCAGTTCTTCAGCTGGCGAGCACTCTGCAGCCTTGGGACCATGGGACATGCCATCCTGCTTCCTGCTCCCCTCACTTTCACAAAGAATACGACGTTCCGTTCCCCTTGGCCTCAGCTTACCTGGTCCTCCCTCAGACACAGGTTTGAACAACCCAGCTCCTCTGGCTCCTTTGCTGTCCGGTATTCCTTACCCCACCTTTTAGTTTTCTCCCAACAAACTCTCAATCCTGCCTTTATTGATACTTTTTGTGCATTTTCATTTTTTTTTTTTTATCAGCCTCTTTAGTGAGAATTCAAAGTCCTAAAAAAAGGAGTAGGTCTCTTTTATTTATTTACTCTGTCTCAGTCAATGACTGATAGATGGCTGCATTATAGAGCTCTTCATATTTTTTTGATCTTTCAAAAGATTGAAAATTATATCAGGGATCAGATCAAAATGACATGCATCAAAAGTATCTAATTTAGTTTAATTTGTTGAGTGATTTGGGGAAATTCCAGCCTTTGTTTGCTCCAGTGTAACTTGCATAAACACATATCTGTCTTTTTTCAGTCCTGTAATGTGCCTTACTAGCACTACATATGTATAAAATTCAAACTCAGTTCTTAACCCTAGCGGGAAAGTTGTCCATATTAAAATAAAGATTATATTCCATAGAGCACAGCATTTGAAGGAGAAAAAAATGCTTACAAATTATTTTACTGGATTTGTTTATGTTCCCAATGAGGGTATAGATCTGGAGAACTTGTAACTAATTTTCATTAAATACTCTGTGGGCTGCAGTGCTTTGTTAATGAGCCTGTATAGAATTGCACAGGTGGATAAGCAATAGATACAATACCATAGTCTAATATTAGCCTGTAACTGTTTCAAGTGTTTTACCAAGTTTATTTCCAACTGGCCTACATCCTGGTGCAGTAAGGAATTAATAAAGTAGGTTCTCAATAAATGTCTGCTGAGTAAAGATGAATGTATATGCTTAAAAAAATAACAGTAATATGTAAATAAGTTTCATCATGACAATGATTATGATGACAATCATGTTGGTTTATCAACTAGATGAAAAAACAATAATATTGACACCTCCTGTTGTATAAGATAATCACGATTGGTAAAATAAAATACTCATGCGTAAGAGTGTTCCACTATTTTATTTTATCTTAAAATTGGGCTTGATTAAAATAATTAGTGGTTTAATAGAAATCCCAATTCTGAAAAAAATAAATAAACACAAACACAAAACAGCATTTAATTCTTTTGTAACAGCATTGGATCTCAGCTAGAAGCAGCCTTCTTACGTGTTTGGACAGAGAGCAGCACTTCCTTTATAAATACCGTTTTTATTTAAACAATCTTAATTAAAACGAAACCTCTGGCCCTGCTAGTGACTAAACAGCGGTGCTTTACGCGATCGATTCTATTCGCAACCTGCAGACACAACAAGCTTCACAGCACCGCCGCTGCAGCGCGGGTCCCTCAGGAGGAGGCACGTGCACAGAGCTCTCCTCCTGGGCTCCTGAGAGGGCTGACGTGGGGGGCGCCCTGGCCCCGGGAGGCAGAGCTCCTGCCAACTGCAACACCGCCACTCAGCCACCTGCCAGCCATCGCGTCACTTCAGCTTAACGGTAGGCAAAGCTGCAAGGCGAGGCCCTGAAAAGCTGGCCGCATGGGGCACAGGGGGAGGGCATCCCCAAGCCCAAATGCAGTGTGCTTGTGTGCGCTCTGCAGGATGGAAGGCAAGTTCCTGCCGGTCACTCTATGGGTTTAACCCTCCGGGGCACTGGGACTCTCCATGGAAAGCCGTGTTGGCAGGTCCCCTGCGCGAGGGCCGCAGTCTGAGCAGCCTCACCAGCCATACCGAGAGGAGAGCCCAGGTTCAGGGCTGCTCAGTCCGGAGGCGCAGTGGCCTATGGGAACGCACACTTCTGCTTTTCTCTGGAGGCGAGGTGGAACTTACGTTTGTTCTTCCACCCTCAGAAACTTGGAAGTTATTCTTATAATGCTCAAGAAGAAACAAACAGAAACAATAACGGTTTGAGTCCTCCCCAAAAGTGTTGGCTGCCCATTAAATGTGTAGATTGATTTCACAAAACAAAGGGTAGTTTAGCATCAGCTGTCCTAGTGAATACTCAGCTCCTCTGAGCTGCAGCCCTGGTATCAGTGAGGCTACCCTGCCTTAGTGCCGCCAGTGCCTGTGGGTGACCCAGCTTCAAGCCCCAGCTTCCGAAGCCGTGACACTGAAATAAGGGTGTCTGCAGTTCACAAAGCCCTAGGATCTCATCATGCTTCATTAATTTCATTTTCCATAAGTAAATATTTATTTACTAGAGGTCCTGTACATGAAATTCGTGCATGGGGTGTCCCTCAGCCCAGCCTGCACCCTCTCTAAGCTGGGACTCCAGTGGGATCGGGTCTAAATGGGTGGTCAGACATACCTCTCACAATCCAGAACTGCTGGCTCCCAACCGCTCTCCCCTGCAGGCCTGCCCCTCCCCCCCAACTGCTCTCCACTGCAGGCCTGGCTCCCCCCAACTGCCCTCCTCTGCTGGCCTGGTCACCCCTAACTTCCCACAACTGCCCTCCCCTGCTGGCCATCTTGTGGTGGCCATCTTATCTCCACATGGGAGCAGCTATATTTGACCACATGCGGTAGCCGCCTGGTATCTTGGAGTGATGGTCCATTTGCATACTATTTTTTTATTAGATAGGACCAGTAGCCTTGCCCAGGAATCCATGCGCCAGTAGCTCACTGCCGCCCTCCTATAGCTCCCCGCCCCCTCATAGCTTTCTGCCCTGTCCCCTCCTGTAACTCTCCACTGCCCACTTGTAGCTCGCTGCTCCACCTTCCTGTTGACCCATGATCTAGTCGTTACAGCATAACGACAATTTGCATATTGCATCTTTATTATATGGAATTATTGGTTTCGGAGAGGAAGGAAGAGGAAGAGAGAGAAACATTAATGATGAGAGAAAATCACTGATTGGCTACCTCCTGCATGACCCCTACTGGGGATAGAGCTGGCAAACTGGCATGTGCCCTTGACTGAATCGAACTTGGGACCCTTCAGTCCACAGGTTGAGGCTCTATCCACTGGGCCAAACCAGCTATGTCTTTGTGCTTAATTTTAATGTATATTGTGAGCAAAATTCTTTTAATCACAAAGAGTTTACAACTTACTTTGAGGGCAACATAGGTAAAGCTCAGAAGCAGCTCCTTGCAAACACCGCAGGCACATCTCACAGGCTGTTGGTCTAAACCTCCGCAATAGGTGAATCCCCAGAACACAGCCACCTGGGACTGCACTCAGCTCTTCCCAGCCTAAAGAGTTATCCCCTCGCAGCCAGCAGAGAGACCCTTCCCAAGCCCTCTCCTTGGCAGATTCCTCTTTTCTTGCTTAAATTTTCCCAGTGGTTTTCCATTTATATCATCATAATTTATATGGTAAATTAAAATAATAATAATAATAATAATAATAATAATAATGTTTTACTTAGCCCCTGCTTGTTTCTCTATCCCCATTTCTCGGCGTTTTAATCTCCTTCCTCCTCAAGTAATCTTTGTAGCATTTCACTTAAATCCATTCATCCACTTTCCTTTATTATTTGTATGCATATATATATATATATATATATATAGAGAGAGAGAGAGAGAGAGAGAGAGAGAGAGAGAGAGTCCTTTAACAAAATAGTTATTTTCAATTCTGACTGCATAATAGAAGAAAAAACATTTCCACCAGAATCAACCACTTATTTGTTCAGAAATGAAGCATTCAGAAATTATGATTTTTTTAAAACTGAATTATTGGGTGCATTTATATCAAATACTTTTTGGGTTAAAAATACATATCTGTAAGTTCACCAGCATAACTTTGGTCACTCTGAGTATCTCAATATTAAAACTAAAAGAAGACCACACTTGAAAATTTCCTGAGCAGACAAACAAAACTTAATCTAGCTTATTTCAATGAAACTTAACTTAGGTTATTTCTTATAAATGCCTCAGCCATTATAAAATAAATTATAAAATAAACTCAGCCACCTTTCTAAAACTTAAAACTGGTGTAAGATAATCACCTTTAACCAAGCCCCTGCCATCTGGAAACCCCAGTGTATAACATCATTGTAAAGGTGTGATGGGGCGGGGGGGGGGGGGGGGGGGAGGGCTGGGTGGAGGCCTGTAAAAGGGGAGAGAATGGGGAACATCTGTAATAGTGTTAATTATAATAATAATAATAATGATTAAAAAAATCCTTGTTTTCACTGTATAAGCCATCTGTTACTTGAATATGGAAGCTTCCAGTTCACAAACTGTTCTTATGAGTACAATACACTCTAACAGAATACTCTTTATTAATTTGGTGGGCTTAGTTCTGCTTTTTCTAGAATTTTATGGTGAACCCCCCCTCCCCCCAAAGTCCATGCTAGAATCATCTCTTTAGCATTCTGTGTTTATTCTTCATGGCACTTCCCACATCTTATTGCAATCATATGTCTTCTGTGTCTTTTCTCCACCAAATATAACATCTTTATGTCCATAGTACTGAGCACTCACTGTTTTTTGTTTTTTGTGTGTTTTTTTAATTTTACAAAGGGGGATATTGATAGGGAGCTTAAACTTCTTTGTTTAGTGTCATTGTTGTCCATTCACTCTTCTAGTCTCTGTGTACACACACTTCCTGGTACATTGAGGCTATGGCTTAGTGAGGGAGATAGCAATTTCACCAAATAACTACATAACCAATTAGTCAACAGCAAATTAACATACAAAAGAAAATAATAATTTGAGTAGGTCAGTAAAGGTTTATTTAAATAATTTATGCATGTTTAGAACTAAAATATGAGTAGGAAAATAAAATTTTCCTAGTCTCAGTAGAAGCAAGTGTGTTTTCAGCAACAGGAATAGCATACTATTAGTGTGAATTTACACAGAATGTAAAAGAGTGTGGAAACAAGGGATGTCAGCGAGGGTCAGTCAATCCATGATGGGTCCCTGTGGATGGAATTGGAATTATAGCCTGAGACATGGCCCTCCATTTTTCACAACCTACTGTGAAACCAACCAGGAGGGAGGAGCCCAGGAAGTAGTCCTCTGTGATAAAGAGCATCACAGACAATATGGGGGATGGATCTAACAGCCAACACACACTATGAAACTGCAATAAGCAGGACAGTCATGGAAAGATGTGATCAGGCTTCATTTCAAATGAACTCTGCTGTCCATGTGTATAACTCCAAAGTATGCACATGTGCGCACACAAAATTACATATGACCTTGCAAGTAGAGGGGGAAAGAGTAAAAGAGAGTTACAGAGGTCTCTATTGCTGTGCTCCAGGTAACAGAGGAGGTAGGCTGAACAAAGATGCTGGCAGTAGTGACGGAGAGAGATGCCTGTGTTTGAAATATATGAAAGGGGCAGGTGGGAATAGCAGGGATTGGGGATCATTTCTTGGAGGGAGAGAAATTTGGACTCTGTTGTGTGATGGGAAGTCCTTGCAGGTTTTGATCAGAGGAGACAGAAATATTGTCATCCATTTGAGATAGATAGGAACCTGTGAAAAGGTTATTTCAATAGATCAAGCACAAAGAATACCAATGCATCAAGCTGAACAACAAAACACAGGAAAATGATAGAAGAACAACAAAGCCAGAAGTTAATTTTATCTTGTTAAAAACATGTGTATGGGAATAAAACTGATTTTTAAAATCCCTTCTGAATGTATTTTATTAATTTAATGATGCCTGAACTTAATAAAATAATTTTATTAGATTGTTTGTAATCCCAGAATCAACTGACATTTTGCATAGAGGCTAGTTCATTTGACTAATTTCAGTCTCAACATAGATGAACAAACATCAAGTCCTAATGGCCACATTTGATTAATTCCCAATTTATTCACTTTGACAGTGTTTGTCAAATGCTAGAAATATATTTTTAACTTTAGGTCCTAAGAAAATAAATATACAAAATCATATGCACAAACTTTTTCTCTCCATCCTAGGTTTGAAGTAATATGTATCTGGTCAATAAGACATAAGTTGCAGAGATTCATAAAAATTCTGTAATTTTCAGACTAGTAGTCTGCAGTCTCCAAATTTTTAAAGTATGATGTTCTTATAGTACTGAAAATTTTTATTTGGTTAATTTTTATAATTTTATAGTAAAGATATTTATTGTATTAGGTTAGTTTCCTTATTCTCCATTCAACATATGTTTATTAAGCATTTATTATGTGTCAGCATCTTTGCTAGGTTTTGGGATATAGAAATGAATAAAATAAACAAAAATGTTTACTCAGTAGAGTTTACAGTCTAGTTCTCAGTTAATAATTGGTGGGTGTGTGAAATAATAAAATTCCTTCCAAAAACTGTTCTTGATGATGTACTCATAATGTATGACAGACAAATTTTTAATATAGAGATATATTCTAAAATTATTATTTCAATTCAATTTCTATATTAGAGAGGAAATAAACTTTAAGAAGAAGACAGTAACTGGAGTGGAATACATTTCCTTAGTACTCCATATTATGCTTTATCTAGAATGCTACCAGTTTTACTAATGCATCTTAACACTTATTCTAAATCTTTTCTCCATGACTCTAAAGTAGGGGTGTCGAACTCAATCAGAGAAGGGGCCAAAATCTAAAATCCAGCCTAAATCGCGGGCCGAATGGTTTACTGAACAATCATAAACTGACAATGTCATAAACTGACAGCGGAGTGTAGTGATGACAGCGCGGTGCGGGCCACATTGCAAGGCCTGGCGGGCTGGATTTGGCCTGCGGGCCTTGTGTTTGACACATGTGCTCTAAAGCATGCATAAACAAAATTAGACCATTCAGTTATTGAGTCAATCTCTTTACAATATGACTAAACGCTATTTTATTTTCTGCACACTTAATTGTTGTAAAAATAACAATTTTAATAATCTGTGTGAAAATCTGGAAAGATAAACTCATCCTGGTGGATAACTGATAAATGGTTACCTGGGTGGGAATGGGGAGCAACTAAGAATGTCACCAGAGCAGTTTTGAGGAGAATAGGAATACTTTATATCTTGACTTTATAGTGATGGTTACATTGGATATATTCATTTGTCAAATCTCATTGAGCCTTGCAATTAAAATGTATATATTATATCTTTTATAAATTATATCTCAATAAATTGACTAAATAATTTAAATATTTATAACCCCAACTGTTTGAGAGATCAACTAGCTATCATAACAAAAAAGGGGCCATCTATAATATTTTCAACAATGAAGACACATTAAAAAATAAAGTAAAAAAACAATAATGAGGACTAGAGACACTTGTATCAGGGGGAGAAGATCAACCAAGACAGCTGAGTCTGATATTTAGAACAACTTTTTGCCTTGATGCATTTAATGACTCTAAGACTGTGGATGAGAGCTGTAATAGCTGAGCATCTATATATATAAAAGCCTGAGCAGCCAACCAACCACTTAACTATTTGACTGTTTGACCAGTAGCTATGATAAGCACTGACCACCAAGGGGCAGACACTCTTCACACAGGCAGGGAAACATGGAACAGACTGATGAATCTCAGAGGGAAGTGGGGAGGGGAGAGGGTGAGAAGAGATTAACCAAAGATCTTATTTGCATTCTAGAGGTCCAGTGAATGGATTCTCACACTGGTGGGGTCCCTCCACCTGGCCTTCAGGGATTGGGCTGAAACTGGCTCTCCAACAACCCCCCAAGGGGTTCTAGATTGCGAGAGGGCGCAGGTCAGGCCGAGGGACCCCACTGGTGAATGAATCTGTGCACTGGGCTCTAGTAAGAAAATAAGACCAACTGGAAAACAGAATAGGGCTTTGAGCAGTCAAGAAAGAGGACAGGACATTAGATATCAGCAAGTGGAAGTGGCTTATAAATACCACAGCCTGGAAGTTGTAATACTAAAAAGCAGTTAGATAAATCAAAAGTAAGGCAACACTTTTAAAGATTGAAACCCTTTGTCACATCAGTACAATCCCAGATAAGCTTTTAATAATTGGCATATCTGCTAAAATAATAATTAAAGAAGCCCTCTGTGGAGGAAGTTAGTCATTCAGTATCTCAAACTTAATCTAAAAGTTTCATACACAATGACATGCATTCAATAAAAAATAACCAGGTATGACAAAAAGGAACATGAAACAATATGAAAATGATATGTAAGATATAGTCAAATCTCAGTTCTCAAACAGTTCCCATCTCAAACAATTCAGTTATTGACCAAGTTGTTCACAGAAAAAATGGTTTGGTTATTGAACAAAACTTCTGTTCTCAACCCAACACCCCTTTCATGCTAATACCTGTACGACCAGGCAACACAGGGGAGGATGCATGAGTATGAGTCCGTTTACTGCTAAACCTCACGTGCTTAACATCCAGGAAATGGAGCTGTGCATATCTCCATGTTTTTGTTTCTGTTTTGCTTTTGTAGCTGTTTATTATTATTAAATATGCCAGAGACATATTAAAGAAGTCAGAGATACCATGGATCCTAAGAAGGTTAGTGATGCAGCAAAGTGAAAAGAAAAGTTTTGAGAACAATAATAGAGTTAAAAAATAAATAACTGTAAAGTGTGATAGAGATATTCACAAGTCTGACCTTGCTACTGAGTATTGCATGGCAAAAAACAGATGTTTAGCACAATTTTAAAACATAAAGAAGCTATTAAGAGGTTTGAGAAGGGTGGAGGCAGGTTGGAGGAGAACTGAAGACATCTATAATAGAACCAACAAAAATATAAAAATAAAAATATGCTGATATTGCCAATGGTATGAAAATGCTTACAAAACAATGCTCACAGGCTGTTGAGAAAAGTTAAAACCAGAAATCACTGGGGGGGTCTGGAATGGATTATTTCAATGTATATTATTTTTAATGTATATTTATTCTTGCATTCTCCCTGTGATTATGTAGGTCACATGGCAAAAGGGATTTTTCACATGTAGTTAAATATTCTTTGTTAGTTGATCTTAAGATGATAAGAAAATTATTCAGGTGGGACTAGTCTAATTAGAGAAACAGCAGACAGTTTTCTCTGGTCAGAAAAAAAAAAAAAAAAAGAGAGAGAGAAGTAGAAGGAATCAGAGATTTAAATCTTTCTGCTCCTGACTCTGTAGTTGGAAGGAGCTACATGAGCAAAACTGTGGGTGTGTAGGAGCTGAAGCCCCATATGAAAGCCAAAAAGTAAGTGAAGACCTCTGCCTTGCACCTACCATGATCTGAATCCGACCTACAGCCTGAGTGGATTTTGAATCAGCTTGTTCTCCAGAGCCTCCAGATAAGAACCCACTGTGGCCAACACCTTGATTTTGACCCTACGTGACCCTAAGCAGAGAACTCAATCAAAACCACCTGGAGTCTCAGCCCACGGAACTGCGAGCTAATAAATGCATGTTGTTTAATGTGCTGCGTTAGTGCAACAGAAAGTGAATGTGTACACAGTCCCTGGAAACAACAACGCAAGAGATGCCTTAAGTGCCTGATTAAATACCGTTTAATAAAGTTTCAAATAATCCTAATAATGTGCTGATAATGAACTAGAAGATAGATAAGATAAAAAACAGGCAATATCACAAAAGGATTAAAAAACTGTAGACATGAGCTTAACATGTGGGAAAGTAATTGCAGTCCCAAAAGAAGAGGCGGTAGGAATAAGACAAAAATTTTTAAGAAGATATAATGGTTAAGAACTCTCCTAAACTAATCAAAGATAAAATACATATCCAGCAAAAATATCCTTCAGAGGAGAATGTAAATAAACCGAATGTAAATAAAGAAAATTGATGATTTATTGAGAGTTTGTGTGTGGGGGGGAAAGAGGGGAAATTTAATCTTTTCCGGTCATAGAATAAAATAGACAAAATTATTAAGTATTAGGACAGTGAGTGTTACCTAAAAAAGTTACCCTACTGATAACATGCAAAGCGCCACATCACAGAAAGACATGGTGTGTGGCAGTGCATGTGGACTGTTTACCAACACTGACCATTGCGGGCCCATAAAACAGCAAGTGACAGAGGACAGGAACCACAAATGGCTGGCGAACGTCCGGTTACAGTTGTTTACATGGAAAATAATACAATAATTAATACTAGGATAACTCTGTGTTTCACACACTCAAAACTGTAAACCTATTTTTGCCTCACTTTCTACCTGTGATATTTCCTGACCACAGAGCAATTATAATAGACAGCAATGGCAAACCCTATTAAAAAGCTCTCAAAGTTTTGTAAATTAGATGATATCCATTGATCAAATAAGTTATAAGTTGAAAACAGAATTAATTATAGTCTGATTATTATAATGAAAATATTTTATACCACCTTTGTCTGACACCATAATAATGCACAGAATCATTCCAAAAGTATATCTTAGAAAAGAACAAAACTGAAAGTCAATATTATGATTTGTTTTCAGAAATAAGAATGTAAATAACAATTTAAAGAATTTAGAAAGGAAGGAATAAATAACAAAAGTAGAGTGGCCATTAGTTAAATAGAAACCATCTTCCAAACAATTGAAGAAAAAAACAGACTTTGAAAAGACTAATAAAAACATTAAACAGCTGGCAAGACTAAACCAGCAAGAAGGCACCACCAGCAAACAGCTAGAGTAAGGGGTCTCCATTAGAAATTCCGTAAACATTTAACAAGATATTCAGAAGATTCGTCATTATTAGATTAAATGAAAAATTTTGAGAACTGACTTTTCTTTTATCAGAAAAATAGATCTTACCAAAACTGTAACTTGGGCACAACTTAAATTCAATTCTCAATTCTTTTAAATGCAGGACAAAACCAGCTGAAACAATCAAGCCCCAGATCTTAACTGTGCTTGTAGCAAACCCCAAAGCTGGTGAAAGCAGAGCCTGGCCTGTCCTCTGTGCACAGCTCAGGGCGCTGGCTCAGAGGCCTGGGAGGGGGCCTCTGGGTGGACGGGCCTCAGAGGGCGCCTGAGCCAGCTCTCTGCAGGAGCCTCTTCACTCCAGCCACGTGGTTTCCTTTCCTGGACGCCAAGGCCCCCTACTACCGCTCGTAATCAGGAGTTCGCAAGACAAAGCCCGTTTTCCTCAAGGGTCATTTTCACTGCACCTTTTTAAAGTACATTGTCTTTCAGTTATAGTTGACTTACAATGTTACTTCAGTTTCAGGAGTACTAAGTGGTGAGAGGCACTCCCATATCCCTGTCCTGTCCCTTTTTCACTTCAGATCTCAAACCAGGGTCAGAGACCAGCACTCCCCTCCAGACCAGAGCAAAATAACCAGACCATGCAAATGATGATGGACATCCAGCCAATGTCTGTAAAACACATTTCAGGGTATGAAGCCAAAGAAATGCGCTGTAAAGTTGGATCACATCGACGTTGTGGGTCAGATGCACTTACTTGAGAAGGTAGGTCCTGTGTATCCTGGCTGAAGAAAGGAACCGGGAAAAAGAAATTCATAAACACCTACTAGACATGACAACAAAAGTTTATATTGTCGTTTGTATCTGTACATATTAGCCAACCATACCCCTTTTTCTGCTTCCTCTGCCATATTCTAAGAATAATGTTGGTGGTGTTTAGTTTTATATTTGATTTTCAGATTGCAGCATGTCCAAGTACGAACTTGGTTGAAGAGGAATGAAAATCCTTAAAAGTGAATGAGGTGTTGGTATGTGTGTCCTACAGTTGCATCGAGTTAGGAGAAAGCATCCTTACAATTGCATTGTGTTAGGAGAAAACACATTTGCTTTGTGGGATTCACACATGGCTGCAGTGTAAGAGGCGCACACAGTCAGTAACAAGCCTGGAGCAGAGCGGCAAAGGGTGGGGGATACGATGGACGTCCATGCATTTACTGTTAGTTCTCAAACTATCCTCCTTTCCCGCCCACACAGAGGACCTCCGTGTGCACGGGTTATGGTTAGACAACTTGTTTAAGAGGTGGTGCTGATAAGGAATTGTTGGAAGCAGGGAGCAGGGTCTTCCTACTCTAATCTCTCTCTCTCTCTCTCTCTCTCTCTCTCTCTCTCTATCAAATAGCGGGAAGACTCATTAATTTGGAACAAATTGATAGCATTCTGTTACTGTGCCTTAACTATTTTTATTAATGGATTTGTCTCCATTTAGTGATTATATTTTATATACAAGAAAGTATTGGTACATGTTTCATATAAATAAATTTTATTTCTTTTTTTTTTAGTACAGGGTACAAATGGGATTTTCCAACATTGCATAGTCTAATTCACTCTACACAATCTATTGACCTGTTATTTATTTCTAGTGGTAAATTTTCTAATTGAATTCCTTTGTTAACTTGATGTTATGTTTTTATCAGTTGATCTCTCCAGTGCAGTGTCAATGATGCAGACGCTTTCTATAAGTAACGGAAATGTGGCTCCTCCTTTCCGTGGCTGTCTTCCTAATAGAGTGAGGGGTCTCCATTAGAAATTCCGTAAACATTTAACAAGATATTTAGAAGATTCGTCATTATTAAATTAAATGAAAAATTTTGAGAACTGACTTTTCTTTTATCAGAAAAATAGATCTTACCAAAACTGTAACTTGGGCACAACTTAAATTCAATTCTCAATTCTTTTAAATGCAGGACAAAACCAGCTGAAGCAATCAAGCCCCAGATCTTAATTGTTCTTGTAGCAAACCCCAAAGCAGGTGAAAGCAGAGCCTGGCCTGGCCCTCTGTGCGAAGCTCAGGGTGCGCTGGCTCAGAGGCCTGGGAGGGGCCTCTGGATGAGTATTAGTTTGTATTTCAATTGTAAGGCTTGGTGATGTGCATCAGTCATTTGTTTCTCAAGTTAATGAGTGTTCTCTCTCTCTCTCTGTCTCTGTCTCTTTCTCTCTTCTTTCCCTGCCTATTGCTTCTCTCTCTCTCTCTCTCTCTCTCTCTCTCTCTCTCTCTCTCTCTCTCTCTCTCTCTCTCTCTCTCTCTCTTCTTTCCCTGCCTATTGCCTATATACAATGTATTTGTGTAGCATAGTTATCTTTCTTCATGTCAAGAAAGCATCTTTCTGGCCCTGGTGTTGGTGAACATTTATATTTACATTCTTTACTTTTTAAATTTGGAATAAATTTTTATGTGGTCAAGGCCCGGGGAAGAGGTGGGAGTGGAGAAGAGGAATCAATAGGGGAAAAAGGGAGACCTCTGTAATACTTTTGACAATAAAGATAAATTAAAAAAAAAAACTGTATTGATTCAAAATAGTGCACATTGTAGGTAAAACTGATGGTGTATTTATTGAGCACCTAACACAGATGGGGCATTGTGGTATTAACGTGCATGCATTATCTCATTTAGTTCATGGAAACTTCTATGAAACATATCCCATAATTCTGCATTGTGTTTTATTTTAAACTAAGGCTTTATAAATGTTAAGCACTTGAGGATTCAATGCTTATTTAAGTGACCTGTCTTTTGTGTCAAAAAACATAGTTACACACAAAAGACTGACACAGATTTTAAAAAAATAAAAAGTACATATAAATATAGAAAGCACTCTTTGAAAGGTTATTGGTTTTAATCTATAATATAATTGATTTGCAAGGAAAAGGTCTAGGTACTTGTGTTATTCATTGGTATTATATATCTCAATCTTTATGATCTTTTTTGTTGCAACAAAGATTAAAGTTTAGTTAGGAAGTGTAGGTCCAGCTGGACAAAGGTATGTCTGTCTGGGAGTCATGAGGTAGCACAGCTGCCCCCACGGTTTCTGCTACGGAATTCTACATTCGTGATCCAGTTAAGGTAATTTCCCGAGGAAATAAGAAAACTGTGAGAATGATATGCATATGCATATACACATCTATGGATACAAATATTATATATATATATTAAACAAATATTAATTTATTAAAAAATTAAAGGCAGTATCCCAAGTAAGCACCCAATCACTGCACTAAATATTTTTCTGAATGGATATTTATTGAATTTCCTAATTCGCATTTTTCTCTCTTCAACTTGAATTTTGTATTCTGTACAAGGTTGGCCCCATATGACAAGGAATAGTAAGCACATACTCTCAATGGTGTTGTCTTGATTTAAGATAACATAGAGCACATTTAAATTGGAACTAAATCATTTTATTAGCCAAGATCACTTAGGGATAATTTTATTTTTTGTTTTATCTTAATATTTGCTTCTTTATTGACAGGCTAGGGGCTGGGGGCTGGGAGATACAATTGATTGAAAGAGACATTTTTGGTAACTCGCACTCAGATGTTTGTGAGAAGCAGTTAAAGGCCCGCTTATGTTGCAAATCTGAACCAGAGCACCCTCGGCCTGGGCTTCCTGACAGGGCCAGCGCCAGGTAGTTCCTGCCATGTGCCGAGCACATCGGTCCTCCATATGCCCCAAGAATGTCGCTGGCGTCTGGCAGCAATTTTGAAAGGCTCTTGACATGTTGTTTGGTGTCATTCTCTGGTAGGAAGTGCCTGGGGTTGTGACTGAAAGAAAGGGGAAATTGTGGCAACTAAGAAATACAAAAGCCTAACAAAAACTGGAATATGTAACAGGATTCTAGAAAATAGCAGATGTAGATGCTTTCTGGCGGGGGGTGAGGCGGGGGAGGAGGAGAGCACAAGGTAGCCCATGGTTATAAAGATCCCCAATTATTGTCCATTGGGTGCTCTTTAAAGAAAACTGAAAAACAAAAAGGACATTCCAAACTGATACAGTCAAATGTGAGGTCTACTCCTAGAGACATTTTGAAAATTCAACCAGAAAAACGTGACTAGGAGTTACAGGCAATGTTCTTGTCCCTGCTGATGCCCAGAGCTGAATGCCCGCTGCACACCTTCGCAGCTGCCACCTGCAGGTCTGGGAGCCCAGCTCCTCGCCCAGGGGGCCTGTGTGCATTCTCAGTGCCTTTGCATGTGCTTGCTGCCTCGTGGGCCACCTTGTCCCCACGGAACACAGAGGGACGTTGTCCTTTTAATTCGGGGCTGAAACGCTGCCACGCTTCAGTGGGCAGGCAGTGGGTGGCTTGCCGATAGAGGACAACCCCGGCACTGGAGGTGGGAAAGGACACCGAGGTGATCCGTGTTCAGAAAGCCTTCCTCCGTGGACGCTGGCATTTCCTGGAAGATGGCAATGCTCAGCAGCTTCTGTGTAATACCAATACTGATACTTAACAATTCCTTTAGAGTGGGCCGTTCACCCACTATCAAACTTAGCTCAAGCCCTCACTGGTTTGGCTCAGTGGACAGAGTGACAGCCTGCGGACTGAAGGGTCCTGGGTTCGATTCCAGTCAGGGCACATGCCTGGGTTGCAGGCTTGATACCCAGTAGGGGGTGTGCAGGAAACAGCTGATCAAAGATTCTCTCTCATCATTGTTTCTGAGTCTCTCCCTGCCTCTCTGAAATCAATAAAAATATATTTTTAAAAAACTTAGCTTAAGATTTCTCACAATGTATTCCTTTATAGGATATTCTGTAAATATCAAAATCCCTATAGTAAATATTCATAAGTATTTATGTAATATTTCAGGTTACTGCCTATTTATTTGTATTTATACCTGTTTACATTATTTTATTTTAATCACAAGAATCGTAGGTTGGACTATTTGCTAAGTGTAATATCACCCTCAGCATGCCGTATTGATGTTATAACAGATAGTCAATATTATTATGATTTGATTATATGGATTTGATAATGCTTTGGGAAATCCACAATTACTTTTTATTTTCTATTTGAAGTTTTTTATGAAGTAATTTAAGTTTGTAATGATAATATCAGATGGAAATATTTTGGTCTCACCAATCTTTGTTAGCACAAGTTTAAAAATATACACATAGAGAATAAGTGTTTATGAGTGCACAACTAATAAAAAAGCCGAGTTTTATGAGTTTGGAATTCAAATATAAAGGCAGCTCTGGGTGCGAGTCCTCCCAGCTTCAGGCCAGAGCGCCACAGCTCTGCTCCCTTTAGTGAGTTTCATTGTTTAAGTTCTAAGTCACCTCTCTTTCTCAGAAGAAGAAAAAAGAACAAAACAAAGCAAAAATTTCCAGCAAATTATTATAAAAAAATTATTCAGAAAACAAAATGTTAGAGCTTAGGAAATTGAAATAATTAAATAGAAAAATATTAAGCAGTGTTGATTTGTTTCAAAAAACACCTGAATTTAAGTCTAACATAAAATAAATATTTGGTTTTAAACATAGCATACAAATAAAATACACTGTGCATCAGCCTGCAAGAATGGCAATTACTTCCAATAAATCCTACAATTAATTATGAAATAAATGAATACCTATTTTTTAAATGCTGACAAATACGTTATTGTGGAAATTTTATCCTAATTGCCTTGCTGAGAAACTTGACTCAGTATTATGAATTAGCATAAAACACCATATTAAAAAAGTATTAAAATGTTGTAACTAAAAGTAAAGCTTCCAGTAGAAAAGCAAAGCAATTACTGTTTAAATAAAGTACATTACATGCTTGAAAAAAGTCATAAGAATAATTGTAAAATGTTATATAATAGAATTTGAAGTTTTAATGGTGTTACTAATACTGGCATGAACAAGGAATAAAAATGTAGTGAACTAAATAAATGCAAAGATATATCTAAAGAAATAAAATTATATATCAATTCAGCAAGAGCAAATCTAAAATATAAAATGTGAGTAGAATGGAAGAGTGATGCAACTTTGAGAAGTGTAGTCAAATTAGACGGCAATTATTATGATTTTTTATATAGTAAATTGTCTCAATAAGCAAGGTTTGTACTCTAGGTTAGTTTTGAAAGTAAAAATATATGTAAACATTTAATTTTCTTTGTTGTTCCTGGATAGAGTGAAGTTCAATATTTTAATAGATGACTCAACAAAGGGTCTAAGAACACCAAAGAAAAAAGTTAATTAGCTCAAAGAAGCACATCTAAAACAACTAAACTAGAGGGAAAAGATTGCTTTAAGGTAGAGAAACCAGTTAAAATTTACCAAAGCAATGAATAATAAAAAAAAAACAAAAGAAAAAGAAGAGAATTATTTAATATGATGCTGGAAGTAATGATGAAAAAAAAATTGCTTAAAAATTAAATTAGACAGACTTTCATTTGAATTTTTTTAAAAATTAGAAAATATGAAAAATAACTAGTTACTAGAGGATCCATGGTAATTAATCAGGCTCAGCTCTAAGAACCATTGATGAGTGGAGTTGATTTGGGGTGAACTAGTTATCTATGTTTCTGTCTTTATATAGAACATCACCTCAGCTGGAATATGTTATAGCTTTCATTTTAAAACTAGAGGCCCGATGTATGAGTAGGCCTCCCTTCTCCTGGCTGCTGGCACTGTCTTCCCTCTGGCACCTGGGGCCCAGGGTTCCCACTGGCCACAGGCAGGCACCTGGGCCCACACTTCCCTCACAGCCCTGGCTTCTTCTGGAAGGTCGTCCGAAAGGATGTCTGGAAGGCTGTCTGGTCTAATTAGCATATTATGCTTTTATTATTATAGATAATATATTAATTGCCTCATGATAGGACATCTCAGGCTGCATTACCATAAAAGAGCCCTTTTTAGATTCCCTGAATTTAAAGTTGTAGATATTTATATTTCAAGCATCCTCAACTGTGGTGAGTGTGAGCACAATAAGTCTTCATTACAATTAGTGGAATGAACCAATAAATTTATAAAAGTAA
This sequence comes from Pipistrellus hanaki, assembly GCF_964339955.1. Taxonomy (NCBI): domain Eukaryota; kingdom Metazoa; phylum Chordata; class Mammalia; order Chiroptera; family Vespertilionidae; genus Pipistrellus; species Pipistrellus hanaki. The sequence goes on from NC_140514.1 coordinate 57,521,854, forward strand.
AGATAAAAAAAAATAATTTCAGAGTTTCATTCTGATAAACAAGTATGTCTCAAACTGTACCAAGCTTGTGACCTATGCTATAGAGAATACAAAGACACATCTTCTGTCACCAAAAGAGTGGATGACAAGGATAAAAGTATGTACAAAATAAGCTAAAGTTTAGTTAATACAGTAAATAAACAAACACCAGGTGTGATGGGAGTACACCGAAAGGATAGCATAGAACAGATGGAATTAGAAATGACCCAGATGTTTTGAGAGTAGACTGATTTTAATTATCTAAATATCTAGAGAAGAAGCAACATAAAATGGAAAGTAGAACCCACAGCAAAGTCAAGGAGAAAGCGTTCATTTGATTTTCAATTTAGAAATTCTCAACCGAAAGGCAGCGTCTAGATGAAGCAGGCGACACTGATGAATTGACTTGCTTAAGGAACTCTTTACTATCAGATGTGGGAAGCAGGGAAGCCCTGTAGGTCCGCCCACAGCTCCAGGACGCACCAGGAGCCCAGAGGGATCTGAACATCCCGGTTTCCTTACTCCCACTGGCAGTTCTTCCACAGGCAGCTCCCAACCCCCAATCCCAATCCATGTCCTTCATTTTAATATGTTTTGCATTTCCTTTAGAAAATAAAGTGAATTTCTCCAAATGTGTGTGTAGAAGGATTAACACACTCTGTGGCTAATAAGTATGAGCAATGTTTTACTACAGGCATAGATGACTGGCACTTTTCAGTATTAATTTGAAATGTATCTGTATGTCTATATGAAACTTTTACAATGAAATAAAAATAGTGTAGTGTTAAAGCATAGTAAAGCAAGGCTTCTCAAAATATAACAGCAAAGCACATGTGGCTAAGTGGCTGTCATGAACATGATGGGTGTTTGTGAAATACTACTTATTTTACTTTATTCTTAACTAGAGGAGGATGAACACATTTATAAAGTCTCTGCTACAGTAGAAAATATTGTACATATTACATTTGATTTTTGCTTGAAATCTGATGACATATGCCAAGGTAAAATTTTATTCAGTTAATATTTAATATTTAAAAATGAAAAGTTGAAAATAATGCCACATGTGGCCAGTGGGCCTCAAGACTTTCCAAGTGTGTCATATACATTAATATGGTGCTAATATTAGGCTAGTGTTCCAATACATTGTAGTAACGTCAAATAAAACTTTGCATTTATGTTTCATTTCAAAGATGTAAATTCAAACACATTTTCTTGTTTTATAGTAAAAGTAATACAGAGATATTGCTGTTATAGATTAACAAAATAGAAGAGGTCTCTTTTCTGTGCATCTATATTTATGGATGACTTTGTAAAATAAATGTCTCAACACTACGTTTTGTTCAGGAATTAAGTTTTGCAATTACCAAACACTTACCAACACCCAAAAAAGGATAAGAAATAGAAAAGCAAGTGTGTGCATGTCAACAAGTTGCCTAACAATCAAGATCAATAAACAAAACCATAAGGCTGCAGAGCACTCCCTCTCCTCCAATTCATAGATGAATGGAATCAATGCTTGAGAAGATTTCCCTGGAGGGTACAGGGTGGAATTTGGAAACTGTAAAAGGAGCAACTAAAATGAGAAGAGCAGATGGAAGCTATTAAATCAGAATAACATTGCCTCTCACAAAGACTCAAATCAAATGTCATGAACTTCCATTATTGACAACACAGGCAGGCAGCAGTTATCTTTGGACTTTAAAAATATAATATATGCAATATTACACTATAAATAGGTAGAAATTCTGCTTCAGCAAAGTACCATGCACCTGGTAGGTGCATAATAAAACTTTTTTGATGATGTTATTTTAATTTTAATGAAGTCATATGTCTAGAAATGTTAAAGTAAGAATAAAAATTACCAAAGGACTTAATATACATCTCAGAAACTTAAACAGGAAATATATTTTAAATATACAAATTATTTAAATTCATTATAATGTCCTACATTTTTAGAGAAAAGTGGTATTTGATACTTTGATATAATTTTAATGTGTTTTTAATAGTCACCGTGATTCTTATTTCTTTATCAGAAATGATCAAAAGCTCTTGACACATGCTTTCCACCTGTATTCCCTCCTTGACCTCTCTATCCTGGATGGAGCATTTTAACACTTTAGGAAGGCATGGAGCTATTGAGATATTTGCAAATGAGTTTCTTCAAATGGGGCACGCAGGTCTGCAGGTCACATTGATGTAGTTTCTCGGTCTCTTTCTGCAGCCATGTGGTCTCTTGATCTCCCACCAGCACAGCTGTCGGTGCACATGTGAGCACAGATGAAGGTCCCATAACTCCTTGCCTGCCTCCCCAGCTGCTCTTCTTCTTCCAGTGGGCACTTTTAAGTGCATAGCTATGCTCCTGATTTTACAACTTACTTAAAAGTATGCTGCATCTTATAGATCTCCTTTGAAATACCATATATTTGTCAATACCCCTTCTTCCTTCCCTCCATTTTATTTTCCTCCCATTGCTTCCTATCCCAAAGCATCAGAAAATGTGGACATGTCCTAAGAGAACTAATCAGTTAAATTTTTTGACAGAGAAGAAGAAAGGAATAAAGAGGGAGAAAGAGATGAGAAGAGGGGAGGGAGAGAGAGAAAAATAGTTACTGCCTTACTGTCATCAGGTGATAAGTACAAGATTAAGAGGTCGTTTTTGATTCTTCTTTGTTTTTTAATGTTTCCCTGATTTTACAAAGAGCTTGTGACAACCCCCATTGTTTCCTGAAGAAAATCCTTATAGGCCACCACTTAATCCTGGAATCACCAAACAGGTTACCTTAGGAGAAGGACGGGTTTTCGTGACCTCATGGTGAGTTCTGAGGTCCCTCCAGAAGAAGACTCTTTGCAGCTGACACACAGCTTACTATGAGCTCTAGGATTGGTGCAATGGTCTGGGATCTTAAAAGCACTGATAATCCCTTGGTTCATGGAGCTTTAAAATTAATGCATTGAAATGATAGTTCTTAAAATTATAGAAAAACAATGGCAAATGAATGAGACCTGAAGCTATGCTACTGACGCTGCAGGTTTCTGTCCCTTTACTTATGGTCATTACCACCTCACCTTCTGTTAGTGTTGAGTGGTTCCTATGTTCTCTCAGTTCTGTGTCTGATGGCAGCTTGTATGGGCAGCATCACCCAACTCTCTGATGAAGGGGGTAGGAACTTGAGCAAACTAATATATACATTTCCTAGTGTTGTGATCTTGGCTATAATTAATGAATTAAGCTATTGAGAACTAAGTATATTTACCTGCAAATACAAGCCCCATGGAAATTTATTTATGAGAACGTTTAATCACTCATTTTATTGTTTTAAGCTTATTTTATTTATTATATTTATAATAACTCATAATTTGATATGAATATGGTGAATCATAAACAGTTTCAAATATTACTAGTGTGGCCGGGACCGGTTTGGCTCAATGGATAGAGCGTCGGCTTGGGGACTGAAGGGTCCCGGGTTCGATTCCGGTCAAGGGCATGTACCTTGGTTGCGGGCATATCCCCAGTAGGGGGTGTGCAAGAGGCAGCTGATCGATGACTCTCTCTCATCGATGTTTCTGACTCTCTATCTCTCTCCCTTCCTCTCTGTACAAAATCAATAAAATATATTTTAAAAAAAATATTACTAGTGTGTATGGCTTTTATTGCTTTGTTCTCATTGTTTAGTAATAATGATTATTATAATTGATTAGTCAAAGGAAATACAGAAAAATAGGATTTGTGAAGAGATTAAGAAAACTCTTTAAAATTCGCATTTGAGTCACTATCTAGTCACAAATTTAATCAACGTGTACTGAGTGTAATAGTGCACCAGGAACTTACAGTGTTGTAATGATGATACTAGGGCGGTGCTTACTAACAGCATTGCCCTTACATTCCTGCTGCAGATGGAAACTCCAATCTTAGGAATGGGTCCACTTGGATGTGGTTTCAGGAAAATCCCCCATTAATGTGGGTCTAGAGGAATCAGGCAAGCAAATGTCTTCAATAAAACATCAGCCATTCCAAGTGGGAAAATCCAAGCCCTGCCATTTAACTTGCTATTACATCTTGAACAAGTGACTCCTGTGAGCTTGCTTTATATGTAAAATAAATATACGAATTATTCTTACCTCCTAAGATCGCGGTAAGAATTAAATGTGCTAACATATGTTCAGGGCTTGCAAGGGCACCTAGGCATTGGAAACCCTGAATGTGAGCACTAATGTTACCATGGTAACTGGAGTCTAGATGTCAGGGTGAGTAGAAGGCATGGACAGAACAAGGCCAAAATGGAGAGCCAGAAGTGGATCCTGGGGAAATCAAGGTGTCAAATCACAGGGCTCAGCATTTCTTCTGAGGGCCTTGTGGTGTCTGAAGGCATTTACAGAAGAGACGATGGTCACCTTTGCACCTTACAGAGATGAGCTTGGTGCCAGGGTGATGCAGGTGCTTTGAGAACAGGAGGCAAGAAGTGGGGGAGGAGGAAGCAGCAGCAGGGTCCTCAATGAAATAAGGACACCCCAAACCAGACAGTGGTGAGGAGATCGAGACTGCAAGATAACCTTGGAGATGTTGCTCTTATATTAAAACACTTTGAATTGTGATAATATTTGTATATTTTTTTTTACTTTCTTTATTAGATACTAGTACTAACCATGTCTTGTTCGTTAATTTTTTTCTACATTGTCAATTATTTATGTTTTACTAGGAAGTATTTGATCCATGTAAAACAACCTAGGTACCATACATGTAATGTAGAAACCTAATAATAAAACAGACATCTCTGAAACACACACTCAACTTTAGAAATAAAATCTTGCCCATAATCATTGATATCCCATTAGCCTTCCTCCACCAAATTCTAAACTCTTCCCTCTCCCTGGAGGTAAACATTATCCTGAATTTAAAATAATAATAATAAAGTTGTCTTCATATGTTAATTTATCACATCTAGAGATATCCCTAAGTTATGTATTATTTATTTTCTTTCTAAATTCATAAAAAATGATGCACATGAAGTTATTACCTCCTTAGTGACGTGACCTGTACCTGGAACGTTTACATTGCTCTGCATCTAGGATCTCAGTGCTGCCTTTGGCTCATTTACTCCCTCTGGTACATTGTAGTTCATATAACTACAGAAAAGTCTATGCATTTATTACTCAGTGTTCCAGTGAGTTATTTTTGGTCTTATACTCAATGTTGCTGTAAACCTTTTCTTCCCTGTTAGTTGGTGCATGTTTGAGAGGTAACTTGATAATGCTTTTTTTTTTTTTTTTCTACACAGGTTATGACAATTTTCACTCCTGCTGGCAGCATTTAAAGTTCCTGGTTTTTTCATATCCTTCACAACATTTGGCATTGTCAGACTTTTAATAGTTTTTCCCTTGACAAATTGGTGGCTGTAAAGGGATCTTGTTGTGACTGAAGTCACCTGATTATTAAGAAGATCTGATGTCACGACACCTGTCACTGATCCGCTGTGCCTCCTCCTCTGTGAAATGCCCACTCTTCATTTCCTTTGGCCATTTTATTGTGAACTTTCAATGTGGATCATGAGTTATTCAGATATTGTGGATATTAGTTGGTATGTACATGGCTAAAATCTATTCTCAATTTGTATCTTTTCACATTCTTTATGGTGGTGTTTTGATGAACTAGATGTAAAAAGGTTCTTGATTTTTAAAAAAAATATATATTTTATTGATTTTTTACAGAGAGGAGGGGAGAGAGATAGAGAGCTAGAAATGTCAATGAGAGAGAAACATCGACCAGCTGCCTCTTGCACACCCTCTACCGGGGATGTGCCCGCAACCAAGGTACATGCCCTTGACCGGAATCGAACCCGGGACCTTTCAGTCCGCAGACCGATGCTCTACCACTGAGCCAAATGGGCTTAGGCAGGTTCTTGATTTTAATGTTACTATGAGTCCTGCTTTTCCAGGTAACGCTTCTTGTGCCTTAGATGAGACCTTTCTCTCCATGTACCTAAATGTATTCTATGTTTCCCTTCCAGAAGTTGTAGTGTTTCCCCCTTTACATTTATTTTTATTTTGTTTAAATATATTTTTGTTTACTTCAGAGAGGAAGGGAGAGGAGAGAGAGAGATAGAAACATCAATGATGAGAGAGATTCATTGATCAGCTGCTTCCTACATGCCCTACAGTGAGTATTAAGCCCATAACCTGGGCATATACCTTGACCTGGAATTGAACAGTGACTTCTGGTTCATATGTTGATGCTCAACCATTGGCCTGGCTGGGCTAAAATTAATTTTAAAGTTATATTTAACTGATGTTCATGTGAGATAAGGATCTTCATTATTTTGTCCACCTAACATATGCTCTGCATCATAACTGGTACTAAGAACACCAAAATAGAAAAATGGAAAATGAAATAATCAAAGAGAATCATGCCTCTCTTCGAGGATAGACCATTGAAGAAGTGAGTTAACACTAATCACAGGTTGAGCTTGTATGGCACATTGTAAATTAAACAGGTCTTCCCCAAATCAGAGATCTACCAGGTGAGCACTAAACGAAGGTCACATCCTCTCACTCACTCTGTAAGCCTACCATGCTTTCTCATAGTGTCTGACTTAGAATATCCACTCCTCAGCCAACAGTGCACTTGGTGATGCAGCCCTGTTACCTCTGCAGACATCGCTGTGCCTGCTCGCCCCTGGGCTGCCTCTGCACACACTGACCTGTGTGAAGGCCGGTGTGCCATGCTGAGTCTCAGTCTCATTCCTTTCTTCTGTCTGGGAGTGAGGACTTACTCAGGAGGCTGTGCAATTGTACCCAGAAGTGATGACCTAAGCTAGTGGGTGTGGAATACATGAAGAAAACATTCTGTAGGACTTGTAAATAAACATATAATAATGATTGTGAGAGTAGATGAAAATTCATCTTATTTTTGCTTAGCAAATGCTCTGACATGCTAAGACATGTTTGTTGAGTGAATAAATGAATGAGTGAAACGTAGGCAGGAATAAAACAGCCTTTCGAGTAGGGCCATCCATCCCTTGACTGTAGACTTTCAGTAGCCTGGTCGTCGACACAGGTGCTTTCCACAGCACCACTGACATGGTGAAAGCGGTGTGCAGCCATCTTCAAAGTGCAATGTGTGCGAAAGGTAAGGCTTCTGTTTCAGTCTATGCTTTTAGGACTAAAACTCATAATTTTACTTTTTTGTTAATCCTCACCAATGATATTTTCCATTCATTTTTAGAGAAAGTGAAAGGAAGAAGGAGAGACACACAGAGAGAAACATCATGTAAGAAAGACATGTTGATTGGTTGCCTCCCACAGGTATCATGACCAGGACCAGGGATGAAGCCTGCACCTAGGAACATGCCCTTGACCAGTATAGAACCCGCTATCCCTCAGTCCTCAAACTGATGCTTTATATACTGAACCAAACTGGCCAGGGCTAAAGCTCATTATTTTATTTTATTTTAATTAATTTTAATTTAATTTTATTTTATTCTATTCTATTTTATTTTAAAATATATTTTATTGATTTTTTTTACAGAGAGGAAGAGAAAGGGACAGAGTTAGAAACATCGATGAGAGAGAATTATCTATCAGCTGCCTCTTGCACACCCCCTACTGGGGATGTGCCCGCAACCAAGGTACATGCCCTTGACTGGAATTGAACCTGGGACCTCCCAGTCCAAAGGCTGACTATCCACTGAGCCAAACTGGTTTAGGCTAAAGCTCATAATTTTAAAAGATACTTGTTTATGGTACGCTATAGGCATTCAAAATATTTAATGGATGTTTATATGCAATTAAAATAAATGTTAAACTACTTTTTACTTACCTGGCAACTGGTAGCTTCAATGAAAGGAGAATACCAAGGTATAAATACAATTTTAGTTCACAGTTTCACTTATGATTCTAATTATTGCAATCATTAGCCAGTACTAATACTTTTACTATTTTTTTTTTAGTTGAACCGAGTACTTGGAGTTTTGAACTAACAAAATGCATTCTTATTCTATAGAACGTCTTCCCAGTCTCCTCCGTGCCATGTGCTTGTGCATGGAAACTGTTGTCTTTGCGGAACTCGGTGTAAAAGCCGCCTGGCTCCGCGGCACAGCAGGCTGCCGGATCAATGGCAGTCTGTCTTTCAGGCCCTGGCGGCGCCCACTGAGCCGGAACAGAGGCCATTCTTGGGGCTGCAGGCTTGCTCTGATCAGGGCCAGCCTCCTGAGTTGGGAGGTCGAGTCTGTGTCCCTTTTTGGTACGGAGCTGCTTCCAGGCAAGGTCACTTCTCTTTGTGCTCCTGGCCTCTCACTCACTTCCTTTCTTTAGGGATCATCAGATCTCTGCCTTCCAGCTCCCTGCACCAGGCACGGCTGTGCTGGGGCTTTGCCTTCATCACAGGCGCTTCCAGCAAAGGGCCCGGGCTCACCTCTGCGCCCAGCACCGCCCTCAGGTCCCCGGGAGGCCGGTGCACAGGGGGGAGCAGACACTCCCCTGGCTTCTCCAGCTCCCAACCTCTTTCCATAGAGACCAGCTAGCCTGCAGGGTTCCTAAGTGGAAATGCAAAATGTTAACACAATGCATGGGCCTCTGGGAGGATGAAGCCCCTCTCCATCTGTGACCGCATCAGCCTGCATGTTCGGAGGACTCTGTAAGAGTGAACTAACGGTTTGCCGGGGCGAACCTGTTTAAACACACAGTGCTAGCTGCTGCTCGTGGCCAGGAGTCCCTCTGCGAGTGACCACACCTTCTGCACACTGCGTTCCCCCTTTCCCCGGCTTCTTAATTGTTTGATTAATTAATTAACTTATTCACTTTTACCCCTCCTATCTCCGTTCTGTTTTTCCTGGGATGCCCTGAGGGGTAAGCACAAACTGTGGGTAAATGATAATCACATCCTAGTAAATGATTTAATAGAAGCCGTCTCTGATTCTGAATAAATCTTCTACATTTACAAAGTTTTCTGGACTTGCCGGTAGCCCTGCACACACACACACACACACACACACACACACACACACACACACCCCGTGCATGGCATGTTCTCAGCGATTTGGAAAAACAGAGCCCGAGTGAACCTCACTTCTGTGAAGGTTCCGTGCCTCATGGAATGCTCCTGTGCTTTTCCATTTCCAGCCAGGGAACTCTCATGGTCTTCTTGTGGGGAGAGGGCAGTTAGTTCCTCAGCCCCGCCCCCTCGGTACTGATGGAGAGATTCCTTTTAGGTTTGCAACATCCAGATTCAATTGTTCTTGATATCCTACAGGAGAGTGGACTGGACACTGATAAGAAAGCACGGATCATTTGGACAGATCATGGCTGGTACCTTTAGACACAGCTCTGGACTTCTCTCCCTGGGTGTCTGTTGTAACTACAGTGAGATATCTAGGTACAAAGACCTAGAAGAGGCTTATCTACTTATGCATCCATCTAGCCATCCTTTGAGCAATTATTTGTTAAGTAGCTACTGTTGCTAGTCCCTGGGTTTGGAACATACATTTTTTAAAAATATATTTTATTGAAATTTTTTTTTTTTTTTTTTTTTTTTTTTTTACAGAGAGGAAGAGAGAGGGATAGTTAGAAACATCGATGAGAGAAAAACATTGATCAGCTACCTCCTGTACACCCCCCACCGGGGATGTGCCAGCAGCCAAGGTACATGCCCTTGACCAGAATCGAAATGGGACCTAGGACCCTTGAGTCCTCAGGCTGAGACTCTATCCACTGAGCCAACCCAGTTAGGGCTGGCACATACATTTTTTAATAATTATTCATAAAAGAAAAGAGAATAGACCCAAGGGAGGTGAAAGATGGTTAAAATGGACAGTTAAAGGCTGTGTCCAGGCCCAGCCTTCCTCAGTCAGCACACCTGTCCTCTGCTCAGCTTGCCTACGACCTGAGGCTCCTCTGTCCGCTGCCTTCAGTCTGCCTGCTTGCTCAGGCATAAGTGATTCCTGCTATCTGTCTTTTTGCAAAGTTACTCACATTCTGGGACAAATAAAAATATAAGCAGAAGACTGGAGCAGGTATGCTGGTATTAAAGTCTGCAAATGGATTAGGGAAGAGTTCTCTATTGCTGGTGGCTGAATGGGCCCCTCAGGCAAGGAGAGGTAGGTTTTTTAAGTTACTGGCTAGGGGGTATTTGAATATAGATTTCATGCAGACCTCATTCATTCCACAAAGTAGTCCTTGTGATACACCTGTGTGCCAGGTATCGGTCTGGGGTTTCTGCTTCAACCAGAAGACTGGAATAATCTTGCTGATGGTGGGTGGGGTCAAGAATTGCTGAAGACTTTCTGTGCATCTCACCTGCTGTAGTATATTCCATCACTTCTGAGAACCTGCATGCTCTTCTGAGCCCTTGTAAGGAAGCGACCTACAGAAATCCCACTAATTTTTAAATGAATCTGCAGGGGTGACTATGGATAATAAAATGATGTAGGGGTCAGATGTGCAATTCTCTAACATGTCATCTGTATATCGTGTTGTGTGTTTACCACCCAATGGCAAGGCTCCTTCCATCACTATGTATTCCCCCCTGTTACCCACTCCTATCCCTCTGGCAATCACCAGCTATTATCTGTGTTTAGGAGTTGTTATTTGTGGGTTTTTGGCTAATTTTTCAATATATTTGCTTATTCTCCCACTTCCTATCAGCAACCTTAGCATGTTTGCTTCTATAAACTAAAACTGCCAAAACCAAAATTTTTATACTGAAAAGATTCTTTTGGAATAAATATGGGATGTTTTTTTCTTCCCCCTAAAAATAACTTCTGCTCATTTTCCATTTTTCTTTGTTTGTTTAAATCTAAGACTCCAACACTTTCTAGACTATTAATGTCGCATCTAGAAATGCAATGCACCCCATCTCTCTCCTTGCTATAGGCTGAAGCAAAGAGTACTTTTTTCAGAAAAGTAATAAAACCCTGGAAATGAGGATTCAGCACCAAATTGCCATTTTGCCCTCAATGTCACAGGGCTCCTGTTGTTCTGCAGCAGGTGAACGCGGGGTGCAGATGCAGGCTGGAGCCCTTATGCCAGCTCACAGGGCTCCTGCGGAAACCGCATTGGCGGGAAGTTGGGCACCCACCCTGCTTAGCACCTAGGATGCCCTACACTCACTCACTGGCAGTGGCATTTAGATTTTAACAGTGCGCAGTTCGCCGAGGCGACAGGGCCTGGGCACATCCTCACACGTATGAATAAATAATGCTGAAGCTAATAAGATCTTTGAGAGAAAATGATGATTGTCTTTAATCACTAACCTTAAGCAGCAGCGAACCATATTATCAAACACCTTCATTTCTTATAAAACTATCTATCACACACAATACAGACCTGATGAAAAAGAAGGTGGGAGTAATCAGGACAGAATGCCAATTACCTCATTACTTGTCATAGCACATTGTAACTGGAAATTGCTTCTTTCAGGTTCTGTTTGCTCAGGCAATTACAATAAACTCTCTGCTTGACATGTTGTTTGCACAGATGTAGTGCATTAATAAACATGAGGGCTAATCTGAATTATTGAACCAGCCACAATAATTCCAACAAAGGATTTATAATAAGTCCAAGAAAGCTGAGGTATCACTGGAATTCCCTGTAAGCAACACTGACATACTTTATCACATGTAAAATCCTCAAATTTAATGTAAAGTCCTGGAATGTGTCCCATAGGTATTTCACATTTTCTGTGGCTTTAAGTCCTAAGCAACTCCCATTACGAGGGAGAATGGAGACTGCTAAGGTGAGCTGCTGTATCACAGGCTTAGGGAGAATTACTCTGTTTGCTGCACACCAGGCCACGTTGAGCCCTTATTACCCCACATTTCTGAAGCCTAATTTTATTTACAAGAAAGAAAATGTGCTGCGGGAACAGTAAAACACTAAATGTTTTGGGATCTCATGAAAAAGGCGCCATTGTCCCGGGACTGGACCGCAGGAAGGCCAGCGTGCCTCCATCCTGCTCAGTTACTAAGAGGGCAGGCAGTATGCAAACAGGAAGCCTACTGAGAAGTCACCTACCACCGTCCAGGTGCTGAGTAATCCTGAGAGCAACACTCACATCAAATGTGCTTCATGTAAACTGAACTCATATGAGTTCCTTTTTTCTCCACAAACTTTTCTTAGTCAAAGTAATAATTTCTATGTCAAAAATATATTCATTTGAAAAAAAAAAAAAAAAGTGTGTGCCTCATCAATTTCTACCATACAAAGGCTGGATTTGAAAATAGCTTTGCTTCTTGCCATGTCATTAATAAATAGAATTAGATTTAGAGATGTCTTCAGAAGACAATGAGATACATTTGCACATAATGATTCCATAGAGTTATTAATTCTATTTACTCCAATTGAGAGTACTTCCTAGCCTTCAGAGTTCGGTCAAAATAGATGGCAAACTCAACTCAGTGACTTGATGGTGTTATAAAAGGGACATGATCCTATTAGCAAATAACCATAGTAGTTCAACATTCTTAAGCAAAGTAATACTCACAGACTTATCATGTTTCTTTATTTCCCTCAAATTAGGCAAGACTTACAACTTACTGGTTTCTTAATTTCCTCTTGTGCTCAGTCTCCCTTGGGGTATCATGTATTAATTGCATCTTAATATTGGTACAGTGAGTTGATTGTAAATCTAAATTATCATACCAGCAAATAGTCAAGTGTAATATATCTATATAATAAAAGGAGAAGAGGCTGCCACTGTGGACACCCTTTCTTAATGAAGAACACCTATTGTCCGAACTCTAAACACGGTTAGGTGTGTGATACACCACATAAAGCTGAGATTGTCAATTCATCTCAGAAAATATGAAGGAATTGTTTATATTCCTTTTTCTTGAAATTCTATCTTATAGAAATTAAGAAGTAAAGCAAGTGTTTTTATTAAAATGGCTTTTTAGGCTTTGGTTATTGTTAAGTGTAAAATTAAAGTTTTCCATGTAAAGATTCTCTTAATTTAAATCCACATATTTATAAAGAAATCAGGAAATTATGTTTGTTTTCCCTCCGTTCCACACTAACTTCTGATCTCTCTCCCACCTCCTGCCTCTCCGCAGCTTTACTTCCTCTGCCCTGCCCCCAGCTTCATGGAAGGCTGCATCGCAGGTCAGAAGCTGCCCTCATATGGCCTAAAAAGAAAATGTGAATCAAGATATCTCAAACACTAACAGGATATATTAAATCAATTCAATTATTTTAATCTCTTTCATATATCATGAAATTATGTAGGACAATCTCCTTCAAGTGTTACTATCACTGTTGGAATGCGGCTGTGAATTGTTACACCAGCCAGTATCAAGGAACAAGAGTGTTAGTAAAGGCCCGCGGTGTGTGCCAGTGAGCACCGATGACACCAGGAGGAAATTTCCATCACAATCCACTTATTCATTCTGTAATAAGCTCCTTAAGAAGCATGCTTCAAGATTACAATGTGTTATGATTAGTTTCAGCCCAAAGTTAATGTTGTTCTTTAAGTTAATGTTTGCTTTACTGAAGTTATAACATTCTCACACAGAGTGAGAATACTTTTAATTATAAAATAATTATAAAAATAAATTGAATAAAATAACTGAACAATAGGTTATAGGAAGATGAATTAGGCCATTTAAATACTACATAGAGTGAGCCTTCTTTGAAATAAAAAATACATATGAAATTTAAAACTAATGAAAGCCAGGTTCCATGAAACAAAAATTACTTTTTAGTTAATTTTAACCATGTAATTTTCTATTATATAAAGTTTATTTTTCTGTAATACCTTTAACTTATTGAAAGGCATAGTTCTATATACCTAAATGTATAGTGAGAAGAGCTAGATTTTCCTGATTACATTTCAATGATTATATTTATTCAAATAAATATTCAGAAGCCAAAATATAAGCTATATAAATGTTAAAATATTTTCATATTAATAACACAAATTAAATTACAGGAAATAAAAACTCAAAAGTCTTAATCTTTACTCCACTATGAACTAATGCAATTTAAACATATGTGCAATTTGAGTGTGTTAGTTAGATTATAAATAACAAAAAATTTTCATGGTGTATGTATAGTTTTGATGATCAAAGCATTAATCTCTATCTTTGTAACAGTTAACAGTGTTGATATTTATTCATATATACATTAAAATTCTGTTGACATCAATGTTTGATATATGATCCTGATATACTACTAGGCTAGTAAATGAAACTAATAAGAAGTCACATACAAGCTACAAAACAAAAAATCAAAATAAACACACATTCCTATTTATTCTAGTGCAATGATAATAATTAAATATAAGAGGATCTATTCATTTCTACAACATAAATAGCAATTTTGTCTGGTACATTTACTCTGTACTTAATTAATATTAAAACCTTAGGAAATGTGTGTATAAAACTTTGAGAGATAACAATGTGAACATATTCATAAAATGACAGGTTACATAATAGCTGTATATTTTAGTTTATATAAAATATATGCACACCCACATACTAATGTTATACTTACACCATGTCTGTTAACTAAGTAATATTCACTCCTCCTTTTAAGTTCCAATTTGATTAATATGATTTAAAAAGTTAACTTTATACTAAGTGTTATTTTTAGTTAAAATAATTTTTTAGAAATTAGTATCTTAAGCCAGTTATCTATTAAAACAGTTAAAAATGAAAAAGTAATTTTTAAAAAGTGAAACGATTGAAACTGCTCAAATATAGAAACAGACCTGGGAGTAGAAATAAATCACGTATTTGAGATCTTAAGAGGATACCCAGTATCACAGTCTTCACATTATTTTTATTTTCACCAATTTTCAATACTTTTTCCTTTACAGATTAATGACATAACCAGTTGAAATGTAAAATTGACATTTTTGTTAGCTCTCTTCCTTCCTCCACTCCTTCTTTCATGCTGCATTTAATTAACCACAACATAAAAACTTACAACACTTACAAAATTACAATGGGGCATTGCATATAGAGGCATTGAAAAGGAAACAAAAAGATTATGTTCCTAAAATTTAAGTAACTTACTAATTAGATTTCAAAGTAATTGAAATTTGTGAAAATCACATATTTTAGAAAATTACAACTCCTTTCTAAAATTCTTTATATAATATAATTTGTAAATTTTTATATCACTATCAGATATCATTGGAACTATGAGTGAAAGAAAAGTTACAGATAGCATTTATCTAAGAATGTTTATGTATAATTTTCTTATCAAAATTTCAGATTTCAAAGTAAACAATTACTAGAAGTCTACTAAGAAGGTTATCAGGATAGTCCTTCAATATTTTATTTCACATTGAGAAATCATGAATCATTTCTGTGAACTTTTCCTTCTAGCTGCTTATTCGTATTCAAGGATCAGAGAACCAGAAAACTCTCCAGTCCTTCTAAAAATGGCATATATCTATAGTTAATTCATTAAAAGAATATTTGTTGCACACTTGTGAACACCTGTAGTCCCATCAATCCACCCCAAGCAATTACATTACAGGTGCTATTTTTTTTTTTAATATTCTATAGTTTACAAAGAGTGTTGAGGTGCCACCCTATCCCATGGTAACATTTTTTCCTTTGAGTTCAAAACATGACATCAGCAAAATATCAGCCTTTCATCTTTCAACATGAATCTGCTTTTTTCCTGGAGAGATTAGCAGCCATATTTGAAAGCAGTATTTTGCCCTTTTTTATGTGAGTCCAAATGACAAGGCCGAATGACATTTTGGATACTTCATCCTCAAACATGGATGAAGCTGGTCTCCTAGGCACCACATCTCTGTGGGATGCTGTCTGTACTCATAACTATTTTTAATTTCTATATGGATTTTCACAAACATATACTCCCAGGAAAGCAAAGCAACTTGCTACAAGATTAGAATCTAACCACCTTCATTTCTCTTAAAATATTTGTAAAAGTTTCTTTTCCTCATACCAAGACAAGACAAGCAGCCTTTGAAATACATATCATAGACTCTGTTCATCTATATTAATATAAAGGAACGGGTGTGTGGAACTTCTATAAAGGTGAAAAGTTTTAAACATGAGAGTTTCTTCATCTAAGAACTCCATTTACTCCTATGTGAGAAGGTTGGAAGCAGAGAGCAGGAGAAATCAATGAGGTTTGCATTTCCTGGAGATGGTAAGAGACAAGATGTGTGGTGCTGATGGACACCTGCTGGGAGCACAGAGGCAGAGCGGTGAGGGACTGGGCCAGGAGCTGTCCAGACCTTGTGGGGAGCAGCACTGAGTATTGACTGGGAGCTTTTAGAGAGCTTGTCAGAGAAGTTGCATGCCTTTACCTTGCAAGAAAACTCAATACTAGAGGATTGGGAAGACTGAAACCAGAGAACTTGCTGTGGTAAGAAAAGGCAAAAGATTCATCACTCCATTAGATCGCCCCTCAAGGGTACAGCTTAGAGAAGGGCAATCACTGCGCCCTAATGTCAGCCCTCCACCCTGAGGGGACGCAGCAGCTTTTACTGGAAAAGCTGACCTCTCTGAAGCTAAGCTCTACTGGGAGGACGCGATAAGTAAAATATTTCAATATTTAAAACACCATTGGGTTTTATTTTATGATGAGGGTTATTTTAATCACAAGAAAGTGCAGCAGAGACTATCAGGAAACCGTCACATAACTGGCAGCTCTTCAGACTTCAGACCAAGCTGAATAGGCCATGCTTATATTTTTCTGTGATCAAATTCCATAACAGAGTTTCATCTTCAAAACCAAGATCCCTGGAAATTATCCAAAAACTTCAATTCTGAGTTTTAAATTTCTGTAAGTTGTGCTTTTTTGAGGAGACAGCATTCACCTCTGACAACTCTATGTGTAGTCTGAGTATATTTAAGTGCAAACCCATGGCTGTAACTTTGTTCTGTAAGTGGAGTGGCATCGAATTATTTCTCCTCCTGTATTTTCAGCTTTGAAAAGAGCAACAAGAGTCATTTATCTGGCACAGGACGCCTCTCAAGCAAAAGAAGTAAATCCTCTCCCAGCAAAGAAACAGACACTCAAAACACTGCAAGTGAGTGAGCTTACCTTTGGATTGTTCTGTTCATCTTGGTCTTTCAAGAGCTACCGTGGCAGTGTCCTGCTAAGCTTTCCCCTTGGCAGAACTGTGTGAACTGGTATACTCAAAGACAGCAAATAGGAGCTTTACCAATGAAAATGTGGAAAATCCAAGAATTGAGGTGCTGTTATTTCAATTTGAGGGGAGTACAGTGTGTTTCTCAGAATATGTGACTCAGTGCATATTTCTTTGTCATTGTTTTGAGGTTCATTTAACCATAAAGAGGAAGCAGGGCACGGAGAGTGGCAGGCAGCTCAGTGAAGCATGGTGGCTGGACAATAGGCTTTCCGCAGGTTAGCCAAATTTAACTGGCACAGCTCTCCCGGACCCTTTGTCTGCGACATTTGCACCATAATGTCGCTCTCTTCTCACATATTTCACAGACCGAGTTTGACCATTTATCCCAAAAGGTGGACGAAGTCAGTTTGGGATCTGTCCATAGCGTTGCTTTGCACAGTATTGTACCGTCCCGCCACAAAGGACACAAAGGGAAAGTGCACTTCACATGGCCGCAATTAGGGCTTCTGTTTCCGCTCTCCTGCCCTTGTCAAAGCTTTGATTCAGTTTCCTCCGTTTTTGTCCAAGGGTCATTACAGATGTCTGCAGACGATTAGCATCGCCCCCACGGCCCATATCCAACCGGGTGATTAGCAAATTAAAACTCTGCCTCCTTCTCTGCCTACGGGATCACATTGGAAAATATTAGTAAATGCGGCTGGTGGCAGAGACCTGGGGGAGCACAAGGTGTTTTCTCCAAATTTTGGCAGCTAAATGTTACGTTAGCGACCGGGCATGCCATCACCTCACATGCATTTAATGAAGCATTCAGCTCTGAAACTTAAAAATAATTGTCTCCGTGATGCGGAGCCTCAAGATCATTCTGCATCTATGCCATGTCTGAATGGTGCCAACCGAACCCCTGGCAAGCCATATTTGGTGTACACCATGTACATGTCAAGCATATTTGCAGCCTTAATTTCAGAAACTGAAACTCCTTCTTCATACAAGGGCTCAGTGTATTTTTTCAAAGCATTCAAGACCTATGCATTAGGGTACATGCCAGCTATAAGTGAAATAGTCAAATGATTCTGGGGAACTTGTGTCTCTGGTTTCAAGTGCAATTGAAATGTAAGAGAACCTTCTCTTGTTCCATCTTTGTCGCAGCAGAGCAAATGTTTGATTAAGCTAGCAGACAGAAGAAGGAAAGCATCCAGTAGTACTGTCTTGACTGCATATAGAGTAAAGAATGTACAGATGGGTAGGATGAAGGAAGTCCAAATGTCAGACTTTAATTCAAAATGTACATCCTGCAAAAACTATATTTCTAAACTGTATTCTATAAGACAATACAACAAAAACATTTAAGTGTTTCCTATCTTTATTTTTCTCATAATTCTCTGGTTGTGAATCAATGATATATGCAAAAATAACCTCAAAGTGTAAAAATCAGTTGAAAATGGGCAAGTAGGTCACTTTAATCCACACATTGAATCAAACATAAAATTAAAATCCAAATGCAGTCTATCCTAATTTCAGCCTTACTCCTCAATATGTCAATCTCAAAACAGTGGCAACCAAACACCTCAGTGACCACAACCCTGCTCCATGACACTTTTCCAGGGCAGCCAGAGGTCCTTAATGTCAGGAGAGAGAGGGTCACCATCACCACGTGACTCACTCCATCTCTTCACCAGGAAAGCATTTCCGCCTGCTGAAACAAAGGCCTATTCATAAGCTCTGAAAAGATAAGTTTGATGTCTGAGTCCATCTGCAGTTTTCAGCCTTTCAGGGAAAAAATACAATGTTTATAATGGTATATCCCAAGTCCATGGCTGATGAGTAAAGAGAAAGAACATACAAATATGTAAATATGAATGGAGAGTTTCTAGAAAATCCCTTTACATCCTATAAATAAGAAATTCTCAAACTAATACATTGACTGAGATAATTAATGAAGCTTGCCAAGAGGGTTAAGCCCAATTTTTCAATTCTAAGATGTTCTAAGACCACAAAGTATGG
Organism: Pipistrellus hanaki; assembly: GCF_964339955.1. Taxonomy (NCBI): domain Eukaryota; kingdom Metazoa; phylum Chordata; class Mammalia; order Chiroptera; family Vespertilionidae; genus Pipistrellus; species Pipistrellus hanaki. Next base: position 57,540,938 of record NC_140514.1, read on the forward strand.
CATTAGATAAAGTTTGTTACATCATCTGGCAAGATGTGAATTCCAGGGGAATGTCCTAATAAATAGAATTTTTTGATTTTCTTATTTTAAAAAAATTGAAATTTTATAGTATCTCAGATAAATTTTAGTGTAGCAATGAGAGAAAGTAACATTGAATGAACATGAACATCAGCAGATCTCATCAATGCTGACATTTGAAATAGATGCAAATTTTAGCAGTTTAACTACTCTCCATCCTAAAAAGAAAAAGTGGTTTCTTAGAAAGCGGTCTTTTTTATTTTTAATTCAATATTATTAGTATACTTTCCCATTTTCAACTTGAGGCATATTGTATCTCATTAGAAAAGTGAATATTCTCATGAAATGGGAAGAGAATACTGGAAAGATAAAATTAGAGACGTGATGCACAAGAATCTCTTCTTGGCAAGTAAATAACTTAACTAATTAGCTAACAATTTTGCAAGATTCTTCCTTGAGGTGAGTAGGTGGTGGACACTGCCATAACTTTCCTGAACTCCCTTTTCCCCTTCTGCCAGCTCTCACCCTGAGGGAGCACTTTCATTCCTCCCAGCTCACAGTTTCTCTTTCTTCCCAGAGTCTTCAGAATTTACGACCTACATTTCCTGATTCCTCTCTCTACACCTGTTGCATTAGTTCATTAGTCATATATTCTCAATAGAATTTCATAGTATATTCAGGCCTTCTCATGTTTTCTAGCATAGTGGCAGGCACACAGGACAACCAAAAATATACTTGCACATTTAGTTTTATTTTGCCTTTTTTAAAAGATTTCATCTGGAACTTTCTATATATGATGATAATGAAGAGGAGGAGGAAAAAGAGGAGGATGAGAAAGATATGATTATTATGGCTAGGTAATGGTCATTTATCTTCTAAGCATTTAATTTTGGGGAGTGAAAGAAAGATCCTCTTTAATATGCTAGGGGAAAAAAAATATATATATATATATATACTGTCATGGGCAACCTGACCTTACATCAAACTCAGATCCACTAAGTTCTTATTATAGCTATTTTTAATCAGTCAATTTATTTACTCTTTATTATAGTCCTATGAGGCACATGCTAACTGAGGTATATAGAGAGTAAATAACCACCATAGTCATTTTGCTCAAAACTAGGAGAGGCCAGGATTCAATAAATGTTTTGTCTTCTACAATATTTCCATGATAATACATTCAATTTTTTTTTAAAGAAACAAAAGAAATGTGTAAATCAAGATGAAATTCCCATGATATCATTAAAGAAAGTATAACACTGTTGCATTAGAGTAATATATATATATATATTATTTTACCATTGATATATATATATATACCATCAATAATTATACACCAACTAGAGGCCCAGTGCATGAAATTCGTGCATGGAGGGATGTCCCTTAGCCCAGCGTGCACCCTCTCCAATTTTGGACTCCTCAAGGGATGTCCACCAGTGGGATCGGGCCTAAACGGGGAGTTGGACATCCCTCTCACAATCCAGGACTGCTGGCTCCTAACCGATCCCCTGCCTGCCTGCCTGATTGCCCCTAACGGCTTCTGACTGCCAGCCTAATCACCCCCTCACCATTCCCTGCCAGCCTGATTGATGCCTAACTGCTCCCCTGCTGGCACAATTGCCCCTAATTGTCCTCACCTGCAGGCCTGAGTCCTCCCCAACTGTCCTTTCCTGCAGGCCTGGTTGCCCCAAGTGTACTCTTTGCCAGCCCAGTCACCCCTAACTGCCCTCCCCTGCTGGCCTGATCGCCCACAACTGCCCTTCCCTGCTGGCCATCTTGTGGTGGGCATCTTGTGTTGACATGGGGGTGGCCTTCTTTGACCACAGGGGTCAGCCATCTTGTGTGCTGGAGTGATGGTCAGTTTGCATATTACCTCTTTATTATATAAGATTGTATGAACACACTAGAGGCCCAATGCACAAAGATTTGTGCAAGAATAGGCCTTCCTTTCCCTGGCCTCTGGCATCAGCTTCCCTCCAGCACCCAGGACCTGGGCCTTTATTCTGGCCGCCGCCTTCCACCTTCACTCTGGCTAAAGTCACCTTCTGCCTTTGCTCTGCTGCCCTCCTGTAGCTCCCTCCACCCCCCACCCATCCACATAGCAGGCATCCCACCCTACCCCGGCCACTACACACCTGTTCATACATGTTGCCCAGAGGCTCAGTGTGGCCAGGGTGGGGTGGAATGCATATTTCATCTTTATTGGCTGTGGGCGCTGCCATCTTTATCATGGAGTGATGGCCAATTTGTATATTCTGCATTAGGTAGGATTTTTGTAGTTCTTTGGCAAAATTATCTGTATTATCAATAAAATACTAGAGTGTAGTTAATGTACAGAGATTGTAGTATAGTTTTGTTTTAATGATTTTATTCATAGCTTCCATGTATACTAATAAAAGGGTAATATGCTAATTAGATTGGAGAGACCATACAACTTCCGGACATCCTTTAGAACAAAGCTGCAATGGCTGAGGGGATCAAGGAGGGCCTGCAGCTGCAGAGGCCGGCAGTGGCAGCAGCAGCAGGGTGATGGGGGTGGTGCCTTCTGCAGAGAGAGGCCAGACTGCAGCTTAGGCCTGCTCCCCTGAGTGGGCCTAAGCCCTCAGTAGAACATCCCCTGAGGGTTGCTGGACTGTGAGAGAGTGCAAGCTGGGTTGAGGGACCCCCTCCAATGCATAAATTTTCATACACCAGGCCTCTAGTTTTTTTCACTAACTTCATAGTTACCCCATAGTTTACATACCCCTTCTACACACACACATGCACATGTCCACACACACACACAACTAATTAATCACTTGTTAATCCAAAGTTATGTCTTAAAGGAATGTAACAGGTTTAAAAGACTTATGGATTGGATATCTGTATGGCCCCACCAGTGAACATGCCAAAGCCCTAATCCCTTTGGAGATGGGGCCTTTGGGAGGTAATTCCATTAGATGTGATCATGGGAAAGGACAACCCATTGTGAGATTATTACTTTATAAGAAAAAAGAGAGACCAGAGAATTCTCTCCCTCCACTCTGCTAAGACACAGTGAGAAAGATGGTGTAATATCAGAAGCCCAGAAACTAAATCTGCTTGCACATTAATTGTGGACTTTCCGGTTACTGGAACTGTAACAAAGCATGTCTTCATTTATGTGATCAGTCTGAGGAATTTTCTATGGCAGCCTGAGCACAGTGCTACAGGTACCCTGCAGCCTGCAGAATAAATGTAATTTCCTCAGCACCCTTTGCCCCGGAAGGCCACGCTGCATGGGACATATATTTCTTGCTTTGGACTGAGTTTACTCTCTCATCTTCCAAGTTCCTCTGGCTAATATTTTTTCTGTGTTGGGGTGGAAGCTTGTTTTTATTTTTATTTTTTTAATTTTATGTCCTATTTATTAAGAAACTCTGATAGTAGTTTGTTGTTATATATAATGAAAGCATTATGTTGTACAACTTAAACTAAATATATAGAAAGCAATATGTTTACAATTTTAATTAACACATATATCACCTAGCAACATTATACATTTTTGTGTGTGATAAGAATTTTTAAGTTCTAATCTCTTAGCATTGTTAAAATATACAATACAGTGTTGTTAACTCTACTCCCCACGGTATTCTTTACATCATAAGAACTTATTCACTGGAGAGCAGGAAGTTTTTGCCTTTTGACCACCTTCACCCATTTCCTCGTGACTAATTGTTTTTGAGTACCTTTTCATGTTCTTAGTGGCCATGTGTATATCTTCTTTGGGAAAATGTCTATTCATTATTTCCCTATTTTAAACTGTTTTATTTTTCTATTGAGTTGGATGGGCACGCCCCGTCTCACCCGCCCTGCCCACCACAGCGGGAGAGGTGTGGCGGGGGAGGGGGTGGGAGAGGTGGTAGTGGTGGGAGGGAAGCCCGCCTGAAGTATTGCAGAAATATTCCTGCAGCAGGTGCCTAGTTTGTAGATAATTTCTTTTGTTATGCAGAAGCTTTTTACTTTGATTAATCCCATTTGATATTTTTGCTTTAGGTTTCAATTTCAAAAATTATGCCAACACCAAGGTAAGGGAGCATTATCCCTGTGGTTTTTTTTTTTTTGGTTTTTTTTTCTGAGAGTTTTATGGTTTTTATGTCTTATATTTAAACCTTTAATCCATTTTCAGTTGCTTTTTAAAATAATTTAAGATAGGGGTCTAGCTTTATTCTTTTGCATTTGAATATCCAACTCTCCAGCATCACTTATTGAAGAGACTTTCTTTTCTCCATAAATTACTTTTGGTCCCCTTGTCAAATATTAGCTGACTTAATATGCATGGATCTATATATGGACTCTTGATTCCTTTCTATTGGCTTTGACCATTTTTATGCCAGCACCAAAACTACTGTAATTAGTATAGATTTGTACTTCAGTTTGAAATCAGATGTGTGATGTGTCGGTCTTTATTATTCTCTGGATTGTTTTGGCTATTTGGAGTATTTTGAGGTTCAATAGAAATTTAGGATTTCTATTCTTTTCCATAAAAGGTAGGGGTAAGGGGGAGTGATCAACCAAAGGACTTGTATGCATGGATATAAGCCTAACCAATGGACACAGACAACAGGGGGGTGAGGGCATGAGTGGGGGGATAAGGGTGGTAATGGGGAGATAAGGACGCATATGTAACATCTTAATCAATAAAGAAATTACATTTAAAAATGCCATTGGGATTTTGAAGTAGATTGCATTGAATTTATAGGTGTCTTTAGATAGTATGAACATTTTAACAATATTGATTCTTCCAATCCATGAACACATGTCATTATTTTTATCTATATGTATCTTCTTCAATTACTTTCATCAATGTCTTACAGGTTAAACATATTCTTCAGTAGTTTGTTGTTTTGATGCTATTATAAATTATATTATTTCCCTTATATTTTTTGAATAACTCATTGGTAGTGTATTGATTGTTTTATGTTGATTTTTCATCCTGCAACACTATTAAATTAGCTCTGACGGTGTTTTGATTAAATTTTTAGGGTTTTATATATGTAAAATCCTGTCATATTTAAACATGGCAATTTTTATTTCTTCCTTTCAAGAAGATTCAGATGCCTTTTATTTCTTTTTCTTGCTTGATTGCTTTGCCAAGGACTTCTAGTGCTATGCTGCATAGGAGTGAGGAGGATTGGTATCCTTGTCTTGTTCCAGATTAAAAGGAAAAGTCTTTAGTCTTTCACTTTTGAGTTTGATGCTAGCTGCAGTCTTGTCATATATTGCTTTTACTATGTTGAGAAATGTCCCATCTGTACTCAATTTGTTGAGTTTTTATTATAAATGAATGTTTAATTTGTCAAATGCATTTATGCATTTATAGAGACTACCATATGATTTTTATATCTCATTCTATTAATGGATGCATCAACTTTATTGATTTGTGTATGTTGAACTATCATTTGCATCCCATGGGTGAATCCCACTTGATTCTGGCATATTACCTTTTTAATAAGATGCTACATTTTATTTGCTGAAAATTTTGCATTTACATTCCTCATGGGTATTGGGCTGTACTTTTATTGTAGATTTCTTATCTTTATTTAATATCAATTCAATGGCAACCATATAAAATAAATGTGTAAAATAAATTTCTTTTGTAATAGCATTAATTATCTTTAAATCTTTGGTAAAATTCACCAGTGAAAGCATCTGGTCCTGGGCTTTTCTTTTTGGAGAGATTTAAAAATATTGATTCAATCTCTACCTGTTTCTTCATGATTCAGTTTTGGTACATGGCATGTTTCTAGGAATTTGTCCATTTTTATTAGATTGTCTAATTTGTTCATGACTTTTTAATGATTCTTTGAATTTTCCTGGTGTCAGTTGTAATGTCTCCTCTTTCATTTATTATTTTATTTATGTGGGTATGTTCTCTCCTCTCTCTCTCTCTCTCCCTCTCTCTTTCTCTCTCTCTCAGTAGCTGAAAGTCTTATCAATTTTCTTTATCTTGTCAAATAAGCAACACTTTCTTTTTAAGTTTTTATTGATATTTAGAGAGAGAGGAAGGGAGAGGAAGAAAGAGGGGGAAACACTGATGGAAGAGTGAAATATCAATCAGCTGCCTCCCACATGCCCCCCACCACCACTCCTCTTGTGGTGGAGACCATAATCTGGACAATGTGCCCCATCAGGGAATCAAACCAGCAAACCTCTGGTGCTCAGGATGACACCCAACCAACTGAGCCACACTGATCAGAGCACCTAGTTTTGTTATTCTTTTCTATTGTTTTCCTCGTTTCCATTTCATTAATGAATAATCTAATAATTATGTTTTCATTTGTTTTGCTAACTTTAGTCTTGTTTTTTCCCCTCCATCCCAGTTTATTGAACTATTTGATATAATTTCTATATTCTGAAACTTTTTAGGCCTGTTTTGTCTCCTAACATCTGACATACTCTAGAAAATGTTCTACATGGATTTCAGAAGAATGTGCATTATGCTGCTATTGGATGGAATATTCTGTAAAGGTCTGCTAGGCACTTGTGATCTATAGTTTTGTTCAAATCTGCTATTTCCTTATTAGTTCTCTGTCTGGATGATCAGTATATTTTTGAAAGTATAATGCATTGACCATCTATTATTGCATTTCTGTTTATTTCCTTTTTAGTTTTGTTAGTATTTGATGTTTTGGTGTATGATGTTGGGTTCATACGGACTTATCATTGTTCTAGTTCCTTGATAGATTGACACCTTTATTATGATATGATGACTTACTTTGTCTCTTTTGACCATTTTTAGCCAGTCTATTTGGTTTGGGATAAGTATAGCTCTACCTGTTTTATAATGGTTACCATTTGCTTGAAGTATTTTTGTCCATTTCTCCACTCTCAGTCTATGTGCATTCTTTTTTTTTAATTTTTAATGTTGGATTTTTATTGGTCATTTATAGATCCTTTTAAGTTAGATCCTCTTGCAGTCTTTTATGGTCTTTTTTTCTTTTTTTATTGTTTAAAGAATTACAAACAATAGATAAGTGAGTCTCTTGTGGCAGCAAAATATTGGATCTTATTTTGGTTTTGGTTTTGTATTTTAATCCATTCAGCCTCTTTAAAGCTTTGACTGAAGCATTTAATCTTTTTACAATTGAAGTAATTATTAATGAGAAAGAACAAACTATTGCCATTTTTTCTTTTTTTCCTGATTGTTTACTTCATCCTTTGTTTCTTGTGTTTGTCTTATCTTTCCCTATGATTTGATGATATTTTGTAGTTTTATGCTTCAACTCCTTTATCTTAATTTTCATGTAATTACTTTTTCTTTGTGATTACATCGTCTTATATGAATTATATTTATTTGTAAATACTTAAACTGACAAAGTTCAATTTTAATAGTATACAGAAACCTTATACTTTTATTTTTCCCTCCTCATATTTCAAGTTATTGATGTTACAATTTGCATATTTTTAATATTTTGTGCCCAATAGCAAATATTGTAGCTATAGTTATTTTAATGAATTTTTCTTTGACTTTTAAATTAGAATTGTAAGTGAAGTTAACACAATAATCACAATATTAGGAAATCTGATTTTTGAGGCATATTTACATTGCCTGTGAGTTTTACATATAAACATATATTCCTATCTTTCTCCTTTTATTACTCTTGATAAACATCATTGAACATGTTTTATAACATAGGTCTAGTGGTGATGCACTAACTCCCTCGATTTCTTTTTGTTGTTGTTGTTTGTGAAAGTTTTTACCTTTTCTTCATTACTGAAAGACAGATTTATTAGGCATAGTATTTTGGGTTAATAGGGTTTTTTTTTTCTTTCAATATTTAAAATATAGTATTCCATACCTTTGGCTTGCAAGGTTCTTTTGAGAAACTGACGTTAGTCCTAAAGGACTCCCATTGTATGTGGCAACTCACTTTTCTCTTGCTGCTTTCAAAGTTCACTCTTAGTCTTTGACAATTTAATAACATTGTTTATCAGTGTAGCCCTTTTTAGATTCAATCTATCATTATGTGCCACTTACCAATAGGGATATATTCTGAGAAATGCGTTATCAGGTGGTTTCACCACTGTGTGAATCTACACAAATCTAGATTGCATGCCCTACTACTGTATGAGATGCTTCTCTGGGTCTGGCAGCACAGTAGGCTAATTTCCACTGGCATCACCACAAACACATGAGTAATTGTGATGCCCACTTACACTTGGCTTTCTTTTTTAGTAATGCACATGCCTGTTTTAAGCTTTGATTCCCAAGACTTTAACTTCAAAGAGGCATCCATTTCAAACATGCATCCATTTCAATGAAGGCTATTTCAGCCAACACACTGACAGCCACACAAACAGGTAAAGAGCCAGGCCACCTCCCCCCAGTGAGGCACCTTTGTTTTAGATCTTGGTTGATTTCAATAATTGACCAGATTGGCTTACTTGTGTTTTAATCTTTCTGAACTTTAAATTATTGCATGCATGTTTTAAATTCACCAATCCTGGATGCTCTGATCAGGTATGGAGTATGACTAAGCACTATATTTAGCAGTAGGCAGGGCTTAAAATCTGCTTGCCTGGTAAAGTGCTATGTGGTAGCTACAAGGCCAGTACATTCATTAGGTAAGAACCTGAATCACACAGGACTGCCCACCAAGTTTCCTGGCCAAACAAGGCTACTTGCTTAGTTCTGCAGATTGTCAGATTGTTGGCTAGGCTCTCTGCTTGCGTGCCATGGTAAGTGGAACTTCAAGGTGAATCACAGAGCTTTCCAGGTGCTCCGGTTAGGCTTATTGGTTTGGCTGCACCATGGCTGTATTATGAAGTAGACAGGGCTTTTAAAGCTGATTCCCTGTGTAGGCAGGGCCACAGACTAGGTTTTAAGGCCAGTATGGCTTATCAACTGGGGCTCAAATCAGGCATAACTGCCCATCAGGCTCCCTGACCAGATTGGCCATCAACTCAGCTCTGCTTTTGGACAGAGCCACAGGTTGGGATCTCTACTCAGGTATCATTGTGAGGAAGAATGCAGTCAGCCAGGATCTGAGTGCTGCTTTTCACACCTTTTCTCTGTCTCAATCTGATCTCCAGTTGTCAAGATATGCAAATCCCCCTTGTGATCTCTGAGAGGTATTTCCATAGCGGGCTCCTAGGCAGCATCCTACAGCACTGAAGTAGCCAGATGTCCACTCTGAGCTCCTTCTTCCCCATTGGATAAACCATAGGCCCAGGAGCATCTTGGTGTGGTGCTATATAAAGGTGGGGGAAGGGGACAATGTGGTCAGAGTGTAGTCATTCCTCTTACTTCTCTGATGTGGTCCTCTCAGTTCCTGTGATCTAGGGAGAGGGGTGATTTAGCCTTATCCCCATGCTCTGGACTTTTACAATGGCATTTTATACATGAAGAGCTGTGAGCTGGTCTTCTTGCAAGGGGTCCTGAAATCCAGAACAACCTGGCTTGTTGGCACAACACTGCCTAATGGCACTAAATAGATTTCTGAAGGAAGCTGCACCTTCCCAGGTATCTTAGAAAGGATGGTCAGGAATGGCCTTTCTGGGAAAAGACAGGGTGGTCAGGAATGGCCTTTCTGAGTATACTGAGCAAAATAAATGTGCATCTATCAATGACGAGAGAGAATCACTGATCATCTGCCTCCTGCATGCCCCCTAGTGGGGATCAAGTCCACAGCCCATGCATGTGCCCTGACCAAGAATCAAACCGTGACCTTTTGGTTCATAGTTGACACTCAACCACTGGACCACACTATGAGATCATTCTAGGTAAGAGAAGCAACAAAGGTTATATTATATCCCTGAGACAGGGAAGTACTTGATATGTTAGAGGAATAGAAAAGTCAGTTTGACTAAGGGAAAGCAAAGGTAGAAAATCAGGTAAGAGTTCTTGGCAAGATAACATTGGTTTGTATAATTCAGGGTTTCTCAGTCTTGGTGCTATTGTAATTTGATGGAGATAATTTTTGTTGTGAGGGCTGTCTTATGCATTGCAGGTTAATTAGCAGCATTAGCAGAACTTTTGACCCATGCCCACTTGCAATAAAAACCCCTTTCCATGTGATAACCAAAATGTCTCTAAACTTTGTCAAGTGTCCCTAGGAGGCACATTGTTTCTGGTTCAGAACTACTATTGCAGCCCATGCAAAGTCCTTTCTATTTATTCTGTGTTATCCAAAATTATTGACCATTTAATAGAGAACTTGCAAGATATGGTGGACAGTATGTAAAGGATGATGCTAGATGTGGGGGTGGGAAGGGAGGTCAGTGCGGAAACAGTAGTAGAGATCCAGGTGAGATAACACTGGCCTTGGACTGCAGAAGTCATTATTGATGGGATTTACTGATGAGTGTGATAGAAAGAGTACTAATAAGAGAAAGAAACAGAATAAAGGAGACTCCAATTTTTGACCAGAGTAATTAGAGAATGATAATGTCTGATTAATTTTATGTGTCAACATTACTTTTGTAACGGATGCCCAGATAGCAGTAAAACATTTTTCTGGGTTTGTCTCTGATGGTGTTTCCAGAAGAGGTTGAAATTTCAATCAATAGACTGATAAAGAAAATAGCCTTCACCTATATGGGCAGGTATTATATGATACATCAAGTGTGGGGCCATTTATAACATCATTCGGAGGCCATACAAAATTGTCAACTTAAAAATTAGTTAGCTCAGCCAGTGTTGCCCAGTGATCGAGTGTCAACTATGAACCAAAAGGTCATGGTCTGATTCTCATTCAGGGCACATGCATGGGTTGTGGGCTTGATTCCCGCTAGGAGACATGCAGGAGGCAGATAGAGGATCAGTGATTCTTTCTCATCATTGTTGTTTCTATTTCCCTCTTCCTCTCCCTTCTTCTTCTGAAATAAATGACACATTTTTTAAAAATCAGTTTGCTATATTTGGTCAAACATTTAATTAACTCACCCATAATGCCTTGGCAAGGCCAGTTGTTCCCCACCCATGCAATACATAGAGGGCCTGGATAGAATAAAAATACTAAGGAAGGCTGGATTTTCTCTCTTTCCTTGAGGTGGGACATCCCTCTTCTCTTGCCCTTGGGCATTATCACTTCTAATTCTTGAGTCTTAGGTTTCTCCAGACTTCAAACTGAGACCAGAAATTACACCATCAACCCCTTGATTCTTAAGCCTTTGGATTCAGATTGAATTATACTATTGGATTTCCTAGTTCTCCAGCTCCCAGACAGCAGATTGTGGGTTTTTAGCTTTCATAATATCATAAGCCAATTATTATAATAAATATTCTCTTCTATCATCTATCTATCTGTCATCTATCTATCTATCTATCTATCTATCTATCTATCTATCATCTACTTATCTTATTATCTTTTTGGTTCTGTTTCTATGGAAATCTTCAATAAACCTATTGACTTCAGTGAGAAACCCTCACTAGAGATGAGGGGTAAAACATTTGGAGGACGGACATCAAAAAAGGGAGAAACATTTGAAGGTAATAGCAATTTTGTCATTACATATGTAATTTGAAATACAAATATATTCAAGTTGAGAAAATGAGTAAGCTCTGGATACACAAGTTGGGGGTTAAAGGGAGTAATTTGGGATGAAACAAAAATTGAAAATCAGTAGATACATTTAAAAGTCACAGGGCCAGGTCTAATCACCTTACATCCTGGTACAAAAATGTATGGCAAAAAGTGTTCCCAAAGCTCTGCAGAACATTTATGTCTTTGAATGAACAACATTGATTCCTGAGAGCCATTGAACAACACCTAAACTGCTAACATTAAATAGGACCACAGCATTTTGATGTCCTATTTTTATCAATTACGTTTTGCATGAAAGCCAATGTGGAACAGGAAGTGAGAATGTAGATTCCATTTGATTTAAAACATGAGGAGTTGCATAATGCCTCAAAGATTGGTAACAAAATCAGCATATAATTTTTCTTTTAAATATGGTATATCTTTAATATGATTGTAAAGTTGTGAGATAATGCATTAATTTCTCATGGCTGCTGTAATAAATTACTACAGATTTACTAAAACAACACAGAGTTATTCTATTCCAATTCTGAGAGGTCAGAAGTCCTTACTTGTTTCACTGAGGGGAAGGGAAATGTTGGAGGACTACACACCCTCTGTGGGCACTGGCAGGGTCTGTTTCTTTGCCTTTTCCAGCTTCTGGAGCTGCATCTCTTGGAGGACTGGGCCCAGGACTCCTTCCTCCATCTTCCAAAACAGCAGTGTAGCATCTTCAAATTTTTCTGTTTCCATGGACACTCTACCTTCTGTCTCCTTTCACCTTCTTTCCTCTCTCTTGTAGGGACCCCTGTGATGGCAACAACCAATTCAGATATTCCAGGATAGTCTGCCCATCTCTATATCCTTAAATTATCCATGTATTCAAAGTACCTTCTGTCATATGGGGTAAAGCGTTCACAGCCTGTGGGATTTGGTTCTGAATATCTGTGGAGGACATTTTTTAACCTACCAGAGGACATGAATTTCTAGTAAGTTACTTGAAACTAATTATTTTAAAATGGAACAATTAGCTATTTCTTGTGGCCTCGAGGTATTCTGATAAATACTACAGAGACAATAAAAATATCAAAACTGTGAAAGTTTTAATACCTTAGACCTAGGAAGTAATGTAGTTAGAGACACAAAGATTTCCAAATACTGAGTTCTGAAGCATCCCAATATTTACACTTTGGGAAATTAAAAATATTCAGCAACAGAGACCCTGAAAGAATAGTTAATAGTATAGCAGTAAAATTAAGGAAGTGTGGGAACTCAGAAGGCAAGGGAAATGTGCTTCAAAGAGGGAACAGCCATATATACTTACATCATTCCTCTTGTGAGATGAAAGGCTCTCATATTTGTTTTTGGACACAACTGGGAGTCCTAATAGAAATACAAATACATTTTAGTAATTAAGTGTCCAGCCACAGTATAGTGAAGAATCTTACAAGGTGGCCTTCAAAAAATATTATTGGCCTCAAATAGTATATATATTCTATTATCTATCTATCTATCTATCTATCTATCTATCTATCTATCTATCTATTTATCTACCTATCATCTATCTATCTCTATTAATCCATCTATCATTTTGTATTTCTCTTCTTTATCTGAAATTCAGATTTTAATGAGTAGTTTGTAGTCATTTTTCATTGTAAGAATCTTATTCTGTAGGCTATCAGCCTATTGTCATCCTAGATAAATCAATTTTCAGTGCATTGCCAAAATGGTCAAGAAGCCATGGTTATCTTTTCAGGAAGCCATGAAGAAAGCGAATGTAATGCCAACTACTCTTCAAGACTTTTTTCTGAGGTCCCAGTATATACCAGCATCATGGAAACAGAGGTGCAAAACCAAAGGAGAAACATTATTAATGAATTGCTCTTGGAATAAACATAGTTTAAGTTTGAATGGTACAGAAGTATATCAGACCAACAACCTGGATTACATGTGTAGGAACTCTTGTATATCTAGTTGCTTTTCAACTTACCCTGAGTTAATCTGGAAGACATTATCAATATTGGCAAAAGAGCACAGTCAGCACATAATTGGTTTAATCATTAATTCATGTATTCATTCATTCAACAAATACTATACTTACTAATTACCAGACAAGAGAGCTTAAGATTGATCACATTCTCCCTGATGGGTTTATTAAGATAAGATCAAAAAAAGAAAGAGGAGATCACAGAACAAAGTGTATATGATGTGGCAAAATTAAGTAATTTCATTTAAACAACTTCAAATTCTACCTTTATTTATTTATTTTTATTGAATTTACTAGTGGCCTAGTGCATGAAATTCATGCATGGTGTGTGTGTGTGTGTGTGGGTGTCCCTCAACCCATCCTGTACCCTCTCAAATCTGGGACATCCTCTCACAACCTAGCCTGTTGGCTCCTAACTGCTCACCTGCCTGCATGCCTGATCACCCCTAACCACTCTGCCTGCTCGCTCCCAATTTCCCCCCAGCCTTCTTGCCCTCAACTGCCACCCTGCTGGCCTGCTCTCCACCAACTGCCCTCTTGGCAGCCTGATCACCTCCAACTGCCCTCCCCCCCTGGCCTGATCACCCCTAACTGCCTCTGCCTCAACCCCTCCACCATGGCTTTGTCCTGAAGGACATCTGGAAGGTCTCCCAGGAGGTCTCTCAGTCTAATTAGCATATTACTCTTTTATTAGTATAGATTGGGATGACATTGGTTGATAAAATTATATAAATTTCAGGTGTATGATTGCTTCTACAATACATCATCTGTATATTTTATTGTGTGTTCACAACTCCAAATCAAATCTCCTTCTATTACCACTTATCCCTCCTTTACCTCTACATCCCTGTTCTCTGTATCCATAAGTATCTCCACAAATTAGTTAATTTTGTTCATTAGATTCCACATATAAGTGAAATCATATGATATTTGTCTTTCTCAGACTGGCTTATTTCACTTAGCATAATACTCTCCTGGGCCATCCATGTTGCCACAAAAGGTGATATTTCCTTCTTTTCTTACAGCTGAGTAGTATTCCATTGTGTAAATGTACCACAATTTTTATCTGCTCATCTGCTAATGGGCACTTGGGTTGCTTCCAAACGTTGGCTATCTTTAAAATAAAAGGGTAATATGCTAATTAGATGAAGCATCTTTCTGGATGTCCTTCCTTAAGACAAAGCTGCAGTAGATGGGGGCTGCAGCAGAGAGGGCAGAGGCCCTTGGCTGCCAGAGTTAAGCAGGGGCTGGGATCAAGGCCCTTGCACTAATCCCATGCATTGTGCCTTTAGTTATAAATAATGCTGCAATGAACACAGGGGTGCATTTACTCATTCAAATTAGCATTTCAGGTTTCTTTGGATATATTCCCAGAAGTGGAATCACTGGGTTATAAGGAAGTTCCACTTTTAATTTTTTGAGATAATTCCATACTGCTTTCCACTGTGACTGAAAAATTCTGCATTCCCACCAGCAGTTCATGAAAGTTCCTTTTTCTCCACATCTTCACCAACACTTGTTTGTGGATTTATTGATGGTAGCCATTCCGACAAGTGTGAGGTGATATCGTATTGTGGCTTTAGTTTGCATCTCTCTGATGATCAGTGATGATGAACAACCTTTCGTCTATTGGCCATCTGTGTGTCCTCTTTGGAGAAGTATCTATTCAAAGCATTGACCCATTTGTAAATTGGATTATTTGTTTTTCTAGTGTTGAAATCTACGGTTCCTTATAGATTTTGGCTATTAACACCTTATCTGATATATCAGTAAATAGGTTCTCTCATTCAGTGGGTTGTCTTTTCATTTTGTTGATGGTTTCCTTTACTATGCAAAAACTTGGGACTACATCAAACCCAACCTGTGTTTAAATATATTTTTTCAGTTGAATTATATTTACTTTTAAAACATATATAGCAACATAATGCATTTAGGCACTTTATCAAAAATTTCAAATAGCTTGATTTTTATATATTTATTTATTTTATTGTTGACACTGTTACAGAAGTCCCCCATTTCTCCTCCCTTCACCCATCTTCATCCTGCCCCAGTCTCCTTTCCCTCTGGCCATTACTATACTTTTTTCTGTGTTCATTGGCTATGCACATATGTTCTTTGGATAATCTCTTTACCTTTCACCTTCTTTCATCCAGTTCCCCCAACCCCTCTCCGACAATTTGTTCCATGTATCCATGCCTCTGGTTCTGTTTTGTTCATCAGTTTATATTTTTCTAAGATTCCATATATATGTGAGATTATATGGTGGTTTTCTTTCTCTAGCTTATTTCACTTAGCATAATAATCTCCAGATTCATCCACACAAAATGTAAGAGTTCCTTTTTTTTTGTACCTGTATAGTATTCCCTTCTATAATAACTTGTACCAGTTCTAGCAGAATATCAGATTAACAGAGAAAAATATATATTACATACTTTCCACTCCATTAATCTCAGTAACATCTATGTTGAACAAGTGTAGTGTGTACATTATTGAGTAATGACCAGGTAAAATTTAAATAAAACTCATATTTTTATACTGATTTTTGTTGTATTTGCTGTCATTTTAAATCCCTTATATTTTAGGGAGCAGATATCAGTAATAGTTATAAACACTTTTTTCCCCTAATTCAAAACTTTCAAGGCTAAAGTTCAGCTATTTTCCCTAAAGACAGAATCCATGTAACATTCCCTGTCCTGTGAGGATATTTAGAGGGTGTACTGTATTTACACTATGTAGTTTTTACTGGGCATTGAAAAGAAACAATCCACTTTGAGCCTCAGTGACTAGCCTTGCTGTGACATTCAGAATGTAAGGCTAACTCATTATTAGAAGCTCATTCAGTTTTATTTTTATCATTGATGTTACCAGCCTGTTGAGAAAACCCTATGCTTAGTTTTAGAGTATACATTTACAAGGCTCCTGGAAACACCGAACAGTGGAAAACTAGAGTCCAAACAGAAAGATGTT
The DNA here is from genome assembly GCF_964339955.1 of Pipistrellus hanaki. NCBI lineage: Eukaryota > Metazoa > Chordata > Mammalia > Chiroptera > Vespertilionidae > Pipistrellus > Pipistrellus hanaki. Next base: position 57,557,393 of record NC_140514.1, read on the forward strand.
GACCCATGTACACTTCACACAAACAATGAGGTTGCACTGTAACAACCCTGGCGACAAGAGGCTTAAAGAAAAGAGGCTCAGTGTTCTGTTGCATAGTTCCTTCATGGATGGATCATGAGAATTCCTTGCCAATACCTTTTCCCTAACCTCTTCTGCATTTAAGAATTCATTAAGTTTCCATTTGGCCTTCTCCCAGTCTCTCTTGTACTGCCTTTGGCCAATAATCACTCATCAAGAATGGTTGGCAATAAACCTGTGAAATAGGATCTTCCCTGTGCCCCCTGCCCAAGTGAAATCAGAAGCATTTCATCTAACAATTTGGAAGAATTTCATGTCTGTTTAAGAATATGCTTTCCAAGGGCCATTCTAGAGTTCTTTATATTTATGTTTTCTCACTCCCTCTTATCCTAGAAAACGGTGCTCCTAGAATAAGGTTGTCCTCTAAACACAGGAGACTCAGTTAAGTTAGAATTTCACATCAACCATGAAAACCTTTTATATAAGTATGTACCAAATATCGAATAAGATACTAAAAATATTCCTCCCTTTAACCTAAATTCAAGTTTCAATGAGTATTTTGTATTAATTTGCTGAATCTAACAATCCTATTCTAGGCATTATGAGGATATTGACCTTTTACAGAGATCTGTTTCAGTGCAGGGCAGAGTGATCAAGAGGCCAGCACTTACTGTGCATCTTTTCAGAAAGCCAGAAAGGAGGCCAAAAGTAATGACCACTATTCCCCAAGTTTTCCTGAACTTTCTGTCTTTTAGATGAGTGACCATCAGCTCGTTCTCATATTAAAAGCTGAAAGGATTCAAGTATTGTATCTCAGTGCACAACAGCGGGTTGTAAAATCTTTTCTCTTAATCAACAACTTTTGAAGACAAATTTAACGCTCCTTGAAATATATTAATTCAAAGCTATGATTGCCCATAATATTAAAACAGTAATAAAAATTTTAAACAATTGTATATTACCTCAAAATATTTTATAATGGGGGGGCACTACAAAGAGCATAGACTTAGATGTGATTTGTATATTTGGTGGATTATTTACCAGGGGACCATAGGCGGGAGTGAACCTCAATTTTCATATCTTTAAATTGGACACATGGTAGTGTTGCTGTGTGCATCATACATTAGTTAAGTAAGGACTTAACATCATACATTAGTTAACAGAGAACCAGGGATGAAATAGAAAGATTATCTTATATAATAAAAGGCTAATATGCAAATCAACCAAACAACTGGTCAATATGATATGCACTGATCACCAGGGGTCAGACACTCAACACAGGAGCTGCCCCCTGGGGGTCAGTGCACTCCCACAGTGGGAGCGCTGCTCAGCCAGAAGCTGGGCTCATGGCTGGTGAGTGCAGTGGAGGTGTCAGGAGCCTCTCTTGCCTCCACAGCAGTGCTAAGGGTATCTGACTGCTGGTGTAGGCCCACTTCCCAACTCCCAAGGGCTCCCGGACTGTGAGAGGGCAAAGGCCTGGCTGAGAGACCCTCTGCCCCTGAGTTCAAGAATTTTGTGCACTGAGCCTTTAGTTTAATTATAAACAGGATTATGTTTGGAGGCATAGATGACATATCATCTAGTAAAATTATTAACTATCTTAAGATAGTTCATTTTTCTCCACAACCTCAGCGCTTGTCATTCTGAAAGATGTGAGATGCTACCGCTATCTTTGTTTCTTGGTGAGCCTGACTAGAGGTTTACCAATCTTGTTTACCCTTACACAGAGCCAGCTCTTGGTTCCATTGATCTTTTGTATTTTTTTTTGTCTTTCTGTTACTTTTTATCCATTCTAATCTTTATTATTTCCTCCCTTTCTTACTCTAGGCCTTTCATGTTATTCTCTTTCTAATCTTTTAAATTGTAGGGCTAGATAATTATTGTATTACCACTTTTTTTTTTTTAAGATAGCCCTATAGTGGTATGAATTTCCCTCTCAGGATTGATTTCAGTGACCCATATATTTTATATTGTTATGTTTTATTGTCATTTGCTTCCAGATGTTTTTAATTTCTTTTTTGATTTCTTTTGTAATAGTATGCTATTTAGCCTCCAAGTGTTTTTATTTTTTATTTTTTGATTGTAGTTGATTTCTAGATTTATGCCATTGTAATCTGAGAAGATGTTTGATATGATTTCAATCTTCTTGATTTTGTAGAGACTTAGCCTGTATCCTAATATATGGTCTATATTTGAAAATGTCTCATGTGCACTTGAGAAGAATATATATTCTGTGACTTAGGGGTTAAAATGTTATAAAGATGTCAATTATTTCTATCTGACCTCGTGAGTGGCTTAGGATTGTTCTTTCTCTGTTGATTTCTTGTTTAGAAGATGTATCCAGTGATGTCAATAGGGTATTTAAAGTCCCCTACTTTGATTGTATTGCTGTCAATCTCTCCTTGATATCTTCCAGAAATTTTTTAAAATATTTGTGTGGCCCTGCATTGTATGCATATATGTTTAACAGAGTTATATCCCCTTGTTAATCAATCTCTTTAGTATTATGAAGTGGCCTTACTTATCTCTTATAGCCTTCACTTTGAGGTCAATTTTTCTGATATTAATATTGTCACACCAGCTTTTTTTTTTCATTTCAATTACCCTTAACAAAATGTTTTCCATCCCTTCACTTTCAGTCTGTGTGTATCCTTTGTTCTGAGATGGGTCTCTTTTAGACAGCATATGTATGGGTCATGTTTTCTCATTCACTCAACTACCCTATGCCTTTGGATGGGAATATTTAATCCATTTATGTTTAAGGTTACAATAGATAGGTACTTGTTTGTTGCCATTTGTATGCTTTATGTCTGAGTTTCTCCTTTTCTCTCTACCCCTACTTTTCACATCAGTTCCTTTAGGATTTCTTGCATTGCTGGTTGGTGGTAATAATCTCCCTTAGCTTGTTTTTGTTGTTGTTGTTGTTGTTGTTTGTTTGTTTGTTTGTTTGTGTGTGTGTGTGTGTGTGTGTGTGTGTGTTTTGTTTTGTTTTGTTTTTTCTGGGAAGGTCCTTATTTCACCTTCAATTTTGACTGATAGCCTTGCTGGATAGAGTATTCTTGGGTTTAGTTCCTGGCTTTTCAGTGCTTTCCATTATATTTCATTCAGTTCCCTTCTGACCTGATGTGTTTCTGTTGAGAAATCATTTGATAGTCTAAATCGATACCCCTTGTAGGCAACTTTCTCTCTCTCTCTTAGCTCTTAAGACTTTTTCTTTTTTGTCTTTAAAGTTTGCCAATCTAATTATGCAGTGTTTTGATGTGGGTCTTTTTGGGTTCCTCTTATTTGAGACTCTCTGTGCTTGTGTGAACCCCTACCCCCAGGTCATGGAAAATTTCTGTCATTTTTTCAAATAGGATTTTTTATTCCTTGCTCAGCTTCAATTTCTTCTGGCACCTCTATTAGGTGGATGTTGCCTCATTTCATATTGTCCTTAAACTCCCTTAAACTCTTCTCCTGGTTTTAATTTTTTTATACAATTGCTGTTTAGACTGGTTGTTTATCTACCCTGTCTTCTCACTCACTGATTCTCTACTCAGCTACTAAAAAAATGTTGAAACCTTCCATTGTATTTTTTATTGCAGCTATGTCATTCTTCATTCCTTCTTGATTCTTTCACATATTGTTGAATTACTTATCCAGATGGTTGAGCATTCTTATAACCATTATTCTGACAAATTGCTTACCTCCTTTTCATTTATTTCCCTTTCTAGAGACTCCTCATTTTCTTTCCTTTGGTGATTGTTTCTTTATCTCCCCATTTTTGCTGGCCCTTTGTATTTGTTTCTATGTAATGTGAGTTGCTGACAGTTTCTGGCTCTGGCCTACCCGCTTGAGGTCCAAGAAGTTGAAGCCCCTACCCATCCAATGGACTTGGGCTCCTTAGACCAGGGCTTGAGTCTCATGCCATTAATGTCTCTGCTATGAGTTGTATTTCCTTCTTCCATGGATCTGGTCCCTCAGTTGTCCACTATAGGAGCTGGGATCAACGGGGATAGATGCATAGATCCTCTGTGAGGCTCCTAGCATGAAATTCACAGAGCATCCTCAGCATCGGGAGCAGGGTGGTGTTCTAGGATCCTCTTGCTTTCCCTGTCAGCTTGGTACTGGAGGCTGGGTGGGTGCCAGCCTGAGTGTTCCTTCCCAGTACTGTAAGTGCCATTTTGGGGGCTAGGCAGAGCACTGGGCTGAGGCCCCTGGGCTTGCAGGAAGCACACAGTCAGCGAGTTTCCAAGGCCTGGGCAAGGAGGGGTGTGGGGTTCTTCTGCCTGCACTCACTGGGTGCCTGGAGTCCAGTAGCCCTAGTTCCGGGAGTGCAGGTGGTCTCTCTGACTCATGGTCACTTTGGGTGTCTGGAGCTGGAGGCAAGGTAGTGTGTCACTCACTACATGAGCGTGGTAGTGATCCCTCACGAGTCATGGCTGGCCAATGGCTCACTCTTTGGGTTTGAGGTGGTGTCTGAGGGCAATCCTTGTGTTCCTGTGGATGCACTCCTGGCCTCCACTGCTCCCCTAATTTTCAAGATTGTAATATGAATATATATGGCAACTTGCCATCAGGAACTCTATACAGTCCAGGTCTCTTTATTTTCTGATTCATTTTTCTTTTTATTTCACACACATTTACTAAGTACCAAGCATGTGTTAACGTTCATAGCTAGAATGACATGCAAAATCAGCAAGGCTGTTGATCGCATCAAACTTATCTAATGTTAGCTGGCTGACTTAAGTTCCTGTTCTAATTAGTCTAATTTGCTGGTTTAATCAGTCTTGCCATAATTCTCTCCTGTTTTACTGTTCTGCTAACCCAGAGACACTTATCCTGATCAACACATAACTCAACTCCTTGCCACTGTTTTACTCCGTGACTCACGGCACTGTGGGCTGTCTGGATAAGACACATAACCATCACTATGTTTTTTAAGACTTCAATCCAGGTGCATAAACCAGTATTTGTTTTCTTGGTTATTCTAAGACTTTCTCTCTCTACTCAGGTCTCTTAGCCTAGTTCTAACTACTGCCTCAATGGTCCAGGCAAAGTGAAACAAACACTGGAATTTATATATAAGTGTGATCTTTCACCTTAATAACTTTGTTCATTTAATTTTCTGACCAAATTCTAAATTGGGTATAGTTGAGGGGTTTTTATTAGACTATTGTTCTTACCCTAATTTAATTTGTTATTATGATTTTACCTTTTTTATTGTTATTTGTATTTACTCCTCTTCTTAAGACCATGTGTTACATTTCTGTGTTGGATGAACGTGGAGAGCATTCAGTAAGATGGCAGAACCATAGCTTAAGAGGATTTACATATTTATTTTACATTTAACTCTAAATTATGCTAATCATTTATGGCTTTTTATTAATATTGTATAAAGATCAAGAGTATTTATGTCTTCTCTATTGTCTATGATACATCCTTTATGTACATTTTCCCCCTCCTTTTTCTCAATTGTGAGAAAAACTGATAAAAATATTTACATAACCTGAACCTGTTTGGCTCAGTGGCTAGAGCATCAGCCTGCAGACTGAAAGGTCCCAGGTTTGATTCCAATCAAGGGCATGTGCCTTGGTTGCGGACACATTCCCAGTAGGGTGTATGCAAAAGGCAGCTGATTGATGATTCTCTCTCATAGATGTTTCTAACTCTCTATCCCTCTCTCTTCCTCTCTATAAAAAAAATCAATAAAATATATTTTAAAATATTTACATAAACATATCTATTTGGGCAGAAAGATGTTAATGTGTTGGGATTTATTTATTTTTTTTTTTGAACTTAAGTTTTAGAAATTGTTGCAAAGCAAAGAGTGAGGGTCTACACTGGAACAAAACTGGGCCCTGTGACTGTGGCTGAGTTTTTTAGCTTTATTGAATGTCATATTGCTGACCTGAGATAAGATAATACATCCCACAGAGATCTATTGAAAAAGGTTATGAAATAAACCGTTTGAGAACTACTGCCATATATCTTGTGCCCATTACATGCAAGTTGCCTTCCTTCATTTCCTCATTCATTCTTAATAAAACCTTATGCTCTGACACAAAATCTATTCTTGCATTGATAACTATGACTTCAAAAATTTTATTTAAAATAATGAGATATAATATTAATAAATGAGAAATTGAAAATCATTATTTTCTTTAAAATTAATACTGTTTTCTTTTCAAGTCAATACATAAAAAAGCATGCTTTTCTAATTTTTATACAAAGGTGGTTACAGTTATTTTAACATGCTACACACATAATTCACTCTTTATTTCAGTGTGATGAATGACTGCTAATATTTCTTGCCTTTAATGTAAATAAGAAAAGTACATGACTTTATCTTAACTCAAAGGATGACATTGATCTGCTAAAGGAGAGTTTGCCTAATCATATTTCCTCCATTGTTTGTCCTTGTCAGTGTTTCCCAGTTAACCTGAGTTTCATTGGTATACCTATACCCTTGGAAATTTAATAGAAACAGGCTTATAAGACAGAGTTACATACAGAGAGGCACTGTATTTAGAACATTTAGGAAGTAAGTTTGTGAACTTCAAGTCCTAAATAGAATGTAAATTCTACAAAAAAAAAAAATAAATCCTTTGGTTGATATCTCCCCTTACCTCCTCCCTCCCCTCCCCTTGCATGTATGCATATAAACCTAATCAATGAACACAGACACCAGGGGGTGAGAGCATGAGTGGAAGGTGGGAGGTAATAGAGGGGTAAGGACACATATGTAATAGCTTAATCAATAAAGAAAGAGAAAGTGAAAAAATAAATAACAAGTAAACAAATACATATATCCAAGAGTTCAAGCCTATAGTAGAGTACCCATGCTCATAGGCCCTTTTGTTATTTAATACATTTATTCAATAAATATTTATTGAGCTACTCTTGTTTCATATACCATGTAATAACTAAGACATAGTATAGTTATTGAAAGTAACTATTAAATTGTAGAATTGGGAATTTTTAAGACTATCTCAACATCAGCAGGTACTAAATTTGATACATATTAAATGATGTTTATTTTATTTTTTTCCCCTTTATAATAGCTAGAATATATGTTGAAATTAATCCTTAAAGCTTACCTGGTGCATTTGGGGAATTATTCATTCTTCTCAGTCTAAGTAAAGGCCATAAGATGCATTAGCTATCTGTATAAGATTTTTGTGTGCTTTCTACAAATAACTTCCATTTTACAAGTTGTAATTTTCATTGAGCATACAGATTTTTATCAACTTTACATCCAAACTTGCAACCCAAATCATTTTCTTATGGATACCATATTCATATTCCTGTTCATGCCTAATTTAAATTTTGTTTTGTTCTATTAATTCAACCATTTGCATTTATAATCACTTTTCTCTCTTTGTTGATTAGAACATTTTATTCTGACCAGATATTGAAGTGATGACTGAATATTATGGATAATTTAAAATTGGAACAACAGGAAAAAATATAGCATGAGCCACTCTGTAATTTATTTATGAAATATTCATTTACAGAATTTTGTCTTAACTACACTCTCAGCCAGAAGAGTCGCCTCCTCATTTTCTTAATCTCTTCAATGGCTCTATTCATTCCATTAACTTTTATTCATGTTCTTATTTTAAAATGGTGAATTTGCCCCCACAAGTTTTATGTATGTGAGAAAGAATGAAAATATAAGTACCTATCACCCCATTATTAACTAACCCACTCTACCTCTTATCTCCCTATTACAAGATAATTGCCTATTGAATTTTGTATTTTCCTCTTTCATTTTCCCCACAGCACATGTGGCTCTAAGCATATGTTTTAATTGTGGCTCCCTTTTTTATTTTTATAAAATAGACCTGACCTTTTCCCCCTCAGCCTAATGTTTCTAAGACTCATCTCATGCATGTAGGTGATGTTCAGTTTTTAACATGGTCTATAATTATCTTATGAGAACAAATCATACCTTAATTACCTAATGAACGTATGGGTTGTTTCAACTATGTGCAGTTAGGAAAGGGCTGCTGTGGACATTCTTCACATGTAAGAAGGGATTTGGCGGATTATATTCCTGGGGGGGAAAAACATTGGGTGACAGAGGAGTTGAATATTCAACTTCACAAGTAGAGCCACATTCTTTTCCGAAGTACTTGCATAAAACATAATTAGTGGTTGTGTGTCAAATAGCAGATGTGTACCTGCTTACCAGTATTCCATGCTTAGAAAGGCCACCCAGAATCTGGGGTCAGAAGACCTGCCTGGGTTCCCTGAGAAAGTCACTAAACTTCTGGGCTTTAGTTTTCTGCTGTGCCCAAAAAAACACAAGTTTGGCCGAAACCAGTTTGGCTCAGTGGATAGAGCTTCAGTCTGTGGACTGAAAGGTCCCAGGTTTGATTCCAGACAAGGGCATGTACATTGGTTGGGGGCACATACCCAGTAGGGGGTGTGCAGGAGGCAGCTCATAGAAATTTCTCTTTCACTGACGTTTCTAGCTTTCTATCCCCTCTCCCTTCCTCTATGTGGAAAATCAATAAAATATATTTAAAAAAACAAAACAAAACAAAAAACAAACAAAAAGACCCACACAGGTTTGGTATAGATTAAATTAAGGAGTGAAGGATAATGTGTGTGTGTGTGTGTGTGTGTGTGTGTGTGTACAAAGTTTTACTCATCTCTTGATATTTTGTTTTACTAGTATTATAATACTAGAGGCCCGGTGCAAGAAATTTGTGCAAGAGTAGGCCTTTCTTCCCCTGCTGCCAGCACTGTCTTCCCTCAGGAAGCAGGGACCCAGGCTTCCCTTGCAGCCCTGGCTTTGTCTGGAAGATCTTCCAGAAGAACATCTGGTCTATTTAGCATGTGACCCTTTTATTATTATAGATGGTAAGATTTTTCCCCAACTAACATTTTTCTTGCTTTTATCTATGTTTAAAGCATTTTTTTTACTTCATTCTTATTTTACTCCTTTCTCCATCTATTTGTGCTTTCTCTCTTCAGCTTTCTTTTATTGATCTTTGCATCTCCCAATCCTCTTTATTAAAATTCAGGATTTGATGCAATATGAAACACATCAGTTGCATAAATTGCATACATATTTTTGTTTTCTGATCTTTCTGGGGGTTTTTTGTTTGCATTTTTAATAAAGAGATTTGGCAAAACAGATTTGATTCTGGCACAGAAACTCACATCTGGGAGTTGCTGTGTGTTAGAGGCTAGCCCAATGATGATAAAGAGCAATCTCCCTTCCAGCAACTTGTGACTGTTGTGTGTTTCCCCGCCCACACCCCCAGCAAATTCAGTAGGTCTCATAGAGTTCTTCAGTGGGTGGTCTCCACACAGTGCATCCTGGACTGAGATTTAATAGCTTAGAGAAATGACATATTCCAACATCACAACTTTTTCCACATTCAGATTTTCTTAGCACCATTTCACATGGCCAAGGAGCAGTGGCATTGGTGAGGCACCATTGTCCTCAAGCTTCTCCCCAGTTGCACTCAGGTATCTCAAGAGGCTTCTGGCAACTTTTGACTTGCAGATTCTGGCAACAATTAATACAATGTAGGAAATTTACATATGTGTAAATCATAGGTGAGAGGCATGACCACAGTATGTAACTGTGTCATAGTGATTTGAAAGCTGTCCCACAAAAATTCATGTTAACCTGGAATGTTGGAATATAAGCAAATATAACCTTGGAAATAGGGTCATTGTGGATGTAATTAGTTCAGGTGAAGCTGCACTGCATTCAGGTATGCCCTACCTCCAATGACTGGCAACCTATGAGGAGAAGATGACAAGCAGAGAAGGCCATCTGAGGAGGGAGGCAAAGGCTATGGTTACCCTGCCACAGTGATGGGAAGATGCTGGAAGCCAGGTGGGTTCCCTTCTGGAGACCTGGAGGAAGCATGGCCCGACTGACACCTTGATTTTAGACCTCCAACTCCAGAGATCTGAGAGATAAATGTCTTTGTTCTTAAGCCACTGACTTTGTGGTAATTTTCATGGCAGCACAGGGCATTTGCATGACAGGAGAAGAGGCAAAGCACACTTCAACACCAAAAATAAATATATGTAAAAATAGAATACAAAATAATTTGTGACTGTAATAGATAAAACATTAATTATTGTAGTATAAAAGAAAGCTGTAAATTGTTGATCTGAAGGGTAGGTTAGGGAAATGGGAAAGTATTTTAAACATACATTTTTATTGGTTTAACAGAGATGAAGGGAGAAGGATAGAGAGATAGAAACATCAATGAGAGAGACACATTGATCAGATCCCCTTGCCAGCCTCATCCCTGACAGGGATTTGAGCCCACAACCAAGGCACATGTCCTTGACCATAATTGAACCAAGGACCTTTCAGTCTATGGGCCAATGCTAGCCACTGAGCCAAACTGGTTAGAGCTAGGAAAGTATTTTTAACTCAGGACTTTGCAATAATCCAGAATATCCACTCTGATTCTATTGCTTTTTACCCATTTTAAGCTATTCTTTATAAACTTTGGGGCAGAATGATTTTCTCCTGAGAGTTTGTGTGGTTCAAAGACAAAATGGCGCCTTTGAAGGGTGCCATCTTACATAGTTTGCAGAACCTGTTTTCCAACTCCGACCTCTCCACTATGCTCAAGGTCATCCGAGCCCAGTATGAGAAGGTGGCTGCCAAAAACATGCAGAATGCTGAAGGATGGTACAAGAGCTGCTGCTCCATACTGACTGAGAGCACTGCAAAAAAAAAAAAAAAAGAAACCTACACAGTGCTCGCTGCCAAGGACTAGGTGTCTGAGAGCTGCCCAGTGCTCAAGACCATGACTCTGGAGATGGATGCAAGTCAAGGCATGAACTAAGTTCTGGGAAAGCAGCTGTGAGAGCTGGAGGATAAGCAGAATGCCGAAGTTAGTGCTATGCAGGACACAATCAACAAATTAGAAAATGAGTTGAGAACTACCAAGAATGAAATGGCACAGTATTTAAAAGAATACCAGGACCTCCTCAATGTAAAGATGGCTTTGGACATTGACACTGCAGCTTATAGGAAACTCTTGGAAGGTGAGGAGACCTGGCTCAGTTCCACCAGCTAGGGAAGCATAGCCAGTGACTACTTCCAGAGTTCCCAAGTCTTTAATCAGTCTGCCTACTTGACATCCACTTGCTCCTTCCTTTCTTAATATACCAGCCATGTCCAAGAGGAGCAGATCAAGGTGGAGGAGAACATTGAGGTTGCAAAAGCAAAGGAAGCTAAGGATGAACTCCCCCCCCTTCTGAAAGAGAGGCTGAAGAGGAGGAGAAGGAGAAGGAGAAGAAGAAGAAGAAGAGGGAGAAGGATAGGAAGAGGAAGAAGGTGCCAAGGAAAAATTTGAGGATGCAAAGGAGGAAGAAGAAGGAGGTGAAGATGAAGGAGAAAATTCCCAAGAAGCTGAGGACGAGAAGAAAGACCAAGATGCTGGGGAGGAGCAAAAACAAAGAAGAAAAATTGAGCCCCCCTTTCCTTAATTATTTCAGGAATAATTCTCCTGAAACCAGGCCAACCCCACCACCAACCAAGCAGTTGATTTTCCAATGCTATATGAATTAAGAAGTCAATATATATAACATTCGAGGGTGACTCAGATTGGACATAAAATGTTATGCTGTGACTTTTCTCCTTATGCAGAGTATCTGTTTGCTTGCAGAGTGGCTTCCTGGCTTGCTGTCATCCTGTGCATGGTCCATGCTTATGAGTTCAGGATCTATGACAATGTGTATAATTGAGATGTTTACAATAAAAACACATGAATACATGAATTCACTGATGTTAATGTTAAACTTCATGGAAAAAAATAGTCCTTTGAATATTTGGTAGTTAGAAATTAAAGACCTCAAATCCTGTGCAATAAACAGTAAATAAAGTTACACTGAATGACAAAAAAAAAAAAATACATGAGGGGCCAGGAAATGTTCAAAGAATTGGGGAACCATCCCCGAATCAGGAAGGAATTCCCAGGGTGTATATTATTGCTAGGAATACAGTATTTCCTACTACTTACAACATATACAATGTTATGTATTAGATGCCTTCCTATCCCATGAAGTACATATTCTAATAGAGTAATACTGGTATATATGTTGTAGTTATGGCAGTGTGTCATATCCTATCTATATTAATAAAAGGGTAATATGCTTATTAGACCATGAGACCTTCCAGATGTCCTTCCAGACAAAGCCATGGTGGCGGGGCTGAGGCAGTGGTGACAGTTAGGATAGCCTGTGGCTATTCTGGCAGTGTCCAGTCATCAGAGACCTATTGATCATGTTGTGCTCTCATACAATCTAATGTTCTTTTCCAGTTGACTACACTGCCTATTGCCAGGATAGTTTTCAAAAACCTTTTTAAATTTTTAATTTTTTTCAATTACACTTTATATTCAATAATATTTTGTATTAGTGTCAGGTGTACAGTATAGTGGCAAGACAACCATATGTTTCTCAGTATCCTTCCTACTTCTAGCCCCCACCTGGGACCATACATAATTATTACACTATCATTGACTATGTTTCCTTTGCTATACTTTACTCCCCCATACTATTTTCTAAGTTCCAGTGAACAGGAGGAGAGGGGGGGGGGGGGAGGATAGGTGGATGCCTTTTAAGGCAGTGTTCAAATATCACTTCATTCATGAATCACTAGCCTGAACTTGGTCATAAAGCAAAACCGACCTGCAAAGTTTACTGAAAAAACAGTCTCTGGTTAAGTGACCATATTTCCAGCTCAAATTCATCAATCATGTCTTAATATTTGTTATTAATGGTGTAGTTTATTTCCTTCAAAAAGTTTTCATTTTGATTTTTATTGAATTAGAATGAATTGGAAATGGCAGCTAGTTTACTTGATATCATATAATGGGCATTCTCTCAGATTGTTGAAATATCTGTTTCTGCAACATGTCTAAAGAATGTTCATTGTTTAATTTAGTGATCAAGTGATAAATATTTAACAACTAGAGGCCTCTATCCTATGTAAAAAAAAAAAAGTAATATGCAAATTGGCCATCACTCCAACACAGAAGATGGCTGCTCCCATGTGGACGCATGATGGCTGTCACAGATGGTCAGCAGGGGAGGGTAGTTAGAAGGGACCAGGCCTGCAAGTGAGGGCAGTTGTGGGTGAGCAGGCAAGCAGGGGAAGGCAGTTGGGAGGGACCAGGCATGCAAGGGATGGCAGTTGGGGGATACCAGGCCTGCAGGGAATGGCAGTTAGGGCCAAACAGGCTGGCCGGGAAGCAGTTAGGCATCAATCAGGCTGGCAAGGAAGTGCTTAGGGGGTGATCAGGCTGGCAGGCAGAAATGGTTAGGGGCAATCATGGAGGCAGGCAGGCAAGCAGTTGGGACGACTATGTTTGTCATTGACTATGTTTCCTTTGCTATACTTTACTCCCCCATACTATTTTCTAACTTCCAGTGAACAGGAGGAGGGGTGGGGGGGAAGGATAGGTGGATGCCTTTTAAGGCAGTGTTCAAATATCACTTCATTCATGAATCACTGAATCATGAATAATCACTGAATTATTAGAATAATCATTAGAATATGATTAGAATAATGATTAGAATAATGATTAGAATAACGATTAGAATAATAATTATTAGAATAATTAGAATAATAATTTATCAGCATTAAAACTAATGGTCATAGGAAATTCAAGGAACTTAGTAATAACTTCAAAAAACTTACTGAGAACTACAAAGAACCTAATGAGAACTACATCAGCATGGAAAAGAACATAGAAACATTAAATGACAACCAGTTGGAAAGGAAGAACACCATATCGGACATCAAGAATACACTAGAAAGTGCTGAGACCAGTTTGGCTCAGTGGATAGAGTGTCGGCCTGGTGAGTGAAAGGTCCCAGGTTCCATTCTGGTCAAGGGCATGTACTTAAACAGGTTTTCTATCCCTTGCTCAATTTATTCAGTCCTGGATTGTGAGAGGGATGTCCAACTGCCCCTTTAGGCCTGATCCTACGGGGATCCAGGCTTAAACGGGCAGTCAAACATCCCACGAGGGGTCCTAGATTGGAGAGTGCAGGTTGAGCTGAGGGCCACCCCCATCCCATGCACAAATTCCGTGAACCAGGCCTCTAGTCTATATATATAAAAGCCTAAGTGACCCACTGAGATTGGGCCTAAACAGGAAGTCAGATATCCCAAATAGGGGTCCCGGGTTGGAGAGGGTGCAGGCTGGGCTGGGAGACACACTCCTGTGCCTGAATTTCATGCACCAGACCTCTAGTTGTAAATAAATGAATATTTACATATGTATATGTATATATTATAGAGTGTGTGTGTGTGTATATATATATATATATATATATATATATATATATATTTACAATAGTTATGTCTTCTTGTTGTATTGATCCATTTAGTAATATGTACTAACCTTCTTTATTTCCTTTATGGCCATTTTTTTAAACTCTATTTGGTCAGATATAAATATTTCTTCTCCAGCTTTGTTTGTTTGTTTGTTTAATTTCCTTGGAATTTAATTCATCCATTCACTTTCAGTTTTTGTGAATCTTTTGTTCTGAGTTAGTTTCTTGTAAACAGCATACATGTGGGTCATATTTTCTAATTCATTCAACTACCCTATGAATTTGATTGGAGCATTTAGTATGTCTACATTTAAGCTTATTATTGATAAGTACTTATTTATTGCCACTTTTTCTTTATACCTATGTTCCTCACACTATATATATTTTCCTTCTTCTTAAAGCAGACTCTTTAGCATTTCTTGTAATGCTGGTTTAGTGGTAATGAACTCTTTTGCTATTTTTGTTTGTTTGCTTTGCTTGTTTTTGTCTAGGAAGCTCTATATTCCATCTTTAACATTAATGATAACCTAGGTGTACAGTATTACTGTAGTTTCAGGTCCTTACTTTTGATTACTTTGAATACTTGAAGCAATTCCTTTCAGCCTGAAGTATTTCTGTTGAATAAAACTGCTGACAATCTTAGGGAAATGACCTCTTAGGTAACTAAATGTTTCTCTCTTGCTGCCTACAAAATTATCTCTTTGTCTTTAATTGTTGACATTTTAATTATGATATGTCTTGGTGTGGGTTTCTTTGGGTTTGTCTAAATTGGGACTCTGCGCTTCTTGAAATTGTATGACATTTCCTTCACCAGGTTAGGAAATGTTTCTGTCATTATTTCCTCAAACAGGTTTTCTATCCCTTGCTCAATTTATTCATTTCTGGTATCCTTATGATATGACTATTATTACTATTTTTTTACTAAAATTACTAAATTTTCTTTAAACTATCTTTTTGTTTGTTTTCTTTTTGTTTTGTTTGAATGTTTCTTTTTTATTCTTCTTCCAAAAACTGATCTGTTTCCTTGTTTCATACAGTCTACTTTTAATTTTTTCTAGTGTATTGTTTTTTATTAAAAAAATATTTTATTGATTTTTTACAGAGAGGAAGAGAGAGGCATAGAGAGTTAGAAACATTGATGAGAGAGAAACATCAATCAGCTGCCTCTTGCACCCCCCCTACTGGGGATTTGCCTGCAACAAAGGTACATGCCCTTGACCAGAATGGAACCTGGGACCTTTCACTCACCAGGCCGACACTCTATCCACTGAGCCAAACTGGTCTCAGCACTTTCTAGTGTATTCTTGATGTCCGATATGGTGTTCTTCCTTTCCAACTGGTTGTCATTTAATGTTTCTATGTTCTTTTCCATGCTGATGTAGTTCTCATTAGGTTCTTTGTAGTTCTCAGTAAGTTTTTTGAAGTTATTACTAAGTTCCTTGAATTTCCTATGACCATTAGTTTTAATGCTGATAAATTGATTGCCTCTATTTTATTTAGCTTTTTTTAATGGAGAGCCCTCCTTTTCTTTCATTTTGAGGTTGTTTCTTTGGCTCCCCATTTTAGCTGTCTCTTTTGTGTACTATGGCTCTCAGGCTTCATGGGGGATGGGGAGAGGCTTAATTAGTAAGTGTCCTGAAGGACCTAGTGGTTAGTCTCCTGAGCTTAATGCTCTAGGAATGTTTTTTATATGGGTTATTTGGGTTCTCCTGTTGTAATTGGGTCTTGATTGTTGTTATCCCATTGTGGATTAGATTTTCCTTCAGGCTGGGTGATTGTGAGACTTATTCCCAATCACCTCATACAAACTATTGTACAGATGCTAACAGCAGGAAAACAAACAAAACCTAAAAATAAACCAAACTAAAACATACAAAGGATGCCACTTGCTCAAATGCCATCTTCTTAGGTTCCTGAGAAGCAGCCTCCCAATTCCACCCTTCTTTTCTTTTCTTTTTTTAATATATTTTAATTGATTTTTCACCGAGAGGAAGCCAGAAGGACAGTTAGTTAGAAACATTGATGAGAGAGAAACATCAATCAGCTGCTTCCTGCACACCCCCTACTGGGGATGTGCACGCAACCCATGTACATGCCCTTGACCTGAATCAAACCTGGGACCTTTCATCCGCAAGCCAAAGCTTTATCCACTGAGCTAAACTGGTTTCGGCTCCACCCTTATTTTCTGACCCTTTCCCATGCCTTATTTTTCTCCATGCTCTTTTCAACTGACCTATTATTTAGTCAATTTGTTGTGGGTTTACTGTTATCTCATTTAGAGGGTATGTCTCTGAACATTATCTCTTTGTACTATTTATTGCTGCATGCCCAGTGTCTGGAACAGTGCATGATGAATATAAGGTAATTAATTTATTTTTGCATGAATAAAGAATATTAAAAGTCAGTGAAATGTCATCCAACTAGAATCCATCTTTGACAGAATCCTTGAAAACAAAACCCAATTATAATTACAGCCATATATTCCAGCTCTGGGCAAAGCACTAAGCAGAAAATTTCTACAAAGGACTCAGGAATAATAGCTAATGCAGGGAATAGTAAGAAACAAAACAAATAGATTAAATTGAATTTAGTAGAAAAGCCATGAATGCCAAGCAGAGGAGTTTCAAGGCATGTTTCAAAACCATAAACTATGAGTGATGATTCTAAATAAGCATTGGCATTGATTCCAAAATCCTCAAAAGGAAGCTTGTTCAAATTCAAATGCTTCTTCTCATGAAGCCAAAGGATTTCCAGCATAAATGCTTTCCTGGTGTTTCACACTTCTTCAATACATGTACCAAGTGATTATTAGAACCCTACACTCACATGTTTTCATTCTGTTAGTGAAAACAACCTCCTAAATTTTTGCCTTCTTCTTGGTATGTTATAGGTGATGACATTGGCTGAGGTCTTTAAGATCTCAGCACTGTTTCCCCAATAAGTTTTTTGCATAGCAGCATGTTTTTCAAAGAGACATATTTAAATTTGAAAGTCCATTTCTTGACAGCAGTGCTTGCTCTCTGCATCAAGTTATCTGATTAAGCAAGGTATGCTTTGAGTCATTGCCAGCATTAACAAGACAGATGGGGTATATCACTACATGGTCCTAATTATGTGTGTCCAGCTTGTTTTATGAACACTTTGGGGAGTAAGTTTACTTAAAATGTTTAAGAATTTAGGATACTTTTTTTATTGGAGATATGTGCAATTTTTCTATTTCCCTTTGAAAACATGATACACAAGAAACTCTACTTCTCCAGCTTGCTAAATGTTGTCAAGATAAAAATGAGTAGTCATAAAAGATGAAGATTTTATTGGAGAAAGCGGTCATATAAAAATTAGGATTCTATATTCTTTGACTCTTAAGGGAATATTGAAGTGCAGCTTTCAGCTATTTGATTTAATTTGTGAAAGCATTGACCATACTGACTCAGCATCTCTAAGCAGTTATTTTATTCTAATGTCTTCATAAATGTCTGGCTACTCATGATGATCACAGACAAACTCCTACTTCACAGACTGCATCTTTCACCATGAAACCAGATGATGTGAAGATATATTTTCATTATCATTTTCATAAGAATTATTCATAAAAGTTTGCTTATAGATATTTGGCTTTTAATGACATTCATAAATAGATAATTCTTCTAGTTAATTGACTATATTTTCTGATTACATATGGACTTTAATCTTGAAATGGTGTACTTATTTTCACATTTCTAAAGAAATAATTTGCAGAAGTAATTATTCTTCCTAATAGCAATGCAATATATTTTTTCTATAGATCTTATGCTTGCCTCATAGCTATTGTCCTATATTAGTTATATCATCCTACCTACTAAAGAGGGAACATTCTAATTGACTCTCACACCATCGCAAAGATGGCAGCACCCATAGACAATAAGGAGGGAATATGCTAATTTAATTCCCCACCCTCAAATATGGTGGAACCCACAGCTACAAGATGGTAGTCCCCTCAGCTCCCCAGCTACCCAGGGCCAGCTCGATGATGGCTGCCCAGCCACCCAGGGCTGGCCTGAGGCACAGGTAACCAGGGCCATCCAAGGATTGCGCCGCTGGCAGTGGAAGCAGCAGAGGTGTGATGGGGCATAGCCTTCCCCTGATCTTGAGGTCACCTCCCACCCCTGAGTTTGAGAAAGGGCTGCCTGGGCTGAGGGGTGCCCCCTCCAGTGCACGAATGTTCATGCATCAGGCCTATAGTCATACTATATATAATATTATCAGGTTTGTCTTTCTATTTGACATCAAAATAAAGATGTTTTCACCCTTTCCAGTCCCTATATGTTGTTAATTTTCATTTTCCACTCTACTGTCCAAGACATATATTTCAATGTTAAACAGAAACAATTGTCTGTTTCTTATTTTTTAAAGAGAACTTCAAAAAGAATGCTTTGTGTTTCAATATTTGCACTCTTGTTTGCATACGATTTTATTTACTTCTTTTTATAATAGATTTTTATTAGGTTAAGGAAATTTTCTTTAGTTTCTTGTTTGATAAGGTTTTATATGATGAATGCATTTGACTTTTATCAAATGATTTGGTTATACCAAATATAAAAATTAAACTTTTCTTATTGAATCCATTAACACTAATATCTATATTGACATTTAAAAAGTTAATAAAACTAGCATCCTGAGTTAATTTTAAAACCTTACCTCATAAGGAATATTTGCCTGAAGGCTTTTTATTTTTTCATATCTAATTTATTGAGTCATAATTTATAAACAATAAAATTTACTCTTTTTAGTATTTGATTTTATAAGTTTTGACAAATGTCTACAGTCTTGTAACCACAATTAAAATAGAGAATATTTGTATAATCTCTCCAAAAAGTTTCCTGATAATCCTTTATAGCAAATACATTCTTTCAAACTCTAGCCCCTGGCAAAATGGATGTTTTTGTGTTCCTATAAATTTTCTTTCTAGGCTTTCATCTGAAATTATTGTATGGACTCACCCAGTGTGTAGCCTCTTATGCCTTTCATTTAGTATAATGCTTTTCCAATGCATCCATGTTGTTGAATTATCAAATGTCATTACTTTTTTATTGCTAGATAGTATTCCATTAGATGGATATACCCTCGTTTTTATTGAGGTACCAGTTGATACCTATCTTTGTTGTTTCCAGTTCTGAGCGATTTTATATGAAGCTGCTGGGCACATTTGTGCATGAGATTGTGTACGAACATAGATTTTCATTTCTCGGGCTGTAAAGACTGTTTAGTGGCCTGGCAGGCTCACCAGGCAAGTGCACACTTGGTTCTAAGACACTGTCAAGCTGTGTTCAGCGTGACTGTGCCATTTTGAAATCCAATAGATTCTTATGTGCTATGTATAAATTTCTTTTGAATTGCCATATTTTTAAAACAAATGTTGTCATATAATGATACGGCTTCACATTTTATACATTTTATATATACTTATTTTGCTTCTGTATCTAATGATGGAAATATTTGATTTCATCAGAAAGCTATTGTTATCATTTTTATTTTGCCTGGTCCTTGCTTCTAATAAATTTCTTTATATGTTTGGTATTG
Source organism: Pipistrellus hanaki (assembly GCF_964339955.1). NCBI lineage: Eukaryota > Metazoa > Chordata > Mammalia > Chiroptera > Vespertilionidae > Pipistrellus > Pipistrellus hanaki. The sequence continues at coordinate 57,577,286 of NC_140514.1, forward strand.
TTCTTATAACTTTAAAATGTAGGTTTATTTTTCTTTTTTTATTTTCCAGAGTGTGTTTCCTTTTATCAGCAATGCAGGTTTGTGGTCACCATGTTCAGACACGTTTTTAGGGTTAACTTAAAGGAGGTGTTTTGTACTTTCGCTTCACGTATAAGGGTGTGCTTTGGGCTTAGACACCAATCAGAGTGCCAATTACCTTGAACTAATTTTTTTCCTGTCCATTTTTTTTCCATTCCCTTCCCCCTCTTCTTCTTCTTCTTTCTCTTATTTTTATTTTTTTCTCTACCTCCTTTTCTTCCTCCTCTTTTTTTTCTTCTTCTTTTTCTGCTCCTTGGATATTCTCTATGACTGCAATAAATAGTTCAATGCTCATAGAGTGAGTATTTGTATCAGTAGATTTGTACAAGAATTTTCAAAACAGTCTGTTCATAATGGAAAGTTTAAACAATCTAACATCTAGCAACATAGCATGGGTAAATTAGTGAAGGTATATTTATAGACTGGAAGGCTACCTAGCAATAAAAAAATATACATTATTGATTCATGAATCTCTGAGACATATGCTGAGTGAGAATGAAATAGTGTATAACTTTATTTATAGGAAGTTCCATGTAAGGCAGATCTTATCCTATCTAATAAAGAGGAAATATGCTAATTGACCATCACACCCTCACAAACATGGCAGCGCCCACAGACAATAATGAAGAAATATGCCAATTGATTGCCACTCCCTCAAAGATGGTGGTGCCCACAGCCACAAGATGATGGTGCCTAGTCCCCTCAGCCCCCCAGGTGCCCAGGGCTGCCTGAGGCACAGGCACACCTCAGATGTCAGCTACCCAGCTAATGCCTGAGGCACAGGCAAGGCTCAGATGTCAGCTGCCCAGCCACCCAGGACCAGCCCAAGGGATGACCAAATGACTGAACAGCAGGCTACATGGGGCCACCAGGCCAGCAAAGGGGTCAGTGCGGGATGGAAAAACACCTGAACAGCAGGCTGCGTGGGGTGACCAGATTGGTGGGGGGGGAGGGGCATGATGGGTGACCAGGCTGGCGGGGGGATGTTGGGGTAGACCAGGCAGCAGGGGGCAAAAAGAGGTGACCATGACCAGGCCAGCAGAGGGGCAGTTGGGGGATTAGTCTCGCTGGGGGCAGTGAGGGATGACTAGGCAGGCAAAGGGGGTGCAGTTGGGGGCAACCAGGCCAGCAGTGGGTTAGTTAGGGGTGACCAGGTTGGCAGGGAGGGGGCAGTTAGGAGCGACCAGGCTGGCAGAGGGACAGTTAGGGGTGACCAGCAGGCAGGCAGGTGTGTGAGTAGGAGCCAGAGATCCAGGATTGTGAGAAGGATATCCAACTGCCAGTCTAGACATCCCCCAAGGAGTCCCAGATTGTAGAGGGTGCAGGCTGGGCTGAGGGGACCCCACCGTGCACAAATTTTGGTCACCAGGCCTCTAGTGACCACCTGACCACTGACTGATAGCTATGATGCACAATGACCACCAGGGGGTAGATGCTCAACACAGGTGCTGCCGAGCTGCAGTGACTTGGCAGCGGCAGTTCTCAGGTGATGCACCCGGAACCAGAGAGGAGAGGGAGCCTGATTCTGGGTTGCATCACCCAAGAACTGCCCTCTGGCAATCTGGGAGCACTCAGGAGATATCGGAGATCCAGTTTCAGCCCAATCCCTGCAGGCAAAGCTGAGGGGTCCCACCTGCCAGAGGGACCCCACTCACTCTGCAGATGCCCTTCGAGCCACGGCACTGACCCAGGTGCAACCAGCTGGGGAGGGATCATGGGAGGTTGGCTCCAGGGCATGTCCTGCCCGTCTTGCCCAGTCCCACCCTGCCAGCCACCTTCTAATTAATTTTATTTAAATGTGCACAAATCTGTGCACTGGGCACTAGTTTAAGATAATAGTGGTAAGAATACTTGTTACACTTGGGGTTATTGATTGAAAGGAGGCAGTAAGAAGCCTTCAGTGTCACAACAAATATTCTATATCTCAGTCTGGTAGATGGTTCTACAATTCTATAAAGATATTTAAAATTATCAAGTTGTATCCCTAAGAGTTCTGTATTTTATTCATGTAGATTATATATAGCAAAGAATATCCTATAGCATATGAGCAAGGTATAATTTACAAACACGTTCTCTGTTGCAAATTACTTTGACTTATTTTATATACTTAATAAGGTTAAAGAAAAAAGTAAAACAAAAATCTATGTCTTTTCAAATTAATACTTAGTTGAATAATAAGTGATAGAACTCTTTGAACCTCACTGATTTGCATTACTTGAATGTGAATTTTGTCTCATAACATACTATTCTTTTAAGTTTGAGAGTCTTTTAAAGTAAAGCAATTGTGACAATTTAAGTTACACAGAAAGTGAGTGAAGATAAAAGCATTTTGGTGGATTCAAAAATTTGGAAGACTCCCTTAAGAAAATCTGAGACCTCCAGCTTTATGGAGGCTCATGATAAATTTTTATTCCACATATTAACTTAGTTTTCTTAAACTGTTTTAGACACAGAGTGGGAAGAATTGTTAAACCAATGAAGATGAATCGGAATTCCATCTGTTTGAGGCTGTAGTCTAGGTCACACACTCTTTATTTTACTTTCAGGAGGGAACTTTCCAATTTGCTATGAAAACTACTTTTATATTTCAGTGAGTAGTAATGATTAACTAAATCAGATAATATTTTTTAAAAATATATTTTATTGATTTTTTACAGAGAGGAAGGGAGACAGATAGAGAGCTAAAACGTCGATGAGAGAGAAACATCGACCAGCTGCCTCTTGCAAACCCCCTACTGGGGATGTGCCTGCAACCAATGTACATGCCCTTGACCGGAATCGAACCTGGGACCTCTCAGTCCGCAGACCGATGCTCTACCACTGAGCCAAACCAGTTTGGGCATAAATCAGATAATATTTTTAAATGCCCATAAAGTATACTTAAATTCAATAGGCAGAGGTAAACATTAAAAAGAACAAAAATCTATAATCATTAAATAAATCAATGTGATCATTTTGGTAATTAGGAAATGATTAGATCCGTAGATCATTAGAAAAGGTCACCAGTGGGTAATGACAATATAATTAATAACTAACTGAGGCAAGATGATCTATCTTAACCAGAAAACACTACAGGACAGATTTCCTATCATTTGTTCATGGTTTTTCTTTCCAGGCTTTCCCATATCACTTTTGAAACTGATAGAAACCATTTTTTCCTATTTATTCCTGCATCTTCTCAAATATTGTTTCCTCCTTACATTTTCCCCTGAGAATCAAATATTCCCCTTCTGAGTGAAATAGACAATCTATATACATATATAAAAAGCCAGTGACCATAACGCCATAACAACCGGAACAATCAGTGGCTATGACACCCACTCCTGCCAGTGAACTGATCAACCTCCCATGGCGCCTCATCCATCCAGCTCCACCCCCAATCTCTCCCCACCACACCAATCAGGGGTGGAGCCTACTGGCAAATTACCCATGGCCCCTCCACCCAGCTAGCCTGTCCCTGATTGGGCCCTGATAAGGGTGTGCAAACCAGCCACTCTTCCACTGTCTCTTCCTACCAACAGGCCTGACCTTGATCCACCTATTGGGGCTGGGCTGGCCAGACCCCACCCATGCACGAATTTGTGCACTGGGCCTCTAGTATTTTATATAAAAAGTGAGTTATAATTTACAAACACGTTCTTCTCTGTTGCAAATTACTTTGGCTTGTTTTATGGTAGAGTTCAGTATACATATTTATCAATCTTTGAAATGATTATGATTATCACATTGTAAACTAGTTTATCTGCAATCCTACACAAACATTGTCAAAAGTGAATAAGAAAGGTTTCAAAAAGCAAAATGTTAGAAAGTCTTCAAAACAAAACTACCAATGCTGTTTTAAATCTAAAAAGACATACATTGTCAATCTGGCTCAACCTTCAGGAGGAAAAGGCCAAGGTGCTAATCATTCTCTGGTTAATTTATTCATGCTGCTTCCCAAGTTGTTACTACTTCTGTGATTTTTTTTTCAAAGAAGAAAACATTAAATAATTATTACTTCTCTTGATACTTGATATCTATAGCTTATACCTTGTGATGTTAATTAGAAACCTAATTTTTATGTGCTTATCACAAAGGAAATATCATTTCATTAAAATCCAATTAGATTCAGACAGTATCTGTAAAGACTACAGAATCACTGCTGTTTGAACACAGGCAGCTTTGTTCTGTTTTCATTACTTGCATAAAAGAAACCACAACAAACAATCAAAGGAAAAAATATTAATTTCTGAGGAGGTTGCAAACTTGCATTTTGAGTAGCATTTTGTTAGGAAGGAAAACAATACAGAATATTATGTTTCATGGACCACAATTTAGTGACCTTAATTCTAGTGACTATTGCTTGACTGTCTCTAAGAAAAGTAACCTTCCATTGAAAACAAACAAAAAAAAAAATTGACAAGACCTTGTAAAATAAATGGAAATAATACCAAGTTTCCTTCAGTTATCTTAGTGAAATAAGGTTAAAAAATGTCAATTTTCCCTAAAATTCGCTGCTCTAAAATTGAACTAAATTTTACTGCTGCATTAAAAATGATCATGATATATTTTAACTTAACCTTTTTTAAAGAATTATATTTTTTGCATGTATTTTAAGTAATTTCCAATCCTGAACCAAAGGTTATTTCCCCAGATTTTAATAAATGAAATTCTACACAATTTCAAACCTAATTTTTTTTTAATTCCCATTTTCTAGCCCTCCTTTTTGACAACCACAGTGTGTTCTTTATATCTGTGGGGCTGCTTCTGTTTTATTTATTCATTAATTTTGTTTTAAAGAGTCTAAAGAGAGATATTTGTCTTTCTCTATCTGACTAATAGAATACCCTCTAGATTCATCCATCTTGTCACAAATGTCCAACATTTCAATATATAATGGAATATTGTATATATCATAATCCTTTCATCTGTTGATAGGCATACAGGTTAATTCCATATATTGCTTATCACTAGTGTGTAATCCCATATTCTAAGGAGGTTTTAGTGACTAAATATCATAAATGGGAATTTAAAATGTATTAAATATCATAATTTGTTTGGACTCCTATTGGTTACTGAACTCATACTCCTCCTGAAAGAATGACATGTTGAAGGCATTAATCATGTTCAGAAAGCTATTTCTTCCAGGTCTCTGTTAACTTCTTGAATTGTTTCCTGGTGGCAGTTTTTGATTTTCAGTATTTATAATTATCTCTTTCTCTGCACTTAGGTAAAGCACAATTATTATTCATTTAATAGACAGAGTATTAACTGGCAATATTAACTGTATTAATCAATGCTACACAAATACCCACTTCTCCCTTTGTTTTTACACTAATAAACAACAGAAGGGCAGAACTTGTATTCGATAGGATTTTAGAGCAGGTATGTCTTATGAAGTGGAGCATCAGTAGAAACATGAAACTTAATTTTCAAATATGAAAATCTTCATTCATTACATTAATCGCAATACTGCCTTGCCCCCAGTATGAAAAAGGACTGCCTCCCCCGTTTTCATCCTTATATGTTTGAGTCTTTCATGTCCAGCCATTCCAACAGGCCTGCTTGTTAGTACCTAAACCAGTTTCCACTGGCCTTTCTCTACTCCCAATGCTACTTTCTCTACTTTGAACACCTTGCTCCTTCTTAACTATCTCATAGTCTCACTGTTTTCATATTGAAATGTCATGATTCTGCAGATCAATTGCACCACCTTTGAACTCTTATAATACTTTGTATGTTTTTAAACAAATTAGATGTTTCACTTAAACTGGAAGGTGTTTGTAGATTTGTATTCCTTTCTCAACTGTAAAATCTAAGGACAGGAATGGTTTTCATTGTACATAGTGAAATGCATAGGTGAAATAATATATTTATTAGCTATGTGAAATATTTAAAACTATTTGAAAACCTGATGCTATTTACCTGTGCTTCCCAAGTTAATAATTCACTTCAAGTTCTAATTTCTTACAGCATATGTAGAATTAGGAAACTTAAAAATTTGTCAATGAATGTAAGTTGGCTGATATCGCATACTTTATTTTATTCAACATCAAAATTTTCATGAAAAAATTATAACTAGGATTTTAAATAGCTAACTCCATCTCATCTAGGTGACAGTGCAAGTTAAATACATCTATAATAATAAAAGTATAATATGCTAACTAGACCAAACACCTGAATGACCTTCCAGACATAATTTCACACATCCTTCTGGATGAAACCACGACAGCAAGGCCAAGGCAGAGGAAGTTAAGGGCGATCAGGCAGGCAGACGAGTAGTTAGGGGCAATCAGGCAGGCAGGCAAACAGTTAGGGGTAATCAGGTTGGCAGGCAAAGTGGTTAAAAGTGATCAGGCAGGCAGGCAGGTGAGTAGTTAGGAGCCAGTGGCCCCAGATTGTGAGAGGGATGTCCGACTGCTAGTTTAGGCAGGGATCAGGCCTAAATTGGCAGCCAGACATTCCCCAAGAGGTGCGGGATTGCAAGAGGGTGCAGGCTGAGCTGAGAGACTCCACCTCAGTGCACAAATTTTGTGCACCAGACCTATAGTATAGACATAGAATAGTAATCAAAGAAAGAAACAAACAAAAGTGGACCCATTTACCATGGAATGTAGCTACTGAAAATGTAAAACATACAGCTACTGACTGTGAGAACTGTCACAAATAAAGAGAACAGGTGTCCTAGCTGGTGTGATTCAGCTTGTTAAGCATTGATAGGTGCACAGAGAGGTCATTTCTCTGATTCTTGTTCAGGGCACATGTACTAGTCCAGTTGGGGTGCACATGCGAGGCAATTGATCCATGTTTTTCACTCACATCAATGTTTCTTTCTCTCTCCTCCCTTCCTCTTTATCTACAAACAATAAAAATATATTATAAAATAAGAAAGAGAACAGGTAAGCAGATAGCACACAATAGCTAATGTCAACTTCTAACAAAAAAGACTTCTCTGAGGAAGGAACTAATACTCCTTCCAACTGAGATCTGAAGGAAATAAGAGATGGCAAACGATGAGAGAAAACCCATTTTTTATTGTTACATAGGAATGGCAATTAACTAAAAGGCTGTATTGTGAGAAGCTATTTTTTCTCATCAAAACGGAACAGACCCCAACACATTTTGACAGATTTTCCCCACTGCCATAGTAATATTCATAGCAGATTAGCAATATAGAGTGGTTTTCAATAAAATGTCAACACTTCTCATTACGGTGTGTTTAACAATGAAGTCTCACTCAAGAAAAATATTGTGATTAGATATCTAAGGTAAATATTATGAAATGAAAATTAATGCTTGTTTTTGAATAAAAGTACATCAGCATCATATTTTTATTCTGCTAACCAGCTTGCTTAGAACTGCATTTAACTATGAATTTTCATTCTGAGGATGTGATGTAACTGGTAGTTTTCATCTGTGTTCTGACATGATAATTTGATTACAATGACATAATTTTGACACATATATTAAAATTGTGAAAACCCCATAATAATAATGAATAATAATAAAATAATAATAACTAGGAATTTACTATGTTAAAATTTCTATTTGAGTAGAGAAAAATGGAAGGGAAATAAATTATTTTTGGAATAATAGGACCCAGGTTTCTCTCTAACATGAATGTTATTCATATTCATTGTAACTATGAATAATTTTTAAGAATCAACCAAATGGGTGAAGATATTTGTAAACAAGAGCTCTGACAAGGGATTAATATCCAAAATATATGAAGAACTCATACAATCAACACCAAACAATCTAATTAAAAACTGGGCAGAGGACCTGAATAGACACTTTTCCCAAGAATACATACAAATGGTGAACAGATATATGAAACGAGGCTCAACTTCACTAGTTATTAGGGAAATGCAAATAAAACTACAATGGGATACCTCCTCACACCTGTTGGAATGGTTATTATCAACAAGACAAGTAATAATAAATGGCCTAGAGGCTATGGAGAAAAGGGAAGCCTCATTCACTGCTGGTGAAAATTCAGATTGGTACAGACACAATGGAACCTGGTATAGAGGTTCCTCAAAAATTAAGAAGAGTTACCATATGACCCAGCAAACTCTACTCTGGGTATCTACTCCCCGAAAATGGAAAACATTTATTCACAAAGTCATATGCACCCCTATATTTATTGTAGCATTATTTATAGTGGCCAAGACATCGAAACAACTAAAGTGCATTTCACCAAAAGACTGGATAAAGATGTGGTAAAGTTAAAATTCTGCCATTTGTAACATTGAGGGATCTTTTTAAAAAATATATTTTATTGATTTTTTATTGATTTTTTACAGAGAGGAATAGAGAGTTAGAAACATTGATGAGAGTCATCCATCAGCTGCCTCTTGCACACTCGCCACCGGGGATATGTCCGCAACCAATCTATTGTACATGCCCTTGACCGGAATCGAACCAGGGACCTTTCAGTCCGCAGGCCGACACTCTATCCACTGAGCCAAACCGGTTTCGGTAATTGATGGATCTTGATAATATCATTCTAAGCAATATAAGTCAGACAGAAAAAAATCAAGAACCATATGATTTCTCTCATATGTCAGATATATAACTGAAAGTGGCAAATGAACAAATAAGACAAATATATATGGTGATGGAAGAATATATAGTTTAGGGTGGTGGCACACAATGCTATATACAGATGAAGTGCTAGCCTTAGAGATCAGACAAGAAGAAAAAAATAAAATGCATCCAAAGTGGAAAAGAAGAAGTAAAACTATCATTATTCACAGATGACATCATTTTGTACATAGAAAACCCTAAAGTCTCCATCAAAAAACTACTAGACATAATAAATGAATTTGGCAATGTAACAGGATACAAAATTAACACCCAGAAATCTATGTGTTTGTTTGTTTGTTTGTTTGTTTGTTTTTTTTTGTGTGTATGTGTGTGTGTTTTGTTGTTGTTGTTGTTTTTAGACACCAATAATGAACTCACAGAAAGAGAAACTAAAAAGGCAATCCCATTTATCATTGCAACAATAAAAAAAATGAAGATTTCTAGGAAAAAACTTAACTAAGGAGGTAAAAATCCTGTACTCAAAAAACTGCAGGACATTGAAAAAGGAGATAGAGGAACACATAAAGAAATGGATAAATATACTATGTTCATGGATTGGTAGAATCAACATCATTAAAATGTGCATACTATCCAAAGCAATCTATAGACTCAATGCAATTCCCATTAAAATCTAATGGCATATTTCATAGACCTAGAACAAACTCTCTAAAAATCCTTGTGGAATAAAAAAAGACCCTTGAATAGCCAAAGCAATCCCAAGAAAGAAGGACAAAGTTGGAGGGATCACAATACCAGATATCAAGCTATATTACAAAGACACTGTTATCAAAACTGCCTGGTACTGGCACAAGGACATACATATTGGCCAAATGGAACAGAACAGAGAACCCAGAAATCAAAATAAGAAATTATGCTCAATTAATATTTGACAAAGAAGGCAAGAGTATGTATACAATTGAGTCAAAAACAGTCTCTTCAATAAATGGTGTTGAAAAATTGGACAGATACATGCAAAAAAATGAAACTAGAGCAGCAACTTACACCATACACAAGAATAAACTCAAAAACGGATAAAGAGCTTCAATGTAAGAAGGAAAACCATAAAAAACATATTAGAAGAATTCACAGGCAACAAAATATCAGACATATGTCATAGCAATGTCTTTACTGATGCAGCTCCCAGGAAAATGGAAACTAAGGAGAAAATAAACAAATGGGATTACATCAAAATAAAAAGCTTCTGCACAGCAAAAGAAACCATCTACAAAACAAACAACCAAAAAAAAAAAAGCCCAATGTTATATCTGATAAGGGTCTAATCTCCAAAATTTATAGGAAACTCATATATCTTAGCAAAAGAAAGAAAAACAATCCAATAAAAAATGGGAAAATACCTAAATAGACACCTTTAGAAAGAGGACATACACAAGGCCAAGAGACATATGAAAACATGCTCAAAGTCACTAACCATCTGAAAGATGCAAATTAAAATGACAATGAGATACCATCTCACACCTGTCAGAATAGCTATCATCAACAAATCAACAAATGACAAGTTCTGGTGAAGATGTGGAGAAAAAAGAACCCTTGTGCACTGCTGGTGAGAATGCAGACTTGTGCAGCCACTGGGAAAAACAAGTTTGAGTTTCCTCAAAAAATTAGAAATGGAACTTCCATTTGACCCAGTAATCCCACTTCTAGGAATATATGCAAAGAAATCAGAAACACCAATCAGAGAAGAGATATGCACCCTTATGTTCATAGCACCACAATTTACAGTAGCTAGGATTTGGAAACAGCCTAAGTGCCCATCAGCAGATGAATAGATTATAAACTGTGGTGCATCTACACAATTGACTATTATGCTGCTGTTAAAAAGAAAGAACTCTTACCATTTGCAACAGCAGTGATGGACATGGAGAGAATAATGCTAAGACACATAAGCCAGCCAGAGAAAGATAAGTATTGCATGATCTCACTCTCTTATGGAACATAATGAACAACATAAACTGATGAACAAAAATAGATGCTGGGACAGAGAATCATTGAATAGACTGTCAAACCTCAGAGGAAAGGTAGGGAAGGGTGATGGGGGGGTGGTTTTCAGAGATCAACCATAGGACTTGTATGGATACATATAAGCATAACCAATGGACATAGATACTAGGAGGGTGATGACATATGGTGGCAGGTGGCCATGGAGAGGTCCTTGTGGGTAGAAGAAGACATATTTAATGCTTTAAACAATAAAGAATTAAAAATAAAAATAAAAAACCCTGCTCATTGGCATATCCGATTTTTGAATTCCTGGCTGTTGGCCAGGCCTTTGTCAGCCACTACTCCTTGTACTCCAGATTTTTTACAGAGAGGAAGAGAGAGGGATAGAGAGTTAGAAACATGGATGAGAGAGAAACATTAATCAGCTGCCTCCTGCACACCACCTACTGGGGATGTGCCAGCAACCAAGGTACATGCCCTTGACCAGAATTGAACCTGGGACCCTTCAGTCTGCAGGCCAATGCTCTATCCACTGAACCAAACTAGTTATGGCTAAAGGGTTGCTATTTTAATTCAAAATTTATTAAACACACATTAAATACTCTTGGCAAAAGTAGACTGCCGTCTACTCTTCTGTTTCCAGATCCAGTTCTCAGCCGCAGAGACTACATACTCCCAGACAGTTTTCTGGTGGAAGCAACCCTAAAATATAATTTTCCATCTAGTGACTTGATAGGAATTAATGGTCTCAAAAAATACTTACAGGAAAATAAATCACAGATAAAATGGCAGAGGCAAGATAATTCAGAAGGAAAGTGATTTGGAGGAACAACAGATGGGATGGGCATACAGTGCGAATGACAAAAGAAGCTCTGAGAAAGACCTAGAGTAGCCTGACCACAAGGAAAAGAAATGACCACTGATTAGAAAGTTGTCCAAAGTTAAATTTCACATCTGCTTAGCAAATAACAACTGTACATATCAGATGTGTCATTGGCAAACGTATCTCCCATTCAGTAGGTTGTCTTTTCTTGTTGTTGACACAAAGGCTTTTGTGGAAAATACTTGCTGTACTTTTTCATTGTTTCACTTTCCCAAGGAAATAGGTAAGAAAAAACATTTCTACGAGAAATGTCAATGATTTTACTGCCTACCTTTTTTTCTAAGAGTTTTTATGGTTCCAAGACTTACATTCAAGTCTTTAATCCATTTTGAGTTAATTATTGTACATCGTGTAAGAAGATGGCCTAGTTTCATTTTTTTGCATGTATCTGTCCAATTTCCCCAACAACATTAATTAAATACACTCTCTTTTCCCTATTGTATGTTCTTGCCTCCTTTATCAGAAGTTAAATGACCAAACTAATACAAATAAATGTTGAATGCAAACTGTTAAAAATAAACATTGTAAAATTATTACTTAAATTATATTATAATGTAAATAAGAATTAACAAAAAAGAAGCAATTTAATTTGTATTTATTTATCTAGTGAAGGATAAAATAAAAGCTGGTAGTATAAGAGAATAGAAACATAAAACTGTGCTTAGCGACACCTGGAGAGTGTCAGTAACACAGTTCCTGGGCTGGGGCCTTGAGGCCTAGATTCAAGTGAGACTATTGCTTATCAGGTGTTATATTTGGGGCAAGTCTTTAAACCTTCCTAGTCTCAGTTGTGACATCTGAAAAACAGGGATAATCATAGTCCTCCTCTTTCATGTTTGTTATACTTAAACAAATAATTATTGTAAGTCACATTTGAACAATGTCTGGTGTTTTTGTTACAATAAAATGTAGAAAAACACAGCATATGTTTCAAAATCAACTATGTCTAGTTTATATAAGTGTCTGAAAGACTAATGTCCCTGGAAACCCAGAGGATTGCTGAGAGAAGGCAATGGGAACAATATAGTCTTAAAAACCAGTGAAGCCAGTGGAATCAGGCAGATGAGGAAAGGTTGCTTCGGGAAAGGAAAATGATTAAACCACACCCTATTATATAGATGCCCACTTTGCATCCCTGGGACAATCTAATATGTAGATTGTAAGATGCACCTGTTTAAAGGAAATGTTAAAAAGCCATGTATGACTGATACAAGAAGACTGCATTTTCAAACAGAATGCTTTCAAAGCCTGGATCTTTTTTCTTTCTTTCTGGTTTGTTTTTTTTTTTTTTTTTTTTTTTTTTTTACCTATCAAAGCAAAACCATTTTAATGTGTACTATGCTAAGATAGGATTTTACATAATAAATCTCGAACTGCATCATTAAAGTTCTGCGTGCTAAATAATTCTTCACTTTCTGTTAGTCACACCAATTGGAGGTAGAAAGTTGATCCCAGATTCTATTTTCCTAACAGTGGGAGAGAAGCAATTGAAGCTTTGGTGATGTTTTCTATCACTTACAAGATAAACTTTAATTGTTTCCAGGTTTCACACCACTTTCAATTTTATATATAGCAAGAATCTACAAGGTTAAATGAAAATAAAGTCAATCAGCTCATAACCTGAATTTGAAAAGAAAAAACAAAACAAAACAAAATGCATCCTAGCCATGTGTGTAACATTTTGCTTAAAAGATGCTGATTATCATATCATAATGTCAGCTTTTACTCTTCCCACTTTTCACTGACTGTATAGAGGTTGTATGAATTAATGAATAAATGGACCCCCATATAATTATCTAATTCCAGAGAAATAAAATAAGAAAAAAATGCATTTACTCTTCTATAATCAGAAAATTAAAACACAAGCAGCTAAATGCACTGCTTTTTCTCTTAGTAAGACTATTGTCCCCTCCTGAACACCACAGACCTGGGTACGATGACCGCATATTGAGCAACCAGATAAGAGAACAGGTTGTTGTAATTGACAGTGAAAGAAATTAAATAAGTTTTGGTTGACAAAAATCGTAATAACTACAACAATGGGAAATGCAGGTCCCAGATCCCCATGGTAACTAGTCACGAATTGAAACATCACTACCAGTACTCGTTGTAGTTAGGGATTTTGTGTCTCAGATTCCCTTTCAAAAATAAATGAATTCCCAGGAAGTAGTTATAGCTTCAACTTTTAAACACTAAATGTTCAGCCTAGCTTATTGGTTGAGCATTAACCCATGAACCAAGAGGTCACTGGTTCAATTCCCAGGCAGGACACATGACTGGGTTGCAGGCTTGATCTCCAGTAGGTGGTATGCAGGAGACTGCAAATTGATGTTTCTGTCCCTCTGTCCCTCTCCCTCCCTCTTTCTCTAAAAATAAATAAAAATATTTATCTTAAAAGCTAAATGTTTAGTTAACACAAAAACAGATAATATATATATATATATATATATATATTCTACCCAATAAAAGAGTAATATGCAAATTGACCTGCCCCCACTACACCCACCAACCATGCCCACGAGCCAATCAGAGCAAGTATGCAAATAAACCTAACCAAGATGGCTACAGCCACAGAAAGCAAGAGGGAAGCTTGGGTTTTGCAGGCAACAGAGGAAGCTATGCTTTCCACCTGCCCTTGCTGGCCTAGGCCTCCACACAAAGTTACAAAGTTTTAATTATAGAAGGTAAACAAATCCAAATAGAAATGGCTGCCGGCCATAAAGCGATCAGGAGGCTTGGCTCCACTCCAGGCTACAAAGTTTCAATTGTAGAAGTTAAATGCATCCCAGATACCAGGGCCTCCTCTTGGATTTCCAGGGGGCATGACTGGCCTGAAAACTACCACAGATCCCTCTCCCAGGCCATCCCACATCCCAGGGAACCCCCACCCTGATCTGGGACACCCTTCAGGGCAAACCAGCAGGCCCCTACTTGTGCACCAGGCCTCTATACTATCTAATAAAAGAGTAACATGCAGATTAACCATCACTCCAACACACAATAGCTTCCCCCATGTGGTCAAAGATCCTGCCCTCATGTGGGCACAAGATGGCCACCACAAGATAGCCAGCAGGGGAGGACATTTGGGAGGCACCAAGCCTGCAAGGGAGGGCAGTTGGGGGTGATCAGGCCAGCAAAGGAGGGAAGTTGGGGGTGATCAGGCCAGCAAAGGAGGGAAGTTGGGGGTGATCAGGCCAGCAAAGGAGGGAAGTTGGGAGGCACCAGGCCTGCAAGGATGGTAATTGGAGGTGATCAACCCTGAAGGGGAGGGCAATTAGGGGTGACCAGGCCTGCAGAAGAGGGAAGTTGGGGGCAAACAGGCTGGCAGGGGAGCAGTTAGACATCAATCAGGCTGGCATGAGAGTGGTTAGACGGTGATCAGGCTGGTAGGCAGAAGCAGTTAGGGGCAATCAGGAAGCCAAGCAGGCAAGCAGTAGGGAGCCAGCAGTCCTGGATTGTGAGAGGGATGTCCGACTGATTGTTTAGGCCTGATCCCACTGGGATCTGGTCTAAACGGGCTGTTGGACATCCCTAGAGGAGTCCCAGATTGGAGAGGGTGCAGGTTGGGCTGAGGGATACCACCCCCACCCTGTGCATGAAATTCATGCACTGGGCCTCTAATAGATATATATAATAATAAGGGGCCATTATGACCAGACAGTAGCCAGTAGCTATGATGCACACTGACCACCAGGGAGGGGTTAAATGTTCAGCGCAGGAGTTCCCACAGCCAAACTCCCACAGTCAGCTGACCTCCCGTGGCCCCTCGACCAGCTGGCTACCTCCCAACATGATCAGCCAAGATCACTGGCCAGGCTGAGGGACCCACCCATGCCCAAATCTGTGCACCTGGCCTCTAGTATATAAATATAATGTATTCACATGTAATATTTATGGATGAATGATGCTCACTTATTCATATTTGAAAATGCATGTGATAACATGGCCTCTCCTTCCCTCATAGTCTGGGTAAATAAAGTAGATTCCTACAGTCTAAGATTTAACAACATGACAATGGACCAGTGTCTGGAAGGTTTCTAAAGATCAGGCCTCCAAATGTAGCTGAGAGATATACGAAATTAATTTATCAGACTTTCTTTCACACCAATACATCTTAGAGGAATGAATGAATGTTGAGCCTAGAATAACCCTTAAACTAACATCATTTATAACAGAAGCAAGCAGATCAATAGAGGTTAAATAAATTTGCAAGTTCTATTAGAATGTGAATTACAGGTACTCCGAAGCCATAATTAATACCATAAGATCTTATACCTAGCATGTTGCCTGCCAAAACTGGTATTGGAAAAATAGGTAGTCAATAAGAAAAAGTATCACAAGCATATTAAGGTTGGTTAACTCTGTGATTTTTTTTATTTATTTTAGAGAGTGTAAGGGAAGAGGAGATAGATTAAAAAAAAAAAATGAGATAAACATTGATGTGAGAGAGAAACATCATTCTTTTGGCTCCCACATGTGCCCTGACTGGGGATTGAACCTGCAACCTGGGCATGTGCTCTGGCAGGGAATTGACCAGGCCACACTTTTTTTGTGTTTGCACAGGACAACATTTTTTTTTGTGTGTGTGTGTTTGCATAGGGAATTGACCAGGCCACATTTTTTTGTGTTTGCACAAACAACTTGAGCAACACTGTCCAGGGCTGGATTTTCAATTTTTAAAGAAATTTACTCTAATTTTAAAAAGCTTTGTAATATATCCTATATAATAAAGAGCTAATATGCAAATGGCCATTATGCCTCAGGGGAAGGCAACACCCCCATCACACCTCTGCTGCTGCCACTGCCCATAGTACAAGCCTTGGCTGGCCCTGGGCCACTAAGCAGCTGGCAGCTGAGGCTTACCTGTGCCTCAGGCTGGCCCTGGGTGGCTGGGGTGCTGAGGGGACTGGGGGACTCTGGAGGCAGGCACACAGAGCGACTGGACCCCCCTGGTGAACTTGGAGGCAAGTGCAGAAAGCGACTGATGCCCACTGCCATCATGTGGTTGTGGGCACCACCATCTTTGAGGGCATGCCAGTCAATTAGCATATTTTCTACTTATTGGCTGTGGGTGCCTCCATCTTTGTGAGAGTGTGAAGGTCAATTAGCATATTTCCTCTTCATTAGGTAGGATGCTATTTTGAGGAAGGGAACATTGCATATTGGTTAAGAAGGTGGAATCTACACTAATAAAAGAGAAAAAACACTAATTGATCATACCTTTGCAATGCCCACAGCCAATCAGAATGAGTATGCAAATTAACCCAACAAAGATGGCAGTTAATTTGCATATACTGAGGGTGGAAGGAATGAAGACTGAAGATACATAGAAGGAAGAGGGAGGGAAAGCAGAAAGCAAGGTGGGCAGGGCAGGGCAGTGAGCATGGCCACGGTGGCCCCTTGCAGGATCTTCCTGCAACAGGCCCCTAATATGAAAATAATTTAGATTACATTCCAGCCTCATCATTATTGTGCTGTGCTGTCTTGGGCAAGCTATTATTTTTAAAAATATATATTTTATTATTTTTTTACAGAGAAAAAGAGAGAGATAGAGAGAGTTAGAAACATCTATGAGAGAGAAATATTAATCAGCTGCCTCTTGCACACCCCCTACTTTGTATGTGCCCGCAACCAAGGTACATGCCCTTGACCAGAATCAAACCTGGGAATTTCAGTTCGCAGGCCGACTCTCTATCCACTGAGCCAAACCGGTTTCAGTTGGGCAAGTTATTTAATTCTCTGATTTTATTTCCTAATTTTAAAATGGTGATGTCATTAGAAACTACCAAAGATTTCTGCTGTGAGAATAAAATAAAATAACATGTGGCCCATTGAAAATGCTCAATAAAATAGTTGAAAGATTTATGTGGTTTGAAGGGGGTTGGGGGAAGTAGAAGAAGATAAAGAGGGGATAAATAGTGATGGAAAGAGATTTGACTTAACATACAGATGATGATGTATTGTAGAATTTTATACCTGAAATCTATATAAATTCATTAACCAATGTCACCCCAATAGATTCAATAAAATAAAATAAAATAGTAAAAATACTCAATAAATGTTACTTTTTCACGAGGTACTAGTTAGCTGCTCTTCTCAAAGTATTCTTGACTTAACAGTGTTCTCTAAATTGAAGTATTAATATAGGTGTGGGTTGACAGCACAATGTATATAATTGGAAATCTTTCTAAGATGATATCTATTCAGTGCATATAATAATTCTACCAACTTTAAATCAAGCTAAGGCTGACAGCCCTAAGTATTTTGCTTTCAACTACCATAATTAAATTAAAAAATAGTATATTTGTAAGGTTGTCTTTATCAAAATTACCTTATGTACATGATAATTTTATCCACTAAGTAATCTAATTTGAAGACTTTTATTTTTAATGGTAAGATAACATTGCTGGGTTCTGCTTCCCAATACCATGGTCTATGCTCATCTCCTCTAGATTTCTGTAAATATGTAAAGAGTTACATCAAGATAGATTCCTTTACCTCCTAGCATCTAAGTCCTTGGTTTCCTTGGTTTTGGAATTCTGGTCTGCACTACATCCATTTAACATAAAACCCAGCTCTACTGATTACCACCAAATCCTCACACAGATAAAACTCTACCAGCTAACTGCCTCCCCTGGGGTTTACGTGGGAGTGTGACTTCTCAGGTTCACAGGTGCTTTTGAACAAAACCGCACCGTGGCAGTGTTTTCTGGTCACTGCTTCAAATCAGGATTGCTCTGTTCCTACATCAAATCTTAGTTTCTCGTCACTGTTTTCTTACTCTTTTCTCTGTCATATTTCTCCCTCCACTATATCCCCACCCCCTTTTGTCTGGAAGAAGAGCCATTACATTTTCTTTTTATATCATACACATCAGCCAGCACCCTCCACACCATGATGGCAGGAAGCTACTGCATCTCTGGATTCTTAAGAAAACAAGAAGTTCCATCTCTTTCTCTAGAGGTATTCTGATTCCAGCTATTTTTAAAAGAAGGTTTAATCCTGAATTAAGGGGTATATTTTAGGATAATTTTAGGGTCCCAAAAGATGTCCAAAATATATCTACTTTAAATAATGACTAATGATCAATAAAAAACAAAGATTAATTACTGAAAAGTTATTTATTTTATCTTTTGACATATGGAATCTACCATCAATGAGGTATGTTGAAATGTTCTAAAACAGTGTATGTCTAGGAATTCAATGATCTATTCTGCCCTCTGAAAATTCTACCTCTACAAGATGAAGAAGAACCAAAGTTAGTGCTTCTTCAGCTGCTACAGATGAAAGCAACTCAAAAGAATGGAGACCATTTAGTTATTTTGATGTAGAATATAGGGATGAAGATGTCTATCATTGTCCTTGAGGTGGGGCTGATGGGTTAGGGGGCGTGGCTATGACTGGTGGCTTTGAGCAGACAGCAGACAGCATGAAAGAATGAGAGGATCTCATATGCCAGAAAGAATGATGGGAGCTTGCTTGGAGGATAGACAAAAGAGCATGAGCAAATGGTACCTCATTTCTAGTTTTCCTTAAGGATTTTACATTATCCCACAAAATGCACAAATAGAGTATCTTCTCCTTCTGTAGATTCCACAATATTGCAAGATTATTTGATAGAGCTAAGCTTTGGAAATGGTGGATTTTAGGGATTTACACATATTTTACTTTTTAAACTATATTCCCTACTTTTATATTAGTACTGAAAAAGCCATTGCAAGTAAGAATGCCATGATATAATCTATTCTGAAAAAAATTATGTAGTTAAATGGATATAGACACATATTTTCTAAAATTGTATTATAATAGCTATTGTGGTTTGAAATGACTATTCTGGCTAAATAAGTAAATAGTAATGTAAAAAATTATACTGTTTATTTTACAAATAGGCCCACCTCAAGGTTTGTATTAGAGACTTTTAAATATTATGCATAATAATTTTCTTTAGCATTTACTGAATAACTTGAAGTGATCTAAACATAAAAAGCATATTAGAAAACACTTAAGTTTACTTAAATAATTTGGAACATGCTAATTACTCTTATTGAAATGAAATATTAACATGAACTTGCATATTCTTTGGATATCTGTTAATATTAGATTTATTTTATGTTTAACTTTTAAACAATTTTGGGTAGTTGATATTTGTATGTTCATCCAAAGTGTTTAATCTTCATTATGGATTAATGGTGTGCAGAATGTTAATATTATTACTTTATATTTAACTGAATACACAATACAAAATAACTTCATCTACGTTTGGAAAATGTATTAGATCTTTTTGAAAATATGAAAAGGAGAAAACAGTGCAAGGGGAGGTTGTGAGAAGTAAATAAATACTGTTTTCCTTTGAGAAGCCCACACTAAGTCCTGAGCCACAATGAATGCCTATGCCTGCGACAAAGGTGCCAGCAGGATTCTTCATGGCCGCACTGGGCAAAGCACTGCCGGACTTCTCCACCCCTCGGCGTGGTAAATGACACTGAGCAGAGGGAGTCGGGTACTTAGGAGTCACCGCAGCAAAGGGAACTGGAACAACAGAAGCACTCTCACTAATGAAATTGGAATTTTTTTAATTAACACTTCTAATTAGAATTTAACATCTCACTAGCTTCGTATGGGATTTTTCGCTTCCTTAACCTCACGGAAACCTATCTATTGGCTCTAAATAGGCAGTCACTTCCCATGCACCACTTGAGGGTTTCAATTAATCCCCAATCCTCCAACTTTGGTTTGTGAACTCATCTTTTGCTCTGTGCCATTACTTCTAGTTGAATGTACTCACTAAAAGTCCTCTCTGCAGGTTTCTCTTGTGCCATCATCTGCCATCTCCTCCCTGATCCTATTTCTCTCCTACCTTAAGGAGAGAATTTCAGAAACGTGGCTGTGACTATAAAAGGTGACCATTGGTAATAGTCAGGGGGTGTGCCGGGGGTGTGATAGGCCCTCTACATTCAGTAAGGGAAGGTCGGATTTGCACTTGAATCAGGGCCCATCAGCAGGACCTCTGAACCTGTGCTGCCACCATTGCCTTACCTTAGCTGATGGTCAGAGATCTGGGCAGGAAAGTATGTTATTCCAAACAGCAGTTCTTCTGTGTAGTCCTCAAAACCTTATCAACAGCAACTACATTAAGGCTATTAGTGACTTTGGTTCTAAAGAATAAATGCACGTTGATGTAACCTGGATAACCTCAGAGCATCCTCAACCAGACACATTTGGACAGTCTATTGTGTACCTGGAAAGAAAGGTCAATTTACTTAGAAACATTTACCACCTCAGTCAGAACAGAAAACTTGGCTGAACTTAGCCTGAGAAGGACAAAAGATCACCAAAGAGAGTCTAAGAGAAGCCCTTTGATCTGCCTTGTATTTTCTATCTAGAAAATAGCATAGGAACCAAATAAAGGAAAATAATAACAATAATCATAATCATAATCACCTCTATAGAATATGTTTGCATGGAAGTGTTAGAATCTCTGAATCCCTGAAATACCCAAACAATTGACCCTGAATCAATTTTTTTCCCCCTCTGTAATATTGACAAATATATATTTAAAAGAGAGGTAGGTGACATTTAAACTTTGTGGATGAACTTGTCAAAATCTTTTATAGAGGGTGGTTAAGAAAAAGACAAGTATTGGGGCAGCTTTAGCAAAAGTGGTTATTTGGTGGCTGAGAGCCTCCAGGAGTGCGGGGGAGAAACCACCCAGTCCTTTCTCAGGCTCGGGCCTGGCCCAGCCTGGCCTCCGTGCATTGCTGGGGAAGGTGGCGAGTGCATTTGCCACAGAGGAGCTTTAGTGGGCATGTCACAGCCTTGCCACCACTGAGCAGCTCTGAGAACATCGATTTTTAACATAATAATTACAGCATAATCATTTAAACATTATAATTACAACATCTTTTGTGTAAGGTCTTTCTTCCATGGAGACATGCCAACATTCACCATCATCAGAAGTATTTAGTTAGCATACACATGGTCATAGTTCTAAGTGCTAGCTTGTTCTGTGATGATTTTTATAAAATCTTAAGTGGGTAAAGAAAAGATGGAGGAGAACGAATTCTAGGAAAGAGAAGGTTTAAAAAAATGCCTTGGCTATTTCAAAATTACTTTTAAGTAACTTGTGTGAACAGAGGAATGAAAGAACCTCACACGCAGAGAAAGACTTTCTCTCACAGGACGAGCTAGAAAAGAATCATTCCCTAACACCATTTCTATTTTCTGGAAAGGTCATTCACTCATTGAACTTTGGAAAGGCCACGTGTACAGAGCATTCCCTCCCTTCAAATATCCTGTAAGCTGAGGAATGACTGCTTTACCAAGCATTTCTATATCACCCCCTAACTTCTAAGCATCTTAAAGGAACTAACAAAAGAGCGCTCTTGGTTGGTGGTATTAAATGCTGTGTGTGTTAATCTCCTTAGGTTGGCACGGCCTTGCCAACCGCAGAGATGCTTTTAGTCTAAACCAGTTTGGTGTGAAACACTTGAATGTTTTGATGCATACTTACATGAAAAACACTCTCAGCCAATTCAAGGCAAGTAGGTTGTGGAATTATATAGATCTAGAATTATTTCCACAATTATTTTCACACTACAGCTTACACATATGTTGAAAAGTCTATTGTAGGATATACAGTATTTTGAAAATTCCATAAGGACTGGAAAATAAAGTGTAGATATTTTGTAAAATACTTAACCAAATGGTTCACACAAATATAGACGCAAACTGTGCTTTTGGAGATTCCCTTTTAGGCCCTCTCCACTAGAATTTAACATATGTGTCCTACTTTTCTAAAATACCGAAAATATTTGCAAGTATGTTTATTGAAATGTTTCTAAATTCTTTGCAGTAGTCATTCCATTTGCATCCATACATAATTCCCACTCCTTTCTGTGGGCCTGGTGAGTGTGGGTTGGAAAAACTTGGATAATTATATCTTATGAGTTTTTACGTTTTAAATTTCCAAAGGAAAATTAGATCCATAATTTTTTTTCAGATATGCAGCTGAGAAATACATTTTTAAATCGCTAATTTCACCGCAGATTAACACATTCAGTTCTGCCAAAAACCTGCCTCTTCCCATTCTTCCTCAGCTGTGCCAGCCGCCCCTTTCCTTGCCTCACTGCTTCTTTGATCTTTTAGATTGAAAAAAAAATATATTTTTTCCTCTGAGAATAATATAAGAAAAGTTTGTAGTTTCTGCTTTCAGAAATAACTTCTCTTAAATTGTAAAGGAAACAAATAACTAACTGAACAATTATTAAATCAAGGGCAAAGATTATAATAATGAGATTTAAACATTTATTTATTAGTCCTCACTTCAATAAAGTAATTTTTAAAGTCGAGGATATTGTAGAAAGATATTCAGAGCTGCCGAAACCGGTTTGGCTCAATGGATAGAGTGTCGGCTTGGGGATTGAAGGGACCCGGGTTTGATTCTGGTCAAGGGCCTTGGTTGTGGGCATATCCCCAGTAGGGGGTGTGCAAGAGGCAGCTGATTGATGACTCTCTCTCATCGATGTTTCTAGCTCTCTATCTCTCTCCCTTCCTCTCTGTACAAAATCAATAAAATATATTTTTTTTAAAAAAGAAAGATATTTAGAGCTGATTTAAAGAAAATAATTTGTTTAATATAAACTCCCAATCTTAAAAGTATTATGCAATTAGGAAACAAAAAAATATGACTTTCAGGTACACATATTTTATAAAACATAATAACAAAATGTAACAATTGTCTATGATATAAAACAAGTATATTAATAAAAGTTTTTATTTTTTCCTAAAGGATTTTATTATGCATTGACTTCCTCTGTGAATAAAATATGCATAGCATATCAACATCCATTACAAATTGTATGCTAAGAGAGAATGACAATATAGAAATTCATTTTGACATTGACATGGGTTATATGATGTGCTATTACCCATTCAATGTCCACTACAATTGCTTTATGGAATATATGTGATTAAGTTCATATATATAGTGTGTACATATTGGACCGTGCCTGTCAGGGTGAGTGCAGAGAGAACTGGATGTCAGAGTGAAAACAAAGTCAATGGTGAAAACATTGTCCCGTATCAACCCCTCTAACTCTCTGCAACTCTGAGAGCCAATCTCCTGCTAGGACATAACTAATGATTCTTTAACCAATGTCAAAATTCCACTTGAATTGCATATTTTTAAAAAAATAATGTTTTGTTATACTTTATTATAATGTTTCGTATTTGTTTTAAGTCATTAAAAAATAGCCTGTTGGGAAATTTTATCCCCAAATTTGACATTTAATTTAATCACAACAAAATTAGACATTATCATACTCAGAGGGTATGACTTAAATTATCTATTAGACTTTATCAGTTTAAAATACATTTTACTTCAGAAGTAAAATGTCTGTAAAGCTATATCTAATCACTTCTCCTTCCACCTGAGATACATCAAAAGCTCGTGAACTTAAGAAAATAATGCCAAGCATTCTTGTGTTTGTTTGTTTGTTTGTTTTCTAACAGCAAGCTGTATACAATATTTATGTAAAGGAAACAGAATTTAAGAACAAAATTTAATTTTTTTCTCCATTTCTGACCATCCGTATTCAAAACTGTGGACCTGCCCAGGAGATGGACCTGCCGCCCCGGGGGTCAGACACAAACCTGCAGGCTCTGCTCCGTTTGGGCAGGAAGGAGGCTCCTCCATGTGAGACGCTTCCTTTCTCTGTTCTAAAAAGCAACTGCACTTGCCAATATTTAAAACAGAAGCTTTGCAGAAACTCAGTTTATCAGTTCACTTTGAAAGTAGAAGAACGTGGAGACACCAGCAGCTCACTAGCATGTTGCAATGGTTCCAGGGTTCGAGGGCCTCTGCGGGGGCTGCTCACTCAGGTGTCAGTCACTGTCGGTCAGCTTTCCCACCCCTCACCACTCATTTAAAAGATTTACCGGACTTTTCCCACAATTCAGCAGGCAGCTGGTCAGAAGTGTGTACTAACAACATTTGTCCGTAATATTTCACAGTGCTCTTTACCAAATTCCACTCCATGCAACTCCGATTCCTTAGAAACAGGCATTACCAAACATGTTAAAAAGCTGCTTACTGTTAAATGTTTTGGGAAAGCTGTTTAAGCAAAGCTAACAAGCTCCTTTAGGCAGACGTCTGTGTGCCTCTGGCGTGCTTTGCACTCTGAATCCACAAGTGATGAACAGCGCAGAGTTTGCCAACTTCATTTGATCATCATAGAATATTTCTTTTATTAAGTCACACCTGTTGAGATATGGTACTTGGCGCTTCTGCTGTTTATAAGCCCACGTAGGTGCCATTGTGGTCTTAAGTTGAGCTTTAACTGAACATAAAGTGTGTCTGAGGTCCAAGTCCTGGGCTTCTGTCTTTGCACAGCTTTACTTGATGTAGCGCTTCCCTGCTCTGAGGAGTTTTAAGGCAGCATTGTGAAGGCCATATTTAGAGGAAGAGATGGGCGAAGTACCTTGGGACGACCACAGAATGGCCCCAAACCTGCATAAGATTGTGCTCTTTTGGCCACTCCCATCAACTTGGGTCTGATACTCAGAATAAGAAGCAAATTCAGAACTTGAAAAAGCTAGTCTCACAGGGACCCTGCTCAGCATGAACGCAGCAATGGACAGCGCCCTTTGTGCCCAGAGAGAAAGCAGTGCTGTCCGGAGATCTTCCTTCATTCTGCTCAGCCGCATGTCCACACAGTGAAGGGACCACGACCAGCTTGCTCTGCCATCAGGGGGAGCACTGCTGGGGCGTGTGAGGTACCTGAGCAGGTGCCAGCTGGTGCCAGCAGCGGTGAGAGTGGGAGGACCCTCTCCAGAGGCTTCCTGGCAGCAGATGCCCATTAAGAGGCTGGATCAAAAGAGGAAAGGCAGTCCAGGCCGCGTATGAGGTCCTCCTGCAGACCCTCCTGAGGAGTGAGCCTGGAGCTGCTCAGTCCCCGGGCTGGGCAGAGCCGGGCTTCTGACGTGTGTGTCTGCTGCTGGACATCTCTTGCTTCCCTAAAGGCTGCAGGCCTCAGAACTTGTATGTTTCACATCCTATTGGCAGTAAAACTTTAACATTTTTTATTGCTGATAAAGGTCTGGGGAGAGTTTTTCAAGATTTCTCTTTATGTAATGCATTATTATTTGCCTAACAATTCAAGAAGTCATTCCTTTTATTTATTTTTATTTTATTTTTTAATATATTTATGATTTTTTACAGAGAGGAAGAGAGAGGGATAGAGAGCTAGAAACATCAATGAGAGAGAATCATCGACCAGCTGCCTCTTGCACACCCCTCTCCCCCCCACAGGGGATGTGCCCACAACCAAGGTACATGCCCTTGACCAGAATGGAACCTGGGACCCTTCAGTCCGCAGGCTGCTGCTCCATCCACTGAGCCAAACCGGTTTTGGCTAGAAGTCATTCATTTTAAACAGAAGTATCGTTTCTCTTGTTAACTTACATTGTTTAGCATATGCTTCTGCTTCTCTTGGGACCTGAGACACATGTCTTGCTTTTAGTAGCAGAGGGGGAGATGGCACGGAGTTTGCCGCGGCTCAGGGAGGCCCTGGCATCGGTGGCTGGGCTTTTTAAATGATGATGTCCCATGCTGAGCGTCAGCACACTGCGTGGTCCTGGTAGAAGTGGGCATTCAAGCACCTGAGTGTCTGAATCTGCTTTTCAGCCATATGCACTAAAGAAGCAGTTGACATAAAGGTCATGAATGCTGCCTGGAGGAATATCAGCTGTGCAGAGCACAAAGGCGGACTGGACTCCCTCAAGCTCCCCGGCAGTTCTGCTCAGCACACACCGGCTGAGGGGACGGACTGGCCTTTTTGGTGACCTCACGTTGAGGTACTCCCCGCGAGCCAGCCAGCTTCACTGCGGAGGGATTAAGTCCTGGCAGGCTTGCAGCCCAGCACAGCCAACCCCGCTCTAAGCTGGAACCACGTCTCATGGTGTGACGCTGAGGGATGGACAGTGGGGGTGCCAGGTCGCACAGCAGGTCCCCCAGGGCCATCTGCTCCGGCTGCTCCTGCTGACGCCCAGGAGCTGCGGAAACTCCCTAAGTGAGTGAAAGAGGGCGTGAGCCCTTGGGGCCACTTTTTCTATGCACAAAGCATTTAATCCTTTGGCTATTACATGCCTGTTTCTTCCAGCTCTCCTGCTATGAAACAGGGGAGCAGAGCTCAATGTGAGGAGTGGTGAGGGCGGCCGGGAACTTCAAACCATCAAACACCGAGTGCAGGGCATTTCTTTTCCCCAAATAAAGGATAAGGTTTTTCATGGAGCTGAAGCTAGAGGAAAACCTCTCACACATGTGCACAAGAAGTTTTGTCCTTTGAAACAAGATGCAGAAGACAAATTGCCAGCACTTCTGTGATTTTTTTCTATCCAGGGTAAAATCCCCTTCCCTGATTTTCTACATTAATTAAGAAATAATGTGTATTTAATTTCAGGTTTATAATTAAACTTCCCTGAAGTGGTCTTGAGTAAACATAATACTTTAGCTTATTTATCTCCTTCCTTCCTTCCTTCCTTCCTTCCTTCCTTCCTTCCTTCCTTCCTTCCTTCCTTCCTTCCTCCCTCCCTCCCTCCCTCCCTCTCTCCCTCCCTCCCTTCCTCTTTCTCCTTTTCTTTATTTCTTTATCTTTTTTCTGAGAACCAGCAATGTATGATTGTCCAACTAATCTTTTAAATGAAGACAGATAAAGGAGAGGATTTTCCTAACCTTTTCAGTGTTTAAAAATCATTGTAAACACTAATAAGTCAGAAACATCCCCAGAGCCTCTTTGCTGTCTCTCTGTGGTCATTGCCATCTTCTGTCCCTCATAAGTTCTCCTTTTTCTTTTATTTCTTAACTAGAGGCCCAGTGCACAGATTTGTACATGGGTAGGGTCCCTCAGCCTGGCCAGCAGTCAAGGCCAATCAAGGCTGGCTGGAGTGAGGGACCTTGGGAGGTTGGTTGTGAGAGCACAGCGATCATTGGGGGCAGCTCCTGTGTTAAGCATCTGTCCCCTGGTCAGTGTGTGTCATAGCAACCTTTTGGCCAGTCATCATTCCGTTGTTTGGTGGTTTGGTCACTTAGGCCTTTATACACACACACACACACACACACACACACACACACACACACACTAGAGGCCCAGTGCACAAGCATTTGTGCACTTGGGGAAGGGGGTCCTCAGCCCTGCCTGCACCCTCGTGCAATCCAGGACCCCTTGGATGGGGTCCCTAGGCCTGGCTGAGATCAGGGCCTATTAGGGCTTTCTTTGCTTTTTAGTAGCAGAGGCCACTGCTTGCCATCTGGGCAGCACTGCCCCCCACCACCAGTCATCTCCCTCTGCAGGTGGCAGGCATGGGGTGTGGTAGTTTGGCTGGCCTGGGTTCCCTTTGTGGGGCAATCACTGGCCATGGCGCCAGCCCCACCTTGCAGTGTCCACTGCTGCCAGCTACTCCTGTCGCAGCCACTGAGTATCCCTCCTGCAGGCTGTGGCAGGCAGCCTATGTCTCCCTCTCTGAGGAAATCAATAGCAGGGCTCTGCCTGCCTGCCTGCCTGATTGCCCCTAACCACTTGCCTGCCTGCCTGATTGCCCCTAACCACTTTCTGGGGAATGGAGCCAGCCTGGGTGAGGGGCTATGGTGGTTCTGGTCTCTGGTCATTCTGGTAGTTCTGCCATTTCGGTCACTGTGCTTAGATATTATATAGGATTCCTTGCTTTCTTATTTGTTTGTTTGTTTGTTTGTTGTTTGTTTTTTATTAGAAGGTAGAATCTATTCCCCACCCCATGAATCTGTACTGGAACCCTGCCCAGCTGCTATGTGAACAAGTGGGATAATTTGCTAGCTAATAGGAAATCCCATGGTAAAGAGATTATTTATTTCACCTGAAACCATCCTAGAATAACCAGGCCCCAGCCAATCTGGCAGTTTAGCTAGAGTCAGAATTTCCTCAGCTGTCTACAACTTGAGCCATCCCAATGCCTATGTGTTTGCTGTTTTAAGCCACCCTGTCTTCTGCTGGTTTGTTGCACATCAACTGACTGCCTTTGGACTTGAACTACAATTCTTCTGTAGGTCTCCAGCCTTCATATTCTTCATATTATGGACTTGCCAGCATGCCTTTCTTTTCTCTAGCTTTCCAAGTGTCTCTGTACCTCAGCCACTGGACCTGTGACTTTAGAATTAACTGTATCAGAAACACGGTGTTGCTCTTGGTAAATTTTCATCAGTTTTCTCCTCTTCCCCAAACTGGAAATACAAAGGAGAAATTTACAGCATTAGATCTTGACTATAAGGTTCATCCCAGTTCATTTTCCAGTCTCTTTTTCCCCATTTTTTATTAAATTTATTAGGGTTACATTGGTTGATATGTTTGTGTAGGTTTCAGGTGTGTGTTCTATGTTACAAGATATGTCCATTGCACTGTTTGCCCACCACCCAAAGTCAAATCTTCTCCTGTCACTATATACTAGGCCCCTTTTCACCTCATACCCCTTACCTCTTGCAATGATCACACTGCTCTTTGTGTACATGAGTTTTAGTGATATCATATGGCTCTTAGCTTTGTATGACTTATTCACTTAGCATAACATTTTCAAGGTTCATGCATTGTTGCAAATGGCAGTATTTCATCCTTCCTTATGGCTGAGTATATTCTATTGTGTACAGGTACCACATCTTCTTTACCCCGTCTTCTATTGCAGGACACTTTGATTGCTTTTATGTTGTGGCTGCTGTGAATAATGTTGCAATGAACATAGGAGTGCATATATTTTTGCAAATACATGGATTATTCTTTTTGGTGTTTACCCAGGAGAGGTATTATTAGGTCGCATGATATTTTTTCCAGGCTCTTTGCCAAGAATTTTGACCATAAAAATAACTGTTCAATCTTCTCATAGAGGTTGTAGTCTAAAGTAGAGTGATTGTTGTTTTTTTCTTTAACTTTGTATAATCTTCAGTTATAAAATCTGCATTCTATAACTTCTCATGTTGAAATACTTTGTACAGTCAACAATGAGAAAGGAACAATGGGATACATCTGTACTCCCACACACACCTGTACACCTATAGGCAAAAGGTTTACCCTAATCAGAAGGCATGTTTCTTTCTGCAGAAAATGGATCTTGTATTCTTTGTGCATGTGTTAGAGTGTATGCATGTCATCATCTCTCCAATTATTTTTATGATAACAGCCATTATAGAATATGCAGTAAACAGCAACATTAAGTGAAAAATTCAAGCAAAAAGCACAGTCTTTCTCTCCTGTAAGAGGATGAAGTGAAAAAGTGGAATGTTGTAACATCCTTAGTCCCTGGGGGGGGTAGAGAACTCAGTCAGCAGACCCTGGGCCCTGTGGCCTGCTCAGCCTGTGTTGGGCACCACAGGGTGTCTGCAGAGCAGGCAATGGTGGCAGCATGGATGGGCAGCCTTCTCTTTTCCCACTGGCCAGTCTTTGGAGAGGCCTCACCAACTCTTCCATGAGATGTGTTTACTGGTTAGAATAGATGGCTACCACCCTGGATAAGTGGAGAGAGAATTCACTCCAAAAAGGAAAATAGGTAATATGAGATATGATCATCAACTATTATGCACACTAATTTGGGTTCCACAAGGAGATAAGAAATAGAATGGGGCAGAAGCAGTAGTTGAGGAGATAATGACTGAGAAATTGCCATAAATGTTGAAATCTGCATGTGTCATATTCAGAAAGCATTATAAAGCAAGAGAAATGCAAAGGAATTCCAAGTTAGACATATAAAACCCAAATTGATGGAAACCAAGATAAAGAAAAAATTAACAGCAGCCAGATGAAATGAGATCACCTTCCATGGAGTAAGGATGTCAGCTGTTTTCCCAGGAGCATGAGCCCTTTATTGTGCTTAAGAAAAATAAATTCCAACTTGGGATTCCATATCCAATAATACATTCCATTTAAAAAAGAACACAAATAAGGACATTTTCTGATAAAGCTAAAATAGAAATGATTTATTATAAGCATATCCTCTATTGATAATGGTCCAAAATGAAAGCTATGACAAGAAGAAAGGGGTGTGGCTTAATCTAAGTGAAACAATAATACCATCAGCAATAGCATATAATACACAACACACAGTATACAGGGGAAAGAGGTTACTCAAAATTAAAACATATCAAGATCTTTGTATCAAATGTGGTAAAAGTATTGATTTGTAATAGATTTTAATAAGTAATAATGCATGTTATCTATCTTTAGGAAGATTAATGATTAAAAATAGTATGGGTATTTACTAATAGTGCTAACAAACTAATAAAAGGGATGTGAAATAAATTACTTCTTAAATATATCAATATAGCATTAAGTAAAACAACTAAAATTCCAATTGGAAAACAATAAGGATTGACAGATTACACTTTAAAAAGAAAGAAGACAAATAATTAACTTACATGTTCTTTACAAATATGGTAGTTTAAGTGTTATGATTGGGAAATATTAGGCGGGTTAGAAAATGGTTAAGCCAAACTATCCAATCACAGAAAGAATGCTGATATAGCTATATTTATAAAAATGAAAGTATGTTATCATGCTAAATAATTTGCAAGAGATACAATGGAGCATTTAATTGTGGTAAAATTTCCATTATTCAGTAAAATGGGTTCAAAATTTGTATATACATAAAGAACAGAGCCTCAAAATATATAAGGCAAAAAGTTACAGAAGTAAAAAAAAAATAGAACTATAACAAGAAATTTTTAACATAAAGAAAAGACACAAATAAGTAACATCACAATAGCAATTTTTTTAAAATAAAAAATTGTTTGGACAATTTTTTAAAATGTCCAAACCTGCCCTAATTGGTTTGACTCAGTGGTTTGACTCATTGGCCTGTGGACTGAAGCCCAGGTTTGATTCTGATTCCAGTCAAGGGCATGTACCTTGGTTGTGGGTACATCCCCAGTAGGGAGTGTGCAGGAGGCCGCTGATCCATGTTTCTCTCCCATCGATGTTTCTAACTCTCTATCCCACTCCCCTACTCTCTGTAAAAAATAAAATAATAAAATAAAACATATTTTAAAAAAGAAAAAATTTCCCAATAATCCCACGGATATTTAAAAAAAGATTCTTAGGTGATATTTTGCACTTTAGAGCACTGAATTTTAAAATTTATCTAAAATAACCAGAGACAATGTCAGCTTATCAAAGAGAAAACAGGGAAAAATGAAATAGTCTTATGTCCATGGAAGAATTTAAATATGTTTTGAGACTTGTTCGTTTAAAATATATATATATGAGTCATGGGCAGAGGGCTCCATAGTTAATCCCACTAACTAAGAATGGAGTTCCCTCAGCGAGTGAGGCTGCCTCGCTTCTCCAGGGCCTCAGGTCATCAGAACCGCTTCTGCGTTTGAGTAGTATATGTTGGAAATGAGGTCTATTTGCATAAAAACAGAATATTGTATTTTGTTTAGGGAATATTTAGGATGCTTTGCTGAGTGCTGGGTGTCTAATGAAGAAAAAGGCTTTTGCCATTTTTCAATATTTAAAGTGAAATTACACTGGCATATTCTCTTGGAAAAAGTCCAGAATTCCAGTTTTGGCCTCAGACTTATAGGACATATTTGCTCCTCGTCTGCAGTCACCTTAATTGGAGAGGGGGCTTTACATTTTATTTTATTTTATTTATATATTTTTTAAATATATTTTATTGATTTTTTTTACAGAGAGGAAGGGAGAGGGATAGAGAGCTAGAAATGTCGATGAGAGAGAAACATCAACCAGCTGCCTCTTGCACACCCCCTACCGGGGATGTGCCTGCAACCAAGGTCCATGCCCTTGACCGGAATCGAACCTGGGACCTTTCAGTCCACAGACAGATGCTCTACCACTGAGCCAAACCGGTTTTGGCAGGGCTTTACATTTTATTTGCTTACGCAGGGAGGCCTGTCCTGTGGAAAACAAACCCCACATGTATGCAGGTTAATAAGAATGTGTTTCTATTCATGCGAAGAACCTGGAGAAACTGCTTTTCTGCACCAGTTCCTTCAGACAGCGACCTGGAAATCCTGTTAAGATTTCATTTGTGTCCACGCAGTGACCGCTCCTGACTTTACGTCGTTCCTGCAGAAGAGGGAGCGTGAAGAATCCTTGAGGCGCTGCAGGCTTCCGTAGGATCTGGCACAGAACTGAGCCCCCGCCCTCCCGCGGCTCCCGAGTCTGAGGCAGCCACCTGTTTCCTTCCCTCTGTCTGCATCCCTTGCCAGCCTGGCCCACTTTAGACTTCTCCCTGTTCTATCCAGCAGTCTTGGGTTATTCTGTAGGAAGTGGGTCCTTCCAGAAGGCATTTAATGGAGAAAAGGGGGAAGAAAAGAAAAAGCCAGCATTGTTGAGCAGTGGCAGAGGGCAGGGCAGGGAAAGTGCCCATCCATGCAGGAAGCCCAGGCTGTGCTTGCCAGGAGACAGAGTCATGCAGTAATTCCAATCTCATCCACCGTGTGCTCTGTACAGACCTGAACATATTATGTTACAAAAATCCCTGCACAGTGAACAAAACTCTAAGAAAATAAAAGTCTTCAGGGGCCTGAGAAGTATAAGGCATATCAATGTCTTGATGTTCACTGGGTCATTCTTCACAGTTCAGTTGAGAAACTGTATCTTTAAAAAACAGAACTGTTACTGGGGGTTGGGGTTGAGTATACCAATGACATTCAATTTAGCACATATTTCATGTTTATAATGAGAAGTTTGGATGGCTGGCAGGGAGGTTAGTGAGGGACAAACAAATGACTGAACAGCAGGCTGCATGAAGCAACCAAACTGGCGTGTGTGTGTGTGTGGGGGGGGGGGGGGGGAGTTGGGAACAGCACGGGGGGAGGGCAGTTGGGGATGGCCAGACCAACAGGGGGAATAGTTGGGGGTCACCAGGCCATCAGGGGGCAGTTAGGAGTGATTAGGTAGACAGGCAGCGGTGGTTAGGAATGATCATGCTGGCAGGGGGGACAGTTAGAAGTGATCAGGCAGGTGAGCAGTTAGGAGTCAGCAGTTCTGGATTGTGAGGGATATCTGACTCTTGGACATCCCCTGAAGGGTCTCAGATTGGAGAGGGTGCAGCCTGGGCTGAGGGTACCTCATCCCCATTTAGGAATTTTATATATCGGACTTCTAGTCTACATTAATAAAAGAGAAAAATGCTGATTGACTGTACCTTTGCTACACAAAAAGCCAATCAGAGTGAGTATGCAAATTAACCCAACAAAGATGGCGGGTAATTTGCATAAGCTGAAGGAGGGAGCAGTGAAGTCTGAAGACAGTATAGAGGGAAGAGGGAGGGAAAGCAGAAAGCATGGCGGCTGCCAGAGGGAAAGCATGGGTAGTGGGTGGGGAGCAGAGGTGGCAGGGAAAGCTCTGGGTGAGGGAAGCCTGCTGGAAGCCCTCCTGCAGGAATCTTCCTGCAATGGCCCCTAATTAATAAATAATAATCAAGAATAAATTTAATGATAAGGTAGAGTCTTAGAGACTTAGAGACAAGTTAATTGATTATATTTTTCCCCAAAGGGGTTATTCTCAGAGAAATTTGAGAAATACATTTAAGTCAAGGATCTCTCATTTCATAAAAGAACAGGGTGTTTTATATACAGCCACCTTTGTGTGCCTGCGCTGAACAGCTGAAATTAGGTGCAATCAGCTTGGGCCTGGAGCAGAATATGATGATTGAGAGAACTAAGTGAGAAACTGAGTTTGTACTTCTATATGAAACAGTTGAGAATAAGATCTTCTACATACCCAATTCTGAGAAATGTAATTGTATTTCATTACTTGAAACATACAATTTTTTAAAGAAAAGAGGAAATTAAAAAGAAAATAACTTACACTTAATCTTTTAATTTTTTTCTTATGTGTTTAAGAAAATAAAACAATACTATCAACAGGGTTTCATAAATTTATTAAGTAACCCTAATAAATTTCAGTGTACACATAAAGGACCTTCTAGGCTTTTGCCTTTTAAGAGATTATGCCATGCCTAAGAAGTCTTGGTGAAAATATATTAATCTATTGAGAACCAGCTAAACTCTTGGGCTCAAACTTTGATACTTTATTGACATTGATGCCCGAGATAAATGAATCAAGAGGAAGTTCACCACATAATCATGGAATGCTATTTTCGCAGATTGTTAATCACCTGGAAAGCAGAAACAAACTCAAAATGGTCTTGATAAATTGAAAATATTCATATAAAAATGAGCAAATTCACTAAGGATTATAAAAGACAGTACACCTATTATAAAAGGGGGAGTTATTATAAACATGAGGAAATATTGTACAGTTTAAATTGCATAGAATATCAGTGAGTCAGTGGTGGTCCCATTGTGTCCAGTGAGGAAAACAATCAGAGTGGACACAGCATAGGTTTTTTTTTGTTTATTGTTTTTTTGTTTGTTTGGTGTTTTTTTTTACCACAAAGCAAAACTTTCTGAATTTTTGCTCTATATCCACCCAAATAGAAATAATATTTTTCTGTTTAACCTATCTCTCATCTAAAATGATTTTTAAAAAGGGGCTTAATAATACCAGTGATTTATATATGGAACATGTGCTATGTGTCAAACTATGTTACATGTTTCACTGCTGTGAGAGTAGTGCTACTGGTCCCGGTTTAGGGCTGGGGCACAGTTCTCATTGAGGGTTTGCAGTTTGCCTGTGTCCTTTAAGCTCACGGCTGATTGGACCCATGGCTTGCCCGTCTAGGATGCCCTGATGCCGTGGCTATGAGTTTCCTAAGCCTCTTGGTACATTTCCCGCTGGGCCCTACATGTTCCCTTATTATATGTTCTCGACATCTTTTCTGCATTTACCCAAGGCTGCATGACTCTGGTATTCCACACATATCTACAAGCCAACAACGAACAGTGGCATCCTAGCAGTGAAGGTATAACTCTCTCACAGCCTGGACCCCTTAACATCTGAAATGGCGAGGTTCTCCTATAGAATGCAGGTGGGACTTTAGGGAAATATATGAAAAGGGACAGCTATGATTAAGCTGAAAGTGATGCTAAATCGAGCCTTTCTCTTCCTCAGAATCTCATTGGCTTCCATTTGTCAACTTGTAGAGAATAATTATAAGAAGAATTTTTATAGACTGAGTACCTTCTAAGCACTGGGTACTATATAGGCATTTTTCCATATATCATTTCATTTAATTTTCTAATTAAAAGATCAAATAACCATCTCTTTATCTACGAGGAAAAATGAGCCTTGGAGAGTCTCAACACTCATGATCACTTAGCTGACATTGGCATAGGCGGGATTCAATTCTGGGTCTGTCCACAGAAGGAAATAACACTGCTCAGCCTGGAAAAGTATTCTGATGAAGGACTGGCTTCATTCCAAGGCACAGACTAAAAGTTCTTTATGGTATGGCGAAATGAACACGGAAGGGGTGTACATTAAGGACAATTAGTGCTTACTGGACACTAAAAACAGCTTTTTGGTTATCACACTCACTTAACACAAAGTAACAAGCACATTGAATTGACCGGGTCTCTGTTTCTGGAGCCTGGCTCACCTGAGAGACTGCCCCGCCCAGGGATGCCAGTTCCTAGAAGTAGAAAATAACTTGCTTAGGAGTGTGCCTTTCTAATGCAAACCAAGCAATCTGTAATTTATCTTCCCGTTGGAAGTATCACAGAAGTCCTTGTTTTCCCCTCACTGACTCCATCCACCCGCAGCCCCTTCCAGGCTTTCACCCACGCGTTCAGCATATGTGCATATAAGTCCTGCTCTACTCCTCCCCCCTTTCCTCTGGGATTCATCCGTCTGTCCTGTGTTTCTATGTCTCTGGATCTATTTTGTTCATCGGTTTACTAGTATTTTGTTCATTAGATTCCACATATAGTGAGATCATGATACTTGTCTTTCTGTGACTGGCTATTTTGCTTAGCATATACTCTCCAGGTCCCTCCATGTTCTCTCAATTGGTAAGAGCCTCTTCTTTTTCACAGCTGCATAGTATTCCATCATTCCACAGAATCACTCCAGGCCACCTGGGCTCATCACCCTGGCCACGCACCCCACCCCTAGGGACAACCTTCCTTGAGCCTGATGAAATTACTAAGAACTGTCATTCCTCAGCTGCCTGCTCTCCCTCTCA
Source organism: Pipistrellus hanaki (assembly GCF_964339955.1). Taxonomy (NCBI): domain Eukaryota; kingdom Metazoa; phylum Chordata; class Mammalia; order Chiroptera; family Vespertilionidae; genus Pipistrellus; species Pipistrellus hanaki. The sequence goes on from NC_140514.1 coordinate 57,613,902, forward strand.
CACTCTCTCCCCCAGACGCCACAATAAGGGCTCTTGCCCACCCTCACCCCCATCACCTCTTGACTGACCCTGATGCTCCCCCTGCATGACCCTACCTGGTGGGGAACTGTGAGTACAACTGTCTCTCAGTGACAATCACCTCCTGACCTGTCAGCCTCACTACATCTTATAATAAATGCACATTTAAAAACACACACCTGAATGTCTCAGGGAGCTTTCTTCTTAGAAATCCATCTGCTCCCCTCATCCAACATAATTGAAAAAATAGCAAAAATTTATCCTGAAATCATAATTAAATCATGATTCATTTTAAGGTTTATCTATATAAATAAGAAATGTATACATTGTACATAATAAATACATGAATTTAAAATGTGAATCTCATCAGATGTCTTTAGGCCTTGTAAAAATTAAATATTTTAAGAGAAAATAAACTATCTTCTAAAGAAGCTTTCATTCTATTAGGCACCGTACGTTACCTATTTATTGTATGTCTTTCAATGAATGCTTTTATATCATGTTGTTTTCAGCATCAATATAACCATGCAGCATGTAATATTGTAAAAATAGCAACAAGTGCCCTTCCTCCATATATAGAATCCTATTTTGTTTCCTAGAGAAAGCATCCTCACACACAAAATGTTTGTCCTCTTGAGAAATTTAATAAAAATCTAGAAGTAAACCCATAAAATGTGTGTGTTCTATGTTGTACTAATAAATGCTTCATTCTTCTGGTGAAGACAGGGTTTGAGGCATTTTTTTAATACGTTAATAGCCGTTTCAATCTGATATGTAAACAGTAGTATTATAATGTCATTTACACATTGATATGATTGTATTCATTTCTAGCAATTCACAAAAGCTAACCAATTCCTCTAATTTCTGCATCGATGCGTTAACTGTTTTTGTGTAAATATCTTCTCAAGTCTTATAAAATATGGTATTTTTAGGACATCAGAAAAATTGGAATTTTTAGAAAAAATAGGCAATATTCAGGACATTCAAGAGTTTTCATCAGGATGTTTAGGGCAATTGGAATTTATGAAGACAAGTAGTAAAAATTAAATGCCGGATAATTTAAAGAGTAAGACAGCAAAGCTATATTTGTTTGCTGGCTGAGAACTGCTCTCTCTCTCTCTCTCTCTCTCTCTCTCTCTCTCTCTCTCTCTCTCTCTCCTTCCACCACCCCCCCCCCCCTTTCCCTCTGTCTCTGTCTCTCTTGGCACATTAGATCTGAGAAACTAAAAAATCTCCATTTAATCATTCCATACTGACTGGATCCAAAGGAAAATTACTTCACCTCAAAATAGCCATTACATAGCTATATGTTTAATAGGAAAACCTGCAAAGTACCATTTGCTGCTGCATCCAGCATTCCACATTGCTTTGCAGACTGAAATCTGTCATTCACATTTCTTTTGGCTGGAACTCCGAAATGCATGCCCAGAAGTATATTGCTTTTACAAGAGGTGCTTGCAAATATGCCCGTGGTTCTCCTGTGAGCACAGCCTCTCTTTCTGTCCTGGGCCAGACGGCCCTGGTACTTAAAATGTAGAAACAACCTCTCCTTGGACAGATTCTTCCCATTTTGAAAAATTGCCACAGCAATCCCCAGCCTGCCAAGTTGGCAGGTTCTAAGCCCAAAGCTGGAGGCCAGCCAGGCATCAATGGCACATTCCAAGCCTCTGAGTCAGCATCCAGCTCCATCCATTCTCTGTCTCCTGTGAGCAAAGCCTCGCGGCCCCAGAATCATTGCTTGCCAAAGACTAAACTTGTTTTTGAATCTAACACAACTTTTATGTAGTGGTTTCACAACCCAGACTGGAGCAGACAGGAAAACTGCATATTCTGAACAGCTGTGATACTGGGGATGAATTCTCCTGAAGTTTGGTGGGTGTGAGCCTCCCGGGTTTTAGAGAGAGAAAAAGAAGTCTGAGTAATTTTTTGGCTTGAGTTGTAAAACACAGGTCCTGACCCCTTGTCGTCATTAAAGATCCCAGGGGCTCTTTTGAAAGGACTTAGAGGGATTAACCTTTCTGTTCTGGCTAAATTCCTAATTGGATAATTGCATTCTGCCTCCCTAAATTACCCCTGCAGCTCCAATTGGATATGGAATTTTCACTTCCTGTCATAAAGAGTTGTAGGGTGTTACAACATTTCACCCCAGGGGCGATACCAATTAAGTCGTTAGTGAGGTGAAATCTGTACATGGTTGTCTTTCTCTCTCCCCCCCTCGCCTGCCTCCTTCTTTGGAGTTGAAAATGTGTGGAAACCATTCAATCATTTGGAATGGAAGGGGTGTCATAAGTTAGTAACACTGCTCAGTGTCACATTATTATTTCTAAGAACATGGTAAAGGTAGGCAGTGACTGATAAGCATTTACAGAGAGCATCATCGCTCTAAAGACAACTGAAGTACAGTGCTTGAACTGCCAGAGTCCACACCCAGGGCCAGGACGAGAAGGCAGCATAAAGTATTTCTAAAGCAAGTTCAGAGAGTGCACCTTTCCCTGGCCAGGCAGAGGGCAGCTCAGTATTCACAGAAACACTGAGGTAGGGACAGGGGAGGGATACATGTCTCTGAATATGGATGTGGGCGGTAGCCGTGCAGTTACGCCCGCACTAGGTTTGCAAAGTGAAGGTCACAGGTCAGCCTCTGTAGCCCGATTTGTCCACACTGAAAAGCATCGCCCAGAGAGGCACCCGTGAACCTAAAATGCAGCACTAACAGCAGCTGTGTGCCTCCCCAGAGCGGAGCAAAAGGTAATAATCAGTGTATTTGTTATATGCTTTTCCAAGAAATTGGTTTTAACTCAGTCAAAAATGGTGTTCTTATTTCAACTGTATTTTACTATATTCTTTTCAAAGACTATGTCATCTACAATATTTTTATAAGAACATAATTATTTTCATAGTTTAATAAGACCTAGAGGCCCGATGCACGGAATTTGTATACCGTGGGTGGTGACCCACAGCCTGGCCTGTGACCTCTCACAGTCCGGGACCCCTTGGGGGATGTCCAATTGGGCCTAAACCTGCAGTATGACATCCCTCTCCCAATCCAGGACCCTTGCTCCTAACCACCCGCCTGCTTGCTCCTTACCACTTGGCTTGTGGCTCCTTAGCCCTATTGCTCACTTGCCAGCTGTGAGGCTGGCTTCTGGCAGAGCAGCGCTTCCGCTGTGAGAGCACACTGACCACCAAGGGGCAGCTCCTGTATTGAGTGTCTGCCCCCTGGTGGTCAAGGTGCACCATAGCAGTCAGTCATTCTGGTTATCCAGTTATTCTGCCGTAACAGTTGCTGGGCTTTTATTATATAGATTATGGGCTCATTCTTCAGAAACAGGGATGGAAAGATAACTATGATAGGTTTAGTAGCAATATACAATACTAGTCCATTCCTTCAATATCTAACATAGTTACATTTTAGACTAGATAAAATTTGGGATCTGCCTGTGAAACTAAGAAATAGATGGGATAAATAAAAACTCAGCATCAAACTGACATTCACTGTGGGCAAAATGTGACTTTGTATGACATGGAAATGAAGAACGCTCTCTGCACTTTATCTCACCTGCATTGCACACCCATCCACACTTTACCTCATCTGCATTGCACACCCATCCATATTTTGTCTCACCTGCATTACACACCTATCTGAACTTTATGGCAAAACAGTGAGCAGTAAGTAACCAATCCAATCACTGTAAGCAAAGGGATTTAATAAGAGATTTCCATTTTAGAAAGTACATTTCAAAAATAATGCTTCTATATTTTTAGATCACATTTTATTTTGCTTTCTTGGCATAGACAAACAGGAAAATTTATTTTTAAATATTAAATGCAGTTTGATAGACAAATTAATTACACTCATCTCCGAGGCAACAGATGCCATCTGATATGAGTAGCATCTTGCATTCACCTCAACATCTTTGTTTAACTTAACCTTCTCTCTTTTCCCATTTCTCATCTCAGAGAAAACAAGAAATGTCTTCTGTGGAGGCCAAATCCATTCCAGTGGGCGCCTCACATCTAAGATTTGCCCAAGAATACTCCAAAAGTAGCTATTGAAGTTTCTGTCAGGGAAGACCCTGGGGGATTTTTTCATAAATTATTATCACAGAAGATGTCGTGTGTCCTCTACTAATATATACAATTTTTCCACCTAACTTAGAATTTGCATTTTATCATTTAAAATTAATTTGCTGGAATTAAAAAAAAATATTTCTTCCTGTGCATTAGTGGAGTCTGACTTAGTTCCTACTTGTAATAGATGTAAATAGAAGTAAAATGTTACTACTTGATATACATCCAACCCACTGTATCTGCCCATATAGCATGCACGACCATGACACCCGTTTATCTGGGATTCAGGCAGTGTTTCTCTGGGAGTTCTCCATTATAAACCTGAGTGGCTGATTAGGTTTACCTAACAGTGACTGTCAGACCTCCTGGTTCAGAGAGCAGCAGTGCATCATCACATTGATCTTTATCCATTCCGCTAGTGATCACCCACAGGTCAGAGAACTCAGCCCAGGTTCTCAGTCTTGATCAAAGTGAACTCATCCACCAAAAGGGCAGAAGTTACCACTGGAAATGGTGATGTTAAGTTGTAACAATCATTTAATTGTTTTCCCCCACCTATGAGGTTATATGTATGCACCTATCTATCTAGTACTCTTTTAAGAAGTATTAGAGGAAACGGCTTAACAAAATTAAAGAGACATTTGTAATAGTGTAATGATTTTAGAGGAGCAGCAAGACTCCTTTCTGGTTACATTGGTTAACCATTAAATCTATCACCCAGATCTTGCTAATCCTTTAATCTCCTTTAAATCAAGGAAAAATTGGGGGAGGGGGAAAAATTAGGTGTGCAGTTATGATTATGTAAAACACAAAGTTTATTCTTGTGTTATGATCTATTAATTATGAACAACTGTAAACCTACTTTAGAATCAAGAATACATAGCATAATTATACATATACCCACACACCCACATGTAATACACTTACATGTTTACTGTAGGCCCAGTGCACAGATCCGTGCACTGGTGGGATCCCTCAGCCTGGCCTGTAGCCCTCACAATCCACGGCTTCTCTGGGGATGTCAGATAGCCGGTTTTGACCCGATTCCCACAGATCTGATCCAGACATGTGGGAGCCTGATCCTGTGGGTTGAGTGTCTGCCCCCTGGTGGTCAGTGCACATCATAGCAACTGGCCATTTGGTCACTTAGGCTTATTTATATTCCAGAGGCCCAGTGCATGAAATTCATGCAATCAGGGGTGGGATGGGAAGGGTTCCTCAGCTCAGTCTGCATGCTCTCACAGTCCAGGTGCCCTCAAGGGATGTCCGACTGATGGCTTAGGCCCACTCCCCAGCAGTCTGACATCCTTAGTGCTGCTGTGGAGGTGGGAGAGGCTCCTGCCACTGCCACTGTGCTGACCAACCATGAGGCTGGCTCAGGGCTTCTGGCTAAATGGTGCTCCCCCTGTGGGAGCACACTAACCACCAGGGGGTAGCTCCTGCATTGAGCATCTGCCCTCAGGTTGTCAGTGTGCATCATAGTGATGGGTCATTCCATAGTTAGGTCGATTTGCATATTAGCTTTTTATTATATAGGATAGATTAGTGATCAAGTCACTTACTAATCAATTTTTGAAATTTATTCTTATCTCATTATTTTAGAAAGTATATAATATAGAATAGTTTGAAGACTATAAGAAAACAAAAAGGAGCTGATCATTTGATCTCTCCACCCCTTATTGGCTGGGGTTCCCAGATTTACCAATTAAAATTGGAGCTGATTCATAGGAATTACTATAAAATTACTACATAAACCACTAGGTAACAATCTGTTAGTAAAAGAGTTGCATTATATAGTAAGCATTTTATCTTAAGTACTTCTCCAAATTTTTCCTCTGAGAGTCCCAATTTATTCTCAATTTATTGCCAGATCATTGAATTGGTTCAAGTATCCACTATTATACCAATATTAAACTTGTCCCCCCAACTCACTCTCTCTCTCTCTTTTGGGCATGCAGATGTATGACAAGAACATTTTTGTGACATGTTGTTATGTTAATATCACCAAGTTGTATCACCAACCAAAATATGTGAGTATCACTCAGTTATAATAATCTTATCAATAAAATATTATAACAGCTATAAAATATTTTGAAAATAATGCCCAACTACATAGAAGACGTGTGGGGCAGAAGCATGCACTGAGAACCAGTGAAGCAGGCACAGAGGACCGCCCCAGCCTCCTTCCCATTGTTCTCTGCTGTGTTCCCGCTAAATGAATGGAAGCTGGGATCTGTCCATCAGGCATTGTTCTGGATGGACCTGAGCCCAGCAACCAAGGTGATCACGAAAGAAACTAAAAGGTAGATCCTCTGTGTGGACACCAGGGCTGCAGTGAGTACCTGAGACCACTCCTGTGAAAACATGATTTAAAGGGATTTCTGACAATATGTCTTACTATATTGGATTAAGATGACTGATAAACTTAGAGCACTTTATTTTAGAAGAGAAAGAATAAATACAGAGAATTCAGGAAAAGGTGTCTAATTGGTAAAATTTATTTTCTTCTTCTTAAGGTTATGTAGAATCTTGTCTTTGAATTTACTTTGAAAAATATTAACAATTCTATACTTGTAAAATATGAATGTTTTATTTCCTAGAAGTAGACAAAATTTAGATTGAAAATTATAATACTATCATTAAACTACTGGACTTGAAGTACAGTTCCATGGAAGGTTAAGGATTATAAGTAAGTTTCTAACATAAAAAGGCCAACAGAGCTAAATCCATAAGCAACTATGATAAAATATACAGTACTAGTGTGTCTTCTGCTCGACTTCAGACTCTTTCCCTTTGCTTCCCTGCAGTGTATCTACTCCAGGTGAGTGGGAGTAAGCAAGTTTAAATTTAGAGATACAAATTTTGAAAATATTTGATCTAAGCTGTGAAAAGTGATTTCCTCTGTCTTTATAAAGATATTTTTTCCCATTTGTTCTTTGTCAGTCTTTCTTAAATCTCACTTGGCAAAATCACTGATGTAAAAGAAAACTGATGCCGTAACAGCCATAAAAGAGTCTAAATTCTTTATAGGAGTGAATCTAAAAGGAAGCAGTCTTTGCCTATAAGAAGGTAAGAGTAAACAAAAATGTGAATGAAAAATAGAATATGTCTATTAACGCAAAGAAGATAGACAGTGCAGAGATGGCGTGGAGATAGTTATTGTGTTTTCTGTATTGAAGAGATGAAATAGCCATATAGTAAAGGATTCAGAAAGAGGAATTGGAGAAAAAATAGAGAACTGGGAAGTGCTGAAGCAAAGACTGCTGAGATCTGGGAGCCTGGAAACAAAGGCATTTTGGCAAGAATTGCTCAACAACTGGAATGACATGACAGCCACCTCTGCAAGCCTCCAGCCACCCACCTCCCACCTCCTAGCATCCCAGGATGCCTGATTGGCAGCCAGCATGCTAATGTGCTCCTGCTCTAGATTCCCTCTTCATAACTGCTCTGCAAAAGCTTCAAGGAGTCCCTACCATCCCTGCTTCTTTTAATAAAGCTCTGTATTATGAGGCGCAAAGGTAACAAAGTGCCAGAATCACATTCTTTTCTAGTTGGCACAACCACCAATTCAGCCTGAGAGAGTAGTTCCTTGTAAAGTGCTTATTGACTGCATACATCATGGGAAACAGGGAATAGCGTGCGTCTGGCCGCAGAGAGATGTGCATCTTCAGGAAAAGGGAGCTGTAAGCAAAGTGCATTTTGCCAGACAAAAAGATTAGTTCTTCCGGAAGCTCCAAGTTAATCCTGCTGAGGGGAGTGTGTGCAGTTCAGCCAGTGAGAGCAACAGCCTGGCCCAGGCCGCAAGCTTGACAAAGGCAATGGCGAGGTCCTAGCAGGAAAAAAAAAAAAAAAAAGGTGACATGAGTTGTCTTTGATAAATGGAACCCTGACTGGCCTTTACAACTTTTCTAATTTTTATGTAATAAGTCTGTGTAATACGGGATTTTTCTTTTTAAAAAAATATATATTATTGATGTTTTTATAGAGAGGAAGAGAAAGGGATAGAGAGTTAGAAACATCAATGAGAGAGAAACATTGATCAGCTGCCTTCTGGGGATGTGCCCACAACCAAGGTACATGCTCTTGACCAGAACTGAACCTGGGACCATTGAGTTTGAGTCCGCAGGCCAATGCTCTATCCACTGAAGCAATCCAGCTAGGGCATGATTTTTCTTTTTTACATATTTTTATTTTATTTTTTAAAGTTATCTTTATTGTTGAAAGTATTACAGCTGCCCTTATTTCCCCATCTGTTTACGTCAATGACCTCACAAACACTAATTTTTCTAAATTAGTGTTTGTGAGGTCATTGGCAGTGGAGTAAAACTATCCTGCTTTTCCTGATTCTCTCATGTGCACGCTTCTCCTCCTCTCCCCACCCGCACCTCCAAGTCACCTGGAGAGCTTGTTCCAGCAAGCACTCTTCGCCGTTCCCCATGCCTGAGGTTCCTGAGTTAGCAGCCCTGTGGTGGGCCTGAGAATGTGGGTTCCTAAAACATGACCCAGTGCTGCCCTGCCTGTGGGGGGCAGCCGTTGGGAATTACTGACCAGAAGACTCACTTACTGACCAGAGGATCCCAAATTACAGCTGATGTCACCTGAAGCTTCCACTCTGTGCAGGTCACTGTGAGAAGGGTGGGGAATGGTGGACACATCTAATGTTCGGAGGAGAGTGAATGAAATGTGGGCCAAGATGAACTTGGGTAGGAACATATCACAAGGTATGTCCTGGGTGGGATAGAGATAGCAATCAATTAGATACTGAGAAGTCAAAATGCTAAAATCTGTCAAAACTCGAGCCAGAAAGTCTATATTGGATTGTGGTTGGTTCTCTAGGGCAGTGTTTTTCAACCTTTCTTGGGCAAAGGCACACTTGTTTCATGAAAAAAATCACGAGGCACACCACCATTAGAAAATGTTAAAAAATTTAACTCTGTGCCTATATTGACTATATATAAAGTAATTCTCTTGAATAGGAATCGAATAAACACAAAGAAAGTATTTTATAATTACTTTATTATGAAATATTAAGTAAACAAAATAGTGAAAAATTATAAAATTCTTGTCTTGTCTGCACCTACGGCACACCAGGCAACATCTCGCGGCACACTAGTGTGCCGCGGAACAGCGGTTGAAAAACGCTGCTCTAGGGGAAGAGAAACGATGCTGGTTATCAAAGAGAATCAGGGTAGACTTTCCATCTATTCTTACCTCAAGGTCTCCCACACACAGTTGTTTGCTGTACATGTGCCTTGGCTCCACCACCGCCATCTGCTCAGGTCACCCAGTTTGCGTGTGTCTCCTGCCCCTCCCTCGTGCCTAAAGCATACTGACACGCCATCACATTCCCGCCTCCAACAAACAAGCACTACCTTCTATGACCTCCTGCCTCCCTTTGCCAGCCCCCAGGGTCTCTTCTTCCCTTTAGAGAAAATATTTAAATGCTCCAAATGTAGCTCTTCCTTCCCAGACCCTCCTGTGCTCCTGTCCCTGGTTGATAACCTAACATTAATAACTGGAGGCCTGGTACACAAAATTCATGCATGGGTAGGTTCCCTAGGCCTGGCAGGCGATCAGGGCCAATCAGGTTCCCCATCTCCTTGCCTCCCTGCTGCCTTCTTCCCTTGTCCCCTCAGTGCCTCATTTTTGCTGCTGGTTGCCCAACATGTTTTGTGCCGCCCCTAGTGGTCAGCGCACTGTCATAGCAAGCTATCGAACTCCTAGTCTCCTGGTCAAACTTCCAAGGGGACACTGCATATTGGCCACATATATATATATTAGCTCTTTATTATATAGGATATTCCCCTGAAGGATTATATTTGCAGTTCTTGGTCATAGTATATGTTCAGAAATATTTAAGTGAATGGTTGGACTTGAATAAAAAGGAATGTCTTATATCAGAAATATAGATTGAATCTACTTTGAAAGCTTTCAGAGGAGGCATGCCCTGCCTAGGTTAATTTAAGGGATTCTGAGAATAATGACCTCCTTTTTGAAATTTATAAAGTAAGTACTATATACCTTTTTGAGTAAACTTACATTATGGAACCTGGAAAAATCTGCTTGCCTGCATCCATACATTTCTACACATACAATACACTTTTATTTCAACACTGCCTACATCTTTCATTTATTTTATATCAGCATCTTCAAGAAATTTTCCTACATTAGAAACTTATCCCAATTCTAGAACTTTTTCCTCACTGCTATTTTCTATCTCACCTAAACACACACACACACACACACACACACACACACACACACCACATAGCATCCTTATCTACTATGGACCAAATCCCATCTTTTCTAATAATTTTCTATATTAGATACCCCTTTCTATACTCTCCATTCACTCCAGCCAGTTGTCTATTAAATTGGATTATTCCAATGAGGCCAACAGACTTGGAGCAAGGAGACAAGCGGTGAACAAGAAGAAAATGTCATGAATCCTCAAGGCCAAGACAGAGTTAAATCATGACCCAAAGCCAGAGGTAAGAACCCAAGCAAACAGAAAGCCCATCCATCAAAGTGGGAGTTGGTCTGCAGAAGAAGGTGAATAGTAGACACTGAGGTGCACTGGCCCATGGTGGATGCTATTAAAGCTGTCTTTCTCTGCTGGAGGCCTCTTCCTAAGGCCAAGTCTAGGGTCATGTCCTGCTTTGTACTAGTATTTCACAGTTATCTATTCACTTCCTCTCCCTGTGTGACTGGGAGCTAGATAAGCCATAATTAGATAAGCCATAACTCTAGGGTAGGTGTGTACACTGCCTGTGATTCAGTAGACATATTTATCTATTAATTAGTGAATAAAATGATGTTTTTCTTATTACTAAAGGTTTTGCAAATCTTTAAATTGTACTTGAGATTGATTTCTAAAATATTAGATTTGAGAAAGCATGTTATTATGGTTTTACAACCCCATAAAAGAAATAAAAATACACCTTCAAATATCTCGATGATGACTTAATTCAAGAGTATATTTCTGATATTGAGGTGGCATATCTCAAGAATTGCCTGTGGTTATTCATGTTTGTTCACAAGTCCCACTACTCAGAAGAGAAGCTGCACTTGGCAGTGGGTTTTGCCTTGTGTGCTCCAATAAAGCAGCAGCCGCACAGTGAGTGAGGAGCACTGCAGGGCGCATGGAGGTTTGCAGGCTGACATCCAGCAGCTATTGGTTCTTACCAGGGTTGTTCTTCCACCTTTGGAGGTGAGATGAAGTGACATTGATACCACATGCCCATCACCTAGTTTCAAAGCAGAGCAGGAGATTCATACGTAATAATTATTTAAAAGAGCAGTGAATATAAATAGTGGAGCAGACTCAGCTTGGGGACATGGCTGTTGTCTGGTTCGATCAATAGAATAAAGTGGGGTTGTTGGCAAAAACATGTGATGAGGTCATAGTGCTCCTCATTATCCCATCCCAATTTTGTAAATGAAGCCTAGAGTGTTTGCCAGTTTCTTAGTAATGCCATCGTCATTATTACCTATTGAATAGCATTGAGAAAATGTAGCCCTGCCCGATTCTAATTATTATGATCTCTCTGGCTTTGTTTCTAAATATATGACTATACAACCCACAGATGGTCACAGACGGTGAGGCATTGTAGTGAAGACGGACGAACTGGACTGAAATCCTAGTTCTGCCACTGGCGGCTGGCTGAGGAGTGCAGGCACCCTCTCTACGTCTGAACAACTCAACTCCAAAGTAAACTGGCCAGTTCCTTCCCATTATTTAAGTTGAACTTGAGTATGTGTCCTTGCTGTAGAGTTTTCTTGATGCCCCAGGAATGTAGTCCCCAGTTCTCTATCCGCACAATACTTTTTTCAATGACTTAATTCAAACACATGAATAGTTTTATTTAATTGGTGATTTTGCAAGTCTCTTTTTTTTCTCTAGAGATTATTTATTGTAAAGGTTTGATTCATTCTATATTTTAGAGAGAAGCAAGAAATAAGTTTGAGGAGAACATTTGGAGATAGATTATGGAACCATGCTGGGGAGAGATTAGTTGGGATATGTTTGCAATATTTGCATTTCATTAACACAAACAATTTCCACTAGCTATTACTAATCGTGTCACATTTTACGTAATTCCTAAGTTCATGGCAAAAATAAGAACATGAAAGGAAATAAAAATGTACCAATAATGCAATACATTCTCCTCGCATGCTATATGTTTTGCAGTTATGTGATATGTAACTTTTTCAGTTTAGTTGCTCATAAAGTATTTTTAAAAATAGACAGTATTTTAAAATATTATTATTATAAGTCTAATACTAAAATAAGAGAAAACATAGAAAACTGTAAAAAGAAAAAGAAAATAATTATCTTTAGTGGTGAACATCTACTAAAGTATACAGATTTCAAATGATGATGCTCTACAACGAAAACTTGTGTTATTTACCAATGTTATCTCGGATTTTTTTAATCATCCATCCTCTTGGCTATCTCTTCCCAGAAGTAAACTAATTTAGTACACTCCACAAGTATTTTTTCTTTAAAAGATGAAGAATTAGGTATATTTATATTGTCTCCCATCTCTGCTTCACCTTCAACAACTGATATTTTTTAATCCTTACCAAGGACATGTTTACTGATTTTAGAGGGAGGTATAGGTAGGAAGAAAGAGAGAAACATCAATGTAAGAGAAAAACACTGATCAGGCACCTTTCTGAACATGCCCTCACCAACGGTCCAGCTCACCATGTAGGTGTGCGCCCTGACTGGGGATGACACCTGCAGCCCGTCGATGTACAGGATGATGCCTCCAACCACTGAGACATCAGGCCAGGGCAGGCTAGTGATTTTTATTTATTATATTATGTTTGTATCTCTTACAAAATCTATCTTATATTTTATGAATTTTAAAATATGTATTATATCTTGGCTGTAAAAAAATAAGAAATTAACATAGTGATAATTATTTCTCTCTTCTATATGTGCAGTTAATCACAATAGCTTAGTAATAGCAATATACTGAGTGCATTCTCTTTCCTGATACATTATGTCCTCAGTCTAAATGGCTAACAATTTAATGTTTTGTTTCTCATCACTCTCATTGCATAAATAGAAAATAGACAAATAGAAATCTAGAAAGGTTAAGTAACTAGATCAAGGTCACATAGGTTAATCAGACATGAAGCTGGAATTCTAGCTAATCCACCTGATCTAAAAATAAAGATTAATTCTCTGTCATGTTCTTACATTTACACTTTTAAGATGTGAAACCATTGCATTTTGTTTTATAAATACAATTAAGGTTTCAACTCTCAGTGATTTAATTTTTGAAATAAACAAACAAATATTTGATTATGTAATTAACAAAATTTATTATGCAAGATATTGACCACAGAAAAGGAAATAAAAGCTTTGCCACCCAGTCCATGCTGCTGAAATAAGAATTTCCCAAAATTATGATTAAATAAATTATTCAATTTCTTTATTTTAAAAAATATATGTGTTCCTTATTTTTTCAGAGAGAAAAAAAAGGAAGGGAGAGGGAAAGAGAAATAGAAATATTGATTAGAAAGAATCATCAATTGGCTGCCTTCTGTACACCCTCTACTGGGCATTGAGCCTGCAACCCAGGCATGTGCCCTAACTGGGTATCAAACCAGTGACCTCTCTATGCCTGGGACAACAGTCAACCACCTGGGCCACACTCACCGTGGTTTAATCTATTTATTAACTGTATTTGATCTTGGGAAAATTTTAGAAACAACTATTTCTTGAATAAAAGGCTATTTTTTTCCTTGAGTTCTGTTTTAAGTTTTACTGGTATACATTTAAATAATGCTTTCATATATATTCTGTGGTTTAAAAACTTGGTGCACCCTTAAATGTCTACAAATTTACATATTTTATACTTAATTTAGAGTTTGGCTGGGTATAATATTGAAAGGTTAAGCTGATGGTAGCATTGTTCAGTTTTCTCCGTTGTTGATTATTATAGATGTTGTGACAGTTCGACCGTTTCTCAGTCTTTCTTTGTTTTTCTATAAAGCAAAGTGTTACAGAGTACTGGACAGGTACTCTGCAGAATGTCCTACAATTTGGGTTTGCCTGGTCGTTTTCTCATTTTTGGATTTGGTTATGAATTTTTGGAAAGATTATGACATAAGCGAAATTCCCTTCTTGCCACATTGTATCCATGTGACATCAGTGATTTTGTAAACTTGATCAGTTGGCTAACGTTGTTTATGTTTATTTCTCCACTGTTAAGTGACTATTTTTCCTTCTCTACCCTCAACTTTGGTAGAAGCAATAAGCCCATTCAATGACCAAGGGAAAAAGAGGCAGGAATTAAGCTCTACCACATGGAGTGGGAGATATATAAAAAAATTATATGTAATTCTACAAAAAAGATTGTGACAATTAATTTTTAATCTCCATAAATAGTCATATTCTATTATTCTTCTCTTTTTAAAGCTGCATCTTATTACACAATAATCTTGAATTTTCTGAGAATATTTGACTCTTTTCCTTTTCAGTATCTTGAAGTATTTCTATGTTCTCTTCATTTTAAACTTTATCTACATGGCTGATAATTAGGTCAATTATTTTAGTTCTTAGACTGGGTTTTCTTTGCAGTTGTATATGTGTTTCTCTATAAGCTGGACTGCAGGATTCCATTTGGAGTAGTGGCTCACGGCAGAGGGTGCTTGTTGCCAGCCAGAATTCCCAAAGTTGACAACTTAAGAAGCATTTTTGGAAAAGGTAGATATTTCTATCTTTACAGTTGCATTATTTCCCATTCCTCCTCCCCTTTCCATGTGTACACATGGGAAATTATGAGTTTCTTCTGTCTCCGTTCCCTTTTTCTTCATATAATAGGCAGACTGACAAGTACAGGAGGAGATTAACAATTGCTTTAATTAATTCCCCAAGGCTCATCTCTGCCCTTTGTGTTTTTTGGCTGAGAGATTAGTTTTGCTCTTGGCCTCCATTACTACTTTGGACTGCAGAAATCACAGCTCTATATATTTTTAAAAATCTGAATGTATTTGCTTTCAGAGTTTCTCAGACTTTATATTCTGCTAAAACATATTTTTTAGTAGTTTTATGGCATGTTAAATAGTGGAGTATACATTGTATTATAGATATGTGTATCAGTTCATATATATCATGTGCATATGTGAGTGCACACATGCATATAAACATATTTGTGTAAGTATGAATATTCTATCCCTCAAGTATTATTTTAGGAGGATCTATAGATTTTGATGTACTGTTTGCCATCTTAAACTGGAAATGTGCTACGTTATTAAAACAAGTCTGCATCATAGATAAAATGCAAATCTATATCTGAAATTTTTTCTCTTCACTAGAGGAGTATGATGCCTAGTCCAGTAGGTACCTTCAGTGGGAGAAAACATTTTATGTAGTAGGATTCACTCAGAAGACAAAGACATCCATTTCCATACATTTGTTCAGAGATTCTTCAGAAAATCTTTCCAAGGGTCATTTAGACTTGTTCTAATACACACTCTTCCTAATCTATTTCCTCATTATTCCACATCCTATTCCCAAACCTCAAGGGAAAGGAATCCTAAGATATAAAACTGATGAATTCATGCATTGCAATGCAGAAAGGACTCTGTGAAATTAAGGTCAAAGCAATGTGAGTTTTTAACTAACAATAATAAAAAAAAAAGCTATACACACACACACACACACACACACGCGCACACAATTAAAAGTCGCATTTATTAATATATAAAGGAGGAGTTAGTTGTTTTGAGGAGAAGTTGCTATGTCAGGGTTACCAAGTTTATTACTTTTGGATGGATTAATTTTATTTTAGAAAATAAAACTAATAATTGTGTTCTGCTTTATTTGTGTTTACCTTATTTGTAATGATTTCCCAAGCACATGGGAGTGTAGATTTCATTAAGTCCAGTGAGAGGGGTTGTTTCACCTTAATAAACCCCACAAGTCTGCAAAAGGTAAGTTGCTTATATTTAAATATAATCATGTGGAGAAACCCATAATTGTTATTGCCCACAAAGGCACATGAAAATGGTAAAACAGATATAGTACTTATTGATTTCTTCTAAGAAAAAGCATGATACATTACTTAAAGAAGTTCCATCAGAATACTAACTAATACAAATTATTGCACATTATATTCCCATTTTACTGAGTTTACTTTAAATGTGTGTGTGTTGTTGTTTTTTTGTGAGAAACATATAGAAAAAGAATGTTAATTTTGTGATTTTGAGAGCTATTGATTTTACATATCTTTAAGATCATCCTGAAAACATTGAAATTTCCAGAATTTTGTATCCAAGAATGTACTTAAGGCTATTGCTGTTACTAATTTTATCATTTTTAGTGGGGAAAAGTTTATTTTGAGTGGTGTGAGGCTATTAGAGGGCAGAGAAAATTAAAACCGAAGAGTAAAGGTCACCATATTGATCATTAGAAGATGTTTCATGATTCTTTAATTTCTAACAAAATCCTGGTTAGTCTCTCTGAAAAGACTTTTTGCAGCTCAGAAACCTTGCGGTTTCTCTAGTGCATCCTAATGTATGATGAGCGTCGCTTTACAGTCTTTGATATAAACCATAACAAAATATTTTACTCCACGTTTTATTTTTTAAAATTTTTTTTAAATTTTTTTTCAATATATATTTTATCGATTTTTTACAGAGAGGAAGGGAGAGAAGGTAGAGAGCCAGAAACGTTGATGAGAGAGAAACATCGACCAGCTGCCTCCTGCACACCCCCTATGGGGGATGTGCCCACAACCAATGTACATGCCCTTGACCGGAATCGAACCCAGGACCTTTCAGTCTGCAGACTGACGCTCTACCAATGAGCTAAACCGGTTTCGGCATACTCCACGTTTTAGATAGAATTGCTTATTTTGTATTTAGGCTGCATTTGTTTCTGCTCTTCTATAACAATGGAGCACATCTGAATTTTTCTTTTTTTAACATGGAGATGAAAAAGCAAAACCACACCAGGCTATTGCCAGGTGGCAGAGGATTAGAAGTTGCTGCCAGGGATTGGATGTTAGTAATCTAATTGAGAAGTGGAGTGACATTTGTAACACACCTACCATCTCCATCACCCAACACTAGGAACAGGGTTTTTGATGTCGAACGGACAGCTTCTATCAGCTTCTATATGCTCTTGCCTGGAGGGAGGAAGTTTCATTCCCTTGTCAGAAAAATCCTTTCCTATTTCATAATATCAGGCCTAAATTCGGGCTTTCGATTTGATGCTCTCCATGACTTCTGGCGTTGAAGGAGATTATTTACCATTCATCTCACTCTTCTGAGAGGTTTAATGCAGCATAATGCAGAGACAGGATTGTGGGCAGCCCTGAGTTATTTATATATTCAAAACTTTCTTTAGAGAGATTTGAATTGGTGCAAAAACTTACAAAGTCATGGCAACGGATTGGACACCTCACATCTCACAGCACATCATCTCTGTCTACCTGTGACTAGCCCTTGTTATGTTGACCAGCTTCACACAGACACAGCTGGCAACCCTTCTCCTTGTGTTCACTGCACGCTTGTCGCTCTCCTTGGTTTTCCTGACTCTGGGGGAATCCTTAGGCCTGGAGGTCCAAGTGAATTAGTACCACTTGGGCAATGCTTGAACTGATAGAGGAGTGCTTCCCACTTCAGTCCCACTAGCCAGTAATTCTGAAGCTGATTTTACTGCTTCTCTGAAGTTTATTCTACTGCTCTTCAGAGAGTTCTCATAGATTTGAACCCCAGTTGCCCATAAACCATACACTCCTATTAGCCTTTCTTACTCTGTGTTTTATATAAAACTCTTCCTAGGCCTGCATTCTTGTTTTGAGATAATTTCCCAAAATAAGCTGCCTATATGAAAGCCCTCCCCTCAAGCCCTTCCTGGGAGGACCCAATAAGAAATACAAAATAAGTATTTTGCAAATTTCAGAACATAATTAGTTTAGTTTGCTAATAATATGCAACTATGTTCATTGTATCTCATAGTATTGATTCAAATATGATTTAATAATTAGAATAGTTAATCATTATTACTTTATCAAAATCCTTTCATTAAACCTAATAAATCATCAACATATTCCACTGAATAAAAATTATATTTGATGTGAAAAACTTTAAGAATTCAGAGTAGCCCATTGGCATGGCTCAGTGGTTGAGAACTGACTATGAAACAGGGGGTCATGGTTGGATTCCTGGTCATGGCATATGCCTGGGTAGCAAGCTCCATACCCAGTGGTGGAGGGAAAGGGATTACAGGAGGCAGCTGATAAATGACTCTCTCTCATCACTGATGTTCCTATCTCTCTCTTCCTCTCTGAAATCAATAAAAATATACTTTAAAAATAATTTAATGTATATTCTTACATGGGTATTGTAATGGATAAGGACTACATTATACGGCTTATATTGATCTTAGTAAATGTTTAATCTAACTTGTTATTCAAACCTGAATTTTTTCTTCTCTTAAAATTAAAGCTTGCATGTTAGAAGGTTTTGTTTTTATTTTTATTTTATTACAGGGATTTGCAGTTTTGATTTTTATTTGAGCCTAAGAAGTGGCCTGGCCTCAAGAATCTAGGAATTCTGACAAAAGACCAGGTGACCAACTCAAGGATGCCAATCATAAGGATTCATATCAAAACCTATGGGAAGACATTCTGCATGTTCTCTCTGAATCATAGAGTAGGACATATGCCTTAGGACAAAGTCCTAGTTACCCATGCCTGCTATAAATCACTAACAGCCTTTGGAGCATATTACAAAAAACTGCTGTTGCATATTCTGATTGGCCCTGGGTGGCCTGACCACAGAGACTCACTAACACTAAGATCCCCATTGAAGCTGGTCAGAACACTGATTGCATGTCTACCCCTTTCCTTGTAGGACCAAAACCTCTGATTTCATTGTTATACTTTCCCTCTCCCTACTGATAAAAGACCTTGCCTGCATTAAGCTGTTAAGATGATTTTTGAGGACAGAAATCTGCCATCTTCTCAGATCACTGACATGCAAATAACCCACTTTCCTTTGCCCCAATACCTGTCTCATGAGTTAGGCTTTTCTTGCTGCAGGCAGCAGAACCTGCTTTCCTTTAGAGTATTCTGGTGACACAGATGGGACAGAGTGAGGACCCTCTGCAATTTCTGGAAAGTTCAGGCAGGGATCCCCAGCTGCCTGTGGCAGGCTGGCCCTGGGGGAAGGACAATAAAAACTTGCCAGGAGTTTTTCTCAGGGATGGCCGTTATTCTTCTTAAGGTGCTGGCTGTCTGAGGTGCTTGGCTGGGAGGAGACAGGCTTCTTCAGGAGTCCATGAGCTCTGTAACTGGGTAAATTGAACCAATGTGACTATGGAGAATCCTCTACCACTGCAGTCTGGGTATTTTCACCACCTGGACTCAGCAATGGCCATCTGCAGTACCATTAAGGGGATAAGACTCTGTGACTTTAGTCTTAGTCTCTCAGGAGGAGGGGTTTGCTTGTTTGTACTGATAGAGTTCTGGTTCCAAATTTTGTTCAGATACTTTTACATTTTCTGAGCCTTTTTATGGTAATAACTATGAATTTCTGTAGAATTAGGTATCCTTTTTGCTACTGTGAACTTTACAAAATGCCACTGAATAATTAAGTTAGAAAATCATAGACTTTTTTTTTTTCATTTGTTACTGGTATATGCTCTTCATAGTTAGGGGATTAGTCTAATTCTTGCTATTCTGATTCTGTGCAGTGTTGGAAATTTGTATTGTCTGATTGATTTTTTTTTTGGTAAAAGTATTTGAGAAATCATAACAGCAAAGTATCTCTATCCCAAAAGGAAGTCAATTGGGCCAAATTTGGCAGATTGGTCTACCCATAGTTATGACACAATGATGAAGAAAATTATTTTCTATTGTAATATTGCTTGGCCAATGTACATTTGAGGTTCAAAGGAGAGATATAACCCTTGAATGCTTCTCTGAACTACTATACCATACTGCAATTACAAGTATTTTGTCAATAGTCAGGAAAATGGAATGGTATACCACATATTCAGGCATTCATGTCTTTATATAATAAAGAATCAGCTAATAAAGGAAACAAATTAATGATGCCTATTCCTAAACCCTACCCAGACAGGAAAACTTAGGAGGAGAAATAGAATGCAGAAATAAGCCTCCTGAATGCCCTGAATTCTGAGGGTCCAGGGCAGGCAAAGGGAAGCTACTGACTGTTGCCTCTGTCTCCCCTGATGGCAGATGCTTTTGAGACAGGGTAGAGAAGGCTTCAGTCTCACCCTTTTATGATGAAGGAACAGTAAACCTCTCAAAAACCTGACAGGGCACCCAATTTGTCCAAGGAGTATCCTTTACTGGAACTGGACAGGACCCTCTGAGGGAATTCCTGTAGGAAGGACTAAACCAGCAAGGCCTACTTGTGGATTACTATTGGGCACATATTCCATTTTCCACCTCAGATTTACTCATTTTGAAGAACTCTAATACCTCATATCAGGAGGACCCTTAGAAGATAATTGGTATAATTATTTCTATTTTTACTGCTCACCACCCGAATTGGGCAGATCTTCAAAACCTCCTCAATATCTTAACAGCTGACGAAAGAAGGCTAGTTATAGATAAGGTTAATCAAGAAGCTCACTGTCTTCACTAGGAGAATCTCAGTGGAACCCCTCATCCTGCTTGGACAGTTCCCCTAGTAGAGTAAATTGAGACCTGAACCAATAGAAGACTGGCACACTTAAAACATTATAAGAGGTGTATACTGGGGGACCTAAAAGAGAGGTGCCTAAACAAATGAGTATAAATGTGAACCAGGCAGTGCAGCAAAAAACAAGTGAGGACCCCTCTGAATTTTGGGGAATAATTTGTTAGGCAAATTGGAAATACACCAATGTAGACCCTCAGGACCTGAGAATGTTCAAATGGTAAACATGACTCATTGGCAAGAGCACCCAAGATATTAGAAGAAAACCCAACAGATAGATGGAGTTGGTGGACATTGCTTTCTAGGTTTAGGATATAAGGAAGGTGGAACGGATAAAATACACAATGGTCTTTGTAGAAACAGATTCAGGAAACCTGAAAGGAAAAAATAGCCTGGAGGAAGAAGGAAATTCTAGGCTATAACCAATGTGTACACTGCAAGGAAGAAGGCCATTGGAAGAAATATCGCCCCAAACATAGGAGAAAACAAAAGATGCCAAACAGGAGGGAAGCTCCCAGTGACTGATGGCAGAATGGGCCAGTGACTTAGATGAAACATTAGGAGGCCCAGGGGCTCCTCTGGATACCTCGCGGCCCATCATTATTTCCCACAGGAGCCACAGCTACACTTGACAGTGGGGAACTATTATAGTTGACTGAGTTTCTAGTAGACATGGGAGCTACTTATTCTGTCTTAAACACCAAATTAACTCAAAAGAGCCTTGCAATCGTCTCAGTTGCAGATGTAACTGGGCAAATACATCAACAAGCCTTCCTTCAGTTCTTAGAATGCTAACTCTGGAATCTCAAATTATCACCCAGCTTTCTCTATATGCTGGAATGTTCCATCCCTTTGTTAGGTTGGGACTTGTTTTGTAAATTAGATGCCCAAGTCACCTTTTCTCCTGAAAAGCAACAGCTCCACCTACAGGTCCCACCAAAGCATGCACTCTAGTTCCAGATGCTTTTAGCCTGTCCAGGGGACCCAGAGGAGAAGTGCTTCCTCCTGAGATCTATGAGCAAGTGAGTAAAACTGTTTGAGCAGATGGGACTACAGGGAGAGCAATCAACGTCCAACTGGTGAGCACAGAGTTAAAGGAGGGAGCCCTCGTGCCACCGAGGAAACAATGCCTTTTAAAAAAGAGATCCTAGCCGAAGCCGGTTTGGCTCAGTGGTAGAGCGCTGGTCTGCAGACTGAGGGGTCCCAGGTTTGATTCCGGTCAAGGGCATGTACATTGGTTGCGGGCACATCCCCGGTAGGGGGTGTGCAAGAGGCAGCTGGTTGATGTTTCTCTCTCATCGACATTTCTAGCTCTCTATCTCTCTCCCTTCCTCTCTGTAAAAAAAAAAAAAAAAATATATATATATATATATATATATATATATATATATATATATATATATATATATATATATATATATTTTAAAAAAGAGAGAGAGACCCTAAAAGTTATACAAGTGTTACAGAAATTCTTAAAATTTGGACTAATTCGACCACATAGATCTCCCTGCAAAACACTATCTTGCTAGATAAACCCAGTTTGGATGACTGTCATTTTGTGTGAGATCTCAGGACCATGGATGACATTGCTCAAGGTATCCACCCCACAGTGCCTGACCTCTACATTTTGCTGACAGCACTATCCAGGATTGCAAATGGTTCACAATTTGGGTCTAAAGGATGCTTCCAGATATCAGCCCCTGCATTGGGATTGCCTGACCCTCAGAAACATTTTAGAAAGCAAGGAATTGGACCTGGGGTGCTTATCCAGGTGTTAGGGAACATTTGCATTCCAACGGAAGAACAAGCAGAGTTACTATTTGAATAGCAAGATCCAATAGCTAAAACCACTTCTCAATACTGCTGGGCTGTATTACTTCAAGGATTTAAGAATTCCCCAACTAGCTTTGGGGAATGTTTGACAAAAATCCAATTGGATTTTGGAGTTCTGTTGCAATATGTCAATTATTTACTAATAGCCAGCTCCTCTTAGGAGAGCTGCCTGTGTAACAACATTTCAGATCTAAATCATCTGGCAAATTGTGGATATAAGGTGTCAGCACATAAGGCCCAAATTTGCAATCAGAAAATAACCCATCTTAGGTTTCAATTAAGACAAGGTAAGAGAAGCTTAATGGGAGATTGAAAGCTAGCTAGTATGGTTGTTTAAACCCCTGAGAATTGGAGACAACCCTGAGGACTTTAGGAATGACAGTGCTCCACTGTGCATTGATCTGCAATGTTGGCCTCATAGTGAAACCACTCTATGATTTCCTAAAGGGGATGGATACCCAACCCCTTTTGACCTTAAATGGGTGGGAAATAGTAACAAACGGCATTGACACCATCAGAGAAAATTTGATCTCTGCCCCTACATTAGAGTTGCCCAACCCTCAGAAACGTTTTGAATTTTATTGATATATGCATGAAAAACATGCAGTTGGACTTGAGGTGCTTATCCAAATACTGGGGGACTCCCCACAGCATATAACATATTTATCTAAGAAACTAGACCACACTATCAAAGGCTGAACTCTCACCTTCGGGCAATAGCAGCTACCTGTGATGTTCTCCAGGAAGCAGAGAAATTCACTCTGGGACAATCTGTCTGTGTTTGTGTCACATCAGTTTTAATCTGACTAGGACAAAAGGATGCATATTGGTTAACAGCTCCGTGAATGGAAAAATGTCAAAACCAAATATTACCTTACCAACTACAACTCCCTTAAGCCCAGTTACCTACTTCTGAGCGTGGTGATAAACTCAAACCTCAGAAATTATTGGCCAGGTGTACTCCAGCCAACCCGACCTGTTAAATCGCCAATGGCAGACTTTGACTGCGGGTTGTATACTGACACAAGCAGCTTCACAGAAAATGGACAAAGAAGAGCCGGATATGCAGTTGTGACCATCAGTAAGGTAATAGAGGCCCGTGTCCCGTCTGCAGGCACTTTAGCCCAGAAAGCTGAATTAATTCCTCTCACCAGAGCGTCAGTACTATCTCAGGGCAAAAGAGTAAACATTTACACTGACTCTAACTATGTCTTTATGGTAGTACATGCCCATGGGCAATATGGGAAAAAGAGGACTCTTAAGGAAAAGAGGACAATAAGCACCCAATAGAAATGTGCCTGCCAGCCCAAGCTGCTATTCTGTATTTCCCAGGACTTCAGAAAGATAATGGGAACCAAGCAGCTGATAGAACAGCAAAATAAGCCTCCCAAGAGACCTTGTTAATTAAGGCATTAATACCCTGCTTCGAGTTTAAAGCCCATTTTACAGAAGGGACAAAGAATGAGCCTGTGAATGGAGAGTCACTAATACAGACTCTAGTTTTTTATAGACAATTGATGCCCATGACATGGTTTTGCTCCCTGAGGCTCTAGCATATCCAGTCCTGAAACATTTGCATGTGGGGACACACTATGGAAAGGACACATTGACTGATCTAATCCAGCCTCACTTAAAGGGGCCACGCTTACAAAGAAACATTCAGAGGATAACCCATGGATGCCATTTATGTGCCCAAAATAACCCAAAAACTGAATGAAACCCAACAGAAAAGGGGTTAAATATAAAGGAATATCTCCCCTTGTGGATTGGTGAGTTGGTTTCACTCAGATGCCTAAAACCACTGGGAATTTTAAGTTCTTATTGGTTTTTGTAGGCACATTTTCTGGATAGGTATAAGTATAGTCCGCCAGGACAAAGGAGGCAGCTGAAGTAGCAAACGTTGCTCAAAGAAATAATTCCCAGGTTTGGACCTCCTGATAGCATCCAGAGTGACAATGGACCATCTTTATACCAGAGGTCACTCAGAAAGTAAGCAAAGTGCTGCAGACCTGATTGAGACTAGACTTCATGTAGCCCTCAATCAACTGGAAAAACTAAAAAGATGAATCATACCTTAAAGAAAACCTTGCCAAAATTATGTCAAGAAACACATTTGAGATGGGATCAAATGTTTCCTATTACCTTACTCCAGATAAGAGTGATACCTCAAAGTAGGCTTAAATTAAGCCTTTTTAGAAATAATTTATGAGAGGCCCTTCCAACCTTCTATCTTAGGAACATCACCTAGAGAACTAGAACATGAGATAAAAAATGGTGCTTTTATACATTTTATCAAGGTAATTATGGCTTGTTCTTCTTGTGCTTACAAGCATATATCTGTCCCCAAATGATTATAAGAGAAATGCCAGTTTTTAATTCACAAAAGTTTGCTTTACAGAAGATCCACCTTTTCTATAACACATTAAATCAAAATTATAACATTATTGAGGAATAATTCCCTCCAAGAATATAAAGAAAGAATTAACAGTGGGGAATTTTACATGGAATGGAATATCCTATACTATTGTATTAATCTTTACATTAATCTTAGTAGATGCTGAACCCAACTTGTTACTCAAACCTGATTGTTTTCCACTCTTAAAATAAAAGCTTGCATGTTAGAAGTTTTTGTTTTTGTTTGTGTTGTGGGTTTGTTTGTTTGTTTGTTTGTTTTTTTGTTTGTTTTGTTTTTAGTATACCATTATAGGCATCTGCAGTTTTGGTTTTTGTGGGAACCTAATAAATGACCTGGCCTCGAAATCCCAGGAAGTCTGACAAAAAAAAAAAAAAAGTGACCAACTCAAGGATGCTGATCTAACCATAAAGATTCATTCAACACCTTCAGGAAGACATCCTGCACAGCCTCCCTGAGTTAGGGAACAGGAGTATGACTTAGGACAAAAGCCCGTAGTCATGTCTGCCATAAGACACTAACAGCCTTTGGAGCATATTACAAGAAACTGCTGTTCCAGATCATGATTGGCCCTGGATGGCCTTATCACAGGGACTCACTAACACCAACATCCTATTGAAGCTGGCCAGAACACTGATTGCATATACCCCCTTCCCAGTGTTCACAACCCATCCCTCTGATTTTTTTTGTTCTGCTTTCCCTCTCCTCCTGAGAAAAGCTGTTAAGATGGGTTTTGAGGACAGGAGTCCACCATCTTCTCAGGTTCTCAGCACTTGAATAAACTGCTTTGTTTTTGTTTTTGTTTTTGTTTTTGTTTTTGTTTTTTATCACCAGCACCTGTCTCATGTTTTTGGCTTTTCTTGAGGCAGGTTGCCAAACCTGCATTCTATTTGACTATCTAGTAATGTAAGAAGGACCTTCACTGACCATAAAGTAAAGATTTAATTTTCTTAGTATGAATAAGCAGCTTGTTAGTCGTTATGTGGTCCATTTCATGCTGTGAGTTGACAGCTCTGCCAATGACATACTTACTTACCCAAGTTCATCCCTCAACAACAGATGTTATCAAAGCATATAAACAGAAATGACCACAAATAGAAGTAACAGGGAAAGCCTATGCTCCATTTTAGCAACAGAGACCTTATTCTACCTACTTCAAAAGTCAACTGAAATTTTACCTAAACAAAGAGCTTGAAATAGATCTCTGAGTCTTATAATAGACTCTGGAAATATGTCAACCCATGGAGATGAGTAGGAAACAGATGCCAAATATCCTGAGGGAGTGTTTAGAGGCTTAGAACATATTATTTTTGTTCACCTCAAATTCAAGTTTTTGCCTCTGTGGAAACCTTAACTTGAGATTTTAGTCACATACCTTGGGTATGTCTACTGACTTAGTTATCTATAATCCTAAAACCTTAACTGACCTCTCACTAGAGCTATTCCATAGACATCATCAAGGAAGATGTTAATAAATATACAATCTAAAGGGAAGACTCCAAAATGATTCCTGTCATTCCTCTGATGAAATTGCATCTAGAATAGTCTGATAGAAAAAAATATGATATTTTGCAAGAAGTTTGAATTATGAACTTCTAGCTCATTGACTGTAAGTTACCTGAGCAAGCATAGCTCTTATGTTGCAAAGACTGTAAGTTGTAAAGGCCTGTTGGTAGAAGACTAATTCAAAACTTAGTTGTGGATTGAATTTCAGTTGTGGGAATATTTTCTTCTACTTTTTTATTTGTTTATTTACAGGAAAATGTATTTTGGAGATTTTTTAAGTACATTCATTCTCATTACTAGGGAAAAGTGTGTTAATTAAGCAAGACTCATGAATAATGAGAAGATACTATTTCAAATTTGGATAGTCTTAGTAAAAGTGAATAATCTTGGGAACATTTGGATATACTGATGAACAATGGGAAAGCCTTATAAAGAGTGAGATGGTTCCATGAATAGTTTAGTAGCTTGTAGACAGTAATACAAAGGGGAAGCACTTGTATAAAGTTCCTGTAAATATATTTGAGTAAACTTAAGAAAAATGGGATAGCTTTATAAAGAGTGGGATAGCACTGGGAACATTGGAATAGCTTTTGGAATATTGGAATAGCTTTAGCAGGTAACTTTTATTTGTACCAGTGTAACCAGGAGAATCAACAATTGTGATGTGGTTTTACTTTTTCTTTTATTGAAGTTGGGCATTTTGCAAAAGTAATTTTTTTCTCTCTAAATTTAATAGCATAATCCCATAGTGCATCATAGGTCACCACTAGTTAGATAATTGAAGTGGCTCAATTTATTTAGTTCAGCATTTTAGCTGCTTAGTAGTAATTATTAGGCATTACCTGATGATTCTAATGCATAAAGAGTAAATAATTAAAGTTGGCACATGTTGAGCAAATGTGTATGAGATCTTATGCTAACCTTCCCATGTAGTATTACCTAATCTAATCTTAACAACAACGTTAAGAAATAAGCATTACTGGCCCTACCTATATATACAAAAGGTCGTGATACCCTAATGGCGGGCAGAACTACCACACTGGTCTCCAGGAGGCTGTGTGCAAGGCGAGTAAGTGGGGATTGACTCTGGCGCCCCCTCCTGCCTGGCACAGCAGGAGTTAGTCTGGGTCTAGTGTCCTGGCCATCATGGTGGGAGTCAGTCTGGGTCCCATTGGCACAGCAGATTTGGTCTCATGCTACATTGTGCACTAGGCGTCTAGTTATAATAATAAGAAAATCATTAGAAAAGATAGA
Source organism: Pipistrellus hanaki (assembly GCF_964339955.1). Classification (NCBI taxonomy): domain Eukaryota; kingdom Metazoa; phylum Chordata; class Mammalia; order Chiroptera; family Vespertilionidae; genus Pipistrellus; species Pipistrellus hanaki. The sequence goes on from NC_140514.1 coordinate 57,641,689, forward strand.
GCAACTTATTGCATGTTGCAAAGTTGGAAAGAAACAATGTAGGGCTATAAAGTGCAAGGTCTTATCCCCAACCCATTGTCATAACTTTTTGGCCACTTTTCTTTCTTCTAGGAAAGTAAATGTAAGTGGAGGAGAAAATAAACATTGAACAAAACTATCTAATAACTGAAGTTGTAACACTTGGGCATTTATTGGGAAGAAAATAAAGCTGTACCCATGTATTACCACATGCAAAATAAAATCTAGATTAATTAAAGTTTCATATTTGATAAGAGTAAAAAATGAAAACCCTAAATATTTAGAAAATCTAAAATATTTGCAAAATCAAGGAAGAGTGTGGATAGGTGGAAAGAACTTTCTAATTGAAACTGAAAACCCAACACTGCTTAATAGGTTTGAAAAACTAACAGAAAAGATAAAAAATCAATATCTATAATACACAGACTCCTCTTAAAATAAAAACAAAACAAAAACATCCCTTGTCCTGGCCAGTATGGCTCAGCTGACGAAGCATCTTCCTGTGCACCAAAAGCCTTGGGTTCGTTTCCCAGTCAGGGCACACGCCACGGTTGCAATTTCAGATCCAGTTGCATATTAGAGGCAACTGATAAATATTCTCTCTCTCTTTCTCTCTCTCTCTCTCTCTCTCTCTCTCTCTCTCTCTCTCTCTCTCTCTCTTTCTTTCTCTCTTCCATTCTTCTCTCTCTAAAATCAATACAGAATATTTTTGAAAAAATACAAACAACCCAATAGACAAAAAGGATATATATGTATGCAAAGCAAGAACAAACCATACTAGTAGGCATGGAACTTCAAAGTAATAAGTAATGAAACAATGAGACAATGTATCCCCCATCAAACCACCATTACCACTGACAAAAATGGTTAAATACTTGAAACTGAAGCTCGTAGTGGTATGAGGATGATGATGCATTGCTGGTGAAAACAAAAGGTACTATACTATTTTGAAAAGAAAAATCAGTGTAGGACTCTCTATACTATGAAAGCAAAATTTATTGAGGTCAGGAATTTAAATATATATATGATCATTACTATACTATTTTTATGCAGTAATGTATAGTCTATCAATATCATAAAATTCTATTCAGAAGAAATAATCAGGCATAAATTATTATTTATGAACATGAGTAGTAATTATTGAGATGAAAAGCAAAATGGCGAGAAATCTGTATAATATGATTTAATTTTTATAATGCATACATGTTTTTACACATAGTATGTATTACATAACCACGTGGACATGAAAACATATTAGCAAATACCTTCTAGATCCATGGTTGGCAAACTGTGGTTCACAAGCCACATGCGGCTCTTTGGCCCCTTGAGTATTTTTCTTCCACAAAATACCATGGACTGGGGGAATCTATTTTAAAGAAGTGGCATTAGAATAAGTTTAAGTTTTAAAAAATTGGCTCTCAAAAGAAATTTCAATCATTGTACTGTTGTTATTTGGCTCTGTTGACTAATGAGTTTGCTGACCACTGTTGAGGTGGTTTGTAGGAAGACTAGTAAGAATGGAATAAACATTTGTAAAGGAGGTAGAAGCCAAACAATAAAAATTTAAAGCTAAAAATAGAAGATGAAGAAAGAAAAGATGCAGTAGAAGCATGTAAGAGAAGTTCATATTTGTATATTCATGTAAAATTCAAAACTTTAGAAAATTCCGTCATAGCTTGTCAATAAAAATGTACTTTCTCATAATATAAATCTATTGCTGAATTTTATTTTTTAAGTCACCTGGCTCACCCCCAGCTGTGTTTAAAAATGCAAATTATGGATTTTATATATTTTCTTTTTGCCTTCACTAAAATTTTCCAGTCTTATTAATGGCCTTTCAAAATTCCCTGAGCCATGGTTACTTTCTCTCTCTCCTTTAACTTCCTTGCATTCTGTCCAGTCTCTCTTATGGCATTTGTCATTATCACACTCAATAAATATTTATTCTAAACCTATTACATGCAAAATATTGGCTATGTATTGTGGCTATTATACAGATAAACATGGAATTCTTACATGAGTAGTGCTATGCTTATTTCTACACTTTTAATTAAATGTATTTGTAAAAGTCAAACCATTTGTGGTAATGAATTAACATGTTAATTTAAAATTTCATAATATTTTATAACTCAGAAATATTATCAGCTATACAGTTATGTATCTTGTAGAGGCCTGGTGCTGGAATTCATGCATAGCTGGAGCTTGGCTGGCCCCCCTTGATGGGGCCAATTGGGGCTGGGCCAGCGGGAGGGAGACAATTGTGGGCCGTTGGCGGTTGTCCCTGCCCCGGATTAGGAGGGCCTACTGGGCACAGGGATCACCAGTGGTAGAGACCTCAGGGGTTGGCCAGCTGGCCCCGCCCCTGATCAGGGTGGGAGCACTGATCAAGGGCCAGGCTGGCCTGGGAGAGGGGCCACAGGTGGTTGGGGGGAGCCCATTGGGGCCCTGATCAGGCCTGTTGGCCACTGCTGCAGTGATCGTCATAATGAAGAGTCATCCTGTCTTTCCAGTCATTCTGGCATTCCAGTCACTTGGCTTTTATATATAAATGTGTATGTATTTTTAATATGAAGCAATTTATACATGATTATCCAAATTATTAGTGTATATCTTAAAAATAATGTGAGGTATTTGTATCTCAATGGTAGACATACACAAGACCAGTTTTGTAAAACATCATTAAAATCAAATGCAAGGAACAAAAAGCTAGCTTTAATTAGCCAATTTGGATTTTCCAATATTTTGTTTGATAACATTAAATTTTTATGTGTTTAGGAATAGCAGTTGTTTTGAATTATGCACTATTCTGAATTAAGACACTGGTTTAATGATGTGTTATTTCATGAAGGATTGTTAAAAGTTTATCAACTGGGTAGAGGATTATCTTTAGGTAATGTTCAGTAAAATTTGTGATTTAACAGACAAAGAATAATTTTGCAAGTGTCTTTCAGAGATGACTGTCTAATAGTGAACACATCTACGTTTGCCACAAACTTCAGTTACTTCCAACTAGCCATGAAAAAGAGGGTGAGATGGGGAATCCAGAAGATAAAAATTTATCCAAGAGTAATTTCACAAAGCGATGATTGGTAAATGAACTTTTTTTTTTTCCTATTTGTTAGCAATTTCTCTTCTAGTTTTTCTCACCCAAGAACATAGCTGTGTTACTTTCTCACCTAATAATGGTTTGAATTGTGTCCTCTGAGGAATCCATCAATGTCCTTGATTTTCAAGCCTTTGATTCCTTGCCTTGCCCACTTAACACAGTTGGCATCTTTGAAAAGAAATCGCAATACTATGTATAGTTTGGTGATTAAAAACTACCTGCAGATGCTTTGGTCTCTCATTGCTTGGTGGAGACAACATAATGGAGTCTAATGTAAACAAGAACAGGGTCAGACCTGGTATTATAGAACATTAGTTCTCTATTAAAAAGCTTATCAAACACAGACAAGTTCAGAATAGCACAAAGAACAAAACTCTCTCATCAGAAGCACCAAACTTGACCCCAATGTAGGGTGGCCCAGAGAAAGGTTGTTATGAATTATAGTGGTGAGCACTATTTTCAGCAGCAGCAGTGACTTCTGTTTTGCTACCGATGAGGCACCTTTCCTTTTTCTGCATCATTAAATATGGAAATTTGTATAGAAAAAGGTTTCATTTTGGTAGCAGAAGGGAATCCGGGACAGGAGTTCTGAGTGGCTCCTGAAAACCAAGTACTATCCTAAGCAGTTTATGTAAATCACCTGATTTAATATATAAAATCCCTATGCTAATATAACTGTTTAGATGAGTAAATTGAATCAGAGAGAGGTTATCTTCTCCAGTGAAAGCCACACAGTCAGTAAGATGGCGTCAAAGAAAGGATTTAAGACTAGAAGAGTTGATTCTAGAGCCTGCATAGAAGAGCGATAAATTTATGGCCATAAACACATACCTAGCAGTAATTATTTTGAATATAAAAAGTTTAAATGCTCCAATAAAAAACAAACAAACATAGGAATGAATAAGAAAACAAGACCCATATTCAGGGGTAGGCAAAAGTAGGCTTACAGTTGTAAGTGAGGCACAGAGTTTCCCCTTGCATTATTATTTGTTAATGATTGCTCTATTAATAAAACTACTTTTGCCCACCTCTGCTGTCTACAAGAGACCCACCTCAGAATGAGATACAAAGAGATAAACCATTTGTGATAATGAATTAACATGCTAATTCAAAATTTCACAATATTTTGAAACTCAGAAATATTATCAGCTATGCAGGGATGGAGAAAGATACTTAAAGCAAATGAAAACAAACCAATAAAAAAAGCTGAGGTAGCAAAACTTACATCTGACAAAAGAGATTTTAAAACAAATGATAAAGTAAGAGACAAAAAAAGGACACTGCCTAATAATAAAGAGAGCAATCCAAGAAGAGGCCGTGCTCCTGGTAAACACTTATGCACCAAATAGGATAACTGAAATATGTGCTGGAAAAGCAAATACTGATGGGCACAAAGGGAGAGAATGATAGTAATACAGTCAAGGTAGGGGATTTTAATACCACATGATTTTTGAATAGTCATTGGGCACCCTCACTGTTTAATTGAACTGTTGCCACAATTTTAGTTCTACAGTTGAAGACACATGAATTTTTAATTACCATCTCACAGATGTAGACTATGACAAATTAGCTAGTATTTTGGTTTCTTGGTGTAACATGAGTACAATAATATTTACCTGGTACGAATGGTTTAGATTATTAAATAGACACTGTATTTAACACAGTTCTTGTCACTTATTTATTCATTCAACAACAATTTTAGTGCCTAGTTAGTATATACCAAACCTTGTTTTAGAAGCCAAAATACAGTAGCACAGTAGATAAAAGAGGTAAAATTTACTGGCAGAACTCATATTCCTGCCAATTTAGGACCAACAATTTCTTATCATTTACCTAAATGATTATGTTCCTAATAAATAGATTTTTGAATGTTAAATCAATCTTTCATTTATTGGAAAAATCATATATATTAAAAATGTATAATACTCTTTAAATGTTGCTGGATTATTTGCTGAGGATTTTACATATATATATTCATATATATTTTTTTAAATTTTCTTTCTATATTCATAAGGGATCTGTAAAATTTTTGTGTCTGATACATTTGTCTGATTTAGCTATCAGGCAATTATGGCCTCATAGAATGAGTTAGGAATTGTTCTTTCCTTGACTACTTTTTAGTATGTTTTGTAAATATATGATTAATTTTTCTTCATACTTGTTAGAAGCCTATTCAAATTTTTTATTTCCTCCTCAGTAATTTTTAGTAGTTTGTACCTTTCTAGGATATCTAAGGTATTTATTTCATTTAATATCAAATTTATTGACACACAGATATTCATGTAATTCCCCATAATTTTTTATTTCTTTAATTTTATTAGTAATGTCCACTCTTTTTTATATTTTTAATTTCAGTCTTCTCTCTTTTTTGTCATATTTTGCTTTATGTAATCTATACTATGTGGTGAGGTAGGTCTATGTTTATAATTCTTATTAGAGGACTGGTGCACAAAATTAGTGCACTCAGTCTGACCTGCACCCTCTTGTAGTCCAGGAGCCCTCGGAGGATGCCCACTAACAGCTTAGTCTAGCCGGCAGTCATACATCCTTAGCACGGCCTTGGAGGCAGGAGAAGCTCCCACCACTGTCACTATGCTCACCAGCCGTTAGCCTGGCTCAGGGATTCGGGTCGAGTGGAACTCCCCCTGTGGGAGCACACCGACCACCAGTGGAAACTTCTGTGTTGAGTGTCTGCCCCCTGGTGGTCAGTGTGCTTCATATCAACTGGTTGTTTTGCTGCCCTTTCAACTCTTGAATTATTGGTGATGGCTGTCATTTAAAGTGATGGCTGAACCAAGGCAAGCAAAATATTTAACAATGTCAGTGTTTTCACTGTCTATGTAAACGTTGTATATTTCTTCTGTAGTGATGGTTTTTGTCTTCTTTTAAAATACATATATATATATATATATATATATATATATATATATCTTTATTGTTAAAAATATCACAGATGTCCCCTTTTCCCTTGGATTGATCACCTCAAACCTGCTCCTGTTATCCCCAAGGCCTACCAGATTTTTGTCTTCTTAATGTTGACAATCATTTTTTAGATACACAGCAAAGGCTCAACACGTGAAAGAAAAAATTGAGAAGATGGACTTAATTAAAATTAAAAATTCTACTTTTGAAGATGGTTTTGTGATAACAAAATAAAAAGCCAGACTGGAGTTTTATTTATTTATTTATTTATTTATTTATTTATTTATTTACTTATTTGCAAAAGAATTATGTTATTAAAAAAAAATTAGCCACCCTAACTGGTTTGGCTCAGTGGATAGAGTGTCAAGTGTCAGCCTTTGGACCAAAGGGTTCCAGGTTTGATTCTGGTCAAGGGCAAGTACCTTGGTTGTGGACACATCCCAAATATGGAGTACAGTATTTTCCGGCATATAAGACGACTTTTGAAATGAAAAAAAGCCTGCTCAGATTGGCCAGAGTCAGAGAGGCGGTCTATTAAAAAAAGAACTGGTGTTGCCTTGGAAGTGGGGGGTAGTCTTATACAGCGAATATAGGCCTAAACCTATGTTTTAACTGTAAAATTAGGGGGGTCGTCTTATACGCTGGAAAATACGGTATGCAGAAGGCAGCTGATTGATATTTCTCTCTCATTAATGTTTCTAACTATCACTTTCTTTCCCTCTCTGTAGAAAAATCAATAAAATGTATTTTTAAAAATAAAAATAATGAAAATAAAATTTTAAAAACCTTACCCAACCTATACATAAACCCATGAAAACTCCAAGAAGATTTTTGAACAACCCAATTTAAAAAAATGGACAAAAGACCTATATGAACACCTCATCAAAAAAACATACATAGCTAGTAAGTCCTACATTATAAGACATAAGGGAAATGCAAATTTTAAAACAATGAGATACAACTATGCATCTATTAGAATAACAAAAATCCAAAATGTTGACAAAACAAATTCTGCCAGGCATGTGGAGCAAAAGGACTGCTCAGTCATTGCTGGTGGGAATAGAAAATGGGACCGCTGCTTTGGAAGATGGTGTGGTAGTTTTTTATGAAACCAGATATTTTCTTGCAATAAGGTCTAGCAATTATGTTCCTTGGTATTTATCTAAAGCAGTGTAAAACTTATTTCCACACAAAACCTGCACGTGATAGTTTATAACAGCTTGATTTCTAATTACCAAAACCTGGAAGCATCCAAGATGTCCTTTAGCAGGTGAGTAAACAATCTGATACACCCAGACAATGGAATATTATTTGTTGCTAAAAACAAATCAACTATAAAGTTTGAACACGTGTGAAGAAAATCAAATGTGTATTGCTAAGTGAAAAAGGCCAATCTGAAAAAGGTTACATACTGTATGATTTCAACTACCTGACTATCTGGAAAAGGGAAAGCTATGGCTATGGTAAACAGACAGTGGCTGTGATGTTTATTAGAGAGAAGAAAGGATGACGAGGCAAAAAGCACGGGATTGTTGGAGCAATGGAACTATTCCGTGTGTGAAAGAAAAGAGCCACAAGCTAACCTGACAAGCTCAGGGAAGGCCTGTGTGGCGGTCTTGCAAACCCAGAGACCTAAGATAACCACAAGAGATGGTTTGAAAATTAAATATCTAACTGGTTATAGTAGGTAGTCATGTCTCAGAGATTTCACCTGACAAAGATCAACTTTGATCTTTTACTGAGCCCCTCTGCCTTCCTGCATCTAAGATAACATATCTGTGAGATGTCTGGGTAACTTGTAACTTCCTTTTACCCCAGACCCCTCAGGGCACAACAAATGGCCTCAAGGCATTCCTCATTGTTATTGTTATCAAGTTAACTGTCAACTGTTAATTACGTTGGAGTATCCTGTATCCATCTCTGTGAAAGAAGCTCATGTCCATCATTTCACCTTTTACCCTATCCCAGAGGTTTCCCCGCTTCGCTCTGTCCCACCTCCCTAATCTATCACCAATGAATTTCATGTAACTCACCTACGTCCCTTTCCTTTGATTGCAATGTAAAATATAGAAATGTAACCCGCCATTCTCCGGAGCATTATCTCAATCCGTTGAGGTTCTGCTTCCCGGCACATGTCGACAATTTTAGCTCAAATAAACTCACAAAAAAATTCTTTACAGGTTTCAATGTTTTTTCCTTAACATGTGTATTACTACAATTGCGGATTCATGTTATTATACAGTTGTCCAAACTCACAGAAAGGCAACATGGAGAGCGAGCCCTAATATAACCTATGGACTTTGGGTGATAATTATGTGTGGGGGTAGGTTTAACAATTGTAACAGATGCATCACTGAGTACTGGATGTCCATAGTGGGAAAGTTTGGGCTGGTGTGGGGAGAAGGTATATGAGAACTCTCTGCACTGTCCAATCAATTTTGCTAAAAATCTAAAACTGTTCTTAAAATATCTTACTAATTATAAAAAACATAAATGTTAAAGCATAATTATCAATGTAGAATTTTTCAAAAATCTCTTTTGATTATTTAATCCAATACTATTTAATGTTCTTGATAAATTTAGGTCAGCCATTTCACTTTTAGTTTTTTATGTCTCATGTATTTTTGTTCTTCTTTTCCTTTTTAAAATTATTTATACTAAGTCATAACCAGTTTTACTCAGTGGATAGAGCATTGGCCCATGGACTGAAGGGTCCTGGGTTCGATTCTGGTCAAGGGCATGTATCTTGGTTGCGGGCACGATCCCCAGTAGAGAGTGTGCAGGAGGTAGCTGATCGATGTTTCACTCTCATCGATGTTTATAACTCTATCCCTCTCCTTCCTCTCTGTAAAAATAAATACAAAAATATTTTTAAAAATATTTGCATCAAGTTAACATCCTCTAGTGTAACATTTTAACCCTTTAATTAATACTTTAGTGTAATTTTAGTTATCTTCTAAGTGGTTTCTCCAGAGCTTTTTATTGTTTGATGACACATTGTCATCACAGCTTCCTTTGCTTCTTTAAACACGGGTTCCTTTCACTATATTTATATTGCCTCGCTGAAGTCTTACTTTTAAATCAAACATCTGGGCCCTCTTCAAGTCAGTATCTGTTTGCTCCTTTTTCTGTATGGGGAAAAGTTTCCAGTTTCTTTTCGTGTTTCATGATATTTTGTTCAAAATTGGACATTTTCAGGAATACTACAGTAATCCTGGACACTAATTTCTCACTCCCACCTTCCGAGCTTGTTTTCATGGCTTGTATCTTTATTTATTAAGAGATGTGGCTAGGCTATTTTGGCGAAGTCTGTTTCCTCACAGTGTAAAATCTCTGATATTGCTCCTGAGAAGACAAAAGCTTTGGTATGCACAACAGTCACCCTGGAATTGCAGTGGTTTTAGCTGGGCTCTCTGACATCCTCTGTGCCTGTTATCTTCTTTAAGCTGTCTGCCTTATTGTTATTACACCCAGCTGTTATGCTCCATTAATGTCTGGCTGATTGCTCTATTATTTTCAACAATGCTCTTAGGCATAAATTGCTCCACAATCTGACTGAACTATATTCAAATAAGGACGGTATTTTAGGCCCATCTGTCATGTTTGTTTTGTTACCAGGAGGGCTCTTCTCAGGTGTCTCACCCTCCGGTTTTCTCTGCTAAACTATGGTTTACAGTTTAGCTTGTTTTTGTCATGGAGTGACCAGCTTCATCTTTACTGATTAAAGGGTATTCATTGTTGAGTTAAAAGGCAGTTTCATTTTTAATTTTTTTTCAGGAGACTCCATACTGTTTTCCATAATGGCTGCTCCAGTCTGCATTCCCACCTGCAGTGCAGGAGGTTTCCATTTTCTCCACATCCTCACCAGCACTTATTGTCTGTTGATTTATTGATGGTAGCCATTCTGACAGGTGTGAGTTGACATCTCATTGTGACTTTAATTTGCATTTCTCTGGTGATTAGTTAATGTTATCATATTGGCCATTTGTATGTCCTCTTTTAAGAAGTGTCTAGTCAAGTCCTTTGCCCATTTTTTAATTTGACTGTTTGCCTCCTAGCAATAAATAAATAATAAATAAATAAAAATATGTAAAGAATAAATACAGCTTCTGGTGTTGAGCTCTAGTTATCCTTTATATATTTGGAGAATAAACTCTTATCTGATATGTAATTGGCAAATATGTTCTTTCATACAGTGGGTTCCCTTTTCATTTTGTTGATTGTTTCTTTTGCTGCAGAAGCTTTTTATTTTTATATAGTTCCATTTGTTTATTTTTCCTTCATTTCCATTGCCCTAGGAGATATATCAGAAAAAAAACGTGCTATGAGAGATGTATGAAATTTACTGCCTGTTTTCTTCTAGGATTTTTGTGATTTTGTAGCTTACATTTAAATATTTAATCAATTTTGAGTTTATTCTTATCTATGGTGATTCCACCTCTGGGAATATATACTAAGAATTCCAAAATACCAATTCAAAAGAATATATGCTCCCCTATGTGCATGGCAGCATTATTTACAATAACCAAGATCTGAAACAGCCCAAATGTTCATCAGCAGATGACAAGCAAGCTGTGGTACATTTACACAATGGAATTCTATGTGTCAAAAAAAAGGTGGGGGGCGGGGGCTAACCGGTTTGGCTCAGTGGATAGAGTGTCCGCCTACAGACTGAAGGATCCCAGATTCTATTTCGGTCAAGGGCATGTACCGTGGTTCTGGCATATCCCTGGTGGAGAGTGTGCAGGAGGCAGCTGATGTTTCTCCCTCATAGATGTTTCTAAATCTATCCCTCTCCCTTCTGCTCTGTAAAATAAAATAAAAAAATCAACAAAATATAAAAAGGGTGGTATTACTATTTGTAACATCATGAATGGACTTGGAAATTATTGTGCTGAGTGAAATAAGCCAGTCAGAGAAAGACAAATACTCTATTTTCTCAGTTATATGTGGAATCTAATGGGCAACATAAACTGATGAACAAAGTAGAAACAGAAGCATGAATGTATGGAACAGACTGACAGCTGTCAGAGGGAAAGACAGGAGAGGACTGGAGGAAAGAAGGTGAAGGGATTAGTAAGGAATATATATGCATAACCATTAGTCACAGAGAGCAGGGAGCTGATGGCCAGGAGAAGTGAGGATGAAGGCTGGGAGATATCTGTAATAGTGTCAAAAATAAGTAAGTAAATAAATAAATAAATAAATCAGCCATTGAGTTTTGTGCCAGGAGTTATGTATTCTGCTCCCATTTGTTCTATGATCCAGAGAAAGTCTGGACTGTAATACAGTCTGGGTTGCTCATATTTATGACCAAATCACTTATCTTCAATGTTAGTGTGATAGTTGCATCCCCAGTAGTTGGCTCCAGGGTGAGGTTGCCCATGTGTAGCCACTTTCCCATCATCACACAGCCTGTCCATAGCCTCTCAGTGTGGATGGATATGGGAGACAACTATGCTTCTGATCTTTCCATAACCAAGGTCTGGTTCCTGAAAATGAACAATAAACAATCTTTATTGTCTTAGAGCACATGTGTCAAACACAAGGCCCGCGGGCCAAATCCAGCCCGCCAGGCCTTGCAATGTGGCCCCCACTGCGCTGTCATCACTGCACTCCGCTGTCAGTTTATGACATTGTCAGTTTATGACTGTTCAGTAAACCATTCGGCCCGCGATTTAGGCTGGATTTTAGATTTTGGCCCGTTCTCTGATTGAGTTCGACACCCCTAGTCTTAGAGAGTGCCCTTAGGTTTAACTTCGTAATGCTTAGTTTCATATATGAGGCTTCTGGAGTCTCCTCTCCTGTGGTGAAACCTCCATCTACAAGCAAGCTGGGATAGAGGCTGTCAGAATTTCAGTGTTCTCAGACAGTGTATAATCCTGGGGTTGATCATTAGTGCTAGCAAGGTGAGGGCAGGGAGCCTGACCTCTGGTCTGCACACACCTGAAACTTAGCCTGTGTACCTTGGAGTAGGAGAGGTTGGGAAATGGTGTTTTGTTTCTCCAGGTAACATATTATATTCTTTGGTCAGAAATTAATTGGAGAATGAGATACATATTCTTGGCCACATCTGCTTGGAGTAGAGCTTCTATCAAGCTGACCTAGTAGAGCAGGAGATAGGGAATAAGTAAATTATCCACAGAGTCTTGCTGCTCTTACCAATATTGAGCAGATGTTCTGAAATAAGTGTTTCTTCATTTGCTGTATATTCTTAGGACAATTTCCAGAGACTCTATAATTTTTATCTGTTATGTTTGTTTCAGAGTGCAATGGATCCTCAGAGCTCCTTATACCACTGTTTGAAAAGTAGAATTTTTATACTGGTCTTTCTTACTTACTAAGGTGAGCAGATAGTAATCTCCAGAATAGAAGTTACACTTTAAATTTTTCCCATCTTTATAATCCCCACATTATTATTTTAAAATGCCATTATTCTATTAATAGCTTTATTCAAAAATACATTTCATAATTAATGTATTCTTACAGTGTGTCAATTTAAATGCACAGATACACACAGAGAGACATATATACACGGTGCTGCTTTTGTCCGCATAGAGTTGTCTTGACAATCAGCATTGCTGCTGGAAGTTTTCCCAAACACATTCACAGACCATTTCTGCAATAATGCTCTAATGTTTGGCCCAAATGATTGCATTCCTAGACTGTCTTTATAAGCTTAGACTATTTCAGTGTTAATTCATTTTATTCAAAAATGAGCTATTCAATTCCTATTATGGGTCAGACAGAAAAAAAGAAGTTGAAATAGAAGTATCTATATCATTTATTTTGAAGACCCTGCTATAGAAAAACACAGCAGCACTGTTCCAAGAGTTCATTCCCATTGTCCTCTGTTCATCTCCAATGTGTCCTTCTCTGCGTGCCACTTCTCTAGTTTATTCCACTATCACCTCTCACCCAAACTAGTGCCAAGTCAACTGAACTTGTGTCTTAACTGCTCTACAACGGCAGTAAGAAATACAAATATGTTTCCATTTATATATGTATTATTTAACTTAAACATTGTGTTGAGATATTAGATTCATAACATCATTTACCCTTGTCTAAGTTTTCTCAATGAGAATATTCTGAAAAACTATACTATAATATCACAAACAAGATATTTACATTATATTACAATCCACCAATCTTATTCAGATCTCCCCAGTTTTCCTTGTGTGTGTTGTTGTTACCAAAGATAGTTGGAGCATGCCAAAAGCTAGAAATATAAATGACAGGATTTGAGCATGTTAAAACCTATAAATGTGAATGGATGGAATGCACCAAAGGCTAGCAATATAAATTGGAAAGAGAGAAAAGCCACCCCTCCCTATCCCTATAAGAATGGTGGACTTGAGAGACCCAGAGAGATTGGTCTTTGAGACAGGAGTCTGACATTCTCCCCGCTCCCTGAATAAAATATCTTCCTTTTTTCACCATTATCTGTCTCAGAGTTTGGCTTTCCTTGAAGCAGGCAGCCGAACTGCCATTTTTTAAAAATATATATTTTATTGAGTTTTTACAGAGAGGAAGAGAGCTACAGAGCTAGAAACATCGATGAGAGAGAGACATCGACCAGCTGCCTCCTGCACACACCCCCCCCCCCCCACCAAAGATGTGCCTGCAACCAAGGTACGTGCCCTTGACCGGAATCGAACCTGGGACCCTTCAGTCCACAGGCCGATGCTCTATCCACTGAGCCAAACCAGTTTCGGCCAAACTGCCATTTATTTATTTATTTATTTATTTATTTGGGGGGGGGGGGGGCGTATAGTTAGGACCATTTGCAGTACCTTTTGGCAGGCTATCCCTGCCACTTGGCTTTCTGACAGTCGGGCTACATGCCATTTGGGTCAGTTAGGACCACTTGTGGTATCGGTTAATAGAAGATAAGAGACTAGGACTTGCTTGTGAGTATTCATTTGGGATAATAGAATTATGGATACAAGTTTTGTTTATATATTCCCACTTTGTCTGGTGTCTTACTATGGTTACAGTTTTGGGTTTGTTCTTTTGTGCTCTTTAATGCACTGAATCCAGTGGACCCAGAATTGGCAGCAGGCGGATTCCACCACCACCTCTGCTGCTGCTGGATGCTCCAAGACAGGGCCCCCCAGAGGGGCAACCACCCCTCCTACATAAAGAAGAAATGGCCTCCCCCTGGAAGAACGGGCAAGGCTCCAGCTTGGCCAGGGAGCGTCCCTTTGCAGAATATGACAATTCCCTTCGAGGCAATGTCAGATAGGCAGAATAAAGCAGGAAGTTGAGCCTGCAGGCTACTCTTGGGCCCTTAATCCATTTTTTCACTTCAAATTTACTGAATTGGAAGAATTACAACCCCTCAACTAGGCAAGATCCTAGATGAGGATTTGTAGGTCTTATCACCCCCATTTTTGTCACTCGCCATTCAAACTGGACAGACATACAGGCTCTCCTTAACATCCTCCTAATGGTAAGTAAAAGATGGCTTGATATAAAAAGGCTAATGAAGAGGCTCATCACCTCCATCAAGAGAACCCCAAAGGGACCCCAACCCAGCTGGAGTGATTCCCTTGACAGTGCCCAACTGGGACCCAAATAGCAGAGACCCAACCTTCCTAGAATATTACTTCTTAGTAGGTGCATATTGAAAAGGCTTGAGAAAGGGGTGCCTAAACAAAAGACCCTGAATGAACCAGGGGCATTCAACAAAAACCAAAAGAAGATCCTTATGACTTTTTAGAACGGACATATCAGGCCTATTAAAAGCACACTGATGGTGACCAACAGGCACCAAAAAATGTCTGAAAGGTAAACATATTTTTTTTAATGTACTCAAGGTTCATTTATGTTGTAGTATGTGCCAGAATTCCCTTCTTTATGTATATTTCAGAGAGAAAGAGAGAGGGTCAGAGAGCTAGAAAAACATCAATGATGAGTGAGAATAATTGATTGGCTGCCTCCTTCACTCCCCCTGCTGGGGATCGAACCTGCAAGCCCAGGCAGTAAACATAATTTTTACTGGGCAAAGGTCCCTCCTTCCCCTTCCTTCCCCACCTCCAGCCTGGCCCATGGATATTAGAAGGAAGCTCCAACATTTAGATGGGGGTTTTGGAATGAAGCCCTCACAGCTGGTGGGCATAGCCTTTCATGTTCACAATGCCTGGGAAACGGGAAATTAAAGCAAGACACCATTTTGTTAGAAACAGTGAGGGTAAACCAGAAGGATAGGTGGGACCTGAAAGGGAAAGGGAGACCTACTAGGTTCCAACCAATGTGCCTATTGCAAATAGGAGAACCATCGGAGAAGGGACTGCCAGAACTCAAAAAGAAAAATAAGAAGGATAAAACCCTTGCCAAGACATGTCTAAAGGATTGGCAAATCTGATGGCAAATGAGAAGACCCAGAAGCTCCTTTAGACACCTGCAGGCACTACAGGAGCCCCAGGTACAATGAACTATGGAAACAAGCTAATTGATTCCCTTATAGATACAGGAATTACATGCTCAGTGCTAAATACAAAGCTAACCAAGAAAAGTTCAGCTGCAGTGTCAGTACAGAAGCAGAGGCATAGAACAATGGGACAGATTGAGGAATTCCAGGAGAAAGTGGGCTGGGGGTGAGGGTGGGGAGGAGAGATTAATCAAGAACTATACATATATCCATTCCCCCATGGACACAGACAATAGGGTGGTGAAGGCCTGGGGCAGGTGGGATCCCAGGGGAGGAAGACAATGAAGGGGAAGGGTGTGGGAGAGGCATCTGTAGTACTGTAAGCAATGTGTGTGTGTGTGTGTGTGTACACACACACACACACAAATATGTGTGTATATATATGTGTGTATATATACACACACACACATATATGTATGTGTATATATATGTATGTATATATGTATATATACGTGTGCGTGTGTGTGTGTGTGTGTGTGTGTGTGTGTGTGTATATATATATATATATATATATATATATATATATATATATATAAAAGAAAATGTTGGGCCTATTGGCTGGGTCTGTGTGATACCCTGCAGTTGTCATGTACTTCCGGTGCCAGCTCCTGTTCTTTCCTTCTTACAGAGCTCTCTGTGGTTACTTATGACATTATTTGCAGGGTTTAAAGTGATATTTTTACTTTTATCTTTTTCCATAGTGTTTAAATTCCAGTTTATATATTATCCATACACCTCACCTCAATTTATATTAGCCTGTTTTCAGGTGCTCAATAACCTCATGTTGAAAGTGAGCACTACAATATATTAGACAGTGTAATTATGGGCCCTTCAATTATGCACAGTAATTATGTTCTTTTTTTTAATGATAATCTCTCCTTGTGTAAAACCCTTCAAAGACTTTCCAATCTTTTGAGGAAAAAATTCTGAATTCTAAATTATAGCTTCCAAAACATAAAATTATGTAACTTTTCCCCAGTCTTTTTAAAAATATATATTTTATTGATTTTTTACAGAGAGGAAGGGAGAGGGATAGAGAGCTAGAAACATCAATGAGAGAATATCATCGACCAGCTGCCTCCTGCACACCCTCCACCAGGGATTTGCCCTCAACCAATGTATGTACATTGACTGGAATCGAACCCGGGACCTTTGAGTCCGCAAGCAGACGCTCTATCCACTGAGCTAAACCGGTTTTGGCAACTTTTCCCCATTCTTGTTGCTGTGAATTCCTAGTAGCCATTCACATTTTAGCTTAATTTTTATATTCACAGAGAAGCCTTTCCCAGCATCTAAACTAAGTCAACATGCATTATGCTTTTTCTGTGTAGTCTTTATCATAAACTTACCTGACATCCTTAGTTATGTAACTGCTTGCTTGTTGATTATATTCCCTTTTACATTGTGTGCTCTCTGAGAGCCCAGCTTATGTCTCTTACTCACTGCTGTGTACCCAGTGCCAAACACAATACCTATTGTTCAAATGAAAAAATGGAATTCAGTAATTCAAATATGAAGCTAACATCTAAATTCTCCTTATATAAAAATTATAATCAAAGATTTTTAAAATAGTTTTGAAATTTATAGTGAATATTTTATTATGCTTTAATAAATATTAATTAATTCCATTTTTATAAAACAATTTTTACATAAAATGCTTACTTGGCACTATATGCTATGTCCATAATCCCAAATGTTATGTCTCTAAATTCCATTTGCAATAGAACTGTAAGATAGATTCCTAGGGTAGCCCTTAGGAATAATGGTATAGATGAGTGCTTATTAATGTTAAGTAATAATCAGATATCAAGAAGATTTCCTTTATGATTTTGTTTTGTGTTTTCTTTCATCACTAAATTGAAATATAACTACTTACATCATGTTTTAAAAATTCTAGAAAAAAAACACACAACGAATCACATGCCTAAGTGAATCTTAACTTCATTTCAATTATGGCAAATAACTTCTGTACTATATGCTTATTTATAACAATTCTTGAATCATACAATGTAGAATAGAAATGTATATGTGTGATTGGATTTGGATAGGACTTTAAGTAAATTAGATTCCAGAGATAATTTGAAAAGGAAAAAGAAAATCATGTAGCCTGTTATCTTTGATAGGTTATCAAATTAAGAATTTTTATTTGACACTGATGAGAAAATTGAGTGTGTGGTGTGTGTGTGTTGTCTATGGTCAATTTAAGTAAATTCTTAATTGAGAGCTAGTTTTCTCTTTCTACTCAACATATTTGGAATGACCATCAACATCCTATCTACTTGAAATATTCTGGAATTTTTACTTTTTTCTAATTCTCCTATCTAATTAAAGTTATAATATCACACACTTATATGCTATAAAACATTTCAAACTCAAATATCAATGTGTAGAGATATAAAATAGTTGTAGATGTAGGTAGGATTAAATATAGATAGATATTTTGAAAGGTAAGCTATAAATGCATACTCTATCCAATCTATTTTTTCCTTTACTTGAATTACTTTTCAGTAAATTATTCCAAAATTGAAAATAAAATTCAGAATATTTTTAGCCAACAATTTATCCCCCAATATTTCAATGTATGTTTATTTGTACTTTTTTTGTGATCAGAAACATAAAAAAGATTTTGTTTGAAATACCAACCTTGAATAGTGAAGAGATTTAGACTTTATCTCACCTCAGTTGATCTAGTTTTTCTGAACATTTTGTGGGTTGTCAGTGTGCCATACTTGATATTACATGTTTCCACATGATCATTATAAAGTCAGGTTATAGCATTGTTACAAATTTGGCTATTTTTTATGAGCAAAGAGGTATGCCTCTTCTGCTATTTGAAAATATTTGTTGATATACATAAAACCCTTGATGCTGGCGTTATTTCCAATACCCCCAGTTTTTAAAGACCACTGTAAATGACCCCTCCCTACTGGAATTCTGTGGAGTTCACAAGTATATACCATTGTATTAGGTGTCTTTCTAAGATAACCCCTCCCATCGCTGGAGAGGAAATTTTCTATATGAAAATCAGTCTCTTCAGGCCAATGAGCTTACATTGAATCCCATTTTAACTGAGAATTATTTGGGTTCTTGGTCTAAAAGTGAGTGAACACAGTGCTTTAAAAAATCATTATAAATTTTTAAACAGTTTGAGATAAAAACTGCAAAATCTATTGCATATGCATTGGTTTGGGAGTTAAGACTCTCTTATTATCATAACCATGTCCTCTGCAGAATTTCCCCTGAAATCATTGTTAGGAGTAATTATTCATCTTTCTTTTCCTGCTGGCCACATCAAACACATTTTGGTATCAATGAAGTCTGTCTCAAGGGCATGTTGCCAAAATGGTAATTTATCACAAACAAATAAACAATACAGAATATGGGACATCAAACATTGGCAGGAGAATGGAGAGTTTGCAGAGGACAGTGAGTTCTTTCCCACACTGGTGACACTGCCTCTGCCAAAGCAAACCATGCTACCAAAAGCCTGAGAAGACTTTAAAAATATACTGTTAGATAACAGATCTTGTTACAAAATCTGACAGTGATATCATATACACAAAATACAGCATACAAGAATTATTCTTTCATTGGAGTTATACAAATTTTCCAAAATATAATTTAAGAAATATTTCCTTTTCCTCCCATCTTCATCTCTTTCAGATCTCAAAAAGCAGTACATTTACACAATGGTACCTTTTGCAACAGCATGGATATACCTGGAAAGTGGTATGTTAAGTGAAATAAGCCAGTTAGAGAAAAACAAATACCATATGATTTCACTTATATGTGGAAATGAATGAACACAATAAATTAACAAAGTAGAAACAGACTCATGGATACAGAGAACAGAATGACAGCTGTCAGAGTGGTGGAGGTAGAGGGAGGTGAGTGAAGAGGGTGAAGGGATTAAGAAAAAAACACCTTATAGACAAACAGTAGGGTGATTACCAGAGGGAAAGGGGGAGGGTAGGTAGGAGAGAGGAAAGGAAAAATATATGCTGATGGAGGGAGACATGACTTAGGGTGGTGAACACACAATACAATGTGCAGATAATGTATTATTGAATTGTACCCCTAAAACCTATATAATTGTGTTTACTAACTAGAGACCTGGTGCAAAAAATTTATGCACAGGTAGGGTTCCCAAGCCTGGAAGACGATCAGGACCTATCAGGTTCCCCACCTCCACACCTACCCACATCCTGGTTTCCTCATTCCCTTGCTCTCTCAGAGCCCCACCACCACCACTGGTCACCCACCATGTTCCACAACAACCCCTGGTGGTCAGAGCATGTCATTATGAGCCATTGAACTTGAGGTCTCCCAGATAAACTCCCAAGGGGACAATTTGCATATTAGCTTTTTATTATATAGGATGTAGCATCAATAAATTAAATTTAAAAATACATTTTTAAAAGCACTAAAATTTCTCACAAAGATTCAACGTCTACTATAGCAGCTATCTCCCTGTCATCAACAAAACAACAAAAAAAATCACTCATTGTGTTGTGTTTTTTTTTAATTTCTTGGTACAAAAATGATTTGATCAACTTAAGATCCAACAAAAATGGCATTTTAATCTATCACCTCTACTCTGCCCATTAATGACATATGTGCATAGTGAAGAGGAAGACTTGCTTGGAGAACTCCCGCAGATAAAGACATTGACAGCACAAAGAAAATGGCCAGTAAGTACCCAGAGAAGAAGTGACACAGCTGGGCATAATGAAAGATATTATTCCTGGAAATTTAAAAAATCCTCCTAGATAATCGTAAGTTAGATATTATAAAAGGAGTGTTTCAATCAAGGAGAATAATGGAGTTAACATAAACAGAGGTGAGGATGAAAGGTTCTATAAAGAAGTAGGAGAAAGCAGGCCAAGACAAAAGTGAACTAGAATTTAATATGCTGCATCACTGGAAATTTTGTTTTGACACAATTGGAAAAATCACATATGAACAATAGACCTCAGGCAGGGGATTTGGGGGGAAATAGGGGCAGTAGGTATTGGGTGATGAAGGGAATGCACAACCAAAACCAGAGAGAAGCTAGCTGCAATGTAAATGCTCAGAGTTGCCAAGAAATTTAATCAGAGGAAGAGCTGAGGAGATGAGCAGAGAGACACTTAGAGACTGAACGCTGAGGAACCCTGTGGCTCTCCCTGTGTCTCCCGGGGGAAGGTCGAAGGAGGTAATGAGGTGTGGGCAGCGTAATTGAGAAGAGAGCAGGAGGGGACTGAGATACATGAATAACCAACGTAGGGTTAAGAGACCATTTGACAATTATGCTGTAGTAACTGGCTGGGGTGATTGGAGCTGGGAAGAAAATGGAATGCATCGGGTATGTCCAGACCCAAAGCAAAGGAAACAGAAGAGATGTAGAATGGCATATGACAGATTTCAATTAAAATATATAATTAGGGTATGAATTTTTATCAATTTTGTTATACCCCTAACAATTGTGTCCCGCCCTCTGTTAGATTTTAAATGTAAAATGCCATTCTGCTTCTTTGTGCTTCATACACACATACTAGTACACACACGTGTATGTGTGCTCAGACTATCATATTGATATTCACATCCACGTGACATCTGTTCGCTGTGTGGTTCAGTTCTAGCTCTGGGAATGAGATGATGTCTTCAAAAACAAAGCTAGAAAAACGGGTGCTTTTAAAAAAGCCTATCAAATCGGCCACTGTGTCCTGGTAATGCAAACAGAGTAATGAAGGAACATATAGAAGAGAAGCAATTAGTTGGCATGAGCAGGAAATACCATGCTGTTCCACTTAATTACATAATTTGCTTTAAAGGAGGTTGCTGTCTGTATCGGTCCTGGGTTGTCATTTAAAGGAAGTTGAATATCTGCAATTGTAGGTCCCTCATTGCTGGTTCCACAGCGACTCCCCTCTCATTTCTGTGAACCTGCCCTACGCTGAGCTGGAGGTCCCTCGGTGAACTCCCTCCATCTGTGTGTGCCAGCGATTTTCTGCCTAGAGTGGGAGTCCCACTAGTTTCCTCTTAATTTTGCAGCTAATGTGCCTCTCTTGGCCTTTTTGATTTAGAATTAAAGTATGAGTAGTATGATAGTAAGAAACATTTTTTTCTTCTTCGCTAAAACATCTATGATTTGTAGGAAGATTACAGGACAATTTCATTCACACACCTCATTTGATTGGGGAATGGCATAATTGCAAAGTTTGATCAAATTTTACTTTTTAATTTAATTTTACTTTGTGTTAGATAGCATTTGCATTGGAGAGAAGTAAATAAAAAGCGCTGGATAAAAAGTAGAATTGCCTTCATTGTTCTTGTAGCCTCCACTACATGAACTCTTATTAGTACTGTACATGCTTTTCCATTTTTTGATTATTTAGATTGCATTCAGTAGATGCTATATAGTAAATGCTATATATTAAAAAATATATATTTTTATTTATTTCAGAGAAGAAGGAAGGGGGATAGAGAGATAGAAACATCAATGATGAGAGAGAATCTATGATTTGCTGTCTGCTGTCTCCTGCACAGCCACTACTAGGGATTGAGTCCATAATCTGGGTATGTGCCCTGGTATGGAACTGTGACCTCCTGGTTCATAGTTGAGGCTTAACCACTGACCCATGCCAGCCAGGCAATATTATCACTTTTTTTTTTAATTTAATTAAATGTAATATATATCAATATATTATTTATTTTATTTAATTATTATTTTTGCATTACTCTCGGGTGTACAGCAAAGTGGTTAGATAATCATATGCTTTGCAAAGTGATCCCCCAATATTTCCAGTGCTCACCTGGAAATATGTATATAGTTATTACAAAATTATTGACAATATTCCTTATGCTGCCTTTACATTACCACGACTGTTCAGTAACTACCAATCTGTATTCTCCATCCCTTCCTTTTTCACCCAGTGGATAAAAAAAGCTGTGGCAGCATGGCTTTTAAATCGGTCCTTGGACATCCCATGACAGAACTTTATGCAATAAGTGATGTCTCACTTAAAAGTGTCAGTTGAAGATAAATTGATGCTTCTAACTACGCTTTCTTCGGAAGCGAGCGAGCTTGGTGCAGCTACTCCAGGTGGTGGGTATGAGGGAAGTTGCTGAACAAATAGGCAATGGTTTAATATTAGCAATGCAGGTTCTACTTGAGCCATGTTACAAACAGAAGAGGCAAATGATGGGCTGCTCTCCGTGTGCAGCTGAATTAACCAGAGAACAAAACAAACCATTCATCACTGATCAACATGCTCTGTACCTTTTAAAGAGTTAGTGTCATTGGGAAATTTTGTCCTCATGGACTTATAACCATTACAAAAGCTACTCGGTAAGAGATGACGTGGCCCAGCACCCCACCTCTTTATATGTGCTGTGCCCCACAGACATGGGGACAGTGTTAAGCAAGAGGACCCAGCTCAAGGATGGCATGTCAAGTGCCTTAAAACAACAGCTGCTAAGAAACAAGTTCCCCTGTGACTGGGAAAGATAGTTCTTATTTATCTATGTATGGTTGTTTTCCATTACACATCCTATCTAATAGAAGAGTAATATGCAAATTAACCATCACTCCTCTGCACATCCGCAAGCCACGCCCACCAGCCAATCAGGAGAGATTATGCAAATTAACCCAGCTAAGATGGCTGCAGTCACGGAGCAAGCAGAAGGCTTGGGTTCCCCAGGCAATGGAGGAAGCCAAGCTTTCTGCACACCCTGCCCAGCCCAGGCCTCAACTCAAGGCTACAAAGTTTCACTTATAGAAGATACATAAATCCCAACAAAAATGGCTGTGTCCATGAGCAAGCAGGAAGCTTGGCTCCTCTCAAAAGTCTACAAAGTTTCAATTGTAGAAGATAAATAAACCTCAGATATCAGGGCCTCCATTTGAGTCACGGGGAGGGGAGTGGCCAGCCTGCAAACCACCATAGGGCCCTCACCCAGACCACCCCACACTTCAAGGAAACCCCCACCCTGATCCTGGACACACTTTAAGGCAAACCAGCCTGCTCCCGCCCATGCACCAGGCCTCTATCCTATCTAATAAAAGAATAATATGCAAATTGACCATCACTCCAACACACAAGATGGCTGCCCCTAAGTGGTTAAAGATTCTTCCCCCATGTGTGCCACAAGATGGCCAGCAGGGGAGTGCAGTTCGGAGGGACTAGGTCCTCAAGGGAGGGCAGTAGTGGGTGATCAGGACAGCAGGGGAGGGCAGTTGGGGGCAATCAAGCCTGTAGGGGCGGACAGTTAGGGAGAATCAGGCTGTTAGGGGAGAAGTTAGGCATCAATCAGGCTGTAAGGGGAGTGGTTAGGGGGTGATCAGGCTGGCAGGCAGAAGTGGTTAGGGCAATCAGAAAGGCAGGCAGGTGAGCAGTTGGGAGCCAGCAGTCCTGGATTGTGAGAGGGATGTCCGACTGCCCTTTTATTGGATCGGGCCTAAAAGGGCAGTCGGACATCCCTTGAGGGGTTCCCAGATTGTAGAGGGTACAAACTGGGCTGAGGGACACCCCTTCCCATGCACAAATTTCATGCACCTGGCCTATATTAGTAGATATAATAGAAAAAAAATATTTTTGCATAGATGATGTTTAAATGTATTAAGCCATATTACACGTTAAAAATGTTTTCCTTTGCTAATTGAAAGAGAAACGGGACAAATGGGTTGAGGAAGAGAATGGAGTGTGCAGCCACAGGTGTGGGTATAGTTGCTGGGCCTCCTACTACTGGGGCCTGGAGCCTTGCTTTCCGCTGTCACCCTTACCTCCTGGGCTTGGGCAGGCCAGGCCATCCCTCTGCAGCCTGGCTTCCTGTTTGCAAAGTGGACAGGTGACTGCCCAGTCTACACTGCTGGCTGGTGAGGCCAGAGTGAGGACACTCTTGGACACTGTGGCCATACTGCCAGGCTCTGACTCCAGGACTCCCAGGAGACTTCCCTGGACCGAATTCCTTATTCTGGACACTGATGACAGTAAAGTCCCCTACTTAAAGGGCTACTGTAAGGGCAATAAGAGATAATGTGTGCGCAGCATTTAGCAAGGTATTTCTTCTATTGTCATAACCTGACAAATATTTCTGTTATTAATCCTTTTGTATAAGCCTTTAAAGTTACTAGGAAAGTAGTGTAAACAAATTGCAACCATTTGTGTTTCTTTGAAATGCACGTTGTGGTTTTTGTGGGTCTTAAGATGCTTGTGCAGTTCAGGCACATGTTTCAGCGAAGGCGGTCCTCATTCCTCAGGGTGTTGCTGGGCGAGGACTGCTTTTCTTTTCAGAGGGAAAGCTCGCTGCCTTGATACACTGCCTCTCACCTCACCTAGATGACTCGTTTTAGAAAGGCATCACAGCGGCAGCAAGCTCCCTCTCGCTTCCTTGCTGCCTTTGTCAGTCGCTCTGACTCCTGGCTAACCAGACGGCCTCCCATCCATGCCAAGGCGAAAACCGTGGTGAAGATGTAGAACAAGTACCTGCTCCATTTTTAACCAGCGTTCCCCCGTTTAAAAATGACGATTTATGGTTACAAGGGCTCAGTTTAATATGCATTAAGAATTCAAATGCTGTTGCAATAATTTTTTAGCAAAAGCTGCTTTTCAGGACTACCTTTGCACATTTTCTTCACAAGCCATAATTCTTCCTCTGCGGAGTAATTTATTCCCCGGGTTTTAATATGTCACAGATGAGCGGCGGTTCGTCTTTCCTGGTGGAGCTGTGCAGGACAGGCCCTCGCCCTGCCGCTGCGGCGGCACCTGCGGTGCTCTTCATGGTTCACGTGCCGCTAATCTAAATGGGAAGCCGCACATATTTCACGGGAACACGGGCGAAGCCGGCGCTCACAGAGGGAGCAGATGATGGACTGTGCTCTGCGTGCCGCCGAACTGCTCTAAATGTGTCAGGGAGGGTTATGGATCATTTCACTCACCCATCACCGCCGTCCACTGTGTGTACAAATCACAGCGCGGTGTCATCCAACAGACCCTCCCTGGCAGCACAGACATTTCAGCGCCGCCGGTTAACGGAGGCCTCGGCCTGTTTGAACAGCGCGGCGGCCTTAACGCTTTCCTGCCGGGCCGCGTCCAGAGCTGCGCGCTGAGGCTGCGGTGCCGGTGCGGGATCGCTGGGCACAGGCCCAGGAGGGTGCTGGGGAAGAACTCACGTCCTTTCGCATCCCTGTGAGAGCCACTCGTGTTCGGTGCCGTGTGCATGTCTCTCCATATCTAATGCAATTGGATCTTGGACACCATCACCCATAATATTTCAAATAGGCAGTGTCGGTGCCCAACAAATAAATTGGACAAGTTGGCTAGACATGTTCTTTGATTACTACACTCCTTTTTTCTCCCGCCTTTGACTACTTTTAACTAAGGGAACTGAAGAATTTAGTTACTATAGCATTTTGGTTCTGCTTCTGAGATTCCATAGTGGTTAATTTTTACCTTTCATGATATCTTTTCCTTGTTATTGGATTTATTGGGGTGATACTGCTTAACAAATGTGTAAGGATTCTGATGTATAATTCTACAGCACATCATCTATACACTGTATTATGTATTAACCAACGAAAGTCAAGACTCCTTCACCATCTATCCCCCCTATATATTTGTTAATTTTATTTAATCAGAGTGAAGTGATTCAGGAGCTACTGAAAATAACAGTATCAGGGTCGTTTCCCCAGTTTCAATTGTAGGCTTCTGGTCAGTTGGGCAAAACTCTACTCAGAATGAAATTATAAAGATTCCACGTAACATTGTCTGTATACACCGAGTAATGAAAGAAAGAGATTCATTATGTGTATTTCTGGACAACATGACTTATTACTTATGTTTATTTCAACGGGCTGCCTAGTGATGCTAGTAGTTCCTTTATAGGTAGGTTGGTGAAATGTTGTGGCTTACAAATTAAAGATCATTGTTAATGCTAGAATCCAAGTCAAGTTGAAAACAAATTTACACTAAAAATTCCATGTACAGTAGATTGGCAGCCTTCTTGGGATTCTACACAAACCTTAATCCAGATCTTGAAATATAGTATTTTGTTGGGATTAACTGAGGCAGAAGTAAAAATACAAAGGTTGAGAGATTAATGCTATGTAATTCTTAAAACCAGAAATCACCTCCTCAGGCAAAAAGTAAGGGTAAGTAGCAATGGGCATCTTTCCTCCTTCTTTGCAGTTATCTTTGTCTTAGGCAATGTGTTTATTTACTGGAATAAATAAGAGGAAAATAAGCTTAAGAGTGTTTTATTTGTATAATGTCTTTATCAAATGTGATGTGTACTGAATAGAAAATATGTGAACTGATGATTAATATTTTCCTGTTTTCTTTTGGGGTGACTATTCAGTATTAATATGTCAATAATATTAAAATGATAAAAATTAGAAAAAGTAATGCCATTCTACAGCCTCAAGAGAAATTCTAGTAGCATGAGATCTGAAATGCACAGGGTTTTTGTTATGTTTTTAAATTAATTAATTAATTAATTACTTTTATTTTTTTTTAGGGAAAGAGGAAGGGTGAGGGAGAGAGAAATGGAAACATCAATGAGAAACATCAACATGGATCACTGCCGATTGCATGCCCCTTTCTGGGGATCGAGCCCACAACCTGGGCATGTGCCCTGACCAGGAATCCAACAGGTGACCTCTTGTTCGTGGGTCCACACTCAACCACTGAGCCATACCAACTGAGCTGCACAGGTTCTTTATTTTTTTTAAATATATTTTATTGATTTTTCACAGAGAGGAAGGGAGAGGGATAGAGAGCTAGAAATATCGATGAGAGAGATACATCAACCAGCTGCCTCCTGCACACCCCCCACCAGGGATGTGCCCTCAACCAATGTACATGCCCTTGACCAGAATCGAACCTGGGACCTTTCAGTACGCAGACCGACGCTCTATCCACTGAGCCAAACCGGTGTCAGCTGCACAGATTCTTTAAATGAGATGCAAATAAGTGGATTCATCATGAAGGAGAGACAAGAGCCCTGAAACAAAACATTAGGACTTGTCCACCTGTTAACAAAATGTTAAGTTAAAAATACTCTGCTATTGCCTAGCCAGTTTTGCTCAGTGATCAGATGTCAACCTATAAACCAGGAGTGTCATGGTTTGGTTCCAGGTCAGGGCACATCCCCAGGTGTGGTCTGGATTCCTAGTGGGGGCCATGCAGGAGGCAGCCAAACAATGATTCTTTCTCATCATTAATGTTTCTATATATCTCTCTCCCTTCCTCTCTAAAATAAATAAAACGATGTTTTAAAAATACTTTGCTACATGAATATGAAAAAGAAATAGTTTTCTGTGTAATTAAAATAAACCATAGGATAAATACTGATTTTTAAACAATTTTTGTTTTAGACAAATGGTACAATAATTTAATAGAGCTTAGAATCAAAAGACAACTATTTCCAAACCTATCTAAAGAACGCATTCTCCCAAATACATGAGAACTCATCCACAAAAGTGCCACAAAAGTATCAGGGACAATCTCTCAGTGACTTGAACCAGCAGGGTCCTGAGGTAAAGAGGATCCCTTGGAGGTAGCTGAGATGAGGAGAGTGCAAGAAGTATAGGTGGATCCAGGGACTGAGGATGGATTTGCTGCCCCTGACCTGCTCTCTCCCCTCAGGGCCAGAAAAAGAAAGAGGCTCAGACTGCAGAGCTGGTGCCAGAGGCTGCTCCCAGCACTGGAGGCCGGGCTCTGCCCTCACCCTCCAGCCCCACTGGCGCCTCCCTTTGGCAGAGCCTCTCTGCAGGCCAGAGACCATCCACAAAGGGTGGCTTCTAACACAGCTCAAGGCAAGTGTGGAGCACAGGTCCGTCAGGAGAGAGAAGGGGCTCGGGAAATGATAAACCCCATCGCAAAGCAACATAGTTTGATTATTCCTGGTGCATAAACCTTGTGAGCAAAACCAAAAAAACTCTTACATTCAGGCTTTTGTGATCTGTCTGTCTGCTTCTATCCTCCAAACAAGTAACAAAGCTTCACTGGGACAGGGGACACATTGGGGCCTGTGTGGCTTCACACCTGGGGATCCTCCTCCACACCAGAGAGCACACGATTAACTTCAGGTCATTTTCCCAAGCCTCCCGAGGCACAGGACTACTGACATCTAAAGGAAGGAGAGGGAAATGTACTTAGAATATACGATGGATGCTGTCTGCATCAAGACTTGATTTGCCAGAGAACCCAGGAGAGAAATGCCAGAGATCCCATGATGCTCTCTGGTCTTCTTGGTGGAGCCCTGATATGTAGATGCCTCCCTCACTGAGAGAGGTCCCCTCCTCTCACCACCGGGGTTTCTCATTGATGAAAACACACCAGGGCTTTGCCACATCTGGTGAAATAAATGATGTCCCTAGGAAGACCTTACTCCCTCATGTCCAGCACAGAGCAAAGGGCAGCATGTATCTGATGGATGAGTGAATAACTGAATGAGTCAATGAATTAAGACACTGACACCTGGGATGGTTAAGCTATTTAATGAGGCAATTCTCAGCTGTAGAGTGCAAGCAATCTGAAAGAAAACTTTGTACAACTAACTTGTTCTAAGGATTTACTGAGTCATTCTGGGGAGGTATTTAAAACTCCAAGTGGAGCAGCACAGCCTTCACTTGAACACATTTCCCTCATGCGTTTTTGGCTTCTTTTCCTCTTCTGCATTCCTTTTACTTCCTTCCTGTGTCTTCAGTCAATTATCTTCCTTAAATTCCCTTACTTTGATTGTCAGTTGAACTCATATATATGTGCCACTTTCAAAATCCTTCCAAACGTAGGGGTCAAATTTAATAAAATGAATGGCCCCATCTGTATTTTCATATCAGACTTCTGGGGAAAATGATGTGAAGTAATGGCTGTCTGGCAGCATGGTCCTGTTAGGGTGAGAAGCGGAGAGGACCATGGGAGGGGACCAAGGCCCAGTGGTCCGTGTGTTCCTTGGGGCTCTCCCCTTTGCACGGCCTGTGGAGGTGCTGAAAGGATGCTCACACTCCCCACTGAATCGGAAAAGGCCACAAATTCAAGCCCTGCATGTGTGGACTGCATTGTGCCCTTTCTGTGAGCATCGCTGAATGCCACTCTATTGTAAGCATTTAATTTCATTCTGTAATTCAGTTGCCAAAGTCTTTGTCCTTGCTTCCTAGCATGTGCCCCAGAGGCCTGTTTCGTGCATCCAGATGCCATTTAACATGTTTATTACACTTAAACATAGAAATTACTACCTAAACCTGCGTAGATGCTGCAATACAGTTTAAAATTTAATAAGCTACTCCCTTAAGGAGGCACTGTGCTGATTTCTCCAGGACATCAAGTCCTAGGCTCCATGGTTTCAAGAACTAATTAAGCAGATAGAAAGTAGCACCTGTAGCTTAATCCTGTGGTAAATCTGCATGAACCCCAGACACTGGGCACCTCTCTTGGAATTCACATTGGCGTGACAAAACAAGTTCTGAAAGAAATGCTTATTGAGCAACTGTAGTTTAAATACAGGTACTAAAATCACTATTTCAATAAACAGGAGTTGTAGATAACTCATGGGAGTTTAAGAAAAGAAAGGTCTGTGAACTATAAAACTGTGAACGTTATTCTCAGAAAGAATGTGCAATAAGCAGATTAGGACTGGCGGAATTCCTAAGCAGTGAGAAAATCTCTCACTTGTTTCCCATTGATATGCCACAAAAGAGCCAAACTTGGAAAGCAGTGTGGTTTGGGGGAAATGACTGAATAGAACCTTCGGGGACATGCCGTCTTTGGGAGTTGGCATGTTGTTCAGGTTTGTCCAATTATCAATAAGTGAGAGGGATTAGCTGTTGGTAATAGCGCAATGGATAAAAGGCTTGGGTCATAAGCAGCGAATTTAGAAAAGTGACAATACACTTAGGGGGTGGGGGAAAGCTTTTCCAAATTAGCAATAAATTGAGCTGATTAGGTTAACTGTTTAGTTTCTAAAGTAGATAAATCTTAGTGATATAAATCATGCCCTGAGTGGTATGTCAAGGTTCATCTAACTTTCATTTCCAAATTGAAAAATAATCATTTAGGCCTTCATCTAACAGGCAACAGAAGGTCCCTGGTAAAACTTAAAATGCCCTTGGAAATGGCAGAAAATGACCTTGAGGAAAGAAAAGGAAAAAGACGAACATAGAAAAGTAAAACTCTGAATGGATAATTGAAAGTTTAGATTCAGATTAATGATTTTCTTTGTTTAGATGCCAGTGCTTGTATTCACATGAAAATCTGTCCTTAAAAGTACAGTTACAACACATCAATCCTTAAGGGCTGCATACCAGAGATAAATGGAAACTCATTGTGCCAAAAAAATGTTGATTTATAGCTGACAGGAGCTGACCACTAGCTTTTCTATCACCGTGTTGGGGTATCAAGAAAAAAATGTGCAAAAATAATTAACAAAACAAGAAAACTTGCATTTAGAATGCATTTTGAGATGTTTCTAATCATCTTTTATATTCACATCCCATTAACTAAACATTAAAGGGGGGATGGAGTAAAAAAAATGTTGCTTTATTACTGTCATTTAAAATTAACCTGTATTCACAGTACTTCAAGGGATCATATTTGCTTCTTGGACATAATTCAAACTTAATTTTGGAGATCATGCTCAAAAGCCCTCTAACTTCACTGATGTCCAAAATTATATCTAAAAGATTGTCTACTGGACAATCTGGATACCTAAGGCTACCCAAGAAATGTGACTTTTTTAGAGAATTCTAAATACTTAGAGAGAGCGCACATTTAGTATTTGTAAAAGCTGAGCAATAGAAAACCCAACTATAGCACATTATGTGAGACCTGACATCATGTGTTTATAATGAACCAATAAAGTCCACCAGGCATTCTCTCTTTTGTACTGTGTAAGACATAACAGTATTGAAAATCCAATTCACAAGCTGTCTGAATAAGTAATTTGTGGGAGGAGTGAGTAGAAAGATGCTAGTATTGTAATGTATTTTCATTTAAAAATGCCAACTTTGCCGGGACTGGTTTGGCTCAGTGGATAGAGTGTCAGCCTGCGGACTGAAAGGTCCCACGTTCGATTCCAGTCAAGGGCTTGTACCTTGATTGCGGGCACATCCCCAGTAGGGGGTGTGCAAGAGGCAGCTGATTGATGATTCCCTCTCATCGATGTTTCTAACTCTCTATCCCTCTCTGTAAAAAAATCAATAAAATATATTTTTTTAAAAATGCCAACTTTTCTGCAAGCCGGCCCCTTGGCAAAGCGAGTTTCACATCAGTACATAGGAATTGATATTCCGTGTTAAGTTAAATCTCCAAATGACACCACAGTTATGGAAATGTCCAATGGATCTTTTGTTGATAAAAGTGGTGGGTTTAGTCAGTTTCCTTTTAACTCATCTTTTTTATTGTGTCTGTGATGAGTGTGCCTAGTAGGAAGATAAAAAAGATACTTTGGTCTACTTTGTCCATGAGATTTGATCTTCAAGAAAAAAAATATAATAAGGCAGATGGGGATTCTGATTTATAGATAATTTTCTGGGGTCACACAGTTTCAGTATATTTGTGCTAGAAAAATAAATACATATTAATCAACCTGTTATCAAAAATTACACCCCCCCCCCCACACACACACATTCCACCTTACCCTGTAGTAAAATAACCACTTTGTTGTATATTATTTTTGACTGGACAATCTCCTTTTGACAATCTCAGCTATTGATATAACTAAGCTTTTGTTGGAAAGAGTAGATAATTATCCTATCTAATAAAGAGGGAATATGCTAATTGACTGTCACACCCTCAAAGATAGGGGTGCCCAGTCCCCTCAGCCCACCCCGCCAGGGGCAGCAGGTGGGAAGCACAGCCAGGCCTGCCCCCAGAATGGTCCAGCAGCTCCGTGTGTTTGCCTCTGGAGTCTCCCAGTCCCCCTTAGCCCATCAACCCCCCGGGCTTGCCCTCAGCACAGGCAAGCCTCAGATGTCAGCTGCCCAGCCATCCAAGGCCGCCGGAGGCTCAGGTAAACAGGGCTGGGCCAAGTCTTGTGCTGCCGGCAGTGGCAGCAGCAGAGGTGTGATGGGGGCATCACCTTTCCCTGGTCATGAGGTCGCCTCCCACACCTGAGGGCTCCCAGATTGTGACAGTGGTAGTCTGGGCTGAGGGACATCCCCTCCAGTGCATGTGTTTTTATGCACTGGGCCTCTAGTATGTATATGAAGTTTGAAATCTGAGCTAATGGTTTAGTATATTTTAGTATATAGTTTAGAATATGGCAGACATTTGCTAACACCTCGTGTTTATTAGCAAGCATTTTTTTGAATAGAATGAGACTTCCACAAATATAATGGAAGTCTTATAAATTCTCTTATAAAACAAATAGATATTTGATGCTAGGATAAACAAACTTAAAGTAATGGAATCATTTTTTTTTCTATGTGGAAATTCTCCACCCAAAGACTGAAGCCAATTGTTCCAGAAGCAATGCAAAGTCAACTCTAAGAATTCACCTGTGTATTCAACAGGCATTTTTGTGGGCCAGGTGTAGGGTGAGCATGGGTGATCTGATGCATGACTCCTGAAACCCCACAGACAATGATTCTGCTAATTAAATGCCAACTATGTGCCATGCATAGCTCTGGACACAACACACATTATCTAAGCCTCATAGGTACCCTATAAAAAAAGGTACAGTTGAGGTGTAGAAAGCTCAGGTAACTTGCCTATGTTCACAGTTAGTAATAAAAAGCACTATGGAGCTATGGACAAGCTCATATGCTTTTCTACTACCACTGAAGAATAAGACAAAACCAGGGGTTTCATGAAGGGGGAACAGAAGTGTCAAAGATGGCTCAGCGCAGATAGTCCTAGGGCGTCCTGGTGATAGCATGGTGAAGGAAGAGACTGAGAGGGTGCTTGGACTGAGATCTGAAGGATGAGTGGGACTTTTTCAGGAGTGTGAGGCTAGGAGACATCCTTACAGCTATACCAGCAAGGGTGAATATGTTGGTTTCTCTGAGATGCATACATTATTACAGGAAAACAACTTAGTTAAGACATACCTTCTGAGAGGTTAGACAATATCATGACTTTTGTTTACATAATCTCCCACAATAAAAACCCATTTCAAAATAAATACTGCTCGTATGAGATAAGTAGATACACATGCATTGCAACTTCACTCTCTCATACTTCTATCCTTATTTTTATTTCTGAGATACATAAAATTACACTTAAGTAAATTCTCCTTTCCACATGTGATATATCCAGTATCCTTTCATGAGTTTAGAGAGCTAACTTAAGCAGTTTTTGTTGTGCTTATTATTTTAAGAAACATTATTATTATTTATTAAGAAATGGTAATATAGTTTAAGATAGTCGATGGCCCTTATAAGCTAAGGATTTACACCCACTAAATTAAATCTGAATAATATGGATTATATTAATATAATTACTCATCTCATGTTATGAATAAACTGATTTTGTTTCAAAGGTTCAGCTCCTCTGAAGAACTTGACAATCACAATCCTCTTTATTTCAGTTCCTTTTGGGGGGGATGTGCATAATTGTGATTGTTTACACATGTGAATAAATAGAGGACTTTCTTTTCTATATGATGGTTGGGATGTTTAACATAAGCACAGGATTCCTTAAAAAATAAGTTTAGCTTTCCATTAAAGATCAATATAGAAACAATCACAGATCATAAATAGAGAGCCTCAGTGAGTTTTCACACAGTTGGAGGGCCATCCATCCGAGGACACCCTGGAAGCCCTGCACACACCCTCCACTTTTCTGTCTCCAAAGATACCTTCTACAACCCATGTTTTCTTTGCCACTTTTTATACTTCATGTAAATGGAATCATACAACATGTAATCCTTGTGGTTTCCTTAACCCTATAGCATGTGTTGTTATTTATGAACATTTTAAAAATAAAAATTGAAATATGAGAAACACCAGTCAGAAAGGATATATGCACCCCTATGTCCATAGCAGCACATAAGTGTCCATCAGCAGATGAGTGGATTAAAAAACTGTGGCACATCTACACAATGGGATACTACACTGCTATAAAGAGGAAGGAACTCCTACCACTTGCAACAGCATGGGTGTACTTGAAGAGCATTATGCTAAGAGAAATAAGTATGTCAGAGAAAGATAAATATCACATGTTCTTACTCATTTGAGGAATATAACTGACAACATAAATTGATGAACAAAAATAGATCCAGAGGGAAGATAGGGGTGGGTGGGGAAGAGATCAACCAAGGGACTTTCATGCATGCATATAAGTATAACCAATGGACACAGACCCTAGGGGGGTGAGGGCACATGTACAGGAGGGGGGCAAGGGAGAGATGAGGACACCTATGTAATACCTTAAGCAACAAAGAAAATTTTAAAAATGAAATATGTGTCATAACAAATGAAACAACATAAATGAATCCTCATGTTCTCATCACCCAGCAATTAATGTCAACAATTAAAATTCATTGTCAGTCTTGTGTCTATCATACCTATTCTCATTCCCCTTTTCCACATGATTTAAAAAAATCATACATATTTTAATGAAACAATATTTTCATATTTTAATAAAAAGCTTATTTTAAATATATATTGAGTTTATTGGGGTAACATTGGTTTATAAAATTATATAGTTTTCTTTTGCATTGATTTTAGGGAGAAGAAGGGAGAGAAAAAGATGCAGAGAGAAGGAAACTCGGGTTTGTTGTTGCACTTTATGCATTCATTGGTTGGTTCTTCTGTGTGCTCTCACTGGGGATCAAACCAAAAATCTGGCTTATTAGGATAATGCTCTAATCACTGAGCTTAGGACAATGCTCTCACCACTGAGCAAGCTGGCCAGAGCCTACAATTACATAGGCTTGAAGTCTACAACTATATAATCAATCATATGTATACTGTATTGTGTGTTCACCACTCAAACTGAAGTCTCCTACCATCAACATTTATCTTCCCTTTACACTCTTCTATGTCCTGCAAACCTCCTTTCCTGCATATTATCACTATACTGTTTGTGTCTATGAGGTTGTGTGTTTTGTGTTTGTTTGTTTTTTCCACATAATTCCTTTGCCTTTTTCACAAAACACAAACTCTCATCCCTTCTGTCAGTCTATTTTTGTATCTATGAGTCTGTTTGTATTTCATTTGTTTGTTTATTTTGTTCATTATATTCCACAAATAAATGAAATTATATGATATGTTTCTTTCTCTGACTTTATTTCACTTAGCACAGTACTCTCCAGGTCCATCCATGCTGTAGCATAAGGAAAGCTGGCCTTCATTTTTATAGCCGAGTAGTATTTCATTATGTAGACTGCTACAGCTTTTTGATCCACTCATCTCCTGATGGGCCCTTGGGCTACTTCCAAATCTTGGCTATTGTAAATATTGCTGAAGTAAACATAGGTGTGTATATATTCTCAGTTAATATTTCTGGTTTCCTTGGATATGATCCCAAAAGTGGGATCACTGGGTCATAAAGCAGTTCCAATTTTAATTTTTTGAGGAAACTTCATACTGTTTTCTAAAGTGAGTGCATCAATCTGCATTTCCACCCTCAGGGAATGAGGGTTCCCTTTTCTCACATCCTTGCCAAAATTGTTGCTTGTTGATGTATTGATGAAACCAATCAGACAGGTGTGAGGTGACATAACGTTGCATTTTTTTAAAATCTTTATAGTTGAGAATATTACAGATGTTCCTTTATTTATGCATATTGCCCCCCTCAACACAGTTCCCACCCCACCCAAGGCCTTTACCACCTTATTATCTGTGTACATAGCTAATGTATATCTACATATATAAAAGCCTAAGTGACAGTCTGACTGTTCAACCATCTAACCAGTAGCTATGATACACAATGACTACCAGGAAGAAAAGACTCAATGCAGGAGCTACCAAGATGTGGTGACTTAGCAGCTGCAGTTCTCAGGTGATGCACCAGACCAGAGAGAAGGGAAACCATATCTGGGATGCGTCACCCATGAGCCACTCTCTCACAATCTGGGACACCTTGGGAGATGTTGGAGAGCTGGTTTTGGCCTCATTCCCTCAGGCAAGGCCCAGGAACCACACTGGTGCATGAATCCATGCACCAGGCCTCTAGTTTGTTTATATGCCTAAGTTCCCGGCCAGTAGCTATGACACACACTGACCACTAGGGGGCATGCACTCAATCCAGGAGCTGAGCTGCAGAGTGACAGCAACTTTGCAGAGTGCCCTGTTGCACTCAGGGATCCCTCAGGGGATGTCAGACTACTAGTTTTGTCCCAATCTCCACAGGCCAGGCTGAGAGACTCAACCAGTGCACAAATCCATGCAGATAATCCCTCTCACTGGTAATCTATCTATACTAATAAAAGGGTAATATGCCAGTTAGGGTGGACATCTTCTAGACATCCTTCCAGACAAAGATACAGTGGCTGTGAGGGCCAAGGCATGGCTGGGAAGGGCCCGGGCTCAGGCCAGCAGTGGTAGTAGCAGTGGGGAAATGGGGGTGGCACCTTCCCCTGATCTTCCAGGTCACCTCCTGCAGAGGGAGACCAGACTGTGGCAGAGGCAGTTAGAGGCAATCAGGCTGGCAGGGGGCAAGGTAGGGATGGTCAGGCTAGCAGACAGAGGCAGTTAGGGGCAATCAGGCAATCAGGCAGAGAGGTTAGGAGTGATCAGGCAGGCAGATAGGAGCCAGCGGTCCTGGATTGGGAGAGGGATATCCAATTTCTGGTTTTGGCCCAATCCCACGGTTTATGCCTGACAGGGATCAGGCCTAAACAGGCAGTCAGACATCCCCCAAGGGGTCCCAGATTGGAGAGGGTGCAGACCCCTTGCCCCCATACACAAATTTTGTGCACTAGGACTCTAGTATATCTATACAGTCAATTAGCATTTTTCTAATAAAATAGAAAAATGCTAATTGACTGTACCTTTATTATGCCCACAGCCAATCAGAGCAAGTACCCAAATTAACCCAACAAAGATGGTGGTTAATTTGCATATGCAGGCACTGAGCAGCCTGGGTCCCAGGAACATCTTCCAGATCCAGGCTGCTCCTAGCCTGTAGGCCTGCCACTCAGAGCCTATGAGTGCAGGTGCCAAGAGGCTGAGGACATTCCCACCCTGCCTGCAGCCAGTTACAAATGATTCAGCACCAAGTTGAGGTTTGGGTCCATGCCCCCAGCCTGGGATCTCAGCCACTGAGTCACACCAGCCAGGCAGATATGGAGGAATCTTTAATGTTTCTTTTTTTATATATATTTTATTGATGTTTTAAAGAGAGGAAGGGAAA
This sequence comes from Pipistrellus hanaki, assembly GCF_964339955.1. Taxonomy (NCBI): domain Eukaryota; kingdom Metazoa; phylum Chordata; class Mammalia; order Chiroptera; family Vespertilionidae; genus Pipistrellus; species Pipistrellus hanaki. The sequence goes on from NC_140514.1 coordinate 57,679,445, forward strand.
GAGAATGAGAGCTAGAAACATCTATAGAGAGAAATATCAATCAGATGCCTTCTTCATAGTCCCCACTGGGTATGTTCCCCCAACCGAGGTACATGGTCTTGACTGGAATCAAACCTGGGACCCTTGAGTCTGCAGGCTGTTGCTCCATCCATGAGCCAAACCAGTTAGGGCTCTCCAATATGTTAAAGAAAAACAAAACAAACCCTATCTAATAAAGAGAGAATATGCAGGGGAGGGCATTGGGGGTGACCAGGCTGTCAGGGGAGGACAGTTGGGGATGATCAGGCCAACAGGAGAGCAGTTTGGCATCGATCAGGCTGGCAGGGGAATGGTTAGGGGGTAATCATGTTGGCAGGCAAAAGCAGTTAAGGGCTATCAGACAGGCAGGCAATAAGTTGGGAGCCAGCAATCCAGGATTGTTAGAGGGATGTCTGATTGCCTGTTTAGGACTTGGCAATCAGACATTTCCCAAGAGGTCCCAGATTGGAGAAGGTGCATGTTGGGCTGAGGGACACATACCCCCATGCACGAATTTTGTACACCAGGCCTCTAGTGTGTGTATATGACACTAAACACTTGAGCTGCCATGATGTGCACTGGCCATTTAAAAATAAAAGGCAACACAGACCTCCCACTGGCAAACCAACCCTTAGCTTTCCCCATGTGGGACCTAGGCCCCACCACCACTCCAGAATGACACCAAGCCAAATTGTAGCCAACTTTTTCAAGACCCCATGGCACAAAATGCTGGCCACAGCCCATCCCAGCCTGGAAATGGTCGCTGTGGGCTCTGGGTAATGGTGCCACATAGTAATGCCCAACTTCCACTCCCTAGTAACTAACCTCCTTGGAGTTTCTTCATTCAACCCAGGAACCTGACTTGCTTTATAGCCAGGTGCAAACATTTTACAGTTTAACCAAATGTTGTGAAGTTTTTTCTCATGCCTCATCTCATTTGATCCTCACAGAAGTCCTGGAAGTAGGTAGATAGGAGACTAAATAGAATCTTTTTTCCCCTTTTTTTCATTAGCAAAATGAGAATAGCAATATTAAAATATTTCTTCTAATTAATTTTCTTTCAATGTGCACTAAACATGCACCAGGACACTAGTATGCATATACGATCTTTGGTTAATCTCTTTCTACATGCAACCTCACCCTTTCCTTCTGAGATTCATTACTCTGTTCCATGTTTTTATGCCCCTGATTTTATGCTATCCATTGGTTTATTTTGTTCACTAGATTTCTTGTTCATTTATTTTACTTTTTATATTCAGTTGTTGATAGATATGTATTTATTGGTCATATTTTTTAAAATCTTTTTTCTTCTTTTTCCTCTTCTTAAAGAATACCCTTTAACATTTCATATAATATTGGTTTGGTGGTAATGAACTCCTTTAGCTTTTTCTTGTCTGTGAAGCTCTTTATCTGACCTTCAATTCTAAATTATAGCATTGCTGGGTAGAGTAATTTTGGTTGTACATTCTTGCTATTCATCCCTCTGAATATGTCTTACCATTCCCTTCTGGTCTGCAAAGTTTCTGTTGAGAAATCAAGCTGATAGTCATATGGGTGCCCCCTTGTAGGTAAATAACTGCTTTCTCTTGCTACTTTTAATATTCTCTCTTTGTCTTTAACCCTTGGCATTTTAATTATGATGTGTTTTAGTGTAGGGCACTTTGGGTTCCTCTTGTTTGGGAGCCTTTGCACTTCCTGGACTTTGTAAGTCTATTTCTTTCACCAGGTAGGGGAAGTTTTCTGTCATTATTTCTTCAAATAGGATTTCAATATCTTGATCTCTCTCTTCTCCTTCTGGCATTCCTATAATGTGAATGGTTATATGCTTGAAGTTATTCAGAGGTTTCCTTATACTATCTTCATATTTTTGTGTTTTTATTTTTGTTCTTCTGATTGGATGCTTTTTGCTTCCTCATATTCCAAATCATTGATTTGATTTTCAAAATATTTTCCTCTACTGTTGATTCCTTATAAGTTATTCTTTATTTCAGTTAATGTTTGCTTAATTTTTGACTTTTTTTTATGTCTTTGACATTCTCATTAACATCCTTGAAAGTCTTACTAAGTCCCTTGAATTTCTCATTAATTCTCTTTAAGCTCTCATTAAGTTCCTTGAAGCTCTCATTAAGATCCTTGTGTATGCCAAAACTGGTTCAGCTCAGTGGATAGAGCTTCGGCCTGCGGACTGAAGGGTCCCAAGTTCGATTCCAGTCAAGGACATGTACCTTGGTTGCTGGCGCATCCCCGGTGGGGAGTGTGCAAGAGGCAGCTGGTTGATGTTTCTCTCTCATCGATGTTTCTAACTTTCTATCCTTCTCTGTTCTTCTCTGTAAAAAATCAATAAAATATATTTTTTAAAAAAGATCCTTATGTAACTTGCCTTAGCTTATTTGGCTCAGTGGATAGAGGGATGGCCTGTGAAGTGAAATGTCCTGAGTTTCATTCCATTTAAGGGCACATGCCATATTGTGGGCTTGATCCCCATTGTGGGGCATGCAAGAGACAGCTGACCAATAAATCTCTATCATCATTGATGTTTCTCTTTCCCTCTCTCTTCCTCTCTGAAATCAATAAAATATTTTTTTAAATCATTGCCCAGCTGTTTTTGCTTAGTGAATAGAGCATCTGCCTCTAAACTGAAGGATACCAGGTTCAATTACAATCAGGTTGCAGACTTAATCCCAGGTTGTAGGGATCTCAGGTTGTTGATCTTCTATTCAAGAGGTAGCTGATCAATGATCCTCTCTCATCATTGATGTTTCCATCTCTCTCTCCTTCTCCCTTTCTCTCTGAAATCAATTAAAATATATATTTTAAAAATCCTTGAATAACATTATATCCATAGTTTTTAACTCTGCATCTAGTACTTTGCTTGCTTCCATTTCTTTCATTTGTGACATGTTTCTTTGTCTCTGATTTTAGCTGCTTCCCTATGTTTCTTTCTATGTATTAGGTAGAGCTGTTTTATCTCCTGGAATTGGCAGAGTGGTCTTGTGTAGCAGGTGTCCTGTAGGGCCCATTGGCTCAGCCTCCCATGTCACTTGTGCTTGGCACTCTAGGTGTGCCATGGTATGGACTGTGTTCACAATTTTATTGTAGTTGAGCTTTGATTACTATTGGTGTCACAGAGAGGAATTTACCCCCAGACCAATTAGCTGTGGGGACCAGCTATGTCTACAGTAGAAGAGTTTCTGTGAAGGAGACACCCTGTGGAATAGGAATTGTTTCAGTGGGGCTTTGGTGTTCACTGAGTCAGCTCCTTGAGTGTTGCTGATTGATGTGTAGGGTTGTAATGTGATGTGGTGTGAAACTGTCCGCTGGATGCATTGGCTCTTGGGCCTCCATGAAAGTGAAAATCAATCACTGCCTAGGGCCACCTGTTAGGAACTACATAGAGAGCTGCAGATATCTGCTACTTGTATTGGGCTAGGAAATGCCCAGGCGAGGCCCAACTGTGATTGAGATAGGCTGCTGCTAGTTCTAGGACTTGGGCCTCTTATTGATAGGTTTGAAGATTCTGAAGCTAGCTTATGCTTGTTTGAGGGATTTTAGCAAAGTCTGCAGCCTGAACCAGAATATGGAAAAACCTCTGCAAACAACTTGGGTGGGGCTGCAAATTGGATGGGGCAGAGCCTCAGGGAATGAACCAGGGCAGAGTAAACAGTGTAGGACATGTTTATGGAAACTCAGATATGTCTGTCAGTCAGTTCTGGGATGGGGGAGGTTCTAGCACTGGAACAGTGACACCCTGTGAGTACCCCTGTCTGAGAGAAAGCTGCCCCAAGTTTCTGCCCTAATGCCAAAGAGTCCAATTCTTCCCATATGTCCCTGGATTCCCTCAAAACTACTGCCTAATGCTGGAGCTCAGAGGATGTGGCACCATGGAAGTTCCTTTAAGAGCAACACCTAGAATTTCAGCATCCTCCATGTCATTCAGCCATAATCCCCAACTTGAAGTTAGGGGCCTTCTCTTCCAAGCTCTGGAACTCTGGGCCGAGGGTCTGGTGTGGGGCTGAGACCCCCTTCTTCTCACAGGAGGCATTGGAAGTAGCCTTCCCAATTAAAAAAAATGCCACACATGGGTGTTGGACCAGCCTGTTCCACACCGTCACCCTCCTATCCCCGTTCAAATCTCAAGGTGCTTTCTCCTTACTTCTCTAGTTGTAGGACTTCCATTCACCCAGATTTCAAGAGGTTCTGAATGATGGTTTTTCTATAGTTTAGCTATAATTTTGATGTGGTTGTGGGATGTGGGGAGTACCAGCATTTACCTATGCCACCATCTCGGTTCTATTTTTCACATTGTGGTTTCAATTTATATTTCTCTGATAATTAGTTGCACTGAGAAATTTTTCACATTTCTATTGCCATCTGTACTGGTATTCCTCTTTGGAGACTGTCTGTTCAGATCCATTGCCCAGTTTTTAATTGGATTGCTTGTGGTTTTTTGTTTTGTTTTTTGTTTGTGTGTGTGTGTGTGTGTGTGTGTGTGTGTGTGTGTGTGTTTTGTGTGTGTTTTTTTTGGTCACATTATACTAGTGACCTGGTGCACAATTTGTGCATATTAAAAGAAAATTAATGAGAAGGTGGCTGGTGGGGTAGGACAGACTCGCCCTGGAGCCAGCCTCCTGTGGCCCCTCCCCAGCTGGCCACACCTGGTCAGCACTGCGGCTCAAAGGGTGTCTGTGGAGTGAGTGGGGTCCCTCCAGCAGGTGGGGTACCTCGGCCTGGCCGGTGGGGAACAGGGCAAAACCAGCTCTCTGACATCCCAGGAGAGTTCCTGGAGTTCGAGAGCTCCCTCTTCTCTGGTTGCTGGGTGCATCACTGGAGAACCACTGCTGCCAAGTTAAGGCAGCTCCGCAGCTCCTGCATTGAGCATCTGCCCCCTGGTGGTAAGTGTATGTCACATCTATCAGCTGTTCCTGTGTTCGGATGATCGCTTAGCATATATATATATATATATATATATATATATATATATATATATAAAACTTTTGGAATTATATAAGTAATTTATAAATTTTGAAAATTAAACCTTTATTATATAATTTAATATAAATATAATTCATTATATCATTGCCAAATATATTTTCCTATTCAGTGTGTTGTCTTATCATTTTGTTTACTCTGCAAAACCTTTTTGTTGGATGTAGTTCTATTTGTTTATTTTTCCTTTTGATTCCCTTGCCTGAGGAGACATAACAGAAAAAAGGTATGTTACAAGAAATGTCAAGATTTGACTGTCTATATTTTCTTCTAAGAGTATTAATGCTTTCAAATCTTATATTTATGTCTTTAATCCATTTCAAGTATATTTTTTGTGCATGATGAAAAAGGTGGTCTAATTTCATTATTTTTACCCATAAAGGTGTAATTTTCTCAATGCCATTTATTAAATAGATAGTGACCAGTTGCACAAAATTCATGCACATTAAAAGGGGATTAATTGCCAAAATCGGTTTGGCTCAGTGGATAGAGCTTCAGCCTGCGGACTGAAAGGTCCCAGGTTCAATTCCGGTCAAAGGCTTGTACCTTGGTTGTGGGCACATCCCCAGTGGGAGTTGTGCAAGAGGCAGCTGATCAATGATTCTCTCTCATCGATGTTTCTAACTCTCTATCTCTCTCTTCCTCTCTGTAAAAAATCAATAAACTATATTTTAAAAAGGGGATTAATTAGAGGAAATAATTTAATATTGCTATTTGCCCTTTCTCTATAAGCGTCAGAGATGAAAGAAAATTAGTAAAATGTATATAAAAACCTTCCTCCTGTCAGAGTCTGGGGCTCACCATGGGACCCAGAATCAAGTCCCTGCCCACCCACATGCATCTCAAAATCACCTAAGACCCAGACCCGGCCACCCCCATCCCCCAATTGGGCTGGATCCAGACCCAGCCAGTCCCACCCTTGTTAAGCCCTGCCAGGCAATGGGCATAGCTTCAGGTTCCCTGGCCTGGCCCCAGGATAGGGGGCATGCCCTGAGGTCCCAGACCGGGGCAGAGGGCATGCCTTGAGGTCCTCCATCAAGCACCACCAGGTGGGGTACATGGCCTGAGATCCCTTGTCAAGCCCCACTGGGTGGGGGCATGGCCTGAGGTTCCCTGGCCTGGCGCTGGGGTGGGGGTAGCCGCCTGAGGCACCCTAGCCCAGCACCAGAATGATAAGCGCATCTTGATGTCCCCCATCAAGCCCTGCTGGGTGAGGGGCATGGCCTGAAGTCCCCCGTCAAGCCCCACCAGATGGGGGGCATGGCCTGAGGTCCCCCATCAAGCCCCACCAGATGGGGGGCATGGCCTGAGGTCCCTTACTCCAGCACCAGGACAGGACTTCATTTACTTCTCATTCCCTCTAACTCAGGTCTCCTTTCACGTATCTCAACTGAAAACTCCTGTTTCCCAGAAACCCTTGAAGATCTATGAGCTCAATTTGTATCTCCGCAGCCTTTTGAGACAACCAAAAGCTGTATATAGCTTCTCCATTGCTTGGTTTTCATCCTTTCACTTTTTATCGGTTCCTCATGACCCTAAGGAGAATGCTTTGAACTGAAAAGCAGGTCAGACTGTCAGGCTCACTTCTCTCTGACTCTCTTTCCTAAGGAAGCTTAACACAGCTCTCTCCCTGCCTCAACGTGCACACAAGTCCTGCTGCTTAGATAGATCTAAACTTCAGATCTATTGTGTGAGATTCCCAAAAGCAGAATACAGACATTATGCTTAGCATCCACTTACTGGGGATTTCTGGGCTCTTTGCTGCACTGGATGGATCAGATGCTTTGAAAGAACAGGGCTGTGAAAATTAGGTTCACTAAGTGAGTTTCCATGTCTCTCTAGGAGATTGGCCCCTGAATTTCTAATTGCCTATACAGTTTCCTGATTTCTTCAGGCAAAACGTGTGTTGTATGTATCTGGGCTTTCTAATGATTTTGGGGGTATGGTTGTTGGCTTCCATCATGGCACTCCTGCTCCATCATGGTCAGTGATGCGCTGGAGTTGGCTTGCCCTGACTTGCAAGCATGTGATGTGCATCTTTGTCTCCACTCCATGCAGGCACTTGAGTGTGGGCTTGAGAGAAGATTTGTAACGTGGGCGTTGGCAAAAAAACACAGATCAAAGTGGTTATTTCTTTTGAAAAAACTGATTTACTTTCATATCACTTATGTGATGTGTTGTTTCAAGTTTAAGGAAAACTTGACCAATTGAATGGGTTGGTTCACATTTTTTTTTTTTTTTTGTACATACTGACCTCTGATCTTAGACATGGCCCAGAAATCTCTTTGCTGTTATTAGCATATAATATTTGTGAGTCTGAGTCATGTGACTAAACTACAAGAAGCACTGGCCTAGGCCTTCTGTAGTCAGGTAGGCTAGAGCTTGCCACTTTCTAACTTCTTTCTTTAGTTTCCTTTTTCTTTTCCTGTTTTGTTTGTAGCTATCTTGCCCACCAGTCTATATAGATGGTTTTCTCCCACTACAGAGTAAGATAGAGATTCGCTTGTATTATTCTCCTGTTTCCATTCCCTCTTCCTCCCTTCCTAGTAGATTTTCAAATAAATTTCAAAATAAATTTTTAAAAAAATTACAGTTTCCAAATGTGTTATTACTTATTTCCCTAAAATGGACAAACATTTGCATTCTCAAAGAGACCATTTGAAATATTCATATAGGTATTATCTATACCAGTGGTCCACAAACCAGGGCTCATGAGCCATATTCTGCTCTTTGGTCCCTTGAGTGTGGCTCGTCCACAAAATACCACATGCGGGCATGCATGTACAGTGTGATTAAACCTACGAGGCTCATGCACAGAAGTCGGTTTTCAGCCTGGGCGAGTCTATTTTGAAGAAGTGGCGTTAGAACGCTCAGGGGCCAAAGAGTCACATGTGGCTCATGAGCGGCAGTTTGCTGACCACCGATCTATACTAACAGAAGTCTAGGTGGCCCTCACATCCTTGTGTGATGCCTGTAAATCATAGCAAGATGTCTGCCCCCCACATTGCCACAAGATGGTTGCCCCCACATTATCACAAGATGGCCACCACAAGATGGCTGGTAAGGGAGGGCAGTCTTGGGCAAATAGGCCAGCAGGGAGGGAGAGTGGGGGCGACCAGGCCTGCAGGGGAGGGCAGTTATGCATCAATTAGGCTGGCAGGGGAGCGGTTAGAGGGTGATCAGGCTGGCAGGCAGGTAAGCGGTTAGGAACCAACAGTCCAGGATTGTGAGATGGACCCCCTATGGCCAAAACCAGCAGTCCAACATCCCTCAAGGGGTCCCAGATTGGAGAGGGTGCAGGCCAGGCTGAGGGACAACCCTCCTGTGCATGAATTTCATGCACTGGGCCTCTAGTAAATTATAAAATCCTAATGTTTAGATAACAATACCTTTTGCAATTCAGGTGATTTCCAATTTTTTGTTTGTTTTTAGTAAAACTTAAGAAATATTTAATCTAGTAGGCAGTTGATTGACCTCTCAAAATAAGTTTTCATGATCACTATAGGATATTTGGCCAAGAACAGGTAAGGACTGCAAAGGAACAACATCATCATGACAAAATAGTTTCTTATTTTCTGAACAAGTTTTCTCATTGCTTACTAAGGTAGAAATAGAAAGATAAAAAAAGGAGGGGTGGATAAATAAATAATAGAACAGAGTTGCATTCTTGCTTATTCCAGCAAAAAGTAACATTTATCCCTAAATCCAGGAAGTAATTGAAACAAAAAACAACTCCATTCAACTCATTAAAATATATTTCTGTGAAATTTTTATTTTTAGATTTAAAATGTTGATAATATATTTTATTTTCATCTACTGATATTAAATACAACTTAATCTAAAATAATATGTTTAACATTAAAGCCTATGTTTACAGTAGATAAATTAATTTAAACTTTTATTCATATTTTTATGGTAGAAAATGATGAAGTGCTAAAAAATACTTCTAAGAATAAAATATACAATAATAAGATACAATATGAAAAACAAGCAAATGAAATTGCAAACTTAAGAAGAAAATTTTTTATTATCTAACCAAAGAAGTTTTGTTTTTCATTGATTGTATGATTGTGAACTTTAAAAACTTTGGAAATATAATAAAGTATTGTAAAAGTTTTATTTTTAAATGACAATATTGTGTAATATTAGGAATCTTATATCAGTTAATTATTATTTCTTTTAACCTGATAATTTGATTACTCATTACTTTTTATTCATGCTGCAGCTCCTAAGCCCCCTAGTCAACTCAGTTAAAAATCTGTGATGCTCCCTCACTCTCTGAAGTCCATCCTCCTGACCCCCCACAAAATCACTTGTCTCCTGAGCCTTGTGTTTCTCATCTTCATTTTTAAAACATGACGTTTTATTTTCTTTGTATAATGTCAATAATATCCATGTACTTACTTAGGACCAAAGTGTGGTAGGCAGTTAGATAGACATGAGCAGTGCAAGGACAATGGGCCCAGTAACAGAAGGTCACCAGGGTGGAAAGCCCCAGATGTTTAGCTAAGGACAATTGTAGGGTCAGACCTCATCCCCAGAGTGGCCATCCCACCCCTAGCATATTGCTGGCCATGCAGTTTGGACCCCCTGACTTCTCATATTACTTGTCATTTAGTTTAGATTTACTAGCCTATCCCCCTAAAGATAACACTGAGGGTTCAGTGGTGTGTCAGCTCCAGGCACAGAAAAACAGCAAAACCAGACAAGCAAGACTATGGCTTACCTCAGAACCAGCTCTGGTGCCACCCAATCAATCAAAGGAGACCCTGACCTTGAAAGAACACACCTGAAAAGCTGCTGAATATGCTATTGCGACCTTCCCCTGGGATCTCCCCTAACATCTCCACCCTTAGGACAGAGGATGGAAGACCAGGCACACTCTCCCTCCTGAGAGTTTGCCTGCCCATGCATCCCCTCCTCCACTCAAGTTGTCTTTACCTTCTTCACTCCCTAACTCCAAGGGCCATTCCTTTGCCTCTATAACTTGTTTCCTCGGTCTATCTCTCACAAATTATTTTTTCTACTTCTGAGATTGTTAAAATAAATGTTCTTATAGTTTGAGTGTTGGCTCTAATGTCTTTACTAGCCAGAACTCAAGTACTGAGGTTGCTGAACCCAGGTCTGGTCTGACCCCACCCATCACACACTTGGTGCTGTCACCCTGCCCCCAACAAATGGGGCATTAGAAAAAAAAAAAAAATCAAGGTTACTGAAAGGAAAAGATCCTCTCTTCCCACAAGAACTGTTGAAAATACCCATTTTCTTTCTCGAAGGAGGTTTGTGAGAAAGCCAGTGAAAGCATAAGAGAAGTTAACCTCAGTGTTAGTCTCTGAAGACAAGATTGAGGGGGGAAAAAAAGAAAAAAGTAGTTAATGCCCACTAAGCCGTTGGAAAATACCAGGTCTGCAGTGCTCTGTAGTCTCCCTGTGTGTGTGTGTTGGTTTATGTACTTGAATCAATACACTTCAGGACCTCCGTTTTCCTTTTCAGTTTGAGTTAGTTTGAAGTTTCTGTAAGTAGAAACTGTCAAATGTGCGTATTTACTAAATGTAGAATTTGTCAAGTCCTGCTAAAGATCTGGCCCTGCAATTTCATACTGCCGAAGCACGTACAGATAAAAGTATACTCTTTTCAGGAAAGGGAACCTTAGTTCACCACTGGTGGGAATGCAGACTGGTGCAGCCATTATGGAAAACAGTATGGAGTTTCCTCAAAAAATCAAATATGGATCTGCCATTTGACCCAGTGATCACACTTCTAGGAATATATCCTAAGAAACCTGAAGCACCAATCAGAAAGAACATATGCAACCCTATGTTCATAGCAATGTTATTTATAACTAGTGGCCCAGTGCACAGAATTTGTGCATGGGTAGCAGGAGTTCCCTCAGCCCATCCTGCACCCTTGCCAATCAGTGACCCTGTGGGGGATATCTGACTGAAGGTCTAGGCCTGATCCCACATGTGGTCAGACATGCCTCTAGCAATCTGGGACCGCTGGCTTCTAACTGCTCACCTGACTGCCTGCCTGATCACTCCTAACCTCTCTTCCTGCCTGCTTGATCTCTCCTAACTGCCCTCCCCTGATGGCCTGATCTTGCCCCCAATGGCCTCTGCCTTGGCCCTCACCACTATGGCTTTGTCTGAAAGGAAGTCAGACATCTGGAAGATGGCCAGTCGATCTGGTCTAATTAGCATGTTACCCTTTTAGTAGTATAAATAGATTATATAGGATAGGATTGCTTAAATGGGGGGGGGGGGATCTTTTTCAGCAGGAGGATATGCTTTTGCAGGCAAAAATACATAAGCCTTATATTTGGACTGCTATATGCACTATACTGCTAAACTGGTCATTAAAAAAAACTGAACATCTTTCTTACACCTTACAGCAAACAGCTGTTGCCCTAAAAACCCCACCTCAGCCCTCACCTTAGGTTCTGCCTTCGCAGTTCATCCAGATTAGGTTCTGATTGGTCAGTTTCTATGCCAGTCAGGGTCAAAAGCTCCACCTCCTAGGCAGCCATTGGCTCCTCACACTTCACCCAAATTTAGTTCTGATTTGTACTATGTCGTTCAACATCTCCAGGCCTATCAATGGGCCTGATGAGATGGTGTGGCTGAACAGCAGCCCCAGCAGAGGCCAGAGAGAAAGAGAGGTGTGGCTGCTGGCCAAGACCAGAGCAAAAAAAAGAGGCAAGTGCTGATCAACAGTTGCCATGGAGGTTATGGATCAGATCTGCTTCTCTCTCTCCAGGCCTGATCCACAGCCCCCTCACAGTCAGTGCTGGGTCCAGGCTCCTGCAGCCAATGCAGTCCATGCTGGGTCACCACAGCAACCCAGCATGACTTCCTGTTGGTTGAGCCTCCAGTCATTGTGGATGTTATGGACACTAGGTTTTTATATATTAAGATAGTTAAGATCTTGAAATAGCCCGAGTGCCCATTAGTAGATTAGTGGATAAAGAAGCTGTGTACATTTACACCATCAAATACTTATGCAGCAGGAAAAAAAAGGTTATCTTGTCCCATTAATCCCTTCTAGCTAGCCCCTGTGTCCATGGGTTATGCATAGATGGACCTGGAGAGTATTATGCTGAGCAAAATAAGCCAGAGAAAGACAATTCACTCACATGTGGAATATAATGAACAAAATAAACTGTTGAACAAAATAGATCAGAGACATAGAAGCATGGAACAATCTTTTAAATCTCAGAAGGGAGATGGAGATGGGTGGGTGGGTAAGATCAGCCAAAGAACATGTATGCATAACCCATGGACACAGAAAATAGGGTAGTGAAGGCCATGGGTGGGAGACAGGGTCTGGCTAGAAGGGGTCAATGGGATATGTATAATGCCTTCACCAAGAAAGATTTTTAAAAAAATTAAGTGTACTCCTTTTCAACCTCTCCCTCATCTCCCTGATCATTCCCTACTCTGAACTCTGCCTCCCTGTCTCATCTTAGCTATGATGCAGGTGTGTCTGTTTCAATAACAAAGAGTCAAAACAAGCCACTCACCCTTGAGCCTCAGGCTGTGGACAGAGAAGGTTGTTTTCCTGAGAGAAGATGCCACAGTGTGCTAATTGCATTGGTCATTGTTCCCCAGTCAACACCATGAGGTTTCGTGTTCCCCATATTCTTGGAAGTATTCAGGGATCCTAAAAGCACATACTGTACAGGAATATTTGCTAAACCCTCTTCTTTCTGTGCTTATCATTGCAGCTATTATGCCCATGTATAGGGTAACCAGGGAATCCATCATCCAAAATAGAATAATTTTAAGAGGTAAAGGGAAGGGGATTTTAATAATTATTCCAGATCTACAAGTGAAAACGGAGATAGTCCCAGGAAACCTGAGCTCTCCTTCCCTTCTCTGTTGCTCTGGATTGGGGATCCCTGTGTGTGGTGAGACCCACGCTCCCAGGATGCAGGCTCCACCACTGCACTTCCTCTCTGCCTGCTCAGTCACGCAAATATTCAAAACATGGCTGTTTAGATTTTGGAAGGTAATTGGTAAGCATTCATAAAAGATATACTAGAATTAAGGTATATTTTATATAGCATGGAGCAGAAAATAACCCTTTTCTCAAAATACTTAAAACTATAGAATGCAAGAATATATATTAATATCATTATATTAGTTTTAAGAATATAAACATATAAATATAATTATAATAGTTATTTTATTATTAATATAAATATATTAGTCATAAGAATCCTCATCTAAAGGCACAAAATTTAAGTTTCTTTGAAATTAAAGAATGACATCTACAATTTATAAAACTGATGTTAAAATTACTATTTTGATTAGAGATAATATATTTAACAATTTTTTCAAACTATCTGAGATTAGAATATTTAAAGCCTTGGAATCAGTATTTAAGTCAAGGAAACTCATCTGTGTGGATGTGAAGGGATGTGGTAATTTCTATCTTGGGTATTACCTGTGTAATATCACTTCCTTTTGGTGACATGTGGCTCTATTATCTGTGATAATATTGCCTATTTATCTCTGGTCAAATATAATCTAAAATCTATGTGTAAAATGTTCATAATATGATTAACATGCCTGTGTTTAAAGAAAGGGGGATGCTTAATTGCTGAAATTTTTCCTATCTAGTTGCTGCTAAAGTTACACTTGAAATTTCATGTATTTTTCCTTTTTATGATAAATTAATGTATTTGGATAATGTCTTGTGAAAAGGATAATAAAAGTAACTATGAAAGTATCAGTTTGATATTGTTGAGATTTATTAATATAGATAATATTAAAAGGCTCTGGTTTGCTTAGAAGAGACTATAATTTTCAGTAGAGTCAAAGAAAAAATTAACACTGAGATTACTATTACTGATATTTATTGGAAAAAATCAAGGCTTAGAGCCCTAATATCTTATTGACATTTGCTAAATGTTTTAACAAGCATGCTTATATAAATATGCATGCTTCCATACTTCACTGAATAACTTTGCACCCTGAAGAAGCTAATAGGAACATTTTATTGTTTTGAAGGAGACCTTTTCTTTCTCATTAATTTAATTAAATTGACTGAATCTGTATTAAGTGTAGACACAATAAATACCACAAGCAGAGTTGTGTGAGAAGCCAAGTGCAACTCCTGATCCCTTGTACCTGCTATAACTTTCTGAAATAGTAAAACTAACCTGCTCTGTTTGGAAACTACGTTCAATCTAGTTATGTAATAATAAGTTAGGTTTTCAAAACTTTTAAGAGACTATAGTTTGTTAGCATAATCATTACTAACCTTTTTCTCCTTTTTAGTAACTATTTTTATTGTTGTCCACCTGCAGTTATGACTTCGGAATGATCAAATGGGCAATTGCGCTGATTTAGTCTTGAGGGCCATTTACCCTGGATCTGGCATGAATGAGAGTATCCTTTTGACAAAATGTCCCTGGCTTTTACAAATATCAAAGTGAAGCTTAGGCTAACGATGATTTTCTGCTGGCACAAATGGTGGATTTCTTCTCACAGTGCTATCTGAAAGATTTTCACTTTTAAAATGAAATAGTTCATAGAAAGACTAGGGGTAAGAGTTGTTTAAAAAGGCAAAAGGAAGAAAAACAAAATAAACATCAAAGGTAATGTTCATTCCAGGTCGAAATTTCTACAACTTCTAAGAACTTCTCAAGCACATGGAGAACATTGCACGAGAATTAAATCAATGCCACAAAGTGCGTTCTGATGTGAACCAATAGAAAATAATGCACTGAAAAGAAAATTAACTCTCTTTTTTCATATATATATATATATATATATATATATATATATATATATATATATATATATGGGGGGGCGGGGGGGCTGAAGCTGTGGGGATCTCCCTTTTCCACGTCCTGCACAGAAAGAGAGATGAACGAACCGGTTCTAAGTGGAGGTGCCCAGGGATTGAGAAATATTAGAAATAAAGAGAGAAGACATAGAAATAGATTTCAGGCTGGGAGCTGGGAGGGTCACTGACCTCCTCTGCTGGAGAGACAGACTGACAACCTCCTAAGCCACGCAGTACATCTATTTATACTCCAATCCAACAAGGGGTTTCACAGGAAAACAAGGAGCCTGGAAGAGCCCAGGTTCCATCCACTCCTTCCTCCTGGACAGACACAAGCCAGGAACTAAGAACATCTCTGCACTCCCAGGGCGGGAGTGCAACTGACATGATTCTGCCAATATCCCAGGCCCAGTCAGCAACAATCTAAAGAATGTTCAGGTGTCTTCCCATTTGGCCCTCTACATGTGTGTGTGTGTGTGTGTGTGTGTGTGTGTGTGTATGTCACATATATACACATATTTCTATATATATGTATACATTTAAATATCTCTATATATACAGATACTTGAAAAGTCACATTACTGTAAACTTTAAAAACAGTGCCTCCATGAAGTGAAAATGCAATCTGCTCTCCTTTCCTCCTCTGTGATTTTTAAGCTTTCAGTTTGCAGTAAGTAACCTAGAAGCATTTAGATCTGCCTGTCTTTATGCTTAGAAAGGCAAAAGCTCTGTAAAGATATTGATTGCTTTCATGGGCATATTAAGATGAAGCCAAGTCTCTGGAGGGAGGTTGCCATCACCTTGACCTTGGGTCAATGTTAGACCACTGACCTTTGAACCTAAAGCCTATCTACAAGATTCCATGCCACCTGAGCTAGTCAGCAGGGGACACATGTCGATGTGGCTCTTGCCAAATCAGAATTGACTGGCCAGTAGGAAGCCTGCGAGCAGTGGGAAATGTGGGTTAAAGTATGTCAATAATGTTTCAGAAGAACGATTTCTCCCAAGAATTGTAGCTGTTGGAATGTTTTGACATTTATTTGGTAGAGAAACGTAGCAGTTTTGTGAAGCACTTCAAGGGAGCTGCTGCTAACTGCTGTGGTCTATTGATCTTCCTGTTAAATTGCATAGGCACACTTGGGAGGTCATTGAGATTCAGGCAACAGGACAGAAAGGATCGGCCGCACCCGATGGTCACTAATGGTAATTGGTTTCGATCCTTGCACTTGAAGAAGCTATGATTTACTTGAGTCACTGATAAATTGTAGACACTAAATATTTTGAAAAGAAAAAAATACTTTTTTTAAACATTTACATGGCAGCACCTCCATTCCTGAATGTTATCTATATTAGCAATGCAAAAATACACCAAGTCGTATTGTTTAAAATTCTGATTTTTTGTTGGTATTGCTATTTTTAAATACAATTATTTATTTGTTTGTTTGTTCATTGGCCTGTTTCTCAACGTGCTTATAAAAAAATTAAGACAACATACTCTCTTTGTGTGTTTTCACTTAAGCATTGTTTTATCATTAAAAATAAATATATTCTCATGGTGGTGGGAAAAAACAAATACAAAAGTACATAAAAATGTTTGGCATGGTGTGGCTCAGTGGTTGAGCATTGACCTATGAACCAGAAGGTCATGGTTTGATTCCTGAGTAGTTAGGGCACATCCTTGGCTGTGGGCTCAATCCCCATTTGGGGGGAATGCAGCTGATTAATAACTGTCTCATCACTAATATTTCTATATCTTTTTTTCCCCTTCCTCTCTGAAATAAGTAAAAAATGGATGTTTTAAAAAGTACATAAGAGTGTAAATTGGAAACCAAATAAATTCTTCTCCACTCAGTAGTGTACATTTTGTAAAATTTTGCTCCACTGTGGCACTTTTAACCTTATTACAATGCACATGTTAACACATATACCAATATAACTTATTTGGTGATTATATGCTAAATAGTAGTATAGTGCTCATTTGACCAAAATTAAGTTTACTGATAGGAATTTTTTTCGCTAGCAAAATAATCTAAACTATATCCACATATTCTGATATTTTGAGTACTAACACCCATTTATTCAGAAGACATTCCCAAAAAAGTAGATATCTTAATCATTATAATTATTGCCACATTTCATTTTCAAGGGATTGCACTATTTTATATTGTTTTTCAGGCCTGTTTCTTATTTTTTCCTATTCATGTTTATGATTTTAAGACAATAACTAAAATTTGGATTACTTTATTAAGTCTAATATAATTTGGGAGTTGGGATATTAAATAAATATTAAACCATTGGATAATAGAATTAATCCTATCTAATAAAAGAGTAATATGCAAAAATGTCCATACCTCTGCTGCACCCATAAGCCATGCCCACCAGCCAATCAAAAGCGAGTATACAAACTAACCCAACCAAGATGGCTGCAGCCACAGAGAGAGCAGGAGGCTTGGATTGCCACTGGGGGAGGAAGCCAAGCTTTCCACCTGTCCTGGCCAGCCCTGGCTTCCACTCAAGGCTACAAAGTTTCAATTGTAGAAGATAAATAAATCCCAGATACTAGAGCCTCCGCTTGGGTTGCCTCAGGGCATGGCCAGCCTTCAAACCACCACAGGCCCCTTGCCCAGGCCACACCATGCCCCAGGAGAATCCCCACCCTTATCCAGGACACCCTTCAGGGCAAACCAGCCAGCCCCCACCATGTACTAGGCCTATATTGCATCTAATAAAAGAGTAATATGCAAATTGACCATCATTTCAACACACAAGATGGTTGTCCCCATGTGGACACAAGATAACCACCAAAAGATGGCCAGCAGGGAAGGGGATTTGGGAGGGACCAGGCGTACATGGGAGGGCAGTTGGGGGCAATCAAGTTTGCAGGGGAGAGCAGTTGGGGGCACCAGGCCTGCAGGGGAGAGCAGTTAGGGGTGACCAGGTCTGCAAGGGGGGTGGGCACTTAGGGGCAATCAGGCTGGTAGGGGAGTAGTTAGGTGGTGACCAGGCTGGCAGACAGAAGAGGTAGGGGCAATCAGGAAGGTAGGCAAGCAGTTAGGAGACAACAGTCCTGGATTGTGAGAGGGATGTCTGACTTTCCATTTTGGCTCAATCCTACCAGGATTGGGCCGAAACAGGCAGTTGGATATCCCTCAAGGGATCCCAGATTAGAGAGGGTGCAGGCTGGCCTGAGGGACGCACACCTCTGCACACAAATTTTGTGCACTGGGCCTCTAGTAGAATTATGAAAGACATAAACTTTTATTCACATTATACTGTCAAGTTGATCTGTACTGTGTAGTCACACTCATATTTTGGAATTCATAATAATTTAATAAAGAAAAAAGCCCCTTTTATATAAACTAGGTTTCAATTTTCATTCAGGGTCTGTTTTTTTAACCCACAGCTGGATGAGACCAGGATCTTCTAATTAGAAGTGTAGAAAAAGAGAGAACTACTCTTAGCCATTAAGCTTAAGGACACTTTACAAACCTGTATTACACAGGAAATCACTTACGCATTTCATTGAACTACATCCATCAAGAGTACAAAGCACGTGGTCTCCACTGTGTTAAAATTCAGATTGTGCAGGAGGGCCCCTTTGGGAGACTCAGCTATGAAGGGAAATGACATTATCACTTCTTCTGGGTCTCCTTTTGTGCTTCTGGAGAAAGATAATGATCATGAGAGCCCCCCGCAGGAGTCACAGCATCAGACCTCTGTGGCTGCTGCTGATGGGCACACATGGAATATGCCCCACAGGTACCACCAGCTCAGTCACATGGGCAAGGACTTTGTTGCAGGCTGTGAGTGCATAGATTTCAGCTGTTTGCCAAATCTGCTCATAATTTTGAATACCTATTTCTTAGGGTTTGGGAATAATATTTCAAATAAAATAGTTTCTGATTTATTCTAATATCACCAATAGGGAAGAGTAGTTTTCTCCCACAATAATAGATTCAAGAGAAAGCAACATAAAAAGACACACAAAAAACAAAACAAAACAATAACAACAACAACAAAAAACCCTACCATACTGGATGGTATACTGTTTCCTCTTGTCCTAGTACTTCCCATTCAGGTTTTCTTTCAGTAGTTTTCTAATTCCCTGAAATTCCCCGAAGAATTATGTGTACACAATCCTTCCTTCTACTAGAGGTTTTCCAAATCCCATCCTCCAGGTGTCTTTTGAATTTTAGAGATATACAGCTAGATATGGATATATAGATACATTCCTGCATTGCTTAACAACAAATACACTTTCTGAGAAATGTGTCTTTTGGTGATTATGTTTTATGAACATCAAAGAGTGCAGTTAGACAAACCTAGAGGTGTGGCTTACTACGCACCCAGACTATATGGCATAGCTCATTGTTTCTCTATAGCACACCACTGTACTGAATACTATATACAATTATTAAAAAAGTAAGTATTTGCATATTTAAACATAGAAAAAGTACAGTAAAAATATGACATAAAACAAAAAAAATGGCACACCTCTATAGAGCACAGAGCTTTTGGAACTGGAAGTTGCTCCTGGTGAGTGAGTGGTGAGTGAGTGTGGAGGTCTGGACATCACTGTGCACCACTGCAGGCTTTATAAGCACTGTGCACTTAGGCTTCGCTAAAAGTATTAAAAGAAGCATATTTTAATAATAAATTAAATTTAGCTCACTGTAACTTTTTATTTTATAAACTTTATGTTTTAGAAACTTTTGACTCTTTGGTACTAGCACTTAGCTTAAAATGCAAACACATTGTACAGCTGGATAAAATATTTTTCTTTTATGTCCTTATTCTATAAGCTCTTTCTATTTTTATTTTTTAGAACTAAAATTTTTATTAAGGTTAAAACATTACATATCAAAATTTCTACTTACATTTATTGATTCAATGTTCACTTATGCATCAGACACAGAATAGGCACAGCAACAGGTGCCTATGCAAAGCAAAGTGGACAAACACTGAGATCCACCTCTACAGATGATTTGAGTCATGTAAAAACTAAAGGCCCGATGCACAAAATCCATGCAAGGGGCTCAGCCCTCACAGCAGCCTGGGCTGCCACCTCAGTTACAGCCCTGGCTGTCTCACGACCCCTTCCCCGCTCACTGGTTGTTCTGGAAAGTCATTCCAGAAGGTTGTTTTGTTGTCTGGTCTAATTAGCATATTATCTCTTTATTATATAGGATGCAGAAAGGAGACAACACATCTGTAATACTATTAACAATAAAAAATATACAATACAATAAAATGTAATATAATATAAAATATAAAGAAAGAAATCTGCCTAGAAACTAAACTGGGAGAGATGTCAATTTACCAAGCTGGAAAGTCACCCACCTTCAAAAAGGCACTTCTCATTGTTCTAAAAGTGCTTAGATCTTACACACAAACCTTGTGCCTAGATTGTAATTTTCCCAAGAAAGCAAAAACTGCAAAGAATTGCAGATTCATATTAGTATCTTTTTTTAATGCAAAATGATCAAGAACTTATTTGAAATACCTTACACCAGTGGTAGGCAAACTCATTAGTCAACAGAGGTAAATATCAACAGTACAAGATTGAAATTTCTTTTGAGAGCCAACTTTCTTAAACTTAAACTTCTTCTAATGCCACTTCTTCAAAACAGATTCAGTCAGGCAGTGGTATTTTGTGGAAGAGCCACACTCAAGGGGCCAAAGAGCCGCATGTGGCTCACGAGCCGCAGTTTGCAGACCATTGCCTTACAGTATGAACTAAAATAAACTTTAATTAATTTGTTTCATCTCTGAAACACTTTAAAAAACTAAGACACAAATATACATATTAGCCTGGGTCTACCCAGGACGAGGATCATCTATTTCACTTCTTCCACCTCCACATCTTGCCCCGTGGGGAAGCCTTCAGGGGCAGTAGCACTCATGGAGCTGTTGTCTGCTATGAGGACAAGCCTTCCAGAATGTCTCCTGAAGGACCTGCCTGAGGCCTCTTTTAAGAAAGTTTCACTCTTTTCAGAAATGTGTCCCTGTAGGTTTGCTTGATTGATTATTTACTTCATCATAAATCTGCTTGTAAACATAATGTGCCGTAAACATTTCTCTCTATTCATGGCAACATTTTGGGGTCCATGTTTTAAAATATTTTAAGGAGCTCTTTGAGGCCAAAAAAGCTTTTGCTTAACCTTCCACTGTGATATTTTGGGCAGTTTTTCATTTGCTCATCTTGCAATTTTGTTTTCTTTTGCCTCTTCTTCAGCTATGCATTCCTGTCCCAGTTTCCATGGCTACGTATTAATTAGTGGCCTGGTGCATGAAATCCATGCAACTGGGGAGGGGGTGTCCCGCAACCTGGCCTGTGCCCTCTCACAGTGTGGGAGCCGCACGATTGATCACCCCAAAGAGGTAGGCCCCACTACCCATCCTGGGCTCCTCAATGGATTGCCCCAAAGAGGTAGGCCAAGCCGGGCGTCCTGTCCTCACAGCATATATGGAGCCACAGTAACCCTGGCAGAAGCCACATGGGGACCTGCCTCCTCCATCCAAGGTGGCAGGGACTCTGCTAGGATCCACATCCTCCCCTTACAAGGTGACAGAGAAGCCTGGATCTGCTTCCTCCACAGGAGGCAATGACAGTTTTCCGCCAGGACCCACCTCCTTCTCGCCACATGGAGTCTCAGAGTCTTGGGAACCCCAGGTCTCACCATGTGGAGCAGCTGCAGGGATCTGCTTCCTCTGTGCATGCAGCCATCTTGTGATGGCATGAGGGCATCACTGTGTCAGGGTGTGACAACTACCTAGGCTATTAGTATAAATTCCTCAGGAATCACTTCTGGGAGCTCCTCAATGTCATCCTCATCTACGCTTGGGTTAAAGTTGTCAACCACAACCTTGTTGATTTTTGCAATCTTGGCAAACAGTTGATGTCATAGATGACTCTCTTGAGTGTTTATCCAGATGCCATTCATATACTCCTTGGCGACATCACCTGAAGCCCAGGTAAGGTTCTTGAAGTAGTCACAGATTTTGTGAACCTTCCAGAATCGCATCAGTGTCTTCCTCAGTTGAAGCAATGGCCTGGGAAAAGGTCCTCCTTCAGCACTATGCCTCAAGAACTGCTATAATCCCTTGATTTATTGCTTGGATAAAAGAGGTGATGTTTGAAAAAAGAAAAACCACTTTGATATTGAAATGAAGATCACCAATGAAAGGAGGAAGTCTGGGACTATTATCAACAATAAGCAAAATTTTGAAAGTTATGTTATTCTCCTAGCAGGACTTCTCAATTTTGCTACTATAGTAATTCAGGAGGTCATCTTGAAAGAGGAGCTAGGTCATCCATGACTTCTTATTGCTCCTGCAGTGCACTGACAGTGCACTGGCAGTGTCTTATTGATATGCCCTGAGGTTCTCTGTGTGCCAAATCAAGGCGGGTTTCCATTTGTAACAAGACTGTTATCCTGTCCTGAAAAACCCTGAAACTTGGCCTCATTATGGACACAAGTCCTTCCAGACATCTATTTCTAGAGATAGGAAGGTTTCATTTAAAGAAATATTTGCTCTGGGAAGTAATTCTTCTCCACAATCACCTTTTCTAGAGTTTCTAAAAATGCTTCTGCTGCCTTCATGTAAATGCTCACAGAGTCACCAACCACTTTCACTTTATGAAATAAAAACAATTATTGAATTGTTTAAACCACCTGCAACTAGAAGTAACTTCAACATTGTAGTCAATCCAGCTTTTTCTTTCAACATCTAAATAGCCTTTATCTTGTGGCTGTGATTGTCATGGTACAGAGAGTCAAATGCTTCTGCAACTAATCTTCAGACCAGGTCACACTTGAAGATTTTTATGTCTGATCTAAGCCTTCTCAGATTTTTGTTATTCTTATTGCTTTCAATAAAGCAGATTTTTAAACATCTTTTATCACTTTCTTCTTGTTTTTCAAGATCATAGCTTTGGTGAAGTGACACATGGCTGACTGTAGACCAGTAACCATCACTAATATTTTATCTTTGTGGTCGTTAATCACATTTAATTTTGTTTCCAAGTCAATTAATTGATGTAGTCTATTACTGACAACATGAGCAGTAGGTTTTGTACACCTAGGAACTGTGATAAACAACACAACAAGAGATAAAATCAAGCACAAGAGAAAATGATGCAATCAATAGGCATGATAAACATGAGATGTCTGAGGTTCCTGCCAGGATGTAGACTCTCTTGAAGCAAATATATTTTCAGTAAGTAGAAAGAGTACACTCAAAAATAATTATACAAAGTATAATATAGTAAATACATAAACCATATCATAGTCATTTATGATCACTATTAAGTAGTATGCCCTGTACATAATTGCACGTGGTATACTTTTACATGACTGGCAGCTCAGTAGGGTTGTTTACACTAGTATCACTGCAGACATGTGAATAATGTGTTGTAGTATAACGTTACAAGGGCTATGACGTCACCAGGTGATAGGAATTTTTCAGCTCCATATATCCTTATGGCATCACCTTTATATATGCCACCCATCACTGACTGAAGCCTTATTATAGCACATTATTGAAGATATGATATATATATATATAGAAGATAGATACATGATAAGATATTGATTATATATATATATATATATATATATATATATATATATATATATATATATATAAATATATAGATACTAGAGGCCAGGTGCATGAAATTCGTGCATGTGGGGGGTGGGCTGCCCCTCAGCCCAGCCTGTATCCTCTTCAATCTGGGACCCCTTGAGGAATGTCCATCTGCCAGATCCCAGACAGATGGACATCCTCTCACAATTCAAGACTGCTGGCTCCCAACCACTCACCTGCCTGCCAGCCTGATTACCCCTAACCACTCCCCTGCCTCTAACTGCCCTCCCCTGCAGGGTTTATCACTCCCAACGGCCCTCTCTTGCAGGCCTGGTCCCTCTCAACTGCCCTCCCCTGCTTGCCTCATCACCCACAACTGCCCTCCCTTGCAGGCCTGGTTCCTCCCAACTGTCCTCCCCTGCTGGCCATCTTGTGGTGGCCATCTTGTGTCCACATGGGGCAGGATCTTTGACCACATGGGGGCAGCCATCTTGTGTATTGGAGTGATGCTCAATCTGCATATTATTCTTTTATTAGATAGGATAGAAGCCTGGTGCACAGGTGGGGACCAGCTGGTTTGCCTGAAGGGTGTCCTGGATCAGGGTGAGGTTCCCTTGGGAGGTGGGGCAGCCTGGTGAGGGTCCTGTAGTGATTTTCAGGCCTGCCACACCCCCAGTGACTCAAGCAGAGGCCCTGGTATCTGGAATTTATTTATCTTCTATGATTAAAACTTTGTATCCTAGAGCTGGGACAAGCCTCCTGCTCTCTCCCTGACAGTATCCATTTTTGTTGGAATTTATGTATCTTCTATAACTGAAACTTTGTAGCCTTAAGCATAGGCCTGGGCCAGCCAGGGCTGCAGAAACTTGGATTTTTCCATTGCTGGGAGAAAGCCTAGCCTATTACTCTTCCAGCTCAGTGGATGCCACTATTTCTGTTGGAATTTATTTATCTTCTATAATTGAAACTTTATAGCCTTGAGTGGAGGCCTGGGCCCACCAGGGTGTGTGGGAAGCTTGGCTTCCTCCATTGCCAGGAAAACCTAAGCCTCCCTCCTGCTCTTTGTAGCAGCAGCCATCTTGGTTGGGGTTGATTTACATGCTCACTCTAATTGGCTGGTGGGCGTGGTTTATGGATGTATCAGATTGATGGTTAATTTGCATATTACTCTTATATTAGATAGGATAGATGTAGATGATATAGATAGATATAGATATAGATATAGATATAGATATAGATATAGATATAGATATAGATATAGATATAGATATATAAATAGATATAGATGATATAGATATACATATACATATATATATACACATATACATATACAAATACATATACATATACATATACATATATAAATATATCTGGCAGCTTGGAAAATCTATTGCCTTAAGCCCATGAAATAGAATCATGGCCATGTTCTCAGGGCTACTACTGCCCACTCCTAGTGCATTCCCATAGCATGAAGATATTATCCATGGGTGTTCCTATTTCTATCAACATTATATTGTAATTCTGGGTCTTTTGTCTTTCTGTACAAATGCTAAAATCAATGTTTGATTTCTATAAAATAACATGTTGAGATTTTGATTGGGATTCTGTAGACCTTATAAATCATGGGGTGAAAAACTGACATGTTAACAATATTGAATCTTCCTTTATCTGGCACATCTCTCTATTTATTTAGAAACTAGAGACCCAGTGCATGGTGGGATTGGGCCTAAACAGGCAGTCTGCCATCCCTCTCACAATCCAGGACTGCTGGCTCCCAAGTGCTCACCTGCATGCCTGCCTGATTGTCCCTAACCACTTCTTCCTACCAGTCTGATCATCCCTAACCACTCCCCTACTAGCCTGATTGACACCTAACTGCTCCCCCAAATGCCCACTCCTGCTGGCTATCTTGTGGCATCTATCTTTAGTCCACATGAGGGTGGCCATCTTGTGTGTTGGAGTGACAGTCAATTTGCATATTAATCTTTTATTTTTTTTAAATATATTTTATTGATTTTTTACAGAGAGGAAGGGAGAGGGATAGAGAGCTAGAAACATTGATGAGAGAGAAACATCGACCAGCTGGATGTGCCCGCCACCAAGGTACATGCCCTTGACCGGAATCGAACCTGGGACCTTCCAGTCTGCAAACCGATGCTCTAGCCACTGAGCCAAACTAGTTTTGGCTGCATATTATTCTTTTATCATATAGTATTTTATTTCTTTCAATATCATTATAGTGTACAATTGCCTCATAAAGGATTTCTTCTGTGTAGAAAGAGCCCTTCGAAAAGCAGAAGTAGCCATATTAACCAATGAACTAGTTCTCAAATGAAATAGAAGCTACTTGTAGGAAATAATTTATTTCTATTTTTATTTTTAATGCTATAAACTTACAGAGACCTAGTAAACAATCACATAAAGACATTCTCATCAGGGAATCATCTAACTGTTTTTGTTTGTTTGTTTGTTAGTTTGTTTTTATATATAAGTGAGTAGGTTCACTACATAAGAATGTGGATATGTAGGCTCTTAATTTTTTTTTTTAATAATGGGTATTTCTCCACATTTCAAAGAATCACTCCCCTGCTAAAGTGGACTGAAAGCAATAATTGGTGCTTTTCTAATATAGTCCATTTGTTACTAAAGGTTAGAATAGCCAGGTGAGATCAATATGCTCTTGGAAAACATTTATTGCTGCACAATCCCTCAGAGCATTTGGTGAACTATGGCAGTGTCAAATTAAGGTAAATCAGTTCTTCCACATTAACAACAACAAAAAAAAGCCTGTCAAGTTATTTTCCTAAGATCAAAGTTGTCATTTTAGAATTTTGAAGGATTTGATAAAAATGTTGTAGTATAGAAAAAAAAAGTTAGAAAAAAAATTGTTTATAATTTTAATGAGAATGTATCCTCTTCCCAATGCTTATGTAATCTCTGGTTCCACCATATTTGCAATTGATTACATGCAGTAGAACTTTTGAAATATTCACAGATGTTAGACAATGACAATCCCAGGAAATACTGTGTAAACTGAAAGCTCTCAGAAGATAGCCCAAGGCAACCACTGACTGGGTCAGATCTATGTGATCTGTGTGCTTTGCCTGCAAATCCTTTACTGAAATGTCTTCACATGTGGTTTTGAGCTTTGGAATGAAACAACATAGGGGTACTTGCTACCATCAGTAACAGGGAATCCAATATTAAATAATAATACTAAAGTTATCTACCAAACATTACATTTATAACTTGTGTTTTTTTTTTTGTTTGTTTGTTTTTGTTTTGTTTTTACAGTTTCATAGCAACATATCTGATCTTTAGGTGCTCCAAGCAATGTTCAGATGAAAGTTCCTGTGATCACTTTAAAGAACTGTTATAGTGTTAATCAATAAATTTTGCTTAAGGCCTCATGTTTGTACTCCACTTCAGGCGAATGAGCACAATACAGACGAGGTTATCCACAGGTCTACAGTCAAAGGTGAGCTACCATGGGCTTGTGTGTGTTTCTGTCAGTAAGTGGGAACAGATTAAGTGAGTTAGTGACTTATTGTTAGTGTATCCTTGGTTAGGAAATCCAATGAATAGGGAATGACTTTATCCAGGTACCAAACTAAATCTAAATATTTGAATATATATATATATATATATATATATATATATATATATATATATGTAAAATAATGCAAATTATGTTTGTATAATATATATTATATTCAAATTCTCTACTCAAGCTCTCCACTGACTTATCTGTTTCTGACTTCTGATGAATATAATTCATTTACTGCAACACTAGAAAAAAATTTAAATGCCAAAATATAGATAAATTTTCTAACCAGAAATTCATTGGTCAAGTAATTAGATCACTTTAGCTTTCAAGGTTGCTTTTTCAAAAATGTATTTGATTATTTTTGAGAATCTACATTTTCCCAATACTGTATGAAACTGTTTATAATCATAAAGCTATCATTGAAGAGGGCACTATTTGCATTTTACTTAAGACTAAACTGAGTACATACAGCTCCTAAGTAGTAAAACCCTGCATTCAAATATAGGCTCTTCAGAACCCATATCTCATATTAGCATACTATTATTCATTAATTCATCAATAAATATTGATGTAGTGGATGGTACGCTTAGTCTTATAGGTACAGCAGCATCTTTACCTAACTAAAAGTTACATTCTAGAAGACAAAGATGGTCGGCCTCTCTCTGTTGAGATAATCAGACTCTTGAAGGTGGTGTTCTCTGAAACAGGCCCATCTGCCAGCCTGATAGCTTCCTAACCACTCCCCTGATGGCCTGATTGACTCCTAACTGCTCCCTTGCCAGCCCAGTTGCTCCCAGCTGCCCTCCCCTGCCTGGCTGGTCACCCCTAATTGCTTTCCCCTGTAGGCCAGGTCCCCCCAACTGCCCTCCCCTGCTGGCCTGGTCACCTTCAACTGCCCTCTACTGCTTGACTTATGATGCCCCCAACTTCCCTTCCTGTCAGCCTGATGGGCCCCAACTGCCCTCCCCTTCCATCCTGATCTGGCCCCCAACTGCCCTCCCCTGCTGGCCATCTTGTTGCATCCATATTGTGATGATGTGGAGGCGGCCATCTTGTGATGACATGAGGGTGTCATGCAAAGGTGTGAGGGCACAAGGGCACAGGAGCCACCTAGGCTTTTATTAGTGTGTGTATGTGTGTGTGTGTGTGTGTGTGTGTGTATAAAAATATATATTTTAGAGTCCCAGTGCACAAATTTGTGCATGGGTGGGCTCACACAACCTTACTAGCAATCAAGGCTAATCATGATCATGGGAGGTTGGCTGGCCAGCCAGGGGAAGGGCTGCAGGAGGTACAGGGCCAATCAGGGCCAGCTAGCTGGAGGAGGGGAGGGATTGCGGGACTGCTTCATGTTGGCAGGCCGGCTTTAATCGGGGCCATCAGTGCAGGCTAGTGGGGGGGAAGGAGCTAATTGAGACCAGCCATGGAGGTTGTCTGTGGGAGCATACTGACCAGGGGGAAGCTCCTCCCTTGAGCTTCTGCCTCCTGGTGGTCAGTGTACATCATAATGACTGGTCATTCATATTTGGTCTTTTGGTCATCCGGTCATTTGGTAGTTCAGTCACTTAAGCTTTTTTATATATAGACTAGGGGTCTGGTGCATGAAAGTCATGCATGGGGGTGTGTTCCTCAGCCCAGCCTGCACCCTTTTCAATCTGGAGCCCTGGATAGATGTCCGACTGCCTTTTAGGCCCAATGGTGGGATCAGGCCTAAACGGGCAGTCGGACATCCTTCTCACAGTCCAGAACTGCTGGCTCCCAACCACTTGCCCACCTGCCTGCCTGATTATTCTTAACCTCTTTTGCATGCCAATCTGATCATCCCCTAACCATTCCCCTGCCAGCCTGATTGATGCCTAACTACTCCCCTGCTGGCCCAATTGCCCCTATCTGGCCTCCCCTGCTGGCCTGATTGCCACTAGCTGCACTCCCCTGCAGGCCTGGTCCCCTCTCCCTAACTGTCCTCCTCTGCTTGCCCAGTTGCCCTCAACTGCTGTCCTTTGCAGGCCTGGTACTTCCCAACTGTTTGCCCCTGCTGGCCTGATCGCTCATAACTGCTGTCCCCTGCTGGCCATCTTGTGTTCACATGGGGGCAGCCATCTTTGTTGGAGTGATGGTAAATCTGCATTTTACCTCTTTATTATATAGGAGGGTATATAGGATATACAGAATCCAGGGAAACAAAAACATGGTGAAGGGCTTTGGTAAGGGATAAGGACAGATTAGAAGAGGAAAAAGGGATACACCCATATTATTTTAAAAAATAAGATAAATTAAAAAAAAAATTTTTGTCACTTAACAAAATAGCATTATTTAAAAATTTAAAAACAATCCGGTTTTTTTTATACTTTAATTAAGATTTGGTTTATATATCCATTTAAAAATAAAATTCCTCTATTAGTTAATGAGATTTATCATTTTCTTTAAATTATTTTAGACATTGAAAATAAAAATTTTAAACTCAATATACATAATTGTTATCTTACAAACATAATATTGTAAACTTACAAATCTAAGATAATGACTTTTTATTAGTACTTAACCAACTGTGGGTCTCAGTTCCCCTACCAGTAACTGGGCCTGTATGGATACCTGGTATTAGATGGAGAGGCTATGAGCAGCCCTAGGCATATAAGAGAGTATCTATTACAGATTATGTAGCCATTGCTAACAAAGATCCATCAGACAAAATAGTTCTTCAAAGTAGCTGCACAAGCATCCCTTACTAATCCAGTACCAAACACAGGAGCCATACCAAGCAGCTGTTCACACATTTCTATACCAACTTAAACAAAAGAGGCTTCTTGCAAAATAGTGACATCAATATTTGGGTTATATTAAGGTATGCCTGTGCAGTGCATTCAGTACAATCACTGTGTCCTTGCTCATAGTTGGCCTTGAACATTTGGCATACTTTGATTAGGGTTCCCAACCCACTTTAAAACAAATAAATAAATATATTTAGCATTTCATAAATCTTAAAAAAATTAAATAGTGCTATAAAGTTGTTACTATTATAG
The DNA here is from genome assembly GCF_964339955.1 of Pipistrellus hanaki. Taxonomy (NCBI): domain Eukaryota; kingdom Metazoa; phylum Chordata; class Mammalia; order Chiroptera; family Vespertilionidae; genus Pipistrellus; species Pipistrellus hanaki. The sequence goes on from NC_140514.1 coordinate 57,709,397, forward strand.
TGTTCACTAAAAATATATTTATTTTTGGTATGACTTCCTGGGATTACACATCTACCCTTACTACCAAGAAAAACCAAAGTAACCATTATCTGAAATATGGATATTCAAGTCATTAAAGGACACTATGCATTGCCATAATAGAACAAAACAATATAAAATATGAACTTTACTCATTCTGATGTATAGGTAAAATGGTGCAACAACATCCAATGGATTTATGTTAGTGACCTGCCAGTGGAATAAAATGGGGCACATATTCATGGGTTGGGAATATGGTAGCTTGCTGCCTTTTAGTATATGTGTGTAGTCATTAGAAAATTGAAAACAAAATACTTCCCTTGATACTGAAATACCTGAAATTATTTTTCTATCTATGATTCATTTACATAATATTATTTTATACTTGGTGCTTTTGTTTTTCATTACACACTCATATCTCAACTTTTTATTTATTAAACTAAACCTGTTTTTTTTTAATTAAATATCACTGACTTTAGTAAGCAGAACAATGGCCCCCAAATATTTCCATGCCCTAAATTTCAGAACCTGTTAATATGCTACAATATGAGGCAAAATAAGTTTGTTTGTTTGTTTTAGAGGGGATTACAGTTATGGACCTTGAGATGGTTACGTTATCTTGATTATCTGAGTAAACTTAACCTAATCTCATTAGTCTATAAAATGGAAAACTTTTCACAGCAGTGCTTAGGAATAGAGATGTAATAATGAGAGAAGATTCAGACAGATGTGATGTTTTTTGGCTTTGAACATGGGATGAGGAGACCACTAACCAAGGGATGCAGGTGGCTTCTAGAAACTAACAAAATCAAAGAAACAGATTATTCTCTTGAGCTTCAAGAAAGAAATGTAGCTCTGCCTGTACTTTGACTTTGACCTAATAGGACAGGTGTCCAGTTTCTGATATATATATATATATATATATATATATATATATATATATATATATATATATGGCTAAGCAACCATCGCATCCAAAACTACCGAACAGATGACCGAACATGCTGTGAGGGGTGACCAGGCCAGCAGGAAGGTTAGTGAGGGGTGACCAAACAACCAAGCAGCAAGCTGTGTGGGGCTACCAGGCCAGCAGGGGGGTTAGTGAGGGGCAACCAGACTGGCAGGGGGAGCACTAAGGGATGACCAGGCCTGCAGGGGGTGGCAGTTGGTGGTGACCAGGCCAGCATAGGGGGAGCAGTTGGGGGTGACCAGGCCAGCATGCAGGGCAGTTTGGTGTGACCAAGCAGGCAGGTGAGCAGTTAGGAGTCAGTGGTCCCAGATTTTGAGAGGGATGTCTGACTGCAAGTTTAGTGGGATCAGGCCTAAAGTGGCAGTCGGACAACCCCCAAGGGGTCCCATATTGGAGAGTGTGCAGGCTGGATGGAGGGGACCCCCACCTGTGCATTAATTTTGTGCACTGGGCCTCTGGTACAATTATAATAAGCTTGCATTGTTTTAAGCCAGAGTTTGCAATCATTTATTATAGCAACAATGATAAACTAACACAGTGATCTCTATAGTACCAATCTCAATGGGTTAGGTAAAATTCTTATGCTCCCTCTGTCATCTAATGACACTTCCATCTCACTACTAATTATATCATAATGTCCTATTTATCTATAGAAGGTCCTATCCTTCTATAACCTCACAGAAATCGGAAACTGTGTCTTGTTTAAAGTCATCTTCACACCACGGGCAGTGTTAAATGGCTTTTCTAAGTTTTCACGCCTGTCAACTTCTGCCCATTTGACCCAGTTAAATATTTACAATTAATGTAACTCCCACAAACATTTGGATGAATTTAGACACAAATTTCAGTTGTTTATGGAATGCAAATTAAAATAAAACAACCTATGATTCCAAGGCATTTGCAGATCTAGTAGATAAATTAGGTGCTCAATAGCTAATTACGTAAATACTTAAATTAGTCCAGAAAATGTATAATCAAGGATAAGCCAAAAGGAGAACAGGAATTGGATAGAAAGACTTAGTTATGCATAATGAAATCCAGAGAATAATAAATAATTTAATCACTGAGCTAAACTTGCTCATAGTTTCACATGTGAGTTCATACTGCAGTCTTACCACTCTATTTCTGCATTGTTGGTTTCAGTCTCATTCCTTTCTATATGTACTCCATACCCAGGAGTGCTATCACTCCATAATTATTTCCCTCTTCTCATGTGTCTAGCTTTCATAACTATTAACATTGATCACTGGTCTGAAATTGTTTGAGAAAATATTTTTGGTTGACTTCTATTTTTTTTTTTTTTTTTGGTCCCAACTCCACTCTTTTTAGTACAAATGACAAGCTCCTGCCTAGATGTCTTTTCCTTGAATTAATTCTGACTTGATATCCAGTTCCTTTATAGGACTTGGATTCTGTCTTTCTTTAATCATCCCTGATGAGCTGGTACTAGAGGAAACGTCTGGTTCTAATTACACATGTGAGGCCTTCCAGATGCAGGCGGCATGGATACATACAATTCCACCTGTGGCTCAGGGCCATGCTATGCACTGTAGTAATATTAAGATGCAGTACTCAACACTTAGCCTGGTATTAATGGGAACAACTTCATTCTGTATTCTACTGCTTCTCAGAAAAGTATTGTCAGCATGACCCTGTTGTTTCTCTGAGCAAGTTTGTAGTCCCAGGTATGAGTTATTGTCCTCTCCATCTGACTTCATGGAAATAATAATACAAAGATTAATCAAAACTCACCATCACAGCTAGTATATAAATGGCCCTATATAACTAAGATCACACCCCAATTATCCAGGGCTTATATTAAAAAATAAACTAAAAAAGTAAATTTAACTTTACTAATTATGACTTCCACAATATCATATTAACCTACCCCTGCAGGTTTGCCTCCTCCTTCTCCCAGATGTAGAATCTGAATTCCTATCAAACCCTAGTCCCTACTTTCTTCTAAGGAAATTCTTATCTGTCCATAGACTACCCCTCTTAATCACTCTTTGTCTTACTTTCCTCATGTGATGCAATGCCACTTAACTTTCACTGCCTCTCCTTCAAGTTTTTAATTTGTATTAGCTACCAACAACCTTAATCTGATTTTTATTATACTTCTTTCTGGAAAATATGTTATCTATGAGATAGGTTTATATTGTGTCTTTTAGTGGAGTTTTCTCATCCCAGACTGCCCAAGTTATATTGCAATTTTTTTTTAATATATATTATTGAGTTTTTACAGAGAGGAAGGGAGAAGGATAGAGAGTTAGAAACATCAATGAGAGAGAAACATTGATCAGCTGCCTCCTGCACACCCCCTTCTGGGGATGTGCCCACAACCAAGGTACATGCCCTTCACCAGAATCAAACCTGGGACCCTTGAGTCTGCAGGCTGACACTCTATCCACTGAGCCAAACTGGTTAGGGCTATATTGCAATTTCTTTGATTCTCAGTCCTTGCTTTATTCAATGTAGCAGTTTGGATTAAGATTAGTTGTAACAGAAAAATAAAGTAACGGTGGCCTTGATGAAATAGCATTTTCCTTATCTTGTTTTTGCGGGAGCCAGTGTACTGAATAAGTAAAGCAGAGACCCTGGACCCTTCCCTAAATGCTTTTATGTAAGTGGCTTCATCCTCAACATGACCTTATGGCTCTCCGGTGGCTCCAGGGGCCTGCGTTCTAACCAGCAGGAAAGTAAAAAGGGACGATTACTTTTTTCTTTTAAAAAACATTTATGCTCTCAAGGGTACTTCCTAGAAGTTGAAAACATTATTGGCATACTTCCAATTGATCAAAATGGAGTTACACAACTACTTTCCTACACTCTGACTCCTTTTTCTTATGTTTACTTGGCATGGTTTTAAGCTCCCTCTCTCTTTCCTTTGGGGTAAGCTCTCAAGGAAATGCAGGCATTCCCTCCTTTGCCTCTGGTGGGGATTCCAAACCACAGGAGGCTCTGTCCACTCGGGGACCTGCACACTGACCCACTGCCTGGCCACCTGGAAAACCTGAGGCCAAGCTCCTCTCACTGCACCGCATGCAACACAATTTTGATTCTGATCAGAGGTTACCTTCCGCTGCCTCATTAGGTGGGTAAGAAATCATATACATGTACTTTGTGTGTGCATATCACATCATCGGTTTTGAATGTGGATCAAATTCTGTGTGGGGCTCCGTCATGTGTCTGGAACTACTGAGAAAGAAATACTGAAAAGTGAAAATGTTGTCTGGCAGTTATCTGTTCAAATCTGGTGGTCCTGTTACCTAAGAAGATGGGGAGAAAGTGAATAATGGCAACTAGCTGATTACTTTGCATGTCTTTACTTTATATGCAAAAATAATACTCTGCATTAAATTTTTACTACATAGCTATTAAACTATTATATTTTCTACTAGAGGTCAGGTGCATAACATTTGTGCACAGGGAGGGGGTGTGTTCCTCAACCCAGCCTACACCCTCTCCAATTTGGGACCCCTGGACTGCTGGCTCCCAACTTCTCACCTGCCTGCCTGCCTGATTGCCTCTAACCACTTCTGCCTGCTAGCCTGATCACTCCCTAACCACTCCTCTGCCAGACTGATTTATACCTAACCATTTCCCTACAAGCCTGTTTGGCTCTAACTGCCCTCCCCTACAGGCCTAGTCACCCCTAACTGCCCTCCCCTGCAGGCCTGGTTCCCCCCAACTGCTCTTCCCTGCAGGCCAGATTGCCCCCAACTTCCCTCTTCTGCTGGCCTGGTCACCCCTAACTGCCCTACCCCTGCAGGCTTGATCGCCCCCAATGGCCAACCCTTGCAGGCCTTGTTCCTCCCAACTGTTCTTCCCTACAGGCACAGGTCCCCCCTCAACTGCCCTTCCCTGCAGGCCTGGTTGCTCCCACCTTCCCTCCTCTGCCAGCCTGGTCACCCACAACTGCCCTCCCTTGCAGACATGATCCTTCCCAACTGCCCTCCCCAGCTGGGCCATCTTGTAGTGGCCATCTTGTGTCCACATGGGGGCAGTCATCTTGGCCCACATGGAGGCAACCATCTTGTGTGTTGGAGTGATAGTCGATTTGCATATATTTTTTTTTATTGGATAGGATTACATAGTATAGAGGCCTGGTGCACGAATGGGGGGGTGACTCGTTTGTCCTGAAGGGTGTCCCAGATCAGGGTGGGGTTTCTCTTGGGGCATGGGGCAGCCTGGGTGAGGGGCCTGTGGTGGTTTACAGGCTGGCCATGTCCCCTGGCAACCCAAGTGGTGGCCCTGGTATCTGGGATTTATTTATCTTCTATAATTGAAATTTTGTAGCCTTAAGTGGAGGCCATGACAGGGCTGCAGAAACTTGGCTTCCTCCATCGCTGAGGCAACTCAAGCCTCCTGCTCTCTCCAGCTCTGTGGCTGCCACCATTTTTGTTGGATTTATTTATCTTCTATAATAGAAACTTTGTATCCTTAAGTGGAAACCAAGGTAGGCCAGGGCAGGCAGAAAGCTTGGCTTCCTTCATTTCTGGGGAAACCCAAGACTTCTGCTCTCTCTGTGGCCTTATCCATCTTAGTTGGGTTAATTTTCATACTCACTCCTGATTGGCTGGTAGGCCTGGCTTGAGGGTGTAGCAGGGATAAGGTCAATTGCATATTACTCTTTTATTAGATAGGATGTTTTTAGATTATGGTTTTATCTATGAGTATGTCTCCATATTGTTTATTTTGCTCATTAGATTCTATATATATCTAATACAGAGAACAGATTGACAGCTTTCAGAGGGGTGGGAGTTGGGAGCTGGGTGAGAAGAGTTAAGCAAAGAAAAAATAATTGAAAGACTCATGGACACAGACAAGAGAGAAGGGGTGGGGAGATAGAGGAGAAGATAAAGGGGGATAAGTGGTGATGGAAGGAGACTTGACATGGGGTGGTAAATACAAATACAATATACAGATGATGTGTTGTAGATTGTATACCTAAAACCTATAAAATTTTGTTAACCAATGTAACCACTATAAATTTAATAAAATAATAGTTTTAGTATGTATATATTGTGGTAGTTTGTATTATATTCTTCTGCCCTTGAACAAAGAAAACTTGATAAAAATATTTACAAACACACACACACACACACACACACACACACACACACACACACATTTTTTACGTGTTAAGATAGAATTAGCACAAAGCATCCCAGAATGATTTATAGCATAAGAGGCCCATTCAGAACAAGATGACGACGATGTATTACATCAACTCATTGCTGGAAAACAACATCAATGTACCTTTTTTTTTTTTTATAACAAAATGCAAGTTTTAACAAATCTTTGCATTAGAAAGTACTACTTAGATATGCTATATGTATTGATTGAAAGGATTTTCCTAATTTATTATCATTCTTCAAACTTTTAAACTGTTAATACCATTGAATTTAAATATTTATTTTCCTCTTCATCTATCCTTTGTGTCTCTAGAAGACTTCTTTATATGTAGTGGAAGTTAACATTTATTTGATTTCATTATTTAAGAAATTCACTTGAAACAATAAAGTTCTATCTCTCTTAAACTAGGGCTTAAGAGCAATAGCATATAATCATTTAATGTTTAGTATTTTTTACTTCTACTAGGGCATAACATAATTAATGTGGCAATACTAGATATGTACTTTTGACTGCTTTAGTAATTCTTATATAATCATCAATAGTGCAAAGACATTGCAATTTTAGAGATACATGTCTGGGATATGAGAATTTCTCACTGTGTATATCAAAGTTTCCTCATAACTACTCATATCAAAGTTTCCTCATAACTACTAAACATCTCATTTCTTGTTTGTTTAATAGTTCACAACCCAGAGAAGAAATACATATGAGGAAATTACTATAGTTGACAATATACAATAATCATTTTCTAACTTATTCTCAAATAAGAGAATTATATACTGTACTGATACCTATGACTATGAGTGTCATCTGCACCTCTGAAAGAAGTCAAGATATATTTTCAACTTTATTAAGAATTAGAAGTAAAATCAACTTCCATTAGTTGTTTGACCCTGAGGAAAATAATTAAGATTTGCAAATGTATAATGAAGGTTTGAGGTGACACAGTAGGCATCCTGTGTGCCCACGAAAACCATGCTGAAGACACATCAAGAACACTCAAGAATAGGGACCAGTCAGTAAAAGATAGACTTTATTTATGCTTATTTTAAGCTCATGAGATACTAAACCCAACTCTCCTGGCTTGAAAACTAGGGGGTTATTTTCCTCACAGAACAAAGAGAACTGGTTTTGATGCCCATGTCTCATGAAGGCTCCACTGTGTCCTCAGCTCCCCAGCCTCATGTGTTTTCGAGTCCTCCACTCATATGGCCCAAAGGTTGTCTTCACATCTGTCATTTTCAGATTGTAAGATGGTGTGTTCCATTAGGCTCCACTTCACTTTGGTGAGCATGCACTCCTCATCATCTTACCATAGTAGCTAAACAATTTAATTTAATGAAACTTTAATCTGATTCAGTAAGAGGAGGACATATTCTAGGAGTGATAAATTCGAGGCTGATAGAGATGTCTTCTGTGGAAATTATGGAGCATGCAGGCTGGCTTGTTTGACTTAAGAAGAAAAAATATATAAAATAAGTTATAAAATATCTACCATGATTGCTGGAATTCAGGTGGAAGTATGTATTTAGGAGATGTGGTATTTGGACAAATCATATATAAGCCTAATATGCAAATCGACTGAACAGAGGAACAACTGGTCATTATGACATGCACTGACCATCAGGGGGCAGATGCTCAATGTAGGAGCTGCCCCCAGCCTACAGCCCCAGGCCAGACAAGGCAGGTACCAGCAGAGGTCTCCCAATCACCCAGCTGATTGCCTCCTGCAGAGGAAGGTGACTTGCAGCAGTGGTGGGGGGTAGGGAGACTCTTACCAAATGGAAAAAAAAAAAGGACTAAAAACTAGGAAAAGAAGTCACAAAGAAAAAAGTGAAAAAGGACAGAGGTCAACTGTGAGGAGCCAATGGCTGCCTAGGAGGCAGAGCTTTTGACACTAACTGGCATTGAGACTGACCAATCAGAACCAACTTGGCCAGCAGAAGAGGGCAGTTTGGGGGGGCCAGGATTGTAGGAGAGGGATGTTGGGGGCCATCAGGCCAGCAGGGGAGGGCAGTTGGGGGTGATATCAGGCTGGCAGGGGAGGGCAGTTGGGGGCGAGATCAGGCCAGCAAAGGAGGGCAGTTGGGGGCAACCAGGCTGGCAGGGGAGCAGTAGGTGTTAATCAGGTTAGCAGGGGAGTGACTAGCGGGCGATCAGATTGGCAGGCAGAAGCAGTTAGGGACAATCAGGAAGGCAGGCAGGAGAGTGGTTAGGAGTTAGTCCTGGATTGTGAAAGGAATATTTGACTGTGGAATCAGGCCTAAGCCAACAGTCAGACATTCCCCGAGGGATCCCAGGCTGGGAGAGGGTGCAGGCTGGGCTGAAGGACACCCCCTTCCAAGTACACAAAATTTGTGCATTAGGCCTCTAATTAGAAAATATTCCCGTTGAGCTCAATTTCCTATTTGGACCTGAATTCATATCTATAGCAAGCAGATATTAACACTTAACTCATAGGGTTGTGTGAGAATTCAATTATATATGTTAATGCAATTTAAAATATTAACAAAGTGTCTAGGACATAAGAATGTGTTTGGTAAAAGTAGCTTTTACTATTCTTGTTTATGAATATTTCAACTTTGTTATTTGAGTTACCCATCTCTTCCCATGTCCAGGAAAACTCTCCTGAGAATGAGAATTATTTTCATCTAGCATTTTATTTCTGAAATATTCACCAATTAAAAATCATAGAAATGTTGATATTAGAGTATTAGTTTCTTATTGCTGCAGCAAATTCCCACAAGCTTAGTGACTTACCACGTGACAAATGATTTCTCTCACAGCTCTGGAGGTCAGAAGTCTCCAGCCACTTGTCAGCTGGGCTGCATTCCTCCTCCAGGTTCTATCTCCTTGTCTTCCTGGATCTCAAGATACCTGACCCCTCCTTATTTCACTCCAAACCCCCTGCTTTCATCCTCCCATCTCCTTCTACTGACCCCTGATCTTTCTGATTTCCTCTATATAGAACCTTGTGATTATTATCAGCCATGGGCAGATAATGCCAGGTAATCCTCTCATTTCAAGATTCTTAATTTAATCACACTGGTGAAGTCATTTTCCATATAAACACCTATTCACAGGTTCTGGGAACTGGGGCTCACTCACCCTGTGGGGCAGTACTGGGGGCATCATTCAACCTTCCAAAGTTTGCATTGTTTGTAGTGTAAATTAGTTCTACAGCAGTCCCCCAGGAGTTCCTGTGGAATGATTCACTACCTTTCCCATCACATGCTCCTCCTGGAACAGGCTAACAAGGCAGTCTTTACCGCCATTGCCCTAACCTGTTTTAATTTTAATAAAATGAGGATGTTCAAGGTTCAAATATCATTCACTAAACTGTTTCAAAAACTTAACTCTTCCTGATACTTTTTCCCTAGAATAAATAATTAGGGCCACTTAAAGGTTTTGTTTTTTGTTTGTTTGTTTTGTTTGTTTTTTAATGTGTACAGAAAGGGAAAACTTGTCTTGTTCTTGGGTAGTATAAAATCTACCTTAGAATAGATCTGTATACTGGACACACATTTCTTGTTAAAACCCCAGTTCCCTTTTGTTCACTGGACTTCCCAGCTGTCTCCTGTTGCTTGCAGAGCCTGGAACTTTACTCCACACAGGAAGGACTTGTGAGTTACCAAGGATATGTGCCACTCACCAGCATGAGTGACTTTCTCCCCAGTCCCCCCATAGACCCCTCCACCCTCTACCGGCCTCCCTCGCCAGACCTTCACAGCACTACTGTCTGTGTCCTTGGGTACAGCATCTATGCATATAAGTTATTTGGTTAATTTCTCCCCGTTCCCCATCTCCACCTTCCCTCTGAGATTCATCATCATGAGTGATTATTAACATTGACATAATTTTTACAAATTTGGATTATTTTCTTAATGCTATGATTACCAGTCTGAGATTATTTTTGCACTGTGCTTTAATTTCTTAAACAGATACTTCCCCATTTGATTTTTTTACAGACCTAGTCCATGCTTAGTAAATGTGTAGTGGCCAGCCTGCAAACCACCACAGGCCCCTCCCCCAGGCCACCCCAACCCCCAAGGTAATCCCCACCCTGATCCAGGACACCCTTCAGGGCAAACCAGCCAGCCCCCACCCATGTACCAGGCCTCTATCCTATCTAATAAAAGAGTAATATGCAGATTGACCATCACTCTAACACAAGATGGCTCCCCCATGTGGTCAAAGATCCTGCCCCCAGGTTGACACAAGATGGCCAGCAGGGGAGGACAGTTGGGAGGGACCAGGCCTCCAAGAGGTCAGTTGAGAGGGACCAGGCCTGCAATGGAGGGGAGTTGGGGGCGATAAGCCCTGCAGTGGAGGGCAGTCAGGTGTGACCAGGCTGGCAGAGGAAAGAAGTTGGGGGCAATCAGGTTGGCAGGGGGAAGTTAGACATCAATTAGGCTGACAGGGGAGTGGTTAGGGGGTGATCAGGCTGGCAGCCAGAAGCAGTTAAGGGCAATCAGAAAGGCAGGCAGGTGAGCAGTTGGGAGACAGCAAGTCCTGGACTGTGGGAGGGGTCCCAAATTGGAGAGGGTGCAGGCTGGGCTGAGGGACACTTCCACACCATGCACGAATTTTGTGCACTGGTCCTCTAGTATTACAATAAAAAAGATCTATTTTAAAAGTGTATGAAAAACGTCAATGAAAGAGATAAAAGAAGGTACTGACCTTAAGTATTCAATAAAATTAGTAGAGTTTATAAGAAAAAAGGAAAGAGAAATTGTACTTAAGAGAGCTATATTTTAGTTGATGAGGTTGTTTCTCATTAGAAATATGGACTAGCAATTTTGAATCCTCTGTACATGTTTATTGGATTTGAATAATTAAGTAAATGATATGTAAGATTATAGCCAATTTTCTCACTGCTGTGTGGAAATTTAAAGATAAAAATGAGAAGACTAGAATGGTCCATGTGGTAAACTTTACCAGGTAAAGTATTAGTGTTAGTCAGAAATCTGCATGAATTCATGCTTAGCTTGATATTGATACTATTGATATGGATGGTTACATATAGAAATATTTATAGTATGTATACAAGTTGTCCTCCCTATTCAAATATTTTTGAATCTGCTGAAATATCAGTTCATAGATCAAAATAGTATTTCAATTTGAAGTTGGGGATCTACAGATATGAAGGACTGACTCTATGAATTGTTCTATGCAATTTTCTAAGGAGCTTGAGCATCCCCAAATTTTGGTGTCCACAGGGTCCTAGAACCAATCTCCCACAATGCCAAGGGATAACCATATACACACACATAGATTTCCATCCACTGTCAGCTAAGAGGGCCAAGAGCTAACAACATTACAGTAGCTATGAATATATCCAGTGCTCAGATCATGATTTCTAATGCCATTTTAATTCAAAATCCCAAGTTGTTTTTAAAGAAATAATTTTATATCTTCATATCTAAGTTTTAAATCATATATTTATTTGATTGAGGTCAACTTTTTAAAAATATTTAATTTATTGGAGTGGCATTGGCTAATAAAATTACACAGGTTTCAGCTGTACAATCATTCACCCCTCCTTTGCCCTCTCCCAGTTCCCCCTAAGCGCCTTCCCTTGGAATCACCATACTGTTGTCTGGGTTTATGAGGTTTGGTTTTGTATGCTTAATCCCTTCACATTTTGCACCCTGACTGGGTGATCACAGGACTGATGCAGGGCATGTACAGAATGATCCTAGGACATCCTATATTTCCAGAAACAACAAGGCAAAACAACAAAAAAACCTGTAGTGACAGGGTGATGTCAAAGGGAGCATCATGAAAGGGCCTGAAAGGGCCACTATCGGCCACGGATTGAACAATTTGAGCAACATCGTAAAGTGGCCTTGGATTACAGTCTCAGTACAAAGTGAATGTGCAGGAGTTATAGAAACTGTCACAGCCAAAAGGAATCTACGGAAACATGATGACTAAATGTAATGTATTGTCCTAGATGGGATCAGGAAAGGAAAGAGGACATTTAAAAACAAAACAAAACACTAAGCCCTAGCGGGTTTGGCTCAGTGGGTAGAGCCTTGGCCTGTGGACTGATGGTGCCAGGTTTGATTCTGATCAAGGGCACATGCCTGAGTTGGGAGCTCAATCCCCAGTAGGGGGTGTGCAGGAGGCAGCCGATTAATGAGTCTCTCTCATCATTGATGTTTCTATATCTCCTTTGCCCTTCATCTCTGAAAGCAATAAAAATATATTTTGAAAAACCACTAATAAAATCAGAATGTATGGCCAGTAAATAACAATATATCAATATTACTTCATCAATGGTGATAACTGTCATATGGGTATGGGATATATGCAAACTCATATTTAAAATTATTGAAATCTGAGCTATTTTTAAATGACAAGTAAAGATGTACTTTGTGAGATCTGATAGCACACTCTGAACTTCTCTGGCACTCCCAAGGTAATCCACACAGAGACAGAGGACATGGCTCTTGCCTGGAGCAGGCTCCTGCCCCGGCCCTCAAGCACAGGGCCTCAGGAGTGCCAGCCCTCAGGCTTCCTCGCCCTGAGTAAGGTGGGGAGTGGCATTGCACAGCAGCAGATTCACACTTGGAATCAGAACAAGAAAAAAGAAAAGGAAAAGGAACAAATGAGCTTCATGGGCAGGTGAGATGAGAGGACAATCCCCATGAGCACAGGTGAGGTAGCACCAAATGACCCCACAAACTGGCAGAATTTGAGGGGTGATTTTAAATCTGTCTACCAAAGAGCTTGAAAGAGCAGAGAGCAGAGCCACCTGTGTGACTTGGCTCTGCTTTTATGCCCAGGTGGGTGTGGATGTGTAAACACAACTCCCCAACATAAGGCAGAGTGCATAGTAGTCCTGGATTAGACTTCACACGTCTGAAACCCATTTTTACCATTTACTAATCGTGCAATATTGTGCAAATAATTTAAACTTCATGTGCCTTAGTTTCCGCATCTACAAAATTGGAATAAAAGAACACATGCCTCAGAGAGTATTTTCAGGTTTAAAAATGTCAACCTCCTTGCAAGAATGCCTTCACTTGGTAGGGAATTAAGACACCTTAGCTAAAATGAATCAATATGCAGCCTGCTTTATATGTGACTTTATCAGAGGTTTCCACCTATCTCCATTGTCACAGAACTTTCCCCAAACCTCCCTCAGGACAGAAACTTCCATTTCTCTGGCCCCTTTCCCTCTTGTGTGGAAAATGTGAGGCTGTAGGGAATTGGGGGAAATGATCCAGGATAATTTCTTTAATAATTTAGGCAATAAGGTGTAGGATGATGTTCCCACCATTTGTGACTCCTTCATGGTATTTGGACATTCATGGTATTTTGAGCAGTTATTTCTAATTTGTGATAATTAGGTTTGGAGCAAGATTATGAAAACAGAAATAAAGTAATCTATCTTTCTCCACCCCTCCTCTCTTTTTGTAGAAACTCTAGGTTTATATTTTTCTTTTGTAAACTTTTATTTTATATAAACTTAGATGTCATAAATTAGGCAATTTTAGCAACTAAATTATATAGTATCATTTTATATAAATAGCATAGAACTGACAATATATTATTTCCCATACCATATAATGCATTTTATTCTAGGTCTAGAATCCTTTGAACTAATGGCTAACTTTAACATTATGTCTCAGGACATATATAATATCTCTATTAAGACTGAATACAACTTGATTGTCAATCAAATACTAAGTTTTTGTTTAGAAGATGCATCAAAGCTAAATTAATAAGTAATCTTCCAATTCTGAATATATTGAGAGTCAAGTCCAAAGATCAGTTCAATGAAAATATGTAGAGTATCACTCATTACTATAAGGAATACTTTGGAGGATGCGGCTTAGATATATGAAAAACAGTGAGCTTACTAATAGCCCCGGAAAAAGACAGACTCCCTGGCCCCAGTCTAGCTAGTGCAGGAAGGAGCAGGACTTGCATCTAGAAAATGTACAGCTTGATTAGCAGACCAGTGTGAGCTCACCACAAGCTGTGCATCATAAAGAGAAAAGAGTGCATCACATATGCCCACCTCATTCCAAAGTCATCTGATAGGTAAATTTATCGATACTCCAAGAGGGGGAGTAAGGACCTACACATGGCAGAGAAACCTAGAGAGCATCTCTCACCTTGGAAACCAGGAGAGAAGATAAATATTCTAAACCCAGAAAGTTGCCACACGATGGACGTGCAAACTCATGGGATTACTCAACTTTAAAAATCTTAAAATTGAATACCTTCTTCTCTGATCATTGATGCGTGCCCTTCAGACTTCTTGATGCCCATCAACATACAGCACAGTGATTAGGCAGCCATATATTCAGAGAGTGCCCCCACCCCTGATATTTCAAACACCCACCTGGCTCCATGCAGAGTTCTTGCAATGATATTGACTATATTCCCTATGCTGTGTTTAACATCCCTATGACTATTGTGTAACTACCAATTTGTACTCTTAATCCCTTCACTTTTTCCACCCAGCTTCCCATCTGTCAAGCTGCTCTCAGTGTCTGAGTCTGTTTTATTTTTGTTTTATGTGAGGATGACCTTTATATTTAATTTGTTTCCCATTGCTCATAACAAATCACCACAAACTTAGTGGCTTAAATCAGCACCCACACTTCTCTAGACCAGCAGCGTGGCCGGCCATTGGCCAGCTTCTCTGCTCAGTGTATCACACAGATGCTATCAGGAGCCAAGCAGATTAGGCTATCACTTGGAGGTGCTAGGGAAAAGGAATTTGCTTCCAAGCTCATCTGTGTTCTCAGCAGAAAATCAGCTTCTTGCAGTTATAGGACTGGGGTTTCACTTCCTGCATGTCCTCCAGGAGCCACGCTCAGCTCCTAGCACCTGCTGGCATGCCTAAACACTGGAACCCTCCAGTGACATGTCAAACCCTTCTCTCCTTCGAGTCTCGGACTTACTCCACCTTTGATATTTAACTTAGATTTAAAGTGCCCAAATGACTACATGGATAATCTACTTATTTGAAAGCAAAGTAATTGAGACCTTAAATACATCTGCAAAACCCCATCAAAGCAATTGTACTTATAATAGCAGATGTCTGAGTAACATGAAGGATGTATATGTGATATTAGGCTAAGCGAAATAAGCCAGTCAGAGAAAGATAAGTATCATATGATCTCACTTATATGTGCAACCTAATGAACAAAATTCACTATGAACAAACTAGATCCAGAGTCCTAGAAGCATGGAACAGACTTTTGAATCTCAGAGAGAAGGCAGGGGTGGAGGAGGGAGATTAACAGGAAATTTATATGCATATATGCACAGACAATAGTGTGGTGAAGGCCTGGGAAGGGTGGGTAAGTCTGAGCGGCTCAATGGGGCGGGGGGTCAAACACAAAGGGGGCACCTGTAATACTTTCAACAACAAGATAAATTGTTTAAAAAACAGTATATTTGTACCAAGAGTCAGGAATCTTGGGGGCCATTTTAGAATTCTGCCTATCACCTGGTCCTTTCGTAATCTGGCCCCAACTTAAACTTGAAAATTCACTGTCAATTACTCACATCCTTAAGTCAGTGGTCCTCAAACTGTGGTCCCTAGACCTATAGCATTGGCATCATCTGGGAACTTGTAAGAAATGCAATTCTGAAGCCCACCTTTGACCTGCATCAGGAACTGGAATGAAGTCCAAAGTTGACATTTTAGCAAGCATTACAGGTGATTTTGATACAATGAACTTTAATAACCACTTTCCTGTATCAGACTTGTCAAGCTTTAAGAGGAATAAGAACCACCTGGGGAATTATTAAACAGAGGCTCCTCTGCCCCACCACCAGAGACTAACTCACCAGTTTGAAAATGTGCATTCCTCACAAGCACTCTGGTGATGCTACTGTTGCCAGTGCAGGCTGCTAGAGGAAGCCAAAGAGGCTCTTCTCAGAAGCGTAAGCACTTCCCAGTGTCTTTGACTTCCATCAGGCCATTTACTGTCTAAGGATGTGCACTTCTGAGATCATACTTCGTTTTCAATACCAACTTTAAAAACCACCTCTGTTTGCAGACTTCCCCAGGAAAAGAGACCTTCTGTTCCTTTATTTCCCCCAAGATTTTATACATAAACCAATGTCAGTACTCATAGAATTATAATTATTTAAATGCTAGAGGCCCAATGCACAAAATTTGTGCAAGAGTAGGCCTTTGCAGCCACAGCTGCCTGGAACCCTCCCTCGCAGCCACAGCCAGCTGTAGCCCTGGCTTCATCTTAGAAGGATGTTCTGAAGGATGTCCGGTCTAATTAGCATATTATGGTTTTATCATTATAGATTTCTCTTTTCTAAGAAACTTATGCATTTGCTACCATTGATTTTATGTGGCCCTAAAAATATGTATCTGTATTTTTATATGCATTATATATATATATGAATTATTGCATGTCAGGCAAAAAAACCTTAATTTTATATGTATTAATAAAGTTATTTTTCCTATATGTTGTTTCTAACATTATAATATTTGAGAAATTAAATGTATGACAATGCCCTTGAGTTTGTGAAGCTTCATTAATAACGTAGCCAAATTTGCAGATGACAGAATGCTTGACTGGTTGGATAACGTAAAACGTGTCATTAGTAATCTTATGGCATGTGGCAACACGGCTCAAGATGCTATTGTAATTTCATTAAAATTAGAGAGGCTAATGTTTGAATAACTGATGTAGAAGAGAGATTATGTTGAGGGCAACTGCTTAAGAATCATTACAAGTTAATTTGTAAAGAGAGCTACAAGGAAGCCCCTCAATATTTCCCCTTCTAATTTCCATAAAATGAACTGGTATTAGAGTTGAGAATGGACTGGCTCTGGAGCTCACATTCATGCAGATTCAAGTCAAGTCATGTCTCATTTTACACTGTATTGCCATTTCACAAGTGGTAACATTACTTGAATTTTATAATTGTATTATGTGTAGTGTCATCATAATCATCAAATCAAGCATTCTAATAAGCACAGATTACTCATTTTATTATATCCTCGGGCCTGAAAAGAATTAAGAATCAGGACATTCCATACATTTAAAGCCTTATTTTTACGATAACATGTTTATTTTATTATAGTTTACTAGAGACCCGGTGCATGAGATGCCTGCACTGGGGCACAGGATGTCCCTCAGTGCAGCCAGCACCCCTCCAATCTGGGACCCCTTGGGGGTGTCTGACTGCCAGGTTAGGCCTGATGCGGGATTGGGCCTAAACAGGCAGTTGGTCATCCCTCTCACAATCTGGGACTGCTGGCTCCTAACCACTCACCTATCTGCCTGCCTGATTATCTCAGACAGCTTCTCCCTGCCAGCCTGATTGCCCCATAATTGCTTCCCTGCTGGCCTGATTGATGCCTAACTGCTCCCCTGCTGGCCCAATGACCCCTCCCACTACTTTCCCCTGCCAGCCCAATTGCCCCCAACTGCCCTCCTCTGCCAGCCTGATGGCCCCCAACTGCCCTCCTCTGCCAGCCTGGTTGCCCCCAAATACCCTCCCCTGCCAGCCTGGTCACCCACAACTGCCTTCCCTTGCAGTCCTGTTTGCCCCCAACTGTCCTCCCCAGCTGACCATCTTGTGGTGGCCATCTTGTGATAGTCATCTTGAGGCAACCATCTTGTGATGACAAGGGGGCAGCCATCTTGTAATGTGAGGGCATGAGGGTGTGAGGGCCACCTAGGCTTTTATTAGTATAGATACTTTGCAGAAATATGTATGTGATTTCTAAATGTTTAATAAGTGCTGAAATCATACATTAAAAATTGATAAAAGTGTAGGAAAGAGTGAGTTCTAGTAAATATATACTATTTCAGTTTATTGATTCATCTAACAAATTTTTAGAAACTATGATCTTTCTATTAGATCCTGGAAATAAAGATGATTGACACAATTTTAGTTATTCATTGCTGTGTAACGAAGCATGGTAGAGATTAGTAATTTGAACAGCTGCCATTTATTTTTTTCTCAGGGCCTTAGGTCAGCTTGGAGTCCTATTGTACCCCCTGTGCTGCATAATATTGCTAATTCCAGGGCCAATGTGTGGGACAGAACCCTCCACATGATGGGGAAAATGAAGAGCTGGAGCCATCAGCACAGTCTACCATACTGGTAAGTGCAATGGGAGTGGGTGGTGGTGGTGGTAGGGGCACTGAATGGTTTTCCAGGCAAAGCTAACCATGGCTACAAAGGCAACAAGGAGAATTTGATTCCTTAAATAAGTTGAGGTAAAATGTAGGAAATATGTTGAAGGGTAGAGGGTGGGGATAACAGAAAAGGACTAGAAAGTTACTTTGTGAGATGTCAGAGTGTGTTGTCTGCCCTGTTATGTAAGCAATGAGGAGTGACATGAGATGTGTACCTTAGAATGCTAGGTAGGACAGGTGTATGGTTTTCAGGGTTGAATCTGGAAGCATGAGGACCCTTATGGGGCAATTTAAATATTCTAAAAAGTGTGGATAAGCATCTGAATGAAGCCAGGGGCTGTGAGCAACAACAGTGAGAATGCTGGGATGCATTAGGAACTTATCCTGGACCCTTACATCACTTTCAAGTCATTATGGGGCTCTAAATCAGATGTAGTGCTCTCAATAGTGAACAAGAAACAGAAATACTAAGTAAAAATGGGAGGGACAAATTAACCTTGAGCAAAGGAAGAGAATTCTCAAAAAAAGATCATTGTAAGTTAGAGTGGGCAAGTTTACTTAGTAAATCCGGGACTGCTGAGCTCCATTGTTTGTGAAGCAGGAAGCAGAGACATCTGGTGAGTGTGTGGGAGGTTCCTGAGGAAATGTGGAAGCCTTGAGGTGGTGAATAGGAGCTGCCAAGTGCAGGGTGGGCTGAGAGCACTGATGGCCCAGGAGAGGGCTAATGAAATTAATCCAAGTTTAGTGGAGCACAGGACTTCTGTGGGCCTTTTGCTCTTTGAAAACACTGTAAAGATGACCCACATCATTGCTGCTTGGTTGCTCTCTGCATTGATGAGTGGGCATTATTGGCCATAGGACAATGTCTGTGTGAAATCTCTCTTTACCAGTCTCCCCAGATGAGCATATCAGAATCACTATTCAGAGCCCATATACTCCTTTTAAATTGAAAATGCATTGTTAATACACGTTCGGGGATATATTAAATTTATAAATAAACTAGAGGCCTGGTGCACAAAATTCATGCAAGGGAGCTGTCCCCAGCCCGGCCTGCACCCTCTCCAATCTGGGACACCTCAAGGGATATCCAACTGCCAGTTTAGGCCCACTGGGATATGGCCTAAACAGGCAGTCAATCATCCCTCTCACAATCTGGGATTGCTGGCTCCTAACCACTCTCCTGCTTGCCTGCCTAATCACCCCTAATTACTCTCCCCCGATGGCCTGATTTTCCCCTTACCACAACATCCTACTTATTAATTTGACAATCCTAGGATCCTCATAGAAGTGGAATTATAACATATTGGCTTCAGAAAATGGTTTTGAAATTTGTCTTTATTATCATATGTAACAGTTGTCCATTTCTGTTTATATCTAATTATTATTTACCCTTCTATTACTAAATTATAAGCTATTTATACATTGTGAATAAAAGCATTTTGTCTGATTATGTGTTGCAAATATTTTACCTCATTCCCTAAGTTGACCTTTTCCTTCTTTAGTAGTATCTTTTAAAGAGCAAAAATTATTCATTGTGATAAAATAAAATGTAATATTTTTAATTGATGTTTTTATGTCCTATATAAGAAATATTTTTTCCAAGTTAATCAAGATTTATCTTTTCCCTTTTATTATAAGTATTATGGGTTTAAATTTTACAATACATGGTGCATTTTGAGTTAATTTCTGTGTACTCTATGAAATAAGGGATAAGATTCTCTTTTTTACTATATATTTCAGTTTTATTTTATTTTATTGATTTTGTACAGAGCGGAAGGGAGAGAGATAGAGAGTTAGAAACATCGATGAGAGAGAGTCATCGATCAGCTGCCTCTTGCACACCCCCCACTGGGGATATGCCCACAACCAAGGTACATGCCCTTGACCGGAATCAAACCAGGGACCTTTCAGTCCCCAAGCCGACGCTCTATCCATTGAGCCAAACCGGTCCCGGCTCTTTTTTACTATATAAATATCCAGTTGTTCCAGCACCATTTATTGAAGATTTCCCCCATTGAATTGCCTTACCATCTTTGTCAAAATCAATTGACCACATATCAGTATATCTATTTCTAGAATCTCAATTCTGTTTCATTAATCTATAATATATATCTATACTACCTTAATTGCAGGAATATCATAATAGAAATCAGGTGGTTTATAATTTCTTTAAATTTATTTTAATAATTTAGTAATTCTGGATTATTTTTATTGTCATATAAATTTTAGAATCAGCTCATTGATTTCTATAAAATGCATAGTGATAGTTTAAAAATGACAGCATTAAATGTATAAATGATTTTGGGATAACAGGTACTTTCACAATAATAAATCAATAAACATGGTTTATTACTCCATTAATTTATGCTTTCTTTAATTTATTTCAGTAATGTTTACAGTCTTCAATGACAAAATCTTGTACAACTATTCTTATTCATTCTGTTTCCATTTTTTTTCACAGCATTGTAAATACCACTTTTTTAAGTTTGATTTTTCCAAATATTAGCTGTTATTATATGAAAATACACTTATGCTTTATACTAACTTCTTATTTCACATCCTTTTAAAATTGCCATTCTTAGTTCCGGAATTGAAATAAGGCTTTCTACCTAAACAACATGTCATCTACAAATAGAGATGGCTTTATTTCATTTCCTCATCTGTGCCTCTTTCATTAATTCTCTCACTTGACTGCACCAAGACGCCAATAAAAATATCAAATAGAAATGGTGAGAGAGCACATCTTAGATTCCAAAGTCAGAGAAAAGGGTTCCTTCTTTTACCACTGAGCCTGATGTAAGTTACAGATTCTTTTAGATGTTCTTCATCAGTACAGATGTTTCCTTCTATTCCAAGTCTGATGAGCTTGTCTGCTTTTTATTCATCAATTGGTATTGAACTTGTCAAATGCTTGCTCTAAATCAACTTAAATTATAATATGGTAGTTTTCTATGTATTTTAAATTTGGTGAATTTACAGGTTATGTTAAAGTTAAACCATAACAAATTATCCTGAAAGTTAGCATATTAAAACAACGAATATTTGTTACCTCACAATTTTTGTGCAGTAGATGTTTTTGACTCAAGATCTGTAATGAATATTCAATAAAGCTTTTGTTGGGGATCGTGGTCTCCTCTGGAGGGAGATTTTCTTTTAAGCTCACTCAGGGCCTCGGCTCCTCATGAACTGCCACGTTTTTTCTGGCTGTTACAGCAAGTGGGCCGCCTTGAGACTTACTGATGATTCTCCAAGTGTAAGCAGTTCAAAAGAAAGCAGAAAGACAAAGCTGTCATCTTTTCAGTTTCCTAATATTAGAGGCTAGAAGTGAGTCGTTAACTCTAATTCACACTCAAGAGGACATGATAAGCCCTAACCAGTTTGGCTCAGTGGATAGAGCTTCAGCCTGCGGATTGAAGGGTCCCACGTTAGATTCCGGCCAAGGGCATGTACCTTAGTTGTGGGCACATCCCCAGTAGGGGGTGTGCAGGAGGCAGCTGATCAATGTTTCTTTCTCATGGATGTTTCAAACTCTCTATCCCTCTCCCTTCCTCTCTGTAAAAAAAATAATGAAATATATTTTTTTAAAAAGAGGAGGTGATAAGAACATGAATACCAGGGTGTGTGATTATTAGGAGCCAGTTCAAAGTTGCCTTAGAGCACTTGGATTCCTGGGTCAACTGCTTTGTGGACATGATATATTTTACACGCTGTGGTAAGAAATCATTCTTGTTCATGAGGAATATTGGTCTAGATAATTATTTTGTGTTGTGCAATATTTATCAGGTTTTGGTATACCACTTATGCCCACCTCATGAAATATCATCTGTTTCCTTAGTATAATATTGGTATTGCTTGCAACCTAAGTATTTTATATAACTTACCAGAAAACCATAATTTATAGAACCATAACCTTTTCTTCATGGGTAGACTTTTAATTTTTTAGAAATGAATACAAATAGTTCTATTCAAGCTTAGTCATTTGTGTCTTTGAAAGAATTCATTTAGCCGAAACCAGTTTGGCTCAGTGGTAGAGCGTTGGTCTGTGGACTGAAAGCTCCCAGCTTCGATTCCAGTCAAGGGCATGTACATTGGTTGTGGGCACATCCCCTGTAGGGGGTGTGCAAGAGGCAGCTGGTCAATGTTTCTCTCTCATTGACATTTCTAGCTCTCTATCTCTCTCCCTTCCTCTCTTTAAAAAAATCAATAATATATATTAAATGAATTCTTTATATATATATATATATATATATTTCACTTAATTTTACCTAAATTGCCAAATTTGGTGTCATAACATTAGTATCTTTTTAATTTGTAAATTTGGGGCAAAGTTGCTCCAATCACTTCTAACAGTGAAAATTTGCTACTTTTGACTCGAAGCTAAAGTTTCACTAGTTTAATTAATCTTTTTAAATAACTAGCTTTTGATTTCTTTATTAATCTCTATTGGTGCCAATTTTATACTTTATTGATTGCTGCTTTGAACTTTATACTTTTCCACTTATTGTGCATGTAATTAACTCTTTTTGTCTCAGCTTCTTAAAGTGAAAATTTGGTTAATTAACTTTAGATTTTTTTGTTTTTCTAATATTAATTAGGATTCTATCAGTCTATAAGTTTTTCCATTAAACTGCATTACCTGCATCTCCATCTTAAATTGTTGTCTTTTCATGTTTATTAAATTTATAGTATCCTATATAATAAAAAGCTAATATGCAAATCCCCTCAACCAGGAGTTTGACCAGGAGTTCAAAAGTTCAAATGGGGGGTAGGGCTGGGCAGCCAATAGCCTACATCCCCTCCCCCCAACTGCCCCTACTCCCAATCAGCCCCCCCCTCTTGCATGAATTCATGCACAAGGCCTCTAGTTTTATAATATTCTTGTAATTCCTTCTTCAACAGATATGCTATTTTGAGGCAGGCTGCTTAATTTTAAAACATTTGGAGTTTTTATAAAAATATGATTTTTATCAATTTATATTTTAATTTATTGTAGTTACACAACATACTCAATATGTTTTGCATTATTCAAAATTTAATGAGTTTTGTTAGTAGTCTGATAGCCTGTCAATACATGTTCTGCAGTTATCACATATGATGTAAATATACTACTTAGGTCAAAGTTAGAGATCGTGTCCAAATTCTCTACTTTCTTGCTAATATTTTTGCCTGTTTTAGTCAATAGGGTGGTTATTATCTGCTACTATGATTATAATTTTTTTTCAATTTTTCCTTACTTATTTTGGGAATCTGTTTAGTGCATTATATACTTATGATTGTTATGTCTTATTCATTGATTCTCTTATGAAATAGCTTTTTTTTTTTAATCTCTGGCAATGTACTTTGTCTCTGAGTGTGTCTTATTTGACACTGATATACAGGCAGGGCAAAAGTAGATGTGCAGTTGTTTATATGGAAAATAACACAATAATAATAAACAATAATACAAGAATACACTCTGTTTCATGTACTCACAACTCTATTTTGCCCCACCCAGTGTACTTTCTAGCCCTCTTATTCTCACAGCTACACTTTGTATCTTTTTCCATGCCTTGATTTCCAGAATATCAATTTCTTTATGTTTAAAGGGCATGTTTTATAGATACAATATTGTTATTTTGGGCCTTATTTTTTAAATCCATTTTGAAAATACCTTCCATTTAACAGGAGTTTTTAATCTATTCACATCTAATTTAGTTACTGATCTGGTTCTAGTTATAAGTTTTCATTTTATAATTTGTTTTCCTACTGTCCACTCTTTATTCTTTTTTCACCTTTGATACTTTATTTTGTAAAAGTAAAAATTATTTTTAGAATTTCATTTTATTTTACCTATTCTCTTTTATTTGTTTTATCTCTTTGCATCATTTATTTGGCTGTTCTGATGATTACTATAAACTACCTTATATATTACTTAGAATTTATATTGTGTTATGTCTTACCTCCAGCCTGTCATCCCCTATGCTAAAAATGGTCTTATACAGTACATAAAAAAAACCATGTGATTTTTATTTTAAGCAATTTATGTGTATTTTAAAAGAATTAATAGAAAAATAATCTTTATGACATTTGCTATTTCATTCGTTCCCAAATATTTAAATTTTTCACTGGTCTCATTTCTTTTCATTCTGAAGAATGTCATTTAGCAATATATTTTATGGATGGTAAGTTGGCCATGAATTCTCTTTAGTTTCCTTGAATTAAAAAAAAAAAAAGTGTTTTTTTTTCTCTCTTGTATTTTGGAAAAACAGTTTTACTGGCTATTGTTGGCATGGTCTAGGTTGGTAATTTTTCTTTTTCTTTTAGAATTTTTAAAAAATGGCTTCCATTGTCTTTGGCCTCCATGTTTCTAATAACAAAGACTGCCATATTTAGAACTATTTTTGCTTTTAAAACAATGTTGTTTTTTCTCTAAAATCTTTCAACATTTTCTCTTTACAGTGCAATCAAGGTTCTCAAACATAATTTTTTTCAGAGGATGTTCAATAAGCAATTGGTTCAAAAACCAAATCATTTTTCCCATTAGAAATAATAAATAATTTGATAATTTATTCTAGAATCCAAATGATTTCCTGTTTTAACCTTTCTAATATACAGAACATGTCTAATGTACTATTTAATCTATAAACAAACACTTCTTTTCTTAAATGTATCAAACCGCCCCCTACTAGTCTTAAACTATCACTTTCTGCACTTATTCTGTATGTTCAGGAGGTCAGTATACTGATTGCATCTTCACTTTTCCACATATCACTGCCTCCAGCTAATTGCTTTTTGTTTATCCAAATCAATAGTTTTTCTACCTCTTCAATTGCCTGTGATCATTGTTTTTTCATACCCTTAACAACAGTAGCACTCTTGATGACCTCTTAATGTTTTAAAATTTTGCTAATTGTCAATTTGCCAGCAACAAAAGCAAAAAAAAATAAAAAAAGTATTCACAGCACAATTTCCTGAGATGTTAACACCATGGATGTTTAGCAGTAAACTGATTCCAATTCTTTCTTTGTGACCCCAGAGTTGAAAGGGCTGTCAAATCAAGAATTGAAATTTGGTTCAACCACGAGATATTTTTCCATGAAGAACTTGGTTGAGAACCAAGTTATTTGAAATGGGAGATACTTGAGAACTGAGGTTTGACGGTATTTTTCATTTTCACTAGCTTGATGTAAGGAGAGGTTGGTGAGCTTCTTCAGTATGGATATGGTATTCATTATAGATGCTATCAAGCTCTAAGACTGAGACTGGAGTACAACAGAACACGAAGCTACAGATTTGGCAAAAGGTACCACCTCTATCTATGTTTTCTCACAGATGTGATTACTTTGCCTCTTTTGGCTTTGCTTACCCAACAGATCCCCAGCATCCTGGAGCACACACATAGACACAACTTCAAGGGAACATACTGGTGCCTGTGGTCAGGTACATACGGACTTTAGCCAAGATAGTTTTCAGTAGTTCTGAGCTAGCACCACTGATCTCATCAGTAACCAGAGATTCTTGTTTCTGCTTATCACTAACTGTGCCAGCTCAAGCACATTTGGATCCATCAATAACAAATGTTACTTAAATCCAGGTGATTAAAACCCAGAGGCAGACTTTCATGCAAACTAGAGTAACTTCTAAAATAATGAGCTATACTAAACATTTAGGGAGAAAGGTTGGAGTAAGCATTTTTAAGACAACATGGAATGGCAGTCAGTAGCTATGAGGTACTGACAATTCATCAAAAGAAGGTAGTGACACTACAAAATCAATACACCCAAGAGGGTCCTCCTTCCAACTGAAATTAAATGCAGAAATGGTTCATATGTTTACGGAGATTATACAGTCTTGGCTTTTTGAGGTGACAGCAGATGGTCTGATAAGAAGTGGCAGGATTAAGTGCAGGCAACCAGGATCTCATCTCAAGCTCTCTTAACCATAAGATCTATGGATTTCATTTTTCATCGCTTAACTGAGCAGTGAGAAAAGAAAATCATGTATGGTCTTAGGGCAAGTCAGGGTGACTGTGTGTGCCCTGTGGTACCAAAGAGCAATTAAACTTTACACATTTTTTCTATCGCACGTCTACTTTAAAAAAAAAAATGTCACACAAGCTCATACTGTTTCAATTAGTTTTAGATACTTTGTTGACTTGGCTTGATTATTTTTATTTATTATTTCCAAGCTTCAGATCCTGAGCCAAGTAAGCATCAGTACAGACTTGATTTTTCAAAATCTATCATTCTTTAAATATCATTTAGGATGATTTCCAGTATTTCATAGATTTTCACAATTATCCCTTTGTTTTTTTACCCAGAATAGTGGTAACTGTATGTCCCCACAGTGTTTAATTTCAAATATATATCCAATGACTTATACATAAAATCTCATGACATAATAATACGTCTAGGGAAAGAAGAGAATATAGAATATTATTTATACAACATGCTTTTATAAAAGAGATAAAAGATTTTAAAGAAATATTTTAATACCACCCATCACATTAGTAAACATCACCAATTCTTAAATAGTTTGGGGGAAAATAAAATATTTTAAACATGTTTATCTTTTCAAAGGAAACCAAAGTATTATTTTTTTAAATATTTTTTAAATTGATTTCAGATAAGAGAGAGGGAGAGACGAAAACATCAACAATGAGAGAGAATCATTGATTAGCTGCCTCCTGCACACCTCCTCCTGGGGATTGAGCCCACAACCCAGGCATATGCCCTTGACCAGAATCAAACATGGGACCTATCAGACCACAGGCTGCTGCTCTATTACTGAGCCAAACCAGCTAGGGCCAAATTATTACTTTTAAAATTGAATCTTAGATATTCAAAAGAAAATGTTCCTACCTCTTTAAAATTATTTAATCATGCCAATCCATTAGAAAAACAAGTGTTTAATCCTTTTTGTATTGTATAAATCAATTGCTGTAATATATTATTTGTGTAATTTATACTAAGTCTATTGTTATTTCTATCAGATTAAATATTGGGAAGATAGTCTGCTGCACTTAGAAGTTAAGTTTATCAGGTTTTATGGCAGAATGTTGAAAATAAAGCTTTAGAGCAACTCACAGATGAGTGGCCAGTCCTAGTTTGGCTCAGTGCATAGATTATCAGCCCATGGACTGAAGGTTTACAGGTTCAATTCCAGTAAAGGGCACATACCTCCATTGCAGGCTCCATCCTGGCTCAGTCAGGGCATGTTTGAGAGACAATCAATCTCTCTCTCTCTCTCTCTCTCTCTCTCTCTCTCTCTCTCTCTCTCTCTCTCATATTAATGTTTCTCTCTGTGTATCTTCCCCACTCATTTCTACTCTCTCTATAAAAAAAACAATGGAAAAATCAAGATAAATGGCCAATTTTTGGAGTGTTAATAGGTGAAGGGAATCAAGGGTTAAAGCCAATAAATTAATAGAAATCTTTATCACTAGATATGGTAACCAAAATTAAAACTTTCTTTTGTGACCCTTGATGTGGCTCAGTGGTTGAATGTAGACCAATGAACCAGGAGTTCATGGTTCAATCCCTGGTCAAGCCACATGACCAGATTGTGAGCTTGATTCCCAGTGTGTGGTGTGCAGGAGGCAGCTGATCAACGATTCTTATTATTGATTACAGACCCAATGTATGAAATATGTCCAATGATAGGGTCACTGGAGGCAGCTGGAGGCAACTGACCAAGGTTTCCCTTCCTTCCTCTGGGTGGCCCCACTCCTGGTAAAACCCCAGAGGAAGAATTCCTGGTTGAGGGGACAATTTGCATTCTATGCTTTTATTATATAGGATGTTTCTCTCTCTCCCTATTCATTTTTATCTGGAATATATATATAAAAGTCCCCTTACTTCACATGATAAAATTACATGTAGGGAAGAATTCAAAATTAAAGAAGCCATTTGAAAAAGTGCATTTTTTAATAAAACACATTTAAAAATAAATTATGATGCGTTTAGCCTTTGGATATAGCAAACACAATTGAAATTCAAAATGAGTTGGCCTTACATTACTTACATGTAAGTCACTGGGAGTGACAGTGGCTTTGAGGAAGAAGTCAAGAGCATGATTAATTGTATCTTGATTTTAGTCAAGAGCAAGCAGCAGTGTTTTCTGGAAGACCTAAAGCACCATCCCTTAATCTGAGTGCTGTTCTCCTCAGAAACTCATCAACAACTGAGTAACTGGAGACTGGCTGATATATTCTTTGAAGCAGCTTTCCAGATGCAAGAAATAATCAGAAACTAACTCTGATATTTACATTTTTACCGCAGGTCATGGAATTTATAAAATACATGTGACAATCATAAGATTTTTATGATTAGTTCTAGAAAAATTATACATAATGAGGAATTACTAATTTAGATGGATGGAGAGATAGCAATAGTGTGAGAAAAGAGATAATGAATTACAGTGAAACTTGATTAATACTCTATCTGATCAGCTTCATTCTCATCATTCCACTGCCATTGCTCCACAGGCCCTCACACATGGCTTCTGAAATAAATCCAGATCCCCTGAATGATGACAGACCCACGTTGTATTTCCAGGCTAATCTTTAGAAAGCAACTTAAAAATCACAACAATGCCATTCCATTTTCTATAGGAAAAAATATCTTAAACTCATTAACCTGATATTCACAGTTCTGGCTACATTTCTTTCCTGCATTACTCCCCATTCCTACTTCCCATTCCTATGAGTCACCTAAAGTAACAGACTCACTGTTTCCCAAACATAGGCCTGTGTCTCTTTTCAAATGAATCCAGTGTTTGCTCCCTGATATTTGTAGGCCACATCTTAAATTCATCCAGAAAACAAACAAATACAAGATTTTTTTCTCTGAAGTACCTTAGAAGTTTGCCTGTACATTTATTCAGCACTTCATACTTTCTACCTCTGGTTATGTTAATTTAAGTATACATTATACTATCTATTGCACTTCTAGTGGGGCTTGTAGACTATAAACTCTCAAAAACTAATTGGTAAATAATTAAATGAACCAATTGCATTATTTGGACAATTTTCCCCAAAACTGTCCTTGCTGTTATTGGAAGTTGTTAGTGAGAGCTCAAAGGACAGTAAAGAATTTGGCATTGAAATCTTGAAAGATAGCCCAACCAGCATGGCTCAGTGGTTGAGCATGGACCTATGAACCAGGAGGTTATCGTTCAATTCCAGGTTAGGACTCATGCCTGGGCTATGGGCTGGATCCCCAGTGGGGGACATGGAGGAGGCAGCCAATCAATGATTCTCTCTCATCATGGATGTTTCTTACTTCTCTCTCCCTCTCTCTTCCTCTCTGAAATCAATTTTAAAAAAATTAAATCATGGAAAATATAGCCCCCTAATATAATTGAAAAAGTTTAGTAATAATGTTGTTTGTGGAAATGAGGTAAATAGAAAATAAACATAGTGGACTTGAGTATTTGACTAAGGACATTTTTAGGTAATGAAAGAGTCAAATTGCTTTCTTTATCTACATATGGAAAAATATGGATAAAAATAAGTGAGCAAAAATAAAACAATTTTTTTAGATTTCAAGCAGAATTTGGAGAAAATACAAAGAAGCCTTGCTAGATTTAAAAATATAAACCTTTCCAACCTCATTTATTCTTTTGTATTGGTGAAATTCTCTGAAAAAATGCCTAATCCAGGACCTACTGGTAAAAGCATATCACAGGGCAAAGCTCTCAGTGGTGTGTCTTACCATTCTTTATTTACTTATTTTTAAATATATTTTTATTTATTTCAGAGAGGAAAGAAAAGGGAGAGAGGGATGAGAACATCAATGATGAGAGAGAATCATTGATTGGCTGCCTCCTGTATGCCCCCCACTGAGGACCATACCCACACTCAGGCATGTGCCATGACTGAGAATCGAACCATGATCTTCTGGATCATAGGTCAATGCTCAACCACTGAGCCATGAGGGTCAGGCCACTCTTTATTAAGACTTCAGAAAAATATGTGCACTTTCCTAGGGGAAACTACAAGATGATAAAGGGACCTCTTGGTCCCTTCTACTATACAAAAAGATCTCTCTGAATCTTAATGGGTACACTTTGTAGATCTTTTTGTTGCAGGTGGAAATAGGGTTCCTTCACAGAGTCATGAGAAAAGCATTTCTGGGACCATGCATAGAAAGATGAGGTGTAGTGGTAGGTCTTACTGGAGTAGAAACAAAGGACTATCTCTGATTGTCCAGTGTTACATTCAGGACCAGGTGGCTCAGCTCTGTCCTGCAGTGGAACAAGTCCAGCATCTGGGGCCAGCAGTTTGCACTTGTCCTCACCAAGTCCTGGGAGACCTGGGTCCAAAGATCCTGTACCATTTTCCCACTGTGGACAGGGCATCCAAAGATTTTGTAGTTCAGTTCAGTCCATGGCAAAGTTTAGTCCATCTCAGCCTCTTTCCCCTACTGTCTAGCTTAGCCTGTGCTCCCGGCTGTGCTCCTGCCAGCAGCACAGTGCTGCGTCCAGGCCCTCACTGACAGCCCATCCTACCTTGATCCTGTGTGGCTGCAATAAAGAATGTGCAAATGGGTGAGTGAAATAATAAATGTGTGCTACAAAGAAGGGCCTTGGTATAGCTTTGATTATATTATCCCAGCCTGGGAAAAAGAGGCTTTCTTTCAAACAACCAATCTTTTTCTTAATCCTTCATGGTCTGTGCTGGATCCTCCCTGTATCCAATCCCATTTTTCCCCAGGTTTTCCAGGCTAGACTCTGTCCCTTATGATCTCCATCTTGGCTCCTACTGTGCAAATGCATAGCAGAGGAATTTCACCTGTCCCTCACTTGGAATCCCAGCTAATGGCCAATTTTCAGCCATGGAGATTAGACAATTGATCCATTCCAGGGATTCAGTCATCTTTGGTGGAGGATGTGCAGGATGTGGCCTTCCCCTGGGGTGTCTGAAGCTGTACCTCCAAGACTTAATCAGGCTCAGCCAGTCTAGCTCTCTTCTCTTTTGATAACTCGTGGCTACCTATGGCAACACTTTCAACCACATAAAATGCATCTAAGCATACAACATACAGCCCAAGGTATAGAAAAGCCCATCTTGAAAACAAACAGTGAGGTCATTGACTTTTGTCAAATAGAGAGAATTATAATTTGATACACAGAAAGCTGACAAAGTTTCTAAAGGAATTTTATTAGCTTTAATTAGAAAGAGCAGAGTTGAATTCCAAAATGGTGGGGAGCTAGTGGATGCTACATTGATACTCTCCTAGAAGCAAACTGGAATTTCTACTAAAATACAGAAAAATCATCCTAAATAATCAACTGAAGACTAGCTGGAAAGAACTCTGATGACCAAGGACAGAAAGTGGAGACTGACAGGAAGGGTAGAAGCATCCAAGGACTGGCTGGGCACCCACAGACAGACAGCAGCTGAAGTTTGGATGTGATAAATCAGATGTGGGGAGGTCCCACTGAAAACTCTGGGGTCTACACCCAAGCTGGGCTCCCGAGCCCAGAGCACCAAAACTGAGGAAGCTGTCAAAAAAAAAAACAAAACAAACAAACAAACAAACAAAAAAAAAAAAACTGGCTGTGAAAAGCAGTAAGGTTGCTGTGCCCTAGGGAGAGATGGTTGGAAATGCAGGCACCTTTTAAAGAGCCAACACACAAAACTGCATGTGCAACTGCTTACCTTGGTCTCTGATAGAGGGAGGGAAGAATGGACTAGAACCATGTGAGCAGAATCCAGGGTTGAGGGATCTGGTGTTAAAGCATGCAAGGTAGACACCAAGGTTTTATGTGCTGAGTCATTCCCTTATGCTGCAGAGGACATCTTTATTTAGTGGACCTTTGCTATAACAGGTGGCTTTTGCCTGGAGTGAAGGCAGTTGCCCCACCTTATTGTAAATCCTCTTGACCCACCCTGTGGAGTTTCTGAGGCTCATTAAGAGACCAAGAAGAATAATCAGCCTACAGGCAGAAGTAATTGTTCCATCATGTTGGAAAACCTCTCACCATGCCCCCCGCCTTGGGATTGATAGCCTAAGGCTAATCAAGACTGAGTACAATCAAAGTGTAGGCCAATATGGGTCTCTGAACACTTTGAGTCTTTGCCTGATCCAATTTGGGCCTGGGGCTAGGAAAAGCAGACCTTGGAGGACACATTGGTCCTTTCCAAAGAAACCCAGCCTCAGCAGAAGGAGTCACAAGCTGTGGATTACTAGTTAGTTCTGAACAAGGTACTCAGGGCCAGTCACAAACATCATCTGGAAGTGTTATGCACTAGAGATTGGGAGTTGTAACATATCTACCTAATACATAGTCACAAATCCAAACAGGCAGCCAATATGAAGAAAACAAAACAAAACAAAAAAGCCCTAAGTAAAAGAACAAGAGAATTATCAAGAAGAAAAGGTAATTGATATGTCGATTAAACTATTAGATATAAAGTTTATAATAATGATGGTAAAGATGTTCACCAGCATGAAAAAAGATATAGTAGCTATGAAGAATGACATAGCACTAATAAAGAGCACAAGGAAGGAATAAACAGAAAATTAGGGCAAGCTAAGGATCAGATCAGACAGGGCAGGAAAAAAAAAAAAAATCAATCAGAGGACCAAAAGAGAAAACAGAAGAAAAAAGAAAAAATAGGAAGACAGTTTAAGGGAGCTGTGGGATAACATTAAATGGAACAATATTCACATAATACGAGTTCCAGAAGGAGAAAAAAGTGAGCAAGAGACAGAAAATGTGTGTGAAGAAATAATGATAGAAAACCTTCCTAACCTGGAGAATGAAAAAGTTACACAAATTCAGGAGGCATAGAGAGTGCCAAGCAAGAAGAACCCAAATAGATCCATGCCCAGAAACATCATAATTAAAATGACAAAAATTAAATATAGAGAAAGCTTAAAGGTAGCAGGAGAAAAGTAATTTGTTACTTACAAAGGATCTGTCAACTGATTGTTCATCAGAAACTCTACAGAACAGAAAGGAGTGGCATAAAATATTCAAAGTAATTAAAATCAATGATATGAAACAAAGATTACTCTATTCCGCAAAACTATCATTCAAAATAGAAGGTGAAATAAATAGCTTCCCAGATCAAAATAGGGGGTTAAAAGCTAAAGGAGATTGTCACCACCAAACTAACACTGCAAGAGATGCTAAAGGGAATGCTGAACTGAGAAAAAATATATATAGAGAGAGAAACATAGGCATAAAGAATTAAAATGTCAATAAATAAGTACCAATCCTATATAATAAAAGGGTAATATGTAAATTGAATGGTGGAATGACTATTAGGTATAACATGCACTGACCACCAGGGGACAGACACTCAATGCAGGAGCTGGCCCCTGGTGGTCAGTGTGTTCCCAGAGGCAGAGCACTGTTCAACCAAAAGCTGGCTCACGGTTTTTGGCTGCTGGGGAGTGCAGTGACTGTGGCGGGAGCCTCTCCTGCCTCTGTGGCAGCACTAAGGATATCGGACTGATGGCGTAGGCCTGCTGCCGGTGGTGAATGGGCCTAAGCCACATGTGTCAAACACAAGGCCCGCGGGCCAAATCCAGCCCGCCAGGCCTTGCAATGTGGCCCGCACCGCGCTGTCATCACTGAACTCCGCTGTCAGTTTATGACTGTTCAGTAAACCATTCGGCCCGCGATTTAGGCTGGATTTTAGATTTTGGCCCCTTCTCTGATTGAGTTCGACACCCCTAGCCTAAGCCATCAGTCAGGAATCTCCCAAGAGCTCCCAGACTGTGAGAGGGCACAGGCCAGGCTGAGGGATCACCTCTCCCCGAAAGGGCAGAAATTTTGTCCACTGGTATTCTAGTCAATAATAACCTTAAAGGTAAAAGGATTAAATGTTCCAATCAAAAGACATAGAGTAGCTTAATGGATATGAAAATATGACCCAATTATATATTGTCTACAAGAGATACACCTTAGAACAAAAGACTCATACAGATGAAATATTTTTCCATGCAAATGGACATGAAGAAAAACCTGGATGGCAATACTCATGTCTGACAAAATAGACTTCAGAATAAAGATCGTTACAAGAGACAGCAAAGGTCATTACATAATACTAAAGTGATGGATCCAATACAAGAATATAACCTTGGTAAACCTATATGCACCCAAGATAGAAGCATTTATATATATATTCTGGAGGATTCTAAGGGAAAGATAGACAGTAATACAGTCATATAGTCATAGTAGGGGACTTTAACACCCCATTGACATCACTGGATAGATATTCCATACAAAAAAAATTAAAAAGGAAACAGTGACTCTAAATGATGAAATGAATTTAATTGACATAAGACATTTCAGCCCAAAGTTGCAGAGCATACATCCCCAAAAGCACATGGGTTATTCTCAAAGACAGACCACGTGTTAGGACAAAAAACAAGTCTCTACAAGTGCAAGAAGTTTGAAATCATATCAAGCACTTTTTCAGATCATAATAGAAGGAAGTTAGAAATCAACTACAGTAAAAACACTCAAAAACATTGAAACACATGGAGGCTAAATAGCATGTTTCAAAACAATGAGTGGGTTACAAATGAGATCAAGAAATAAAAGAATTCCTGGAAACAAATGAAAATGAACATACAACAATCCCAAATTTCTGGGACACAGCAAAAGCAGTCTGTGAGAAGAAAATTCATAGCATTACAGGCCTACCTCAAAAAAAAAAAAAAGTTAAATTAATAATGGACTATTTAACCTTATAATTCAAAGAATTTGAAAGGTAAAAATAAGAAAAGCCAAGGATAAGTAGCAAAAAATAATAAAGATTAGAGCAGAAGTAAATTGCATAGAGACACACACACACAAAAAAAAAGAAACCAAGAGCTGATGCTCTGAAAACATAAACAAGATTGATGAACCTTTAGCCAGATTCATCAAGAAAAAAAAAATTAAAATCAGAAATGAAAGTAGAGAAGTAACAACTGATATCACAAAAATACAAAGGATTATAAGAAAATTCTATGAGCAAGCATGTGCCAAAAAGATGGACAATGGGGATGAAATGAACTCATTCATAGAAAAATACAATATTCCAAAACTGAATCAAGAAAAAAATAAAAATAAAAAATAAAAACAAAAATACTGAATAGGCAAATAACAATTGAGGAATTTGAAGGGGAAAAAAAACACAAACAAAAAACAAACAAACAAATAAACAAACAAAAAAACTCCCAGCAAATAAAAGCCCTTATTTGGATGGTTTCATAGGGGAATTTTACAGAACAATCAAAGAAGAACAACTATCCACCTCAATCTACTCTAAAAAGTCCAAGAGGAAGGAACACTTCCCAGCTCTTTTTATGAGGCCAGCATTACCCTAATTCCAAAACCAGATAAAGATACTGCAAAGATAGAGAATTACTTCCAATATCCCTGGTAATAAAATCCTCAAAAAAGTGTTGGCAAATTGGACTCAGCAATATATTAAACAGATCATACACCATGGCTAAGCACAATATATTCCAGGGATGCACGATGAAAGGCATGTTTGGAAATCAATAAATATGATGCAACACATAAACAAAATGAAAGACAAAAATTACATGGTTATATCAACTGATGCAGAAAAAGCATTCAAATAAAAATCCAACACCCTTTCTTGATTAAAAAAAAAAAATCTCAGCAAAGTGGTATTAGAGGGATCATACCTCAAAAAAATATAACAAACCTATAACTAACATTATACTCAATGGGCAAAATCTAAAACCATTTCCCCTAAGAACAGGAACAAGGCAGGGATGTTCATTTTCACCATTCCTGTTCAACATAGTATTGGAAGTCCTGGCCATAGCAATCAGACAAGAAAAAGAAATAAAAGACATCCAAATTGGAAAGAAGGAAGTAAAACTCTCATTATTTGCAGATGACATTGTACTGTGCATAGAAAAACCCTAAAGGCTCCACCAAAAACTACTAGATATAACAAATGGATTTGGCAATTTAGAAGAATACAAAATTAACTCCCAAAAATCCATAGCATTTTTACATACCAATAGTGAACTCTCAGAAAGATAAACTAAAGAAAAACAATCCCATTTAGACTGCTACAAAAAAAAAACACAAACAAACAAACAACAACAACAAAAAAAAACAACATTAAGATATTTAAGAGTAAATTTAACCAAGTAAGTGAAAGACATATACTCTGAAAATGACAAGATATTGGGGGGAGAAAAAAAGGGATAGTGGAAGCTATAAATAAGTGGAAGAATATACATGTGCATGGATTGGTAGAATCAGTGTTATTTATATGTCTATATTACCCAAAGCAATTTACAGATTCAATGCAATCCCTATTAAAATACCAATTACATATTTCACAGACCTAGAAGAAACACTCCAAAACATTTTATGGAACAAAAAACAAAACAAAACAAAACAACAACAACAACAAAAACGCACAAGAAAAAAAGACCCTGAATAGCCACAGCAATCTTGAAAAAGAAGCACGAAGTTGCAGGAATCACATTGCAAGATATCACAAATCAAGTTATACTACAAAGCCAGGGTAATCAAAACAGCCTGGTCCTGATGTAAAAACAGGCATAAAGATTAATGGAATAGAACAGAGAACCCAGAAATCAATCCAAGTCACTATGCTCAAATTAATATTTGACAAAGGAGGCAAGAGCATGCATTGGAGCAGAGACAGTCTCCTCAATAAATGGTGTTGGGAAAATTGGATATGTACATGCAAAAAAATTAAAGGAGACCACCAACTTACATCATATAGAAGAATAAACTCAAAATGGATGAAAGACTTGAAACCTAGAAGAAACCATAGGCACCCAACTCTCAGACATTTCTTGTAGCAATATGTTTTCCAATGGAAACTATGGAGAAAATAAATGGGACTACATAAAAATAAAAAATAAAACCTTCTGCACAGCAAAAGAAACCATCAACAAAATAATGAAAGCCCACTGACTAGGAGAACATATTTGCCAATGATACATCCCATAAGAGTTTAAACTCCAAAACGTATAGGGAATTCAAAAAATGTAACAAAAGGAACAATTAAAAAATTGACAAAGGACCTAAATAGACCAAAGGACCAAAGTGGACATTCAGAAAGCCAAGAGACATATGAACAAATGCTCAGTCACTAATCATATGAGAGATGCAGATCAAAATGACAATGAGATATCACCTCACCTGTCAGAATGGCTACCATCAACATAAACAGATGACAAGTGTTACTGAGGTTGTAGAGAAAAGGGAACCCTCGTGCACTTCTGGTGTGAATGCAGCCACTGTGGAAAAAAGTACGGAGTTTCCTTCAAAAATTAAAAATGGAACTGCCATTTAACCCAGTGATCCCACCTCTGGGAATATATCTTAAAAAACTGAACAAACTCATCAGAAAGAGTGTATGCACTCCTATGTTCATAGCAGCATAATTTACAATAGCTAACATTTGGAAACAACCTAAGTACTCATTAGCCAATGAGTGGATAAAAGCACTAGTACATCTACACAATGGAATAGTTGTGGGGACATCTCCAGTAGGGAATTTGCAGGAGGCAGCTAATCGATGTTTCTCTCTCCTTGATGTTTCTAATTCTCTATCCCTCTCCCTTCCTCTCTGTAAAAAAAAAAAAAAAAAAAAAAAATATATATATATATATATATATATATATATATATATATATATATATATATATATATTAGACCCAGAGTCATAGAGGGAAGGCAGGGAAGCAAAGGTGGAAAGAGACCAACCAATGAAATTGTATACATATATGCATAAAACCTGGGAGGGTCACGGACAGGAGTGAGATGAAGAGTTTAATGGAGGGGTGAGGGAGGAAGACCTATGTAACACTTTCAACAATAAAGATTAAAAAATCAAAGCACAAAAACAAACAAACACAAACAAAAGCACAGGCTGTTCTAGAGCCGGTGCTCTCAATCACTAGCCCACAGTTTAGGATGATTCAGAAAAATATATTGGAGGCCAGATTGTGTTGTTTCATTGTCTGAAAACTAAGAAATTGAGGCTTAACCCTCCTAGAAAAAAAGTAGGAAAAATACTTTATTATATACATTTCCAGAAGGTCAGTCAGGTAAAATTATGTACCAGATATATTAAAGAGAATAAAGTTTTGTGCCAGGCAAATTAATTTTTAGAGTGTAGTGGTTCATGTTTTTAAATTGATCAGAAGACAAATAGTTTTCCAAAAGGGTTAGCGCATAGAAGGTGAATGGAATGGACAAATTCTGATTACCATGGCATGTAATGGAAAAATACATTTCCCAGTGGTTTCTCACTATGCACAAAAATGACTTACGCTGTCAGTGGAGCAGTGATTATACCCATTAGTGAAATATAAAAATCCAACTCAATTAAATTACTTATGCTATTTTCCCCTTTCCTACAAATATATTTTGACATTCAAGTACATCTTCATGAGCTAACAGAATTTGAAGCAGCTACAATTTATTCTGTTTCTAATTGTGGTTAAATGATTATGTGATTCATCAATAAACAGATAGCTGAGTTGCACAGTATATCTCAGTTTATAGAGAGATTATGACACCATGACATGTAGTAATAAAGTAGAAGAATGAAGTTGAATGCAGATTTATTTCACAAATGCTTCCATGAGTTAAAGTTTAACTTAATGTTTGGATGAAAGCTGTTATCTTAGAGGAGTATGGAAAAATAAATTTGAAAACATAAGTTGTAAGGGAGTGTAACATTTCATCTCACTGAAAAGATAGCAGCTATTAACAGCCACTTGAAAGGGAAGACATGGGTAGCAAATACAAATGATTTTTACATTATTATACATTCCTTCACTTACAATGTAGTAACTGAATCAGGAGGGTTGATTATAGTAATGGGTACTAAATCCTTATTAGTTTGTGAAATCTATTTTAGTGTATTTTCTTAGTGTGTAGCTTAGATAGATATTTATTGGCTTGCATGAATATCTTCTGTGTGGCTTTGTGAATGTGTCAGAGAAGTTCAAACAATTGTGCTATGCTACTTGCCTGTCATAGTATTAGGAACACACACACACTTCCATACTAATAGAAATTCTACAATTACACTGGTAGCTTAAATGTTTTATCCAAAATAATTTGAGAAATATATAATATAAGCATTCAAAATGTATGCTTTCAACCTGTTACTAAATCCAAGATGATAGTTCGGTAGATGTGTAAAATATTATGTGTAAAATAATTTTAACAATGCTACTATTTTTTTGCCGGGACCGGTTTGGCTCAGTGGATAGAGCGTCGGCCTGCGGGCTGAAAGGTCCCGGGTTCGATTCCGGTCAAGGGCATGTACCTTAGTTGCGGGCACATCCCCAGTGGGGGGTGTGCAAGAGGCAGCTGGTCGATGTTTCTCTCTCATCGACGTTTCTAACTCTCTGTCCCTCTCAATTCCTCTCTGTGTAAAATCAATAAAATATATATATTAAAAAAAAACAATACTACTATTTTTGTCTTTATATGCACAAAAATTTGATTAATAAACTTATTTTAGAATAATTTTAGATTTACAAAATGTTGAGAAGATTGTATAGAAAGTTCTCATATACTATGCATTTGCCCCTATTAAAATCATATAATAGTATGACACATTTTTTCACAATTATTAAGCCAATATTGACATATCATTATTAACTAAAGCCCATATTTTACTTAGATTCCTTGGTTTTTACCTAATGCCATTTTTTTTGTTCAAAGATCTCATCCAAGTTGCATTATATTTACTTACCTTGTCTCCTTAAACTCTGTTGGTGGTGGCATTTTCTCAGACTTTCCTGATTTTTGAAAACCTTGATATTTTTGAGGAGTATGGTAGTATATTTTGTAGAATATTCCTCAGATATTTTTAAATATATATTGTTATTGATTTCAGAGAGGAAGCAAGAGGGGGAGAAACAGAGAGAATCATGGATTGGCTGCCTCCTGCATACCTCACACTGGAGATCAAGCCCATAACCCAGACATGTGCCCTGACCAGGAATTGAACTGTGAACTCCTGGTTCATAGGTCAATGCTCAGCCACTTGAACCATGCCTGCCATCCTAATTTTATTTTTAATATATTTTTTTCTTTTTTCTTTTTTTAAAAATATATTTTATTGATTTTTTACAGAGAGGAAGAGAGAGGGAGGGATAGAGAGTTAGAAGCATCAATGAGAGAGAATCATCGATCAGCTGAATCTTGCACACCCCCTACTGGGGATGTGCCTGCAGCCAAGGTACATGCCCTTGACCAGAATTGAACCTGGGACCTTCCAGTCCACAGGACAACGCTCTATCCACTGAGCCAAAATGGTTCTGCTAATATATATTTTTTCAATTTGAGTTGACATTCAATATTAGTTTTAGGTGTGCTGCATAATGGTTAGACTTTTATATAACTTACAAATTAATCCCCCAAATAAGTCTAGTATACAGTCTCTTTTGAAAGAGTATCAATCCTCAAAGGAGAGTTCCCTGACCCCCTGCCCATTGTCCTCCCTGGAGGGTCCCCTTCCCTTTATCCCTGCCACCACAGAAGGGTTCCCTTCATCCCTGCCCTGCTGCCTCAACAGAGGGTACCATGTCCCCCATTCCCTGGCCCCTCACAGGAGTTCCTGGTCCCCCTGCCCATTCCCCCCATAAAGTGTCTCCTGTCCTCCTACTCTGCTCCCTCCATGGAGGGTCCCCTTACTCCCTTCCCTACACCCTCAAAAGGGTTACCC
The DNA here is from genome assembly GCF_964339955.1 of Pipistrellus hanaki. Taxonomy (NCBI): domain Eukaryota; kingdom Metazoa; phylum Chordata; class Mammalia; order Chiroptera; family Vespertilionidae; genus Pipistrellus; species Pipistrellus hanaki. The sequence goes on from NC_140514.1 coordinate 57,750,363, forward strand.
TGTCCCCTTGTCCTGCATCCTCAAAGGGGGTTTCCCTGACTCATTTCCTTCCATGGAGAGTGCCCTGTGCTCTCTCCCCTCTCACCTCCTGGAGGCCCCCCTGCCCCCCTGACCCCTGCCCCTTCACTCACAGGCCTCTGACTGACAGAGAGTGTGTGCTCAGGTCCCCTGCTCACCTCTCCCCACTCCAGGCTGCGTTTCCACTTCATGAACCTGAAGCATATCTCACTGTATTCAGCTGTTTCAATCCTACCCTGGCAAATTTAATTTCAAATGCCAAATCGCAGAGTGATCTTTAACACTGTAAGCCCAATCAATTCATTCTCCGGCCTAAAAGCCATTGTCAACCCACCAAAGGACCCTTCATTGGCCGAGGCCTCTCCTCACCCAGCCAGCCTGGCTCTCCCTGTCCTAAGGGCACTTGCTGTCCCTATGGTGGTGGCTTCCCTGGTTCTCCATGTGGCCATTATGTCTCAACAGCCACATCTGAGTTTGATTATGACAAGATCCTCCTTAGCCTGCTGGGGAGTCACCCCACAGAGGCCCCACCCCAGGCCTGTGGGCTATCATGTGATCAATAGGTCACAGAGCTAAGTCAGGTCACAATGGTAAGACAGGCCATAGAGGTAACCTGGCAACCGTCCCGGCTCACCCAGATGGATGAGCTTAAACAGATGTTCTTAGGTTTTGTTCTGTTTTGAATCAGTGACAGAACATTTATTAGCACCAGCAACCCCCAGGCCTGTACCAAGTGCACGGACGGTGCGGCCCCACGAGGTCCTGGCCTCAGTGACCAGGTGCTCTTGAAAGCGGGAAGGGGCAGGAGGGTGGGCCAGAGGTGCCCTGGGAGGGACTCAGCCCCCTCGCTGGCTCTGAGGCTGGAGGAAGGGACACGGCCACGGTTTCCTGGGGGCCCCCGGAAGCTGGCAGTGGCTCTGGCAGGGACACAAGGGAACTGTCCCATAAGGAGTGGATTCTGCCAGCTTCCCAGGAGCAGGGCAGGGACCATTCCTGGGAGCCTGGGGGGAGCGTAGCCAGCGAACCCGCCCGGGATGTGACCGCAGCACCTGCAGAGGACCGCACACTTGGAGTGGAAGCCCCTGGAGGCCCCTGGTGAGGGCAGCGATAGGGACCCAGCGCGGTTCCTGTCCTCCCTGTCTCAGCCCCGGAGCCTGTGCTCCGCGGCCCTGAGCAGCTGCTGAAATAAGGGGTTTCTTGTGCTCCTGTCTGCTCCCAGGCCCCTCCGCTCCTGAAAGGTGACCTGTGAAGGCTCCGCCCGGACCCAGGTCCAGGGAGGCCCCAGAGGAGCACACGGGTGCCATGAGTTCTGGACTGAAGGGCTCTTTCCTGACTCCATAGAATGTTATTTTTGTAATAAAGCTGATTCGTTAATATACAAATACATGTGGCTTCTTATACCTCTTCAGTACATCCCACATAAAGAAATTTAGGAATGAAAAATACTTTTAGTTTTTGTTAAACCCCTGTCTCATTTTTGTTCAGAAATGCAGTAGCCTCTGGGCGCTGCCTCAGGGAGAGAGAGGTCCTGCTGCAGACCAGATCCAACCAGGATTGGCCTCCCTCCCGCTGTGCCCACAGGCCAGCCCTCCAGCCTCTGGTGGCCAGATGATACCTCATCGGATGTTTACCCCCTGGTGCTGCTTCCAGGGAGTCTGGGGGCGCCCCTCCTCTGGGACGCCCCTCCCCTGGGGCTCCCTCCCCTGGGGTTCCCTCCCCTGGGGGCTCCCCTCCCCTCCCCTGGGGCTCCCCTCCCCTGGGGCTCCCCTCCCCTGGGGCTCCCCTCCCCTGGGTCTCCCCTCCCCTGAGGGCTCCCCTCCCCTGGGGCTCCCCTCCCCTGGGGCTCCCTCCCCTGGGGCTCCCCTCCCCTGGGGCTCCCTCCCCTGAGGGCTCCCATCCCCTGGGGGCTCCCCTCCCGTGGGGCTCCCCTCCCCTGGGGGCTCCCTCCCCCTGGGGCTCCCCTCCCCTGGGGCTCCCCTCCCCTGGGGCTCCCTCCCCTGGGGGCTCCCCTCCCCTGGGGGCTCCCTCCCCTGGGGCTCCCCTCCCCTGGGGGCTCCCTCCCCTGGGGCTCCCTTCCCCTCCCCTGGGGGCTCCCTCCCCTGGGGGCTCCCTCCCCTGGGGCTCCCTCCCCTGGGGCTCCCTCCCCTGGGGGCTCCCTCCCCTGGGGCTCCCCTCCCCTGGGGGCTCCCCTCCCCTGGGGGCTCCCCTCTCCTGGGGGCTCCCTCCCCTGGGGCTCCCCTCCCCTGGGGGCTCCCCTCCCCTGGGGGCTCCCCTCCCCTGGGGCTCCCCTCCCCTGGGGGCTCCCTCCCCTGGGGGCTCCCTCCCCTGGGGCTCCCCTCCCCTGGGGCTCCCCTCTCTTGGGGCTCCCCTCTCCTGGGGGCTCCCCTCTCCTGGGGGCTCCCCTCCCCTGAGGGCTCCCCTCCCCTGGGGCTCCCTCCCCTGGGGCTCCCCTCTCCTGGGGGCTCCCCTCCCCTGGGGGCTCCCCTGTCCTGGGGGCTCCCCTCCCCTGGGGCTCCCCTCCCCTGGGGCTCCCCTCCCCTGGGGCTCTTCTCCACTGGGGCTCCCCTCCCCTGGGGCTCCCTCCCCTGGGGCTCCCCTCCCCTGGGGCTCCCCTCCCCTGGGGCTCCCTCCCCTGGGGCTCCCGTCCCCTGGGGCTCCCTCCCCTGGTGCTCCCCTCCCCTGGGGCTCCCTCCCCTGGGGCTCCCTCCCCTGGGGCTCCCCTCCCCTGGGGCTCCCTCCCCTGGGGGCTCCCCTCCCCTGGGGGCTCCCCTCCCCTGGGGCTCCCCTCCCCTGGGGCTCCCTCCCCTGGGGCTCCCTCCCCTGGGGCTCCCCTCCCCTGGGGCTCCCCTCTCCTGGGGGCTCCCCTGTCCTGGGGGCTCCCCTCTCCTGGGGCTCCCCTCCAGGGGCTGGGAGCACAAGGCGTTTAGCCTAGCTTCTTGCTCACCCACTCCTCAGTGTGACACCATCGTTCAGCTTAACTGGTAAAATATGTAGTTGGATCCCAAATAATCTGGGCCCTCACATCTTCCTCTGAAAAGCAGAGGTGAGCTGGCCTGCCCCTCAGGCTTTGGGTTTATGAGGTCACTGCTGCTTCAGGGACCCAGGTTGTTCATTGGCCCAGCCAGCGCACTTAGGGTTACTTCAGGGGTAGCCGCAGGGAGATGGGACAGGAAGCCTGGAGCTCTCCTGCCTTTGTGACAGCAGAAGCTAATGTGAGAGCAGAAGCTAATGTGACAGTAGAAGTTGATGTGCAAGGCTCTGTGCGCCCCCCTCAACCCCGCCCCCAGCAGGAAGGCCTGTCCCTCCTCAGGACCTGGTGGAGACCTTGTCATCTGTCTTCAGTGCTGCATCCTTAGCTCTCCTCCCCCTGAGCATAGCCCTTCTCTCCAGGGAGCCCTGGAGGGCAGTTCTGAGGACCGGCCTGGGAAGAAGGCTGGTGTCTCTGCTCCCTTCCTCTCAGCTGTCTCCCAGGCAGCACAGGCCTGAGGATCCATCCCCCAGCTCCATGCTCAGGTGCCTGGCTCCACTGTGACCCTCAGCACGCAGTCCCTGGGACCAGGCCCGCTGGGTTCTAATGTCTCCACATTCTTACCAATACTTTTTATTTTCTCTTTGTTTGTATAGTTTCTTTAGAGAAATATTTGTCATTTTCATGTTTTAAAAAATTAGGTTATTTTATTGTAGTTGAATTAAGAGTTAATTATCCAGTTATCTAGATATTATAACTTTACTAGAGATGCAAGAAATCCGTTCAAGACTAGGCCTGCCTTCCCCTGGCTGCCGCACTGGCTTCCCTCTGGCACCCTGGACCTGGGCTTCCCTCTGATCCTGCCTCTTCTGGAAGGATGTCTGAAATGATGTCCAGAATGACGTCCGGTCTAATTCGCATATTACCCTTTATTATTATAGATGGGATACAGCTTTTCATATAAAGGGTACAATGTTCTAGGGTTGTTTTCACTTTATCTTTTCATAATGTCTTTGAGGCCCAGTTTTTAATTTTATAAAGACTGATTTATGTTTTTACTCACGATGTGCTTATGTTTTCACTCATATTTTATTCATGTGTCATAACTAAGAATCATTTACCAAATTTGAGGTCATCACTTCTATATTTTATTGTAAGAGTTTGAAGGCTTTACCCTTATATTAGTTCATTGACCCATTTTGAGGTAATTTTTGCATTTGGTTAGAGGAAGGGGTTTCACTTCATTCTTTTGCTTGTGTTCAGTTGTGTCAACACCATATGTCGAAAAGACTATTCCTTCCTAATTGAATGGGCTTTGCATCCTTGTCAAAAATCAATCAGCCATAGATGCATGGGTTTATTTCTGGGCTCTAAATTCTGTTCCATTGGCTTATATTTCTATCCTTATGTTTTGGTTACTATTGCTTTGTAGAACGTTTTGAAAACAAAAGTATAAAATCTCTAATACTGTTCTTCTTCAAGATTGTTCTGGCTAACCAGGATAACTTGGAATTATAGATGTATTTGAAAATAGACTTTTTAATTTCTATATAAAAGGCCATTTAAAGGTTGATAAGATCACATTTAATCTGTGGATTACTTTGAGTAGCATTGGTATATTAAAAATATTATATTCTAATTTATGAATACAGACAAGATATCTTTCCATTAATTTCAGTCAATTAATTTATCAAAATTTAAAGTTTTCAAAGTACACATCTCTCATATACATGGCTATATTTATTCCTAAGTTATAATATTTGAATGTTATTTTAAATGAAATGTTTTCTTAATTGCTGTTTCAGATTATTTATTATTGTTGTATAGAAATATAACTTATTTTGAACCCTAAAATTTTATAGCTTATAAACCTACTGAATCTTTTTATTAGCTGTAGTAGCCTTCTTATGGATTCTTTGGTATTTTCTACATGTAGGATTATGTCATTTGTGAATAAATATAATTGGATGTCTTCCTTTTCAATTTGGATGTCATTTATTTATTTTCCCTGCATAATTGCCTGGCTAGAAATGCCTGCAGAGTATTGAGAAGCATTGGTGAATATAGGGACCCTTGTTTTCTTCCTGATCCTGGGGGAAAGCTTTTAGATCATCTAAGCTAGGGGTGTCGAACTCAATCAGAGAAGGGGCCAAAATCTAAAATCCAGCCTAAATCGCGGGCCGAATGGTTTACTGAACAGTCATAAACTGACAATGTCATAAACTGACAGCGGAGTGCAGTGATGACAGCGCGGTGCGGGCCACATTGCAAGGCCTGGCGGGCTGGATTTGGCCCGCGGGCCTTGTGTTTGACACATGTGATCTAAGCAATATTGACTATGAAGTTATCTGTAGGCTTTTCACAAATTCCCATTATCATCTTAAGTAAGTGTTCTTTAATTTTTAGATTTCAGGCAGTTATATCATGAATTGTTAAATTTTGTCACATAAATTTTATTCATCAGTTGAGAAAATATGGAAGATCATATGTTATTTTTTCCTCATTTATATAATGTGGTAATAAGGTTTTTTAAATGTTAAACTACCTTTGTACTACTGGGACAAATTTCAATTTGCCATGCTGTAACATTCTTTAATATGCTGTTGAATTTGGTTTTCTAGTGTTCTGTTGAGGACTTTTGCCTCTATATCCATGATGGATATTGGCCTCTCCTCTCCCCCCCCACCCCCACCCCCCGTGATTTTTTTTATATAGCTTTAATATAAGAGTAATGCTGACATCATAACATAGGTTAGGAAATGTTTTATCCTCTTCTATTTTTTGAAAGAGAGAGTTAAGGATGGGTGTGATTTCTTCTATAAATGCCTGGTGGAATTCAACAGTGAAGCCATTTGGTTCCGTGTTTTGTTAGAATTTTTTATTACTGATTCAATCTTTTTTTATTTTGTATGGATCTTTTCAGATATTTTATTCTTTCTTAAGACAGTTTTGATCATTGGTTGTCTTGTCTATTTCATCTTATGTATTTCATCTAAATTATCTTATTTCTTGGTGTATAATTATTCATAGTATTACTTATATTTCTTTTTATTCTGTTACTAGAGGCCCAGTGCACAAAATTCATGCACGGGGGGTGGGGGGGGGGAGTGTCCTTCAGCCCAGCCTGCACCCTCTCCCCGTCTGGGACACCTCAAGGGATGTCCAACTGCCCATTTAGGCCCATCCAGTGGCAGTTGTACATTCCTCTCACAATCCAGGACTGCTGGCTCCCAACTACTTGCCTGACTCCCTTCCTGATTGCCCCTAACCTCTTCTGCCTGCCAGCCTGACCACCTCTAACCACTTATCTACCTCCCTAACTGCCTTCCCCTGTAAGCCTGGTTACCCCTAACTACCCTCCCCTGTAGGCCTGGTCCCCCCCAACTGCTCTTCCCTGCAGGCCTGAGTCCCCTCCCCCCACAGCTGCCCTCCCCCACAGGCTTGATCACCCCCAACTGCTCTCCCTTACAGATCTGGTCCCTCCCAAGTGCCCTCCCCTGCTGGCCATCTTGTGGTGGCCATTTTGTGTCCACATGGGGCAGGCATCTTGTGTGTTGGAGTGATGGTCAATCTGCATATTACTCTTTTATTAGATAGAATAGAGACCTGGTGCATGGGTGGGGGCCGGCTGGTTTCCCCTAAAGGGTATCCCAGATCAGGGTGGGGGTTCTCTTGGGGCATGAGATGGTCTGGGTGAGGGGCCTGTGGTGGTTCGCAGGCTGGCCACATGCCCTGGTAACCCAAGCAGAGGCCCTGGTATCTGGGATTTATTTATCTTCTACAACTGAAACTTTATAGCCTGGAGCAGAGCCAAGCCTTCTGCTGGCTTCAGGGCAGCAGCCATTTCTGTTGGGATTTATTTATCTTCTATAATTGAAATGTTGTAGCGTAAAGTGGAGGACAAAGCAAGTTAGGGCAGGCAGAAAGCTTGGCTTCCACTATCTCAGGGAGTAAGTCTAGCCTCCTTCTCTCTCCAGCTCTGTGGCTGTCATCATTTTTGTTGTGATTTATTTATCTTCTATCATTGAAACTTTGTAGCATTGAGTGGAGACCTGGGCTGGCAAGGGCAGGCAGAAAGCTTGGCTTCCTCCATTGCCAAGGAAACCCAAGCTTCCCTCCAGCTCTTTGTGGCTGTAGCCATTTTGGTTGTGTTCATTTGCATATTTGCTCTTGATTGGCTGGTGGGTGTGACTTGTGGTTGTGGTGGAGGTTTGGTCAATTTGCATATCACTTTTTTATTAGATAGGATAGATGGTAGCAATAACCTCACTTTTATTTATGATTTTAATGGTCTTCTCTCAGACACACTTTGTTAGAGTAACTGAAAGTCAGTTAATTTTGTTGATCTTTAAAATTACTCCATTATTGGTTTAATTGATTTTCTCTATTGCTTTTCTATTCTCTAGTTTACTTATCCAAAGTCAAACCTTTATTCTTTATTTCCTTGTGCTAGCTATGGATTTAGTTTGTTTTTATTTTTCTACATCCTTTGGATACATATGAGATTTTTAAATTTGATTCTTTTTTTATATAGGAATTTATTTGTATAAATTTACCTCTCAAGGGTGCCTTTATTGATTCTCATAAGTTTAGGTAAGATGTGTGTTCTAATTCATCTCAAAACATTTTCTAATTCTCCTCATGATTCCTACTTTGTTAGATTTTTTTAAGAGTATGCTGTGTGTGTGTGTGTGTGTGTGTGTGTGTGTGTGTGTGTGTCTAATATACTAAGCGTCAGACAGTCTCACTGATTGCTATGGTGTGCACTGACCACCAAGTGGCTAGACTAGATGCTCAATGCAGGAGCTGATGTGCACTGGCCATTTACAGAGAAATGGTACCACAGACCTGGTGCCGACAAACCAGCACTTGGCTTCTCCTCAGTGAGACACAGGCTCTGCCACCACCCCAGAGTGACAGCCCACCACCAAATTGCAGCCAGGGCTGTCAAGACCCCATGGCACAAAATGTGGCCCGCAGCCCACCCCATGGAGGAAACAGTGGCTATGGGCACCAGGGAATAATGTCACTTAGCAACACCCAGTTTCCTCTCCCTAGTGACTAGCCTTCTTGGAGTTTCTTCAGCCCAAGAACACGACTTGCTTTATACCCAGGTAGAAACAATTTACACTTTAACCTAGGGGTGTCGAACTCAATCAGAGAAGGGGCCAAAATCTAAAATCCAGCCTAAATCGCGGGCTGAATGGTTTACTGAACAGTCATAAACTGACAATGTCATAAACTGACAGCGGAGTGCAGTGATGACAGCGCGGTGCGGGCCACATTGCAAGGCCTGGCGGGCTGGATTTGGCCCGCGGGCCTTGTGTTTGACACATGTGCTTTAACCAAATATCTGTGAAGCATTTTCCCATGTCTCATCTTATTTGATCCTCACAGAAGTCCTGGAGTAGGTAGATAGGAGACTCAGTGGAACAGTATTTTCCTTTCATTAGCCAGGAAATGGAGATTTACAAAGCATAGAAACTTAACCCGACTGAAAAGAAGTAAGAAATTGTGAACCTTGTAAATGACTTCAGGTTTTGACACTGTGCAGAATATAGTCAAAACTGCTACAGTTAAGTTTTTTACCCTTTGTTCTCCCTGCATAATCTACAATAATAATCTGCTTTGTGTTGATATTTACTGCTGTGTTGCTGAAGATTACCTAAAAGAGAAGTTGGGGTGCTTCACTGAGCTACAGAAAGTGTAGCTACATCAGAAAGCACGTCTAATTAAGCAAGTTTGTCCCCTCTATATAAAAGACTATTTGACTCGCACATGCATGATGCATATAAAGTTCTTGCTGGCACCAATCGCATATGTGTGTTCGATCTGTCACAGTTGATCATAAATTTGGTTGTTTTTGTTGATATTCTGAAGATAAAAGAAAGCGCCATCATCAACGAAATATGTCTGAAGACCAACTATTCCACAATGTACCTCTGAAGCTGAAAGAAAGCAGTGTCATTGACAGAATATGTCTGAAGAACAGTCATCGACAAGTACTGCCAATACTGGTAAGAACTGCCTTTATAGTGAAAATGAAGTAAACTAGGATGCAATTATCTAACATAGTTCTGGTGGAATGATTGTTATGTCAACTTTGCTATCTCTAAATTTCTCCAATAAAAAACCATATGATGGAAAATTTACTCAATGTTGTAGCAAAGCCAAAGATTGTCCAAATGATATAAATTTTCCAGAATACCCAGAGTATTTAAAATAAATAAATAAACGAAGATTCTGACAGTAAAAATTTAATGGAAAATATCATATTGTTATTGTTTATTAATCAACATATATTATTTTCTTGTACATTTTGCTAATTTTCTTTTATCTCTGACACTTCTATTACAGAGAAAGGGTGAATGATGATATTAAAATAGTTCTTCTAATTAATTTCCTTTCAATGTGCTGGAATTCCTGCAGCAGGCCACTAGTTTCAATATATTTGTGACTGTTGCTGTTTTGCTTTTATTATTAATTTTTATATACTCTGGGTGTATGACTTCAATCTTTTGAAATTTATTATGGCCTAAAATTAGGGTCTAATCTGGAGAAGATTCCATGCACTCTTGAGAAAATTGGGTATTCTATTGTGAGTGTTCTATATATATCTCTCAGAGTTGTATGATAGTTCTTTAAAATACTCTTTCTTCTTATTGCTGTTCTTTCTATATGTTCTATCATCATTAAAAGTGGTATATTAAAGCCTTCAAATCTTATTGTAGAACTCTTTATTTCACCTTGCAAATTTTTCATTGTTTGCTTCATACATTTTGGGCCTCTGTGACTGTGTGTACACTTGACACTCACACAACACAGGTTTGAACTGCATGGGTCTACTTAAAAGCAAATTTCATGTCAGTAAATATATGTTGGTCCTTTGTATCCCCAATTTTCCCATATGCAGATTCAACTAAATACAATGTTTAGGATTCCTCAGGGATTGTTTCTCTCAATTTATTTTGTTCTTTTATTGGACCGTACTTATCTGTTTCTTTGTAAATTTTGTGATTTTTTTAATTGAAAATTAGATATTTAGATATTTCAATGTGGTAACTTTAGACACCAACTCCCCTTTCCCAGGGTTTAATATTTAAGAATATGTTTTGTTGCTCTTGAAGGTCAGAGTATTCTGTTTAGTGACTTTCCCAAATAATTTTGGAAATGTTTTATTCCTTGCCATTGTCATCCCTGATGTCTTGGTTCATTTGTGATTTTATAGAGATTTCTTTGAATGTCAGGTGATTTAGAAAAAGGGCAAAAATAAACAATGAAACACTTTTTCTAGTCTTTGCTGATTGATCTTCTGCTGAAGCATTTAACCAGGCTTCTAAAGATAAGCTTGAGGGAAAAAGATCTTTTCAGTTTTTTTCTGAATATAGTGTTATCCTTGGCATGTGTATAACATTTAAAATGTCTTATGTAGCCAAAACAGGTTTGGCTCAGTGGATAGAGCATCGGCCTGCAGATTGAAAGGTCCTGGGTTTGATTCCCGTCAAGGGCTTGTATCTTGGTTGCGGGCACATCTCCAATAGGAGGTGTGCAAGAGGCAGCTGATTGATGATTCACTCTTGTTGATGTTTCTAACTCTCTATTCTTCTCTCGTCCTTTCCGTAAAAATCAATAAAATATATTTAAATAAATAAATAAATAAAATATATTTAAATAAATAAATAAATAAATAAATAAATAAATAAATAAATAAATAAACAAAATGTGTCATGTAGCCTGATTGGCTTGGCTCAGTGGATAGAGCATCAGCCTATGGACTGAGGGGTCCCTGGTTCTATTCTGGTTAAGGGCACATGTCCAGGTATCGGGCTCAATCCCCCAAGGAGGCAGCCAATCAATGATTCTCTCTCATCATTGATGTTTCTATATCCTTTTCCCTTCCTCTCTGAAATGCATAAAAATATATTTAAAGTAAATAAATAAAATAAAATGTCTCATGTATGGGTGTTTTGAATGTTCCCTAACAACTACAAAACAACGCCCCAGCTTTCCTTCCCAGGTCTGAGGCAGTCTATTCTGTGCCTGACTAGAATCTTTGCCTGAGGCACCATTGGGTTATTAGTTTTCCATCAGTGTGCTCAAGGAATGCCCGCTGCCTTCCAGAGTTCCTAGTTAGCAAAGGCAGAGAACACCTGGTGTCAGCCTTTAACGTGGCTCCCGAATAGTTTAGTGAAGGCACACAGTAACAAATAAGGTCAGATCTGCTTCCTCCAGAGCAAGGAGACAGGTCCCACCAGGCTCCCCTCATACTCCTCTCATCAATGCTGTGGCCATGCGAGGGGATGGGCCAAGTAAACATGACAGAGAGCTCTCCTACCATTCTGAAATGCTGTGTGTGGTTTTCTGTTGTTGTTTTGTTTTGTTTTCTTGGTTGTTTAACCCGTCAGTGATTTTCCAGAGTTCAGTAAAGGTTGGTTCTGGCTGTTCTTGCTACTGTCTAATAATTTCATCAGAAAATGAGAGCTTAAAGTGGCCTATATGGTCATTTCTCATTTTCTTTTCTGAAAAAAAAAATCAATTGATATAAAATTATAGATTAAAATTCTCATGGCATATTAACAATGTCCTTAAAATGACTTCTGTCTTTACACCATTATACTGCCTTTATTTATTTGTTTGTTTATTATTTATTTTTTATGAATGTAATGTGCCTTTCCTCCCACTCCATTTCTCACTCACTGCTTTTCAGAAATTTGAATATGTATATACCTTGGTGGGTGCATGTGTGTGTTTTTTGAGTGCATGTGGGCATACATACACTCATGCATATATGTATTTATCATGCTTTAAGTTCATTAAGTTTCTTGTGTCTGTTGGTTTTAGTTTTTATTGATTTAGGGGTACCTTTGGCTATTATTTCTTGCAATAGTTTTCTGACTCCACTCTTTATGAGTACACAATTATATTAGACATATTAATATCTCAGATAATTGAGGTTTAATGTATCAATTTTTAAATATGTTTCCACTCTGCTTCCCTTTTCGTCATGTTTGTATTTCTGTCTATATTTTTACTGACATTTTCCTTTGTAGTATGTCTAATTTGCTCTTAACGCCATTCAAAGAAATCTTCATTTTAGGTAGTATTATGTTCTTCTCTCTAAGTTTAGGTCTTTTTAAAAGTCTCCTTTCTATGTTTACATTCTATTAATGTAATTAATGCTTGTTTCTAAAATTTATATATTTATAAAAACTGTTTTAAATAATTTAGGATAGCTCTTACTGTTTTTCCTAGGGCATAAAATATTTAGAATATAAATTAAATTTTTGAATATTCAAGCTACCAGTGTTTTAATTTATCAAATCTTGTATTTTAAAGTGTTCCCTTCCTCATGTTCTCAATAATTTGAAAGTAGGAATTTATAAAGGTATGCATTTATGGGAAAATAGCATAACATAAGCTCCAATCAAAATTATTTTTAATTTTCATTTAAATAGCACCAAATAGTAAATTATATTTTTATTTCAAAAGTTATTCTCAGTTTCAGACAGTTTTTACTGAATATAAGTGAGCATCAAAATTACATGAGAAGCATAGTAAAATACAGTTTCTCTGGCCTCCCACAGGTAATTCCAATTTTATAACTTGGGAATGATGCTTGGGAATCTATATTCATAATATAGCCTTTCAAAAGAAAATATTGATTACCCTTATATATTTACTGTATTTTTTACTTAGTGGCTTTTTAAAAATTTATATTTTTAATCCTTAGTGTAATATTTTAATGCTAGGATATGTATGTTATTTTATATAAGCAAGACCTCTAGGATGCAGCCATAGTTTCAACAAACCAATAGCTGTATTTTATCTAACTCATGATAGGTAAGGAATACAAAATAATATGATTCAACAGCTTTAAAAATTAACACATCAGAGACAGAGAAGCATTGATCAGATGCTCAAACCTCAGAGAGAAGGTAAGAGAAGAGAGGGGTAAAGGGGAGGGATCAACCAAAGGACTTGTGTTCATGCATATAATCATAACCAATGGAAAGAGACAACAGGGGGTTAGGGTGAGAGTAAGATTAGGGGATGGGGCAATAGGGGGTGCAGACACATTTGTAATACCTTAATCAATAAATGGAAAAATGAAATTTAAAAAATAACACATAAAGTAAGAATGTTCAGGTTCAGTTGTTACCAGATATTTTGAAAACCGATTACGTCATGTTTCCTTGGCCCATCCCCTCAGAAACAATTGCTGGGAATTGAAGTAACTGTGAAGCTTAGAATCTTTATGTCTAGCAGTTGAGACGTGACTTTGAGAATGCTTGTGAAGCATACATGAGCTCTTTCTCATATAAAAGCACAGCTAATATTTGAGTGTCTTTCGGGTATGATGTAAACACATCAGAGGAGGTCAGCTCATGAAGTTGGTTTATAAAGTGTGTTTTTCTGTCACCTCCTCATGCTCTGCCTGTCCTCCAAGCACCTGCAGGTAGATCATCTGTGTTAGCTCAAACACTGAAAGGAAGGACTGATGAAACAGTTTTGCACTTGCCAAAAACCCATGAGACCAGGAGGCTGTGGGAAAGATATCAACAGAGGTTTAGGCATTCTTGTCCGGGGTATTTCAAATTAACAGCTAATGGGTGTCTTTAATTGCATTTTTATGGTGAAATGAAGCTGAATGAAAATTAACGACCCTAACTACTGCATTTTTCATAGCAGGTTTTTTAATGTTTTTACACAAATAACACTTTGATAAGACATCAGAATCCTTAGTTTATATTTACACAGTAAAATTTCAATGCATATGAAAATTAATAAACACATATGCATATTGCTTGAGGTCTGCTTACTGTCTTTATGTAACTCAATAATCTAAGCAGCAATGTCTTATTCCTGTTTTAAACATGCATGTAAAAACAAGTCCATTATTATAAAATTGCTATGATGATGTTCTTAATGTTTTGTTAAATCAACTCTGAGTTAATTTCCTGTCATCTATAGATGTATCAGAATTAACTAGTATAATCTGTACACATATAATTTACTAATGTTGTAGAAGTTTGAAAGAACAGATCATCAGATGTACACTCTCCCTGTCTTTTTCATGTTATCCAATGGAGGACTAATAAGGACAGGAGCATTTTTGTAGCTGAAATGCATAAAATGCTTAAGCTGAAGAGAATGAAAGTATTATCTACACAAAAGTTCAATTGGAAGGAGAGCATGAAGAAACCAATTCTTTTTGGATCTTTAGAAGCGATGTATGTTTTTTAATAAGAACTATCAAAGATATAAATATTTTAAAAATACCTCTTTATTAAATTAACTAATATATTACAGGTTAAATATTCAGCATGCTTAGTGAAAGATAGGTCTCATGTAGGCAAATTTAAATCACTAGTTTCAGAAGTGTACCCTAATTTATATTGCTACACCTATTAAGTCACCTAAAAATGTATAGATGGCTCTTTTGCATAAATTATATAGATGAACAAAGTTTTTCATTTAGCTTTTAAATTTGGCTTTATATGAGTGAGCAAAAAATGTACATTTTCTGGAATGTTGTCAAAGGAAAGGTGGGGGAGGAGGCCCCTTGGTGTCTCCCCTTGACCTTAGAACAATTTGAAGAGCAATAACTCAATAAAGTTTCCCAGCAGAAACACACACCATAGATCCTTGCATTGAAACATCTAAAAGTGGACAAACTGGGGAGGCAAGAAGAAAGAAAAGCTGAGAGGAGCCAAGTTTGTCCTGTGGCCAGGAGCTCACTGTGGGGCTCATCCCAGAGGGGAGGAATCAGGCTGTGGTAGGCTGGGAGGAACGAAGAGAGATGGTGAGCAGCCCTTCAGGAGTCAGAAGTGGGAGCTGTGGCTGAGCTTAGAGGCTGGGCAGAGACACAGCACAAAAGTGCCACCCAGTTGACAGGGGGTCAGCATTTCAGACAGAGAAACACAGCCATAGAGCCTGATCCTCATGTAACCTCTCAGAGCTTGCCTCCTTTGCCCTTGGCGTCACGTGTGGAGTACCTTACCTGCTAACCTGAGAACTGGTACTACAGAATCGCACCCCCTCCCCCCAGCAAAGGGTTCATTCTGTGACTGGTCCTGGAGTCAGATCACTGGTGGAGGTGGGTGAGGGATGGGCCTGCAAAGGTACGAGGTCACCAGTACTAGGAAAGCAAAGTGACACAGAAGGCTGCTGGGTTCCCCCAGCCCACACCACACCACATCTGGCTGCAGGGACTGAGACTTCATAAATTTGAAACTGCCTACTGCATTCCTCATCCCTGTGTCGGTCTCCGGGGACCCGGAGGCAACTATTAGGGAACATCACTCCATGGAGATTTGATAAATCAAGGAGTGCTAGAGAGTGGAAAAAACTTATGATTCAGTATCACCTACTAGAAAAATAATATACTAGAAAGACCTCTGTCTAAAAATCTGCCAAAGTGTCACTTATGCCTAGACAGATAAGGAATCTATCAATACCAGGAATAACCAAGATAGTGAGGCTGCCTAGAAAGGAAAAAAATAAAATAAATCTTCAGAAAATAAACTTAAAGAAATGAAAATATGTGATATAAATGCAAATAATTCAATATTGCATTTCTGAAAAAAACTCAATGAGATGAAAGAGTATACAGTCAGGCAGTTTAATGAGCAAGAAAAACAAATAAAGAGGCAAAAATAAGCACTTTAATAAAACGATTGAAACTCATTAAAGAACCAAACAAAAATTCTGGAGATGAACAACTCAATATAAGAGACCAAGAATGAACTTGTAAGCATGTGAACAGATAGTGGAAAGAATTAGTGACACTGAAGATAAAATATATATATATATTTATATATATATAAATTTATATATATATATATATATATATATATATATATATATATATATATTTTTTTTTTTTTTTTTTTTTTTTTCTCCCAAAGTTGCGGTAGGTCTTATTTTCAGGGGATGTCTTATTTTCGGGAAACACGGGTACTGGAATCTCTCTCTTTCCATAGGTTTAGGACTTTCTCTCAGCAACTACTTGTTTAAATAGGCTCTCTGGTCCCTTCTCCCTCTCTTAGTCTTCTGGTATGTCTATTACTTTTATACTAGAGGCCTGGTGCACAGATTCATGCACATTGAAAGGAAATTAATTAGAAAGTGGTCAACAGGGCAGGGCTGAAGGAGATGAGCTGGACATGCCCCAGAACCAACCTTCAGCCGAAACTGGTTTGGCTCAATGGATAGAGCAT
This sequence comes from Pipistrellus hanaki, assembly GCF_964339955.1. Classification (NCBI taxonomy): domain Eukaryota; kingdom Metazoa; phylum Chordata; class Mammalia; order Chiroptera; family Vespertilionidae; genus Pipistrellus; species Pipistrellus hanaki. The sequence continues at coordinate 57,766,569 of NC_140514.1, forward strand.
CGGCTTGGGGACTGAAAGGTCCCCAGTTCGATTCCGGTCAAGGGCATGTACCTTGGTTGTGGTCACATCTCCAGTAGCGGGTGTGCAAGAGGCAGCTGATCGATCACTCTTTCTCATCAATGTTTCTAACTATCTCTCTCCCTTCTTCTCTGTACAAAATCAATAAAATATATTAAAAAAAGAACCAACCATTCATGATCACTCCTCAGCTGACCACACCTGGGATGGCGCTGGGGGCTTGAGGGTTGTCTGTGGAGTGCTCAGGGTCCCTCTGGCAGGTAGGGTCTCTTGCCCTGGCCTACAGGGATTATGCCAAAACCAGTATTCTGACATCCCCTGAGGGCTCCTGGAGTGGGAGAGGGCACTCTACAAAGTTGATGTCACTTGGCTACTCCTGCATTGAGTGTCTGCCCCTGGTGATCAGTGCACATCATAGCTACCAACCGGTCAGTCAGCTGGTGGTTTAGCCTTTTATATATATAGATTGTTCTTTGTGATGGAGTCAGATAGTTCTCATAGATTTCTTTCCCTTTTTCCTCACTTATTTTGCAATATATATATATATATATATATATATATATATATATATATATATAGTTTGTATCTGGAGTCTGTGCTTTAAGGCAAGTTACTTTAGGTCTCCAACAGACACTGTTGTAATTAACCTGGTTATTAATGGCAGGAAGGGAACAAAGGGGGATAACTATCATGGGCACGCCCTTTGGGCAGCTTCCCAGGAAGCTGCAAAGTCACACATCCCAGGGTCCAATAAGGGGAGATAGATGCATGCTTAGCAAAGTGGGCATCAGCAAAGGTGCTTTCTGTCAATCACCTCTAGGGACAGAGAGGGTTGACAGGAATGGGTGTGGTCATTACAAGCACAAGGAAATTTGAAATTAATTCCCTGAACAAAGAAGTCCTTTGGTTCCTCTGGGCACACTTGCTAGTGGCTCATGCTTGGCTTCCTGGCATTTGCCCACATGGCCATGACCACGTGGACCCCACATACAATGGACTAGTGGACTCTGATGAGCCTGATGCTGGACTGAACCTGGCTCCAACATGGAAGAGACACTGGAAACTGTTTTTGTTTGTTTGTTTGTTTGTTATATATTTTATTGATTATTTACTGAGAGGAAGAGAGAGGGATAGAGAGTTTGAAACATAGATGAGAGAGAATCATGGATCAGCTGCCTCTTGCACACCCCCCTACTGGGGATGTGCCCGCAATCAAGGTACATGCCCTTGACCGGAATCAAACCTGGGACCTTTCAGTCTGCAGGCCGATGCTCTATCCACTGAGCCAAACTGGTTTTGGCTGGAAACTGGTTTTGCTTTTAACTTTATTGAAACCCCAGTTACACATCCATGCCTGGACTACAGGAAATGGAACATTGGAAACCCAGGGATGTAACTCCATGGAAATTCTTTCATATCCCATCCTCTTGTGGGGTTCTCCAGAAATGCTTATCCCAGTGGTACCCCAAAACCTCACTTCCCCTGATATCAAGATCACAGCTCCATATTGGTAGAAATTAGAATATTAGCTAATATATATTATATCCTTGTTGCAAAAAATGAATGAAGTAATGTGCATTGCACATTTTACAATACCTGTCCCCTAGAAAGAGCTCATTACAAAAAAACAGTTATTTTATTCTTCTGTCTGGTCAGAGCATTTAGTGCAGTTTTTGGTTTCCTCATGGCTCTGGTTCATAAATACCCCACGCCTCAACTCTGCCTGTTGATATCCTGACAAGCAGCCCAGGCCTCTCCAGATGGTCATCTGTTGATCTCCTTTCCTGGTCCTGATTTCTCTTTCCCTTTTCTTATTCTCCAGGCACTCATTCAGCATGGCCCATCCAGCACACTTTTCGTGAATCACTTAATTCTTGAAAATGCTGGGTCCAAAAGGCCCAGACTGCATTTAAAACTGCATAGCAATAAATGAAATTTACTCTGTGATTTGCCACTGTCAAATATTATTCTATTTTATTATGTTAACTTTTATCAGGTCTAAAAGGTGTTTTGTTTTGTTTTGTTTTGTCTTGTTTTTAATTAGAGCTAGTAGTCTAAAAGTGTTTCATACCTTTTATAATCTGCACAAAGTTAAATAGAGCTAGTACTTATAATGAAAGTTATCTTTGTTCATTATGCTATTTTCCTGAAAAATTAGGTTACACTAACAGAAACCTTTTTCAAAGGTAATCCAAAGCTTCGGAGGTCTTTCTAATATTGATTTATTTTATTTATTAATTTAATTTTGATTTATTTATACTTTCTATTCCTAACTTTTTTTTTTAGCATAAAGGAAACTATGTAACAAATCCAGGTAACTTATGTCAATACTCACATAAGTATATTTTATACCTATACTTCTCTCTCAGCCAAACATCATAAAAAAAAAAAGTGTGGCTCCAACACACCCACACCTGCTAAAGGTGAGAAAAAAAAGGCAAGGCTCCCTCACTGTTATGAGATTCTAACACCCATACCTGGATAGTGTCAGAGAGAAAAAAGCAGAGCGCCACCCCCTGTGATTGCTACTGACCAGTAATAATTCACCATGCTGTCTGTCGATGGAGATCGCATGCAGAGTTGGAAACCCTCTTCCATTCTGCACTATTAAGGAACCCTACTCTGGGTGTCAATAGAGGCTGAATGAAAAAATAAACCTGGCTCTATCCAGTTTGGCTCAGTGGATAGAGTGCCCGCCTGCAGACTGAAGAGTTCTGGGTTCAATTCTGGTCAAGGGCACATGCCCTGGTTATGGGCTCATCCCCAGTAGGGGGTGAACAGAAGGCAGCCAATTAATGATTATCTCTCATCATTGATGTTTCTATCTCTCTCTCCCTCTCCCTCCTCTCTGAAATCAAGTTAAACTAAACTTGCTTTTCTGTCTTTACCTGGTAGTAATGAGGTAGTTAAACAGGAGGTTTCAATAAAATACAGTATCTAAAAGTGTGGAAATGTCCAAGTTTCAATTGAAAATTATTCTGTACAGAAACAAACAAAAAAAAGGAGAGAATATTTTCTACTCAAACTGAATTTAAAAAGGAAATAAATAAATGTTAACATAAGATATTGTAATAAGTTAGAGGTGTTTTTTTTCTGCCAATGATGATAAAAATGCTTCAAAAAGCAAGTTCAAACATGCTATCAATAAATTCAAAACTATTAGCTAAGATATAAAATGTCTCAGTGAAGAAACAGAAGCTATATAGAAGAACCAAATGTATTTAAAACCGAAAAATACAACTAAAGTTAAACTCTCAGTTGTTGGTCTCAATAGCATAATAGAAGAAGTAGAAACAGGAATAAGTGAATGAGAATATATGCTAGAAATTTCCCAGTCCGAACAACAGAGAGAAAGTAGAGCAGAAACAAGGGGCATGGCCTCAGGGACTTTCTGAATTACAACAGAAAGTTGACTTTTGTGTCGTCAGCCTTCCAAAAAGAGTGGGGAAAGAGGTGGGTCTGAAAAAGTGCTTAGAGAAATAAGAGCTGAAACTTGCCAAATATGTAAGACCCAGAAATTTATCTCCTGAGTATTTATTCTAGAGAAATGAAAACTTAAGTTTACACAAAAACCTATGTAACTTTATATCAGTGTATTCACAACAACCTTAAGCTGGAAACAACTCTGATATTCTTCAGAAAACACAAAAACTTTAGTATATCTTCACCTTTATTTTTTAAATATATTTTTATTGATTTCAGAGAGGAAGGGAGAGAGAGAAAGAGATAGAAACATCAATGATGAGAGAGAATCATTGACTGGCTGCCTCCTGCATACCCCCTACTGAGGATTGAGCTTGCAACCTGGGCATGTGCCCTTGACCCAAATAGAACCCATGACCTTTCAGTCTTATGTCAATGCTCTATCCATGGAGCCAAATCAGCTAGGGCTATCTTCACCTTTAAATGTTAATCAATAAAAAAGAATAAAGTATGATATACTCACAACCAACTTGAATCTCCAGGGAATTATGTTGAATGAAAAAAAAAATTGCCAAAAGCTACATACTGTATAAATCCTTTTATGTTTTTGAAAGAACGTTTTGGAAATAGAAGACATGGCTGGCTGTCAGAGAGAAGTGAGAGGAGGGCTTGATGTGGCTTTGAAAGGGCACTGAGAGACCCTGCAGCGAGAGCGCTGTGTCTTCTTTCATTGCCATGTCATGGTTGTAAATTGTCATTATTGATCGTGAGATGTTACTATTGGGAAGAAGGGTGAAAGATACATAGAATTTTTCTGTATTTTTCTTATAATTACATGTGAATCTATAATTATCTCAAAATATAAAAATTTAATTTTTAAAAGTAGACACAAGGTTTGCCACACCCTTAAAGAAGACATATGGGTGGCGTAAAAGCACATCAAGGCATACTCAACATCATTTAGGAAACTGCAAATTAAAGCCATACTGTTGTAGCACTGCATGCTCAGTGGAATTGCCAAAATTAATAGTCAACAATCCTATCTAATAAAAGAGTAATATGCAAATTGAACATCACTCCAACACACAAGATGGCCACCCCCATTTGGACACAAGATAGCCGTCACAAGATGGCCAGCAGGGGAGGGCAATTTTGGGCAATCAGGCCAGCAGGGGAAGGCAGCAAGGAGGAAACAGGTCTGTAAGGGAGGACAGTTGGGGGCGATCAGGCCCACAAGGGAGGGCAGTTGGGGGAGACTAGACCAGGCCTCCAGGGGAGAACAGTTTTGGGGGGACCCAGGCCTGCAGGGGAGGATAGTTGGGGGTGACCAGGCTGGCAAGGGAAGGCTATTAGGGGTGACAAGTCTTGCAGGGGAGGGCAGTTAGGAGCAAACGCACTGGCAGGAGAGTGATTAGGGGGTGATCAGGCTGGCAGGCAGAAGTAGTTAGGGGCAATCAGGCAGACAGGCAGGCAAGCAGTTGGGAGCCAGCAGTCCTGGATTATGAGAGGGATGTTCCAGATTGGAGAGGATGCAGGCTGGGCTGGGGACCGCCCCCTCCCCACTGTGCACAGATTCTGTGCACTAGGGTTTCTAGGTAAAATAATAAGATATCACTATCAGAATGGCAGAGACTTGCGAGCCTGGTACCACCGCTGCCGGGGAGGACGGTGCTCTCATTGCTGGTGGGCATGAACAGCGGTGTAGACACTTGGGAAGACTGTTTGGCAATTTCCTGCAGACTAAGCATGGTCTTACCATAAGCCAAGCAGTCAGACTCCTAGGCATTACTCAACTAACTTGAAAATGAGTGTCCATATGTTGAACTTTAGATCACCATAACTAATTTTTATATTCAAAAATATTTAATGAGCACCTTCTATTTACCAGGTCCCATTGTACAATAGTTGCTAGGATGAGGGAGTGAACAAGTAAAATATGCATTACATACTTTAAATTGCAATGCAACATAGGAAATATGGTAAAAAAAACAATAATAATAATATTTGTGTATGGTGCCCGGTGGTTAAACTACCAGGAAAATCACTTTATAATTATATACTTTATATGTCTAACCACTCTGCTGTATACCTGAAACTAATATAAAATAATATTGATTGTCAACTATAATTTTAAAATAAAATGGAAGAAGAAAACTTATGTCCATAAAAATATATAATTTGCACAAGGATGTTCATAGCAGTTTTATTTATAATTACCCCAAACTAGAGGTAACTAATTTGCCCTTCAATAGGTATGAATAAACAAAATGTGTTTCCAAAATAACAAGTAGAAAAGTAAATAGTATCTATACAATGGAACACTATCTATAAAAATAAAAGTTCAATATGCTCATTAGAGCATATGTCCTTTTGGACAAAGCCGAGGCTGTTAGGAAGCTCGGGTCCGGGTGCCAGAGGGAAGCTGGTGCCAGCAGCCGGGGGAAGGAAAACATACTCTTGCATGAGTTTTGTGCATCGGGCCTCTAATCCAACAATAAAAGAAAATGAGTTATTGACTATGTACCAACATAGATTACTTTTAAAAGTGGTTCTCTAAGTAAGAGATGCAGCATTTAAAGGGCAACCTGCTATATGACTCCATTCATATATATTCTAAAAAAGCAAAAACTCTGGAGACAGAAAGATAGATGGTTGTTTTCCAGATGTTCAGGGAGTGTGTTTCAGGGTGTATGTGACTTGGGGAAGCATAGATGATTTGGGGAGCACTAAATATAATCAGAATGGTGAAGTGTGGTACTGCAGGGTGTTGATGCTACTCATTTGTCAAAGCCCTGGGATGTTACTGCACAAAGAGCAAAACTTTTAAAAAGCTGTTTATTTTTAAAGCAGAAGTTAGGGGAAGTTCAGGACGTAAAGCAGACTTGACAAAATAATTTAAATGTATTGCAAATGTATGAAATAATGTCACTGTCGGAGGTGAGGGAAGACCTTATATAACTGTGCAGGGCCCTGCATCCTGGTTGGTAAAGTTGTTTCTTATGAAGATGCAGGTTAACACTTCTGACACGATGTGCCTGGTACTGAGACTGGTCAACCAAGTAAAAGGGGCCAAATGGTGGGAACCAGGATTCTCAGTTTCAATAGTGAGAAGTTAGGTATAAGCAGGGGAACATGACAATGAAACATATGTTATTGTTTTAGAGTCAGAGACTTAGTGACTTATAATTAGCTTAATATATATATGGATAGATTAATTAAAATGATTATGTGAGTAGCCCTGATTGGGTGACTAAGCTGTTGGAGCTTTGTTCTGTGCACCAAAGGGTTGTGGGATAGATCCCACATACGGGAGGCAATTAATGGGCGTTTCTCTCTCTGGCTTTCTCTCCCGTCATCTCTCTCTAAAATTCAATAAAAACATATTTTCAGGTGATGTTTAAATTTTTTTTAATTATTATGAGATTACATAAATCAGTATAGATATATTTTCTTGTTCTTTCTCTGAGAGTGACTAAAAGTAATAACATTCCTGTAGCAAACACACACTCATATCTTGGTGTGTACTGTATTTTCCCAATAAATGCAATCAGACTGCATGCAGAAATACTAAATTCAAGAGTGAAGCTCCGGAATGAAATGAACAAACAGATGAGAAAATAAACAACAACAAAAAAAAAGGTGAGGGCATTTCAAAAACAACACAGAGATTAATCTTACAGAGCTTCCAAGAGCCAAGGGTATAACAATTTGAGCAGCAAAGTAAATGACATAGAATTGGATTACAACCCAAAATAGAAAATAAACACTCAAGTCCATATTGATATAAATAAGTGATTAAATAAATAACAAAGAAGAGACTAATCTTTGTGCAAATGAGTTATATAGATACTCCCTTCCAGAGGTGCAGCTTAACTCCCAACCCTTCAAATGGGTGTTGCTGTTAGTGTCTTGTTTCCGAACAGTAGAGTGGGGAAAGCAGGGACAGCAACTCTTCAGTGGTGAGACCCGCAACCACCACCTCCGCCAGGCTAGGTCAGTAACACCAGTGGCAGGTCATGCTGATGGCATGCATTCCGATCCGATGTGCTGAGAATGACAGCTCCCCCTAACCAGACCCTGCTGGACCACAAGGGAAACATCACACAAGCCCAGATGGAGGGGTGTTTTACAAAATATATGACTGGTACTCTGAGAAGCTGCCACAGACCTGAGGAAGCTAATAAGGTGACAGCATGCCTCAGTCAGGGTGGTGTCCTGAAGGGGTCCTGGAAAAAAAGAAGCAAAAGGATATTAGTGAAATCTGAACAAGTGGATGTTAGTTAACAGTAGTGTGTTGATATAGTGCATTAACTATGAAAAATATTCCACAGGCTGGCAATCCAGAGTTTTGGAAGGGATATAGATGTTTAATACACTGGTGGTGAAAATATACACGGTACAAACAGTTTGGGAAATGGTTTGTTTCTTTGAAAGTTGAACTTAAACCTAAACAAAACAGTATACAGCTCCTTGATTAAAGCAAAGGCTCACACAGAATACTGTACTCAAATGTTCATAGCACCTTTATTTATAACAATCAAAATGCCAATAAACAAACAAAAGATCTATCATGGTATATCAATAAAATGGAATACTCCTCAGAAATAAATATAAATTAAATATGTTTTATTTGTTTAAGCAGAACGATGGATGGGTCTTAAAAAGCATGCTTAGTGAAAGAAGCCAGAAAAAGACAAATATATATCATATAATTTCATTTGTATAAAACTAACAAATGTCATGAATTGGACAGAAAACATGTCAGTGGTTACCTGGGACCAGGTGAGTGACTGGGGCATGAGATACATTACAAAGACTGCATGGAAACTTGTGGAGGTGACACATATGTTCATTATCTTAATGGTGGTTATGCTTTCATGGGGATATACATATATCAAAATTCACCAAGTTATATATGTTAAATAGGTGCCATTAATTATGCTAATTAAACCTCAATAAAGTTGTTAAAAAATAACCACAAGTGACAATATACTAGGGTTTCTGAGCCAACTTCCCCAAGCCCAAGAGACAAAAGATTTTCCCTCCTTAAAGTCAGAGCCTTTCCCCACGGTTCTCATGATGCCTGGCATGGCACGTTTGATTTGCTTCAAGGAAAACCCTGCCCTCACCTACAGAGATGTGCTCTGCTCCTATGTCCCTCAAAAGAAAATCAAACAATTATTCAACATCAGAATATTCTCTATTATCTTGGTTATTCATTTCCAAGACCCCATGTGAGGCTTCGAAAAGACTGGAATAGTCTGGGATCAGCACAATGCATCTCTATCTCTCTTCTTCCATCCAGAGCTTCAAAAAGTTTCTTATCACTTTAACTAGAGTGACCTACTTACACATATAATCTAAATCTACAAATATAATGCTGTTTCAGATACATTTTGACTAAATGCTTTAACATTTCCATCTTAGTTATGTTTTGTAATAACTATTAATTGTCTCAAATTTTAAAATTTTATAAACTTATGTTGTTAGTATATTTCATTTCATTTCATTCAAACTATTTTAATGCTCTTTTGGTGATCTGGAATTAACTTTCTGAGAGTATCAGCTAATGTCAAAGAGCACTTTTGCCTGGCTGGTTAGCACAGTAATTGATTGAATGTAGACCACAGAATTTTCCTAGTCAGGGCACAGGCCCAGATTGTGGGCTCAATCCCCAATAGGGGGCAGGGTAGCCAATCAATGATTTTCTCTCTCATCACTGCTATTTCTATCTCTTTCTCCCTCACCCTTTTTCTCTTTGAAATCAATAAAAACATTTTTTTTTTAAAAAAAGCACTTTATTGGATATTCCTAAGTAGATGTTTGTTTATGTATTTCTGTTCAAAATTTGTTCTCTTTGACTTCCCAAAATTCAACCACATTTTACTTAAATTTAAATATAGTTAGTATACAAAATTATATTAGTTTCAGGTGAAATATAGTTATTTGACATTTATATACCTTACAATGTGATCACCATATTAATTCTAATCATTATCTGTCACAGTGCAAACTTACCACAGTATTATTGTCTATAATTCCATTCTGCTCTTTTATCCATCCCTCACCAATCTCCCCTCTGGCAACCATCTATTTGAAATCTATTTTTATGAGTCTGTTTCTATTTTTCTGTGTTTATTATATTTTAAATTTAATATATATATATATAATTTTTTCTTTTATTAATTTCAGAGAGTCAGGAAGAGGGAGAGAGACATAGAAAATAATGATGAGAGAGAATCATTCATGGGCTGCCTCCTGCACACTCTACACTGGGGATCTAGCCTGCAACCTGAGCATGTGCCCTAATCTGGAATCAAACCATGACCTCCTGGTTCATAGGTCAACACTCAACTGCTGAGCCACACTGGCCGGGTTCATTTGTGATTTAAAAATTGTGTGTGTGGTTGTTTAGATCCCAATTATAAGTGAAATAAATTAGGCAGATAAAGATACTGGATGGGTTCACTTATATGTGCAACCAAGGTTTTTATTAGAAGAATAATCCATGCAGAAGTCAGGGACAGAAACCTTCTTTTCTCATACCTTCAAAGGTAAAAATGCAATCAATTGTCTCATCGTTGGCCATTTATATATTCCTTCTTAGGACTTTTAATCTTGGGTTCAGCATTCATGCATTGTGCGGCACCAATAGAGTGGACATTTTGCTATGACAAAGAATGTGTTACCAATGCCAATATCTGACAGCAAAATATTCCTGCCCCATGACCTTGACTGAGGCTTTGCCTGAGCCTCATGTCTTTTGTTAGTAGGTCTTTATCACATATTTTCTTCTATATCTTTCCAGTGAAATACAGTTCAGCTTCATTACTTCCAGTGGTCTCTGTTGCACACAATTATGAATCTTGAATGACACATATATGTAACTGATGCAGATGTGTGTTTCTTGTTGGGCCCTGACAGGCAGCTGCTCCGCATTCTGAGGGTCTGTGGTAGTGGAGAGAAGATTGCTCTGGGAGCCAGGTAGCCTCAAATGCCTGTTGTAGTAGTTAAGAGAGTGTGCTTTGCAGTCAATACCTGAGTCTATATTTCAGCTCCATTATTCTGTACGACTTGGAACAAGTTACTTACCATCTCAGCCTCAATTTCTGCATAAGTAAAATGAGGATATTAAGGATTCCAGACTTTTAGGTTAAAGTAGGATGAAAAATTTAACCCCAAATCTTGCAGAGTTATTGAGGCTGAAAAGTGAGTCCAAGTTTGTCTGACTCTAAGGATTGAGGTCACTTTGATCATTACATGAGTCCTGGTGGAGATCTGTATTTTAGAAAACTGTGTATGTGTTAAAGTCAACTTTAAAAATGAAGCCTACTTTAGTAACCTTTGCTCATCATCAGAAAAAAAAAAGATAGATTTTAATGCAGAAAACACTTCCCAAAATCTAAATAAATAAGTCTTCCAATCTGTATGTCTGGATGCTACTTCATATTGAGGGGAAGAGAGGGCATGGGGAACATTCAGCAGGACAGCATTAAACCCTACAGTCCTAGCGGGAGTTAGGCACGTGGAGGCGGCTCTCAGACACCTGGCTCTGAGACATCCAAGCGGAGGCCAGGGCCTCCTTCATATCTGCTCAGGAAACGGTTGTTGGAAAGACAAGTGCCACCCAACCACTAATAAACCTCAAATCATTGTGTTACAGGTAAAGACTAAAAATGACCTTATTATTTACTTAGAAAAAAGTACTGATAGAAGTTTCCACAAGTATTTCAATAATTTATCAAAAAATTATTCTTATGTGTTTCTGATACTGTAAAATTTGAAGATAACTTGTAACCATACAAATAGTAGCATCCTTAATTCTTCAAAGTTACAACATTCTTTATTTTATTTTTAACTTCCAAAGGTATTTATGAAATTGAGGTGCCTCTTGTTAATACTTGTATATGACCTTCAGACAGTATTAAACATTTCAGATTTTTCAATTTCATCATCTCTAAAATGGGAATAATAGCAATAATGCTTAATTCAGTAGATGGCTCTGAGGAATAAAATTAAAGAAGTAAATTATTATAAAGATGTCTAATATATAGGAAGACTAAAATAATATTTCTAATAGTGTGCTTGACTCAATAATATTGACAATATCATATTCCTATTGGTATTACTGTTGCTGTCAGTACCACAGATGGAAGGCAGCTGTAAGATGCTGCCCGTATACGTCTGAAAGAGTATGCAAAGAGGCTGAGGAGGACAACATCTCCCAAAGAATAAGTGTCAGAATGCTAGAATCAGTTGATAAATTATTGACCCACTCCTGAATATAAAGCAAATAAAGCATCCCAAGGCTTCTGTATGATTCATTCTCTAATGAGAATCAAGAACAAGGAATGATCAGTGAGCTCAGGAAGACATTCTAGGAACTTCTACCCAAAGGTTATGCTCAGTATACTAATTATTGCTTTAAATCCTTGCAATTTAATTTTCTTGAATATTTATGTATGTACTAGAGGCCCAGTGCATGAAATTTGTGCATGGGGGGTCCCCTCAGCCCAGCCTGCACCCTTTCCAATCCAGGACCCCTTGGGCATATCTGAATGCCAGTTTAGGTCCCATCCTGGGGACTACTGGCTGCTAACTGATCACCTGCCTGCCTGCCTGGTCACCCCTAACTGCCATTCCTGCTGGCCTGGTCACCCCCAACTGCTTGCCCTGCCCTGCAGGCCTGGTCACCATTTACTGCCTCCCACCAGCCTGGTTGCCCACAACTGCCCCTCCCACTGGACTAGTCACCACTTACTGCCCCTTGACCAGCCTGGTTGCCCCTCAGTACTCCCCCTCCTGCCACCCTGGTTGCTCCCAACCTGCCAGCCTTGCCGCCCCGCACAGCCTGCTCTTTGGTCATTTGGTCAACTCTCACTAACCCTCCTGTCAACTCTCACTAACCCTCCTGCCAGCCTGGTCGTCCCACACAACCTGTTTGGTCGTCCATTCAGTTGTTTCAGATGAGACAGTGGCTTAGTCTTTTCTGTATAGATGTATGTATGTATGTATGTATGTATGTATGTGTATAATATATATATATATATATATATATATATATATATATATATATGCTATAATGAGTGACAAAATAGGGTGCTTCTCAGAAGTTAACTACAAATGATAATCCATGAAAGTTACCAGGAAAAATTGCTGTTTAAAAGGAGAATTGTTGATCTCTGTCCCACTAAGGCTAAGTTCATGTTTTATACATTGTGTTTTCTGGCCATAAAATATATCTAATTTTGGTAGTTTAATAAATAAACATTAGGATGAAAAATAGAAATCACCAGTTTCTCTTGAAATGAGGTCATTTTCAAAATCATTAGTCAATTGTAAAAACACCAAATAAGTTCAGTGGTCTAGAATAAGGTGAACTTCCTAAACCTAAATTATTAAAGACATAATTACAATAAGCTTATTCCCTCTTTACTGTCTTATGGATATGATATCAATATTTAGATATAATAACTGTATAATTGGAATGATGGCTGTTTTAAAAAATAATCTGCTTTTGTTAAGATTTTTCAGGCTCCTTTAAAAATCTAACTATGCTCTATTAACAATATTTGAGAACTAAAGATCTCTTCTCTAGCCTGATTAGTAAATATGAATTTTACAGTTAAGTACATAAAATACTGATGACATCCAATATTCTCGAGGGACATGTTCTTAAGAATATACTAATTAAACTACATCCTTCAGACAACATGTTTCTACACTTACCAGCAACGAACCATATCTGATTGGTCATTAAGTAATTAGGAATGCTAATGTAAATAAAGTGTCACTTAAATGAGGCTTCAGGCTGGAGATGAATCATAGATTTTTGTATTCTGGTCTGAGCTATACACAGATCAATCAAATGAAACAAATAAGTAAAAAGTATAAAAGGACAAAAGGAAAACTTGGTCCCATCTATCATCTATTGCTTAATAGATACCATTATTTTAAGTAGGGTTGTATTTTAAATTTTACTGACAAAATAAAGTGTTTTAAACTTTAGGGGAAAAAAGTGGCTTAGATTATGATGCTACATTTTTCTATGCCTATTGTAATTTACATTTGTGTGTGTCTGAGAGAGAATCTAGTTTATATAAATATCAAAGATTAGACGTCCAAGAACATACAAGGTCATAAAGATGGTAAGATTAAAATAGAAAAATGAGATTGAGGGGGCGGAGCTTGAAGATGGCGACCGAACAGATGGACTTGTTCTGACCCCGGTCCCAAAACAGATAGAAGCAACATCTGAGTCGCTCAGGGAATGTTGATTAGCAGCTAAGGGGCAGCGGATCACTCTAGGAAGGTAAGGAAGGGTCCGCTGGACAGGATTTCCTGACCAAGCGGCCAGCACTCCCGACTTCTCCCGAGCTCCGGGCAAGGCACGAAGGCTGTGCCACCCTACCAGGAAGGGAGCAGCTTCTCTGAGGCCTGGAAAACCCACAGCCGAGGAGTCCATCGAGCACCTGTGGCGCCCCGATCGGAGCAAGCGCGTGGATTCAAGGAAGTTCTTCAGCCACCCACGGAAAGGTCAGAGTTTGCGGGGATAGCCTGAGGGTTCTGGCAGCGCAGGCAGCTGAGCTCCCTCGAGGCCCCGCCCCCAGTGCAGCCCAGAGCGCCTCCGGCCCAGCCTCTATTGTAGCCCCGGAGCGCCGCGAGGCCCCACCCACAGTGCAGCCTGGAGCGTCTCCAGCCCCGCCTATATTGTAGCCCCGGAGAGCTGCGAGGGCCCGCCCCCAGTGCAGCCCAGGAAGGCCGCAGCTATAAACCTGTCTGGCAACACCCAGTCCGGGGTTTGGCGTAATTGTCCCCAGAAGAGGGACTTTTTCTAAAACACCAGTGGGACATGGGACAGATTGTTAAGAATTGCGGCTGTCCTGCCAAGGGCGGAACACCTGGACACCTTGGCGCCTGATCCCCTTCACCCCCTAGCTTCGGAATACTAGGGAAGGACTGCCCAGTTGGGCATATCCTGGAAATTGCAGGGGGAAATTGCCTCCCTGGAAACAAACGATCGGAACCAGAAGAGGTAGTCTGGAAGCCAGCTGGCAATCTGCCAGCTAGAGCCATAGAGAAAGAAGGCCAGAGCAACCAAAAAGAATGGGAGGTCAAATCAGAAACACTGCCACCTAGGGGTTGAACTACAAACTGCCTTTTTTTTTTCTTTTTCTTTTTCTTTTTCTTTTAATTAATCAAAAATAAATGGACACAAATAACTAAGATATAGCCTACCTAAAATTAAGGACTACCTTACAAAACTGAGGTGCAGTGGAATGCTTGGAACTGCAAGACTCTGGTCCAAGAATCAGGCGTGCCAAATACAATAACAGAGGAAGTAAATGACCACTACTGGACATTTTTATGCTAATTTTACTATTCTTTATTTTATTTTCATTTTTTACATTTTTTATTTAATTTTATTTTTTACATCTTTTACTTAAGAAATGATTTTTTTCTTTTTTCCTAACTTGATTTTACCTTTTCAATTATTACATTTTTCAATCTCTATCATCACTATTACTACTGCTATTTTGCAATTTTTTTATTTTTTTTTTCTTTTCCTCTCCAGTACCATTTTACTTCTTCTTTATTTTACATTGGGAGTAACCTTCATTCTATTTTAATCTCTACTATAGCATCATTCAACCCTATCTCAACTCGACCTTTACACCATCACTCTCTTACTAAACTTTAACCTTTTAGTCTCCAGGTTATCCTATTCCTTTCCTGCTTTAGTTTTTCCTCTATTCTTTCTGTATACCCCCTGCTAAAGCTCTCACTATACTTATATACCTAAGTTTCAAACCCTGATACAAGTGTATAAATACCACTCTCTGCACTATATTAACTAGTTAAAACAAAACAAACAAACAAACAAACAAAAAAAACGGTTCTACTTTCTATCCTTTTCTCATTGTTTGTGTGAAGGTTGATTATTGTGAATATTTATGCTTTTCAGTGAAATTGTTATGCTTATTCCTGTGTTGTTATTGTTGCTTTGTATTTTTTTTAAATCCTCTGTTTTTGTTTATTTCTTTTACTTCTGTATATCATAACCTTACTTAATAATAGTGGATATTGTAGTTTGTATTAATCTCCAAGTATTGTTACCAGCATTGGCTGGGCTCAGTGGTTGTTCTATGGCAGTTTTCTCCACATATATATAGTTTGTTTCCCATTTTTTTAGTTTGCTTCTTTCTCTCTCTCTCTCTCTCTCTCTCTCTCTCTCTCTCTCTCTCTCTCTCTCTCTCTCTCTTCTTTTTCTCCCTGTTTCCCAACTTCATTTTGTCATTACTTTATTTCTTCTTTGACTTATTTTTTTATTTTTTATTTTTTTAATTTTTCTTTATTTTATTTTTACCTTCCTTCCTTCCTTCTCTCCTATACCCTAATTTGCCTATCGCTAGGGGTTACCTTTATTAGACGTTATTAATATTGTAAATACATTCCTGTTAAGTGCCTCTTGTGTTGTACCTGGTAGTGTTGTATTTTGCACCTTTAAATTAACGCAAGAGAAAGAGCACCACATAACCAGACATTCTGAAAAGAGATACCATGGGAAGACAAAAAAATACCCCGCAAATGAAAGAAAAGCAGGCATCACCAGAAAAGGAAGTAAACTAGCCAGAGGCAAGCAGCCTACCAGAACAAGAGTTCAGAATAATGATCATAGGTTGGCTTAAAAGAATGGAAGAGAAATTTGACAATAACCAAGAAGAAATGAGGAAGAACCATCAGGAATTGAAGAAGAACCAAGAAGAAATGAAAAATGGCATCGCTACCATGAAGAACTCAATAGAAAGCATCAAGAGTAGACTAGATGAAGTGGAGGACCGCATCAGTGAGCTAGAAGACAAGATGGAAAAAAATACCCACAAGAGGCACTTAACAGGAATGTATTTACAATGAGAGCAGCTTCTAGAAAAAAAAGATTAAAAAGCAGGAGGAGAGCCTACGGGAGCTTTGGGACAATACAAAACAAAATAATATTCGAATAATAGGGGTTCCAGAAGGAAAGAAAACTGAGGTAGACGTGGAAAAAGTATTTCAAGAAATAATGACAGAAAACTTTCCTGAGATAGAGAAGAAAAAAACCCACACAAATCCAAGATGCTCACAGAGTCCCAAGCAAAATGAATCCCAGAAGACAGATTCCAAGGCACATTATAATTAAAGTGGCAAACAACAATGACAAAGTAAGAATCTTAAAAGCAGCCAGAGAGGGACAGAAAGTTACATACAAAGGAACCCCCATCAGACTAGCAACTGATTTCTCAACAGAAACATATCAGCCCGGAAGGGAATGGGATGAAATATACAAAGTCATGCAAAGGAAGGGTTTGAATCCAAGAATACTGGACCCAGCAAGACTATTAATCAAAATTGAAGGGGAAATCAGGAGCTTCACAGACAAAAAAAGACTGAAGGAATTTATCTCCACCAAACCAGCAATGCAAGAAATTCTAAAGGGTCTACTGTAAAAATAAAGAGATAGGAAGTGAAGAAGGAACACGGGTATAGAATAAAAATTCCATCAAATGAGTACCTATCAATAATAACCTTAAATGTAAATGGATTAAATGCTCTAATCAAAAGACATAGGGTGTCAGATTGGATAAGAAAACAAGACCCTTACATCTGTTGTCTACAAGAAACCCACCTCAGAAAAAAAGATGCACACAGACTGAGGGTGAAGGGATGGAAAAAAGTTTTCCAGGCAAATGGAAAGGAAAGAAAAGCTGGGGTAGCAATACTTATATCTGACAAATTAGATCTCAGAGTGAAGGACATAACAAGAGATAATGAAGGCCACATCATAATACAAAAGGGAGCAATCCAACAAGAAGAAATAACCCTAGTAAATATATATGCACCCAATACGGGAGCACCCAAATACATAAAAAAAAAAACTGCTGGAGGACATTAAGGGAGAGATTAATAGCAATACAATCATAGTAGGAGATTTTAATACCCCACTGTCACCCTTCGACAAATCATCTAAACAAAAAATCAGCAAAGAAATATCAATCCTAAACTACTCACTAGAACAGATGGAATTAATTGACATCTTTAGAACAGTCCACCCCAAAGCCACAGAATATACATTCTTCTCAAGTGCACATGGGACATTCTCAAAGATAGACCACATTTTGGGACATAGGCAAAGTCTCTTCAAATTCAAGAAGATAGAAATCATATCAAGCATCTTCTCAGATCATAGTGGCATAAAACTGGAAATTAATTACAATAAAAATAATCCAAAGAAATCAAACACATGGAGACTAAACAACATGCTATTAAACAAGGACTGGGTTACCAGAAAAATCAAGGAAGAAATTAAAAACATCCTGGCAACAAATGACAATGAAAACACAACAATCCAAAATCTATGGGACACAGCAAAAGCAGTTTTGAGGGGGAAGTTCATATCCTTACAAGCCTATTGCAAAAAACTAGAAAAATGGTAACAGATGATCTAACTCTACAACTCAAAGAGTTAGAAAAAGAGCAACAAGAAAAGCCCAGTATAAGCAGAAGGAAGGAAATAATAAAAATCAGAGCACAGATAAACGACATAGAGACCAAAGAAACAATACATAAGATCAACAAAACCAAGAGCTGGTTCTTCGAAAGGATAAACAAGATTGATGGACCTCTAGCCAGGCTAACCAAGAAACAAAGAGAGAGGACTCAAATAAACAAAATCAGAAATGAAAGAGGTGAAATAACAGACCCCGCCGAAATACAAAGGATTGTTACAAAACACTACGAACAACACTATTCCAACAAACTGAACAACCTGGAGGAAATGGATATATTCCTGGAAAAATACAACCTTCCAAAACTCAATCAGGAAGAACCTAAAAATCTCAATAGACCAGTGACGTGGGAAGAAATTGAAACAGTCATCAAAAAGCTTCCAGCAAACAAAAGCCCAGGGCCAGATGGCTTCACAGGAGAGTTTTACCAAACATTCAAGGAAGAACTAAAACCTATCCTCCTCAGACTATTCCAAAAAATCTAAGAGGAAGGAACACTTCCGAACTCCTTCTATGAAGCCAGCATCACCCTAATACCAAAACCAGATAAAGACAACTCAATGAAAGAGAATTACAGGCCAATATCCCTCATGAACATAGATGCCAAAATCCTCAACAAAATTCTAGCAAATCGACTCCAGAAGGACATCACAAAGATCATACACCATGACCAAGTAGGATTTATTCCAGGAATGCAAGGATGGTACAATATCCGCAAATCAATAAACGTGATACATTACATAAACAAATTGAAAGATAAAAATCATATAGTCATATCAATTGATGCAGAAAAAGCATTTGATAAAATCCAACACCCTTTCCTGTTAAAAACTCTTAAAAAGGTGGGAGTACAAGGATCATACCTCAACATAATAAAAGCTATATATAATAAACCCACAGCCAACATTATACTCAATGGGCAAAAACTAAAACCATTCCCTCTAAGAACAGGAACAAGACAGGGATGCCCACTCTCACCACTCCTGTTTGACATAGTTCTGGAAGTACTAGCCATTGCAATTAGACAAGAGGAGGAAATAAAAGGCATCCAAATTGGAAAAGAAGAAGTAAAGTTATCCTTATTTGCAGATGACATGATATTGTACATAAAAAAACCAAAAGACTCCATTAAAAAACTAATTGACTTAATAAATGAATTTGGCAACGTAGCAGGATATAAAATTAATGCCAAGAAATCCATGGCATTTCTATACACCAACAGTGAAACTACAGCAACAGAGGCTAAAAAAGCAATTCCATTTACCATCGCACCAAAAAAATTAAGATACCTAGGAATAAATTTAATTAAGGAAGTAAAGGACCTATTTGCGGAAAACTACATGACACTGAAAAAAGAGATAGAGGAAGATGGAAGGAGATGGAAGAACATACCATGTTCATGGATTGGTAGAATCAACATCATCAAAATGTCCATACTTCCTAAAGCAATCTATAGGTTCAATGCACTCCCCATTAAAATACCAATGACATATTTCACTGACCTAGAAAGAACTCTCCAAAAGTTCATTTGGAACAATAAAAGACCCCGAATAGCCACAGCAATCCTGAGAAAGAAGAGTAAAGTAGGAGGGATCTCAATACCAGACTTCAAACTATATTACAAAGCCACTGTTCTCAAAACAGCCTGGTACTGGCACAAGAACAGACATATAGATCAATGGAATAGAATCGAGAACCCAGATATCAACCCAAATCACTATGCTCAATTAATATTTGACAAAGGAGGCACGAATATACAATGGAGTCAAGACAGTCTCTTCAATAAATGGTGTTGGAAAAATTGGACAGACACATGCAAAAGAATGAAACTAGATCACCAACTTACACCATTCACAAAGATAAACTCAAAATGGATACAGGACTTAAACATCAGACGGGAAACCATAAAAATACTTGAAGCATCCACAGGCAGCAAAATCTCAGATGTATGCCAAAATAACTGCTTCACTGATACTGCCCCTAGGGCAATGGAAGCTAAAGAGAAAATAAACAAATGGGACTACTTCAAAATAAAAAGCTTTTTTACAGCAAAAGAAACCATCAATAAAACAACAAGAAAGCCCACGGTGTGGGAGATCATATTTGCAAATGTTACCACTGATAAAGGTTTAATTTCCAACATTTACAGACAGCTTATACAACTAAATAAAAGGAAGATGAATGATCCAATTAAAAAATGGGCAATGGACCTAAACAGAATATTTTCAAAAGAAGACAGAAGGAAGGCCAAAAGGCACATGAAAACATGCTCAAAGTCACTAATTGTCAGAGAGGTGCAAATCAAAACAACAATGCGGTACCATCTCACACCTTTCAGAATGGCCAACATCAACAAATCAACAAATGATAAGTGTTGGCGAGGTTGCGGAGAAAAAGGAACCCTCGTGCACTGCTGGTGGGAATGCAGACTGGTGCAACCACTGTGGAGAACAGTGTGGAGTTTCCTCAAAAAACTGAAAATGGAACTCCCATTTGACCCAGTAATCCCACTTCTAGGAATATATCCCAAGAAACTAGAAACACCAATCAGAAAGGATATTTGCACCCCTGTGTTCATAGCAGCACAATCTACAATAGCCAGAATTTGGAAACAGCCTAGGTGCCCGTCAGCAGATGATTGGATCCAAAAACTATGGTACATCTACACCAGGGGTCTTCAAACTACGGCCCGCGGGCCACATGCGGCCCGCAAAGGAGTCTGATCCGGCCCGCCAGGTTTTTTGGGCAGTGAGCGCAGCTGATGTGTTACAGTAGGAATTAGTAGTTCATATAGTCCGGCCCTCCAGCTCTCTGAGGGACCGTGATCTGGCCCCCACTTTAAAAAGTTTGAGGACCCCTGATCTACACAATGGAATACTATGCTGCCATAAAAAAGAAGGAATTCTCATCATTTGCAGCAACCTGGATGGAATTGGAGAACATCATGCTGAGTGAAATAAGCCAATCAATGAAAGAGAAATACCACATGACATCACACATTGGTGGATGATAAAGATCATTATAATCTGATGAACCAAGAGACAGATATAGAGAAAGTAGAGCAACAGGCAGACTGTCAAATTACAGTGGGGAGGGTAGAGAGATCTGGGGGAGATAATAGATCAACCGAAGGACTTGTATAAATGCATATAAGTACAACCAATGGACATAAAACTATGGGGAGGGAGGGGATGTATGGGAGGAAGGGAGGGGGCAATATAAAAAAAATCAATAAAATATGTAAAATAAATTAATTAATTAATTAATAAATATTTTTTTTAAAAAAAGAAAGAAAAATGAATGATACTGAACCTGAAAAAAAAAAAAAAAGAGGAATTCTGACTAAAGGACAAAATTAGAAAAATGGGAATGTGTTTGAAGTTATTTAAAGAAAAAAAACAAACTATATAACAGGTTGGAACTAGAAACATTCAGGATGCTAGACCTTAAATCTGGAATAGGTGTTTAGAATTTTTTAACATTTAGTTATTTTTAATTTTATATTAAACTTATAAAGTGGCATTGATTAAAAATAAATAAATAAAATGACATTGATTAATGAAATTATATATATACACATATATATACTATATATATGTATATATATATATTTATATATATTTCAAGTGTATAATTCTATAATGCATCAACTGTGCATTGCGTTGTGTGCTTATCACCAAATGTCAAATTTCCTTCCATCACCATATATTTGAGCCCCTTTAACCTTCATGACTCTCTACTCTTTCTCTCTGGTAATCACCATATTGCTGTGTTTATGAATTTTTGTTCGCTTGTATATTTGTTCATTTGTTGCTTTCAGTTTTATATTCCACATGAGTGAAATCATATGGTTCTTGATCTTTTCCTTCTGACATATTTTACTAGCATGGTACTCTCAAGGTCTGTCTAGTTTGTCACAAATTGCAGTATTTCATCTTTTTTATGAGAAATATTTAATTGTATATATGTACCACATCTTCTTTTACAATCATATATCAAAGGATATTTTGGTTGTTTCCATGTTTTGGCCATTGTGAATAATGTTGCAATGAATATGGAAGTGCAGAAAATACCTCTGATAATGTATTAATATCCACAACAGATAAAGAACTAATACAACTAAAAAAAAAAAATCTTTTAATTACGATGTGTCTGGGCTAGGGCCTGTTGGGTTCTTCTTGCTTGTGACTGTCTGTGCCTCCTGAACGTGTATGTCTTTTTCCTTTACCAAGTTAGGGGAGTCTTATGCCATTATTTCTTCAAACAGGTTATCTATTCCTTGCTCACTTTCTTCACCTTCTGGTACTTTTATAACATGGATATTGTTATGTTTAATGTAATCCCACAGCTCCTTTAAACTGTCCTCCTGTTTTTCAATTGTTTTTTATTTTGTTTTGGTTTGTTTTTGTTCTCTGATTGAGCGATATTTTCTACCCTGTGTTCCAATTCTCTGATCCTATCCTCAGCTTCCCCTAATCTGCTGTTTATTCCTTCCAATGTGTTCATTACTGCTAGATCATTCTTCATTTCTGGCTGGCCTTTTCTCATGCCATTGAGCATCCTTATAATCATTATTCAGAGCTTTATATTTCATAAATTTCTTATTTCCATTTCATATAGTTCTCCTGGAGAATTCTCTTATTCTTTTGTTTAGGGATTGTTTTGTGTCTCTCCATTTTGGATTCATGTTTGGGTATGTTTCTAGGACTTCCAGGCTTTTTGGAGGCTCTCTGGTGCAAAACAATGCGAGGTGCTGTCTGTGACTACCCCTGAGTACTATGTTTGGAGGTATCAACAATCCATGGTTTGTGGCTCCCTCTGTTTGAGCTTGGTGCCTTTGGAGAGGACCAAGATGTGCAACAAAGTTTGCTTTTCTTATCCCCAGGTCCATAGCAGATCCAAAGTTCTGGCTCTGTCAGAAATTTATTATTCTCAGCCTTGAAATAAACCTCAGAATATAGACCATAGCAGGGGAAGGACTCCACAAGATGAGGTAATTGGATGGGGCCATTGCTTCCTCCAGGCAAAAGCTGTCTGCATGGCGAACATCTACATAAGAGAGATATCCTCTACACTGTAGAGTCTACAGTATAAGGGAATGACTCAGCACTGGAATCTGGAGTGGCTGCCTTCTGAGCTCTAACCTCAGAGCTCTCAATCCTGGATTCTCCTCACACATGTCTAGTCCACTCCTCCCTTCCACAGAGGAGAGTGGCTGCACACCAAATTTTCTGTCTTGGCCCTTTAAGAGGGTGCCTGCATTTCCTGCCATCTCTCCCTGGCACACATCAACCCTGCTACTTTTCAAAGCCAGATATTATGTGGGCACCTTTCTCAATTTTGTATGATCTGGGATGGGGACCCCAGCTTGCAGCTTAGCCTCCAGAGTTCTCAGTGGCAACATTCCACAGCTGATATATTCCTCCTGATCTTCAGCCGCTGTCTGTGGGAGCCCAGCCAGTTCTCTCATGCCTTCCCAATTCCTACCACTTTCTATGCAGACTCAATTTTCTGTGGTTAATTATCAGGGTTCAATTCAGCTAGTCTTCAGTTGATTATTCAGGATCATTTCTCTACATTTTAGTTACAATTCCAGATTGGTCCCAGGAAAATCTCAGCATAGCTTCCACTTAATCCACTGCCATTTGGAACCTTGGACTTTCTTATCTTGATAAGCAACTCAACTAAATTTTTTAAAACCTACAACTACTATTACATTTAAGGGTGAAAACTCCAAGCTTCCCCCAAGATCAGGAACAAAACAATATCTATTCTTACCATTATTATTAAACATTTTACTGGAGATTCCAATCAAGGCATTTAGGGGAGGAAAAATGTATATAATAAAGCCTAAGCAACTGTCACGGTGGAACAACCAGAACAACTGGTTGCTATGATGTGCACTGACCACCAGAGGGGCAGGTGCTCAGTGCAGGAGCTGTCCCCCTCATGGTCAGTACACTCCCACAGGGGGAGCATTGCTCAGCCAGAGGCCAGGCTCACAGCTGGCAAGGGCAGCAGCGGTGGTGAGAGCCTCTCCTACCTCTGCAGCAGTGCTAAGGAGCAGTGAGCTGAGTGGTAAGGAGCAAGTAGGCAGGCAGTAAGGAGTGAGGGGTCCCAGATGTGAGAGGGTGCAGTCCTAGTTGAGGGACCCCCCACACACTGCATGAATTTCATGCACCAGGCCTCTAATTAAAAATAAAATAATAGAATGGATCTAGATAAAGAACAATTATAACTACATCATTTGTAGATAGCATGATTTTACTTGTTGAATAACATGGAATTTATGAAAAACTTTTGAAACTAATAAATAATATAATATCAATATATAAAAATCAATTTTACAGTTGACATTAAAATAACACATATTTGAACTGTGTAAGTCTATTTATACATGTTTTTTTTTTTTTTCAATGAGCATATTGAAAAATTTGTTGAAGATCTGCCACAATTTGAAAAAAAACTCAGATGAACTGCATGGACAAGAAATACATTAAAAAATTAAGATAAAATGTAGGTATGTCATGATTATATAAATTGTATGTAGATACTACTCTATATTATCATTTACTACCATGAAACATATACAAAACTATTATAAAAAGTTAAAGTATATCAAAACTTATGCACACCAATAGTTATGAATCTTACATGACATCATTCCTAGTCTAGAGAAATGTAAACAAACAAAGAGACAATGTTAAATTGTAGTTGCATAAAATTAACTGTACTGACACTGTGATACGTAGTGATTTTGTAACCACCTCCTGTTGATATTGGGATAGCTGAGGTGTTGCAAGTATCTGCTTAAAAGGCAGCAATATATTAATTGTTTCCATGTGAGCAGTTTGTATCTAGTAAGTTGTGTATTACAGTAAAAGGTGATATTTCATGGTGCTCTTGTATTTTTCATCCTGTCCAATGCAATAGTTTAAACCCTGAATAACAGAGACTTGTATATAAATATTCAAAGCAACACTATTCAAAATAACAAAAACCAGGAACAATATAAATATCAAACAACCACTGAATGAATAAACAAAATATTACTGAATACTATTTAGTAATAACAAGGAATAAATTACTGGGAAGTGTGACTAAAGTATGTGTATAACACCATCGAATAATCTCTAAAACATTACGCTAAGTAAAAATAGCTGGACATGAACAGACTACTTTTACATGAATCTATTCACATGAAATGTCCAGAAAAGGCAAATCTATACAGACAGAAAGCAGATTAGTGGTTGCCTGGGACTGGAGTGGGAGAAGGGATTGAAGGCAAACAGGTAGAATGGATCACATTGGGTGATGAAAATATTCTAAAATTCTATTTGGAGATGTTTTCACAACTCTGTAAACTTACTATATATCAATTAATTATACCCTTAACATGAGTACATTTTGTAGTATTAAAATTATGCCTCAATAAAGCTATTGTTGTGTCCACTCTGCAGACATAAATGGAAAAAAAAAAAAACACCATGTGACTCACACACAATGGCACTGGTGATGCTGGACACGTTCCCAAGAAGTTGAGAAAAGGTGTGACATTACAAAAAATAGCAGAACTTCTCGAATGAGTGGTAGACTGAAGTCTGCAGCAGTGGTTGTCAGCCACTTCAAGATCGGAATCCAGCCTCAGGACCATTATAAAAATAGAAAAGAAACTTTGTGCAGCCACCTCTGCAGCTAGGCTAGCATGTGTGAAAGCCTTGCACTTTTTGTGAAATACTTTTCATGTTCTATTGAAAATGCAGCATTTATGTGAGTGCAAGATTACTTTAAGAAAGGCACACTGTTACACTCTATTATGATTCGAGAAACAACAGTCATCATATGGTAACTTAAAGCAAAATGAGGGTAAAAGATCTAAAGCTGGAGAATTTAATGCAGCAAAGGATGGTTTATAATTTTAGAAGTGGTTTGGCTTTAAAATTTTCCACATAAGAGGGGAAGCAGTTCTATTACCAAGAGACAGCAGGCGAGTTCCCAGACACTATTAAAGGTGTGTGTCTGAGTGGGTTTGTTTTATTTGCTTGTTTGTTTTTATTTGTTTGTTAGTTTTTAATTTACTGGGGTGACACAGGTTAACACAATTATACAGGCTTCAAGTGCACAGATCCACCACACATCATCTGCACACTAGGTTTTGTGTTCATCATCCCAAGTGAAATCTCCTTCTATCGCCATCTGTCTCCCTATACCCTTCTATACTTCCCTCAGTCCCCCTCTCTGAAATCTCTACACTGTTGTCCATGCTCACAAGATTTTTTCTTTATTTCTCAGTATGCCATATTCTCCCTTCAACCTTCCCCCAACAGATGTCATCTTGCTTTTAGTCTATAACAGGTTTTTAATTCAGAATATTCTAGATGAATATTCTAGAAGGAAAAAGAAATGCCCCAAAAGACATTTATGAGTGAGCACCAGGATTTAAGGCAGGAAGCGATATGGTAACTCTATTATTTTATGCAAATGCACTTTATGACCAGAACCTCCCTTATCTGTAGAACTGTTCACCTCTGAGCCTTGAAGGGAAAAGATGAACACAGCTGCCAGTCATTGGGCTGAAAACAAGAAAGCTTGGACAATGAGAACTTGTGTTGTTTTTTAATATACATTAAAATTGATTTTTAGAGATAGAGAAAGGGAGAGGGAGAGAAAGATAGAAATGTCAATGTGAGAACAAAACATTGATTGGCTGCCTCCTGCATGTGCCCTGACTGGTAATCCAGCCCATAACCTTTAGGTGCACAGGATAATGCCCAACCAACTGGCCACATCAGCCAGGGTGAGATTTTTCCCCTGGATTGATTCTGTCAGTGCTTTGTTCCTGAAGTCAGGGAATACCTTGCAAGTAAGAGACGGCCCTTTAACAGTCCTTTGATATTGAACAATGCCTTGGCTGTCCAGAACCCCATGAGTTCACCAAAGGCATCGGGTAGGCTACTTGCCCCCAAACACAATGTTCCTAATTCAGTTTCTAGATAAGGAATAAGGACTTTTAAGACTCCTAGAGAGAGGATTGTCAGCACTGTGAAAGAGAACCCCAATAGAACATCAGCAAAGTCTGGAAGGATGACATGATCAATCAAAAGGGCCGTCATCATTACAGAAAGAGCCAGGAAAGCCATCAAACCTAAAACAATAAATCCTGGTGGGAAAACCGTCTATATGTTGTACATGAGTTCAGAGGATTGATGACAAAATCAACCAAGGACATTGTAACAGATTGTGGACATGACAAAAAGGTGGGCAATGAGGTGTTTCAAGATAGGGATCTTGGAAAAATTCAAAAGCTAACAGGCACCACACCAGAGGGATTAACTGACAGAAGAGGAAGGTGATGGAGATGGGTGCTTCTGAACCAGTGCTGGATGACAAGGAAGAAGATGGTGTCAGAAAACAAAGGGACATTCAGCCATCTGGCAGAAGGAGTCCAATTCTTCAAGACTGCTTTGGCATAATTCCAGGCACGGACCTTTCTATGATATGGGCACTGACACTACAGCAAACAGTAGAGAAACCACACAGACATATTTTTAGAGAAATGAAAAAGCAGAGTCAGACAGAAAGTATGATGTATTTTTGCCAAGTCCAATTCTGCTGCCTTCCCTTCCACCTCCTCCACCTCTTCCTCCTCTGCCACCCCTAACAACGCAAGGCTAATCCCTCCTCCTCAGCATCGTCCTACTCAACATGGAGGTGACTAAATGAAGACTTTATGATGATCCACTGCTACTTAATAGATAGGAAATAACCATCATGGCAGTTAATAAACTTAGTCTGTATGAAACTCTAATTACTGTACAACAAGAATTGTATGAGACACTTTGTTCACTATCATCGCCTAAGTGTTCAATGCATAGCACGTCATGTGCAAGACTTGCATTGAAGTATAACCTATCCTTACATTGGCAGGAGCTAAGTGATATTTCATATCAAATAAATGCTAGTTTAATTTTCTTAGTTTTGTAACTTTGCTTTTAAAATACCACACTATATGCCTCTCTCGTAATTGAAGAAACTTTGCATCAGCCTGTCATTATAGGTATATTTTTTATAAGTATAATTATGTTTCTAATACTACAATATCTTATGAATATGACTGTAATACTGTATGTTATAACATTTTCTGATTCATTCACTAGTGAATAGGTATTACTATGTTATACCATGTAACAAATGAATCAGTTACACTAGGCTACCATAAAGCAATCATATTGCTGCTTTTTCATTATCAGTGCATTGTACTTATAAATAAATGTGAATTTCTTTTATACATTATCTTTCATTTCTAATACCTAGTGATAGTAATATATATAAAATATACAGTGTTTTGTATCCTATAAGACAATACTGATATAGTTACTGATAAACAATCTTGAAATGTACATTATCAATGAATACAATACAGTGCTGTACATGCACACTAGGTGAATGTGCATTCTCTTTTATATGATTTTTTAATAATTTTTTCCTCTAGCTTACTTTATTGTAATATATAAATACAATATGTAATATATAAAACATAAAAATATGTGTTAATTAACAATTCATGTTATATTATTAACAAACAAAAAAACTACAAAAGTTATATTAGAATTTTCGACTGCATGGGAGATTGGTGCACTCAACATCTTCTGAATGTTCTCTTTTAGTATCATTAGATTTCAGTGCCACTATACCTGGTAAATATGTATATATGTGTGTATTTGTGACATTCTCATTTTCCGTATGCAAGCTTTTCAGGTTTTCTTTTGAAAAGAAATCATATATTTATATTGAGATTCAACTCAAGTCCTTTCTTTTGTGTTTAAGGCTTCTCTGTGGTGTTAAGAGTTTGAGGATAGGTATGAATCAGGAAGGCAGTCTCAGCTGAGGATTCTTGTACTCCCATTGTGCTGTTATGATTAATTATTAAAAATACTACAGGCCCGGTGCATGAAATCTGTGCATAGGGGGGAGGTGGTGTCCCTCAGCCCAGCCTACACCTTCTCCATTCTGGGACCCCTCGAGGAATGTCTGACTGCCTGTTTAGGCCCGATCCTGGTAAGAATTAGATAGAATAGAGGCCTCGTAGGATTGGGCCTAAATGGGCAGTTGGACATCCCTCTCATAATCCAGGCCTACTGGCTCCCAACTGCTCACCTGCCTGCCTTCCTGATTGCCCATTCTGCCTGCCAGCCTGATCACTCCCTAACCACTCCCATGCCAGCCTGATTGATGTCTAACTGCTCCCCTGCCAGGCTGTTAGCCCCTAACTGCCATCCCTGCAGACCTGGTCTTCCCAATTGCTCTCCCCTGCAGGCCTGATCCCTCCCAACTGACCTCCCCTGCTGGCTTTCTTGTGGTGGCCATCTTGTATCCACATGGGGGCAGGATATTTGACCACATGGGGGCAGCCATCTTCTGTGTTGGAGTGATGGTCAATCTGCATATTACTCTTTTAGCAGATAAGATAGAGGCCTGTTGCACTGGTGGGGGCCAGCTGGTTTGCCCTGAAGAATGTTCCAGATCAGGGTGAGGGTTCCCTTGGGGCAAGGGGCAGCCTGAGTTAGGGGCCTGTGATGATTTCCAGGCCAGCTATGCCCCCTGATGACCCAAGCAGAGGCCCTAGTATCGGGTTTATTTATCTTCTACAATTGAAACTTTGTACCTGGAGTGGAGTCAAGCCTTCTGCTTGCTCTGTGGCTGCAGCCATTTCTTTTGGGATTTATGTTTCTTCTATAATTGAAACTTTGTAGCCTTGAGTAAAGGCCTTGGCTGGAAAGGGCAGGTGGAAAGCTTGGCTTCCTCCATTGCCAGGGAAACCCAAGCCTCCCTCCTGCTCTCTGTGGCTGTAGCCATCTTGGTTGGGTTTATTTGTATATTCACTCTTGATTGGCTGGTGAGTGTGGCTTGTGGGTATAGTGGAGTAATGGTTAATTTGCATATTACCCTTTTGTTAGATAAGATGACCTCTAGATCTAGTCAACTTCCTAGAACTTTCTCTTTTATCACCCCCAATTTTTGTACCTTGTTCGGCTCTGTCCTTTTCTCCCAGAGTAGGGGGCCTGAATAATACCATTTTTATTGCCATGAGTTTCTAAGTAGTGCCAGGCAGACTTTTCAGAGAAATGTGGAAATCGCTGCCCCTAGACCACCCAACTGCCTTAGGTCTTGCCACAGGCACTTGCACTCACTGGCAGATTACCAAGTGCAAAGTTCTCTCCTTGTTTTGACCGTGGTTCTCAGATCTGCCAGCTGAGCCTTTCTGTCCCATTGAGGTCTGTTTGGAGTAAGAGCTCTTGGAGAATTTTGTGGTCCTCAGAACCTAGGACCTTTTGAAATCTGGCCTCCATCCTTTCCACATTGACAGTCCCCTTGCAGCTCTTACGGCTATGATCTGACTTCAAGAATTGCTACTATAGAGTTTAGACCAATAATTCTTCCTTATTTATATACCAGAGGTGTGATGCACGAAATTTGTGCAAGTGTAGGCCTTCCTTCCCCCAGCTGCAAACACCAGCTTCCCTCTGGCATCTGGGACCTGGTCTTCTCTCTGGTCGTCCTTCATCTGGAAGATCATCCAGAAGGACTGTGGTGTAATTAGCATATTTCACTATTTTTATAGATATTTATATATTTAAAGTTGCATATACTAGTTGGTCCATCTTTGTGAGGGAATTGTGTTGAGTTTCAATAGAGTTTTAAGGGAATGTTTTAAATGTTTATTTTATTAAGGATGATTTGAACTATAACATATTTGCTAGGTCCTTATTTTTTTAGTTTAAGACAGCTTCCATTTCTATTTTACTGAGGGTTTTATCATGCTTTCAGATTGCACTGAATTATTTTAATTATTTTTCAGCATATTTAAGATGATTAAATGTTTTTTTCTACTTTTATCAATGAATGTGGTACCTTCTAAGATTTCTAATTATCCTCATTTAAACTTGCAGATTCAGTAGTTTCTATTCAGAATAACATTGTCTAAGTTATCTTATTCTCTATTTTATTCTTTTTATCTGGTTTTGCTATCAGTATTATGTTTAAGTAAAAAGTGATTTTGTTCATATGACTTTTCTTTTAATGTCTGAAAGAGTAGAAATTATCTCTTCTTTGAATGATTTGTATAATTTGCTTGTAAACCCATCAGAGCCTGGGGTTTTCTTGTGGGGAGATATTTATCTACTGACATGTGTTAATGGATCATAGGATTATATGTGTTTTCTATTTCTTGTTGATTTTTTTTACATTTATGTATTTTTCTAAAAATATTTCAATGTTATCTGTTTTTAAATTAATTGGCATGAAGTTATTGAGGATATTTATCTCTTTAATCTCTGCCTACTCTCTAATTGTCACTCCTTTTTCAGTCCTAATCATATTAATTCTTCATATAAATCTCCACTTATGTATGTAGAGCAGATTTTCTGTGTTTCCCAGTAATTCATTGGTAGGAGATACACACTTTTTTGTGACTTCCAGAGTATTTGAAGTAATGCTATGATGTAATTGATGCTCTATATATATAATAAAAGTGTAATATACTAAGTGTCTGACCGATCAGTCCACCATTAGGTTGACCACTGGACCAGTCGCTATTACGCCCAATGACCGTCAGGCAGACAGAGGCTCTGACACGAAGTTACCTTGCTTCTGGGGTCTGGCTGATCAGTACTGGGTGAGAGGGCCAAACATACCCTGGAGCCCTCCCATGGACCCTCCCTTGCCAGTCCCCATTGGCCCCAACTGGGACTGGGCAATATGGCCCAGATTGGCCTCAATTGCCGATGAGACTGAAGGACCCTACCTGTGCATAAATTTGTGCACCAGGCCTCTAGTTACTATGTAAGTGACTTAAAATAGATCAAAGGGGGAAAGTTATTCAGCCTTCAGCCTGTGCAACTTCTTGATCTTCCAGCCCTCCAACACTAACAGGAGAATGAAGGATAATGTGGAAGATTTGCACCCACTCAACTAACTTTGAAATGGAGATAGCTTTGATGAGCAACTTCTCTTGTCTTAGTAATTCCTCAATCAAAGACAGTGTGAATATTTTAAAGGTAAGAATAATTAATTTTACATAATTCTACATGGTACATTTCAAATACTATTTAACTGGTCTGATAAAAGTGTTAGTGGTTTTAAAATTACTGAGATGTGGCAATTTCAAAGTATAGCTAGATATTTTATATCCATTCTTATGTAAGTAATTGAGCACAGATTGTATTTACCTCAAACCCAATCTCAGTGTATAATGATTATTTTATTTGAACTTATTTCTTTGGAGAAAACTCTACAAATAAATACTACATTGTCAGAATTCTAGAACTCATTAGTAAAAACTTTCTACTTATCAATTTGCAATAAATGAAAGTTGATTTGCTTTCTCATTACCTAAAAAATGTTTTTTTATACTCCTGACTCATCTTTGTTCTTTTCTTTGTATGAGCAATGAAGTTTTAAGTCCTGTGAAGCAATATACTACAAATTATAATGCTTCATTGCATAAGCAAGTAGCAGGAAATGAATTATGAAGAACAAAGTCCTTGTTACACAAGCTTCAGCAATTTTTAATTCTGAACAGGAAAATAGCCAAAAGTTGTATAAGGTTCTATGAACAGATAGGATAATATGCATTTGAATTGACTAAGTTTTCATTTATTAGAAGGAAGAACTATTCAAACTATGTGTAGAAGTCAGCTTATTAATGTTACACAACATTTGAATTCAATTATTTTAAATTTCTACTGAAAATTAGTTTTCAAATTACAAGGACCTAATAAAAATAGTTAATAATTCTCTGTGCATGGAAAATAGTAAAATGCCATTTCTATAGGAAAAAATGTAAAAGTGACACCAAAATAATTTAAAAATTTTAAATATTGTACTTCTCCTCCCATAAAGACCATTATGAACATGCAGGTGATAAATCCATACAGGTGGACCTCGATGTCACATGACATGATATATTCGTGAAACTTCCACACCCTGGATTTAATGCCAGGTAGTTCTGATGTAGGGAAACAAAAATAGGAGAGATGATTTGTACTGTTTTTGCATGTGTGCATCTGTTGTCTCTTTTGACTAATTTTATTAATAAACATGTTTTAATATCTGCATAATAAAAAGTGTTTATATACATACTTTATAGCAAATAAAAAAATAGAAATACTGAAAACTCCCTCATGTCCAGGACTTCCAGGAT
This sequence comes from Pipistrellus hanaki, assembly GCF_964339955.1. Lineage (NCBI taxonomy): Eukaryota > Metazoa > Chordata > Mammalia > Chiroptera > Vespertilionidae > Pipistrellus > Pipistrellus hanaki. The sequence continues at coordinate 57,799,758 of NC_140514.1, forward strand.
AATGAGGATTCCAGGCCTGGGTAGGATATGTATAAGCAATCCCAGAACATTAGCTATACCTCAAAATACAGACTGTAATAAGTATCATGTAAACAAAAAATATATTAGACTCTATGAAAAGACACACACTGGCCAAAAATGGAACAATTTAAATATTAATATTAAAAAATCATATTAGCAAAGAATTAAAAAATATGTGAAAATTTGTATCTTCAAAATGATACCGAAAAGGAAAATAGACACTCATTGGTCACATATCATTATTTTTAAAAAATGGTAGATAACTGAAATTCTAGTTTAATTATTTATCCTGCTTTTTTTGGGAAGAAAATGTATTGTAGGGTAAACAAAAATGTTAAATCAAGCACCAACTAATAAATGCAAATTGAGTGATAGAAACTCACCCTTTGCTATTCTCAGTGTATAACTAATCTAGACAGTTATCATCCATAGATACCAAAACTATTAGATTATTATTTGCTTGAAAACTTGGTAAGGAATGCACCATCTCCATAAATAGCTGATGGTACCTGAATCCATGGACCAATCTTAGCATCACTAACTGTGAGCCACCAATTCCTATATTGGCAATGACCTGATGGCAAAGAAAGTGTAAGGCACATCCTATTGCCATACACACCATGCTGAACAAGATCTAAGTCAAGACACAACATATTATCAAATAGAAGGAACATGAAAATAGAAAAAATTGCATTAACAAGAAAGCAATCAGTAGTCAGGAGCAAACAGCCTGGTGGCTGGGAGGAGTTGGAGGAGACCAGGCTGGCAGGGGGGGAGCAGAGTTGGGGGTGACCAAGCCGGTGGGGGGGCAGTGGGGACTGACCAGGATGGCAGAAGGGACAGTAAGGGGTGATCAGGCTGGCAGGGATGTGAGCAGTCAGGAGTCAGCGGTCCCAGATTGTGAGAGAGTTGTCAGAGTGCAGCTTTAGCAGCTGGATATCTCCTGAGTGGTCTCAGATTGCAGAGGGTGCAGGCTGGTTGAAGGAGATCCCCCCATGCATGAATTTCTTGCACAGGACCTCTAATGAATACTGACCTTAAATGTAAATCGATTAAATGCTCCAATCAAAAGACATAGAGTAGTTGAATGGATAGGAAATCATGACCCATATATCTTCTATCTACAAGAGACCCACCGTAGAACAAAGGACTTACATAAACTGATAGTGAAAGGATGGGGGGAAAATTTCAGGCAAATGGAAATGAAAAAAAAAAAAAAAAAAAAAAACCTGGGTAGCAATACTTATATCTGACAACATAGACCTCAAAGTGAAGGCCATAACAAGAAATAAAGAAGGTCACTTCACAACACTAAAGGGAGAAATTCATCAAGAGGATATAACTCTGGTAAACATATCAATATAAGCAGCCAATTGAAAAGCACCCAAATACATTAAAAAAAAAAAAAAAAAAAAAAAAAAACCTTCTAAAAGGTATCAAGGATGAAGGTGAGCCGAAACCAGTTTGGCTCAGCGGATAGAGTGTCAGCCTGCGGACTGAAGGGTCCCGGGTTCGATTCCGGTCAAGGGCATGTACATTTGTTGCGGGCACATCCCCGGTAGGGGGTGTGCAGGAGGCAGCTGATCAATGTTTCTCTCTCATCAATATTTCTAACTCTCTATTTCTCTCCCTTCCTCTCTGTGAAAAATCAATAAAATATATATTTTTTTAAAAAGGGATGAAAGTGAGATTTACATTATAGGGGTCTTTAATACACCATTGACACCATCGAATAAAACTTCTAAACAAAAAGTTAGCAAAGAAACATTAACCTTAAATGCCTCAGAAGATCAGATGGACTTAATTGACATCTTCAGAACAATTGGCTCCAAAGCTACAGAATATACACTTCTGAAGTGCACATGAGACATTTTCAATGATAGACCACATATTGGGACACAAGCAAAATCTCTTCAAATTCAAGAAGATGTTAATTATATCAAGCATCTTCTCAGATCACAATTGCATAAAATTAGGAATCAACTATAATAAAAACAATTTAAAAAATCAAATACTTGGACACTAAATAGCATGCTGTGAAGCAATGTTTGCATTGCCACAAAGATCAAAGAAGAAATGCAAAGCATCCTGGTAACAAATGGCAATGGAAACACAACAATCCAGACTCAATGGACACAGTGAAAGAAGGCCTGAGAGGGAAGCTGCTAGCTCTACAGACCTACCACACACACACACACACCCACACAAACACAATAAATAAATAAATAAATAAATAAATAAATAAATAAATAAATAAAATAAAAATTATCTAACCCTACAACACAAAGAATTAGAAATTGAGCAATAAGAAAAACCCAAATAAGCAGATGGGAATAATAAAGATAAGAGTGGAAATAGAAGGCATAGGGACTAAAAATCTATACAAAAGATCAATAACACTAAAAGCTGGTTCTTTGAAAGGATAAACAAGTTTGATGAACATCTAGCCAGGCTGACCAAAAAACAAAGGGAGAAGACCCAAAAAACCCCACAAAATCAGAAATGAAAGACATAAAGTAACAACCAACCCTACAGAAATACAAAGGAATGTAAAATTATATATATACTATGAACAACGCTAACAAACTGGACAACCTAGACGAAAGGGACATATTTTTAGAAAAAATATGAGTTTCAAAAAGCAATCAGGAATAATAATAAATTTAAAAAAAACCAATAGGCCAATAATTAGCAATGAAATTGAATCAGTAATCAAAAATCTTCCAGCAAACAAAATCTCTGGTCCAGACAGCTTTACAGGAGAGTTCTTGAAAACAATCTAAGAGGAACTGAAACCTATCTTCCTCAGACTACTCCAAAAAATTCAAGAGGAAGACACACTTTCACGCTCTTTCTATGAAGCCAGCATTACCCTAATTCCAAAACCAGATAAAGACATCACAAAGAAAGATAAATACAGACCAATATTCCTGATGAACATAGATGTTAAAATCCTCAACAAAATTCTAGCAAATCAAATCCAGCATTACATTAGAAAGATCATACACCATTACCAAGTGGGATTTATTCTTGGGATACAAGGATGGTACAATATCTGCAAATCAATAAATGTGATACATCACATAAACAAATTGAGAGACAAAAATCACATAATCATATTATGTGATGTAGAAAAAGCATTTGACAAAATACAAATAGTTCTCTCTTGATAAGAACTCTAAGCAAAGTGGGAATAGAGGGAACATACCTCAACATGATAAAAGCCTTGTATAACAAACCTACAGCCAACATCCTATTCAATGGGCAAAAACTAAAACAATTACCCATAAGAACAGGAACCAGACAATTTCACCACTCCTGTTCAATATAGTACTGGAAATGCTAGCCATAGAGATCAGACAAGAAGAAGAAATAAAAGACATCCAAATTGGAAAAGGAGAAGTAAAACTGTCATTATTTGCAGATAACATGATATTGTACATAGAAAACCCCATAGACTCCATCAAAAAAAAACTATAAGACTTAATAAATGAATTCAGCAACATAGCAGGATACAAAATTAACAACTAGAAATGTATGGCTTTTTTATACATCAATAATGAATTCACAGAAAGAGAAATTTAAAAAAATCCAAATTTACCAATGCAACAAAAATATTAAGGTACCAATGGATAAACTTAACTAAGGAGGTAAAAGACCAGTACTCAAAAAACCTAAGGACATTGAAAAAGAGATAGGGAGACATAAAAAATGGAAGAATATACTGTGTTCATGGATTGGTAGAATCAACATCATTAAAATCTCCATATTACCCAAAGCAATCTATAGATTCAATGCAATGTCTTTAAAATACTAATGGCATATTTCACAATCCAAGACCAAACTCTCCAAAATTCATCTATAATAATAATTAGACCAGACAGCTGAACAACCTTCCAGACATCCTTCTGGGTGACCTTCCAGATGAAGCCAGGGCTACGAGCACCAAAGCCCTTGCATGAATTTTGTGCATCCAGCCTCTAGTATGAAATAAATAAAATAAAAAAGACCCCAAAGAGCTGCAGCAATCCTGAGAAAGAAGAACAAAATCAAAGGTATCTCAATATCAGATATCAAACTATACCAAAAAAGCCACTATTCTCAAAACTGCCTGGTTCTACCACAAGAACAAACATGTAAACCAAAGGAAAAAAGAATCTAGAAATAAACCCAAGCCATTATCATCAATTAATATTTGACAAAGGAGGCAAGGGCATACAATGGAGTCAAGACAGCCTTTTCAATAAATGGTGCTGGGAAAATCAGACAGATACATGCAAGAAAATGAAACTAGACCACTAACTTACACCAAACACAAAAATAAACTCAAATGGATAAAGGACTTAAACATAAGATGGGAAACCATGAAAATCTTAGAAGAATCCACAAGCAGGAAAATATTAGACATATGTTGTAGCAATGTCTTTACTGATACAGCTCCTAGGACAATGGAAACTAAGGAGAAAATAAACAAATGGGACTATATCCAAATAAAAAGCTTCTGAACAGCAAAAGAAACCATCAACTAAACAAAAAGAAGGCTCACTGCATGGGAGAACATATTAGCCAATGTAATCTCCAATAAGGCTTTAATCTCCAACATTTGCAGGGAACTCACAAAACTTAACAAAAGGAAGATAAATAACCCAATAAAAAATTGGGCAATAGACCTAAATAGATACTTTTTGACAGAAGACATAAGGAAGGCCAAGAGACATATGAAAAAATGCTCAGTCATTTATCATCTGAGAGATGCAAATCAAAATGACAATGAAGTATCATCTCACACCTGTTAGAATGACTACCATCAACAAATTAACAAACGACAGGTGCTGCCAAGTATAAGGAGGAAAAGGCACCCTCATGCACTACTAGTGTGAATGCAGACTGGTGCAGCCACTGTGGAGAACAGTATGGAGTTTACTTATAAAATTAAAAATAGAACTCCCATTTGACCTAGTAATCCCACTTCTAGGAATATATCCCAAGAAATCAGAAGCACCCATCAGAAAAGATACATGCACCAATATGTTCATAGCAGCACAATTCACTATAGCTAAGATTTGGAAACAGCCTAAGAGCCCATCAGCAGATGAGTGGATTAAAAACTGTGATACATGTACACAATGAAATATTATGCTGCTATAAAAAAGAACGTTTACTATTCACAACAGCATGGATGGACTTGGAAAGAATTATGCTTAATGTAATAAGCCAGTCAGTGAAAGATAAATATCACATATCATATTGTGGAATATAATGAATAATATAAATTGATGAACAAAAATAGATCCAAAGACAAAGAAACTCAGAACATCCAACCTCAGAGGGAAGGCGGGGCGGGAGGGAGGGTTAATATACATGCATACAAAGGACTTGTATGCTTGTATGTTAGCATAACCAGTGGACATGAACACTGGGCCTGTGGGGGCTTCTCCTAAAGGTGGGCGTGGCCTGAGAGGGGTCGACCAGGGAAAAAGGAGACATATGTAATACTTTAGAGTTTAGACAATAAAAAATAAAATAAAATAAGGAAAAAAGGCAGCCTTAATTATCAAAGCAATAGCTAAAAAAAAAAAAGTATGACTAATGGAAAATGGAGGTTCATGCTATTTTTTTTATTGCTCTAGTGTAATATTGAAAATATACACAAAATAAGTAAAAAATAATCAGTACCAGGAATTATTTGCAAATAAAATATTTATTTTCCAGGTTTATAAATTTATTATCCATTGCTATCTAACAAATTACCCTAAAACTTGGTAGCTTAAAACTACAAATTTTATTATGTCCTTCTGTTTCCAATGCCAGAAATTTAATAGAGATGTGGCTAGGTAGTTCTTACTCCAGTTCCTATGGGATTTTAGTGGAAATGGTGCCAAACCTTCAGGTTTTTGAAGGTTGTAGGAAGTTGGGGATCCAGCCCAAGGTGGTTTACTCACATGGCTCTTGTATGGAGACCCCATAATTCTTCAGGCTTTTGTCAGAGGCCTGAGCTCCTTCCCTTGTGAATTTCCTTGCAGAGCTTCTTCCTCTTCCTCTCAAACAAGCAATCTAAGACAGCAAGAATGAAGTTTATCACCTAGTCTCAGGCAGACATGACATGACTGACATCACAATCCATTGGTGAGGAGGTCAACTATGACCACACAGAAGGGCAATACACAAAAGTTGAATTCCAGAAGTCAAGGATCCCAGTCCCCCTAAAGCTGGCTACCATGATGGATTTATTATTGTTGTTGCTGCTGTTACTTTCTACTTTAATTGCATTGTAGTCAGAAAACTTAATTTTCATTGCATCGATTCTCTGAAATTTTTTAGACTCTGTGATCTAAAATTTAAACATTAAAAAAACAACATTCCATAAACCTTCTATAAATGTTTCTTGTGACTTCTATTAACTACACACTTCTCTATTTATTGATTGTAAGTTTGTCTCTATATAAGTTATTTATTAGGTCACACTTGTTAATTTTGCTTTTCAAGCATTTTAAGTTATTTGTCTGCTTGATAAACAAGTTATTGATAGAGCTGCATTAAAATCTCCCATGTTGACTGTGAATTTGTCAATTTACTCTGTAATGCTATTTTTCTGCTTTTTATATTGGGAGTTTAATTTGTTTGGTTGTAAATTGTAATTTTATGATAAAAGTATTGATGTGACAGCTATATTTTGATAAAGTTTTATGTGGTATGTATTTTTGCATCACTTTAGTCCTTGCAAGCATATTCTCATGTTCTTATCAAGTATCTCTAATTCCATCAATTACTATTAGTTGTGGATCTCAAGTCTTTAAAAGACAAGTAATAAAATTGCTCAAATTTGAAACGATCAGTACTAACTACCAGCTAGGACACGGTAAACTTAAAACTTCAAGCCACATCTTCTGATGTGTCCAGTGATTCTAACTTCATACCAAGTTAATCTATATTATAAACATCAATGTCTTTGTTGTGATTTAATAATTTATCTTATTAGTCACTACCTTAATAACCAAATTTCTGAAAGCAAATAGCAAAAATTTCAATAAAACTGAGAAAATTCTTTAGAAATTGTGCACAATAACTATATTAACAGCCTAATTTTAACAAGTAAATAACAAAGACCACAGACTGTCTTGTCCAATTTGTCACAAATGGCTACCAGATATCTAAAGAAGCAAGTTGGGGATGATGATTTTAAATCAGTTTCTAATTTGAGAGTAAGCTGCTGGAACTTATGGAAAAAAATGTTTTTCATAGAAAAATTTCTTGATGAGATAAACTGGGAGAAAAAAATGCTCATACTGTAATTGGTTTCTCAGTAAGAGAACCTTCAGTATCTTATATTTATACTAGAGGCCCCGTGCATGGATCCATGCCAAGGTGGGGTCCCTTGGCGTGGCCTCTGGGGATTGGGCCAAAGCCAAAGCCGGCAGTCCGGCATTCCCTGAGGGGATCCCAGAGTGCAAGAGGGCACCCTGCAAAGTTGCTGTTGCTTGGCAGCTGCTGTGTTGAACATCTGCCCCCTTGTGGTCAGTGTGCATCATATCTAATAGCCAGTTGGCCAATCAGCTGGTCACTTAAGCTTTTATATAGAGAGATTTTAGACACAGTCCACAATACATGAATGTATGCTTTTCATAGAACAACAGATATAACAGCGCTCCTGCTTACTCAAGACATTCCAATAGAAACATAATCCCCTTTGTGCTTCTGAAATTAAAATGAATCACATGCAAAAATAGAGCTAGCCGAGAGGGTCTATGGAGGCCTTCTGACTACTGTGCATTGTAGAACTGGATGCTGTGCTCTGCAATAGGTAAGTTGTACAAAATAAAGAATAGCTCTGCTCCTCTGTAATAATTACATTCTGCAAAATGCCTATTGTCCAGCAAGTGTTTGGAGCAAGAAGAAACGATTTAGATGCATAAGAAAAGTTTATTTTTTATAGAAGGCAAAGTTAACATCAGCCCCATCCATTAAAGGCAATTCATGCTGGCTATTAGAAAAAGAGAAAGCATTTAAAAAATGAGGCAGATGCTGGCAATCTGAGCAGGTCACAAAGCAGCTCAACCTTAATAACCAAAATTCAATATGCAGATGGTAGAAATCTCAACAAAATGGACAAAACTACAAGACTTTTAGTATTTCTATGCACATTGGTAAAATGTCCTTATAACAAAGGAAATATTCTAGCACCACTAAAATATATTTTGTAAATATTTAGAATATAAGTTTATTTTCTATCTCATGCTAACTTAAAAATACTAAGGTCATGATAAAATCTGTTATAAAATTGAGAGATGTCCAAACTAAGAAAAAGCAGATGGAAACTCATTGACTTCTCAATGTTCTCCCTCTAAAATAAATTAGTCCTGTAGTGGAAACAGCATCCGCATGCCCCCTGCCTCCATGCCCAAACCAGCCTCCTCCCTGTCCCCACAACAATGCTGGTTACTAGATCCCTACCAGCTATTGGGTCGGCAACTAAGTACTTGCGGATTTTTTAAAGAAAATCAAAGACAATTTTTTCATGGAACTAAATAACTTTATTCTGTAATGTATTGCCCATTTTGATCAATGACCTTTTGCTATCTTTCAGGCAGCATCATAATCCCACGTTCAAAAAACTTCTGGTTTTTATTAGCAAAAAACTGAATCAGGTACGATTTGACATCATCATCATTATTGAAATTTTTACCATTCAAGGAGTTTTGTAAAGATCGAAACAAAAAGTAATCAGATGGTGCAAGGTCAGGACTATATGGTGGATGTGGCAAAACATCCCAACCAAGCTCCATTAATTTTTGCCGAGTGACCAAAGATGTGTGTGGCCTTGCATTGTCATGATGGAATACAACACCTTTTCGATTTGTCAGTTCGGGCCGCTTTTCTTCAACTGCATTGTTTAATTTCATTAGTTGTTCAATGTAGACATCAGAATTGATCGCTCGATTGGGTGGTAAGAGTTCAAAGTAGACAATTCCTTTGTAATCCCACCAAACTGATAACAAAACCTTCTTTTGATGAATATGAGCTTTTGATGTTGTTTGAGTTGGTTCACCTGGCCTGCTCCACGATCTTTTCCGCTTGATATTGTTGTAAACAACCCATTTTTCATCGCCAGTTATCAGTCGTTTTAAAAATGGATCATTTTCATTACGTTTCTTTAGCAAATCGCAGCTGCTAATGCGTTGCGTTAACTGTGATTCTTTCAGTTCGTGAGGAACCCATGTATCGAGTTTTTGAACATAGCTAAGTTGTTTTAAGTGATTTTCATTGCATGCATGTGATACATGAAGCTTCTCTGCAATCTCACGTGTTGTACTGTGACAGTCTGAATTGATTATTGCTTTGATTAGGGCGTCATCAACTTCAACTGGACGACCAGAGCGTTTTTCATCTTTGAGTGAAAAATCACCAGAACGAAATTTGGCAAACCAATTTTGACACTGCCGTTCTTTTAAGGCTTCGTCACCATAAACAGCACATAACTTTTTATGAGCTTGCAATGCGTTTTCCCTTTGCGGAAATAAAAAAGCAAAATATGACGAAAATGTTCCTTTTGATTTTCCATTTTTCAACGAACGCCAAACGAAAACTACAAAACAGATCAAAAAACTTTTTTTACTGATTAACAGCTGAATAGCCAACTATCAAATAACAAAATGTGTTTTACATTTGTACTACGTCTGCAAACTAAAAATTCAACTGAAGCCATATATGTGTGAAACCCGCAATTACTTAGCTGCCGACCCAATAAAAACCTTGTATACTCGTCCACTCAGGGTAATGTGAAGGTCACTTCACTTTTCAAAATATAATCCCCAATTATGCTTTCACCTGTAATTCTTACTTTTCTTAGCTTTCTCCTAAGAAAATGAACTTTTCCTTTGGTACCCCTCTCCCCTTGTTATTTCTATGATTCTCCCACATGGGAATTTGGGAACTGCTCCAAGTTATAACAACCCAGTTCACTCCCATTGCTACAGGAAAGCAAAAACAAACTGGACATTTGATGTAGCATCGGTCTAGGAAGATGAGATGCTGGACAAGCAGAAATATGTTATCTAGAATAATCAGTAACTGACAGTTTTATTTGTTTGTTTTGTCAATGGGTTAATGAGAGCTGTGCTATTTTCAGTTCATTCATCTAGTCAGCGGGTATTTATGGAGAGAGCCTGTTATGTGCAGCGCATTCTCATACAGTTAAATACAAACTTCAGACAAACAACAATTTTCAGGATAAGTCTGTCCCAAATATTGTGTAGGCCACACTTATACTAAAAATTACTCATCATCCAAATTCAAACTCAACTTAGCTCCTTGGATTTTGGGGGGAAGAGCATTAGATATACAAAACAATTATGATGATAGTACAGAGAATTCCCATGTAACTCACCCTCAGTGTCACTAGTATCACAGTCTTGCATTGCATTTGTTACAGTAAACCCATATTCATATAATATTAGCAAACCAAGCCTCTGGCAGTTTCTGACTTTTGCTAGTTATGGCCTTACTGAATGGAGTGCTTGTGTGCCTTCATTTCTTTACTGCTACACACTCACTTCCTGCTTTTTGTTTGTTTGTTTTTTCTGGAGTGAACCACTTTTAAAGGTACTTCTGTCAGAACCTTTTCCCCTGCCCCATTCTCTGAGGTAGCTCCATACATCGGTAATACTGTTAAACTGCTATCATACATTCTGCATATCTTTCAGGGGCTCCTTTGACTTCCTAAATAATTGTTTATTTGAACTCATTATGGTTCACACTTGGTGCTATAAATTTCAATTGATTTTGTCAAAAACACAGGGTCATGTATCCATAATTATAGTATCATACAGAATCATTTTATTATAAAACCAAACAAACAAAAACCCCAAGCAAACCTATGCAACATGCTTGCACTATGCTATTGCAAGTATAGACATAAATTAATTAATGTTCAACATAGGTACACAAGTAATTCAAAAGGAAAGAAAATTTAATAACAGTGCTGGGACAGTCTACCTGTAGCAAGGGGTGGGAATAAGGAGTGTAAGAGAAACATTCTGATGAGGTAACTGGATTTGGAAAAAGAAAAACAATACAAAATCCTGTTTTTTTTTGTTTTGTGGGGGTTTTTTTGTTTGTTTGTTTTTTTCATTCCATCATCTCTCCCCATCCCATCAGAAGCCTGGCAACCACTTATCTTTTTATTGGTTCTAGAGTTTTACCTGTTAAGACTGTCATTTAAACAAAAGCATACTGTATATAAACATTCAGATTGGCTCCTTTAACTTAGAAATGTATAATTGATCCTGGAACAGTGTAGGGGTTAGGTTTGCTACAGTCCCCAAGCAAAAATAGCCTGTATACTTTTTTTATTCTTCTAAAACTTAACTAATAACCTGCTACCCTGTTTCCCTGAAAATAAGACAGTGTCTTATATTAATTTTTGCTCCCAAAGATGCGCTAGGTCTTATTTTCAGGGGATGTCTTATTTTTCCATGAAGAAGAATACGGTACACATTTATTGTTAAATGAAAATAAAGGAAATTTATTACCTGTATATAATATGGTAGTTGTCAACACAAACCAGATAAACTGTGAATCCTACAGTATCAAAAATTTACTCATTTATTCAATGACAATCTTGTCATCATCTTCTGGAACATCATCATAACAATCCAATTTCTGAATTTCCTGGTGAATTTCTTGTGACTCCATTTCTTTCAGAATCAATGGACCAAATCTCTCATGTTTAGCCTAGGGGGGCCTTATTTTCGGGGGATGCCTTATATTTCACTCAGAAGGAAACCTGTAAGTAGGTCTTATTTTTGAAGGATGTCTTATTTTCAGGGAAACATGGTATTGACTGGAAGCCTTATTGATAACATAAACAATATATATTTTGTGTGTTATATGTATTATATACTGTATTCTTACTATAAAGCAAGCTAGAGGAAATATAATGTTAATAATAAAATTATAGGAAAGAGAAAATGTATTTTCATCATTTATGGAAAAATATATATGGATAATTGGATGGCACAGTTTAAACCTGTAAACCCATGATGTTTAAGACTCAAATGTAGAGGAATGGCTGTGTGAGAAATCCCCTTGGCCTCTCCCCCATGAAACTTCAACAAGTTACTCAATTGTGACTCAACAAAGGGTTCCCTGCTCAGTATAGAGGCACACCCGAGAGACCTGCACATTGAAGCATCTGAAGGAGGTCAACCAAGAATAAACAGGAAGGTGAGAAGGGAGGAGAGCCCAGAAAGCCATGGACTCGGCCCTGCAGCCAGGAGCTGGCAACCAGCTCAGCCCATAACGGGCGGAAGCCAGCAGTAGCAGGCATTGCTGTGGTCTGGGAGGAATGGAGAGTCTTGGTAGGTTCTTCAGGAGGGTGAGTGGTGTGAATGGCGGCTAAGCCTGCAGAGATGCCTGAGCAAGGCCACAGTGTAGGAGCTCTGCAGTGGTTGTCTGCTGTAGGGCAGTGGAATTTCAGACAAGGAAACAAAGCCACATAGCCCTGCTACCCCTACCCTTGGACCTCCAAAACTCACGCCCTGTTGTCCTTCGTGTATGGTTAAAGAGTATTTTATCTGTAAATTGAGAGATGTTGCAGCAGAGTTGCTATTGTATTTCTCTGTGTGACTGATCCCCAGGTCAGGCATATGGGGGGACCTGGTGAAGGTCCAGGGTCACCATTACAGCAGAGCAAAATAGATCCCACCTGCAAGTAACTCAGCTGTACTGTCTGTGGAAGCAGAGGGAGGCAGCTCGGGGAGGTCAGCGAGGTAATAACCTTGTGATTCAGTGCCACCAACTGGAAAATAGTAGAAAGACCACTTCAGAGAAAGCCTAGACAAAGGAGACCAGTAAATGCCATAAGTAACCACATAATGAGAAAGCTCAGAAAGAAAGTAAAAAATATCCAGAAAGTAGGCTGGGAAACATGGAAATATGTGATATAAATAACAGAGAATTCAAAATTGCCGTTCTGAAAATATTCAAAGAGATGTGAGAAAAAACAGACAGGCAATTCAATAAAAACAATAATAAACAAAATGAATACTTTACACAAGTGATTGAAGCTTTAATAAAGAACCAATCAGAAATCCTGAAAATGATGCATGCAATTAGGAGTTTATGAGTGAACTACTGAGCACAGGAAACACCTGACCAGATGAAGGAATGGATTAGAGACATTGAAGAGAGGAATGTAGAAATGATGAGAGGGAAGTAGAGAGAAAACTGAACACATGTAAAAGGGAAAGAGGTTTATAAAAACTCTTCGAAAGTATTATGAGACAAATAGGCATATCAGAAGAAGAGAGGGAGAAAGGGATGGAGAGCCTATTCAAACAAATAATGAATAAGAACTTCCCAAACCTATGGCGAGAACTAGATCCTTAAATCTAAGAAACAAAGAGAACATCTAGTTGCCTCAATCTAAAGAGGCCGTCTTCAAGGCTCATTGTGTTAAAGCTATCAAAAATTAATGACAGAAAAAATTCTCATAGCAGCCAGGGAAAAGAAGGAAGTGACCTGCAAACAAAACAAAACAAAAACAAACAAAAAACCCACATTGGAATATCATCTGATTTCTTGGTATAATTTGAAATTATACCAAGCATAACTCTCTTATCACAATTCATTGAAATTAGAAATCAAGTGCAAAAAAAAGAAAGAAAAGAAACCCACAAATATTTGGAGATTAAACAATGTACTACTAAAAACTGACTGGGTCAGAGAAGAAATAAATGTCCAGATTAAGAGATATATAGAGACAAATGAGAATGACAATACAACATATCAAAACTACTGGGATGCAAAAAAAAACAGTAATTAGAGGGAAGTTTATATTATTACAGGCCTATTTCTCAAGAAACAAGACAAATAAAACAACAACAAAAAAGCAACATAACAATACATCTTAAAGTACTAGAAAAGGGAGAACATAAGCAATAAAAAGCAAGCAGAAGAAAGGAAATAAAATAAAAATTAAAGCAGAATTAAATGAAATAGAAAATGAAAAGACTATATAAAAAACTAACACAACTAAGAGCTGGTACTTGAAAACATTAATACAATTGACAAAACCCTGGTGAGATTCTCTAAGGAAAAAAGAGAAAAGACCCATATAAACAAAATCATAAATGAAAGAGAAGTCCCTACAGATATCACACATATACAAAGGGTCATACTATTAAAGAATATATGCCACCAAATTAAATAATCTAGTAGAAATGAAAAATCTAAATAGACCAATAAGCAATGAGGAAATTGAAACAACCATAAAAAACCTCCCTGAAAATAAAAGTTCAGGACTAGATGGCTTCACCAGTGAATTTTACCAAATGTTCAAAGAAGGTTTAAAACCTATTTTTCTAAAACTCTTCCAAAAAATTTAATAAGAGGTAATTAATACTGCCTAGCACATATTATGAAGCCAGCATAGTCCTGATACCAAAACCTGGCAAGGATAAGACAAAAAAATAAAACTACAGACCAATATATCTGATGAATACAGATGCAAAGACCCTAAACAATATATTAACAAATTAAATACAGAAATACACAAAAAATAATACATCACAAAGAATATTGTTCATGTCAGTGGCATGAGGATGGTTCAATAACACAAATAAGTCAATATAATAGACTATTTAAACAAAAGAATTAATAAAAATCATATGACTGTATCAATAGACACAGAAAAAGCAATTGATAAGATAGAGCATTCATTTAAGATCAAAACAATCAGTAAAATAGGAATAGAAGGAATGTACATCAACATAATAAAGGCCATATATGATAAGCCCTTAATTAATATATTCAATAGTGAAAAACGGAAAGCTTTTTCTCTACAATCAGAAACAAAAGAAGGATGCCCTCTCTCACCACTTTTACTCAACTTTGTGCTGGGAGTCCTACTGAGAGCAATAAGGCAAAAGAAAGAAATAAAACACATCCAAATTGGGAAGGAAGATGTAAAAGTGTCACTTTTTACAGACAACATTATTCTGTACATGGAAAACTCTAAAGATGCCACAAAACACACACACACACACACACACACACACACACACACAAACATTAGAAACAATAAACAAATATGGTAAAGTTTCAAGATAAAAAATCAATCTATAAAACTTTACTGTCTTCCTATATACTAATTAATCTTCAGAAAAAGAAATGAAAAAAGCAATTCCTTTTGCAAATGCAACAAAAAATAAAATAGGAGTAAACTTAACAAAGAACATAAAAGGCCTATATACTGAAAAATTTAAACCACTATAAAAATAAATTCAAAAAAAAAAACATAATAATAACATGGAAAATATCCTGTGTTCATGAAGTGAAAGAATCAACATAGTTAAAATAGTCATATTACCCAAAACAAAATATAGATTTAATACAATCGCCATCAAAATTCCAATTTCATTGTTTAAAGAAATAAAACAAAAATGTATCAGGTTTCTATAGAGCCACAAAAGACCCCAAATAGCCAAAGCAATCTTGATAAAAAAGAATGAAGCCTGAGGTATCACACTACCTGATTTCAAATTATATTACAGAGCTATGATAATCAAAACAGTATGGTATTGGCAGAAAAACAGACACATAAACCAATGGAACAGAATTATGAGCACATATATAAAAACCCATGTAATTTTCATAGAGTAGCCAGAAACATACAATGGATTAAAGATAGCCTCTTCAATAAATTGTTTTTGGAAAATTGGAAAGCCACATAAAGAAAATGAAACTTAATTGCAGTTTGTCCCCATGTACAAAAATTAACTCAATGGATCAAAGGCATAAATATAAAATATGAAACAATAAATTACATAGAAGAAAGTATATGTAATAAACATATGAACTTTGATCATAGAGAACATTATATGAAATTGACTCCAAAGGCAAGGGAAGTAAAGGCAAAAATAAATGAATGGGACTATAAAACTAAAATGAAACCAACAACAAAACAAAGAGACATAAGACTGAATTTGAAAACAATAGTTCCACAAAGGTTTAATATCCAAAATATATAAAGAACTCATAAAATTAAACACCAAACAAACAAACACAATTAAAAAGTGGAAAGAGGACCTGACCAGACACCCCTCCCAAGAAGACATGAACAGCCAACAGATGTATGAGAAGATGTTCAACCTCACTGGCAATTAGGGAAATAAAATCAAAACTACCATTAGATACCACCTCACAGTGTTAGAACAGCTGTTATCAGCAAGACAAGTAGTAACATATGCTTCAGAGGTTGTGCAGAAAAGAAAACCCCCATTCACTGCTGGTGGAAATGTAGAATAGTACAGCCACCATGAAAAACAGTCTGGTGATTCCTCAAAAAATTAAGAATAGAACTACCATATAACATACATTGGCAAACATATATAAGCCCCTATGTTCATTGCAGCATTATTCACAGTGCTCAAGACACGGAGACAACCGGGGTTCAAAAAGACTGTTCAATAGAAGACATGTTCAATAGAAGACTGGGTAAAGAAGATGTGGTAACATATACGCAACTGTATACTACTCAGCCATAAGAAAAGATGAAACGATACCACTTGTGACAACATGGATGGATCTTGAGAATATTATTTTAAGTGAAATAAGTCAGACAGAAAAAGCTAAGAACCAGATGGTTTCACTCATCTATCTATCTATCTATCTATCTATCTATCTATCTATCAATCTATCTATCTATATAAAGAGGTAATATGAAAATTAATGGGGACACCATAATAGTCACAGCCAGTCAGGAGGAGGCTGCCTGTGCAGGTGAGGCCCAGAGTGGATATGGAGACAGAGTCAGGGGTGTCTGCCCAAGCCACCAAGGCTGAGGAGTGGGCCAGCCTGTGTGCGACCACGACGGCTGAGGGCAGGCCTGAAGAGGAGGGGTCGGATTCGCCCACACCTGTCCATAGCCGCTGTGGCTGAGCACAGGCTAGGAGGGGACACGAGAGAGGAATGAGGGGGCAGGAGGGGAGGAACAGCTCACAGCCGCCGCAGCCAAGGACAGGCCCTCACCGGCAGTTACACCTCTGCACATGAGCTGCAGAGGAAACACCTTTTTTGGCCGCTCATTGGCTAAGCTCCCAGTAGGCCACTTGAAGTGTTCTTGGTAACTTGCCGAATAAAATCCAAGGTGATCTAGGGTTTTTCTATCTCACTCCTGAAGAAAAAAAATGAAGGTTCACTGCTGGAGGATCTAAGAAATGTCATACCCTGCCCTACCTTATTTGGCTCAGTGGATAGAGCCTCAGCCTGCGGACCACAGGGTCCGGGTGCTGGCCAAGGGCATGTGCCTAGGTTGCAGGTTCCTCCCTGGCCAGGGCCTAGGTCAGGGCTCACGCAGGAGGCAACCAATGGAAGTGTCCTCCTCACATTGCTGTTTCTCTCTTTCCCTGTCTCCCACGCTCTCTAAAAATCAGTGGAAAGAGGCCTGAAGAGGGAAGCAGGCTCTGATCCATGGCCTCGGTGGCAGTTGTTGATCCGCATTTGCCTCTTTCTTTCTCTCCAGCAGCTGCGCCTCCATTTCTCTGCAGACCTTCATTGTTCTATAATATACGCCTGTGTTTACACCAGTACCATGCTATTTTGATATCAGGCAGGAAGATTTCTCCAACTTTGTTTTTCTTTCTCAAGCTATGTAAGGTCTTTCTCAAGCTATGTAAGGTATTTCCATATAAATAGTTAGAATATTTGTTCTAGTTCTGTGAAATACTTCATTGATGTTTTTATAGGAATTTTTTTGGATCTATAGATTGCTTTGGGTAGTATTAACATTTTAGTGATGTTAAATCTTTCTACCCATGGACAATGTATATACTTACACATATTTGTATCACATACAGTTTCTTTCTTCAGTGTCTTATAATTTTCCATGTACAGGTCTTTTACAACTTTGGTTAAATTTATTCCATTTTTGATGCAATTGCACATGGGGTTGATCTATTAGTTTCACTTTCTGATAGATCATTATCCTATGTAATAAAAGAGTAATATGCAAATTGACCATCACTTCAACACACAAGATGTCTGCCACAAGATGGCCGGCAGGGGAGGGCAGTTGTGGGGGACCAGGCCTGCAAGAGAGGGCAGTTGGGGGGACAGTTTCACTGTTTGGTCCCTATGATGTGTACTGACCACCAGGGGCCAGATGCTCAATGCAGGAGCTGCCGCTTGCTGGTCTGTGTGCTCCCACAGCAGGGGCACCACTCAGCTGGCCGACAGGCACCTGAGGCCTCATGGTTGATGAGCACAACTGCAGTGGTGCAAGCCTCTCCCACCTCCCTGGCAGCACTTTGGGGCAGAGGGCAGGGGGTGGGAGAGGGAGGTGGTGGCAGGTGCAGCAGGGCTGGGATGAGCAGGAGCAGCTCGGTGCCTGGCCCAGGGGCTGGGGCTCCTCTCCAGCTGCCTGCCACTGTGTTCACTGTTAATCCCTTGGGGGATGTTGGACTACCAGTTTCGGCCCCGCCTGGCCTGTGGGGATCAGGGTGAAACTGGCAGTCTGACATCCCCTGAGGGGCCCCAGATTGTGAGAGGGCACAGGCCAGGCTGAGAGACCCCACCAGTGTATGAATCTGTGCACTGGGTCTTTAGTTGGTGTATAAAAATCTAATTTATTTCTAGACACTTATTTTGTATCCTTTAGTGTTACAATTTATCAATTATAATAGATTTTTGGTGTTAATTTAGGGTTCTCAATATATAGTATCATGCCATCTGCAAATAGTAACAGTTTTATAGCTTTCTTTCCAAATTGGATGCCTTTTATTTCCTCTTCTTGTTGATTACTATGGGTAGGACTTCCAGCATTATGTAGAATAAGAGTAGTGAAAGAGAATATCCATGTCTTGTTGTTAATCTTAACCTGATAACCGAGCGGGACCTATAAATACATCAAACAAACACTATCGGGAACGGGTAGGATGTATGAATACGTCCTTGAAATATATGTTGTGCCCTGAGAAGGACGGTATATATTTTTTGTAAACTTTATAATTGTTTGTAAAATTTATAATTTTTATATTTTATTGATATTTTACAGAGAGGAAGAGAGAGGGATAGAGAATTAGAAACATCGATGAGAGAGAATCATCGATCAGCTGCCTCTTGCACACCCCCTACTGGAATCAAAGGCAACCAAGGTGCATGCCTCTGACTGGAATCAAACCCGGGACCTTTCAGTCCGCAGGCTGACGCTCTATACACTGAGCCAAACCTGTTTCGGCTATAATTTTTTAATTCGATGTTTCCATTTTTTTTGTTGGTATTCTTTTCTATTTGTTTGCAATTTTGTATTTTCATTTGTGCTTTATATATAAATAAACGAAAAAATATATATTTCATTTATTTTAATTAAGTATAAATAAAAAAATAATAATATAAAATTACGTCCACTGGGCGTGACGTACTGACATGTCCTAGTGAAAGAGTATGCACCCGTTGTACTTTGTGTAATTAAAAAGGGAACTCCCCGGTTAACAGGTTTAAGAGAAATATGTTTAGTATGGTGTTGGCTGTGGGTTTGTCACATATGACCTTTATTACAGGAAGCTATGTACTTTATTCTCATGTCACTAAGAGTTGTTATCATAAATAGTTTCTAGATTTCATCAAATGCTTTTTCTGTGTCTATTGATATGATCATGTGGTTTTTCTCCTTTATTTTGTTAATGTAAAGTATCATGTTTATTGATTTGTAGATATACTAGCCATGCATCCCTAGAATAAATCTTACTTGATCTGGATGTATGATCTATTTAATGGATTGCTGGACCAGGTTTGCTAATATATTGTTGAGATTTTAGCATCTATGTTCACCGGAGATATTGGCCTGTCATTCTCTTTATTGGTAGTGTTTTTCTCTGGTTTGGAATTAGGATCATGCTGGCTTCAGAAAATGAGCCAGGGAATCTTTCCTCCTCTTGCATTTTTTGAAATAGATTGAGAAAGATAGTGGTTAGTTTTTCTCAGTGTGTTTGGCAGAATCCACTGTGAAGCCATCCAGCTCAGGACTTCTGTTTGTTGGGAGCTTTGTTATTGCTTCTTCAATGTCCTTGGTTGAAAACTGGCTTGTTGATTGGTTTTATTGTTGAGTTTTAAGAGGTCTTCATATGTGCTATACAAAACTTTTATAAACTATGTATACTGAGAATACTTTCTCCAAGTCTGTGGCTTGTTTTGTTTTTGGTGTGTGTTTGTGTGTGTGTGTGTGTGTGTGTGTGTTTTCTTTTCCCTAAGTTTTAAATTTTAATTAATTCCATTTTATCAAATTTTTTATTCATGGACCATGTTTTGGATACTTTAATCTAAAAATGCATCACTAATCTCAAGATCACTGATATTTTCTTCTATACTTTTTAAATATTTTTTATGATTTTTCATTTAATATAAATCTGTGATCTACTTCTGTTTAATTTTTGTACAGTGTGAAAAGCATGTGTTTAGGTTTATTTTTTACAAATAAATAACCAATTTTTCTAACATCATTGTTGAAAATACAATTCTTTTTCGTCTGAATAACCTTTGTTCCTTTGTCAACAATTAATTGACTCTATTTGTGTGTTTCTATAACTGGGCTTCATTTCCTCTTCAGTTGATCTACATGTCTAATATATTATCAATACCATGTTGTTTTGATTACCAAAATTATCTCAAATTTGATAATGTGATTCTTTCAACTTTACCCTTCTTGTTTAGTATATTGCTGGATATTTTTGGTCTCTTCCCTTTCCATATAAACTTTTTTTTGAAAATTTGTATGAATTTACTATTCTGAATATAAGTCTTTTGTTATGCTTTTGTATTTTTGGACATTTTATCACAGACATGCCTTTTCATTCCCTCCCCAATACTATTTACACTCAATATTATGCCATGTTAGTTTCAGATGTACCACATAGTGGTTAGACAATCAAGGAATACTTTGTAAAGTACATGATTTTTTAGGTAACTTTTGAGTCATTTGATACATATTAAATACCTTGCTGGAATTTCTTCATTTATTTAGATATCTTTAATTTTTTTTCATGAATATTTTATACTTTTCTGCATTTAGTTTCTTAACATATTTTGTTAGTTTTGTACCTAAATATATAATCTATTTGTAAGTGGTATTTTTTAAATTTCTAATTTGAATTTTTCATTGCTTGCACATAAAAAGGTAATTGAGTTTTTAATATTAACCTTGTATTTTATATTGGTATAAGACCTTTTATATTGGTAAGTTCATATCAGTTCCAGAGGTTATATAGTGAATTAGGTACTCTACAGGCCTGTGAAGACTTTTATTCCATCTTCCTCAGTCTGTATACCTTTTATGCCTCTGAATTATCTTATTACCTATTACTTAAGTGTGACATATAGTCATATTGAAGAAAGAGTATTCTTGCTTTGTTACTGACTCAAGAGAAAGGAATCAGTTTCTCAATAGTAAGGATTGTATTAACCATAAAATATTTTAGACGTCTTTTAACAGGGTCAGTACCTTTCCTTTTATTTCCAGTTTGCTAAAGAATTGCTTTCCACCTCCAGAAATTGGCATTAGAATTTGTCTAATGATATTTCTCATTAAGTGATGTGATAATTCTTCTTTAATCTATTTATATGGTGGATTGTATTGGTAGCGTTTTGAATCCTGAACCAACCTATTGTAAAAAGAAGAATAAAATCCCCAAGCTCTTTATGTGTGGAAGCAGGAAGTGGGAGTCCTGCCCCACTCGCTTCCCCACGTGTGCCTTAGGGCTCAGCCTCTCTCTGCCAGGCTTGCAGAGGCAGAGGAGAAATCTGCAGACACACAGCTCCCCCTAAATGAAAAAGGAGAAATAGTGGAAAGGCGCACAGGCCTGCTTTGTAGCTATAGTTATGTTCAGTTAGGCTTTTGCTGTTGTTGCTATTTTTACATCCTTCAGCATTGGGTACTTCCTGGTCTTTCTCCTCCCTTTTTTTGTTTTTTGTTTGTTTTATTTTGTTTGTTTTGTTTTATGAAGGCCCATCAGAAAGTGAGAGACTGATAAGAAAAGAGAGAGGAACATGACTGGGAGTTGGAAATGGCCTTTGAGGTCACACAGTCAAACTTCCTCTTTTTACCAAAAAGGGACATTTTTCATGGTGGGGTGGTGGGCAGAGAAAAGGAGCTAGGTTCAACCAAGGCAGTGTGGCTTCTCACTGGAAAAGTCAGGGGATCTGAACACTAGTTTTCTGAATCTTTTTACTCTGAGGTATAAGAGCAGAACTACAAGGAAACTGCCAGTTTACTAAGTGGCATCACATAACTCATTGCAATACACAGAATTCCTGTTTCTGAGGGTCCTGAGCAGTCACCTCCTCTTAATTGAACATTACATCGTCTTAGTAATGAGGGTGAAATACATGGGTAGACACTTGGACTCTGCAGGACTGTCTCCATGAATCCCCGTCAGCAGGAATGGAGGTTGCATTCTGATGCAAATGTTAATTGACAGACTCTTTTAATGTGTATTTGGGGCTCAGGTAATAGCAGTGAGGAAAACTCATTATAAGCTCGGCAAGAAGACAGTGTGTGGCACTGTGACACGCCATCTGATGTTAGAAAGAGGTTTTCCCTGACTCCAAGGAGCTTTGCCCGAGGATAAAACCGCCTCTTCACCAGCATGTGTGAGGCAGGCTGCTGGCCCATGGAAGTGCCTCCGGCAATGGGGTCCCTGTCACCTGCGGGATCGCCAGGCTTTGAAAAGCACTTCTCTTTTCTTTAAGGATCTAAACCTTTCACTCTCACTTTGTGCACCATGGAAAGCTGACGAGCATTATTCTCATGTCTCAGTGTTTAAAAGTGCTTCCTGTTTGACAGATCTCCTTGTTCCCAGATTAGTGGGTAGAAGCGTTACCCCTTGCAAGTCTGCATCAATGAAATCATTTAAATTTCTTTCTCAGGTTTTTGTGGCAGTTGTGAGCCTGCCAACAATGCCCTAGCTGGAAAATGAATACTAAAAAAAAATCATATTTTACTTTCCACAGGACCACACAAAGTTCAATAAAACAAATTGGTAATTAGCTTTCAAAAATGAAGGGGAAAAAATAAACCAAAATGACTAACGTGGTTTTTATAATCATTTTACAAAGCAGCTCTAATATGGCATCACTGTTGATTTGGGGGCAGTAGATCAATATCAGAATGGCCCTGTGGGAAAAAGTAAACAGATGCCTAGACACAAATACTGTGAAGTTTAACTTTTCAAATTGGTTTTATACTCATTTAATTGAGCTAATTTTCTTGAGCCTTCCCTACTATGGTTGGGTTCTCCCAGAAGCTGGATCTGAACCATTTAAGTGTGTTTAGCTCCATCAAGAGGGTATTTGGGGAAACATTGGTAGAGAATTAATGAAATGACACAGGAAGGGAGAGCCAATAGAATCCATTAATGCACCAATGAGCCCTCTGCAGTCAGTGTTCTTACCTAATGGCAGGAAAGCAGGTGTGCATCCAGCAGCTCCCTGCACGGGAGGACTGTCGAGATGGCACCACTCTGGTTTTCCTTTGGCAACTGGGTTGATGTTCTTATTTGCCAGATAACACACCACAGTAGTTTTCTAGGAAAAGATATGTGGGAGGTCATGCTATATATTTCAGTCTTGGCCCATCTGCAATATATTCAAATGTCCAAATAATGTTTATTCAAATCAACCACTGCCCTCATTTTACTGTTCACCTGGGTACAAAATTCCAAGACAAAAGAATTCTTCCCTTAAACATTTAAAGGTAGTTTTTTTGTTTGTTTGTTTGTTTGTTTTTTAACTTTTCTACAAAGCATAAATCAATGCTTGAGAAACCGAAAGCCATTTTGATAGCAGTCATTTCTGTGTGAACTATTCAGTCCTTCTTTTGGAATGTTGCTTTCATGCCCTGCATTCTGAAATTTGTCAGTGTGGTTGATTTCTGCCCTGAACACTTTATTTATTTATTTATTTATTTTTAAATATATTTTATTGATTTTGTACAGAGAGGAAGGGAGAGAGATAGCAAGTTAGAAACATCGATGAGAGGGAGTCATGGATCAGCTGCCTCTTGCACACCCCCTACTGGGGATGTGCCCACAACCAAGGTACATGCCCTTGACCGGAATCGAACCCGGGACCTTTCAGTCCCCAAGCCGACGCTCTATCCATTGAGCCAAACCGGTTTCGGCTGCCCTGAACACTTTAAACCCAGAGTCTTATGCATCCTCTTTGTTTCTGAAGTAAGAAATTGTTCTCACTTT
Source organism: Pipistrellus hanaki (assembly GCF_964339955.1). NCBI lineage: Eukaryota > Metazoa > Chordata > Mammalia > Chiroptera > Vespertilionidae > Pipistrellus > Pipistrellus hanaki. The sequence goes on from NC_140514.1 coordinate 57,824,021, forward strand.
TTCTGACGGGGTGATTACCTCTTCTCCATTTTCCAAAATTATTTTAGTCAGGTGGTGCTCCACCTTAATTACTTTATAAATGTATTAATTTTTGCCTTCTATTTAAAAAACTTAAACATCTTGTTCCCATTTTCAGAGACAGTTTTGAATTAAAATTCTAATCTTTCCTTTGAATTTTAATTTCTGTTTTTATAGTTTTTATTTATATGTGCTTTTCAGGTTATTTTTAGTAGCAAACTATTTCTAATGGAAAAAATCCCACCTAAATATTATGTTTTTTTTTATAAAGATAGCAATTATAGAGAAGTTTATCTTAACTTTTATTTTGTTACTGCATTACCTGAGTCATCTATTTTTTATTTTTTTCCTGATTTTTATGTATTTTCTTTCTAATAAGAATAATTTTCTGAAATGCCCACTAATTATAAATTAAGAGATGCTATAAAGCTAATCAAAAGTTTTAGGTATATGGCTGCTTTCAAAAGACTATAGACTAAGGGTTCCCTAACCATTACAATGTCTTTATCCCTATAGCCTGTGACTATGTTACCCTTCTAGTTGGTAGAAAAATAGAGGTTGCAGAAGTATGCAAGTTAAGCATCTTGAGATGAAAGATTATCCTGGGTAAAAATGGGTCCACATGGTAACCAGGGGCCCCTTAGAGAGTCAGGAGGTCGAAGAAAGGGCGTTACAATACCGGCCTGAGGATGGTGGAAGGGCGGTGAGCTTCAGGGTGCGGGCAGTCTCCACAAGCTGCAACGGGGGCGGCCGCACTGAGGGCGCAGCGAGGGCCCAGCAGCGCGGGATGAGGCCTCTGAGACAGTAATGACGCGTTCTCCAGGCCGCCGCCCTGGCAGTGGATAAGCAGGGACCACAGTGACTAATCATCACCAGCCACTTTCTGTTCTCTCATTTGTAAAATGGCCATTGTAATTCTTACAGTAAAAGTTTCCCCAGATACTTGAAGGAAGCAAATTTAATAACTTGTCTGAAATGTCCTTGAAAATGTAATTGCTATAAATGTAGAATTTTGAAAAAGGTGTGATTTTTACACAAAGCCCTTGTGAGTCCATGGTATCTTGATAAAATGTATATACATGTGATGTTTCTCCTTTTTCCGCATCCCACATGGAAAAACCACAGGTTCCTGAGGGAAGGCGCTGGGGATTAAGAAATTAGAGGAAGAGACAAGAGGCAGAAATAGATTTATAAAGCTGGGAGCTAGGTGGGTGCCATCTCTCTGATGGAGAGACAGTCACACTCACCACAGACAACACAGCATATTTATTGGCTTCCAAAGGGGAGTTTAAGGCAAAAGGAGTTTCGGGTGTGCCCAGATCCTATTCATCAAAATCTGGGTTAGCTCCTTATTTTTTGGTATAAGATTTAGTATATCAAGACCTGGGTGAGTCAAGGTCCTATTTGTTCCTCATTCCAAGCACATAGATTAAGAAATCAGTACTGATAACAGGATTCTGCCAGTGCCCTTGGGCTCAGCTGATAAGAATTAAAAGAATGTCTATGTGCCTTCTCAGGCGGCTCTCTACATCTCACCCTTTTTTACTAATTAAAATAAAATTTAAACATTAATAATAGGGCTCTAAAATTTAAAACAATTGCAAACAATACCAATGCAAAAACTAAATTACATACATGTTATTTTCAAAACTTGAATGTCAAGAGCAAAACTCTGGCTATTAAATAATAACAACAATGCCAATGAAAAACAACAATATGAGAAATCAGAACTATGGACATATTAACATTTTTAGCTACTAAATGAGTCTCTTTTGTTGCTGGTGTAGATTTACTCAGAGTCCTTGGATTTGCTGCACAAGACTTCGCAGAAGACTGGAAGCTAACAGATGCTACCATGAGCAGGAACACGATCAAAGAAGTAGCTTCCACTTCAGCCTTTAATTTCTTCAGATGACTCCATGTTGGCACCTCAGTCCCTTGCATAGTTTTCAGTTTTCTTCTCCCCCTTTGCTGTCATCTGGGCAACTCTCAGTCCTTTGGGTGAAGGGACACAGGAGCTTCTCTGAGTCCATTGTGATGACAGACCTAACACTCTGGCACCCGAATTGGCTGCATTGCCCCTTCTGGAAAGATATAAAATACAACCTCTTCCCCACATTATTACTGAATCTGACAAAACTCTTGTCTGATTTATGCTTCCTTCCACCTAGCTGACTCAGTGGAGGCTATTATACAGGAGGCCTGATGCCTTTTACCTGCTGTACAATCCTCTGCATAACAATTTTAAAAAATTTAATGTATAAAAGCATGATAGAGCCTCTCTGGAGGTGACACATAACATCTGTCTCCCCCTTTTTTGTTTTAGTAAATGATTTTAAGAGTACGGTTGCCTTTTTCCACTATTGAGTGACATATATTTTACCAGATTTGATTAGGTTTAAGTCCTTGGGGATTTACCCATAAAGTTGGCACAGAGAGGTGGATAACACACTGAGGGCATTGCTTCCAAGAAACATGGACATTGTTCTTCTCTAACATTTTAAAGGCTGAAAATTAAATGAAAAGGTCTTTTAAATTAGCATGCCTGTGTTTGTAGCCGGGCCACATCTGTTTGTTGCCTGGGTCCCAATTTGAGCTGGGCATGGGAAGCGTGAAGCAGCCATGGGGCAGGAGACATCCCTCAAAAGGGCGAGTGTTCAAGCCCCTGCAACGTTGTGGGAGGGTGAGGATCTGTGCCACACCTCTGTTGATCCCCAAGTTCCTTCCTGATGGCCCCCTGCAGCTGTGCCTGTCTTAGGTTGTCCCTCCCTTGAGGAGTCTTACCCATCATTGACTAACCAGCCATCCTCCGGGCCATGCTGGGTGATGAGAGGTTCAGTTCCATCTCCTTGGTAGCCTATGCCCCTATGGCCTCCATGCCCAGTGCCTGCTTTGGGATCCCCTGGCCTGCTGGCAGGGACCTGGCATTGATCACATATCTTGGGGAACCCAGGTTTCTTCTCCAGGGAGGGCCCAGCTCACATCATTGTGAGACAGACCCATGGTACCATCCACCATGAGGATTCACCTCAGCATGAACTGAAAACTCAAGCAACAGTTGTGGGCAATTGAATTATGAGAAGACGATCCCCCTTTGTAAATAAGGCAAGAAGGGCCAATGTAGAAGGCTTAAGTGCCTTCCCAAGGAGCCTTCCACACAGTGGAAGGGATTAAATCCTTTCATGTGCCCTTTAAATTATTGCCGAACAATCAAAAATTAGATTTTTAAGTTTGTTTGGAATAATTGTACAATGTGCTACTGTAAAATATTATGACATTGTAGAATAACATCACTTAAGGATATTCTTTGAGTTTTCAGGCCATAAAGTTCCATTTAAGAATCTTTGTCGTCCTTTTTACAACAAGAAACCTATAAGGCTGCTGCTTAATTTTTGTTTGTATATATCCAAATGGTTTGTCATAAGAAATCTCATTACAGTTAGATTGATTACTTATTTGCTATCAGGTTTAATACTTTGATAACAATCTTGTTTTACACTGTAAATATTAGTAAAAGAGAATTCCAAATTTTTAAATTTTCTCTTTTTATTAAAATTATAATTATATTTCAAAGTATCCTCTTAAGCTTATTTTTATATATAGAGGGATGATGGGAAGTCTTAACTAACTTTCCTAGAAGACTTATTTAAATTGCTTATAAAGGCATTGGCTTATTCAAAGGAAGGAGGTTGGCATTGGTTATTTTAAGATGTTACAGACCACGTGGGCAGTAAGATATGTGGCCATCATGGAGGCTGCTCAATTTATTCTTTTAAAAGAAAGTCAAAATCACATCGTAGACAATCACTAGCTGTTTCTGGTCTTTATTAGAATTGTTTATAAAAATATTGGTTTTTCATTTAGCTGAAAACCTTGATTATAATTTAATAATTTAATTTATTTAAGTAATTAAAGTTAGTATCTTCATTTTAAAATAAAGCAAATTTACTTTTGAATTCACAAGTCACAAATGTTGCCCCACTTCTAGCTTAATTAAGAATGCAGGCAGCTACCAGTCAGGATTCAATTACTTATAAAAAACATTGGCTTCTCCTGTAATTTAACATATGAGACATTGATTATATTTTAAAAGATAATTTATAAAGTAACTAAAGTAGGTATCTTTAATTTTTAAAAAAATGATAAATTTATTCAGTAAAAACTTATAGGTTTGATACTTTATTGGTCTGATCTAAAAACATAGTGTCACACCTCCAGCGGATTAAAAATGCAAGCTGTTTGAGGCTTTTCTTTCTTGAAATTCTATTGCTGTTGAAAATTTGGCTATATTTAATAAATATATTGTTTTTGCTTTTCTTACAGGCAAAAACTTTTATTACATTTAATATATATGTATATAAGTAAAATATATTAATTAATTTTTTTGATAAAGCTTTCCATGTGATTTCAAGTATCAATCTGTTTAATTAAAAAATATTTCTTTTAAGAGAACAGACTTTTTAACATTTCAGGGCCCTTCAAATGTCTAAAAGTCACTCTCAGAATCTTGAACTATACTTGGAAAGATCAAATATACAATATACAATATATATTTATATATATGATTTAAAGATTATATACTTTAAAGAAATATCAATTACATTCAAACTGGATCAATGAGTTAATCCTCTTTCTTTTAAATCAGACCAAGAAGTAAAATATTTTGAATTCCTAAACAGGGGTCCTCACACTTTTTAAAGTGGGGGCCAGATCACGGTCCCTCAGAGAGCTGGAGGGCCGGACTATATGAACTACTAATTCCTACTGTAACACCTCGGCCGCGCTCACTGCCCAAAAAACCTGGTGGGCCGGATCAGACTCCTCTGCGGGCCGCATGTGGCCCGTGGGCCGTAGATTGAAGACCTCTGATTTAAGAGAAAGCACAATTTATTTTCTCAAAAACAAGTTATACTTTAGACATTTAGTTACCACAATTATTTAACTTCTCTCAATTCAATCTGAACCTTAAACTTTCAGAGCTTGCAAGTCAAATATTTAGCAGTACTTTATTAATAAACTTTTATATTTTTAAGAATAAATTTTAAAATCTAATAATTTTAAACCATGTTTTTTCTGCCCAGGGGAACTGAGAAGCAAACTTGTTCACATGTAAACTTGTCCTTGGGCTATCAAAAGGCGTAGCCATTCAAATGCAAATAAATACATTATTTAAAAATAGCTGCTGGCTGGAATTGGATTACCTGTTCTGGGTGGGAAGGGTATCTCCGCCCCTTCCTCCATTAAAATTAAGGTGTAGTTTAAAACCTCTTTATGGCAAGAGATCTTAAACTTCCAGAACTTTAAATTTTTCAGGTAGCAAATCAAATACTTAGCATTTTTCTCAAGTCAATAATACTTTTACATTTTTAAGGATACATTTCAAATAAAAGACATATCCAATTAATAGATTAACTAACATCATCTAGACTTCATACAAGGCATACACAGATCAACATTTCAGTGTTACAACAACTCAATATATTTAGATTAAGTTTTTATCATTTGATTTAGTAGACTTCCAAGTTCTTTTAAAAGCACAGCTGCTTTTAAAAAGGTCACAAATTTTCTGTTGGAACAGTCAAAGAGGCAAACTCTCAGCCATTCATATGTAAACTTGCTATCTACTTCCTGTTGGTTACTTGCCTCAGGGCAGGAATTTCAAAAGGGCTGCTTAAAATGCCTTGGGAAACTAGCTTGTATTTCTTTCCCAGTTCATCTCCCCCATCTTTAAAGCTAAAAATTTTAGGGTTTTTAATTCTGTAAACAGAAAAGAGTTAAGTCCAGCTCAAAAACTATGAGCACTCATTTTTTAAACTGGCCTTTTCGCTTCTCATGGACACAGAAATCCCCTATGCATTATAAATTTGTAAAAGCTTTAAGTCACTAGCTGGAAAAAGAAAGATGGCGAATATGAGGCCTCTTATGGTGGCTTTCTTGGGGAATGGCATCCATATTGGATCGCCACGTGTCTTCCTTTCCCCCACATCCTGCTTACTTTAGGGGAAGTTTCAGTGATAGTCTGGCATCTACCTTTTTTTTTTTTCTTTCAGTTTTTATTTATTTATTTTTTTAAGGAAAGGAAGATTTTAAGATAAAGAATTATTGGCAGTTGCTGAGAAATTCCTTTAATCCTTTCTACCTGCTTACCAGTAGTTTACACATGGAGGCAGAGGTGGTACAGATGGTATTCTTAAAGATTTGCACCCTTCCACTCCAGGCTGTAAGGCCATGGCTGCCCCCCACTTAGACATTCTTAAACTCTCCTGTGCTGAATCAAGATCATTACCAACTAAAACAGGAATTTTCTCTGGACTTTCTGGTGAGTATTGGTCATGCAACTGCTTTCTGAGTTTTTCGCAGGTTTCATCAACAAAACTTAAGAAAGAAATCAAGAATTTGACTACACTTAACAAACCATCTATGAACTTTGAGCATAGTCTTAACTTATAAAGATTAATGTTTTACACCTAGTTTAATTCAAGTGAATTTACAATTCACAATATACTTCCCCAAAACTTACCTTAATCTGTGCACATGTTGTGGAAGCGACCCCCTAGCTTTTTCCTCCATACTCAGGTCCCTGTTTGGGCGCCATTTGTGGTGTTTCTCTTTTTTCCGTGTCCTGTATGGAAAAACAACAGGTTCCTGAGGGGAGGAGCTGGGGATTAAGAAATTAGAGAAAGAAAGAGACAAGAGGCAAAAATAGATTCATAAAGCTGGGAGCTAGGTGGGCGCCATCTCTCTGATAGAGGGACAGTCACACTCACCACAGACAACACAGCACATTTATTGGTTTCCAAAGGGGAGTTTAAGGTCAAAAGGAGTTTCGGGTGTGCCCAGATCCTACTCATCAAAATCTGGGTAAGCTCCTTATTTTTTGGTACAAGATTTACCATATGAAGACCTGGGTGAGTCAAGATCCTATTTGTTTCTCATTCCAAGAACATAGATTAAGAAATCAGTACTGATAACAGGATTCTGCCAGTGCCCTCGGGCTCAGCTGATAAGAATTAAAAGAATGTCCATGTGCCTTCTCAGGTGGCTCTCTACATATACATATATAATTTATCTTCCTATTATAGTTGGCATACAATACTATATTAGTTTCAGGTGTACAACATAACAATTAGACATTTATATGGCTAAGTGATCACCTGATAAGTATAGTACCTGGCCCCTTACATGGGTATTATAATTTACTAGAGACTTGGTGCATGAAATTCATGCATGGGGAGAGGGTATCCTTCAGCCTGGCCTGAACCCTCTCCAATCTGGGACCCCTCAGGGGATGTCCGATTGCCTCTTGTAATCTGGGACCACTGGCTTCTCATCACTCCTGTACCTGCCTACCTGATCGCCCCTACCCACTCCTGCCTTGCCCTGCACCTGGGACCCAAAATTCCCTCCTCTGGCCAGCCTCAGGCACCCAGGATCTGCACTGGCTTCACCCAGATCCTGCCACAGCCACAGGGGACCATAAGCAGGTGGTTTCACTAGGGCCTCAGGGGCTGCACTAGTGTCTGGGACAGCAGGGTGCGTGGCTTGTCCCTCTCCCCGGCTGCAGCCTGGCTGGTCCCCATTCCTCTATCTCAAACTCATTTGTGCCTGGCTGGCCCCATTCCTATCTCCCCAGTGTTGAGTGACCATGTGAGGGCATGCCAATCATTTGCATATTAGCTCTTTATTAGATAGTATTATCTATATTCCATATGCTGTATTTTACATCCTTGCGAATTTGATCTGTAAAAACAAGTATGATATTGTTTATACTGACACAAAAATGTTGGGGGGGGGGGGGTGAAAGGAAAATAGATATTGCTTAATAGCGAAAAAAATTCAAGGTGTGTCCAATATTCTCTGAGGAATCGAGGTCAAATTATTATTGGTAATCTTTATTTTGATATAATTTCCAACTTTGAGGAGATGTTTTAGGGTTGCAGCAAAGACTCCTATGTGTCTCTTACCCAGATTCAATAATCAGTTGACAGTTCCAATTGTTGCATCATTCTCTTTCCACCTTATGTTGTACATATCTGTGTATTGTGGATACAATGCTTTCTATCCTTAACTACTGCGGAGTACTTCCTCACAGCAGTAAGCAAACTCATAAAACAAAATATTAAGACACTACTATTTTCTAATCCAGTTGTTCTCAAATTTTGCCAAAGATTTAAAATTACCTGATGAGACTTTTAAAAATATCTTAATGCCCTGGTCATAGATAGAGAAATTAAGTCAGAATGTCTAAGAGTGAGATTAGGTAAAATAATACATAAACAATATAATTATAAATATTCAGAATAACTCAGTAGATCAAATACAGATAACTTATAAAATTGTGTTACATCAACGATGCTGGCAGCTGCCATATGAGTGAAAGTGGCATAAAAACAGTGTGAGCAGGCAGTTAACTTCAACTGAAAGGTCACACACAAAATAGACAGCTTTTCTTAAATCTCCAAAGCACAGATATGTCCCTGTGTGAGCACAGTACAAGGCCATGCTCTGCTCAGGAAATTAAAATCGGTACTTTGGATGCAATACCAGTATCCCATGCATAGCGCCACTGCCATGCTGAAGTATACTTTCTATTTTTTGTAAAAGTTTAATTGAAGATCATGTGTTGCCTTTATATACCTTTTAAGCTATAACACTTTGCCAGAAATTTTTGCCTTTTATGATAGACATTTTAAAAGAGGTTAAACTAGTTATTTCACAGAATGGCCCTTAATTTTTATTAGAGTATAAATTTATAATTTATCTACCATAAAATTTATTCTTTCAAAGACTATTGTTCAGCGACTTTCAGTATATTCACAAAACTGTAAAACCATATTCACTATTTAAATCTAGAGTATTTGATTTTAAAATTATCTCCCAATCTATTCATGTTCTTCCTAGTGACTCATCATTTTATTTATTTAATTTAATTTTTTAAATTCTCATTTACATTTTATATTGTTTTGTATTCGTTTCAGGTGTACAGCATGGTGGTTAGACAATCATACACTTTACAAAGCAATACCCCGGTATTCCAGTACCCACCTGGAATCACACATAATTATTACAAAATTATTGACAATGTCCCTTATGCTGTAACTCCAAAACATTTAAATTGCCTAAAAAATAAACCCCCTTCATACATAATAACAGTCACTTTTTATACCGGCAGCCCTTGGCAATGACTGATCTACCTGCTGTCCCCATAAATACGCCTATTCTAAGCATTTCATAGGTGTAGCATCAAAAAATAGGTAGGCTTTTGTATCTGGCTTTTTTCACCTCAAGAAGTGTTTTCAAGGTTCATCCATTTTGTACGGTAGCAGGTGTCAGCATTTCTTTCCTTTTTGTAGCTACTATCTCCTGGTGTAGGTATATTATATACTATGTATCCATTCATCAATTGATGAGTATTTAGATGGGTTTCATGTTGTGGCTATTATGAAATATATTGCTATGAGCATTCATATACAAATTTTTGTGTGGGCATATGTTTTTAATTATTTGGGGCATATGTTTGGGAGTAGAATTCCTGGTTCATATAACTATGCTTAATTTTCTGAGGAACTGGAAAACTTGTACAAAGTGGTTTCTCCATTGGACATTCCCACTTGCAATGCCTGAGTGTTCTAATTTCTCCACACTTCCTGATCCACACTTGCTATCGTATCTTCTTTGATCAATATGCTAGGGTGGTATTCCTGATATATGTCCCTCATAGCATAATGACCTTTTCCTTTTTAAGAGTGAGTAATTATGGGGAGATTCTTTGTGACAAATCTATCATTCTTTCAGATTTTTGATTTTGCTATTTTGAAAAGCTTACAGTATGTAACTAGTATAATTTAAAAAGAAATAAACATGCTTATTTGGGAGCACATGCACAAAATTGTTGTATTGAGGGAAGCCAGCATTCTATAAATCCAACTCTCCTCCCGCTCATTTCTTTTAATCTGTGGCTTGTGCTCACCCCACCCCTGGAAAGCAAAAGCTCAGCTCAGTACTAGCCACGCCTCAGCCCTGCGGGCACCTTTGGGTTCAGTAACACCGTGGTCCTGTCCCGGTTTGCGGAAACCAGTCCTTCTCTCACGCAGCTTTATTTTCCATGGTGTATTCAGCGCTAGCTTAGCTCAGTGCAGATCCCCACTCGCCCCGTCCCCTTCACCTCTCCCATCCACTCCCTGCACACACATCCGCGCACACCAGGAAGTTCCCTTTGCTCCAGGAAAGAAGTTCTAACCCGAAGGTTGTGCTTCCTTTCTGAAATAAAACAAAATGTGCTGGTGACACAGTATAAACAACCTCTTTGTGAAGTTCAATAAGTTTATCTGGATTGGCAATACCTTTTATATAACCATACTTTATATAAATGTAGAACAAATGAATTCATACATGTTATATATAATCAAATATATATATAGCATGTGTGTGTGTGTGTGTGTGTGTATACACATATATATATATAATCTCCTAGTATGAGTTGTTACTCCTGAGGTGAATTGAAGGACTATCCATGCAAATGTTTGGGAGATTACTCTCAGATTGATAATAAATGCTACAGTTCAGAAAACACAATTTAACACAGAACTAAGATATAAGCTCTCAGGACACATTAGTGTTCCAATGCTTAAGGAGAAAAGCAAGCAAACCCACCCATTTATTTACTCATTCAAGATTTATTTAGGCCTTTTTAACTGCTAGACACCATGTGAGCCAAAGCGTACAGACAGAATGTAAATGAATGGATGTTGTGTTGGTTCCTTACACCTCATGGCACAGGCAAGGAGCTCCAAATAGCATCTGGAGAGAACCAGGATTCTGCACATAACGGCATAAAATGAAAGTGTCCTAGAGATGGCCTTTAGACTTGATGAGTAGGGAATGACTACTGGAAGGGGCGTGGGCAAAAAAAATAACCACTCACAGTTTAAAGTGAATCTCAAGTCTTCTGGGAAGGATATTTAATTATTTATAGTTTCCAAAATTGTAAAATTATTACATTTTTGGTGAAATGATATATTTTATCCCAGTTTTTAGCTTTCTTGAGGTGTAGCTGATAAACAAAAATTATATATTTAAATTGTACAATGAGATGATTACTATACATACATATTGTGAAATGATTACCAAAACACACAAATGCATTAACACATATAGTTACTTATGTGTATGTTTTGAGAATACTTAAGATTTACTCTCAACTATTTTGAGACACATAAAACAGTATCGGTAACTTTAGTCATCATTGCCCTGCTGTACATTAAATACCCCAAAGATATTCATACTATACCTGAAAATGTGTACCCTTTGACCAGTATCTCCCCCATTTCTCTCACCCTCAGCTCCAAGCAGCCACTGTTCTAACCTCTGCTTGATGAACTAGAATGGCTAAGATTCCATATGCAGTAAGATCATGCGGTGTTTTCCTATGTCTGGCTTACTTCAGTAAGTATAATGCCCTTCAGCTTCATCCATGTTGCCTCAGACGGCAGGGCCTTCTTCTTGTCTTTGGCTAAGATTCATTTCATAGATGCCAGTTTCTTTAGCCACTCATCCACCAACGGACACAGATTAAGGCATTCTTAGCTCATTCCAGTTCCACCTCTAAACATCCTATCCTCCTAAAGCCAGTCTTCAGTCCTGTTGCTTCTCACCAAAGGGAGAATGTGTTGCTAGCTCTTAGGTAGAGCTCCTTTCTTACTTGAGCTCCTGCTTTACAGAGGACATGAGAAGCCCGGAGACTGCTCCTCCTGGGCAGCGAAGAGGCACTTGCTCCTGTGAGGAAGCGAGGTGACCGCCCCCAGTTCATTTCTTCAGCACATAAATTATCTTTATGGTGTGTTGTGGAGTAGATAAATGGCGATTATAAACCATCCATTAACACCGTGTCATCATTGGCAAGCACTGATACTCAGGAATACATTTGGGTCCAAATGCAGCCAGTAACGCTTTGGCCCAAGTGCTCTAAGATCCGGAAACTTGCCCTCACTTGAGTTAGGTGCTTAGCTCCCTGCAGGTTGGCAGTTAGTTAAATTTATTCCCTATGGATTTTGGAGGGCTCTCAGTTACAGATGTTTCATTTGCACTTCCTTCTGGTTGTCACTATAAAGCCTAGTAACTGTTTGCATATCGGTTATACCAGTACAACACTAGCACCCCCTCAGAAGCTATGTCTGTGTTCTATGCAGATAAAAACACCCTCTGAGCCAGATAAGAACTTCATTCTTTTTTATCCCAAGGACAGATTAAATAATTTCTCACTAACAGAGCCTGGTAAGGCTAAGAAAGGGGATCCAATCAGCTCATTTATTGTATAGAATAAACCATTTTAAAGCAATGGATATAGTGTTACTATTGTTGATGAACTCCATTAAGTATACTGTAGTTCTTGGGACATCTGGAAGTTCAATGAGCATTTGTAGAATTTATCAATAACAATGAGGTTTAGAATATTTCCTTCCCAGTACTGAATTGTCACTTTCTGTCTAACAGGCAGATAAGCTGAAGCTCCATTCGTCATTTTTGAGACTAGTGACAGAATATTATACAGTTTTGTGGAATTTGCTATATTGCTTACAAAGTGTTGAAAGTGTTTGTTTAAGAAATTCCAAAGGATCTGAACCGTGTTATTTTTCTTTGTATTTTTAGTACCATTATAATAGGGACTTTTTTTTTATTTGGTTCAAAAATGTTTAAAGAAAATTCTGTGTTATTTGGTCAATTGATTAGAATATAAGTTTGCACTGTGTGGGCATATTAGTTCACTCATTTGGCAGCTGGAAGAAGATAGTCTGAAGATAATCTGGCTCTTACTGTTCAATTTAAGTGGTTATAATCCCTCTTTTTATAACAATGGATGACAAAAGACATGAGAATGTGAAAATTTCTTGCTGCTAATAGCAAAATGGGTTTAGGAAAAGATAATATTACCAATCAAACAGCAACAGCAACAGCTACCTGTCAATGCCTGACATTCCCAAATAGCATTTGGTTATTAAAGGAATGGGTTTACAACCATAAAAACCCTTTTACTATTTACTTTCAGACAAAGTTAGAGAATGTCTAACACCGGTCTAATCAGATGGCTCTTCCGTAGGCTGCAGTTCTCGGGAAGATGACAGTCACCCCACAGCAGACAAGTCTCATCACAGACGTCACACTGCAGAGGGAAGGCACATGGGTGAGCAGTGACTTCCCCCGGCAAGCCGTGCCTGTGGATGGAGTGGACCTGGGCAGCATGCCTTTGACAGGCTGATTTCCGTGTCAAAGATACCATTTTTCTGTAAGTACAGTTGTGATTCACTAGGAGCTTCTATAAATCTAAGAAAAAATAATGCAAAGCAGATACTGTTAGCCAATATTAAAGTATCAATTATGATTGAAAACAGAAAAGCTAAGCTCTGTACTCCACAGCGAAGAGCACATTCTTTATTTTTTAATTTCTTTATTGATTAAGGTATTAAATATGTGTCCTTATCCCCCCATTGCCCCTCCATCTCCCCATTCTTAATGCCAAGAAGGGCATGTTTCAGGCACAGTCCCATCTAAGGTTCCAGCCAGGGGCCTGGGGCTGGATCTGGGGCTGGGCTGGGGCTGGGCTTGGGCTGGGGCTGGGGCTTGGGCTGGGCATGGGGCTTGGGCTGGGCATGGGGCTGGGGCTGGGGCTGGGGCTGGGCCTGGGGCTGGGCTGGGGCTGGGGCTGGGGCTGGGGCTGGGGCCTGGGCTGGGCCTGGCTGGGCCTGAGCACTGCTCGCAGCGGGGGTAGGAGAGCTGCCCCCCAGAGAGACCCTCCGTGCGCTTCTCCCCAGAGAGGGTGCGGCTGGGCCACTAGGGCGGCTCCCAGCCTGGGCGCCGAGCCTCCGGGCTTCGCTGCGGGGATGCTCCCGGGCGTTGCAGGATGCTGGTCTGGAAGCACTAGATGCCAGTGGCACCTCGCTGCCAGGTTGTGACACCAACAATGAACTCAGCTTTTGTCAGACATCAGAGGTTCCCGGAGGAACAAGTCAGCTAGGCACACGAGGGAAGTCAGCTCCAGGGAGCAGCCACGGAGAGGCCAGCTGGGGGCTCAGCCAGGGAGGAGGCCTGCAGCTGGGGGTGTCCTGAGCCGTCACAGCCAAACCGCGCAGGGCGCAGGGTGTCTGTGACCTCAGTGCGGCAGGAAAGCTTATAACTAAGCGACTGCATATCAGAAACATGTGATGGCTTCCTCTGTGAATAAACATGTCTAGCCAGTGAGGTGCTAAAGCTGTGGACATGCTCGCTATCGATCCGAGGGAATGCTGGGAGATGATGCTGATAAGAGTGGTCCAGGCACAGGCTGGTTTGGAGGCAGCGGCTGAACAGCGCCGCTGTCCGTAGACCTCCCCACACACTTCACATGCCCTAGTGCACGGGCTCTCCAGGCACGTGCCTATGGCCACACTTCAGGGAAAATTACTACACCGGGAAGTATAAAGATAGTGGCTAATTCGCACGTTTTTATATTTTATCTTGGAATGACACTTTATGAAGCTTTTATTTTATACCTCAAAGGGTATCACAGTGTCAGCTTCAAAATCAGTCTGAGTCTGTGCCATGGATTCTGTGCAGAATACCAATTAACATTTAGGTTTTTAGGCCACAATTTTATTTATATTTTACTGCTTTTATGTAGCATATGTCCACTTTAAGTGTCAAGTAAGCTATCAAGGCAATGTAAGCTAACACGGACTTGTTAATGTTCTATTGGTAAACTTCTGGAGAAGAGCATGTAGATGCACACGCGCGCGCGCCCACACACACCCACAACAGGTATGAAGAAGCAAAATAAATGCCAAATGCTCTTAGCATGAAACTGCAGGGCAGACAGCTGCGTTTTTACCTTACAGAGCAGCGACTGCTCTAAGGAAAACAGATTTCTCTACTTCATGGCCTTTTTTACAACTGTCTCTCCACCTGAAAATATAAATGTGGATTCTCCCTGAATTAGTTTTAATGCATTTACAATCTATATGCGCTCCGAGTATCTCAACAAAAAACATAAATCCCCTCTGAAATCACATCTGGTTATAATTTGAAATAGTATTGTATACAAAACTAATAAACAAACAAACACGTTGGTTTGATCTGCTGGCAGATACATTGCGAAGGGAGCGTGTTTTTAGGAGCAGATTCATTTTCGGTGCAGGGTCTAGTGGAAGGCGTGTGCAGAGAATCTCTGGCCTGTGCACGCTGAGCGGCTTTCATGTAGCATCTTCCCCGGCTGGGAGCGGGAAGAGGGGAGAGTGAATCTCAGTGGATCAATTAACAGAGGGACCTGTCCTTCAACAGTGGAAGATCTATTTCAGGATTTGCATATCACTGAAAAAAATTACAAAGCTGAGATAAATACAAGCCCGATAATAACTCACTGCAGACTTGGCTCCATTCCTAGATTTCCTTGGCTGTTTGTCCTAATAAAGTGTCTCCATGGCACTTAGGGCAGGAAGGTTATTAGTAGCTGTCAATCAACGGAGGGAGTAGACATCCGCGGGAGGAGGAAGGGAAGAGAGGTGACATTCATCCTCTCTTCTCACTGATATTGGGTATAAAAGTCACTCAGAGCAAGTGGTTAAAAAGGGACAGGTCCCTCTTCATCCCCATGGAAAAGCTGCCTTGGTTACCAACAATTTAATAATAAAACGAAATACATCAATCATCTTTTTTTCTACCTTATTGATGCCCGAACATCCATTAATTCTGAGGAATGAAGGACATATGAAAGAGATCTTTAGGGGAGACATTTGACTTAATATTGTTTTCTTACATTTTCATGCAATGCATCCTTATATAATAGAAGCTTAAAATTAAAGGAGAAAAATATTTACTAACTCAGATACCTCTGATGGCTTTTTCTTTTTTAATGCTGAAATTTTTTTTAGGGCATAGCAAGTGAATGGCTTGAGTGAAAAACATGGCCAAAACATGTTTCTTTAGTTCATTTCAAGCAAAGACAGTGATTTTTAATTTACCAGGTTGCTAATCAAAACCCACCTATATAGCAATTAATTGATACTTTAAAAGTCTTTAATTTACTGTCTATATTCTTAATTAAAGTATATCTACGGCTTGAGCACACTGCCTCTCTCTACGCATATTTTCATAAGTAAGGGAGTCCATAGAGTGCTAATTGATATCCTGGTCTCCAGACAATACTTTACTAAATGAAATGACAATTATAGCCAATTAAAATTCACTTTACATACTACTTCACCTATTTGAAATGTATTATGCATGAAGACAGAGAGTGCATTGCTCACTGCTCGGGATTTCTGTATGTCTTAGAAATTGATGGACAGCTCCAAGATCCTCCAGTCAGTGCATTTCCCCCCTAAACTAGGGTCACTTGGGGGCTTATCAGAAACCTACATTTTGGTGTTTCTTATGTGAAAGAGCTAATAAGAGCTGTGTCGTTTTTTTGTTGCAGATAGAGGCGCTTTTTTTCATATTTGCCTAACATACTTCAAGAATACTTCTCTACAGAATTACTCTTGTGATGAGAAGAGATTTTTCTGACACACTACTGTCTAATTACATACCCAACCTTCCAGCTACTCGCTGCAGCTGGAAGATACCCCACATAGATGCTACTCCTATCTGTACCGTGAAAACAGCTATGCACTAACTTGTCCCTTTTTACATAACTGAACGTGGAATTGCTAAACTTGCATTATGTTCCCAAGACCCTGTTGACCTTGAAATAGTATTAAAAGGCACTAATGAGAAGAAGAACACTATTAAACTTTACCTGTTTATTTTATTAAAGTGATTTTCATTTCCTGTCATTTCTCTTTTTAAAATGTTCAAATCAGAAATAATCTGAAAACATACATTAAAAATACAGGAAGATAAACATAATAATTCTGGAAAAAAATAATACCCTAAAATTAAAAATTATTTCTAATTTTTAAATAAATGTTACATTTAAATTGGCGGTCAAATCTGTTAGGCTATGTGCATTTGACTATGACTCTGCCCTTTTCTACTATTATCTGCCCTAGTGTGACCACACGCTATCTTCTTGTAGAAGAATAAGATCTTTTTTTTTTTTTTTACATGTATTTTAAGTAGAAACTATTAAAATGTGATGGGAAATGTAGAGTTCTGGTTTCAATAAATTTTCCTCACATTTTATACTCTCACAATGAGCTGAAAATCATAATGTTTTCATAATCTTGACTTCTATTCACCTATTTTGCATGGCTTTTGCATTTGGCTCTCTAATATTTGAGCAATAAGTGTGCAATCAATTTTTAAGAAACTCTAGCGTTTGGAGCTATAAACTATTGAATATGAATTTTTTTGTGTTTTTTTTTTCAAAAAGCATGAACAATGGAAAAGTCAATAGAGTTGGAGTTTACATATAGAAATATTTTATTGATTTCAAAAGATTAACTGCTTCCACTACAAATTATGTTTGTATTTGGTTTGCTTATTTTTTTTTTTTTTTTTTTTTTTTACCAATAATGAAAGGTCATAGGGTAATTGTCCAAGAAAAAGGAAATGTGATGTTCGTCTGTAACAGTGTGGAGAAGGCCTGGGGAGGGCGGAGCAGGCTGGAGGGGCCAGGGGGCATCTGTAATACTTTCAACAATAAAGATACATTTAAAAATCAGTAATAAGAAGAAGAACTTCAGGGTTCATGGAGTCTTGAAGTTTAAAATTTTTTTAAAAGTATCCCTGTTAATAAACATGTAATGTAAGTCAGCATCTTCCATCAGTCTTGAATTATATATTTAAGTAGGACTTAAGATTAAATATCATTCTTATTTACAACATTTTATTAAATGTTAGATTTCAGCAACTATTAAACAGGTTTCCAAAATCAGATAAGGTAGAAAAATAATCTCTAAATAGAAATAGCCAGTATTTTATTTAACTTCAAGTACAAATGCTCAATAATTGTGTATATATATATATTATAATTGCATATAGTACATTATGAATTAGATTTTATAATCATGAGTTTCTATTTTTATAACAGGGTATTTTCTTCTTTCCTCCCATTTTTATTTAGTTTCTTTCTTTGCTCCTGTTGTCTGGAATAGAGCATTTTGTGCTCTGAAACATGGAATTTAAAAAATTTCCTATTAAAATATGCCTTGGTCCACATAAAATTTTTGAAAGTCATTTTGGTTTAGTCATTTTGACTAAACTTCCCAATGAAGTAATGTTACCTTATATATTCTCCTAAAATGATAAACTTTAGACATTTTCCTTAAATTTTTATTGTTTGTATTTTTAAATATTACTAAATATATCAAATAGTTGTATAGTATTTTTTTTTCATTATGAGGATTGGTCTTTTTCTGTTTGGTTTGGTTTTGGTTTGTGTTTTTTGGAAAAGTTGTTTTGTGCAGTGAATGAAGTGCCGATGCAGACAAATGTAACCAACATTAAGCTGGCCGATAGAATGCAACAAACGCTCAGGTCATTAGTGTAATTTGTTTTGGCACTGTTACATTGCCTAGTGCTCCTCTGAATAGTGTGCTGGGCACATCGATTTGTTTTCCGCTATTGTGAAATTGGATATCTTGGCTTTTATCCAAAGCACCCTCTCAATTTGCATATCTTTGTTATCATTTCAGGTTCTGAGAACATACTGTGGACTATCACACCATCTGCACCAAGATCCTCACATCCAAACACAAATTAAAAATGAAACTGTAAAATTTGCAAGGAAACAATACAGACCTTTTATCTCATTCTCCCTCTGTTCATTTTCAAAAGAGAAACTTGCTTGTAGCCAAGCATAGCAAAAAAGGCTTTTATTAATTGGACTGGCATCAAGCATGCATACATAAAATTGTTTATTTTTTCCCTATAAAGGGGTTGCCTGACATAAAAGGGTCTTTGAAGATGACATTCAGATTTTGACATTTGCATGATATTGTATAAATATCAGAGGTAGGAGACTTTTCTGACAAACCAGATGGGTCAAAAAAAAAAAAAAAAAAAAGAAAAAAAAGAAAGAAAGAAAAGAAAAAGAGAAAGAAAGACACTTCCATAGAAAGATATTTGTCTTTACTTAAAGGTTATTAACTTCTCCTCCAGACTAGGAATTATTAGGCAACATAAACAAAACAAACATATTTGCTACAAACTAGAGCTTTTATTTTTTTGAAAAAAGATTTCTGATCCTGGAAAAATATGAAGTTTATTTTTTATGTATTCTATATTTTGATTAAGAGTATATACTGTAATGTAATTGGATCTTGTCCTTCAGAGCACTGTAGTAATGTAGTGTTGTTGAACTCATTCCTGCCTCAGGTCTTAATTTAGATTGTAGGTTGTTCACTGGAATGCTTTTGAAGGATGGAAGGACATTCTGGGTCTTTGTATTCATTAACATCTGGATTATCCAGGCATAGCTTTTTTATTTCCCTTTGTGATTTCTGAATGCAGATAAAGGCAGGTTATAATTCCACACAGTAATATGTGTCCAACCCCCAGCTTTATATCTGTCCATTAAAATATAAGAAAACCACCCCCATGGCATTTAGGGGCAAAGGCAAGAGAGGAGAGAGGACAGATGACAAGGGAATTTGCTGATGGTGTGCTTCCATATGGATTTCAAATGCCAGCGGAGGGAATCTCCTCCATCTGAGTGTATAATAGAACAGCACAAATTTGATTAGACTTTTTGACCCTTATATCAACCAAGAATCAGACACAGTCAGCAAGTTGTGCACAAAAGTCAGTTTATGTATTCGGCCTTCAGACCCAAGAGCCTGCACCACTGCTTGATGCCTCCACTCTTTCAAATCATCTCAGTGCTTATTGCGAACTTCTTGGAGATACAGCTACATTTTGTTCTTTGAAAGTCTTGCCTTGAATAATAACACTCTTTACCCACTCTTCAGAAGAGTCCAAAATTGAAAGAAACACGCATTTTCTAGAACTGGTGGCCAGTGAATTGGTCTGAAGTTCATTCCAATGTGGCCTGGATGTGAAGGTCAATGCAGACTGTAGCTGAGGCGGGTCCCAGAGGCTCTTGCACTATGAACACCAATCCCAATCTCTAAATTATCTGTTGCATCACCACTGAAAGTACTCTCTAAACTTGAAATCCTCCCTTCCACATTTATGATATAAACTGTGTATCTCTTTCAGCTCTTTCTTGCTCAGAGTCGTAATGGCTTCTTCACTGTTGATCATATGATCAAAATTTCACTTCCAGCACACCTTCAAATACCTTAAGATCTCCAGAATTCTCAATGTCTCCTCCCCCTTCAGCTCTCCTTCCCAAATTCTCCTCTTTATACTTTTTCGTTTTAAATAGTATTAATAATAAATGAGTTTAGGAATGAAATTGCATGAGTAATAGAGTCAAGCAATACTAGTTCTACTTAGAATAATTCCCTCCTCCCTCCACCTGGTGTTTTCATGCACAGCTAGACCCTGCAGACACTACTCACAGTGAGTAAGAGCATCCATTGCTTGGGCAGCCTGGCATGCAGTTTTTCTATTGGTGTTTGAGACAGAGGGAGAATATTGCCAAAAAGGTTTTATGTTGTTCTCTGTCCTTCATCTAGGGGGAACAGGCCTTTGTTGGGCCATTTTTTGCCAGTGACGACAGGCAGTTCTGGTTGGCTGCTCCTACAGCTCCCTGTCCCGGATATGTGGGAGCAACAAAGAAAGCCAGGGAGCTTGCTACACGATTTCCTCAAGACTGAAGGCGCCTGTGAGATTCTGCTTCTTTCCACCTGCCAGAGTCTTCCTTTTCTGGTTTTGTGTGTGTGTGTGTGTGTGTGTGTGTGTGTGTGTGTGTGTGTGTGTTATGTCCAGTGTTTTAGAGTTATAAGAGGGACGGCCAAGGGAAAGGGAGCTATTTTGTCTTCAGGTAACTTGCTAACCATTTTTTTTTTCATCTTTGATTATTTCTCTTACTATGTTTAAATTATTGTGTTAGTTGCAATAATTATTAATAAACATGCACTGATTACCAAAATTTTACTGAGCACCACCCATTCATTTAAATGAAATAAAATTCTCTGTCTTGTGTGCAGGATTAAAATCCAAAACCGGGTGGTTTTATTCAGTGATTTGAGTGACAGCTTGCAGACCAAAGGGTTATGGGTTCATTCCCAGTGAAGGGCACGTACCTCAGTTGCAGGTTCTATCCCTGGTAGGGGCATGTGTGGGAGGCAACCTTCTGCCACTCTCTCTCTAAAAGATCAATGGAAAAATATCCTCAGAGAGCACTTAAAAAAGAAATCCAGCCCTGACCAGTTTGGCTCAGTAGATAGAGCATTGGCCTGCAGACTGAAGGGTCCCAGGTTCGATTCCAGTCAAGGGTATGCACATTGGTTGCAGGCACATCCCCAATGGGAAGTGTGCAGGAGGCAGCTGAATCAATGTTTCTCTCTAATTGATGTTTCTATTGTAACTCTCTATCCCTTCCTCTCTGTAAAAAAATCAGTAAAATATATATTTTTAAAAATCCAAAACTGTCTTTATCTCTACTATGTCCTTCTTCCTCTCCATTTTTGCTTCTTCCTTTATTCCTCCAGTACTACTTGACTTGAGCACTGTTTTCACTACTGCAGTCATCAACCTATTTGTTTATCAAAAACTTAACTTCTTACTTGAAAAAAAAACAAACCAACATACAAAAAATACACAATATGATTAGTTCAATTAATTATGCCAAAAACTTATTTTTTCAAATTCTTTATTGTTGAAAGTTTTACATATGTCTCCTTTTCCCCATTGACTTCTCCGCACCCTCTCCTACCCACCGGCATAAGCCCCCACCTTCCTATTGTCTGTGTCCATTGGTCATGCTCATATGCCTGGAAACAAGTTCTTTGATTGATCCCTTACCCCCAAATCCTCTCTGACTTCTCTCTAAGGTTTGGCGGTCTGTTCCATACTTCTATGTCTCCTGAATCTGTTTATGTTGTTCATTATATTCCACAATAAACTGAGATCATATGATACTTATCTTTTTCTGGCTGGCTTATTTCACTTAGCATAATGCTCTCCAGGCCCATCCATGCTATTGCAAATGGCAAGAGTTCCTTCCTTTTTACAGCAGTGTAGTATTCCATTGTGTAGATGTACTACAGTTTTCTCATCCACTCATCTGCTGATGGGCACTTAGGTTGTTTCCAAATCTTAGCAATTATAAATTGTGCTGCTATGAACATAAGGGTACATGTATTCTTTCTGATTGGCGTTTCTGATTTCTTGGGATATATTCCTAGAAGTGGGATTACTGGGTCCAAATGGACATTCATTTTTAATTAGTTGAGGAAACTCCATACTGTTTTTCTACAGTGGCTGCACCAGTCTGAATTCCTACCAGCGGTGTATGAGAATTAATTTTTCTCTAGATCCTCACCAGCACTTGTCACTGCTTAATTTGTTGGTGACAGCCATTCTGACAGATGTGAGATGATAGTTCATTGCATCTGTAAATTTGCATCTTTTGGATTATTAGTGACTTTTGAGCATGTTTTCATATGTCTCTTAGCCTTCTGTATGTCCACTTTTAAAAAGTGTCTATTTAGGTCTTTTGCCTGTTTTTTGTTGGTATGTTTATCTTCCTTTTATTAAGTGGTATGAGTTCCCTATGAATTATGGAGTTTAAACCCTTTTTGGATATAACCTTGGCAAATATGTTCTCCAATGCAGTGGGGTCTCTTGCTGTTTTGCCGATGGCTTCCTTGATATGCAGAAGCTTTTATTTTTTAATGTAGTGCAATTTGTTTATTTTCTCCTTAGTTTCCATTGTCCTAGGAGGTGTATTGGTAAAGATATTGCTATGACATATATCTGATATTAAGCTGCCTATAGATTATTCTAAGATTTTATGGTTTCCCATCTAATGTTTAAATCTTTTTCCGTTTTCAGTTTATTTTTGGTATGGTATAAGTTGGAGTTCTAGTGTCATTTTTTTTTTTTTTGCATGTATCTGTCCAGTTTTCCCAACACCATTTATTGAAGAGACTGTCTTGACTCCGTTGTATGCTCTTGCCTCCTTTGTCACATATTAATTGAGCATGATGTCTTGGGTTGATTTCTGGGTTCTCTGTTCTGTTCAATTGGTCTATGTCTGTTCTTGCGCTAGTACCAGGCAGTTTTGAGAATTGTGGCTTGGCAATATAACTTGATATCTGGGTATTGTGAACCTTCAAACTCTGTTCTTCTTCACAATTACTGCAGCTATTCGGAGTCATTTTATTCCATATAAACTTTTAGAGGCTTGTTCTATGGGGATTCCATTGGATCTATAGATTACTTTGGATAGTATAGATATTTTGATGATGTGGATCCACCAATTAATGAACCTGTTATATTATTCCACTTGTTTTTAATCTTCTTCTATCTCTGTTTTCAACGTCCAATAGCTTTCTGAGTACAGGTATTTACCTCCTTGGTTAAATTTATTCCTGGGTTTCTTAAATTTTTTTTGTTGCAATGTGATTTTGTTTCTAGTTCTATGAGTTCATTATTGGTTTATAAAAAAGCCATAGATTTCTAGGTGTTAATTTTGCATCCTGCTATGTTGCCCAATTCATTTATTAAATCAAGTAGTTTTTTGATAGAGTCTTTAGGGTTTTCTATGTACAATATCTTGTCATCTACGAATAATTACAGTTTTACTTGTTCTTTTCCAGTTTGGATACCTTTTACTTTTCCTTCTTGTATGATTGCTATGGCTAGCACTTCCAGTACTATATCGAATAGGAGTGGTGAAAGTGGGCATTCCTATTTTATTCCAGTTTTTAGGGGAAATGGTTTTAGATTTTTGCCCATTGAGTGTGATGTTGGCTATAGGTTTGTCATATAAGGCTTTTATTATGTTAAGATTGATCCCTTTATTCCCACTTTGCTGAGATTTTTATTTTTAATCAGAAAAGAATGTTGGATTTTGTAAAATACTTTTTTGCATCAACTGACATAATCATGTGCTTTTTGTCTTTCACATCAGTTTATGTAAAGTACCAGCCTTGCATCCCCAGACTAATCCCACTTGATCAGGGTGCATGGTCTTTTAAATGTATTCCTGGATGTGAACCTTTTGCTTATATTTTTTTTTTTGAGAATTTTAGCATCTACGTTCATCAGGGATATTGGCCTGTAGTTCTCATTCTTTGTGGTGTTATTGTCTGATTTTGGAATTAGGATAATGTTGGCTGCATAGAAAGAGCTTAGAAGTGTGCCTTTCTCTTTAATTTTTTTTTAATAGTCTGAGGAGGATAGGTTTATGTTCTTCTTTGAATGTTTGGTAGAACTCTCCTGTCTGGACCAGGGCTTTTGTTTGATGGAAGATATTTTATTACTGCTTCAATTTCATCAGTAGTTGTTTGCCTATTCAGGTTTTCTGATTTTTTTTTTTCTGGTTGAATTTTGGAAGATTATATATATTTTTAGGAATATGTTTATTTTGTCTATGCTGTCCAGTTTTTGGATAGAGTTGTTCATAGCATCTTTTATAATCATTTGTATGTCTGTAAGGTTAGTAGTTACTTAACATCTTTCATTTCTGATTTTGTTTATTTGGGTCTTCCTTGTTTCTTTGTAAACTTGGCTAGAGGTTCATCTATCTTGTTTATCCATTCAAAGAACCAGCTCTTAGTTTTATTGATCTGTTGTATTTTTTTAAACTATGTCAGTTATTTCCACTTTGATCTTTATTATTTCCTTAGTACTATGAAGTAGCCTCTAAGGATTGCCTTCATTGTGTCCCATAAATTTTGGATTATTGTGTTTTCATTTTCATTTGTTTTCAGAATGTTTTTACTACTTATTTGATCTCTTTGGTAAAGCACTCATTGTTTAATAACATGTTATTTAGTTTTCATGTGTTTGATTGTTTTTATTGCTTTTATTGTAGTTGATATCTAATTTTATGCCATTGTGATCTGAGATGTTTGATATGATTTAATCTTCTTAAATTTATTGCAACCTCACCTGTGTCTATATTTGCAAATTTCCCATGTGTGCTTAAGAAGAATGTATATTCGCTGAACCAGTTTGGTTTAGTGGATAGAGCATCAGCCTGCTGATTGACGGGTCCTGGGTTCGATTCTGGTCAAGGGCATGTACCTTGGTTGTGGGCATATCCCCAGTAGGTGGTGTGCAAGAGACAGCTGATCAATGATTCTCTCTCATTGATGTTTCTAACTATCTCTTTCTCTTCCTCTGTAAAAAATCAATAAAATATATGTTCTTTTAAAAAAGAAGAAGAATGTATATTCCTTAGCTTTGGGATGAAATGTGTGTGTGTGTGTGTGTGTGTGTGTGTGTGTTGTTTGTTTGTTTTTTTGTGTTTTTTTTTTTTGTGTGTGTGTGTGTGTGTGTGTGTGTGTGTGTGTTTAAATATATTTTTATTGTTTTTTTTTCAGAGAGGAAGAGAGAGGGATAGAGAGTTAGAAACATCGATCAGCTGCCTCCTGCATACCCCCCACTGGGGATGCGCCCGCAACCAAGGTACATGCCCTTGACCAGAATTGAACCCGGGATCTTTCAGTCTGCAGGCTGATGCTCTATCCACTGAGCCAAATCAGTTTCGGCTGGGGTGAAATATTTTGAAGATGTCAAATAATTCCATCTGATCTAGTGAGTCACTTAGGATTATTGTTTCTTTGCTGATTTTTTTGTCTAGAGGATTATCCAGTGTTGGCTATGGGATATTAAAATGCCCTTCTGTGATTGTACAGTGTTGATCAATCTTGATATCTTCTAAGAGTTTAATTATGTATTTGGATGTCTCATACTGGATACACGTATTCCAGAATTATATCTTCTTATTGAATTAATCCTTTTATTATTATGAAGTGGCCTTCTTTATCACATGTTATGGCCTTCATTTGAGGTCAGTCTTGTCAGGTAAAAGTATTGCTACTCCAGCCTTGTGTTGTTGTTTTTTTTACTTCTATTTGCCTGAAATTTTTTTTTCTTCTATCCCTTCACTTTCAGTCTCTATGAGTGCTTTGTTCTGAGGTGCATCACTTGTAGATAGCATATATATGGGTAATATTTTCATATCCATTCTGCTATCCTATGTCATTTGATTGGAACCTTCAATCCATTTACATTTAAGGTTATTATTGCAGTTAGTTGTGGTTTTTTTTTTACCATATTTATTCTTTATGCCTGTGTTTCTTCTTCCCTTTCTATTTCTTCTATTTTCATCAGTCCCTTTAGCATTTTATGCATTGCTGGTTTGGTAGAAATAATCTTCCTTACCTTTTTGTTTAATGTGAAGCTTCTAATTCCTCCATCTATTTTGAATGATAGTTTTTGTTGGATAGAGTATTCTTAAATTCAGTCCCTTGCTTTGCATCACTTTGTATACTTCTACTTCATTCCATTCCCTCCTTGTCTGATGTGTTTTAGTTGAGAAATTAGCTGATAATCTAATGGGGTATCCCTTACAGGTAAATCTCTCTCTCTCTCTCCCCCCCCCCTCCTCTCTCTCTCTCTCTCTCTCTCTCTCTCTCTCTCTCTCTTTCTCTCTCTCTCTCTCTCTCTCTCTCTCTCTCTCTCTCTCAGAGCCTTTAAGATTCTTTCTTTGTCATTGATGTTTGCCAATTTGATTATGATGTGTCTTGGTGTCAGTCTTTTTGGGTTCATCATGTTTGGGATTCTGTGTGCTTCTTATACTTATATATTGTAACTTTCTTCTTCCCAAAGTCAGGGACATTTTTGGCATTATTACTTGCTCAATTTCTTCTCCTTTTGGTACATCTATTATGTAGATGCTGTTTTGTTTTGTGTTGTCCCAAAGCCTCCTTAGACTCTCCTCCTGCTTTTTAAGTTGTTTTGTTTTGTATTTTTGCTGCTCTGGTTGGGTGTTTTTATTTTTTTTTCCTACCTTGTCTTTTAAGTTGCTGATTCAGTCCTCAGCCTCTTATAGTCTACTGTTGAAATCTTAAATTGTGTTCTTTATTTCAGCTATGTCACTCTTCATTTCATCTTAATTCTTACACATGTTGCTTAATTTCCCATTCAGCCTCTTTAGGATCCTTATAACCATTACTCTGACTTCTTTCTCTGACATATTGCTTGCCTCTATTTCATTTATTTCCCATGCTGGTGATTTCTCCTTTTCTTTCATGTTTTTTTTTTCCTCCCCATTTTCGTTGTTCCTTTGTGATTGTTTATATGCATTAGATCAACAGCTATGCCACCCAGAATTTTTGAATTTGTCTTATATAGTTGATTTTTATCCACTCACAATGGAAGACTATTATTGTATTGGTTGTTTCCGTTTTTATTTTTAATGGACAATCTAAGGGATATTTATATATATTTAGAGCCCCCTGCTAAATAATCAGGTTTGCATATTTTAAAAATTCTTGCAGCACATGGTTGAAAATTGCAACACTAATTCGTTCATTGGATCTCAAAATGCAGCATGCATTAGAGTGATGCTTTGAGTTTGTCGCACACACTTTGCTGGCCCCACCTTCGAGGTTTGTGATCAGGAGACTCGATGATATCTCAGGATTCTATGTTTCTCCTAAGCTCCCAGGTGACGTGAAGCAGCGCAGGTGGCGAGCCCACTTTGAAGACACAGCTCTAGTTGTGTGCTCCTCCTGGAGCTCCATAAGTCCGCTTCATCTGCTCATCACTGCTGCTGCTCTCACCTCTCTGCACCACAGTGGCTGCCAGCCCTGTCCGCTCCACTCTTCTCTCACAGGTGAAGCTTGGAAACTCTGGCTCAGCCTCCAACTTGCTGTACCGGGACTCGACCTCACTCCTCCCTCAGGTTTTGCTCTCACTGATCACTGGTAAGCATTCAAACTGCCTTAGAAGAAAAAGCTATTGGTCCAGTTCATCTTTTAAAACCAGATGCGAGGCCACTGGTCACTGGTTAGTTTGGTTTGGCTATATCCTCAATCTGCCAGGGTAAAGGTGAACCCTCTCCCCTCAAATTCAAGAAGTCTGGTGTGCATCCACAATAAGAACTATTGCTACAGGATGGGTGCTTGCGTGGGGTCTTCAGACCAGTAGCAACAGCATCACCTGAGAACTGATAGAAATACAACCTCTCAAGCTGTGCCCCAGGCTTCTGAATCAGAAACTCTGGGTGGGGCTGGCAATCTGCATCTTAGCCAACCCTACAGCTGTAGGTGTCATGGACAGAAGTGGATCAATTCTGCTATAAAAGAGGAATATAACTTAAATCTCCAGACCTCAAATTACTTTATCTCATCTCTAATCTCATACCAAACTGGTGGCAAGACTTAGCAAATACTTCCAAAAATATAAAATCTTGCCACTAAATTTGCACTTCACCAAACTTCAAATTTTATGAGCTCAAGTTATCCATTTTCTTCGGGTATATTTAAAACCAACAAAAAGGTAGGCCTGTCTACAAGGCCAGAGGCCCTGCTACCACACTTCCATACTGTCTATGGCTGAAACTTACATAAACAGCCTAGCTTCAGTTTGTAATTGTGAAACCCACAAGGGCCACACTGGCCATAAATACTCCTCAGCCTCTATGGCAGGGAACATCTGGTATGCAATTTTACATAAACACATTCTGCTTTGATGAAACTTAACCTATGAAATTTAAACAAAATGGTGTTAGTGCTGAATCCCAAAAGAAAAAGGAAGGAATTTGGGTTTCTGTTTTTCCTTTTTTGAAACCCAGGTGCACACTAAAGTCGGTGCCAGGACATACATTGTATAATTTGGCTCAAGGGCAGGTTTTCCTGTCTAATGACACTGGGCTGCTGACATCAAAGGACCGGCCTCTAGCAGAGTTCAGAATGCCCCACCCTTCCAAGAAGCGGGCTTGGGGGGAGCGGGAGGAAGGAACTTGCTTAGGTAGCCAGTAATGTGCTCAGCCGCACCATAACCTTCAGCTTGATATCTAGGCAAACATTGAAGGAAAGCACTTTTTTTCCACTTTGGATTGAATTACTTATTCAGGAAACTGGTGCAGGCAGACACCTCTGTCCAGAAGCCAAAATGTTACCCTTCACCTTCTCTTCATAAAATAATTGGGGGCTGGGGGTCAGATGGACATGTTCATCCTTTTTAACTTTACAGGTTGTGATCTGTAATGATGCAGTTAGATTTTTATATTCATTATAATACGTTTTTTCCTAAAGCATGTTATTTTCAACTATTAAGTAATGAAACATGAATCTTAGAGCTTTAGATTACGGTCATTTAACTGTAGTCATTGTACTTCTAAGTACCTATTTAAGTCATCATTTTATACCTTTAATCAATATGCCAGTCCGACCTCTGGGAAGTAAAGGCACTGTGCCTGGCAGGTGTCCTCCTGGCTCGGGCAGCGAGAGGGTTCCACAGGGCCACGGAAGCACCTCTCCAGGCCGGCCTGCTGAGCCCACTGTACTCCTCTCAGGCCGACCCACAGCAATTCCACTTGCTCGATCCCATCTCGCTTCTCATCTGTACTTACCACAGGCACCTCCCCCTGAGTATGCCCAAGATTGACTTTGATGTCTCTTCTCCCTCCTTACCACAAACGGGTCATCCTCAGTGCTCCGTCTTAAGCAATAACTCCCATGGTTATTTCTGGCTCCATCCTCAACTTGTTTTTTACATAGTCTATATTTATGATTACCTATCTACTAGTATGTCAATTCTACTTTGGAATTGCCTTTAAAATCTGTTCTTTATATCCATTCTCTATCATCTCACTTAAATTATTGTACTATCCTCATATTTATTTCTGCCATGTTCTCATTCCAACCCACGTACCACTTGCACAGTTTCTTTCTTAAAATGCCCTGATTGTTTCTCCATTAAATTCTTACACTGGAGTCAGTGGTGCTTACAGAATGGAACTGAGCAGCATTGTATATGAGATATGAGGCTCTTCAAAACATTGCACTGTATGTTTAAATTCATCTGTACAATTACTATACATTCCAACCACGTGCGATTCTTACCATTGACAGAGCAGGCCACACTCCGACATGCCTCTGTACACTGCACATGGCTGCTCTCCCTGACTGCCATGCGCCTATCCTTTCTCTGTTGCCCTGCTCCCATTTGTCCTGTCACAGGAAGTTCACCTCTTAGCTCATCTAAGCAGCCTTCTTGTCTCACCCAGATAGAACACGTTTTATTTAGGTGAGCACTTTGCACATTATATTGTGAGGCGGTGTCACAGGCCGTTCTAGGTCTCACCCATATCGAGTTCTCTTCCCTCCAGGCATGTGGGAAGATTACTCAGTTACACCCCCGTGCAGGCATCAAAACTAAATCACCAGATTTAAGTAAGGGCCAGTGAGCAGGAGTGAAGGAGCCACTTCCGGCACACACACATGTACACATCTGCTGCAGCCAGGAGCCATGTACTATGAAAGGGTAGTTACATCAAGGTGGTCATTTCTGTTGGTCTGGGTTTCCAACTGACTCTATGGAGCCCAACATCCTGCCAACCCCTGGTGGGCCGGTAGCATGAGTGAGAATAAAGCTGGCCCTGTTTCAGTTATCTCTTGCTCGATAATAAAATCCAGGACAAAATGTAGTAGCTCAACAGCAACTTATACTTTCTCTGGGGACTTTCTCCAAAAGAACAGTGTGGCCTTCCTGACAGCACATGGCTGTGGCTCAGAGGGCAGGATTGAGGCTGCCAGGCCTCCTGCAAACCAGCACTTGCCCTTGGTCACAGCAAGTCCTAAGTCCAGCCAGACACAAGGGCTGAGACTACCACACCTTGATGGGAGGTTCCGCATGGACTTGGAAATAGGCTAAGAAGGGAGGTGTTACTGTTGGCCATCTGTGGAGACAACTACCACATAAGATTAGCCACTGAGATTTAGCTTAACTATAGCAGACACCAGCCTTTCCTGGGTAATATATTCTATTCATATATTTGTTTTATGAAATAATTATATGATTCTCTGTTCAAAGAGATCCATGAAGTGTATTATTCTTAGCCTATTTCCACAATTCCCCAAGTAGTGGTTGAACCATATTCAGCAATTAACTAAAAAGTTATTGGTTAAAAGAATGAAGCTTTCAATTATAGAAACAAAGGAACTATAGCTTGAGAACAATAAATAGAAATCATGTGGCAGAACGATACTAATATACACATTGCCTAATTGCTAATACTTTCTATGGGATACAAAAAATTGGATAACATTACAATATTAATTACAAAATTATATTACAAAATAATATTACAAAAAAAGTCAAGTAATCGAGTCATAGAAAAATAGAGAGTATTCAAGATCAAATAACCGGTAAGTTTCAGATATTAGTCCTTGACTTAGAATTCAGTTCTTTATTCATACATTACTATATTATTACACTGGAATTGAAAAATTGTTTGAAAGTGAAAAGAAGATAAATTATATGAATATGTAAGAGTGAAGATCAAAGCACAGATTTAAAGGGAGATAAAAATATTCAGGGGTGAAGCTTTATATCTTCAAAAAATATGAGTAGGTAGTAGATACAATGGGTACTTTCATTAGTTGAAATGGATATGTATGTTTGAGTGGATACAAAAATGAGAAAAAAAAACTCAGAAGAAGCAGTCAGATATGCATTTGCATATATACAGAAAACAGTGGCACAGATCATGAATCTTCTCTGCTAAATTCAGCATTTACAAAAGACCAGTGAATATATTTTAAAGAAATAGTCATACAAAATAAAAATAGCATGGGTCTTTGGCTAGAAAGCTTTCTTTTGAGCACCATTTGGAGCTCTGTGTTCCTCCCCGAAAGGTGCCTCCTGTAGAGGTCTTTTTCATCACCTTCCATCTTATTTAAAGGATGACTACCCTCTGGAGTATCTATCTTCCACTCCAGACACTCCACCAGTAAATGGGTGTCTATGGGAGGATGCTGAAACTTTACATGAGCATTTTGTTTTCCTGCCAACCCACCCGCAGTTTGTTTTCTTCTCAGGACTCTGGGGGTGCATGGAAGAACTGGGATGCATGAAGGTGAAGGGCTCAGAGGGGATTGGGAACACAACTCACTGAACCCAGCTTTCTGTGCTTGATTGAGCTCTTCTTTTAACAACAATTTGCCACTCCTCACTGAAACCAGTTTGGCTCAGTGGATAGAGCATTGGCCTGCGGACTAAAAGGTCCCAGGTTCGATTCTGGTCAAGGGCATGTACATTGGTTGCCGGCACATCCCTAGTAGGGGGTGTGCAGGAGACAGCTGGTTGATGTTTCTCTCTCATCAATGTTTCTAGCTTTCTATCCCTCTCCTTTCCTCTCTGTAAAAAATCAATAAAATAAAAAAAAGATAGGTATGCATTTGATAACAAAAATAATTAGTGAGGTGATTTGCATTATTTTACATTTTTACAAAACATTTAATGACTGGCTTCATCTATATATATAAAAGCCTAATCGAACCGAATGACCAACTGGTAGCTATGACATGCATTTATCACCAGGGGGCAGACATTCAACACAGGAGCTGCCTCTAGTGGTCAGCATGATCCCATAGCAGGAGCATCACTCAGCTGATGAATGGGTGCCAGACCCTGGGCTTGCAGCTGACAAGTGCAGGTGTGGCAGTGGAAGCCTCACCCAAGGACACCTCGCCCTGATGCCCCAGCATGGCTGTGGCGGTAGGTGCAGCGGGGCCAGGATGAATGGGACCAGCACCTAGCCCAGCGTGGACTCCTCCCCTTGTGCCTGCCACTTTTCACAGCACTTTGTGCCATGCGGGATCGATGCAGACAGTGGGCTGGAGCCCGGCGAGTTGGCAGGTAAGGCTGGGCTGTGGGAGCGGTCCACTGATCCCCGTAGGCAAGGCTGAGGGGCCCACTGGTGCACAAATCAGTGCACTAGACCTTTAGTAAAAGATAACTGTATTGTCTTATCAGCGTCTACATCAATTATGTTGTGATATGCTGGTTTTTTTCTTGTTGTTTTTTTGGTTTTATGGTTTTTCTTTGGTGTAAGTTTATGGAGTTTGTGCAGATATTTGACAATGGTGGCTTGTGGCCCTTCTGAGCTGGCCTCAGAAACTCTCAGGTTTTCATTGAACATTTTGAGAAATGATGTGTGTGTGTGAGTTACTTTCAAGTGTTTCATAGATGACTTAGCTTTTGTAGTTAAAACTCATCCTATTTAATAAAAGGCTAATATGCAAATAGACCAAACAGTGAAACAAATGGAACAACTGGACAACTGAACAACCAGTTTCTATGACGTGTGCTGACCACCAGGGGGCGTGTGCGGAACATGGTGGGTGTTGGCCGTGGCGGGATGGTGGATCAGGTGAACAGGGGCACTAGACCTAGGCTAGGTTGCCAGTCATTGTCATCGGGTTGAGTCTCTGGTGGTTACTGAAAATTCGTTGCTCTTGCACCCTAAGGTCTGACCTGGTGCCCGCACCTGCTGCTGGCACCAGAGCTGCCACTCGCACCCACTGCCAGTGCCGGCCCTGCTTGCATCCACAGCTGGTGCCAGGGTCGCCACTTGCACCCACTGCCAGTCCTGATCAAATGGCACTGTCATCAGGTGCTAGTGATAGCTGCTGGCCCTGATTCCCCCTGATGGCTTCTCCACCTCCCCCTGCTCCTGAGGGGCAATCAGGCAGCAGCCATTGCTTGCACTCGCTGACAGTGGTCCAGCTCACACTTGCTGCTGGTGCCAGCCCCAATGCCTCCACACCATCAGCAGGTGTGAGCAGGACCAATGCCATTAGCACGTGGATGTGGCAGCAGAGGGAGTGGGGCTGCTGGCAGACAGAGGACTGGGGGCCACAATGGGAGGGGCACAGATGATGAGCCGAGACCCACCCTGTGCCTACCGCAGTCTCACGGCCCACAGTTCCTTTCTAGATGCACAGGTTCTTGCACTGTATCCCTAGTAGAAAATAATTCAGATAAAGTTTTTCAGAAGTGGAAGGACTTTAGCTGGATATTAAAAATTAGGTAGGACTTGGATTATCAAATGTGTTTGAGACATCCTGATAGAAACAAGATGGAAGAAATATAGAGATAGATTTTAGCAGGTCCAAGACAAAAACACCCGCCTGATTTCTGATGTCTATACATCTTTGTGTGTGTCCAACTTCCAGTCTATTGAGGAGTCCAGTGTGTCCATCATAACGCATGTACACCATCACCTGCTCTGTTCATGACAGGTGAGGGAGTGCAGATAGTCCTTCCCATCCAAAACGGAGAGTCTGGCTGCCTCTCGTGTCCATCCTGGACAACCAGATGCACCAACAACTCAGTTCAACATTCAAATTCAAGTGTTGTCACCAAGCCCCTCTCTAGTTCCCAAATCAAGCCACAGCCATCTAAGAGCTCCCAGAATGGTCATTTCTAAAATAAGTAAATGTCAAGTAATTTCCATCATGAATAAGCATTCAAAAAAGACAAGTGGTGTCAGTGACTTTAATAATAATAATAATAATAATAATAATAATAATAATAATAAAATAGAAATAGTTTATTTCTCCTTGCATTTAGATATGTTGAGGCTGCCGTTGGTTGAGGAAGTGCTTGGTTTATGCCTTTTAGAATACAAGTCCGGTCTCCCTTGGTCTAGAACAGTGGTCAGCAAACTGCAGCTTGCAAGCCACGGTTTGCTGCTCTGTTGACTAATGAGTTATATATTACCCTTTACCTTTTTGCATACAATATGCCACAATTCCCTAATCCTCACAGCTTCTAACTACACAATAACATTTAGTCTAGTTCATTGGTCGGCAAACTTATTAGTCAACAGAGTGGCAAACCACGGCTCATGGTTTGCTGATCACTGGCCTAGAATGAATAACTGATTCCCACAGTTCCACACTTCAGAGAGGACACAGTTTGCCCCTGAGGTGGTGCTCAGATTGGAGTTGAGGGCACTCGTAAGGTGCAAGGGAAGCGGACAGTCCCAGGAGCAGGAAGGATTAGTGGGGAGGAAGGCAGTGAAGAATATATTGATTAGTCAGTCCTGCATCAAAATTGGCACCAACTAAAACAATGCCCGACAATTGTATGTATGGGGAGGAGCTTAGAAAATGGAGATTCTATTTTACCAAGGAAGAATTGTCCTTAAAATACAGAAAGTATGATTAGATGCATAACTTCTTTACATTTAGATCATGAGTGTCATGAAACTTGTCAGGAAAAAGAACAGAAACAAGTTCTGAAAGTACTCAAAATGTTCTCCAGAGGAGATTTGTGAATTAAAAGAAGTAGTCAAGCTATCAGAAATCTAGGATTCGGGCAGAATCATTAAAATTTGCAAAGGACAAAGTTGGATTTTTTTAATATATAATTTGGTTACAATGTTGGAAATTAAAGGAAAGTGCCTCCTTTAAATTTTTATTGTGTATAATACAATATGTCAACTATAAGCACTATGTTGTACAGCAGATCTCTGGAACTAACTATAGCATGACTCAAACTTCATGCCCATCTAATATCTCCCCACTTCTCACTCCTCCCAACCCCTGCACCCACCTGCTTTTCTCCACTTCTGCATTGCAGCACTGTTCACATTAGCCAAGACATGAATACAACCTTATGTCCATCGACAGATGAGTGGATAAGGAAAATATGGCATATTCATAGAGCAGACTACTACTCAGATTTTAAAAATTAGGAGATCCTGCCACACGTGACAACATGGATGAGCCTTAACATTACATAAATAAGCCAGTCACAGAGGACAAGCCCTGTATGACTCCACTTAGATAATGGATCTAAAACCAAATGGAAACCCAACCGTTGAGGGCCTTTTAAACACATGTATATGATTTTTATTTAGTATTTTTTGTTGTTAATGGTATAAAAATCTATACTAATAATAGAGAAATATACAAATTATCCGTTGTAGTATCATGTCATGACCAGATCAGTAGGCTGTGTCCATTCCCTCTGCTCTGACAGCTGTGAGGTCGTGGGTAGGATAGGATATGATAGGAGTGGTAAGAAAGCAGAGGAAGAGGAAGGCAGGCCTGCATGCAGACAGGCCAAGAGGAGAAGCAGAAATACAACAAGAAGCTGAAATACAACAAGAAAGCAGAAACAGAACAAGAAAAAGCTGCAAGGATGGAAAAGGTAAGGAAACACAGGGCTGCATGTGGAGGGCGCAGTGACCGCGGAGTGAGGGGAAGCAGGTGCACCTGGTGGGAGGAGGGCAGTGGCGCCCAGCGTGGGCCATTGGCAGGAAGGTGCCCACAGATCCAGGATGGAGTAGTGGACGGCCATAGGGGCTCCTGCTTTGTAGTGGCAGCAGCATACCCAGGTCATGCTGGCTGGACTTCCTGGATGGAATGGGAGCAGGATGGCAGCAGGGAGGCTGGGGAAGGGAGGGTGGTGAACACTTGGCTGGGGCTGAGTTCTGGGCTGGGAGTTAATGAACCCCCAATGGAAGCTTTAATGAACCCCCAAAGGGAGGGAAGAACTTTATAAAGGAGTCAGTAGAGAGCAGAGTTAAAGAAGGAAAGAAGATATATGAGTGAACCATGGAAGCTATAATGAAAATCAGGTATAGCTGTGTACTGGGGACATATTTTAAAAGTAGGAGTCAGAAAAGAAAAAAGATAAATGATAGTGAATAATTAGGCAGGTAGGTAGATAGATATTAAAACAATGGAAGTAAAGAGAGAGGATGTGGATGATAGGGAGGGAAGAAAAGTTTTAAAGGGGAGCTGGTAGAACTTAAAAGGAGAATGGGAAGAAGGAGGAAATGGGGGAGGAAGCAAAGTAGGTCCAAGGGAGAAAGTGAAGAAAAAATTAAGGTGGGAAGGAAGGTAACGGGGAGGGAGAAAAGGGGTAAAGACTAAGGAAAGAAGGAATCTGGGGACGGAGGGAGGTAGGGTAGGAGAAAGAGGGGAAGAAGGATGATGGAACAGAAGTAGGAAATAAGGAGGAAAGAAAGGTTTATAAATGATGAGTCAGTAGGAAAAAGTGCTACATAAAGGAGAGAGGAAAATTGTGTGAGAGGGAGAAGCCACTAAGCAAGTCAAATACAATTGTGTGTGAAGGGGATAAGATTAAAAAAAAAAAAAAGTTAATAGGGGCCACCAGGCAGGCAGGAGAGGGCAATTAGTGGTGACTAGGCTGGGAGGGGAGGGCAGTTAGGGGTGTCAGGCAGAGTTGTTAGGATAGGTAGTCAGGTGAGTGGTAAGGAGCCAGAGGTCCTGGATTGGGAGAGAGTGCAGGTTGGACTGAGGGACTCACCCCATGCACAAATTTCATGAACTGGGTCACTAGTTGAAAGAAAGAAGAAAAGAAAGAAAGAAGAAAGAAAGGAAGAAAGGAAGAAAGGAAGAAAGGAAGAAAGGAAGAAAGGAAGAAAGAAAGAAAGAAAGAAAGAAAGAAAGAAAGAAAGAAAGAAAGAAAGAAAGAAAGAAAGAAAGAAAGGAAGAAAGAAAGAAAGGAAGAAAGGAAGAAAGGAAGAAAGGAAGAAAGGAAGAAAGGAAGAAAGGAAGAAAGGAAGAAAGGAAGAAAGGAAGAAAGGAAGAAAGGAAGAAAGGAAGAAAGGAAGAAAGGAAGAAAGGAAGCAAAAGGTTATTTCTAACTATTTTTAACCTGAAAATCTTAATGCAAAAAAATCTTTTGAGAAAGCACTTAATTTTGACAGTTTGTTCTTTTTCCTTTTCTGAAGAAAGGCAAGGAAAACACTTGGATGTTGGAATGCCAATATGAACTTCGCATTGAATAGTAAAGTTAATTTTCTGGTAACTGCCGTTAGCGCTAAGCATAGCAAACCCACAGAAGGAGAGGCATATTCAAACTGATACACAGAAAATCCAAACATCTGAGTTATACATTTTCCTAGTGTAACATAGCTTGTCTCTATATGGGCCCAGCTGTTAACATGGATCTATCCACTAGAAAGTAAAACAAAACAGAAATACTGTGCTCAGTGAGTAGTGTATTAAACTTTTGGGCAACGGAGACAGCTTGTCTCCCTCAGCTGAGAGGTTGGGAACATGCTGTTTTCCTAATCGAATTTTGAGCTGGGAGTACATGTTTGTATACCTTCCTCCCTAACAGAAGGCGGGCTGATGGCAGGCCCCTGCACATCAGTACTGCGGTATCACTGGGCAGCAGGCACTCAGGAAGTACTTTCTGGACACTTACCCTGGGCCACATGTGGCCCTGGAATCTAACCCTGGACAGTGCTGCACTCAACAGAGCTTATGTTCTCAGGTAAAAAGACACACAAAACAGAGAGACAAGCAGGATTATTCCAGATGAGCATACGTTTCAAGAAGTGAAACCCAGGAATGAGATAGAATAGGCTGTTGCGGCATTTTCTGTGAAATGAAGAAGGAAAACTGTTCCCCCACAAATGTCTGTTGGCAATCGCTCCAGCAGCCCAGTACCCTTCTCCTGAGGTTACTGGTGGAGAATGTTCTTCCTTGCCAGCTATGCAATAAAAATCCCAAAAGAGAGAGTGCCCTGGCCCCATCATACCTTCAATCCCCTCGCCCCACTTCACAGTCTCATCATAAAAGACAATGTGGCTGTTCTTAGAAAAAGTTTCAATTGAGGCATATAGGTCCTGTCCCTCAAACTCTCTATATATTCACTTTCAATACACATGACAGCTTTATAATCACGGTGCTATTCTTATCCTTTTTTACAAGGACGATGTTAAGGCACAAAGAAATGTTGCCTAAAGGTCATACATCTGCTAAGTGGTGAATCGAGACGTAAACCAAGGCTGTTGGCTTCAGGATCTGAGCTCTTTCCTCCATGCCACGGTAAATGAAGGGCGGAAAATAAAGACCCTGCATTGTCCTCCCCACTCTTTCCTCAGCATGCACACACACTTCCTAACCAAGCTGCAGAGCACGCGTGTGATTATTTGCAAAGAGGATGGAGGGAGCCACGTCCCATACTTGCTAGAGAGACAGCCTTCCTTCCTTCCCTGTGTTCGTCAGTTATGCCTTTTAGATATTCAACCTGACTCATGGCTTCCTGATGTTTAGCCCCTCTGGATTCCAGAAAAGAGCAGTGTTATGCTGTTGAGGAAATAAAATTTTGTTACATGAAATTATGTTTTAATTTGTAATATCCCCTACTAAACTAAACTGCTAGAGGGTATAACCTATGTCTTAGTTAATGTTATAACTTTTGCATTTAGGTTTATTAATCCTAAATGCAAGGGTTACAAATACGTAATATTATTGAGTACACATGAAATTAAAGAATGAATGAATGAGCAATGGGCTTACAGTTCTACATATAATGTGACTTGATTCATTTTCACTCTTCCACAGTGGAACTGTCATTTTTGCAGAGAGCAATGAACCATTAAGCAGTAAAGTGATGTTGCTTTTAACTGGACCATCATTATCAGGAATAGAAAAATTAAGAGAATGAAAATAATGGTCGCTTTGAACCCTTCACAGCTGAGGAACTTTTATTTAGATCCTCTTCTAAAATAATGATCTATATTAATAAAAGGGTAATATGCTAATTAGACTGGATGTCTTCCAGACGTCATTCCGGATGTCTTTCCTGAAGAAACCATGGCCAAAGGGAAGCCAGCCCAGGTCCCGGGTTCCTACAGGTGACCGAGGGAAGCAGCAGGATCCTGGGTGACTGAGGGAAGCTGGTGCCAGCAGCCAGGGGAAGGAAGGCCTACTCTTGTGATGAATTTTTATGCATCGGGCCTCTAGTCTTTTTATAAACATACATTTGATCTCATCTGCTCTTTCATGAGTCATTCCTGTGTTTGGTGCTCTGTTTTGACTCCAAACTACCTTCTGGGCCCCCATCTGTCAATAGCAAAGTGTTACAATTATGACTTCCCCTCAGTCAAATCTGCTACTTTCCTCCTACTCAGTTGCTATAGCACTTCAGCCTCCCTCCAAAGATCCTTGTTTTAATACTGCACACTATTCACTTGCACTCTTTCACAGATTTCTGTTGACATGCTACTGACTTTGACACTTGACAGTTTTCTGAAGCTTTTGCTAAGTAAATTGAAAATTGGGATAGTACAGCAGGAACCCAGCCTGTATTCGTACATGATGTACCTCTCCTTCACTTTCTCTGAGATCCTATTGTGTCACCGCTTCCATGGAGTGCTGATGATTCAACTCCATTTGTTATGTGTTTGCTGTGTTTGTTCACTACTTTCAATGGCAGAACTTTCAATTGTAGGCATTTAAAAACTTGACTGAAATTAAAGTAAAAAAAAAAATACAGTGAGAGGAAATATTAATATATATATATATATATATATATATATATATATATATGCCTAAGCAACTGAATGATCAAACAACCCATTGCTATGATATTCACTGACCACCTGGGGTCAGACATTCAAAGCAGGAGCTACCCCCTGGTGGTCAATGCACTACCACAGCCAACCTCCCATAGTTGATGAACTTCCTACAGTCCCTTCCCACCCCCCTCCTCTCCCCAGCTAACCACCTGCAGCCCTACTTCCTGGCTGGCCAACCTCCCATGACCTCTCCTCCCAGCCAACCTCCCATAGCCCTGATTGGCCCTGATAGCATGAATTCATACAACGGGCCTCTAGTATATCTCATAAACAACTTATTTCAAGAATATATAAAGAACTCTTATAATTCTACAATAAAAATACATGTAACCCAATTTAATAATGCAAAAGGATTTGAGTAAATATTTATCCAAATAATATATACAAAAGTCCAAATAAACACATGAAAAGATGATCAGCATTGTTTTTCATCAGAGAAATGCAAAACAACGTTATAATATACAACTTCACACTGACCTGCATGGATATAACAAAAAAATGAAGACAATGAAAACTGTTGTCATAAATGTGAAGAAGTTGGCCCTGGCCAGGTGGCTCAGTTGACTGGAGTGTCTTTCCACATATCAAAAGGATCTGTGTTCAATTTCCAGTCAGGGAGTGTACAGGAAACAACCAATCGATCTTTCTCTCTCTCCATTCCTTTCTCTTTAAAAATCAATAAAAACATATTCTTGGGTGAGGATGAAAAAAAAAATATGAAGAAATTGGAGTGCTCAGACATTGCTGATGGGAATGTAAAAAGGTGTAGTCTCTTGGAAAACAATTGTAGTTCCTCCAAAAGTTAGACATAGAGTAACTAACGTGTTTCCTCAAAAAATAAGACCTAGCACATGGAAAGATAAGACATTCCCTGAAAATAAGACCTAGCACAACTTTGGGAGAAAAAAATTAATATAAGACACTGTCTTATTTTCGGGAAAACAGGGTATGTGACCCAGCAATTCCATTTCTAGATATATACCCAAGATAAATGAAAATATATGTCCTCACAGAAACTGATATATAAATGCTCATCACAGCATCATTTCTAATAACCAAAACATGGAAGCAATCTAAATGCTCATCAATGGGTAAATGAATAAACAAGATGTATTATATCCCTATAATGGAATGTTACTCTTCCATAGAAAGGAATAAAGTATCTGTGTCCTACAATATAGATGAACCTCAAAAAACAATTTGCTGATGAAAGAAGCCAGATGCAGAAGACCACCTTGTGTATGACTCCATGTATCTGAATGTCCAGGACAGACAAATCACAGAGACGGAGGTAGTTTAGTGGTTGTCAGAGGGCTAAAAAAAGAATGACTAGGAATGGCTTGAGATTTTTTTAAAGAATGATGAAAATGTTCTAAAATTAGATTACAGTGATGGTTGCACAAATAGGCGTATTTTATGGTATATGAATTAGATCTCAAGAAATCTATTTTTTAAAGATTAATAATATAGTCCTCCAAACCCCAGTTGTCATTGATTCAAGGAAGTTGTAAACTTAATGGAAAACATTGAAAGGGTAAAATTATTTCCCAGAATGCATCATCAGTGACTGTAAATGAGGCCCAGCCTCCCATCTTGTGGCAGGTCACCACTCCCTAAACATAAATGCCAGGAATGTGTCCATCAGAGGGATGTGTCTTGTATATTCTTTTGTGAGATTAATACATTTTATTAAATAATATATTTATGTTTTAAATTTACATGTCTTGGAGAAAAACTGAAAAAATCTAATCAATGGTTTCAATTACATAAACATAAAAAGGAAAATTAAGACATAAAGTTAATTTTTCTCATTTTCTAGACTCTTTGTTTCCAAGAATATAAGGGCATTATTTATTATGGGTAGAAAGTGTGTGGATTTTGTTTAGTTATGGATTTTGACCTAATTCATCCATGTCTTTGATATTGGACTTGGGGATCATCCCTGATGAGCAGAGATGATGCCCATCCCTGATGAGCAGAGATGATGCCCATCTACAGACCGTATACCTGTAGATTTTCCTAGCAGAATGTTCCCTCCAAAATTATAAGGTCTCAAGAGATAACCAAAAAAAACCAGGCACCTCATTTATGGTGTCTTATGAACTAGCAAATGAACACATGGATTTTTGTGTGTATATTTTTTTCTGTGTGTGTCTCTATGTGCGTGTGCACGTTCATGTGTGCTCATGCGTGCATATGTGTATGTACAGTATATGCTCATATACCCAGAAGATATAAGACCTCATTTCAAACTTTTAAATTGCATAGGAAGGTGATGCTATATGTCAAGATGCTAATTCTCTTCATAATAAAAAAAAATAAAACCAATGTGTTAAATTTTGGAATTACATTTTAGTGAGAGAAACCTAGTTTCTATTGATTCAGAAGATTCTTGTCATACCTAATTTATTGTGGTAGAGTTTTGTGGAAGCAAACATATATAACTGTATAAGTTTCATGTATAATTGGGAAGCATAGATAAAAATAATTTGACATTGATATTTATACTTAAGAAATGGCGCACTTTGCTGCAATCAATTTTTCATTATGCTGTTGAGATCAATAGCTACAAATAAGATATAAAAACACCATTATTGATGGGGCACATGTCAGTATAAAATGTGCAGTTTTCTATAGCATTTCATGGGTAGAAAATTGTATTATACATTTCCAATGATATTCATATTGCTCTGTAGAGAATGCTTATTAAATCAATGTAGAGTAAGTCAACATGGGAATATTTTATAACACTGAGAAAAGGCAGATCACATATATAAAAGACACTGCTCGTTTATGAAAATATTCCCTGAAATTGTTTGGTCAGAGGGTGGATATGATTATTGAAATAAAGAGGACACATGAGGCTTTTTTTGTTTTTTGTTTCTTCCATTTGAAAACAAATCCAGCTTGGTCATTACCAAATCCAATCTTCAGAAAGCTGTTGACCTTGTGAAAATGATTAAATAAAATATGTTATCCCCCCAAAAATATTTCAAATCAGTGAGGATAATGTAGAATAGCCACAGAGAATGAGTTTAAGAAGGGGGGAGACTAATGCCTGGGAAAATCTTTGGACTCCACAGAATATGTTGCACGTGATATCATTCACTACACGTCAGGTTCCTAAGCTGTGATCACAAGCCCTGTAATCTCAGTCACTTGGAAAATAAATAGGCAATCAAAATATTTTAATGTTAGATTGCTTAAACAGAGGTGGACTTCTCTGATGACACTTCTTCCTTTTAAAAATCTTGATAAATTTTTGGTTAAAATTTTACATAAGATTTTTTTCTGATGGATAAAACAATAAGTCATAAAATTCTCAGATTTATTTTAAGTAGTTACACTTTTTATAAATGGTTTCACTCAATGACTTCTGCTTCAATGATAATCTAGTAGGCAATATTATAAATATATTTTCATCTGTGACCAATTGTGTCTGTCTTCCCTATTTGAAACAGTATGAGTTTTACATTTCTTATCATTAAAAAGAATAACTTCACCAGGAGACATGTTTCAATAAGATTCATGTTAGATTCATAGTTAAGTGCTATTTTTTATTATCTGGACAAACAGGACCCTCTGTGGGGTACCTGCACTTCATTATAAAACATAAAGAACAGTGAAATCACCTAGAGATTGATATTCAGATTTTGAAAGGTATATATTTCCAATGTAGACAATAATTTATTTCCAAATAAAGTGATTATGAGTGTGCAGACTTTGAAGAAAATAAGGAGAAAAAATTACAGTGGGTAGACTTAAAGCGTGTGTGTGTGTATGTGTGTGTGTGTAGTAGTCATCAGTGATAAAAGTTGTCATTCTATAAATATTTATTAAACCAAATTTCCAGAACACTGGGAGGTTCAAGGACTGTATTAGTAAGAAGTTTTTAAGACACTTAATTTGTACTGGAGATGTATTAGTCCTTTAGGGCGACCGTAACCATACACCACACAAATAAAGTGTCTTAAAAGCAGAAATTTATTTTCTTACAGTTCTTAAGGCTGGGAGTCCAAAATCAAGGTGTCAGGAAGGTCAGTTTCTCTGAGGTCTCTCTCCTTGACTTGCAGGCAGTTACCTTCCTTCTGTGTCC
Organism: Pipistrellus hanaki; assembly: GCF_964339955.1. Taxonomy (NCBI): domain Eukaryota; kingdom Metazoa; phylum Chordata; class Mammalia; order Chiroptera; family Vespertilionidae; genus Pipistrellus; species Pipistrellus hanaki. The sequence continues at coordinate 57,868,333 of NC_140514.1, forward strand.
TAACATGGTCTTCTCTGTGTGCACATGCCTGGTGTCACCTCCTTTCCTTATAGGACATCCTCCCATTGGATTAGAAGCCCACCCTATGGCCTCATTTAACCTGAATTACCACTTTAGAGACCCTATCTCCAAATATAGTCACATTGGGGACTAGGACTTCAACATAAGCAATATGTTCAAATATCTTTCAATTACTTAGTGGGTTTCTGTAGCATTTAGGAGAGTGGAAAGTATTAGAATTTTTAAGGGTCTGACAGTAGTTATTTTATTGCAAGGATGACATGGGGGTGGCTTACATAACAATTAGAAACTTTTCAGTTTAAAGTACCAATAATTACTCAAAATGATCACAATAGACTTTATCTGACCAACAGCAGGCCCTCAGAGCAGGTAAATTTTGATTGAGTGGTGGTGAAACGGTGAAGGCACACAGGCTGTGGTCAAGGCATGGAAAATGCAGAGGCAGACACAGTAGCCAAGTACAGAGAATGGTGAGCAGTGCAGTTTGCTGAGAAATGAGAGACTTATGGGGAAGCATTGGGAATGACACATACACCTGGGAGCTCATAGCATCTGGAAAGCCAGTCTGAGGATATATTTAATTCAGGATTGTATGTCTCACAGAAAGGAATGGTGAATTGATTGCAATGTGAGTTAGTGGGAGAAGGAATACAGGGTGAACACTCTGGTCACTCCAGTACTTGTGGAGCAAACTGAGGCAGTCACAATGCAGCACAAGAACCATGGTCATTCTCAAGGTCAATACTACCTTGCTTCTATTTATGACACATTGTATTTTTCTTTACAAAAAGAAATTGTTTCCTAAAAGAGTAGAAAGAGCCAAGATTATGAAATAGCTTTCCAATACCAGTTGTTCTATAACATTTGATTCTCAAAATAAAACCGTGAACTGGGGTATTACATCATCTATAATAATAAATGCATAATATGCTAATTAGACCAGATAGCTGAACAACCTTCCAGATGTCCTTCCAGACAAAGCCTTAGGCAGGGCCAAGGCAGAGGTGGTTAGGGGTGATCAGGCAGGCAGGTGAGTGGTCAGGGGCAAGCAGGCAGGCAGGCAAGCAGTTAGAGGTGATCAGGCAGTCAGGCAGAGGTGTTAAAGGTAATTAGGCAGGCAACTAGAGTGGTTAGGGGAGATCAGGCAGGCAAGCAGAGTGGTTAGGGGTCATCAGGCAGGCAGGCAAGTGGTTAGGGGCAATCAGGCTGGCAGACATGTGAGCAGATAGGAGCCAGTGGTCCTGGATTGAGAGAGAAATATCCGATTTCTGGTTTAGGCTTAATCCCACAGGGATACCTGACATGCACTGACCACTAGGGGGCTTCGACCAGTAGGAGCCTGCACCCTCTGGCAATCTGGGACCACTCTAGGGATGTTGGAGAGCCAGTTTCTGCCCCGATCCCATAGGCCAAGTTGAGGGACCCCACTGGTGCACAAATTTGTGCACTGTGCCTCCAGTTATTTCATGAGACTGTTAAGGAAGTCTGGGGAAGCCCTAGGTTACCACACTAGTTATGAGGAATTCATACATTTTTTAAAATATATGTTATTGATTTTTTGCAGAGAGGAAGAGAGAGAGATAGAGCCTTAGAAACATCAATGAGAGAGAATCATTGATCAGTTTCCTCTTGCACAGCCCCCACTGGGGATGTGCCCGCAACCAAGGTACATGCCCTTGACCAGAATTGAACCTGGGACCTTTTAAATCACAGGCCGATGCTCTATCCACTGAGCCAAACCAGTTTCGACTTCATACAGATTTTTAATACTGTCACTTAACAAGATTTTCGCAAGGCATGGTGAACAGTTCCAGACTGGTAGTTGCTGCTCAGAGGGTAGAAGCCTTACCCAGCTGGTGTGGCTCAGCATTTGAGCATAGACTCAGGAACCAAGAGGTCACAGGTTTGATTCCTGGTCAATGCTGGGTTGCGGGCTCAATCCCCAGTGGGGGCCATGCAGGAGGCAGCCAATCAATGATTCTCTTTCATTGATGTTTCTCTATATATATCCCTTTCCCTACCACTCTCTCTAAATATAGATGTTTTAAAAAGGGGTATAAGCAAGACTTCAGTTGTAAGAAAACCAGTTTTGCAGATCTAATGTACTGTAGTTAATAATGTGTAGTGCACTTGGAATTGGCTAGGAGAGTATATATTAAATGCTTTCACAACACACAAAGTTAAATATGTGAGTTAATAGATAGATATATTAATTAACCTGATTGTGGTAATAATTTTACAATGTATGCATATGTCAAATTATCACATTGTATACCTTAAACAGGTACAATTTTATTTGTCAATTTTACTTCAATGAAGCTGAAAAATTCTAATATTTAAATGACCAACTTAAAATAATCCAACACAATACTTTCTTTAAAACTACAAGAGAAAGCCCTAACTGGTTTGGCTCAGTGGATAAAGCATCAGCCTGCAGACTTAAGGGTCCCAGGTTTGATTCCAGGTTGTGGGCTCCATCCCCAGTAGTGGACATTCAGGAGACAGCCGATCAATAATTCTCTTCATTGATGTTTCTATCTCTCTCTCTCTCCCTTCTCTGAAATAAATAAAAATATTAAAAAAAAACTACAAGGGAAAAAACAAAATAAAAATGGGACAATAAGTATCTGTAGCCTAAAGTATTCTATTATTTGCCCTTTTCTTTCACAACACATTACTCCCAATTAAGGAAGCAAATACATGCAAAGAAATGATTGCTGTTATTGTCTTATCATTAAGTTGAAGGACATCAAATTGACTCTGACTGTTCTTATGTTTTCTAATCTGCAATGTGCCCGCTTCTCATTCATAGGGCAACAGAATTTTTTAGATGAAAGAGTCCAGATGAATTGTCTTCTACATTGTTTTATCTCTAGCAACTTGAAAAAACAATTTAACTTCCTCATATTTGCACTAGCATTCTAAACAGATGCTTGTGGACTGAACACATCCCATGGTATTGTCAGGATAAGCAGATAGTTATCAACATGAAGAAAAATATCTAATTATTATTATAAGGGAAAAGCAAAAGCAAACTAAATAATTTCAGAAAACCGGGAAGCAGAAGTAAGTCACAGAGTGGAATTCCCACCTAGTTTACTGGTAAACAGACACATTGATACACTCTAGGGGACTGCCACCCAGAGATTTAATCACCACCTAAATGGGACAGAAATCTCTCCCAGGGGCGCTGAAAGCCGAGTCCTGAAGCAGGGCGAGTGGTGGAGGGGGTAGGGGGAAGGCGGTATTTCTCTGCTCAGTGTATACACAATAGAAACTAGATGATGTAATGACACTTTTGGACATGTGCAATGGGAGTCAGGGTGAGAAAACAGAAGAGCAGGGCCTAGTGTGGGAATAATTAGGAAGCTGATTGGATAGAGGGCATGAAACCCCAGGAGAGTTTACTGGGAAAGAGGGCCCAATCCAGGGTAGGGAAAAGTTAGGAATTTGGGTTGGATAATTTAAAAATATGATTTAAATCTTTGTCCTCTACCTAAACCAAGAAGATATATAGAGAATTAACGGGAGCCTCTTGGGAGTGTTTTCAGAGCCTGCCCACCCTCTGAGTCTCTGAGGGTGTATTGATTTCCCTGAATTCACAATCAAATCTCATCTTCATGTTTAAACTTCGCCATGTGCTTGCACTTAGAATTCTTTCCTCATATCATTGCAAAAGATTCTGTTACATTCACCAGCAAAATATTAGTATTAATATAAACTAATTATAAACAAATAGCTGGTCATAACATTAGTAGCAGAGATTTCTAGTATTATGAAATATTGCAAGTTAACCTATAACGTAGGTTTTATTTATTTTATCATGTTTAAGTTTGAATAATTTTATTAGAAAAATTGGTTAGTCTATCTTTATTGATTGCCCACTGTGTATTAGTCACTGGGGATAGAAACACACAACAACACACATACACACACACACACACGCACACACACACACAAAATAACCTAAAGCCCTAATGTTTAAGCTGAAATTATTTGATGGTGACTATCCTATATAATAAAAGGCTAATATTGCAAAGAGAGCAAAAGGTGGAGCAACTGAACAACTGGTCGCTATGACATACACTGACCACTAGAGGGAGCACGCAGAACATGGCAGGCATGGCAGCAGGTGGCAGAGCACAGAACATGACAGGATCAGCCATGCCATAATGGTGGAACAGGTGAATGTGAGCACCAGACCAAGGCAGGGCGCCAGTCACTGCTATCAGGGTGAGCTTCTGCTGGTTACTAAAAGTTCTTTGCTCCAGTGCACAGCAGTCCCGCCCAGCCTTCACACCTGCTGCCAGTGCTGGTCCTGCTCGCACCCACAGCTGGCACTAGAGCCACCGCGCACACCTATTATTGGCACCTGGTGCCGGTCCCGAATAACTCGGCTCTGTCAGCAGTAGTAGTGTGAGCAGCTTCCATGAGGGCTTCTCCACATCCCCCTGCTCCTGATGGGTGACCAGGGCAGCAGCAACTGCTCACACCCACTGATGGCACCAGCCCTACTTGCACTTAGTGCTGATGCCGGCCCCAGTCACTCTGCGAGGTAAGTAGTTGCGAGCAGGGCTGGCACCATCAGCATGTGGGAGCAGCAGTGGTGGGAGTGGGATGGTTGGCAGACAGGGAACCAGGAAGCCACAGGGGAGGAGCTGGGTGAGGATGTGGAGGATGTGCCAAGACCTGCTTCTGTGCCCACTGCAGCCTAGCAGCCCACAGTTCCTTTCAATGTGCACAAATTCATGTACTGGGCCTCTAGTGGATACATAAAGAGATAAGAAGGGGTTCCAATAAAAATAGCAGCATAGGTAAATGCAGTACGCAGAACCTCCCACAATCACATCAAAATTATAACTAAATAACAGACCAAAAAACAACATTTGGAATGTCTGAAATCTAGCTGAACAGAAGTCCTAAAACTAAGGATATGAAGAAGAAGCTTCAGTGAGTCTGGTAGGAGGGGTGGAGACATGAAACTGGCTGGCCCCACCTCCACGTGTCACAGATACAAATTGGGAAGGATATCTCAGCTACAGAGATATCTCCTAAGAAACAGTGTGTCCCAGCCCTACATTGGAACCCCAGCCCAGGGTTCCAATGCCAGGAAGAGCAGTCTCCATAACTGTAAAATCAACAAAGATTGTGACTGATTGAAATGAAGCTGTTAGAATCCCTGGAGTTCTTGTTAAGGGACCAGCACATAGATTTACTTGGACTTGTTTGCTCTGAATTCCAGAGGTAGGGTAGCAGCTGGAAAGGTGCCAGGGACATAGGGGAGGAACTGAACTGTCTGGCATCAAAGTAACAGATCTCAAGCATAGAAGTACTGGCAGAGACCATTGGTCTTTCCTGGGCCTTCCCTTTATAGACCCCTTAGGTGAGCACTATATTGAGTCTCCATCAACCTGGCTAACAATGTGAATACCCCTACCCACCCTGCGACACTACCAAACCCAATCTGGGAGTTCACACAAGACATTTCCAGTGGCTTTTCCATACAAAGAGCCTTTTTTGTTGGCTCATGCTTGGCACTTTCCTAAAACCTCTCAAACAAGGAGCATCTGTCTTTTGCATACCCCATACCACTTGCTAAGTGGCCATAGACCTGACAATAGTGGTAGTCAGCCATGATTTGCAGCTTGGCCTCTCCCAGACATCTCTAAACAGAACAAAAATAGCAATCATTTGCAGATCACTCTGTATCGTATCTCATGCTGGGAGTCCCAAGGCAGAGCAGAGGTAGTGGTTGACCTTACGCCTTCTGGGATATCCCCAAGCCAATGTACCCAGTGGACAGATTCAGACCACTCAACCAAATCCACAAATGAAAGACTCAAGGGGTGGACTCCACAGGAATCAAAGCCCCACTGAAGCAAGTCCTGCTCCATGGGTCAGCCTCTGCACAGCAATTCTTCCACTGTAGCCTCAATTGTGCTTGAAGACCATTGATGTGATGTTCGTTCCCTTTCAGTTATGTACCAACAGTAATAGGGCTCAACTACAATAGCACAGTGCACACAACCCAGACAGGGGCATACCAGAAGTGCCTAGCTCAGATGAACCAGGAGGCTCCATATCACTGAGCTCCATAAGTCACCTACTACACAAGGTGAGTCTACCAATTCCAGAAGACATAGCAGCTCTATCTAATACATATAAACCAACACAGGGAAGCAACTAAATGAGGAGACCACAAAACAGGTCCCAAAGGAAAGAATAAGAGAAATCTCCAGAAAAAGAACTAAATGAAATAGAGACCAACAAACTATCAGATACATAGCTCAAACCTGTGTTTATGCCCTGGACAGGTGGCTCAGTTGGTATTAGGTTCAATTCCTAATCAAGGCACATACCTAGGTTGTGGGTTTAACCTTCAGTTGGGTATACATATGAGAGAAAACCTATCAATGTTTCTCTCTCACATGGATGTCTCTCTCTCTGTCTCTGAAATAAATAGAAACATATCTTGTAGTAAGGATTAAAAACACAACAAACAGTGGTTATAAAAATGCTCAAGAAAGTTAGTAAAAAGTTCAACAGCACAAAAAAAAAAAGAAAAAAAAAGAAAAAGAGAATATGGAAACCATAAAAGAGAACTGAAAACTGAAATGAAAAATAAATCACAGGGAATCAACATTAAAATAGATAAAGCAGAGAATCAAGTCAGTGATTTGAAATATAATGAAGAAGAAAGCCCCCAGTCAGGATAGCAGAAAGAAAAAAAAAATTAGTAAGGAGCTTCTGGGAGAACTTCAAGTGTACCAATATTCATTCACATTATGTGGGTGCTGGAAGGAGAAGAGAGAGAGTAAGAAATTGAAAACCTATTTTTAAAAGTTATGGAAAACTGTCCTATGAAGGAAATAGACATACAAGTCCAGAAAGCATAGAGATTCACAAACAAGATGGACCCAAAGAGGCTCACAGGAAGGCACAGCACAAGTAAAATCTCAAAGTTAAAGGCAGATAATCTTAAAAGTAGCAAAAAGAAAAACAGTTAGTTACATATAGGGAGCTTCCATAAGACTGTCTGATGATTTCTCAACAGAAACCTTGCAGGTCAGAAGGGATTGGCAATAAATATTCAAAATGATGAAAAGCAAGGACCTACAACCAAGATTATTCTACCCAGCAAAGCTATCATTTAGAATCCAAGGACAGATAAAGAGCTTCCCACACAAGAAAATGCTTAAGAAGTTCACTACGACCAAACCAGTATTAAAAGAAATGTTAAGGATCTTCTTGAAGAAGAAGAAGAAGAAGAAGAAGAAGAAGAAGAAGAAGAAGAAGAAGAAGAAGAAAAGATAAAAAAGCATGAATAATAAAATGGCAATAGATACACATTTAGCAACAATTACTTTAAACCAAATGGATTTACTGTGGCTGAATGGATAACAAAATAAGCCCCTAACATATGCTTTCTACAAAAGACTAACTTCAGCTCAAAAGACACACATGAACTGAAAGTAAAGGGATGGAGAAAGATATTTTACAAAAATGGGAACAAAACAAACAAAAAAAATGGTGTAGTAATATTTATACAAGACAAAACAGACTAAGCAAAGAAGGATCCAGCAATCCACTCTGAATATTTATCCAAAGAACACTAAATTAAAAAAAGATATACTGGTATATCCCATATATTCATTGCAGCATTACTTACCATAGACAAAATATGGAAAGAGTAGCTAGCAACTGAGGTGGTCATCAACAGATGAATGAATAAAGAAGTGATGCCTGTATATAATGAAATATTCAGCCTTAAAAAAAAAAAATCTTGCCATCTATAACAATCTCAATGGACCAAGAGGACATTATGGTAAATTCCAGACATCCACAACCTTCTCCTTCGTCCTGAATGACATTTCTACCTCATTTTGCTAGTCTTTGAAATCTCTCATCTTTGTGCAGATTCCCTGTAGATATGTATTAAATTTTATTTTCTCCTGTTAAAAAAGAAATAGATAACAAGACCCCAATGTGATTATGGTGACACAGCATGCAGAGAGAGCGACAGGCCCAGGAACTCGCCTGTGACACTCATTGAGTTCTGACTGGCACAGATGCTGCTCTAATCTCCTCATCTGTGTCAATAATCCAAGCTCCCCTGCAACATCTTGTGTTTCACCCTCACTTTATAGATGAAGATGTTGAGGGGCAAAGATGTCAGCTGACCTACCTAAAGCCACAGAGCAAGCCCTGGCAGGACCAGGAAGCATGGAAGCTTACTCAGGAGCTTGTCAGGAAGAGCCAAAGAAGCCCCCTAAGCAGGAGCGGGGAGCCTTTAATTAGGGGGCAGCACAGGGGTGCCGCAGAGCATTCCAGGAAGAAAATGCAGCTTAAGGAGCAGTGGCAGTGGAACCCAGATGCTGGCGAGGTCAGAGAACAGTAGTTCAGCATGGCTAAGGGGCAAAGTGCACAGTGCAGGGGGGAAGACGGGGCTGGTGGGCAGTGGGCTGGGCCTGCCGAGCTAAAGCACGTACTCCCTTAGCACCTTGCAAGGCCTGCCACATCATTATTCTCCTGGTGCCACCTGATACCGGGCTCTGTAATAAAAAATAAAAAAAAAAACTCTGGGAAACTGATAAACACCATTTAAACATAGTTCTTTCACCAGATCTGGCAGCAGCCTTAAACTCTAACATGCTGTGAATGTCTCAGCAAAAGATACAGCTTTGTTTTGCCATAGATTTGGGACCAATGAGCTTTTTGTTACACAGCACTACCTGGGACTATATTGTCCCTCAGAACGCACTGTGGGAAAGGTATTCCAGGCAGTGGGACTTACTTAGTGCACTGAGCAGAGACGTGTGATGACAGCCATGTACTGGTGTTCATCCTCAGGAGTCTGTGATGATTAGATTTGAAAAAGTCAAAGCAGAATGTTTAGAGATTAAGAGTTGTGTCCAAGCTCAGAATATTTGTGCCCCCCCCCCCCCCTTTTTTTTTTCAAGAATCATTCCCTTCACATCCCACAAAAAATTGACTGTTTTTTCTAGCTAAGTCACCAACAATATCTAGCTCTATGGCTAGAATATGGGGAATTAGAGTATGAGGTATGAGCTGCAGGTATCATGTAGGATGTTGAGGGCTCATTGATAATTTTTTAATTGAGGGATTGAAGACCAAAATACCTCCAAGAAACAAAATAATACATTTCCATGATGGAAAGATAGACAAAGGAGTTGATACCTTGGGAAAGAAGGAGCAAATAGCACCTGATGTACAGACAGCTGCTGACCTCCCTGAAGGGGTTGGCCTTGCTTTAGATCCTCCATTGGGAGGACACCCACAAAGCCTCTGTTTTTTCCCCAGTGAACTGTGGACCATTAGAGCTGTAGCAAATGCTCTTGGGCCAGTGACTTGGTTTTGAGAGCAGTATTTACAGCATAGGAGAAAGTAAAAACAAAACAAACAATCAAAAAACAGAAACTAAACATTAGGATTACAGTTAGGACAATTATATCTTTATAGAACTTGTGGCATTAATATTAATTTTGAACATTGTAGACATTCAAATTCTCACTCAGTTTTGAGAGTAAGGATAACAGTCCCCAGGGAAATTCGTGTATCTCTGAATGAAATGGAGGCTTATCAGCAAATATTTATTAGGACAATAAGACAAAAAATTTCCAATATGAGTAAGAGTCCTGACATCATTTATATGAGCATGACTGTTGAATGCACATAGAGCGGACACAGACTCCACAGCTAAAATTCTGAGAAATTAGTTTTCTTTATTTTGTTTTAAAACTTTTATTTTCTTTTTAAGGAAAGCTTAACATTTTCTGAAAGAGAAGCAATGCGACTGTGAATCTTTACTGAAGCAGGTAGCTTATTCCTGCACGTTGGAGCGCCAATTCATAAAGATTTCCTTCTGCTGTCAGTTTTGGCTTTAGGCATTTCAAAATTAATAGACTGGGTCGAGTGAAGGGCATATTTGCAGCCTGTGTTGAATAAAAGTGAATAGAAAATATGCTGCTACCAAATGACTGTGAGCAAACATTTATAAGGAGATGCAATTTGAAAAAAAAAAAAAAAATCCTGGGCCAATAAAGTAATTGGATTGAATCTGAAAAAATGAATACTGCCTCTTGCTTGTCATCTCTCACAGGTTTTATTTTGTGTCCTGTGCCTTTATTTTGGGGCTAACTACATCAGTGCTCACTTACTGGGAGCTTGGAGTCTCTGAGCAATACTGTGCAAGCAATGACTCTCCAGCTGCGAGAGGCCTCCTCCTTGGTTCCTATTAATTTATATGAGACCATACATGCCTTAAGGAGATGGTATCAAGAAAACACATTTTGATAACTTTTAAAAAGGTTTGGTTGAAGAGGGAAGTCAATCTGAACCAAAAGGATAAACAGCAACGAATAGGAGATCCCACGCAAAATCCCAACTGGTTTTAAAACATTATGGCATCTGAAAAATGTGCATCATAAACATTGTTCACTCATCATTCTGTCTATTATAGATATATAGTTTATGTCTTAATATGTTCCTGTGTGTTTCAACAGAAGAGAAAATGAGGAAGCTTGAAACAACCAACATAGACCACCCAAACCTATTTTAATGGAGAATATTGCATTTTTTCCCCTCACCCAATGATATGTTCATTAATTTTAGAGAGAGAAAAAAAGGGGAAAGAGGGAAAGAAAGAGAGAGAGAGAGAAAGAGAGAGAGAGAGAGAGAGAGAGAGAGAGAGAGAGAGAGAGAGAGAGAGAGAAGCATCCAGCAGTTGCCTCCCTTAAGCACCCAGACCAGGTATGCACCCTTACCATTAATCTGCCCAAAATGTTTCAGTGACAGGATGATGCTCCAACCAACTGAGCCATCGGGCGGGGCTGTGTTGCGTGTTTTTGTTGTTTCACAAACATGAAGGGAAGCATTCGGGTCTGAACAGTGCCAACTACACCTGTTTGTGCCAGAGGCGGGGCCATCTGCACAGCCTGTGACATCGGCGATGTCACACAGGCCCGTGCTCAGAGCAGGGCCCGCACTTGGTGCAACACTCCAGGAACACCACTTGGAAATTCTTTAGAATCTCATCTCTGCCTTTTCTCAAGAAGACAATGGAGCATGTGCCAGGGGCTTGAGTCCCATGGGTGGCCCCATCTCCCCAGCATGGGATTTGGTTGACCAAATAATGCCCCATCCAGTGGCCATTGATGCCTTTGTCCAGCAGAGTCCTGGGCACATGGAGGGTGTGCCCAAGCAGCTGTGAGGGTCTGCACTCACCCTGAAATTACCCCTGAGTCCAAGAGAGCTGACTTGGAGAACTACATAAAAAGATGTGACACATAAAGAGATTTGCCATGGCAGTAGAAAATTATCTTCCTTCCTTCCTTCCTTCCTTCCTTCCTTCCTTCCTTCCTTCCTTCCTTCCTTCCTTCCTTTCTTTCTTTCTTTCTTTCTTTCTTTCTTTCTTTCTTTCTTTCTATCTTTCTTTGTTTTTCTTCTTTCTTTTGTCTTTGTAAAAGACCCTGCATTTTCATTTTGCACTGAGTTTTGCAAATTATGAAGCTGGCCCTAGTTTAGGATGCTGCATGTGTAAATAAATTATGACTATTATTAGGTCTTGCCATAACAATGTGCCCCCCACTCCCCCGCCATCATTGTATTTGTGGTTACTGCATGATCCTGAGTCAATTCTGTAACCTGGCATGGCTACTCAAGGAATGTGGAGGATGAGAAAAAAGACAGAGGATACTGGGACCTCAGCTGGTGCTTGCAATTTTCACATGACCACACTGACCAGCTCCCTGATTCCATGGGGAAGAGCAAGCCCGGCAGTGTTTTCCCGAAGCCACTCTCAGCTTGGGCTGGGCAGTGGCCCCAAGGGACCGTTAGCGTGGCAGATGGTAGCAGTGCCTGAATGAGCTTTCGTCAGTCTGAGAAAATGGGGAAAGGTGTTGGTGAATAAACATGAATTTTAAAAGGTCAGACTCTTTTTAATTCTCAGTCTTTCAAAGAAGACGTATTTGTGTGTGTGTGTGTGTGTGTGTGTGTGTGTGTGTGTGTGTGCTTTTGTGTTCTGTTTTGCTTGTTGTTGTTTTCTTTTTTTCTTTCTAAATTGCAATACTGACCCAGGATTCAGAGCATGTGAATGCCTAAGGGAAACTTCCGACTTGTGCAGGACTTGCTCCTGAAATGGAGTCAATAGGTCCCACCCCATGGCTCCTTTTCCTTGGGCTCCTGTGTGGGTGTTACAACATGGCTGGCTCTCTGTCTTTTCCTTACAAGCACTCTCTGTCTTGTGTCTTTCACTCAATATTTAAGGCGATTAGACTTTTCAAAACTCTTCTGTCATCCTTCCTTGTTTTCCTTTTTGCTCCTTTCTTCATTCAGTGCCATTTCCCTATATTTCAAGCCATGGTAATATTTAATTAGATGATACAGTTGCTTGTGGTTAATCAACATATTACACTTCACATGCCATTTATTCTGATAATTTAATAGAACATTAAAAATTAAAGTAGCATTTTATGAGTGAGAAACGTATTTATCCATGGATTTCTCTATGTCCAAAGCAAAGTAACCATTGACCTTTCCTAGAGTTATACATGTCTGCTTTCTGTGTTTTGGAAGGGAGTCCTCCAAGCCATTCTTTAATAGCCTGTGGTTTTGTTGATGTTAATGTGTTTATGCCCCCACTTAGCTATTCAGTGTCATTTCTTTAAAACTCATGTAATCATAGTCATAATGGGAAGACTACTGTGTGTTATTTCAGCACACTTCTTGGATAAAGTTTCACCACATCCTTCTCAAACACAGCATGAATAAGACACACTGCCCCCATGCACATTGCTTGCTGACCTCCATCAAGGATCTGCTGGAAAAAAGGATATGGCCCTAGCTGGTTTGGCTCAGTGGATAGAGCATCAGCCTGCAGACTGAAGGGTCCCAGGTTCGATTCTAGTCAAGGGCACTTGCCTGGATTGTGGGGTTGATCCCCATTAGGGGACCTGCAGGAGGCAACCAATCAAAATTCTCTCTCATCATTTATGTTTCTATCTCTTTTTCCCTCCCCCTTCCTCTCTGAAATCAATAAAGATATAAATTAAAAAAAAAAAAAAGAAAAGAAAAAGAAAACAGGGTATGTACAACCTTAAATTCTGATCAAATTTGGTAGCATATCCTCCTCGAGCTGCTGTAGAGGGGAGAAACAAACATGATTAAGGAGCCCCTCCCCCACCTCCCTCTCCTGCCCAGCTTGCCCCATCCTGCCCAACACAGAAGCACTGATGTCCTCATTAAGGAAGTCTTTTTTCAAAAAAGTATGTTTTATTGATTTTAGGGAGAGAGAGAGGAAGGGGTAGAAATAACCAGGAGAGAGAAACATCATTAATGACTGCCTCCTGCGAGCCTCCTCCTGGGGATCGAGCCTATAACCCAGACATGTGCCCTGACCAGGAATCAAACCGTGACTTTCTGGTTCATAGGTCAATGCTCAACCACTGAGCCACTCCGGCCGGGCAGGAAGTCCTGGTTATGATCTCACTTTTCTATCCACAGAACCAAATGTTGCCGTTTCCCATGGGCATGGTGCACTGACACTCCTGATTCCAGATGCCCCCGGAGCACAGCCCAGCACGAAGCAGGGTCCTGAGAAAATGCAAAGCTATCTTGTTACAAGTGACTCTGTAGTGGACAATATGGATAAACATTTACATGTAAAACTTGTCTCATTTACTTGCATGTTTCATGCCTCATGAAAATTAGACTTAATTTAATAAAAAGCCTCTTTCTGGCCAGCAAACACTTTTGTGAAAATTCATATCTTACACTTTATCACTCCTTAGATACAAACTGGAACATCTTACACAATACATGTGACTTGTTCAAACTTTTAGATCTTAAAAGCCTCCCAATTATACCTCTGGTTTGAAATCTAAATATGTCCATAGCATAGAACACACACTCCCTTTATAATAGGCTGCTGGCAGGATTTGCTTTCGCTTTGGGGAGAAGCCTATTCATGGTGAAATGTTCCCACACATGTCTGCGTCTGCTTCTCAGAGAGTGCCACAAAGGCTCTGACCCCTCGCTCCCAGTCACCTTTCATGGCACTGAGTCGCCTGCATGTGGGTGCTAGTCAGCCCGATTGGATCTGCTTAGGCAAGAATAAGATTATATCTCACAGACGATGTCATTTCCAGGTTCAATAGGCACAGATTTAAAACTAGTCCTCTCTTTGACCCTCTGGGCTCTGTTGAACTCTTGCACCTTTTTTGACAGTGTTTGTGAATGAGTGAATTCATGGGAATTCAAGGCCATTTTAATGATAATAGCCCTGCAGTGACAAAGGAAGGAGGATGGGCTGGTGGGCCCAGCTCTGATACTCCTTCTCCTTAGTGACTTCCTTTCTGACAGACTGACTGCAGAGTGAATTCCTGGAGCTGGTCAAAAGCTGAGCGTCCTTGTGTGTCTGCTACGTGTCGCTGCTGCTGATCTGTGAACATGACATGCCTGAGAATATCACATCACCATGGCAACAACAAACATGGGCTAGATTCCATTAACTGTTGTGACTCAGTGAGTCAAACAGATAATGTGCTGGGCCAGGCAATGGTCCACAAAGGTGATGTGAAAGTTGTGAAGAATTGTCTTCTGCTCTTTATGTCTGCTTTGGTGCAGATTCCCCTGTGTGGTTATCTAAGTCCTCATATTTATGATATTTTGAAAGAGTTAAAAACTCATTTGGCTAGTCCACTTGCTGCAATGTGCATTTCAGACAATCTCCTGTTTATTTAAAATGCCCATCAGATTCACTGCTCCAACTTTTTCAGTTCTCCCATTAATCTAGATTAATTTTTTTTAAATCTTTTTTGTTCCTCATAAGTTAGTGAAGGGTAATTTTCAAAAACTGTTTACATCGTACTCATCCAGAACTGGCTTTCTCTGCAGCATGTAGAGCTAATGAAAACGGACAGCACTCTCTCTGAGGTCAGTGACACCAGGGTTTATGTACGGGAGGAGCTCCAAGGTCAAAAGGAGAAATAGGTTAAGTCCTTTGATAAATTCAGTGCAATTGTGGGACAGTCAGTTCCAGAGAAGATGAAAGAATGCAGCCATCTTCAGAATAACTTTGAATGTAGAAAACAAATTGCTTTAAATGATCTCATATTAATGCAGGCCCTATTATTCTGATACATTTTCAAAGAGAAATGTGACTGAGTAAATAACTTACCTGCATAGTTATAACTAAGTAGTGGCAGGGCTTATAAACAATGCCACCCACCTTCTTTCTTCCAGGGCTGTGTTCTGTACGGGCCCCTCCCTTCGCTGTCTGTAGCTAGTTTCCATCCAGCTAGCTTCCTCTGCAACCTAACCTTATGAAATTGGGCCTTGTGTGGATAAGAAAGGCAACTAGACAGTTTAATAGGCAGTTAGACAGAGGTGATCAGAGCAAGGACTATGGGTCAGTTACAGAAGATCACCAGGGTGGAAAGCAAAGGGCAAACCTGGAGAAACAAGGACTTTGCCCCAGGTAACCTTTCCTTCCCTAATATACCACTGGTCATGCCGTTTAGACCCCTGACCTCCTTTCCTCCCTAAAGATAACATCGAGGCCTCAGGCATAGTTTTGCTGCAGGCCCAGAAAAGCAGCAAACCCAGATAAATGACTCCTTGGCTCCCTCAGGACCACCTGCACTGACTAATTCCCCTTCTCCCTGCCCTGGCACTGACCAGTCAGTGAAGACCATGACTCTGAAGAGCACACCTGGAAGCTGATGGATATTCTATTGAGACCCACCCTGAGACCTCCCCTAAGATTCCCACCTTATATGGAGAGAGATAAAGACTCTCAACACAAGGAGCTGGCTGCACTCTCCCCCAGGGAGCATGCCCTCACCAATCCCTCTCCTTTCGTCCCTTTCAGGAACCCCAGGAGACTTGCAATCAGTGGAGCAGTGGGCAGTGGCAGCTCATCCTGGGCTGACCCCTGAACCTGTTCCCAAGGCCCCTTTTCTCCGACTTCCCAGTGAGTCAGAGCAGCCTGCCCAGGCTCTCCTCTGCTTCTTCTCTGCTAAGCCCTGTTCACTGTCTGAGTGGGTTTTGCTGCGGCCAATAAGCTCTCACTTGCTTTGCTGCACTTCGTCTCTTGATTGAAATCTGTCCGTCAAGAAGATAAGAACCGAGGTCTCTCTGTCTCACTGGTGACGTATGTATTATTATTGACCAGATGAGAAATAAAAATATTCTGTTTCTGCTTCAAAAGAATGATGTTGTTGATGAACCCCAGGGAGCATCTACTTTTGTAATTTAGACAAATGTATAAGCTCAGCCTCCTAGTTAGTTTTCTTTGATTACATTCATACTCTGCCTCAGAACAGTGAATTAAATATTAATATTAAACATGAGAAATTTTAATAATTCTAAATACATATACTACTGTTTTCTCCAGAAACCTTTTAATGAACAAAATCAAATAACTCTCTCTCTCATACACAAACACACACACACAAACACACACGTATACACACACATACACACAAATTTCTTCATATTCTTATAGCCAAAGGTGTCTTTCTTAGCTCTCCTTCTCCCCCACTTCCCCCTCCTCACCCCCCAACAAAACAATAGAGACCATCTTAGATGCTGTGAGGTCCCTTATGTTATGCACTGCTCCCTCCATCCAGTACCCAGCTGCACTTTAAGAATAAAGATACACACACATACCTGAAGCCAGGTTACTAGGTAAGGCTGCTCTGCAGGAGAGCTAAGGAAGCCAGGCCCGGGAAGGCTTTGGAGCAGGACAAGGCTATCATAAAGGTGATGCATGAAGAAAACTGGCGAATGGACAATGAAAGGCCAGGTGGTCATGTTAGTGGTCTGGTCGTGGAATGCTGCAGGTTAGTGAGCTGACGCAAATGACAAGGAGCTGATTGGTGCAAAACATGCATTTAAATAGTTTTTGTTGTTGCCATGGTGGTAACTTTGATGGAACTTTCCCTCATTGAGGCAATAATAGTGATTTTCTGTATCTATTTTAAATATTTGAATGTGGCCATTCTGTTAAGAAATTCAGCATATTTGAGAATACCAGGACATATATTTTGGAGAGATCTCCTTTTATCAGACAGATAGTGAAAATGTTTCTTATCCCTGATTATCTTAAAGCACCAAACACAAACTCTACATGTATTAGTATCGCTCTTTTTCTTTTTTATGAGAAACAAAATAATAACTAATACCATAAAGTGTGTTTTTAAAAAAATATATTTATAGATTTTTTACAGAGAGGAAGGGAGAGAGATAGAGAGTTAGAAACATCGATGAGAGATTAACATCTATCAGCTGCTTCCTGCACACCCCCCACTGGAGATGTGCCTGCAGCCAAGGTACATGCCCTTGATCAGAATCAAACCTGGGACCTTTCAGTCCACAGGCCAATGCTCTATCCACTGAACCAAACTGGTTTTGGCACCATAAAGTTTTTTGTTTTTTGTTTTTTATGATTTTCATATTTTAATGAAGCTTCTCCTACTTACAAGATTGCAAAAAATTATTTAAAAATGTTGACTATTTCTTAAATAAATAGTAAAATCACAGTATCTTAAAACTATTAGAGAAAATCCCATCTAAGCCTATCTAAGTCTGTTTAGTGTTTTACTATGAAATTGAATTAAAATAAAACAGTATTATTTTCAAGCCCTTTATACTATTTCAACCTAGAACACCATTTTCTCATAGATACTGTTACACAATTTTCAGTAATAAATGGTTACAATTTATTTGCAATTAGCGTATGCATTTTTTAATGAGAATGAGGGCAAAGTGTTTCAGAATATCTGCAAATCTTTGTCCTTCAAGCATTGCAAGGAGTAAGAAAGTAAATTTCAGCTAAAGCCTCTTTCTGATATATTTTAAATTCTGAATAAGAATGTTGAATGTTTGAGACTTTACCGTGCTAAAAAATAACCAATACCCATTAAACACAAGAGCCTTTATTCATAACCTAAGGTTACTGAGCACTCGCATCTCTGGAGCCCTAAGACGCTCTGTTCTGAGGCGCAGTTTCAGGCGGCCCTTTAGTGACTCAGACCAGTCCTGTCCAATACAGCAGCTTCAATGAGCTGCGATCCCGGCCTTTCTCACCCCTTTTGTTGAGTTTTACAGGTGAGCGAGGCGAGCCTCTCGGTCTCCAGTCTGCTCTGACTGCTAGGCCTCCATCAGCACCGCAACAACGCGGGGTCAGATGGAGGGAGCCGAGCCCTGCGCTCAGCGCAGCGGTGTCTGGGTGTCTGGGCGCTCTGGGCGCTCTCTGGGCTCTGGGACATTTATTGTGCGGCTGGTGTGATGGATGCCAGCCTGGCCCAGCAGCCCCAGCCAGCATCAGCACCCACCCCCTGCCCCCCGCAGGGAGGGAATCACAGGGAGGTCAGCCTCTGCGTCCACACCATGTCTCAGCAGCCCGCCCGTGTTTGTTCCAGGTGTTATTTTGTTATTTTAAATTCAAATTCATTTATTGATGCTGGGGTTTTAGTGATATTTAGGGGGGAAATAATCTATTTGAGCTAAAAGAGAGAAGCAGATACCTTCCCATGTTTTGGTGGATTAGATGAACTAAAGAAGAGACTAAAGCGTTCTTTAAAGAAGCTATACGTAATGCTTATGTTTTCTGTCGCAGCTTCTTCTAACCTCTCAGGTGACTTCTCCCAGGAATTGCATTTCTATATTTATTTCATAATAAAGCTATGACCTCCAGGTGAAGCTGTCCTTTAAAACTATCAAAAAACTGCTTGTAAGACAAAAATTGAGAATCTTAAAGACCCTCTTGCACCTAAAGTGCTAGCCATACCCTCCTGTCTAACACTGTGATGTTCTTAATGCTCTGAGTCGTCCACCACCGAGCAGACCTGTTTGCCCAGGAGTAACCTGAAAGATTCTCTGTAAATTCCTCCTGTACAGTAGCCAGTCCTCAAGGGGTTATGGGCTTACGGCTGGCTTTTCCTTAGCCATAGGAAGCCTACCCTTCCAAAGTGCACTCTAAAGTGCTTCTATCCACTCCTCTCAGGCTGTTCTCACCTCCTCACTGCTTCTCACCTCACCCCCAGCTAAACTGGAGGAGGTGTCCCAGCGCTGGCCAGGGAGGAGGAGCAGAAGATGCACCTGCTCCGCTGAGTCCCGCTCAGAAGTGAGAGCAGCAGTCACCCGTGATCCCCTCCTTTTGTTCATTCATTTCCTAAAGAATATTTACTGATGGCCTCCTATGTTCTGACTGCTATATGGGGTTATGAAGACATTGTCACATCACCAGAATTCAATATATTATTTTCTCAAGAAATATTAATCTACCAGTGAAACAAAGGAAAGGACAACGAGGAACACTGTAGCATTTTCCTATATTAACTAGCCTTTCAAAAGGAGGACAATCCAAAACCCCAGTCCCAAAAGTCAAAGCTAGCACAGGAATGGTTTTCAAGATCAAAATGAAAATCGGTTGTAGGAAATGTTGTTCATAAAGGTTAGACATACCTGTCAACGACTAATGCAAGTTTCTGAAAATAATTATTTTCCTGAGGAAATCATGTCCTCAAAATATACTGGACAAGTTAATTATTGCATTTATCTGAAATGTATTTCACAAACTTTTTAATCATTCATTTACAAAGATTAAAGGTCATTTACCAGGTCCCCGACCCTAAGAATGGAAGCGGGAACACCAGAGAGCTTTCATCCAAGAAGCATATGATCTGCTGGAAGGGCCAGATGAGAACAGGACACAGACCATTGCGATTCACAGACACCAGGACACGGAGCACCAAGGATGAGGTGACCAGCGCGCAGGCACACGGCTAGCCCAGCGATAGCACAGGCAGGCACTCCCATTAGCAGCGTTCAAGATCAGTAGCCTATCTGGCCAGAAAAGAGTTTCTGCGTAGAGATTGGTAAGTTAGGCTGGAATCCTACTGAGAGGGGTTATTTTATCCTGAAAGACCTTGAGCATGAGAGAAAGCAGATCAAATTTGCATTTTAGAAAGGGCAGTGTGGCAGAAATGTAAAAGATACACTTAAGCAAGAGAAGACTAGAGATCAAGAGAGGAAGAGCACTAATGAAGACATAAATTTGAATGCCAGTACTTCAGTAGTACTTTCTGAAATCAGTATATGCCTTCTTTAATGTCTTATTCTCTCTCTCCATCCACACACACTTGCACAAGCACACACATACACAATTTTTGTAGTATTTATTTTTCTTTCTTTCTTTTAAACATTTTTTTCCTTTTATAAAATTTTACATCTTTATTGTTGAAAGGATTACAAATTTTTCCCCCATTGACCCCTTCTAGTCCTGCCCCATTCTTTTATCCCACGCCTTTACCACATTATTATCTGTGTCATTAGGTCCTTGGTCAGCAAACTGTGGCTTGTGAGCCATATATGGCACTTTGGCCCCTTGTGTGTGGCTCTTTCACAAAATATCACGGCCTGGGTGAGTCTATTTTGAAGAAGTGGCATTAGAAGAAGTTTAAGTTTAAAAAATTTGGTTCTCAAAAGAAATTTCAATAGTTGATACTTGGCTTTGTTGACTAATGACTTTGCCAACCACTGCCTTAGGTTATGCATATGTGCATACGAGTTCTTTAGCTGATCTCATTGAGCCACCCACCCATACCTTACCTCTAAGATTCCTTGGTCTGTTCCATGTTTCTATGTCTCTGGATCTATTTTGTTCCTCAGTTTATTTTGTTCATTAGATTCCACAGATGAGTAAGATCATGTTATATTTACCTTTCACTGACTGGCTTAATAATGTTTATTTCTAATCAGTCACCTCCATAAACAAAATCTCATATCCTTTCATTACATGAAAATACAGAGTGTGGCTCAGTTAGTTGAGCCTCATCCTGTGTACTGAAAAGTTACCATTCAATTTCCTGTCAGGGCTCATGCCTGGGTTGCAGTTCAATCCCCAGTTCAGGTGCATAAGGAAGGTAACCAACCAATCCATATTTTTCTCTCTAAGCAGGTCCTCGGGTGAATTAAAATAATCCTACCTAATAAAAGAGTAATACGAAAATTGAACTTTACTCAAAGACACAAGATGGCTGCCTCTATGTGGTCAAAAATGGCTGCCCTCATGTGGACACAAGATGACTGCCACAAGATGGCTTGCAGAGGAGGGCAGTTGGGAGTGGCCAGATCAGCAGGCGATAGCAGTTGGGGGGACCAGGTCTGCAGCAGAGGTCAGTTAGGAGTGACCAGACCTGCAGGGGAGGACAGTTAAAGGTGACCAGGCCAGCAGGGGAGGGCAGTTAGGGGCAATCAAACTGGCAGAGGAGCAGTTAGGCATCAACCAGGCTGGCAAGGGAGTGGTTAGGTGGTTATCAAGTGGTTAGGCATGCAGAAGTGGTTTGGGGCAATCAGGAAGGCATGTAGGTGAGCATTTGGTAGCCACCAGTCCTGGATTGTGAGAGGGGTCCCAGATTGGAAAAGGTGCAGGCTGGGCTGAGGGACACACCTCCCTGTGCATGAATTTCATGCACCAGTCCTCTAGTAATAACAATAATCATGATGATGTTAATAATAATAAGTTTTCTAATATTACACTGAATATTTTCATAATCAAACTGTTAAGAGAATATAATGGCATGAACACAGTTAAGCAAATAATAATTAATTATTTAATTAAATAATTTCATAATATTTAAATCAACAAACAAAACAAACAAAAACAAAAACAAAAAACACAGACCAGGACAAGTGAGTAAAAGAATAATTAAAAATTAGTGAGATGAAGGTGTGGTGCATTGATGGAGCACTGGCCTATGCACCAAAAGGTTGCTGATTTGATTCCCTCAGGACACATGTCCAGGTTTCAGGCTGGGTCCCAGGTTTGGTCATGTAGAAAACAGCCCATTGATGTTACATTCTCACATCTATGTTTCTCTGCTTCTCTTCCTGCCCCTTGCTCTCACTCTCAAAATCAATTAAAATGTTCTTTAAAATTATTCAGCTGAATCATGAATTAGTGTTTGGACACTTGTCCTGAGATGGAAATACCATGAAATTTTACCCATTGGGTGGCTGGTCTGCTAGAAGGACCACAACATGGAGAAAGCGCTAACAAACTCAATTACCACAGGATTTCATGACTTTCCTTGGTGGAAAGATGGTTGTCATTCCCTTTGCACATCATGCCTAAGTTATACATGACTATATATATTACTTCAACATCCCATTGTCTTTTCGCCCACCATAGCTGACTCAAATAAATGACAGCCCTGATTCTGGACTGCTGATTTGAGGAAGGAGTCAAGAGAAGTGTTTTCTAGAGATTGTAATCATGACACTATATATCAGTCGCCACCAAATCACCTTGTACCACCACATACCTAGTGTGGACTTTGCAAAGACAGAGACCTAGGATGCTTGTGACCACTGTGGGCTTGGTGGTATCACATCGATCATAAGATGTACACATTGGAAGAGTGTTATAATTGTTTCCACCATATTAAGTATTTAACACACAATTATTAGATTATTGAGTTTGACTTGTAATTTCTCGAAGAGTGGTAGAATCAGAACTTGAAATAATTTAGAGGTGGGGTTTCAATGAATAAACCCCATCAAGGATATTAAGTTGTTTATGTGGAATAAAGAAAAGCTATGCAATAATGTACGTTTCAAAGATGTAAGCTAAGTTCACAAATGCAAGTTGAACATTATTTATTATTGGACCTCCCTATCAGCTGATCTATTAGACATAGGATGTGCTCACTCTAAATAACTGTTAAAAATATGAGACTGAGCATAATGTTATCTGGAAGATATTTTTTAAAAAAGCTAGACAATCTCTAGAAAATTATTTCATGTAGTAATCTACGTTTTTCATTCATGCCCATCACATTTTAAAATGTACCTTTTAATAATAATGTTGTGCAATTAGCTTCCTACTTTTCCTTTCCAAACCTGAACATAGCATTTAGGTTTCCAATACAATTAAAAATGATAAGATTAAAAGAAACCAGGTATTATGTATTTTATATCCAATCAAATAATTATATTCTTGACTGAAGAGATTTTCCTCTTTTTCAAAAACTTGTGTTTGTGTGGGATTGGTAGTTTTATTGATTCTTCAAGTTAATGTTAAAAATAACTTAAAAAGCATTGTGTTGCTAATTTTGCCTTGAAATACAGCTGAGAAAAAAAAGTCTCACATGTAACAGAAGCAAATAAACATAAATTGCAAATTATTTCACTACCCTTATGATTCAAAAATAATTTTTAAAAAATGACAGTAATCACTAAGCTATTGTATACTACATAGCATTGTGGAAAGATTGAATTTGGGTAAATATGTTCATATAACATTATTAAATTATGCTAAACAAATACTAATATATGTAGAGAAATATATTTTAAAATATTTTAAATAAAATGTTTATATAAAGTATTTAATTAGTTAAATGATAGTATTTAAACATTATGTACATTATTTAAATGAATATATAAAATTAATTTTAAACAATTGTATTTATATATCTGTATAATATCAATTATGATGCTGTTTGAACAGATACATTTTAATTAGCCTACAGAATTTGAAATTTATTTCAAATATAAGCAAAATAAAATTAAGAAAATATCACATACATAAAAAACAAAATGTATTCAGATTTTCTTGGTACAAAAATATTAGACTTTTTAAAACAGAAATATTTTAAATATAAATGCGATTTAGGATAAACTATGGTTTAAATGTTTAATGAAATAATTAAGTTTTATTAAATTATCTTTCTTTATTTTTAAACTACAGGCCCAATGCATAAAATTCATGCAAGGAACTCAGCCATTGCAGTTCCAGCTTTGTCCAGAAGGTTATCCAGAAAGATGTCCTGAAGGTTGTTTAGCTGTCTGGTCTAATTAGCATATTATGCTTTTATTATTAAAAAATATAGATTCTTATGAACTCAAAGTTTTCATTTTTATTGAGTAATTCATTAGTTCTAATTGTTATACAAATTTTGACTAACATAATAAGTAAGTATCGCTTTAATTCTCAAAATTAAGAATTATAATTTGTGTTTTATTCTTTTTTACTGCAGAATTATTAATATTTTATATTTATTCTCTGCCAGATTTCTGTGAAGGGGCTTTAAGGTGCTGGGTAGCAACATTATTATTATTTATAACTAGAGGCCTGGTGCATGGATTCGTGCACCAGTGGGGTCTCTTGGCCTTTCCTGCAGGGATCGGACCAAAACCAGCAGTCCTACATCCACAGAGGCCCCCAAGTTCCAGAGGGCACTCTGCAAAGTTGCTGTTGCTCAGCAGCTACTGTGTTGAACGTCTGCCCCCTAGTGGTCATTGCACATTATAGCTACCAGCCAGTTGATCATCTGACCATCATGTAGGCTTTTATATAGAGAGATTATTATATTGAAATTTTGACTTTACCTAATTGGATATTGTTTTTTTCTCCAATGGACACTTCTTGTACATTGAATTCATGTCACATAAGACTAAAATTTATTTGAGGAAAGAAAAGTTTTTTTTTGTATTTATATTTGTGTTTGTGTAGCTTTCTCTCTCTCTCTCTCTCTCTCACACACACACACACACACACACACACACACAAGACTAAAAAATGTACACTTTAATTTGCTCCTTATGTTTCTGTCATTTATTTTTTCTCCCATTCTAAGGTACCCTTTCTAAACTATCAATTGATGAGCCGTCCACTTCAGTCATTAGATGTGAAATGTCTGGTTTAATTCTATTTATAACATGCCTTTAACTTGAATAGACTTTATCACTTTTATGTTAAGACATCAATGAAAGGGAACTCCCATTTCCACATCTTGAATTCTAAATAAAAACTGAGGAAAAATAAAAAGACTCCTTATCACATGCATACTATGCATTTTAACTTGTCAAATACATATTAATAAATGTTTTGTTGATGACACCTAAATAAATGATGAAAAGCAAAAAACATGCCCCACCAGCTTAAGATGTCATGGGGGACTGACAATGGAACCTCACATTATTAGGCAGGTCAGCAGGAGCCACACCGGGCAACCAGCTCACTGCTGGCAGTTCACACAGCAGCACCTGGCCGGACCTTGGCCTTAAGGGGCCTCCTGGCAGCCATGGCTGCGGTGAGACTGGAAGGAGGAGCAGCCAGGGCTGAGAAGTAGGGCGAGCCGGGAAGCCTGAGAACCCTCCCAGGCTGTCAGGAGAGAGTGGACTCGGGAAATGACAGAGATTTGGTGCAGCTCCTTCTTTAATGAATTCAGGTTTTCTAAAAGCCAAGCAAACCGGTAACAGCAGCAACAGGCTGCCTCCTCATGCCTGCATCTGAAGAGACCAAGCAGGACAGACTGCAGCTGAGCCGGCCTGTCCACGGAGCCCTGACCTCATGGGGCCAGGATGCTCACCTCTGGTTGCCAGGATTGTGTTCCTGTGAATTGAGCTTCGCTGAGCCCTGCGGGGGTCATGAACCCACAGACACACATGCCTATGTTAGGACAGTGATTGTCCACAATGAGGAGCTACCCTGACATACCAGGAAGGAGTAAGGATGTGAAATTCCACTGAGACTTTCAAGCAGGAATTTCAGCTTGCTTTAGATGTAGAAATTGTTACTTCAATGATTTAAAAATCTCCCAAACACTAGAAATGATACTGGATTGTAGCAAACTATTTGCTGCAGAAACATATTTTTTCATCATTTCTCTCTCTCTGTTCTTTCTTGATGGAAAACTAAAAACCTGTCCACCCTGAAGGTGACAGTGCTCTGAAGGTTAGATGAAGGTCAGGGGAGACAAGTGTTCCAGCTGCCAGGCCCATTCTCTCACAGGCCACGGGTGAACCTTATTTCCACAGCGAAAATCGGGAACACGGCCTGGGAAAGCCAGAATGAATTAACACAACAACAGACTATTAGAAGATTGCTCTCACCTGGGCTGAACAAGCCAGTGCTGTGAAAGGAGGAGGGGCTGCGGCTTTTTCAGCAGAGGGGTAAGCATATTGACTGTTCCAGAAACATGACGGGCATACCAGTCATTACAGCTACACCAGTGAAGGCAAAGGAGGGACGCCGCGATGAGCCGGAGAAGCAGGCACTGCCTGCTCCATGGAGGGCTCACGTGTGGCGCTCACGTCCACTCTGTCCTGCAGAGAACAGAGAGCTCTGGAAGAGGAGGCATCACCACTTGGAGGGCCAGCTGGCTGCTCATCACTGTCATTTCCGCACAGCAGTCTCAAATCTGCATATGCTCCACATACAGTGCCTGGGGGCTGAAATTGATTTCATTGTGGATGCACAAACAGCCAATGCGTTCCACAAAGTTAAAGAAATGTGTGCTGTTTTATTAAACTGCTCACAGTGATTGTGAAGCCCAAAACATAAAAATAAGAATTTCATTCACCAATTAGGAACAAGATGGCTTTAAAAAGTAATCAATTTTTTCTGTAGAAATAGTATCTGATACTTTGTACTTGGAAAACTGGAGTGAATATTATACATTTTATCAGTAGGAGAAAAATAAAAAGGAAAGGGAAAGTTAAAATTCAGAATGATTTAGTTATGTAAGGCTAAATTTATATTATAAATATTTCCAAAACAGAAGACAAATTCCAATCCATAAATTTGGAATTAAAAATCTTACAAAGATTTTTGATAAATTCTATATAGAATAGACAGAATGGTATTAAAAAGTTAGGACTCTGGTTGAAATTCACTTTTGATACTTCCAGTTGGTCAAAATGAGTCCTATTTACAATACCATCTGAGTAGTTGTATATGTAAGCATATAAGACTTCATGAACATTATTTTAAAAA
This sequence comes from Pipistrellus hanaki, assembly GCF_964339955.1. Lineage (NCBI taxonomy): Eukaryota > Metazoa > Chordata > Mammalia > Chiroptera > Vespertilionidae > Pipistrellus > Pipistrellus hanaki. The sequence continues at coordinate 57,895,157 of NC_140514.1, forward strand.
ATTAAATAGCAAATGGAAACAGACATTTTTTGAAAGACTTTCTTTTGGTGATTTCTAGTCTTCTAATTATTTAACAAAACATTCTATTAATGGACAAACTTGCAGAATATCAAAGAACCATAATATTCATACTTAATACTCTAATACATAATTACACATATTAATTATATGTATATAAGATTTGTCTATATATGTAATGTGTTTAGATAGCTTTAATCATAAACGTTATAATGTATTTATTTTAAGCATTTATACTGATCCATGTCATACATAATTTATCTTTGTAAGTATATAACTATCTATATACATAATAAAAGCCTAAGTGGTCCTCACACCATGATGCCCTCATGCTGTCACAAGATGGCTGCATGCACAGCGGATGTGTGCAGGTGGAGGGGGCTGGGCTTGAGCTGCATGCATGGCATGGAGGCTGCATGGAAGGCCTGCCTCCTCCCCGTGCAGAGCCAGGAGAAGGCAAGTTCCCTGGCTCTGAGTAGTGAGACCTGTCTGGGGTCCTGGGGGTCCCACCTCCTGGCTCTAAGCAACACAGAGGCAGGACTCCTGGCTCAGGCCTACCTCTTTGGGGCAATTCATCGAGGACCACGGATGGGTTGGTGGGGCCTACCACCTTAGGCAATTGATCACAGGGCTCCTACACCATGACAGGGCACAGGCCAGGCTGGGGGGACCCCCCACCACGTGCACAAATTTCATGTACCAGGCCACACACACACACACACACACACACACACACACACACACACTGTTTCATGTATGTGTACATTAGCACACATAGAAACATATCCATAGTTTAATCAATAGTGTATTACAGCACCTGGCTGGCATGGCTCAGTGGTTGATCATCAACCTATGATCTAGGAGGTCAGGTTTTGATTCCCAGTCAGGGTACATGTCCAGGGTTACAGTTCCATCCCCAGTGTGGTGTATGCAGGAGGCAGCCAATCAATGATTTTCTCTCATCATTAATCTCTCCCTTCCTCTCTGAAATCAATAATAAAAATATATTCACAAAATAGTTTATCATAGCTCAAAAATGTGAGTTTTACTTTTTTATTTCAAACTCCATAAATATATGCAAGTAATCTTATTTAAACCACTATTTGGTTTATGGAAAATATGAATTGATTTTAGATTTCCCAAGAGAATGTTCATTTTTAATACCTCACAAGAATATTTCACAACATTACACCAGAAATTATCTTCAGAAACAATGAGAGCCAATTTTAGTGAAGCCTAGGGTATTTTTCCCAGGGAATTTGCTAATGTATATAATCAAACCAAATAATGAGCTGTAATACAGTGAGCATGCTGTTTGTTTGAAAGGCATTCAAATGAAATCTTGCTCTGTATTTCATGTTTAGTGAGGAATTTAGTAATAATTCAACAAAGAAACTTCAGTCAAATAATACCCCTGTGGAGCATAAATCTCCTTTCCCTTTAAAACCGCAATAAAAATAATACTCATACACATGCATGCATGAACAAATACACCTGTACACACACACACACACACACACACACACACACACACACACACACTGCACAGAGAGTAGAAACCTGTAAAACCTGGCTAAGGATGGCCAAAAATTAAAATGAGTTGAGCTTTTCCAAGCATGATAGTAGTAATGTTATATAGGTTCGCAGCAAGAAAGTCACTGCCAGGGAAGGAGAAATCTATTCCTCCAGGATACAGCATATAGCTACAGACCAAAAGAGTTCACATAAATGCTCCAGTCGAATTTTGCATGCCTTTTCAATTAAGAAAAATAACTTTCTAAATCAAAATAATGAAAAGCTTTTCTTCCAGCCATGAGGGAGTAACAGGTAATGGTTTACTCTCATATATTAAACAACTAAAAGAGACAAATATAGGAAACACCAGTGTTCAGTGATTAGGCAACAGGAAGAAGAAGGCAGTATTCCTGGGCATGAAGAGACCATTGGAAAGAGCCCTGTGACTGCGTGGACAGATCTCCAGAATGCACTTCTGAGCTGAGGAATGCAAACACAGCCTGGCACTCTCCAAGAGCTCAACAGACACAGGCCACATTACAGATAGAGTGAGGTAGCTAGGATTTTCAGGGCAAACTCCAGAGGAGAGAGAATTTCAGAGAGAAAACTCAGGAAATTTCCAGAGGGTTTTTTCTCTTACATGAGATCAATGAGAACACATGTCTACACACAGACTTGTACACAAATGTTCAGAGCAGCTTTCCCCCCAATAGCCATAAATTGGAAACAGCAAATGTCCAAATGTTCATCGAAAGTCAAATAGATCCCTGACCAGGTGGCTCAGTTGGTTGGAGCATCATCCTGTACACAAGAAGGTTTTGTGTTTGATCCCTGGTCAGAGTTTATATGTGAAGCAACCAATTGATGTTTCTTTCACTGCTCTGTCTCTGTCTCTGTCTCTGTCTCTGTCTTTGTCTCTGTCTCTGTTTCTGTCTCTGTCTCTGTCTCTCTCTGTCTGTGTGTATCTCTCTCTTTCCCTCTCTCTGTAATCAAGAAAAACACATCCTCATGTGAGGATTGAATGGAATACTACTCAACAATCACGTGGAATGAACTAGTGATACAAAAACATAAGGGTTAATGTAGTGAATTAAATGGTGCCACTCCCCCAAATAAAAGCTATGAAAAAGTCTATGAACATGAGAATGTGACCTTATTTGAATGCAGATACAATTAAGTTAAAATTCTTGAGGTGAGATCACCACAATTACCTGAGGGGAATTTTAATCATATAATAACTATTCTTATGAGCGACAGCAGAGATGCAGAACCACAAAGGAGAAAGTGATGTGAGAATAGAGACAGATTGATGTTATGCAGCCAAAAGCCAAGGAAAGTCTGGAAAAACCGAAAGCTGGAAGAAGCAAGAAAAGATTGTTTCTCTTTCAGCACCAGGGAATTACTTAATGACTTAGTCCCTACCACAGAGACTATCACATATATAATTACTTATCATTGAGAAAATTATCTCTCTGGGAAATATTGTCGTGAGATAATGTATCAAAGGAAGTCACTGATATTGCCAGGCACTCCATTCCTCTGACAAAGGCCCACTGAAGTTTTAGATTTGTTTTTAAATTGGGTTATCAACAAAAGCTTAGACCTATTTGGAATACAGGCTTGGCTAATTCCATGATGCAAAACTAGCTATACAGTTGAGGGCAATGGGAATATGGAATAGAAGGTAAATAAATCATTAGAGAGATCCAAGTTGGTGGCACAACAGATGGAAATGACATTTAACTCCTCCCAGGACCAAACCAGAATTAAAACTAAATTGTAGAACAACCAAGAAAAACCAACTGAAGACTAGATGAACAAAAGTCTTATAACTAAGAATTTACAGAAGAAGCCACACCAAGACAGGTAGGAAGGGCAGAGAAGTCAAACGGGCTATCTCTGCATCCATGTGTAGAGATTGAGAATCCAGAGTGGTATCCCAGTTGCAAGGATCACCATGTGGCACCAGAGGTGGGAGGAGGAGCCCACGTATTGTCTGGCTGTGAAAATCAGTGGGGATTCTATCTGCCACAGGGAGGCAGGAGTCTGGTATTAACCCGTGTACACTCTTAAGGGCCAATGCACAAGACTTTGTTTGCAGCCACACATACTGGGCTCTGGTGGAGAGACACTGGCTCTTAACAGACTGGGGTTCTAAAGGGAGATATCAGGGTGTGTGGCTTCAAGGAGAGGGCTACAAGGACAGCTGTCACTGTCCTGTGCTGAGCTTCTCGCCCACACTGCCCACAGACACCGGCGTTTCTGGGTCAAACACTCCCATTCCTGCATGTCAGCCTAGGAATATGCACTAGCCCTACACTTCTAACTCCCGTGGTCCTGCCTTGCCAAGCTTATGTTTAAAACTTTTGTCCTGAGGAGAACTCTGATGGCTGCAACCAGGCTGGGTCTATGCAGCACTTTCTTGGAAGGCTTTCAGGGAGGCCTACTTTTCCCTGATGCTCCATCTGGCACCACTATACCTCTGCAGAGCTCTTAGTCACATGGCCAGTTTTTAATGTGTTTTAGACTGATGAAATCTGCTGTTTGTTTGAAAGGTATTCAAATGAAATTTTGCTCTGTATTTCATATTTAGTGAGGAAGTTAGTAATAATTCAACAAAGAAACTTCAGTCAAATAATTCCTCTGTGAAGCATAAATCTTGATGACTCACCTTGATGACTCCCTGAGATCCTGCTCATCACAAAGTTTCACAGGCCCCAAGCAGATGGCAGCTGGCCTTGGTGTACCCTGAGAAATTTGCTGAATAGCTTCAGACCCAGCCCTGAGGCCAAGTTTAAGTATTTATCAACTCAGTGAACATCAATCATCCCTACCTGGTGCCTCTCAGAGAACCTACCTCACACAAGCAGCCTGTATTCTTTTAGTGGCTGAGCCTGAGAGACAGCCAGAAGGCTGAGATGGATCTCAGGGTGCTTGGGCCATTGGCTGACTTGCCCCAAGGCTTAGTGCTCCTGGAATACAGCTTTGGGACACAATTTGATTCCTACCCTGTACACCTAGCCCCAGTAGAGGGAGCCAGGAACTGTGGATCACTTTGTAGCTCCTACCAAGTCACCCAGGGCCAGTCACAGGAGCAATTGGCATTGGCCTATACCTGAGATCTCCCAAGAGACTCCAAAACTAAAAAAACTCAGTGGTGGGCTTCAGACATCACAGCATGACCCAATAGCTCCAAAGTGGCACACACAAAGGAAGGTATTAGCAGACACCAGATACTGTTGGAGAAATTCCACTTCAGGGGATCAGCCTCCACACAGCAGCTTGTACATTATTGTCAGAGTAAATCTTCAAAGTCAGCAAGCAGTCAACCCCATCCATTTCACCGATGGACCAACAGCAATCAAGACTCAACTACAACAGGAGGACTTACATAATCCAAAAAAGGGAAATTCCTGGAAAACCCAACTCTGATGATCAGGGAGATTGTGCCATAGCAGTTCTACCTAATTCATGGAAACAAATACAGAGAAGCAGCCAACATTGGGAGAAAAAGAAATATGCCCCAAATGAAAGAACAGGAGAAATCCCCCCCCCCCCCCAAAAAAAAAAAAAAAAAACTAAATGAAATGGAGGCAAGCAATCTTTCAGATACAGAGTTCAAAACAATGGTTAAAGGGATACTCAATGAACTTATGAGAAGAATGATGAAATCAGTGAGAACTTAGATTAACAAAAGGACATAAAAATTAACAAAAAAAAAACAGTAAAAAATAATGATTATAATATCTGAAATAAAAAATTCACCAGAAGGAATCAACAGCAGACTGGATGAAGCAGAGGATCAACTTAATTAATTAAAAGAAAAAAGTAGCAGAAAATATACAATCTGAGCAGAAAAAAAAAAAGAAGAATATTTAAAAATGTGGATAGTTTAAGGTACTTCTCAAACAACATTAACCATAACAGAATACAAACCATAGGGGGACCATAAAAAGAAGAGAGCATGGGATTGATAGCATACTTGAAGAAACAATGACCGAAAAATTCCTTATTCTGGTGAAGAAAAAAAAAAAAAAGTCAAAGAAGCACAGAGAAACCAAAATCAGAGAAACTTAAAGATGCCCAAATCAAGACACATCATAAGTAAAATGCCAAAGGTTAAAGACAAAGAGATAATCTTAAAAGCAGCAAGAGAAAGACAGTTACCTATAAGGGAGCTCCCATAAGACTGTCAACTGATATCTCAACAGAAACATATCAGATCAGAAGGTATTGACACAATATATATTATTTAAAGTGATAAAAGCAAAGACCTATAACCAAGATTACTTTATCAAGAAAGGTAGTCATTTAAAATGAAAGGCAATAAAAAGGTTTCCTAGACAATAAGAAGCTAAAGGAGTTCATTACTCCCACCAAACCAGTATTACATGAAATATTAAAAGAACTTTAAGAAGAAGAAAGGGAAAAACAGAATAAAACAAAACAAAAAAACACCCACATAATTAGAAATAATTAAATAGCAATAAATATGTACCTATCAATAGTCACTTTAAATGTAAATTGATTAACCAGTTAACTGCAATGCATCCCCACACGCCACCATATTTTGAATTTAATTTAAAAAACCCGCAGCTTGCATCTATAGATGCTTATGACATATAAAGGGTTAAATGTTCCATCAAAAGACATAGTGTATCTGGATAGGTAAGCAAACAAGAAACCTATATGCTGCCTACAAGAGACCCGCTTTAGATTGAAAGACAAACAGACTAAAAATAAAGGGATGGAAAGAGACATTTCTTTCAAATGGAAATGAAAAATAGCTGTGGTGGCAATACTTATATCAAACTAGACTGTAAAACAAAGGCTATGATAAGAGACAAAGAAGGGCATTACATAGTGATAAAGGGTCAATCTAACAAGAGGATATAATCCTTGTAAACATCCATAACTAAAACATAGAAGCACCTAAATATATAAAGTACATATTGATGGGCATAAAGGGAGAGATCAACAGAAAACAGTCACAGTAGGGTCATTTAGCACCCCATTAATATGAATGTGTAGATCTTTCAGACAAAAAATCAAAAAAGAACTAGAAAATAAATTGCAAAAAAAAACAAACTGAAAACTACATAAATAAATGGAAGCTAAATAACATATTATTAAACAATGAATGGATTAACAATGACAACAACAACAAAAATGAAAAGATACCTTGAGACAAATTGAAATAAAACCGCAATAACCCCAACTCTCCAGGACAAAGGAAAAGCAGTCCTAAGAGGAAAATGCATAAAAATACAGATCTACCACAAGAAACAAGAGAAGTCTCCAATAAACAAGATAACCTTATACCTAAAGAAATTAGAAAAAGAACAGCAAACAAAGCCCAAGGTTAATTGAAGACAGAAAATAATAAATATTAGAGTGGAAATAAATTAAAGTCTAAAAAGTATACAGAGTATCAATGAAACTTAGGCCTGATTCTTTGCAAATATAAACAAGATGGATAAAACTTTAATCAGACTCATCCAGAGAAAAATAGAGAGGACCAAACTAAATAAAATCAAAATGGAAGAGTATTAACAACTGACACCACAGAAATACAAAGTACTATCAGAAATATTATGACCAATTATATGACAACGAATTGGAAAATCTGAAAGAAATGGATAAATTCCTAGAAATACAATCTTTCAAAAATGAATAATAAAAAAACACCACACACACACAAAATAAAACAGAAAATCTGAACAGTCCAATAAAATCAAAGCAGTAATAAAAAATCTTCCAACAAACAAAAGTCTTGGTCTGAATAGCTTCATGGGTGAATTTTATTAAAAATTCAAAGAAGAAGTAACACTTTTTCTCAAAATATTCCAAAAAAATTAAGAAGAGGGAAGAATGCCAAGTTCATTTATAAGGCCTGGGTTACCCTAACTACAAAACCAGATAAAGAAAAAGAAAAAAAGCTATAGGCCAATATTCCTGATGAAGATAGTTGCAAAATCCCTCAATAAAATAGCAAATAGCAGCAAACTGAATTAAGCAATATATTAAGAAGACCATATGTTCTGGTTAAGTGGGACTTATTTCTAGGATACAAGATAGGTACAATATCTGAAAATCAATTAAACTGATATTCCACATAAACAAAATTAAAATTAAAAATCACATGATTGCCGAAACCGGTTTGGCTCAGTGGATAGAGCGTTAGCCTGCGTATTGAAAGGTCCTGGGTTCGATTCCGGTCAAGGGCACGTACCTTGGTTGCGGGCACATCCCCATTGTGGGGTGCAAGAGGCAGCTGGTCGATGTTTCTCTCTCATCGACGTTTCTAACTCTCTACCCCTCTCAATTCCTCTCTGTGTAAAAATCAATAAAATATATTTAAAAAAAAAAAATCTTCCTTGTGTTGAAGGCCTTGCTTTGTTTAATGTGGCCTGGGCCGGACACCAGCCGTGAGTTTAAAAATATAAATAAATAAAAATAAAAATAAATAAAAAAATAAAAATCACATGATCATATCAATAGCAGAAAGAGCATTTGAAAACATTCAGAATCCATATATATATGGAACCCTAATATGAAAATAATATGAAAATATACCAAACAGAGGAACAACCGAACAACTGGTTGCTATGATGTGCACTGACCACCAGGGGGCACACACAGAACATGGTGGGCATGGGCAGCAGGCAGCAGAGTGAGGAACATGGTGGGTCTTGGCTGCGGTGGGATGTTGGAGCAGGTGAGTAGGAGTGCCAGACAAAGGCGGGGTGCTGGTCACTGTCATTGGAGTGAGTCTCTGGTGGTTACTGAAAACTCTTTGCTCCCATGTGCCATGGTCCCACCTGGTGCTTGCACCTGCTGCCAGTGCCCAGCACCAGCCCTGATCATCCCTGAGGGCTTCTCCACCTTCCCCTAATCCTGAGGGGAAATTGGGGCAGCAGCCATCTCTTGCACCTGCTGATGGCACCAGCCCTACTCACACCCACTGTTGTTGGCACTGGCCCCAATTACTCTGCACCATCAGTGGGTGTGAGCAGGGCTGGCTCCATCAGCGTGTGGGAGCAGTGGCAGTAGGAGTGGGGCTTCTGGCATAGAGGGGTCAGGAAGGCATGGAAGGAGGGGCTGGGTGAGGGGGCTGAGGATGGGAGGAGATCCGCCCCTGTGCACACCACAGCCTCATGGCCCATAGTTCCTTTCAAGGTGCAGAAATTCACTCACTGGGCCTCTAGTTTATGATAAAAACTCACAGCAAAGTGTGAATAGAGGAAACATACAACAACATAATAAAGGGCATATTTGACAAATCCACAGCTAATATTATCCACAGTGGGGAAATATAAAAGCATTTCCTTTAATTTCAGGAAAAAGTCAAGAATGTCCACTTTCAACTGTCTTTCTTAACATAGAATTCCTAACCTCAGCAATTAGACAAGAAGAAATAAAAGCCATCAAATAGGAAAGGAAGAAGTAAAATGTTATTATTTGCTCATGACATGATACTGATATATGAAGTATCCTAAAGATTAGTAGAAATAATAAATTATTTCAGTAAAGTAGCAAAATACAAAATAAATATTCATAAGTCAACTGCATTTCTATACACCAATATTGTACTATCAGGAAAATAATCCTATTTATAATCACATTAAAGGAAAAAATATACCTAGGAATAATCAAAAGTACAAAAGACCTGTACTTAGAAAACTATAAGACACTGAAGAGAGAAATTGAAGAAGATACAAATAAGTGAAAGCATATACCATACTCATTGACAGGAAGAATTCAATCATTAAAATGCCCATGCTATCCAAAGCAATATACAGATTTAATGCAATTTCTATTAAAATATCAATGGCATTTTTCACAAAGCTATAGCAAACAATATAAAAATTTATATAGAACCACAAAATACTCCACATAGAAAAACAATTTTGAGAGAGATGTGCAAAGTTGGAGATATCTGCTTAATAATAATAATAATAATAATAATAATAATACAATGCTATAGGAATCAAAACGGCATAGTATTGGCATAAAAACAGACATATGGATGAATAGAACAGAATAAAGAGCTCAGAAATAAGCCCATACCTTTATGGTTAATATATGACAAAGAACATACAATGGGGTAAAGCTAGTCTATTCAATAAATGGTGCTGAAAAAATTGAACAGATACATACAAATAATGAACTGGCCAATCTTCTGACAACATATGAAAAAATAAATTGAAAATGGATTAAATGGCTTAGCTTTAAGATTTGAAAATATAAAAGTCCTAGAAGGAAACAGGCAATTAAATCTCTGACATCTCTCTTAGCAGTATTTTTTTTTTCTTATATAACTCCCCAGGCAAGGGAAAATAAAGGAAAAATATTTAAAATGCATTACATCACATACTAAAAAGTTTTTTCACAGAAAAGAAACCATCATCAAAATGAAAAGACAACCTACTGGATGGGAGAACACATTCACCAGTGATACATCTTATAAGGGGTTAGTATCCAAAACATATAAAGAACTCACACAGCTCAATACTAAAATAACAACCAATCCAATTAAAGGATGGACTATGGACCTGAATAGGCACTTCTCCAAAGTAGACATACAGAGATGGCCAATATACATGTGGAAAAAAAATGCTCAATATCACCAATCTTCAGAGGAATGCAAACTCAAACCACAAAGATACTATACATCATAACAATCAGAATGGCTATCATCAATAAATCAACAAACAAACATTGACAAGGATATGGATAAAAGGCAATCCTCATGCAATGTTGGTGAGAATGTAGACTGGTGCAACCACTGTGGAAAACAATATAGAGTTACTTCAAAAAATAAAAATTGGAACTGCCTATGTCTGCAATTCCATTTCTGGGTATTTATCCAAAGAAACCCAAAACATTAACTCAAAAAAATATATGCATACTTATGTTGACTAAAGCATTACTTACCACTAGAGACCTGGTACTTAAAATCATGCACAGGGGTGGAGGGTGCCTCAGCCAGGCCTGCACCCTCTGGCAATCCAGGATACCTCAGGAGATGTCTGACTGCCAGTTTAGGCCAGATCCTGCAGGGATCCTGCCGGGATCTGACCTAAACTTAAGAGTCAGACATCCCTCTCATAATCTGGGACTGCTGGCTCCTAACCGCTCACATGCCTGCCTGATCACCCCTAACCACTTGCCTGCCTGCCTGATCACCCCTAATCACTTGCCTGCTTGCCACATTGCCCCTAATCACTTGCCTGATCACTCCTAAGGCCTCCGCCTCAGCCCCACCCTCTGCCATGGCTGCCCTGCCTCTGCAGCTTAGTCCTGAAGGTTGTCTGGAATGATGTTTGGCTGTCTGGTTTAATTAGCATATTATGCTTTTATTATTATAAATTTGCAGAAAACTGAGCAGCTGTTGTTGTTTTTTTGTGGTTGGGGTGTGTGTGTGTGTGTGTGTGTGTGTGTGTGTGTGTGTGTTTAATTTCATTCTCAAGTAAGTAGTCACAGAAAACCCCCATGGTTCCACTTGTGTAGAAGAGAATATGGAGTCATTTCTAAGAGAGTAATTACATTTTTAGATAATTTACTCATTCTGTCAGTACCTTTTGGAAACAGCCCTGTTTATATCACCTCTATTCACTTATGGAGTTGGTGGACATGTCCATCAGTAATACTCAGATAAAAGAGCACTAATTCAGGAAAACAAGTTCAGGTGACATGGTCTCCTGGGATATCGGGCTAGGTAAGCAATCTCTACCAGGGCAAGTCGAAAAGCCAGGGATTCTTTCTCTAGAAGCAAATCACTATCTTCCAAGAAGGACATTGTTTTGCTCCAAAACTCGAGACATAACGCAGCACATTAAATCTGTTGGGTGATATTTCAGAGTGATCTAAATGACAACCAAATCCTAGACCTAAAGGAGGCTCTTTCCCGGAGCCACATTTGAAGCTGACACCATTGCAGGTTATCTATAAATGGGTGCAGCCAGCACACCTGATGCAGCATTAATTGCCTCCAACAGTCATGCCAGGCATCGTTCTTGTTCTAGAGGTAGAGTCTGTGGGGCAGCAACTTATCTGTATGTCCCAGACCACTAGACTCAACATTTGAATATATTTTCAGGAGGCTTATCTTCTAAATTCTCTTAGTCACTTATGTGTCTTACCACAGCCACTAAAGATCCTTGTCCTTCATCCTCACCACGTTCTTTCCATCAAGAAATGGGTCAGTGAGATATTCTGTGGAGAGGAGAGTTGGATGATCATGATGCTTAAAGACTTCACTATGATACAGACATGGAGAATTGGCTCGAGGAAAGATGGATGGTGATTTCCAGGTAGAAGACAGTTCTTTCTGATATTCTGTGTTTAATGGGATAAATAATGACAGCACTGAGACAGGGTTTCTTTTCTCCCCAAAAAGGGTTATATCTTGAATTGCCTCTGATTTTTGAGTCACTAGCGTTTTCTTATACAAGACACATTTGCTATCAGCCCTGATCAAAACAGCCTAGTTAAAAATCAATATTAGAGAAATTCCAAACCTGCAGGCAAGACTGTGCTATTGATTTTAATGTATAATAATATTGTCAGAGGTGATTTAAGACACTTCACTTTGACAACCACCTTAATGGGCCCTCATTCCATGGGCCTTGGAGCCAAAGCGGGGTGTTTTCCAAGCACTAGGAATTTTCACTCTCAGTCTATATGTAAGAGCTAGGGCCAACCTTATGAGGGCATGGGTCAAACCTCCATCACCTGCCTGGAAGTCCTCATTGTGACCAGTGTACCACAGAAGTATTCTGAGTGCCCAGAATTTAGTGTTAATTTAGAGCTAGTGTTCAGAATTCCGGGTATATTTCTATATTGCCCATTCCCAAGTACAGTTGGTGCATAGCTATGAGATTGAGGCTAGAAAGGGTATTTGCACTATTTTGTGTTGTTATGGTAAGGTCACCCCTTAAGTGCAGCTGGTTGTCATTCAAAAGAATCTAGACCACAAAAAAAATTCAGCTTTTGGAACTGTACAAGGGATTTTTATATGGTGACTCAAACCAGGCCTTCAATCCTGAAAGCCAGAGTTTGTTTTTGCATAAAAGGCTTTATCAAATGTTTCTATATATCAGTTAGAATCCTAGTAGAGCTAGAGATCTTGTGAACAATTTGCCATTGTCATAGTTCCTTGCAAGTAATACATTTTGATTAACTCTCCATTTTATATGGAATTGATTGGGGGTAACATCTATGATTTATTTGTTCACTAATAAAAGAGAAACATGTGAATTAATCACCACTCTGCTATTCCAAGCCATGCCCACCAGCCAATCAGGAATGAGTATGCAAATTAACCCAACCAAGATGGCAGCTGGCCATGGAGCTGGTGCAAGCAGGAGGCTTGGGTTCCCCCAGCAATGGAGGAAGCCAAGCTTCCCACCTGCCCTAGCCAGCCCTGGCCTCTGCTCAAGACTATAAAGTTTCAATTATAGAAGATAAATAAATCCTAGGTACTTGTTTCCAGCCAGACCTGGTCTCTGCTCAAGGAAGAGTTGAAAGAAAAAAAAGAAAGAAAGAAAAAGAAAAAAAGGAGGAGCTGGGACCTTGGGTCGCCAGGGGGTGATTGAGTCAGGATGGGATGGCAGGAGCCCTTGTGGGTAAGCAGACCAGCAGGGGGATCAGTTGGGGATGAGCAGGTTGTCAATGGGGTCAGTTGGAGGTGATCATGACAGCGGCGGCGGGGAGGAGGGGGGGGCAGTTTGGAGTGAGCAGGCCAGCGGGGGGGTGGGGGCATTTGGGGTCAAGCAGTCCATCTGTGAGGGGCAGTTGGGGGAGATTAGGCTGACAGGCACAGTGATTAGGGACAATCAGGCAGGCAGGCAGGCAGGTGAGTGGCTGAAGCCAGCAGTCCCAGATTGTAAGAGGGATGTCCAACTGCTGGTTTAGGCCTGATCCCTGTAAACCAGCAGTAGGAGATCCTTTTAGGGGTCCTAGATTGGAGAGGATGCAGGCCAGGCTGAGGGACACTCCCTCGCCCCCACATGCACGATTTCATGTATTGGGCCACTAGTTAGTTAATAAAATCATATAGGTTTCAAGGATGTGATTCTTTAAAATATCATCTGCATATTGTTCTCTGTGTTCACCAAAACAAGTCACCTTCCATCATCTTTTATCCATCACCGTTTGTTCCCCACTTACCCTCTTCTACCTCCCCACCCTCCTTTCCCTCTGCTAATCACCCTACTGTTGTCTGAGTGGTGTTTTTCTTTTTTTTCTTAATTCATTCACATTTTTCATCCAGTCCCCATACACCCTCTCCTCTGAGAGCTGTCAATCTGTTCTATGCATCTGAGTCTGTTTCTATTTTGTGTCTTCATTTATTTTGTTCATTAGACTCTACAATAAGTGAAATCATATGGTGTTTGTCTTTCTCTGATTGGCTTATTTCATTAGTAGAATATTCTTCAGGTCTATTCATTCTGCCCCTAAAGGTAAAATTTCCCTCTTTTTATGCCCAAGTTGTGTAAATGTACAATTTTTGATACCCTCATCTATAGATCTATAGATGGGTACTTAAGTTGTTTTCAAATCTTGATGAATGTAATAACACTGCAATGAACAATGAATATATATATATATATATATATATATATATATATATATATAATTAGTGTTTTAGGTTTCTTCAGATATATTCACAGAAGTGAAATTGCTGAGTCATAAGGTAGGTCCATTTTTAATTAAAAAATAAACTAAGTTTCTTCATGCATTTTCGAGATTTTTATCATTGTTTTATTTACTGACTGATTTTTAAACAAATAGAAAAAGGGAGAGAGAAGGATTGGGGATGTGGGAGAAGAGAAAGAAAGAGAGAGAGAGAGAGAATTCTACTTATTTCTGAATGGTTGATTATTGTATATGTCATGACTGGGAATTAAACTAAAAACTTTGGCATATTCAGACAATGCTCTAAACCAGGGGTCTTCAAACTACGGCCCGCGGGCCACATGCAGCCCGCAGAGGAGTCTGATCCGGCCCGCCAGGTTTTTTGGGCAGTGAGCGCAGCCGAGGTGTTACAGTAGGAATTAGTAGTTCATATAGTCCGGCCCTCCAGCTCTCTGAGGGACCGTGATCTGGCCCCCACTTTAAAAAATTTGAGGACCCCTGCTCTAAACCAACTGAGCTATCCGGCCAGGGTCCATTTTTAATTTTTTTAGGAAACTCCATACTGATTTCCACAGTGGCTCACCAGTCTGCATTCTCACCATCAAGGAATTATGGTTTCCTTTCTCCACATCCTTACTAACACTTGTTGTATGCTTATTTGTTGATGAGAGCCATTCTGAGGTGTGAGGTGATTTCTTATTGTGGTTTTAATGTGCATCTCTCTGATGATTAGTGAACATTAAGGATCTTTTTTATGTCTACTAGAGGCCAGATGCATGATATTTGTGCAAAGGCAGGCCCTCACAGCCCAAGCTTTATCCAGAAGGTTGTTATGATGATCCTCTGGACAGTCATTCTGCTGTTTGGTCTAATTAGTATATTAGCTCTTTATTATATAGAATTGATCATTTGTCTGTACTCTTTGGAAAAGTGTCAATTCAGGTTCTTTGCCCATTTTTTAATTGAATTGTTTGGGTGTTTTTTTTGTTTTGTTTTTTTGTGTGTGTGATGAGCTTTATAAGTTCTTTGTATATTTTGGACATTAACCCCTTATCAGATGTATCATTGGTAAATATGTTTGCCATTCAGTACATTGTATTTTCAGTTTGTTCATGATTTTATTTGCTGTGCAAAACTTTTTAGTTTTATGTAGTCAAATTTGTATATTTTTTTCTTTCATTTCTCTTGCCTGAGGAGATAGGTTAGAAAAAAATATATATTGCTACAAGAAATGTCAAAGATTTTACTGCTCTTGTTTTCTTCTAGGTTTTTTTCTTTATTTTTTTTTTTATTGTTTTAAGTCTAACATTTAGCTTTTATCCATTGTGTGTTTATTCTTGTGTGTGGTGTAAGAAGGTCATTTAAGTTTTTTTTGTTTTGTTTTGTTTTGTTTTTTTCACCTAGCTGTCCAATTTCCCCAAAGCCATTTATTAAACAGACAATCTTTACTTCATTGTATGTTTTTGCCTCTTTGCAGAATAACAGCATGAATTAATCTCTGGGCTCTGTATTCTGTTCTATTGACCTACATGTCTGTTTCTATGCTGGTGCCAGGCTGTTTTGATTACTTTGGCCTTGTAGTATAATTTGATATCAGGTATCATGATTCCTTCAACTTTGTTCTTTCTCTTGGTTACTATGGCTATTTGGGGTCTTTTGTGGTTCTATATACATTTTTGAAATATTTGTTCTAGTTCCGTATAATACACCATTGGTTTCTTGATAGAAAATGAATTGAACTTATAGATTCTTTTGAGTAGTATGGATATTTTAATTTAATTAACATCTTTCTCTCTATGTGCTTATATACTTCCAGGTATTTCTATCTTTTTTTAAAAATTTATTTCTTATATTTTTGAGTATAGATCTTTCACATCCTTGGTAAACTTATTACTAGGTTTTGGTGTTTTTATGCAATTGTAAATGGGATTGTTTTCTTATATTCCCTTTTTTATAGTTCTTTATGTCGTATAGAAATGCAGCTGATTTCTATATATTTTGTTTCCTGCTACTGTACTGAATTCATTTACCAGTTCTAGTAGTTTTTTGGCAGAATCAATATACAGTATTATGTCATTTGCAAAGGACAATTTTACTTCTCTCTAATTTCCATGGATTGTGTTTCTTCATCTTTTCAGATCACTGTGGCTAGAACTCCTACTGCTTTGTGGAACAAGGGTGGTGAAAGTGGACTTTCCTGTCTTGTTCCTGATTTTAAGGGAAATGCTTTCCATTTTTTTTGGTGTGTTTTTTCCCCTTTGAGCGTGATGTGCCATAAAGATTAGTCATATGTGACCTTTATTGTGTTGAGATGTGTTCCCTCTATTCCCATTTTTCTGAGAGTTTTTATTATAAATGGGTTCTGGATTATATTGAAGGTTTTTTATACATATATTGATATGATCATGTGATTTTTATTCTTCATTTGTTTATGTGGTCTATTTCATTGATTGATTCGAAGATATTGTACCAGTCTTGCACCCCAAAAATAAATCCCACTTGATCATGGTGGATAATTTTTTAGTGTCTTTCTGGAATCAAACACTCCATTTTCATGCTTTTTATTGTAATTATGTCAACTTTTGTTTAGTGTAGCCACTTATCAGGTGCATGTGCCACACCAGAATCACTTACCCTCCACTAAATGTGGGAATTCATTTAACTGCAGCATCTTTCCACTGTATCCCCAGGCTGTAAAGGACAAGGATTACAGCACTTTTCTGGGATTCTTGTGCTTTCCTAGGATGGCATAGTTATGTGAAGTTCAGAAGAGTTGCACAGATTTCACCTGCTAGAAAAGTTGTGAGAAGTGATAGCCAACCCTCACAGGAATGCAAAGGAATAGCTAAATGGTAGAAATTAAATATGAGCTAGACTTAGAAATAAGGTAGCAGTTGGATGTACATTGAAGTGAAAAGGACATTCATAGGGTGCAATGTAATATATCAAAGACAATCCATGATAATCAGACATTAATTAGCTAGCCACCCAACCTGGCTAAAGGGCAGGGGTTAGAATAGAGTTCAAAGGAGGAGCTAGGATGCCTCTTCTATATTGTTCATAATTGTATAAATTTACTGGAAAACCAAATGTAAATATCTAACTATTTGCTTAAACAATCATTTAAGATATTTATGAAACAAAGTAAAGTAAAGGATGTTATTAAAAGGACCAGAAAGAAATATATGTAGGAGCACTATGGATATGATTAGAAAGTATTAATGGGATGCACTATGTTATTTATCATTTTTATCGTGGTTATTTTAGATTTATAATCTATATTAGGGGTGTCGAACTCAATCAGAGAAGGGGCCAAAATCTAAAATCCAGCCTAAATCGCGGGCCGAATGGTTTACTGAACAGTCATAAACTGACAATGTCATAAACTGACAGCGGAGTGCAGTGATGACAGCGCGGTGCGGGCCACATTGCAAGGCCTGGCGGGCTGGATTTGGCCCGCGGGCCTTGTGTTTGACACATGTGATCTATATTATGGATTTGGGTTGCACATCATCTGGGAGTTTCTGGGCCTTCTTTTTTCTGCCTTTTATTGTTACTTTAAAAATATTTTTATTGATTTCAGAGAGGAAGGGAAAGTGAGAGAGAGATAGAAACATCAATGATTGAAGATAATAATTAATCAGCTGCTTCCTGCACAGCCCCTACACACACATCAGAGTATGTGCCCATGCACCACCTGGGCATGTGCCCTGATGGGGAATTAAACTGTGAATTCCTGTTTCATGGGTCAGTGCTCAATCACTGAGCCACAGCGGCAGGACTATTGTTACTTTTTGTATTCAGTCAGTGTCTCTTACTCTTGGGAGTGAAACAGACCTTTTCAGATATTGAATGGTGTGCAGTTATTGGAACTTCCTCTTGCTTTCCTCTCCTTCTTTTGGAATTATTCTTTCACTTGGTTATCAATGTTCTCTCTTCAAAACTGACTGATGACATCTTTCAAAAGAAAAAAAAATCTTACTTATTTGAATGACAAAGATCAGGTACATTAAAGAAATGTCTGCTTTCTGCCATCAGCAATGCTATTCATAGCCAAAGATAACATACTGACAATTTTATGAACCAATTAGCATGTACTCAGTGATAAAATGATTTTCTTCTCTTTCACATCTTAAAGTTATACATTTCCAAGTTACTTTCATGTGTAACTTGGAAATGTATAACTGACTCTAAAATTAATTTCTTCCACCCTCCAAAGCAACACATACCAAGTTGTTAGAGAGTTTAATGCCATTAATGGTTATATAGTTTGGAAGAAGTGTAGTTTTTCCATAAGCTTTCATTGTCTCTAATTCAGGTGTTTTATTATTATTATTATTATTATTATTATTATCATTATTATTATTATTCTTTCCTAAAGTACACTTTGAGGTTCAGTTAAACATCTCAAGCACAATGTCGTCTTTATAGAGCATACCTACTTTTACAAACTTTCAATTGAAGAATAGTTCAAGAGGGTTATTTAGAGAGCAGAAGTAAATGTCAATAAATCATCAGATTTTAGAAAGTAAATCTTTCCAAAAGACAATAATTATTTTTTATTCCTAAATTCAAAATATTAGTCACTCTTAAATTTCCTTTGCCATGGTGTTTGACTCAATCATCTAAACGAATAAGAAATGACTGAAGTAAGCATGTGAGTGAGTCACAGTTTTATGGTGAAAAGGTCAAAGATCCATTTTTTTTCGTTTCACATATTAAATGTTTTACAAGATAGTTTATCAAATATAATAGTAAGGAATCACTAAAAATGAAATATTTAGAAATGGATATTAGGAAAAGTAAAATAAAACATTGATGTTCATGTAAGCACTGAGAGGTATATCAGCATGAAATAAAGTGAAGATAAATACTGAACAGCTCCATATGCCCAGTTATAATACAGAATTCTTATATTCAGTACAGATTTCTGGTTTTGATCTGGTTGTTGCTAATTTATGAATTATATTTTATAAAACCTATTAACTCACTACTTAATTTCCACTTCTACTTATCCCACTATATTCTATTTTCTCAGCCAACATTTTAATTGATTTTTGTAGTAGCCAGTTCTTAATGGGATAATTTGTCAATACAATAATAAAACAGTTTTCTCAATGGTTCTGGTTGCTCAGTTCATCAGATAACAAAGTTGAGTTTTGCTTCATTAATTAAATGCAGGTGCAGCATTTGTTAGATAAAACATATAAATCCCTGTGAAACTGTGGAAATCAGGGTCAGAGATCACTGAAAATTTAATTAAGTGTGATGGGTCAGCAGTGACCAAACAGGTGTCTGGTTCTGCTTCTTCCTGTCACTTCCCATGCTCTTTCTCATGCACAGACCTGCTGAGCTTGGGCATGTAGCTCAACAGATATATTTCTGAGTCTGCAGTAAATTAGAAGCCAGGCTAGGATTCCTTAAACTCACAAACATGTGAATCCTAAACACCCAGCCAGTACTCTTAGGGTAAAAAAAAATAAAACAAAAAAACCCCACTGTATATTTAATGGTTTCAAAGAAACTAGTGAGTGTTTTTTAATCTTTAAGGACTGGAGATAGTCTAAGTAGAGATTAAATTATTTTTCCTTCGTTGAAAAATAAAACATAAGACATTCATTTGTCTCAAAAGAAACATAAAATTGTTAAGAAAACAAATGATGCTAAGTCTAAACTCATTATTTCTAAAGCCGTCCTTAAAATTTCAAAGGCTTTTAATATTATCTAGTTAATCCATAGCCATGTCACTTGGTGTTCTTTTTTTACTGTCATTTTAGTATACTTTTAAAAAGTCGCCACTTATGAGTCTTATCTATAACTTACTAGTTTTTCAGGGATACATGGTAAAATTATTCTTAAGCATCTATACAGTAGTTACTGCAGACCCCAGACTGAATGCAAACCCTAGGATTACACACTAAGGAGAATACTATCGAGAGGGCTCCTTCTGGACCCATAAGCTTGTTAAGCAAATAGGCACAACAGAACAATAGCTTCATTATGGCCTCATGTGTGCCTTGCTTCCCTAAAACACATGCCCGTACACACACACACACACACACACACACACACACACACCATACTTCTTTTATTATTACCAAAAAATTTAAAAGTTTTTTAGTAGCAAAAGTAAGCCCATCTCAGGAAATAAAATTTCAGACAAAGGAATTTTAGGTGGAAAAAAATTAAGCTGATATTCTATACAAATAAGTTGGCCAGTTCTGGGGAAAAAAATGCTGAAAGAGCTATGTGAACTCAATTGTAATATTCAAATGAAATCTATTTTATATTATGTAACAATAATTTATTCTGCTACATGTTAAGAAATAATGCTGACATGTCACCTAAGTCTGCTTTGCTAGTATCTCATTGGGTAAATGTGCATTTTCCTTATTTTCTACCTTTCATAGATTCCAAGATACATAATCTGCTTCATTTTAACAATGCTGAAATTGTATTTTAAAAATCAATGTTTTATCAGAATTAATGACAGCATTGTTTTTCTGTCTTCCAGGTTCATAAAACAATGATGTCTATTATACAATGATAACATCTTAGATTTGAGGATACAGATGCAAACTAGCCCTCATTTCTCCAATAACAATATTTCATTCTTGCAATTATTTTGGCTATGTTCATGTGTGACCACAGCCTATGATAGTGGCTGGAAAAACTGACAAACTCTGTCCCTCCACAGGGGGGTGGGGAGGGAGGTGCTAACTAAATAGAATTAACCAGGACCTGGTGGCACCATGAGAGCAATTTAGCTTTGTTTTTCCATGTGTGTACATGACATCACCAGGTTCCAAAATGATGAATGAAGCAAAGTTTCTCATCCCTAAAAGGGGTGCCTATTTGTCCAAGAGGGTCTGTTGACTTCCAAAGAAGTTAAAGTTTTTCAATTTGTGTCTACTCACTGAGTCACTAAGGGAACCAGTAGGCCCACATCTCTCCTCTCTCTTAATGGATGGAAAACTAGAATTCACCGAGTTCAGTGAGACTGTGTTCAGACAGGTGCAAAAATCCAGGCTGAGGTCTGGAGTGCTTGATTTTGGGGACCTGGAAGAAACCAAGACTGGAGACAATTGTGTTCCAATTGCGAAGCATTATGGCCGGTGAACAGGTTAGTCTGAAGAAGGTGAAGAGAGGAGTAGAGACAGGCCAAGCAGGAAGCTGAGGGAGGAGAATTAACTCAGAGTGAAGAGAACATCCAAGGCAAGTCCTCCTGCAGTCAGCCGTCCTTCGTGGGGAGTGAAGGCAGTGAAATGCAATGCCTATGACTGCACAGATCACTTCTGTGAAACCACCTGCTGGAGGTTGAGTGACCACCGCAGCCAGCGGAGAGGAGAGGGGATGTTTCTTCTCAACCACTTCAGACTAGAGTGAAATGGCACACTCTTGCTTGGACCACAAAGAAAATAGTGTGCAAATGACCCTCAGTTATGCCAGAGAACCAGTAAGATTAACCATTCGGATTGCCTCCAAACCTAGCAGGTCAGTCCCAGCGCGGGGAAAGGTATAAAGTAGGCATTTATTGGGTCGGCAGCTAAGTAATTGCGGGTTTCACACATATATGGCTTCAGTTGAATTTTTAGTTTGCAGACGTAGTACAAATGTAAAACACATTTTGTTATTTGATAGTTGGCTATTCAGCTGTTAATCAGTAAAAAAAGTTTTTTGATCTGTTTTGTAGTTTTCGTTTGGCGTTCGTTGAAAAATGGAAAATCAAAAGGAACATTTTCGTCATATTTTGCTTTTTTATTTCCGCAAAGGGAAAACGCATCGCAAGCTCATAAAAAGTTATGTGCTGTTTATGGTGACAAAGCCTTAAAAGAACGGCAGTGTCAAAATTGGTTTGCCAAATTTCGTTCTGGTGATTTTTCACTCAAAGATGAAAAACGCTCTGGTCCTCCAGTTGAAGTTGATGACGCCCTAATCAAAGCAATAATCAATTCAGACTGTCACAGTACAACACGTGAGATTGCAGAGAAGCTTCATGTATCACATACATGCATTGAAAATCACTTAAAACAACTTAGCTATGTTCAAAAACTCGATACATGGGTTCCTCACGAACTGAAAAAATCACAGTTAACGCAACGCATTAGCAGCTGCAACTTGCTAAAGAAACGTAATGAAAATGATCCATTTTTAAAACGACTGATAACTGGCGATGAAAAATGGGTTGTTTACAACAATATCAAGCGGAAAAGATCGTGGAGCAGGCCAGGTGAACCAACTCAAACAACATCAAAAGCTGATATTCATCAAAAGAAGGTTTTGTTATCAGTTTGGTGGGATTACAAAGGAATTGTCTACTTTGAACTCTTACCACCCAACCGAACGATCAATTCTGATGTCTACATTGAACAACTAATGAAATTAAACAATGCAGTTGAAGAAAAGCGGCCCGAATTGACAAATCGAAAAGGTGTTGTATTCCATCATGACAATGCAAGGCCACACACATCTTTGGTCACTCGGCAAGAATTAATGGAGCTTGGTTGGGATGTTTTGCCACATCCACCATATAGTCCTGACCTTGCACCATCTGATTACTTTTTGTTTCGATCTTTACAAAACTCCTTGAATGGTAAAAATTTCAATAATGATGATGATGTCAAATCGTACCTGATTCAGTTTTTTGCTAATAAAAACCAGAAGTTTTTTGAACGTGGGATTATGATGCTGCCTGAAAGATGGCAAAAGGTCATTGATCAAAATGGGCAATACATTACAGAATAAAGTTATTTAGTTCCATGAAAAAATTGTCTTTGATTTTCTTTAAAAAATCCGCAATTACTTAGTTGCCGACCCAATATATTTTCTTCTGCGTGGATGTGCAAACTAGGTCAGAGAGAGAGAGTACGTGAGTTCCCAAAAGTCCAGTATTTCCTTAGCTTGATAGTGCTAGAACAAAGATAAAAGGTCTTTTTATTCCAAAGTGGTCACTTTTTGCATGTATGTTCTCTACACATTACCAATTCAGTCTCCTGACTAGAAGCCTATATATGTGTGGCACTCTTTACTGTGCAGATTCTATGTACCTAACACTTTTTCCCCCCAGATAATTTACAATAAAAGCTTGGAAACACAAAGGAATCCAAATTTTCTTTCTCTGGCTGATTCATTCTATAATTTGGTCAATTGAAAACCCACTTCTAAATTTTAAGGTCATTATTTTTGAGCATAGAATTTAAAACCCTTTGAGTGGACTTCACAGCATTTGACTATATTTTTTCTACTAATAAATGTTGATGTACAGGTATAATATATTAGAGGCCCGTTGCACGAAATTCATGCAAGGGGCTCTATCCTTGAAGCCATAGCAGCTGCCCTCGGCCTTCACATCCCTGGCTTCCTCAGGAAAGTAGTCCGGAAGGACGTCTGGAAGGTTGTTTGGCTGTCTAATCTAATTAGCATATTATGCTTTTATTATTATAGAACTCTCTGAGAGTAGATATTAAACTTTTGTCTATATTTTAAAAACATTAAAATTACATTAAATCAGCTTACTTTGACATATTTAAGTAATACATGTTCAGAATTAAAATGTATCCATCAGCCACAAGTGCCAGGCCTTAGACCCTCCACCACTGTCAGCCTTCAAGAGGCCTGACTCAGTGTGTCATGGATACGCGCGGACTGAGCCTCCCTCAGAGGGGTCACTGGTCTTTGGGACTCAGCCAGGGAAGGAAAAGCATCTGGCTGCCCAGGGAGCCTTGGTGCCACTTGCGGCATTTCTGCCCCTCCTCCCCGCCTGCTGCAGCCATAATGGAGCCCTGTCTAACTGGTTGGAGGGGGAAAGGGTTCCTGTGAAGAATGGGGAAAGTGATTTTATATAAGTTTTGAAGTGAAGAAGCTACTATCATGGTTTTTACATTGAATATTGGAACATTTCAAAAATAATAGAGGTATTTTCTAATTTAAAAAATGTATCTATCACATTTAGTGTTCAAATTTTTATCAAGAGGTAGAGTCATTTATTTGAAGCACATGTGCTATTGTGGATGGAACGGGGCTACATTCTAAACTGAAAGGCTCAGGGAAGGCCTGTGTGGCAGCCTCACTAACCCAGAGACTTAAGCAACTACAAAGGATGGTCTGAAATTAAATATTTTAAACCTAAAAACAGTTTATGGAGGATAGTCATGTCCCAGGCTGGTGTCTTCCCTGACAAAAGCCAATCTTCATCTTAACTGAGCCTGTCAGTTGTCTTTTTGTATCTAGAACATATGATTGGAATGTCAAAGTAATGTTCCTCTTTCCAGACCCCTCAAAGCACAGGCCCCACCCTGCAGAGGCCCCAAACCCCCTCATTATTATTGAGTTAAGGAGAAGCCCAATGCCCTAAGATTCATGCTAGAATGGGCTTTCCTTTCCCTGGCTGCTGGCACTGCCCTTCCACTCCGGCCCTGCCTTCCCACGCTGCCCAGAGGTCCTAAGAGACTTGGGGTGGGCCAAGCATTCCGCTCTCATCACTTGGCGCCTGTGTGTGCAAATTAATTGCCATATGTGTTGGGTTAATTTACATATCACACCTGATTGACTAGTGGCGTAGCAGAGGTATGGTCAATTTACATGTTTGCCCAGTGCATAAATTTTTTTGCATGGAGAGGGGGATCTCTCAGCCTGGCCTGCACCCTCTCCAATCCAGGAACCCTCAGGAGACATCCCTCTTGCATTCCAGGACCACTGCTCCTAATCATTCACCTGTCTGCTGGTCTAATTGCCCCTAACCATCTCTGCCTGCAGGCCTGATTACCCCATAACCTCCTCTGCCTGCCAGCTTGATCACCCCAAACTGCCCTCCCTTGCTGGGTATAGTATTCTTGGATTCAATCCCTTACTCTTCATAGCTTTGTATACTTCATCCCACTCCCTTCTGGCCTGATGTGTTTTGGGGAAAAATTAATTGATAGTCTAACAGGAGATCCCTTGTAGGTAAATGTCTGTCTCTCTATGGCAGTCTTTAAGATTCTTACGTTGTCATTGTTTTCCAATTTAATTACGTTGTGTATTGGTGTTGGCCTTTTTGGGTTCATCTTGTTTGGGACTCTGTGTGCTTCTTGAACTTGTATGACTTTTTTCTCCCCAAACTCAGGGAAGTTTTCTGTCATTATTTTTTTTTTCAAATAGATTTTCTATCCCTTGCTCAGATTCATTGCCTTCTGGCACCCCTATTATGTGGATGTTGTTTCATTTCATGTTTTCCCAAAGCTCCCTTACGTTCTCCTCCTGCTTTTTAACTTTTGTTTTATTTTCCCTACTTGCTGCTCTGCTTGGATGTTTTTTTCTGTCTTGTCTTCTAACTCACTTATTAGGTCCTCAGCTTCTTTCAGTCTACTATTGAAACCTTTTAGGATATCCTTTCTTATATATATATATATATATATATATATATATATATATATATATATATATATATTTGCATTAACAGAGGGAAGGAGAGGGAGAGAAAGATAGAAACATCAATGATGTGAGAAAATCATTAATTGGCTGTCTTCTGCATACCCCATACTGAGGATTGAGCCCACAACCCAGGCATACCCTTGACTGAAATTGAACCTGGGACTCTTCAGTCACAGTTAAATGCTCTATCCACTGAGCCAGATCATCTAGGGCCATGGTATTCTTTATTGCAGCTATGTCATTCTTCATTTCCATTTGATTTTTACACATGTTGGTGAATTTCTTGTCCAGCCCTTTTTGCATCCATATAACCATTCATTACACTGAATTCTTTCTCTGATAAATTGCTTGCCTCCTTTTCATTTTGTTCCTTTTCTGGTGATTCCTTCTTTTCTTCCATATTTTTTGTCTCCCCATATTTGCTATTCCTTTGTAATTTTTTCTATGTCTTAGATCAAACTGCTATGCCACCCAGATTTTTTGACTTTGTCTTATGTAGTTAATGTTTTGGGGGACCCAGTGATGCAATCTCTCAGGTCTTCTGAGCTGGGTATTGAAAGAAATATTTATATTATCTTAATGTAGTTGGGCCTTGAATGTTATTGTCCCATTTGTGGGAACAGTTTCCTGTCAGGGTGTCTGGTTATGTGGCTTGTTCTTTACTAAGTTGTGCCAACCATTGTGGAGGTGGTGTCCTAACAGCACATATTACAACAAGACAAGAAACAACACAAAAGGAACAGAACACAAATGTACACAGACAATTCTCCAGATGCCCCCTGCCTTTTCTTACTCCAAATTGTCTCCTTACCTGTGTCTAATTTGTTAATTCCCTGTGGATGTTTTCTGATTTAGTTGTTTTTCCAGTCTGGCTCCAGGATGAGACGCACAACATGTCTACCTGTTTGGCTGCCATTTTCTTCCTTCTCTCATTTTCCAGTTTTATCTGGCTCTTTTCTAACTCTGCTCAGGGTATAAAGAAGCTTTGGTAGCAAGGTTTGTTTCTTTCTTGTAACTGTAAGTTAGATCAAATTAGACTTGGTAATGGTCTTTCATGGTTTGAATATCAATTCCTGGTAACTAGAAAGATAATTTCACTCTTTCTGCAGACAATAATGTCTTGAAAATAAAGTTGTTGTTTTTTAAT